>NC_136067.1:71920161-73316828 GCF_964261635.1 Lissotriton helveticus | reverse complement strand
TTGGTGGTATACAATGTGACCATTTTATTTGTGAAAGTAGCATCTGTCTTCTGACTTTTATCACTAGTGCATATTTGGGCCTCTATTGTATAACTAGATTAAGCTGAGTGACGCGAACTCCGCGCATGCACACTGAGTGAAACCATAAAAGTCATGACTGAGCAGTTGAGAGGTAGCCAAAATCGAGAGTTACAAACGTGGGAACGGATGGTGAAGAGTTCAATGAAAAGACTCCTATTAAGAATGTTAATAAAAATGTTGCAAACTAAACCTAATGAGAATGAAAACTACATTTATGAATAGAAACTAGCAGCCCGTCCCGACGTTGTCCGGGTATGAATTGCTGCCGACCAGTAGTATATTGTTTTGTAGGATTTCGTTTTGATAGTATTTCTTATCTGTGACAGGCCTGTGAAACGCTCCGATTCACAGTGCACTGCTGATGCACTTAAGCCCGTGCGTTCAGTAGTGTGTGAACTCGAGTTTCCCTACTTTATTTTTCCTTTCAATATTATATAGCGCGAACTCGACAACATGGCATGAGCACAATTTACATTACAGAAGAACACATTCATTTGTGGTAGGCACGGGGAGACAAAGCGATTTGCCTGGAATCACAGGATGTTGAGCTGATGCCGAGATTCAAACGTAGCTCCCCAGCTCTAAAGTTCGCAATTCTAGAACTTGTGGCAGGAGGTGTGTCTAAAAGTGTAGGTCGGTGCTGGCCATCAATGAGAGAGTACAAACAAAACTGTCAATGGTCTATACAACTAATATGGGCGAAAACAAAATGCAGAAAAGGGCTCTGTGTCTACCTGTGGAGTGTGTACAACAAAAAGAAAATGAATCCCATCAGCCCACCCATATGGCAGAGCATCATCATCTGGGATAAAATCAAAGATGATCCGGTTAAGGAGTGACACACCTGTTGGTATTGTGTGCTTCTCCAGACCGGGGGAACCATCAGTGATGAGTCATACCAAAAACCAAATATATTTTTTTAATGGTGTGGGATTTTGTTGGTATTGTCATATTGTGAATAGGGGGTTTAATCTGTCTTTTTGGTCTTTAAATATTCTCTTCCCCTTAAACCCTCCACCAATCTTGTTTGACATCAATGAGAGAGATCTGTGCATTTTTCAAATCGGTGGTGAAAAAATATGAGTATGTTGCTGGAGATGTGGGCCGCCGTGCCACCAATGTACTTACCGGGGGAGGGTAAACACCCATTATTCTGCAACTTTCTTTCCGCATACCATCACTCCGCATACTTTCATTACGAAAGTACCATGACTCCGCAATGCCATTATAACGCATGGCATTACATTTTATATGCTTTTACCACGCATACATTTACAACGAAATTCGTTGTAAATGCATGAATGGTAAAGCATGTTTTTTTTATGTTTGGATAAGGTAAGTATGGGTATAGGGGTATATATTTTGGGGTACTGAGGTATATGTTTTGGGGTGTTTGGGTATTTTAAGGGTTAAGATATAGTTTTGGGTTATGGGGTACAGGGGTAGTTTTAGGGTTTAGGGATAGGTATGGGTTTTGGGGTACAGGGGTATTTTTAGGGTTCAGGGCTAGGTTTGGGTTTTGGGGTATAGGGGTATTTTTAGGGGTATGGGGTAGGTTTGGGTTTTGGGGTACAGGGGTATTTTTAGGGTTCAGGTCTAGGTTTGGATTTTGGGGTACAGGGGTATTTTTAGGGTTCAGGGGTAGATTTGGGTTTTGGGGTACAGAGTTATTTTAAGGGTTCAGGGCTAGGTTTGGGTTTTGGGGTACAGGGGTATTTTAGGGTTCAGGGGTAGGTTTGGGTTTTGGGGTACAGGGGTATTTTTAGGGTTCAGAGATAGGTTTGGGTTTTGGGGTACAGGGGTATTTTAGGGTTCAGGGGTAGGTTTGGGTTTTGGAGTACAGGGGTGTTTTTAGGGTTTAGGGATAGGTTTGGGTTTTGGGGTACAGGGTATATTTATAGGGTTAAGATGGGTTAGTGTTTAAGGGTGTTGAAGTATTTTAAGGAGTATGGGTGGGTTATGATTATGGGGTGCATGGGTATTTAACACCTTGCGTGCGGCGCCGATTCGCCCCCGGTGCTGGACATTCCAGAACAGGGTGTGGTCGTGACGGAACCATTCCGTCATCAGCACAGCTCAACCGTGACTGATGACGGAATGGTTCCCTCACCAGCATCGAAGGGGTTAAAGGGAGCAGGGTGGACACCCGGAGCTGGAATGTATGTACAGAACCTGGGAAGAAAAAACAATGAAATATTGGGCACAGTGCTCGCTTTTTTTTCCGTAATCCTGCCCCCGCACACGCCCACGCCCCCAGCACACGCCCACAGCACACGATATAAGACATGGCATGAAGGGCGGAACGTACCACACGCCCCCAGCGTTTGTCACGCCCCAGCACACGCCCACAGCACAACGCAGACACGCCCACAAGGGACTACTTTGCTGGCACGGTTCTTTTACCTTTTAAATGTATATGGTGGGCGTCTGCGTATCCCATGTCCTTCTGCTGCAACTGCCCTTTCCAACGCTGTATTGGGTGTTGTGAATTGTGCTGTGGTTTCTGAGATTACCCGCCTCAAAGGTTTGGGCTCTCTCTTTATTATATTTGTATGGATTAAGGGGATGGGTTTGTAAACAATAGTTGGACTGATTTTAATGACATATAAGCATGGTGAGATGGAGCTTCACCCTTGCCCTACCAATCAGATTTAGTATTTTTATGATATTGAAACATTAATGGGTGGAACATGAAGAACGAAAGGTATAATTAAGATAGCCTTAGTTAGTTAGTCAGAGATTATGATGATGGAGACTTGCCGAATGCCGGGAGAGATGCTGTGAGATGCTGATGAAGAATCGAATGCAGAACTGGAACCAGAACTTTCTATCCTAATTAATTGGGTTAGATCAGAAGATCGTGGGAGAATCTCGAGGAGGAAGAAAGTGTCAGAGAGGGGAGCGACGCAATTGTCGGTATTCTAGAGAGGTCAACTATCCTGTCCTGATTCCTGAAGTCTTTGTCTTCTGCCCTTTCCTGGGGGAACCCTCACCAGCCCTTTGGCCAGGGGGTTGGTCTTTCACACCATCCTTTGGTAACTATATTTTTCTTGTTATTTGTTGATGTTCTTTTCTCTCTGTCTTCTCCCTTTCTGAGCATTGATTATGTAAGTAATGAGTCCAAAGTATATGCTTGGTGTTTTAGGAATTGAATTTCTCTCCTATAAGTGACGGTGACTGCACTGTATTTTGGAATGGTTCACATGCATTAATTTCAGATAAAGATTTTAAACTTTCCTGAGTCTGTGGTTATTCACATTGAATAAAAGAGCAGTTAGTTTTATGTTAATTTTCACTATCAACTAGTTCAACTAATGATCCATTGACCAGAGGAAAGAACTTTTTGATCAGTGAAAGGTTAGTTAGGAGTATTAAATAACTAATCTAGAGCACTGTGGAATATCTCAAATTATAAACTTGACCCCCCCAGAGGTTTCTACCACATGTGAGTTTATGGACCCAGGTGAGTATGTGGTAGTGGAGTATCTGTTGTTGGTGAACCGCTGGATCAAGATGCCATCTTTCTCAGAGAAAACCGCCTGATATTTTGTATGTGTTTTGGTGTTCTAGAGGGCCCAGAGATGGAATTTAAATAACACTTTGTGGAAAATGTTAAGTTTTCTTTTTTTACAAAAGCAATTTTGTGCATTAAACTCATCAGGTTTAAAGTACCTTTGATATAATTTCATCTTGTAGCTGCTACTTTAAGTTAATTTATTCATATTTTTCTCTCACTTGAAAATACCGGTCATGCCAATCTGTGGTCATGGTTTACATTTTCATCACCAGCTTTGGGGGTCTTCGTGCCTACACCAGAGCATTGCATGTAATATTAGATCTCTGACTTGCATTTAATTCAGATCCATCAAGTGCTAAAATAAACTCAGTTTGTATAGTAATATATACATGGCGATTATTAGTATAATAACACATAGATATGTGTCTACTAGTGCCACAATGTCTGGTTCCTTGCCTTCCCTGGTGGCTCTGTTAGTCTGTGTCCTGTGTGTCCAGCTCTGCAGGGCAGGCCTCTCCCATGTTTAGCTATTTTTGCTTGTATGTGTGAGGTGTAGGTCTGTGGTCTCTTTATTTTCTGATTTCTTATATGGTTGAACTGGGTTTAGGGGTTGGTTTTCCTGCCATGCCCCACTGTATCCTTACACCCTTCCTTTTGCGTCTACGTAAAGCGCAGCAGGTGGTCTTGTGTGGAGCGAGGCGCTTGACTTGGACTCAGTGCCTCCCATCATCTTGCCACCTCAGCCTTATATTCCCTCCCGATCATTATCTACGTTAAAGCCATGCTCATGTGCACAGCGCATTGTGGCACCTTGCTTTATACCTACTTCATTCATGGGCGTAGATTCACCAAAATGCCTGGGGTAGCAGAAGTGACGTCATATACCCTTTCACCATAATAATATCACGGGAAGTGACATCATATGACTTTTGACCCTGCATCGTCCCAAGAAGTGATGTCACATATCCTTCATTCTGATGTCATCACAATAATTAACATTGCTGAAGTTTCATAATTGCATAATTAATATTATATATTGTTCTAGGGGAGAACATAGGGTGGGGATTTCTCATTCCTGAGAACATTTTGAAAAAAAAATAGACTTTACTAGTGAATTTCACTGCACATTTTTCACATAAATTTGCTACACATTAAATATTCAAGTCCTTTCATGGTGTGTCAAGCTACTGAAACTTGACAGTCCCAATGAGTTTTTAAAATGTCCTAAATATTATCCGTCTTTCCCCTGAAACTTGAACTGTGGTACTGGTGTGACATCAGACCCTTCAAAAAATTTGCTGGTGGCAGCGCTTGACGAAAGAGACGCTGCTGTGGTAAGGCAGCTTCCTCCCGCAGGTGAGGGTTTTGCAGGGCTTTCAGGAGTGGGATCGTATATGGATCTCCACCTTGGGTGACATCATGTGGGGCCTTATACTTAAATCATTCCAAGAACTCCAGTCTGACTACACGATACATTGTAGTCAATTCTATAAATATTCACAGTTACGTCATGCAGTGTCCCTGTCCCTCTGCACCCTCACAGACCTTCCAGACTTCAACCCGTTGGAGGGGAAGCTCCTGATGGGGGACTTAAACAGTCACAAGACCACCCAGATCTATCCGAATATAGTCATTAATAGCTCCAATACGCTCTCCGGACTGTGTGACATGCAGATTTAGGTGATATTGACATTGACGACTGGGTGGAAGCTCTTGAGTCTCCTCGTAGTGCAGTGATATCTTCCCAATTAAGGCTGATTCATTTCAAATATCTTCACAGGGCATACTTCACAAGAAGCCGTCTATGGCGCATGGGCATCATAAGCTTTCCTAAGTGTCTACGGTGCTGGGGTACAGAGGGCACATTCCTCCACATGATGTGGGAGTGCAGTAGACTGACCTGTTTCTGGAGTGGGGTGGTGTCCTGTTTGGTGGAGGTGTTGGCGTGGGACGTCCCCTTTACCCTAAAGCTGCTCCTTCTTCACAGCACAGACGTCATAGGTGGAAACCGCTATAAGCACCACCTATTGTTCCTCGGTCTTGTATTAGCAAAATAAGACCATGCACAACGGTGGAAGGTGGATGAGCCGCCGCTCTTGTGGATTAGGAAGCAGGGGATAGACTTCTGCGTGGGGCTTGAAATTGCAGTATTCTAGTCTAGAGGATGTCCTCAAAAGGATCCCAAGAATTGTCAGAGATGGGGGGATTACCGGGGATTAATTCTAGAGCCTGTATGTTCTGCTGAACAACAAATAGATGCAGAAATTTGGCAATATGGCCAGGCAATCTATGTTGCTATAAAGACCTCTGGGAACACAACTGCGTAGGATCTTAGACTGTATGTTGGGGGGGGGGGGTGGCTTTGGCTTCATGTGCATTTGTTTATGTTTTTCGAGTTTTATTTGATTCCATTTTCTGGGTGTATACCAACACAATTCATCCTGCAGTATACTGTATGTGTATATGACCCTGATCGGTCATATCGATGGCAAAAAAACAATAAAATGTGTTGGAAAAAAATGTGCTATGGGTGCCCCCTTATGTCGAAAATTACCTCCATTGCTAGGACCAGAATTTTGCCATGTTGGCCCCTTTTACTCATACATTACATAAAATATGCCAGTGCCAGAATTTTTCTAATGCTGCTTCTCCTCCACTATAGAGGTCCCTTACGTCAGAGGTTATGTCTAATATGTCACGGTCCACATTTTGTTATGGTTGGCCCCATGACTTTTCTATAGTTATCTTCCCATATGCTAAGAATTTCCTCCAATGTGCCATCACAAGCAATTTGGCACAGATGCCAACAATGCAAAAAATGTACTCCAGTAGGCCAGCGCTGGTATTTCTTTATGAGTGCTCCATGCCAAAATCTACTTGCAGAGTGCCAGCAGTAGAATGTTTCCGAGGGTATCCCATATGCAAGTTTTGCCTCCAGTATTCCAGTGGCAACATTTTGTCAAGGGTGCTTCTATAAGCCAAGAGGCATGCAAGGTCTAACAGCGGATCTGCAGGCATAACAACACATGCTCAATTACATTCACTTATGAGCACTGATTTGCACTCATTCATTTTCACCTACTCGCGTGTACTCACTCTCACCCTGAATCACTCATTCCCACTCTCTCACTCACTCTCACTGTGACCCGTTTATCCTTACTCACTCCTTTTGACACACACAGATCCACAATCCCATATACAAACATACATGCTCACACACATGCACGCTCTCTCATCCAAACTCACTCTCACCCACATGCACGAACACAACATACATTAAAACCATTTTACTTTTTCTATCTAAGATGCCAGTGAAAGTCCAGATCTTGCTGCTCCACTTTTTATTACACAAATATTCACTCTTAATGTAATAGAAATGAGCAGAAGACGAGATTATAGCCTGACTCTAATAATGCGAGTTCGCCCTGTGTTCTTGGCACTGATTTTGCCACCTCTGAGGCCATGGGTCGCAAAGCCAGTGTCAGGGATTGCAAGGGACAATCTTGTTGGGTTTATTAATGGGGGATGGAAGGAGCGCATGGCGGACCCTATTTGAGGTTTTCTCCTTTTTATGCGCTTTTTAAGTGCAGTTACTGCCCACAGTAATATATTGTTCTTAAACCCTAAAATCTTTTATGCACTTTTTTAAAACTGTTTTTATGTATGATCATTTTTCAAATTCTATGTGTGATTACAGCTATGTGCAATATTTCTATGTACTTTTATGGCCCATTGTTTTTAGACCGAATAAAGTTATATTGAACACATGCAGCTCCTGCTACTATCAAATACACAATACGGCTCCACTCCATAAAAGTAGCTGTTTGATCTCTCAAACGTACATCCTTTCAACAACCTACATAACTATCAGGAAGAAGTTAAATTACACCTCCCCTATCCCTCCCACACCCAGAAACATGTACAATAGCATCAAAACCACACAATAAGCAAAGCTACCTCTAGACGTAACAACCACTCGAAGCGGAGCATGGACACGTGTGCGCCCCAGTGGATCGAAACAAAGTGCAAGCTACTTCAGGACATGATTTCGAGCACATTATCTCAATGAGTTTGAATTTGTAAAATCATTATTACATTTTCTATTTAAAGGCGTACACTCGTTCCTTGTTGTGTAGATCCTCAGTGTACAAAGGAGTTATGGTCCAGGTGACGGTAATTTAAAACAATCATTCTCATGGAGTATTGGGTGCATTATGTCATTCACACAGCTTTTCCCCGTTTCACAGCTTTGTCTTGGCCTCCATTCTTCTAGACACCCTCTCATCTTTGAAACACGGGGCTGGGCTACTTACTACAAGGCCACTATCCCTGCCCTCCCTAAGCCTGGTCTCCTGATGTTATATCCTTCTATCTTGGCTGGTGCCCGGCCTGCTCGCCTTGGTTTCTGTCCCCAACATTACCCTGTGGAGGAACTGGACTGAAGAGGACAACATAGTCCAGACTTTCTCCTTGGGGCCCTACACTGACAAGCCTTACTTTTCTAAATGATTCAGAACTAATTTTCTGAACCTGTCCATCACCCCATCCAGTGGCCGCGGGCACCCTGTCCATGTTGGCTGGCATGCCATGTTCCTTGTTGGGAAATCTCAGACTCACACCCCCCTGACGGTTTTAAATGAGCTACCCTGATAACGGGATAAGCATGGGTTCCATCTTGATTAATGTACTGCTGGGCTGCAGCTCCACCCACAAGTTATCTACCTCATACCTGATAATCTAGCCACGCCCCTGACTGTGGGATTATGTGCTCCGGCTGCCTCCACTGCATTGGTATTTCTTACCTTCTGGCAAGCACTGACGCTTCCGTTGATTGCATTCAGTGTGTCACTTGCAGGCTTGTTTGCAGTGCGGCTGTAGTTTCTGTTGTCAACAGCTACCACTGCTGTTGCATCCGTTTTCTCTCTGCATGTCTTGTTATTTTTTGCGTCCGGTGTCCTGGCTCTGGCCCCCTTCTGGCATGCTGAGTCCTGGGTCCTTTCCTTCTCCATTGGTTCCCTTCCTTCCAGACTTCACCCAGCGCTTTCCATGAGGTTCCCTCAAGTTCTGTTCAAACCTTAGTGGCAGTTGTCTAAAAGGCATGACCTCTAATGAATTTATTACATACTTACTTCAAGTTAATATCAGCATTTGTCTCCCCCCTCTGAAGAACCGGGTTATTTAATACCCAGCGGCGCCAGGGGCACGCCCAAAGTCTTCGGGTTCCACCTGTCTTAGAATACAGAGACACGGAAACTTCTTGGTGGCGTCAAAGATCAAATTTACTGGCTGCAGCCAGTAACAGAAGTCCTAGAAATCATCACGGTATGAGTTCTCAGGAGACTGCTCAATTTTACACAGCAAGTCGTCCCTTTTTATGGCAAAAATCACATTCCAGACAAATACCTAATATTTACAAACTGTCCAATCACATGTATTCACACCAAAGGTATCGCATGACAGTAAAACCCACTTTTCAGTTGCCCAGCCCATGATCAATCATCGGTCAAACCCAACATTCTTCTTTAGACAGGTCGAACGCATCCATAATAAAAAAGGTCACAACCCAATCATAAATAGACCATAAAGAAAGTAGCAGAAACAGGTGAGAGTAGGATAAGGCATATTTGTGTGCAATAAACCTTTACGATGTCCTGTGCTCTGATCCTTAATCTTGATTAGCTAAAGGGCAGGCACTGGTTTAACAAGGTCAGCTTCAGGCCACAGGGTCAGTTCACTCAGGTCGAACAGGAGTCAGCACGAACTGGAGCTAAGGTGTACATGTCCTTAAAAAGACCAGTTCAGCCACAGTCATTGGCCTATGTGAGGGCAACCACAAAATGGCTGCCATACACAAAATGGAACCCAAGGGTTCAGAACGAAATCCCTAAATACGTAGTGAATCCATCGGTCTAACGTGATGAAAACACTCATACTTGCCGCACTAACTAGTTACGGTTCGCTAATATCAAATTCGTAACGAAACCATGACCTTTATGAAACGGGTTCAGAATTCACCGAACCTCAGACCCTCCTTTTGCCCTTACATAGGCAATAACCTAAACTCACGTCAATCTGAGTACAAATCTATATTCATCAGATCATCAAGATGTTGCTGGAGCATAATCCTATTACTTAGTACCTCTCTTGGGACAGGTCTCCTTGCACACGTAGTAGCACAGAGGCCACATATAGCAGAAGCGCACTGCACACAAAGACAGAACAGGAAAAGAATCGCTAAAGCCATCCCAATGATCATCAGAATCTTCCATCCCCAGGTCGATAACAGTTCCCAGAACCATCCAATTAACGACCAATCTCCTTTATCCACATTTATAGACTCAGAGATCTTATGTAACTTAGAAATGGCCTGGTATACTGTAGGAGCATTGTCTGGTATGAAAACGCAGCAACTCAATTGGATCACTTTACATACCCCACCTCGGTCCGCAAGTATGACGTCCAAAACCATTCGATTCTGTAATGTCATAAGGCGATCCGCTTGAAGCTCAGCGGTCATATTACTAAGGGCACCAGCAGTTTCATTTAAGGTGGATTCAACCACTCTTGTCAATTGCCGTATGTTTCTACTGTTTGCCATAGGTCCCCAAAACGGTAGAAAACCCTTGAAAAAGTCTCCCACTTCTTGTCCCGTAGTACCTTCCTCACTGAAGACACCCCTAACAACTCTCGTTCTGTGGTAATCTACAGCAGCAGTATACGTAGGAGGCAACAAATATGCAACATAACATGTTCCCGAAAAATCAGGGGGCAACCATGTATATGCTCTATCATGGCGGATGTATGACGTTACAACGCATACTTTTACCACGCATACCTTTACAATGCAGTTTTTACATCGCAAACCTTTACAACGCATAGCGCTTAGAGGTGCTGGATAGTGGTAAGTATAATTTTCTATTCCAACTCCAGTCCCCGTGGACACTAGGGAAGGTGTTGGATAGAAAATTAAACTTATTCCCTATCCTAGAGCGCCCCCAGCGCAATGCGTTGCAATGGTATGCGTGGTAATGGTAGTGCGTTGTAAAAATGTCGTTGTAAACGTTGTTCACCATCATGGCAGACAAAATACGTGCCCTTAGCTGCTAAAAACGGTGGGGAAGTTTGGGACGCAAAGACATACGTCTGAGTACAAACACTCTTCCCTAACTGAGCTCTCGGATTCTTGCCTTTCCCTTACAGACAAAAATGACCACGATGGGGTAAAATCGAAATCGGAGGTGACCTTTTCCGTCTCTGCTTCTCACCCAGACTAATACTATATCCGGTTGCATTCCAACCAACATATGCCATTAACTCATCTCTGAGAATAGTTCTATAAGTATCGATCTCTCTACTCATGTTTAAAACTCCTTTCACCAAAGCTTGGTTACTCAAGTTCTCTCTTCCAAAACGCAGAGGATAAACCTCAAGTGCATAAAGGAACATAGTCTGAAAAGCCCACAAAGACCCGTTCTGACTAAACGGTAAAATCAAATAGGGAACACCTCTATCCGTAGTATGCGGCATAAGACCACACACCCAGCAATTAGTGATGTTCACCACCAACTGATGTTGATGCAATAACTGTATGAATGAGTTATTTACAAATTCTGACCTTCTAATCTGTTCATGTTCAGGTAAAGTATGAAAAGAATGCAAAGAAGTAGTAGCAGGTAAAGTCGTAGGTTGGAAAATGGGTGCAGAAATCCGTTGAAGAGAAAATACAAACCAACCCACCAAAGCTAACGTCATGCTAAAAAACATCAAAAGGCATGTGATCAGAAAACATTTGCTATGCATAATTTGACATAGTTTCTTCTTAAAGTTCATTTTCTCAACGGCTTTCTCAATCTCAAAAAACTCCATCCTCTAACCGATGCTGTTCACGGCGGTTGGTTTTCTTCTGCTAAGGAATGCTTCTGTCAGCCCAGGGAACTCCCTTAGACCAACCAGAACCGTCGACCTTGCGTCTTCGGCTTGCACTCTCTAGTCTTTACACCGTGACCCTACAGCTGAACCCGGATGGTGGTTCACAAAAATATACCAAAAAAGTTTCTTGGCTGAGAGAGTTCAATTCCTGAGAGAGTTCAGTTCCAAAAATCAAAAAAAGGAATTCATTTATTTTATTAGTCCATTGTTTCTAGGACGTAGATTATAACGCTCTTTTCCAGGCCTCGTTTGAGGCTGAAACAACAGTTCAGGTTCAGTAGTGTCTAGTCTTTGAGACACAGCACAGCTTCTTGAAGGACATCGTCATCTTCTCTCTCTGAGCCTCTCCACACCAACTCAGCGTCGCTAAACGGTGCAAGCTTCAGCACCCTTTCAGTCTCTGAATCTGCAATACCTTCACGGACCCACTGGTCGTACGGCAGAGGCAACGGCGCCTTCTTACAATGTACGCCGTGGATCTAGTTTTTCTTCCCGAAAACCTTTACTGAAGTCCTCGTAGATAGCAGGACTTGATACGGTCCATTCCAGCGGGGCTAATCATTCTTAGTCCGCTCAAAATTTTTCACCAGGACCCATTCACCGGGATTGAGGATGTGACCTGGCTTCGCAGAAGCTGGCGGCAATTTGTCATGAACCTGTTGATGTAAGACACGCAATTTAGTCGTCAAGTCATACAAGTAGTCAACTAGCATAGGGTATCCGATGTCCCTAAACTTCATTGGCCTCGGCACTCCCCAAACGTTTGCCGAACGGCCAAAGACAATCTCATACGGACTAAGGTCTATCCGGGAATGTACTGTAGATCTAGTCGACAAAAGTGCCAACGGTAAAGCATCAGGCCATTGAAGACCAGTGCTCGCTTGAATCTTAGCCAGCTTTAACTTTAACGTGCCATTATAGCACTCAACTAAACCAGCTGATTGGGGATGATTCGCAGCGTGGAATTTCTGGTGAATTCCCAACCCTTCACACACTCTCTTCATCACCTTCCCCACGAATTCACTTCCGTTATCACTCCACACCATCCTTGGCAATCCAAATCTAGGGAAATATTCTTTGAGCAATACTCTAGCTGTGGACAAGGCCGTATTGTCTTTTAGGGGGTATGCCTCTACCCATCTAGAAAAGGCACAAACAACTACAAGGACGTATTTCAGGTTGTTACACCTTTCCATGTGGATAAAATCCAATTGCAGAACCTCGAACGGATACGTCGGAGGCGCAAAGTGACCAGCTGGAGTTGGAGTTCCCTTGCCAGGATTATACATCAGACACACCATACAATTCTTGACCACATTCTCAGCACATTTGGGAATTCCAGCATTCTGCCACACTGGAGCCAACAACTTACAAATTCCTTTCACACTAATGTGAGACAAACCATGTGCCATCGTAACCACCGCAAGCACATATGCATCCGGCAACATCCATCTTTGGTGTTCTGATAACTCAACCCAACAACCAGTCGAATCCAATCTACCCGTAGTTTCTCTCCATACGCTCTTTTCCCTTTCAGTAGCTTCAGCTTGGATTGATTTCACACTCTCAATCGTATCTTCACACATTCCCACTGCACTAATCCATCTCGCAGGGCCTGAAACATACTTCCGACTCATCACATTCCTTGCTGTGTCTTTCCCAACTTCATCCGCAAATGCATTACCACGACCAACATCATCCGTAACCTTTCGGTGAGCACTAGACTTCACAATCGCAACTTGCTTCGGCAAAGTAAGTGACTCGAGAAGCTCATTCACCAACTGTCCATGCTGAATCTTAGTCCCATGGGATATGAGGAATCCCCTTTCTTTCCACAAATGTCCGAAACTATGGGCAACACCAAACGTATACTGACTATCGGTGTACACATTCACTCTCTTTCCCTCAGATAAAATACACGCTCTCGTTAATGCAATCAACTCTGCTGCTTGCGCCGAATTATAGCTCACTCGTGCAGTTTCAACAATTGTGCATAATGTTGTTACGACATATGCTGCAGTCGTATCACCATTCGGGAGCTTGTAGCATGACCCATCAACCCATAGCGTACCATCAGGATCCAAAAGAGGAGTGTCTTTCAAGTCGACTCTCCCCTTCGTTTCCTCTTCCGTCCTCAAAAAAAATCATGCTGTTCCTGACCATCTGTATCCACAAAAATCGGCAACAATGTCGCTGGATTCAGTACATTGCACCGCTTGATGTGCACATGACTAGCCAAAAGCGTCAACTCATAACCCGACAACCTCGCACTAGTAAGGTGCTGAGTTTTTGTCCGATTTAATAAAGTATCCACTGCATGTGGAACCATCACAACCAACGTATTATCCATCACCAGTCCAGCAGACTGTCGGATAGAAACAGCCGCTGCCGCTGTAGCTCTCAAGCAACTCTGCAACGCTCTAGCTACCGGATCTAAAGTTGACGAGAAATACGCACATGGACGCTGTTTATCACCGAATTGTTGAGTCAAAACTGACAATGCACAACCCTCTCTCTCGTGGACATAGAGTGTAAAAGGCTTACTGTAGTCGGGAGTACCCAACACAGGATTAGAACACAACGCATCACGCAATTCAGAAAAACGTTTCTGACAATCGTCAGACCACGGAAGAGGATTCGGTGTATCTTTACAAGTCAAAGCCAACAGAGGTTTCGCCAATAGAGAGAAATTTGGAATCCACTGTCTACAATACGACGTGATACCCAAGAAAGCACGTACCTCTCTCTGCGTACTAGGCACAGTCATTTGAGCAATCGCTTGAATTCGTTCTGGGGTCAACCTTCTTCCCTCCTTTGACAAGAGATGACCTAAGTAGGTCACTTCTTGGCGACAATACTGCAACTTTGAAGGTGACACTTTATGGTGCAAGTCAGACAAATGTCGTAACAAAGAAAGAGTAGCTTTTTTACAAGTTTCCTCATCATCAGCAGCCACTAATAAATCATCCACATACTGAATAAGAGCAGCACCATCAGGCAACACAAGAGTATCAAGTTGAGTTTTCAAAGCCTGACAATAGATAGAAGGACTTTCACAATAGCCTTGGGGAGCTCTCTTAAACCGAAAGCTTCGGCCTCCTAAAGAGAAGCCAAAAATATCTCTACTCTCCTCAGCAATTGGAATACTGAAGAAAGCATTTTTCAAGTCTATGACTTAAAACCAGGCAGCTGAAGCAGGAATCAAAGTCAACAAAGCAGTAATATCCGGAACAACTGGAAACTGTGGCACAACAATCTTGTTAACCTCTCTAAGATCGATCACAAACCTATAAACAGGTGGGTGAGAAGAGTCAGTGCGTTTCAGGACAGGCAAAACAGGACTGTTACACACATTACCTCTCGTTCCTTCAATCACACCTTTCTCAATCAGATCATAGATGATTGCTAAAAGCGCTCTTTCACCATCGCTAGAAATCCTATATTGGGGAATACGTGGCAATTTGACATTTGCTTTAAGTGTCACAACATAGGGTGGGATCTCCAAAAGACCCACATCATTAGGACCAGTAGCCCAAAGAGTATCAGGGAGAGAACGCAATTCCGGTGGAAGCCGATCTTTAGACAAATACATCGGAGAGATCATTTTCTTACCCAATGTAAGCTGTACTCCCGCAGGAGAACAACGTAATGTTGCATGCAACCTTTTCAACAAATCCAAATCCAACAAATTCTTACCAAAACCTGTCGTTAAAATGAGAGGTGCTTCCAATTCACAAGGCCCTATAGAAAGAGACAAGGGACTAGAAACTGGGTTACGAACTGGGGCGCCAGAGAATCCTACTGAAACATTAGTTAAGCCAGACAAAGGTGCACCAGGGAGTTTAGAGTGCATAATAGAATTCTTCGCTGCACCAGTATCCAAAAGAAAAGGCTCTACCACACCCGATGTGGCTACTGCAACATAAGGCCCACTCTGATCTACTGGAACCAACACTACTCCCTCTCTTTGTCCATGGCTGTCCTAGCAATCATTATAATCAGCATTCTCACTCTCAACATAATAGTCATCAGCATAGTACTGAGTCGACAGACCAGATGCAATTTTCTGTTGATTAAAACAATTCATAGAATTCTGTGGGGGAAAGGAACGTTCGTTCTGAGGAAATGCACCACGTCCTCTACCCCTACACACTTGCTGAAAACCACCACGGCCTCTCGGGCCGTCATACCACTCGCGCGCTGTCGCAACACAGGGCACTCATTTTTATAATGGCCTTCCTCCCTACAATACGCACACTGATTTAAACCCAAGGGTGGTCTTGGAGGAAAATACCCAGCGTTCTGTGGCGGTCTCTGAAATGGGGGAGGTTGCTGAAACTGTGGGCGTTGCTGTGACTCTTGCTGATTCGAGCGAGGCGGATACGCCTGCTGCAAAAGAACCTTTGTCTTTAAGTCTTTGGTCTTTTTCTCTACTTTTTCTTTCTCATCATTATCCCTATTCTCATAGTACTGTGCAGTCGCCAATATCAGGGCCGACGAGGAAACAGCCCAAGAACTCTCAAAATCTTTCAACTTATTACACAGTTCAGGCAGTAAGTTAAAGACAAACTTATCTACAAACAATCTTTGCCCACCTTCCGCGCTCATATCCTGATCACTGTGATCTATAAACGTCTCTTCAAACCTAGTGAAGAAATCAGATACACTTTCGTCTTTCTTCTGCTTACATGCTGCTAACTTGTCCCAATTCACTCGTAACGCTGGCATCATTGTCTTCATTAAATTAATAATTCTACCTGGCAATTCCGTAACCAAAGGTTCAGGTTTAGCACCTCCCTGTTGTCTACCATCCGCAGCAATAATATTCGCCCAAGTATCTCCTAATTATACCACATGATTCTCATGACGAATCTTCGCCCACAAAGGTTGAGGTACTACATTACCCAACAGCATATCTATGTCTGCCAAATTCATGATGCATGCGTCAACTGTCTGGGACAATTCTTTGTAATAGCCAGCAGGATTCTTACGGGGATCAGGTAAGGTCTGCTTAAGAGCCAAGACCTATGCTCTCTTCCAAGGGACATGTACCCATACTCGCTGAAAATGAGCCGGTGCGGCAACAATACCCTGATTTACATTAGCCTGAACAGCTTCCTTCTAAACAGGAGGAACTTCTCTCAATGGGATACTGTCTCGCTTTTCTTCTAACAGAGGAATCAGGTTCGTACAATATCTGAGGCGGAAGGCTAGATCTAAAAGCTAGTATAGTCTTTACGGCATCTGTAATATCAGATTCCACTATCATTCATTTAGCAAAATCCGACTGAACATCAAGTAGTTCCTGCGGGATCAAACCCAAATCATTATCTTCCCATTCCTGATGCAGAAACATACACATTACATTAAAAACATACCTTTGCTTAGGCGGTTCCCACTGAAAGAAAACATTCATAACCGCTGGCAAACTATACCTTGAGGCATTTATAATCCATTTACGAGCCAACAAATTCAACACAGCCCGTTCCTCGGAACCAGGAAGCTGACTACAACTCTGTTTACGTTCCGAAACAGGGGTCATATTCAGTGACCCAAACAATGGAGACAATAAACTAGAAACAGTTTCTGTCATTTGTTTTCGAACAGAAGGAGAAGTAGCAGTCATAAGAACAGGAGAATAAGTATTCTGAGGCAAAGAAGGTGTAGGCATAAGAACAGTCGAAGTCGGAGAAGCAGAAATAGAAGCCAAAGGAGTTTGAGGCAAAGCTGGTAGCAAAGATGGCGACCCTAGAGCGGGTTGCACAGGAGGAGGTAAAACCACCTGTGGAGTACCAGGTGGCTGAGCAACAGCAGGAGGTTGAACAACAAAGGGTTGAACAACCGGTGGTACTAGAGGCGCAGTAGCACCCTGCACATAAGGAGGTGGTAATCTCAGTAAATGAGACATCAAAGGATCTTTCTCAAGATCTTCAATCGCTTTCGGAGGAGAAGACGGCAAGGCCGGATAACATTTATCTATGGCCATGCAACGTTGCCTATCTGACACCTCAATTGCTTTATCTTCTTCGTTTTCTTTAAACTGCCTAGCAGCTTGCATTATTGATACATCCTTTTCTCTTTTATCTCTTTTAGCTTGTTTAATTTCTCGTTGTCTGGCTTCTTTACGCCAAAGGCGAAAGGAGTCAAACATTGCCAGCCGGGCTTTCTTCCTAAATAATTTAGTTTCTAAATTGTCTAAAATCTCTGTGTTAAAGCTACCATGTTGGGGCCACTGTAAGACACCATCTTTTCTAGTGTAGTGGACCCATACTTCATTGAACGTAATGGGACCCACTCCGTGTTTAGAATAGAGCTCATAAGTCGGAGTTCCAACCGGAGGTATCGAACACGAATCCTCCAATCGGGAATCCCTGTTGCAACCACAACCAAACCAAGTACCAAATTTGCTACGATTAGGCATCTTCGCTCACTAATCGAGCTTCAAACTTCAAGGGATTATCTCTACCGATACACTCGTAAATATACAAGACCCTCGGCTTTGGAAATTGCAATTTTCCAATCAAAACTAAGGACCAAACAAAATAAGAACCAAAGGACCAAAAACTAAGGACTGGGAGCGACCCACTTATACTTAACTGAGGTATCAGTCACGCCACCAGAAGACCCGTCTATCGTCTCGCCGTACAAAGCATCACAACTGGGTCCAAGACAGGACGACAGTCAGGGCAGCAGTCCTTCGTAGCTGTCAGGAAAGCGGGAAGCATCGCAGAAAAGACCTTCAGTCCAAATTCGACATGCCGGGGTCGATGAAGTGGTGGCCGTCCTCCAGAATTTCCTCACGAAGCTCTTCACGAACCTCAGGCTTGGACCGGTACCGTTGAAGTCGCCCCACGTTGGAAGCGCCAACTGAAGAACCGGGTTATTTAATACCCAGCGGCGCCAGGGGCACGCTCAAAGTCTTCGGGTTCCACCTGTCTTAGAATACAGAGGCACGGAAACTTCTTGGTGGCGTCAAAGATCAAATTTATTGGCTGCAGCCAGTAACAGAAGTCCTAGAATCATCACGGTATGAGTTCTCAGGAGACTGCTCAATTTTACACAGCAAGTCGTCCCTTTTTATGCCAAAATCACATTCCAGACAAATACCTACTATTTACAAACTGTCCAATCACATGTATTCACACCAAAGGTATCGCATGACAGTAAACCCCACTTTTCAGTTGCCCAGCCCATGACCAATCATCGGTCAAACCCAACATTCTTCTTTAGACAGGTCGAACGCATCCATAATAAAAAAGGCCACAACCCAATCATAAATAGACCATAAAGAAAGGAGCAGAAACAGGTGAGAGTAGGATACGACATATTTATGTGCAATAAAACTTTACGATGTCCTGTGCTCTGATCCTTAATCTTGATCAGCTGAAGGGCAGGAACTGGTTTAACAAGGTCAGCTTCAGGCAACAGGGTCAGTTCACTCAGGTCAAACAGGAGTCAGCACGAACTGGAGCTAAGGTGTACATGTCCTTAAAAAGACCAGTTCAGCCACAGTCATCGGCCTATGTGAGGGCAACCACAAAATGGCTGCCATACACAAAATGGAACCAAGGGTTCAGAACGAAATCCCTAAATACGTAGTGAATCCATCGGTCTAACGTGATAAAAACACTCATACTTGCCGCACTAACTAGTTACGGTTCGCTAATATCAAATTCGTAACGAAACCATGACCTTTATGAAACGGGTTCAGAATTCACGGAACCTCACCTTCCCCTTCGGTTATGCATTCCTAGCTACAGCAAGGGCCCACATTTAATAGAGGAAACAGAAAAGGACAATAATGCCTAATTATCAGTCACCAAGATACAGATCAAAAAGGACTTTGCAAATACGAAAAGGGAGTGGAATACATAAAACAAGTGAAAGAAGGAAGGATCTACATATCATGGAAACAATAGATACGTAAAAGCGAAAATGAAGAAACCCCCAGTTTACACTGACTAGGATCCGCTGCAGAGTTGCATATATCAGTAAAAAGCATTCGTGCACAATGTCAAAATGTGCTTACAAAGGTAAGGTCATATTAGTCAAACTAGTCCCATATGCAAACTGCTTTTAGACCTTTTTATCCTATAGGAGTTGCAAATCAGTATTACAGAAGGGTCTGTAGAGCTCCTTCTGTGCAATCACGTGTAGGACATTATTATTTGCACTGGGACTCACCTGCATTAAAATGAGAGAATGCCTCTACCAGTGTACCTGCTTTGATCAAAGCATGCACTCAGGCAAAATGGCCTTCAAGATGTCAATCAATCAATCAGTCAATCAGAGGATTTGTAAAGCGCACTACTTACCCGTGAGGGTCTCAAGGCGCTGGGGAGGGGGGGGGAGGGCGCTGCTAGTGGTCGAAGAGCCAGGTCTTGAGTAGTCTCCTGAAGGTCTGCGGGTCTTCAGTTTGTCGTAGGAAGAGAGGGAGGGTGTTCCGAGTCTTGGCGGCGTGGTGGGAGAAGGACCTGCCCCCGGAAGTGGTTCTGTGGATACGTGGGACGGCGGCCAGTGGCAGGTCGGCGGAGCGGAGTTTCCTGTTGGGTACGTAGAATGAGAGTCGGTTGTTGGGGTAGGTTGGGCTGGTGTTGTGGAGTACCTTGTGTGCGTGGGTCAGGAGTTTGAAGGAGATTCTTCTGTCGACGGGGAGCCAGTGCAGGTTTCTCAGGTGGGGGGGTGGTGTGGTCTCGGCGCGGGACGTCTAGGATCAGGCGTGAAGAGGCGTTCTGGATTCTGTGAAGTCTGTTGATGAGCTTGGATGGGGCTCCGGCGTAGAGGGCGTTTCCGTAGTCGAGTCTGCTGCTGACGAGGGCGTGGGTGACGGTTTTCCGTGTGTCTGTCGGGATCCATCTGTAGATCTTGCGGAGCATGCGGAGGGTGTAGAAGCAGGTGGAGGAGACTGCGTTGACTTGGTTGGTCATGCTGAGTTTCGAGTCGAGGATGAATCATAGGTTGCGCGTGTGGTTGGTTGGTGCAGGGGGGGTGCCCAGAGATGCGGGCCACCAGGAGTCGTCCCAGGCTGCGGGGTTGGGCCTGAGGATGAGGATATCCATCTTGTCCGTGTTCAGTTTGAGCCGGCTTTCTTCCATCCAGTCGGCGACAGCCTTCATACCACGGTCGAGGTTGGATTTGGCGGTGAGGGGGTCCTTGGTGAGGGAGAGGATCAGATGGGTGTCGTCGGCGTAGGAGATTATGTTGAGGTCGTGTTGTCTGGTGATGCGTGCGAGTGGTGCCATGTAGATGTTGATTAGCGTTGGGCTGAGGGATGATCCTTGCGGGACACCGCAGATGGTCTTGGTGATTACGGAGTGGAACGGGGGAGGCGGATTCTTTGGGTTCTATCGGAGAGGAAGGAGGTAGTCCAGTCCAGGTATCTATACAAACATTTCCCTCATTGACCAACAAATTTACTTTGAAAGTATGCCAATACTCATATATTGATAATTTATTTTATTTATTTATATAGTAAAGCATTTCATTTCTTTTGTTTTTATATTTTTTTCCTTCATTATATCATTTTGTACAAAGTCAGAAAAGTTCATTTCATTACATAAAAATACAACTGCATATGATCGTAGGTTAAAAAAAATTATAACCATGATTATTGCCTATAAATTTATCAAATACAAAAATATGTATATATGTAAAACGTCCTCCTGATAAGTCAACTACATACATCCATTCCAATCATACACACTCACTCATCCACATACATTTGTAACACCACCTCTGTTAGTGGTAAGGAAAGAATTTAGACCGTGAGAAACTGAAGGTTCAGTCCAGGGCCTTGTCGCGGATCTCTGCGTCGTAGAAGCGTGTGCGTACTGTGTGATGGCAGACGGTGTCGAAGGCGGCGGAGAGGTCCAGAAGGATGAGGGCTGCTGTCTCGCTGTTGTCGAGTAAGATTATGATGTCGTCTGTGGCGGCGATGAGGGTGGTCTCGGTGCTGTGGTTCCTGCGGAAGCCTGACTGGGAGGGGTCGGGGATGCTGTTGTCTTCTAGGTAGCGGGTGAGTTGGGTGTAGACGATCTTCTCAAAGACCTTTGCTGGGAACGGAAGCAGGGAGATGGGCTGGAAGTTCTTGAGGTCGCTCGGGTCCGCTTTGGGTTTTTTCAGTATGGCGTTGATCTCGGCGTGTTTCCAGCTCTCAGGGAAGGTCGTGGTCTCAAAGGAGAGGTTGATGATGTTACACAGGTGGGGTGCGATGGAGCTGTCAGCTTTGTTGATGATGTGGTGGGGAAGAGGGTCGGATGGGGCGCCTGAGTGGATGGTGCTCATGGTATTGATAGTGTCCTCGGTGTTCACGTTGGTCCATGCGGTGAGGAGGTCGTGGTCGGCGGGGATCGGTGGGTCCGGAGTGGTGGGGTCGGCAGGGTTAATCCGAGGGTTGAAGCTGTTGTGGATGTCGGTGATCTTGCGGTGGAAGAAGGCAGTGAGGTAGTCGCACAAGGCTTGGGAGGGCGGGATGTCATTGGTGCAGGAGCTGGGGTTTGAGAGTTCCTTCACGACATTGAAGAGCTCTCTGCTGTTGTGTATGTTGTTGTCGAGGCGGTCCTTGAAGGAGGCCTTTTTGGTAGTTCTGATGAGGTGGTGATGGTTGCGGATGGCATCATTGTGGGCTGCGCGGCTGTCGGGTGTCTTCTCGTTGTGCCAGATGTTTTCCAGTTTCCGACAGGAGTGCTTAGAGTCTAGGAGTTCTGGGGTGAACCAGCTAGCTCTCTGGCTGGTGTCTCTGTTGGTGTGCTGTCTCATTGGGGCTAGGGTGTTGGCGCAGTCTTCCATCCAGAGTCTGAGGGTGTGCCCCCCCCCCCCTCGGGGTCGGTGGGGTCGGTCGGTGGGTTGAGTGCGAGGTGTGTTTGTAGTAGTTCCTTGGTGACTTTGCCCCAGCGACGTCGGGGGATCTGTTGGGTGCGGCGATGTGTGACGGGTTTTCAGAAGGTGAAGTGGATGCAGTGGTGGTCAGTCCAGGTGAGTTCAGAAGCGTGGCTGAAGGCAACGTGGGTGGTAGGTAATAACGGGGTAAACCCTTTACTCGCCGACCTGGGTCAACATGTAATTACAAAAAAGGTGGTCGGTTACATAACATATTCACAACGTTCATTTCATCAGTTAATCGTTAAAAGGTACACACATAAACCAAGTAAATATGAAACTGAATTTAATTCAGCTATAAACAGTAATATGCAGTACTTTCACAGGTATTATATTTTAGTTCATACAATACATGGCAATTGATGAAGTCATCATTCAAAGTAGTGCTCGGTGGGTGTCAAAAAGAAGGAAGGGTTTAAGATTCAGTAGGGTAGGGTGTGGTTGGGATAGATTCAGGGACAAAGAAAAGGAATTGTGTCCTGTAGACAATTCTAAATCAATCTTAGAACATTTCCAGTCTATAATAGATCACACTGTTCCCTATATAAACAATACACGGGGGCCATGTATGGCAAATTCTATTGTGGCGTGTATGTTGAAAATAATGTTGTCGACGTTTCGACCCCTATAGTAAGGGCGGGTGGTTCCTCAGTTTAGGGTCTTCATCAGGACAGTAGAGATAGTGATAGTGAGCACCTACGGAAATAGATACGAATATCACTCAGTAGGGTGAATTAAAAACTGTAAAAATGGCATCACTCAATGGCCCATAAACTGGTGTACCTACATGAATTATGGCGTATAATGACGTCCCACCTCAGTTGGAGACTTGCGCCTTTGATGGTGTTCTGTGAAGGAACAATTTAACATTTAGGAAGGTTTACGTTAGGCAGGTCAGGGAGGAGTAAACCCAAGGTGGAAGCGCCCACACTTACTAGATTCTTCTATGGACGAGAACCATAGATGGATGTATGGAGTCCCAGATGAGTTGAGAAATGGCGTGGCACGTAAGAATCTGTGGGTACAAAATGTGTATCCATGTATATGTATACCAATGGAAGGGTTAAACAATACCTGAGACGTTCAGGGGGAGGGTGTGGCATTAGACGGCATAGACTTACTTGGAGACCCCTTTTAATTGTATCCATTAGTAGGTGTGGTATCAATCATACACTGGCTAGAAGAATTAATCAGGGAGAGGTTCTTGGTGTCGAGCACTCACACCATCTGAAAGAACCAAAAAGACGGTGTTAGCTAGAGTCTCTATGTCCTCAGGTCCGCTTGACTCGACGGTGCAAATAGGTGAAGCTAAAGGCAGTCACTGATTCCGTAAAGATCATAACAATACCCTCAGTTCAACTTGCAAAAAAGTTGCAAGTTGTAATGATTACTAGAGTCCCTTCGAATCCGTAAACAGATCGGGATCTCTAATTACAATGAAAGACATGAAGCGCGAGGACATGCTTCCAGCGCTGTTGTGGAGAGAAGAGCAGCGCGATTAAGCAGCCTCTCTGTCTGACGTACCTGTGGCTCTGCTGGCGTTAGTCCTCAGCGGGAACCACCAGCGCTTCCACGAAGTCACTTGAAATGCTCAATGCAAGGGAGGGGGCGTGTCTCTGAGGGCGTGTCGGAGCCCCTCGCGGTGCCGCCGCTAACTGCTAGTCCCGCGGGTGTAGCCTCACTGCGCATGCGTGCTGGCTGAGCCACTTAACCTGGCCGGGTGAGTGAATGTCAGGAGCGCACTAGCGTGTGCACAGACCTCATCATAGCGGAATAGTATCGACCTGTGCCAGTGGATCATATATGATTAATAACGCACAAACGTGCACACAAACCTTCTCAATGTTTAGACCGAGGCAGAATACCCTTATAATACACGCAAAGAATTTCTCCAACATTCTCAGACGAATGTGAATAGCATTCCCAATTATTGACATAATCGTCCAGTTTTTCCAGTGTTAGATATTTATATACAATGAAAGCTAACCTCGCATGCCTTTTTTAAATAAAACTAGAAAATGAGGTCAAATGTAATTCCTGCTGATTTCCACAGTAATCTAACACAGTGTTCATAGATGATATTATTAGATGTTATCAACTTAACAGTTTATCATTAGCCCAGATGACTCAGTGTTAGATATTTCTGTATAATGAAGCATATCATAGCATACCATTTTCTGTGCAAAAGGCATTATCAAAAATCAAGGATCAGATGTAAGTCCCGCTAGTTGTGAGTAGGTCGCATCAAGTTCATTAAGACCATTCTCCACAGTGTCCAAAGTGTGCATCCATTTACATTCCCGCAAATTAAGTAGCGAATTCAAATCGCCCCCTCTTGGTCCAATCACAATTTTCTCAACCACCAACCATTTGAAAGATTCTGGAGTATGAGCTTTGGACATGAAATGTTCGACCAAGGGGGAGCCTGGTGTCTGACATCTTATATGACTACAGTGTTGGAGAATTCGTTTCTTTACATGTTGTTTTGTTTGTCCAATATATACCAGGTCACAAGGACATATGATGGCATAGATAACATCACTTGTGTTGCAGTTAGTCATTGTTTTGAGAGTCACCTTATGGTTCCGATATTCCCATACCTTGGTTTCTAAGGTGAGTGGACAGGCTTTACACTTAGTGCATTTAAAGTGACCAACTACTTGGGGAAGGTTCCAGATACTTTGTAGGGTAGGAGGAGCTGGAGTTTCTAGAAGCGAACACACCACTTTATCCCTGTCTCAGGTATTGTTTAACCCTTCCATTGGTATACATATACATGGATACACATTTTGTACCCACAGATTCTTACGTGCCACGCCATTTCTCAACTCATCTGGGACTCCATGCGTTCATCTATGGTTCTCGTCCATAGAAGAATCTAGTAAGTGTGGGCGCTTCCACCTTGGGTTTACTCCTCCCTGACCTGCCTAACGTAAACCTTCCTAAATGTTAAATTGTTCCTTCACAGAACACCATCAAAGGCGCAAGTCTCCAACTGAGGTGGGACGTCATTATACGCCATAATTCATGTAGGTACACCAGTTTATGGGCCATTGAGTGATGCCATTTTTACAGTTTTTAATTCACCCTACTGAGTGATATTCGTATCTATTTCCGTAGGTGCTCACTATCACTATCTCTACTGTCCTGATGAAGACCCTAAACTGAGGAACCACCCGCCCTTACTATAGGGGTCGAAACGTCGACAACATTATTTTCAACATACACGCCACAATAGAATTTGCCATACATGGCCCCCGTGTATTGTTTATATAGGGAACAGTGTGATCTATTATAGACTGGAAATGTTCTAAGATTGATTTAGAATTGTCTACAGGGCACAATTCCTTTTCTTTGTCCCTGAATCTATCCCAACCACACCCTACCCTACTGAATCTTAAACCCTTCCTTCTTTTTGACACCCACCGAGCACTACTTTGAATGATGACTTCATCAATTGCCATGTATTGTATGAACTAAAATATAATACCTGTGAAAGTACTGGATATTACTGTTTATAGCTGAATTAAATTCAGTTTCATATTTACCTTTTAACGATTAACTGATGAAATGAACGTTGTGAATATGTTATGTAACCGACCACCTTTTTTGAAGGCACCGTGGGGCTGGAGGAGAAGATGGCGTCGAGCGTGTGGCCTGCGATGTGGGTCAGTGTTGTGACGATCTGTTTCAGTCCGAGGGTGGTGAGGTTGTCGATCAGGGTGGAGGACTTGCTGTCGTTGTTGTTTTCCAGGTGGTGGTTCAGGTCACCGAGGAGGATGTAGTCGATGGAGGTCAGTGCGTGGGTGCTGATGAAGTCGGCGATGGAGTTGCAGAATTGGGGACGGGGTCCGGGTGGTCTGTAGATGAGGGTGCCTCTTAGGGTGGTCTTGGGGTCCGTGTGGATCTGGAAGTGCATGTGTTCGGCGGTTTTGAGGGTGTCGGCGGTGATTGTAGAGACCCTGATGGTGTTCTTGGGGATGTGACGAATGCACCATCAGAGAAGGGCATCGTCAGATATCTCTTGGAGGGACAGAGTGATTGGGCGGGGCGGGGATCCAGTTGGATCTGGTAGCTATAATTGAGCCTGATATGGGCTGGCCCCAGTGAAATATGCTGTTTGTCCCGGTGTCATTTGCTGACACCCGGACACATTCAGTATAGCCTGCACGTAGTCTGCTTTCCATTCGACGCAGCAACTGTGGGCAGTGAAAGGGCTTTCTTATTCACTCCCAGCTGGGCCCAAAGCAAAGACATGATTTGAAGGACCATCAACCCTTCTTTTGATATAGTATTGTACTGGTTGAGAACTATCTGAAGTTTAACAGCCATGGAGGGAAATAAAGGCACACAGCGTATTATCACTTAACAAGTATTTAAGAAAATCTATGATTTGGATGCAGATTTGAACTTTGCTCAACCCCTGTATGTAAAAGATAAGCATGCACTGTAATCAAGTCAGCTTTATCTGTCTGTAGGAGTAACTACACAAATAATTTAAATAGCACTTACTAATTTATTTTGTATTTAATTATTTTATATTGCTACTCATCACCAATGTAGGGTGTCAGAGAGCCTTATACACACATACAGGGGCAATAAATCATACACAGGCTTACATCAATGTAAAGGAAATGTTACATAAGACAAGGTGTAGGAGTCATATATTGTCCATACTGGTAGTCATTATATGTTAAGAGTAATTAGCCAGAGAAACACTAAGTCAGGATTTAAAAAGTAATGCAGTGGCTGCGGTTGTTTGCAGTAATAAGACTTTAATAATTCACAGAGGAGTCCTTCTTTGCAACCTTAGAATAACAACAGATTGAGAAAAAACCAATAAGGTTCTAACCTGATCCCCTGCAGGTTGTTTGCAGCTCCTTGATGCCGATTCATAGCTTGCTGTATCAGGATTGCAACTTGTGAATTTCAAGTAATAAAAAGATCTGTGTCAAAAGCAACCCACGTACCCATCTATATTAAAAAAAATCTTGATCTGCATGTTACACGATGTAGTATGCAGCAGGCAAAATACCCTCTATGAGTTAAAATAGTGGCTATCCAGTACACAGACATCTCAAGCAAGTGCATTACCCACCAGAGTTTTCTTACTGTTATTATTATCCCCTGAAAATTGCTGGGCACACAAAGATCTTTGCAGCTAGTGCATTAACCCTGTAAGATATTTTAAAATGCAGTCGCTATGCAACCAATTAAATAATCCAGAACATAATTACTATCACATGTGCCCTTGCAGCCTCTATGTGGCCAATTAAATAAATAATGAGAGAATTATTATCAAGTTTGTCTTTGTTGCAAATTTCGTGGATTTTCTTTAATTTCCCCAAACCTTGCCATCCCATGTAGAGGTATCTGGGGAAGCTTTGTCAGTCCTGCAGCCCCAAGCTCCTCAGGGCAGGTTTCTGGGCAACAGGTCTTTCTCCAGCCAGGTCTCCTGCAAGGTCTATTCCTCTTTAGTCATCTGGGCCCTCTTTGAGTCAAAAGTACATCTACTTGTTATGTCCCTGAAGCAGGTCAATGGAAGCCACAGACTTGATCATTGGAGAGCAGTTCCACTCCTTGGGTGCCAACAGGATGCAGAGGTCCTTGATACTTGTGAGTCTTCTTCTTCCAGCAGGATCCAGGAGTCAGAAGTAAGGATTATTTTTGCTACAGGTCCCATTTCTTCAGATGGAGCCTCCTCAGATACGTTCTGAGGAGGTTGTGGTGCAAGATTTATCCTATTAAGTGGCCAGTGACTGGAGGAATTCAATCACCCAATTCCCAAAAGATTCTCCCAGTCCCTCCACTTCCTTTTGCAGCACTTCCTCTTTGATTTAGGGTAAAACTACAAAGATGTCCCTGTTTCAAGATGGCAGGACCCATCTGCCACCAGGCAGGTCTGTTTTCAACATCTTCAGCTTCTTGGACTCTCCCCTCCCCTCCCCTAGTCAAAACTCATTTTCCCTGCTGTGGCTGGAGCCTAACTGTCTAGAAGGGACCTGGGGAGGAATAGAAGAAGCATTCTTTGGCACCTCCAAGTCAAAGCAGGTATTGCTAAAGTTCCATTTTATTCTGCCAGCTGTTTCTGTCAGATAGCTAAACCCTGCTAAGTGGTCATCAGTTAACAACCATTGGCCAGTTCTGGACCCAGTGGCAAGCCATTGTCCCCTAAGCCAACGTTGTTACCTCTCCCATCCAAAAATGTGTATTCCAGCTCTGAAAGTGTAATAGGTAGCAGAATTGGTTTTACCTTGTACTATGACTGTGGACGGGCTATCTGGGAATGATCAGGAGTAGGCCTTCCTGGCATTTCCAGGTCAAAAGAGTTTGTGCTAAAAGCTGCCCTTTGATCTGCCAATTGTTTGTGCCGACTCCCAGATAATGAATCCCCTCCAAGTGGTCAGCAGTTAACACTCATTGGCCTTTCCTGGGCCTAGAGGCAAGCCATTACCCTCTGAGCCAGCAGCGTTAAGCCTCCCAGCCAAGGATGTGTATTCCAGCATCGGCGGAATTTGGGGAGTGATGATTGGCAGAGCTGGTTTTAAGCCAGCTATGGCTCAGGCAGCCTAAAGTATTTTTAGGTCTCGCCTGTCAATGCGCATGCGCATTGAGCGGAGCGAGAATATAGGGGCTTAAACGGAGTTTACCTAGACTGGCGATTTGATGAAGTGCACGTGCGCTTTTAGCTCAATGCGCAAGCGCAATGAGTTAAAATGCGCGTGCACAGCATCAAATCGCCAGCCATCTGTTGCCCAGCTTGGTGCCGCCAGCAGCTGTTCCCGCTCCGCCCCCTGCCTCATCAAAGGCTTTCATGGCCGGCCGGCCGTGCTTTCAGTTTCCCGGCCTGGCGTGAAAGCCTTTTATTGCTTTTGCCTTTTTGTTTTTTTTTTTACTTGTTTTCTTCTCTTTCTGTCACCACCTCTGTTTCTTTTCGCTCAGAATCGCTATTTGTATTTTAGTCTGCCCGTCTGTGCTTTGCCTTTGTAGTCTTTACAGTGACTCTGAAACCTGGCTCAGGGGTCGTGCAAGTCTCAACTCAACCAACCCCCAGGTTACAGAGGGGGAAAGAACCTCTCGTGCGCGGAAGTGAGGTCAGCTGAACCAACCGCGCTCCTGCCTGTGTTTACATGCCTCGCTGACCGCACGCCTGCCTGCTGCAAGGGGTGGAGCTTTCTTCTATGCACTTCTCTTCCTCTGAGTTGCATGCATGTCTCGTCTCTGCCCTTACGTGCATATTCGTCAGTCTGGGATCCTGTTTCCCTGTCTTCTCCCCTCTGTGTCAGCTGCTGGCACTCTACTTAGACTCTTTGCTTGTGCTCACTCTGTCTGTCACACCAGCCTCTCTCCCCTATCACTCTCTGTTGCTAGCTAGGTATGGCCCTTTTTGCACCTTTTCGTTTTTTTGTGTCCCTGTCTCTAGGTTGCGATATGTCTCATCCCCAGGCTGTCTCTTTTTGTAAAACATTTTTACGTATGTTTGTTTGCACTTGTCTGTGTCATCTCCTGTGTATTATTTACAAGCCCCTTGCGCAGCCGGCGCATCACTTATAATATGTGAAAAAGTGACGTACCGGTGGCGCGAATGGCTTGTAAATAAGCCCCCCTCTCTTTATTCCACCATTTGCCTATCTTTATTTGCTTGTCTTCTTATTGGTCTAAAATCTCCGTATGCTTGTAATACGGCTCTGCACCTGCGCACAGTGTCTCTCACTGTCGCTCTGTGTTTGTCTGCGTCTCGGTCTGTTCCTGTCTGTTTATACTCTTATCCGTCTCTCCTGCTCTCTGCGCCTGTCCCTCTCCGTACCCTGGTCGTTGCTGAGCACTCCTGCGACGCTGCTATTATTGCCCCGGGCGTTCATGCTGGCAGACAGACAGCGACCGACTCCTTTCAGACTGTCTCCCTCCCTCTGCTGGGACTCCCATGCTTCCTGAGGGCTCTCTCCAATGTTCTCTTGCCATCCTGCGTGCAATCTTCTGTGCTCTCCTACGGGGTCTGTTCCGTACTCTGCTAACTAATATGTTCATGCTACATATGTTCTACTTGAAGTTGTATTGAGTGCTCTGTTATTGTCATTCAATCTCCCATCATTGTATCTCGCTCCCTGCTTCCCTCAATGTCTGCCTTCTTCCGTCTTCCCTCTCCTCTCGTTTCCTTCACTTTCTCCCCTCTCCATTTCTATCGTCTGTCTCTCTCGCTTGCCGTCACTCTTCCTTTTCTGTCACTCTTGCATGTTGCATTACAAATGCTATAGGTGTCACATTTGCAAAAGTTATAACTATTGGCATTGTAAATGACAAAGCTATTAATTTAAAAAACAACACATAAATAAAATAAATGTCATTTATAAGACCAATAGTTCAAACTTTCCTAATGCGAGACCTATTGCATTTCCAATGCTTGTTTACAAAGTTACTTGTCTGCTGAAGTCATCAAATATCTGATTCCACCATCAAGTCAGATTTTAAAAACTAAACAAGGCATAACTGTGAAACATTTTTCTAGCCCTTTCCTAAGCCGAGGTGAAAAAAAGACCTATTAGAGAAAGGTCAGGCCAGGCCTACAAAGAGAAATTGAATTGGGTTTTCTTTCTCTATGAGGGTGCACTAACTTCAATATGTAGTGTGCCCTGCTTTTATATATTAGCACCCTGCCCTGTGGGCTTACAAGGCAATGTTAGTGGTGACTTATGGTTATATAAAAATAGGCTTTTCGCTCATGGCAATGGCATTTTGCCCTGCAAAGTGTCACTTTTAGCACATTTAACCCCTTGGCTGCGGCGGTAATTCCGCTGCGGTGCTGGGGGGAGGGGGGTTCGTGCAGCCACGCCATCCTCGTGACGGAACCACTCCGTCACGAGCCTCGGACGAACTGTGCTAATAACGGAGTGGTTCTGTCACGGCCCCGCCCGCTCATCAATTCAGCCGCGCAGGCGCGGAATTGATGCAGCGTGGGCAGGGCGGCTGCGGCGTGACGGAACCACTCCGTCACTAGCACAGCGCACTCGTGGCTCGTGACGGAGTGGTTCCGTCACGAGCACGGAACGAGTTAAACCACAGCCTAGTCAGAGCACAGTGGTGCCCCTAGCAAAGATAAATTCCTGTCATATATGTGGGTTGTGTAAATACACACTGCAGCCCACAAATGATGACATTTAACATTCCTTGCCATAGATACACTTAAGGCAATATTCATACTGGAAGTATAGGCAAATTTAACTGGACAAATGGGGAAGTCCAGTGTACAGCACATGATTCAGAGGGGAAGCACATGCACGTTCTTACTGTTCAGCAGTGGTAAAGTTCAGATTCCTAAAGCCAGCAAAAATAAGATCCAGAAAGAGGTGAAAACTCTAGGATGACAACCAGAAAAGGCAAATTTGCTACATTGGGGGTTGCGGGGCGAGTAGTCGTATATGCTTCTAGAGTTTTGCACATGACCTATGGTGCGTACATGAACATACCTGTGCCACACATAGCCCTGGTCTAATCCAGTCCCTAGCGATGAGGGAACATACAATGCATACATGCACCTGGTATCCTGGCACTGCATTGCTTGTTTTTCAGATTTCCCATTAGGGGCACAGAATGCACACAAACACTACGTGTTTAATTTTTTGGGTTGCCCAGCATGCGCACAAGCACCCGGTGTCGGAACCCACATAGCTTGCGTCCCATGGTGCCCACTCAAGTCTTATAAAACTGGGTGGTGGAGTCGGGCGAGGCTTCTGGCTTCTGGTAATGCTTGTTTCTGTCTGTCTGCTGCTCAGGGTCCTGCCCTTCACTGGCCTGCACACTTCCTCGTCCCTCTGAATTATTTATTTTATTTTATTTTTTTATTTATTTCTTCTGCCAGGTGAGGCGCACGCCTAGTGTTTGCTTCCGGAGAGCCTGGAGACTGTCCAATGGATACCAGGGCAAGGAGAGGGTGTCGTAGGAGCTTGGCATGGAGGGCAGTGGACAGGAATAGGGGCAGATGGAAGAAGAGAGCATAGCATGGTAGAAATAGACAACAAAGGGAGGAAAAGAGATGGGGTACGCAGGGGAGAGGACAACAAAGAGGGCAGAAGTAACAGAGTAGTACAGGAGAGTAAAGTATTGCAAATGGACCGAGGGGACAAGAGAGTAAAAGGGAAAGGAGTCGAAAAGGGGGCAGAGGAAAGAAAAAGGAGGAAAAAAAGGGAATAAGAAGGGGCGGAGCTACAGTAGGGGAGAGGACAACAAAGGGGGCAGAAATAGGAGAGTAAAGTTTAGCAAATTGGCGGAGGGGGCAGAAGAGTGAAGGATGGCAGAGGACAGCAAGGGGGTCAGAGGGAACAAGCGAGCATAGGAAGGTAGAAAAGGAGAACAAAGAAAGGAAGAAGGAACAGTGGGTGACAGTACGGAAGATGACAACAATTTCTGTAGAGAGGATCAAAATGTGATAGGGTGCACAATGCCCACTAAAGCAAAAGCCCACTCCTGCCTCTCTATTTGGAAAGTAGCAACACGTATGAGTGGCCATTGAACTGTGACAAGTGAACAAAATACATACATAAAATAACCCAGTTACCATTGGTGGTTGGCGTCTACGGGGAGGGTTGGGAGCACGTGCACGCAAAATAAAATAAAATATATAAAACGTACCAAACGTAACTTTCTCCACTCTTCCTTACACAGAAACTGAATGCAGCAACTGCCTTGACCAATCCTGGCACCTCTCTCATGCAGCATGAGAGCAGCACCCTGGTTGGAGGAAGCAGCCTCACTCGGTGCCCCACAGTGCTCTGGAGGCTTGCACTTGCTCTAACCATTTAAAGTGTGCATATGTGGCTGAGAAGACGGTAGGCCAAAAAAACATGCACATTTTGAACAAGTGCATTAGAGAGCCCACCCTCCTCTCTGCTGCTGTCATTCGGACGCTCTGCTCGGGATAGGGGATGAAAAATAAAATGGTAATAAACTACCATTTTATTTGTCATCTCTGGGGTTTTGGGGGGGACTTAAGTAGGGTGACGCTCCGCCACTCAAACGTAGGAGCCGCCTCTGATAGTTATAGATTTGCATGTTCAGTTCTGGATGCACAGCGAGGGGCAGAGGCAGTGGTAATTTGTAAACAAACGCCCCCCTCAACTTGTCACTCAGCCGTGCATCCTGATCAGAAGGGAAGAAGCTGTTCTTTGGACGCTGGTGTGAAAACAATGAAGACAATCAAGGTGAAGATCAGAATAGCTCTAGTCAACTGATGTAAAATAGGGACAATCATGAGGACACAATAGCGATGAATAAAAAAATTACAGAACGAAAGATTTAAAAAATGTCAGCCAATTTTCCTCCGTAATACCTATTATACTGGAGCAGAGTAAAAACTACAGAGATATGTAAATATCATTTTTTCAATAAAAATCTACTGAAATAAAAAAAAAAAAAAAAAAAATACAGACAATCGGATTTGATTTTTTTCTTAAACTGACCCAATAGGGTTCGTAGGAAGACACGCTAACCAATGTTTTCTAGACTTCTTCGCAATCAAAGTCCTCAGTGGGTCCAAGCCAAAAATAAATTTGTCAATATCTACTTCTACCATAATCACAAATACTGTAAAGGCCATGAAGAGAATCAAAACCCAGCTACTGGAAAACATCCATAAATCTAATCCGCTTTCCATCTGGAAGAATGAGAAAGTTAAAATTGTTGGTAACTATATCTCATGGCCCAGCTGGGAGCATTCGAGAATATTTTATTTTCTTAGGTTTACGAAAATGGTTACCCAAAGCCCTTTGCTGAACCACACCGTGAATTTAAACATGAGAACAGAGAATTGTACAACTTCATGAGACTGATAGATTCCATCACAAGTCGCACAGACACAATGGATCGCTTAGGGAAATCTTATAAATCGAAAAAAGTTGCTTAATTCCAAGAAACTCAGAAAGCCAACAACTTGCACACTGTCTGAGCCTCCCAGCTGCAGCAGCCGCAAACCATCCCAACATATCTCAACATGACGCGCACACACAATATCTGGCAGTCAACAAACACAATATGGAGAAGCCTGCGAGGTCATATTAGCTTGCAACACATCCACAGGTGGGAGGCACGAACACAACCCATGCATGCAAAGTACACTTTCTCAAAGGCGCTGTTTGATATTTGTGCATATGTACTGAAAGTATGTACATGTAGAAATATGGTTTAGCAGCAGTGCAGACCCAACCACTACCACCAGGAAATAGGAAAGTACAGAGCGTGAAGAGAACACACAACTAATAAGTGTCATTATTTTCCAACACAACTCTGTAATGATGATGGTGGAGGGCCCTAGGCCCGCATATTAGGAGCAGCAAGGACGGACGCAGACACCAGATGAGGGTGGTAGGAATGGTCTCGAGCACGTGCGCTCGGCCTCTTTTATTGGCAGCGTCATGTGACACCATGACGTCTGTGGTGGGTGGGTGTAGAGTATGTTACATCACACCGGAACACTAGAACGTGTCCACGCTAAGACACTACATCACTCCCCTTTTTAATCATTGAAAAGACCCAACTTCAGAATTCACATTTGGGGAAAGTAACATGTCTCAGGATGCAGTGAAGTGTTCAGTTCCGCCATGCTCTTCTGTCCGCCGCTGCTTGGAATTGGCAGATGGAGTTCAATCTGTTTCGGGGAACCTTAGTCCGCTTTGGCACCGGTTGGTGGTGCTCGATGGAAACAGTCTGTAGACGACTGGGTAGCCCCTTTGTCCTCACAGTCTTTCTGTTGTTGACTTCCGTGGTAACGGGTGCGGTTGGAGTTCTTGTAGTTCGCCGTGGAATGATGGTTACGTACCAGTTTCGGCCTTGGACTCACTGTGGGGACCTACTTTGCACTGACTTCTTCTTCACTCTTAACTGTGGCAACGGCCACGTGGATTTACTTCCTTCCATTCTTAACTGTGGCAACGGCCACGTGGATATACTTCCTTCCATTCTTAACTGCGGCAATGGCCACGTGGATATACTTCTTTCCGCTCTTTAACTGTGGCAACGGCCACGTGGAATATGCTTCCTTCCGCTCTAGCAGTGGCGGAGGTGCCACATGTCTCTCCTTTTCTTCCTTTCTTTTCACGGTGGCAGAGGTGCCACTCAGATCTCTCTTCTTCTTCCTTTCTTGTCACGGTGGCAGACGTGCCACTCAGATCTCTCCTCTTCTTCCTTTCTGTTTCACAGTGGCAGACGTGCCACACAGCTCTCTCCTCTTCTTCCTTTCGTTTCACAGTGGCAGATGTGCCACACAGCTCTCTCCTCTTCTTCCTTTCTGGTTCACAGTGGCAGACGTGCCACTCAGCTCTCTCCTCTTCTTCCTTTCTTTTCACAGTGGCAGACGTGCCACTCGGATCTCTCCTCTTCTTCCTTTCTTTTCACAGTGGCAGGCGTGCCACTCGGATCTCTCCTTTTCTTCCTTTCTTTTCACAGTGGCAGGCGTGCCACTCGGATCTCTCCTTTTTCTCCCTTCCTGTTTCGCGACATCACTTGGTCCAATCTTGCATCTTCTCTCTTGACCTGGCTCCAACATGCAGGGCGCGCCCGCTGCATGTGTACTCCTGGTTTGTCCCTGACAGGAACACTTCCTCCCTCTTCCTCAGCTGCCTGAGTTGGTGTCGCGAACCCTCTTCTCTAGATTCTTGTAGGTGACGTTCGTGGGATGGTGTTCACAGACCTTGACTAGGTTGAACGTCCTGGACCGTTTGGCGGTCCACTCCTGCTGATGTTTTGGCAGGCTTCTTCGGTCGTCCTGTCGGACTTGGTGCAATAGCACTTTCTGGTGTTGTTTGAGAGGACCCGTCGCTGGTCATACTTGGTACGCGATCTTTCTGTGGATCGGCTTCTGGGGGGCGCCACGCTTAGTGGTCGTCTCCGGTAACTGTTCTGCACTGTGGCGTTACCTGTGCCCTTCTTCCATCTCGTGGGGGCTGTGCCTTGCCACGTGGCGCGTTATCTGCGCCCGTAGTTTTTTTAAGGCTCTCGGACACTTGTTGCGTGTCGTTGGTACTTGCAGCTTTGGCTGGCGTCGATTTCTTGCTGCTTGGCTGACGTCCAGTACTTTGCTGCTTTGGACCGTTGGGTACTTGCTGCTTTGGCTGGCGTCAGGTGCTTGCTGCTTCGGACCGTTGGCGGGAGTAGTTGATGCTGCGGTGATCTCCTGTGGCCACTAGGAGTCACTGCGCCCTCCGTCTTCTGATCGCGGCAGTCTTTTCCTTGATCGTTCCTCCAGTGCTTGGCAGTCGTTTTCTCCAGACGTTTTGTCCTTGCTTGGATGCTTGGTGAGGCGTTGGTGCCTCTTCCCACGTCACTCTGGAAGTGGCGTCTGCCGACTCCTTGCTGGTGCGTGTGGTTCTTTCCGTGCTTGTTTGCACACTTACTTGCTGCATGAGATTCAATTCTCCTTGTGGGCTTTGCTTAGTCCTTTACCCCTTGTTGCTGCTGCATTGCCTGGTGTTGTGCGATGCTTGTTTGTTTCTTATAGATGCAGGTGCACTTTCCTTCTTCGGCCACCAGATGGCGGTAGACTCCGGTTTGGTGGGTGCCTGCCTGGTGGCTCTTGTCTTCCTCGTGTTGTGTACTCTACTGTTTGTCTCTCTCTCTGTGCACCGGGAGCTGGTGCTGGAGCAGCCGCTGGGAACCTGGCCCCACCTGCCTTCCTGGTGAGTCCCTTCCCTGCTATTGAGTTCTTTTGTGGGCAGGAGGGTGCAGGCATGAGGGCGAGGCAGTTCTGTGGTGTGCAGGCTCCGTGTCTCGCACACTTTGACGTTCAAAGGCACCTCTACGTTTATTCTGGCGGCGCTGGCCGCTTTCAGGCACTCTGCCCCTCACACGGAGCACACAAGGAGGGGGCACATTTGAACTTGGCGGCGCTGGCCGCGTGCAGACGTCTACTTCTTCCTGGCCGCTTTCAGGCACTCTACTCCTCACACGGAGCACACAAGGAGGGGGCACTTTTGATCTTGGCGGCGCTGGCCACGTGCGGACGCTTACTTCTTCCTTGCTTCCCCTCCCAGCCCGCGGCAGCCTCGGCAGTACTCACGCGGGCGGGGGTGTTGGTGCTTCACTCCGGCGGGGGAGCGTGTCGCTCCAGTCACTCCTCCCTGGGCGGGGGCGCTCGAGGCAGGCCGCGGTTGGGCTCCGCCGGCTCTGCCTACTTGATTGTTCTTGGTTCTCTGGCCCAGCAGGCTCCACTTTCGCCGGTCTCCCGCCACAGCAGCTTTAACTGGCAGTCGCTGCGCGGCGGAGACCCGCCTTGCTTTTCGCAGGCCGCGGTTGGGCTCCGCAGGCTCTGCAGTGTCTAACCTCGCTGGGGGTGCCGCCGGCAGGTCGCGGGTGGGCTCCGCTGGCGCTGCTGAGTCTTTCCTCGCTGGGGGTGCCGCCGGCCGGTCGCGGGTGGACTCCGCTGGCCCGGACCACGTTGCGAGGGGGGTCGGGAGACGGTTAGCTACTCCGCTCCCTCCCCCTTGTTGATTACGTTAATTGCGGGTCCGGCCGCACTCTCCCTCACGCAGTCGCTTGTCTCTGGGCCCCGCCGCTTACAGTCACACACGCGGCGGGGGCAGGGGATGACTCAGGCAGGCCGCGGGTAGGCTCCGCTGGTCCTGCTTATGATTGGGCACAGTTTATTTAAAGTCACTTCGCCCGTTGGGCTCACCTTCGGCCGACGGGCCTGATGCTCTGTCGCGGCCTCCGCCCGGCCGGTACACCTCTCCGGGGGGTCACTTTTTCTCGGCCGTCTCAGGTGGGCTCTGGGCGGTCCGCTCATTCCTGATGGCACATGTTGGTGGCGGCTGACGCGGGTGGCTTCGGTCGGCTTGCTGTTAGCCTCTTGGTGGCTGCTGGGCTCCGACGTGCTCACCGGCTTCTCGGCTCGCTGCACCTTGCTGCAGGGGATGCCCTTCAGGCGGGCAGCTCTCTCCCCCTTTTCCTCAGTGTAGGGTAGTGGCACGCATGGGTTGCACTACCGTCCTCGTCGCCATTGTAATGATGATGGTGGAGGGCCCTAGGCCCGCATATTAGGAGCAGCAAGGACGGACGCAGACACCAGATGAGGGTGGTAGGAATGGTCTCGAGCACGTGCGCTCGGCCTCTTTTATTGGCAGCGTCATGTGACACCATGACGTCTGTGGTGGGTGGGTGTAGAGTATGTTACATCACACCGGAACACTAGAACGTGTCCACGCTAAGACACTACAAACTCTATTCGTTTTATTAACCACAAACCCACCGTAGAGGCGACAATGAAGGTGATGTGCCATACAGCCAGGACGGACAGGTGGGTGTGGAGAGTATGTCATAGGAGTAAATGACTGTTTTAGGAACCTGCCTTTTATTAATCAACCACCAGCATGCACATGTGATACCTTATGAGTAAACTTGAGGGTGTCACATAATGAGACATTACACCTGCTTCCATGGGCAAGAATCGGGCTTCTCACGGTGGGAATGCCAGGCAAAGCTGGTGAACACCCACAAAAGTTTTCACAGACTACTTTCACCCTGGGTATTATGTCAGATGTAGTTGTTTAAAAGGCCAGAATAAATCCATACCCAGGATGGGAATGTGAGGGGGCACCCAAAATCAGTAGTGATCTGGTGAAGGAGTTTCTCCAGCATTAAAAAGTATTTCCTGATGAGAAAAAGAAAAGAAAATTACTTTTCATAAGCAATTTACACATGTGCCTGGCGCACCACAAATTGTTATGCACGTGCAATTGATTATGCATTTGAGCAGCAGTCCGGTCAAAATCTGCAATTAACGCAGGTTCCCAACGACACTCCAGTTTATCAGAAATTAAAATAGCATTGCTTGTTATTTAAACATCTTCGGGAGTTTCTGCAAGTATTGTAATTGGTTATTTCTGCTGGATTACAATAGAACTGCCACTAAAATGACAGCAGCAGCACACAGTTAAATCCGTCTTCATGCACACTCCTTCCAGCGTCATGTTGGAAGGTCAGGCAGAGCTCGCGCCTGGGGTGCCCGTGCGGCGCGTGGGACCACGCTGCAGACCTTGGACAACAGATGCCTCCAGGCTCGCGCCGGGAGTCCAGGGGGCTGACGCAACCTCCGGATATAGCAAGAGCACCTATCTTGTTCCCTCTGTTGCTAGAGCCCGGCGGTCACGTGACCCCTCCTCTTCCCACCTCACCCCTGGCACTTTCATGACGCTGCAGGTCCTCGCGCCGAGGTCACGGCCGCGGCCTTTGACTGACACCACTGGCGCGGGCGGGCAGGCGACTACCTCATTTAGCCTTGGAGTTGGCCCTGCGGGGACTCTGACGTTGGGGTTTATTTTTGTCTGCGTCACGTGTAATGAGCTGCAAAATGAGAGGGGTGAGAAGGGCTGTAGCACTTCTGGGAAATCTGGGGGTGCCTATGCAGCACCCCAGCCTAACAGGGCTTGAGGTTGGAGATTTCTGGTTTACATTTGCTAGTTTAAAATTACGATATTCAACGCTGTGAAGAAGGTTCCAGCAGCTGGGCCATTCCATGTGCAACTTGGAAAGGGCGCGTTAGGGTTGGTGTGAAGGGCAAACATATGAGAAGCTGCGCAGTCTCGTCAGGGGTCTGAATTTGTCTGTTGTGACATGTGAGGGAATCGTTTTTTTGTATGTCTGATTTTTACTGTTATAGTTACTTTTTTTAGTTTTTAGGGTATACAAGCAGGACTACCAGTAGCAATGGAAAGGAAAACACAGACGAGCTACCAATTATTATAACCTAACGGGCAGATTTACGCGCCACTTTTGCGTAATTTTTAATATGGGAAAACTGACCTAAGTGTGGCGCAAAGGGCTTGTAAATAAGCCCCTAAGAGTTTCACATGTGACTGAGGCATACAGTGTCCACTTGTCTTCTATGAACGACACACGTGTAGTTGTCGGAAAGAAAAGGTTTTAAACAGGTAAAGCTCAACGTGCTGGAGAACTCAGACTAAGGGGCTTATTTATGGGGGATTGGCGTAGGGTAGAGCAGCAAGTCATTTTGCAGCTCTGCCCTACACCAATTCCAGAGGGCAGGAATGCAGCGTATGTACAAGATACAGAGCTTTCCTGTCCTTTCAGCCAGCACCAGAGCACAATTTGCAGTTGAGCGCCAATGCTGGCACCCTTGTACCATCGTGCAAGGGTGTCTATTTTGTTGGCAGGATTGTTTTTTTGCAGGAGGGGCCACCTTCCTGCACAAAAACAATCACAAGTGGCGTTTTCCTTGTTCAATGTGTCCTGCAGAATGCAGCACATGTAGAAAGAGGAAAAAAGGAGGAGAAATGTAAACATTTCTCCTCGTTACACCTTCTCTGGGGAGGCGTACGTTTTTGGCGCTGCCTTAGGTTTACGTGATGTTGTAAATCTGGGGCCATGTCAAAATCCATGAGTGTAGAGTGCGAAAACCCACCTCAATGCCCATTGAAGGTCTCCTTGCACTGCTTTGTCTTACTTCATATCTCTTGAGGCCATGCAAACCAAGGCAGGGTGGATTTGCTGCACCTCATAGATATAACTGAGAGGCTAGCGCCACTGGATCGTCATAAAAAGTGACACTCCCTCGGTGCAGGCCTCTTGTAAATGAGAGCCTAGGTACGTTCGTGCAGGCGTGGTGGAGCCTTTGAGCGTTGAGGCACTTTATTGGGCAGATTTGCTGCTGTCCAGCATTGCAAGTTTTTAAAATCTTATTTCTTTGGTAGTATGGTGGTATTTTAGCTCCACTGTCTCTATAAATTATAGTCATCCAATCTTTTTCATATGTGAAACAGTTTGTGCATATGCAGACACGAGTTTGCATTCTAGGCATAAACATTGTGGATACGCACAGATGATCTTTTATTTCACAGTATCTGCACGGGTGGATCGGAGGTCGTATTTCAGACAGTGTGTGCGCATGTGTCAGAGTTTCAGACTGCATGTGCAGATATGCTTCTCTGCCTTTTTGAAACGCTATTTTTCTGCACTTCAATGGGGCAGGCACGCTTTGGAGAGTACATCTGTTGTCCCCTAATGCAGAACACATTTGGTGGTGTTCTCTTTTGGGTAACCATCTTGGCCACACTTTCCCCTAGGCACGTTGGGGGGTACAGAATAAAAGTGAAATGATGGGTGAGTGGGACATACTGACATAAAAAGAAGGTCCATGAATAACACAGGAGTGCATCAATCCAAAAGGGGTGTTGAGGATCTCATCTGCTGTTCGCCCCTAAGGCAGGACTCTTCTTTGTCACCTCAGTTGGTTAATGCAATCAATGCAGAAATTTTGTATGTAACCAGAGAGGTACAGAATTCTGTATTATAGTAATACGTGGTCACAGCCTGCGATTGTGAATGCACACATTGTTTAAAATTGTAATGCACATAATATAAGACAGGGTGCTGCAAATCATGGGACATTTAGGAGCTTATTTATGAGGGCCCTGTGTCACTTTTGCACCATGTAAAGTGGTACATGCGTGACGCAGGGCTCTCATAGAGATTTATGAAGGCACGCAATGCCACCCTGCATGGCTTTGAGTGGCCTCATAAATCATGAGTAAGGCAACGCAACACAAATCGCAGCGTTGCCGTACTCTGCGCCCAGGGGCGTTCCATGGGCGTTGCAGTGGATGTTCCCACCCAACACCCATGGAATCTGATGCTGCCCCAGATTTACAAAGTGATGTAAACCTGGGAAAGCATCACATCTGTATGCCTCCAGAGGTGAGGCGTAACAAGGAGACATGTGTTAATTTCTCTGTGCCTTTTCCTCTTTCCATGTGTGCTGCATTCTGTAGCACACATGGAAAGAGGAAGACGCCTTGTGGGATTGTTTTTGTGCAGAACAGTACCCCTTCATGCACAACACAATCCTGCCACCAATGGAGACACCCTTGGACCATGTTCTCAGGGTTCCTACGTTGGGGCTAGGCTGCCAAAACGGTGCCAGCGCAGGCAGAAAGGACAGGAATGCACCGTATTACTTAAATACAGTGCATTCGTGCCCTATGCCAAAATGCCATAAATGAGGCCATAAGTGTTCAATAAAAAAAGTGTTAACCTTCCATTTCTGGAATTTTGCAGCAGTTTCAATGGATTTTTAGAACTTATCATTGCTCATAAGGGTGTTATTTCTGATACTTTTTGCAATCCATTGTACATCATTGCTTCGTTTTACTCGCAAGAAAGTGACACACATTTGCAGTTGAATGTCACTCATAAGCACTCTGAAACCAAGGGAATGTCACACATGAACACTCTGGAAACTTGGCAGCTATGGGGGTGTGGGTGTGGGTGGCGGCTAGCCTATTTCCTTTCCCAGCTCAGAGCTCCACCTGCTGACTTCCAATGGGGAGATGATGTAGCACTACGGCCAGAGCTGCTGACTTTGGAACTGGGGATCCAGATTCTAGTCTCGGCATCGGCTTAACATCCTGTAATTCTGGGCAGATCACTTTATCTCACCTTACCTTAAAAAGAAACAAATGTGTCCTGTGGATAATAACTGATGCTCATGTAAATCGCCCTAATATCACATTGAGTTTTTAAGCATCATAAAACTGCACAAAAAGTGCCATAGCCTGGGTGACATAACACCAAAGGCAAACAGGGAAAATAAGCCCCCCCATCTTTTCATTGAGTAGTAAAGGACAGCCATAATTGGGGTGCACTTCACACCTTCGGCTGTGGTGGCATTATATTTGCTGCAATAACTGCAGCTGCACGCCCTGGTGGCTTGTCTATTTGTCCTGCAAAAATGTCCGCTGACAATGTGAGTCAGTGATAGGTTATTTTTTAGAGTAATGTCCAAAAAAGGGTGCAGAGGCTCCTGGCTGGAAATAAAATTTGCCCTGAGGTTTTTTCCAATAGCGTTGCTTTTAAATTATACATGTGCTGCACCTGCCGGCTACAGGTTCACAACTCAAAATCAGCCCTAGTGATGAAATTGGCTCAAACAGCATCTATACTAACATCACCTAATTCCTGGATTACATGTTCCACTGCAGGAAGGCGAGCTACCTGTGCATGAATAACACAACAGGCATTTCTTTGTAGAGTGTACATTTGCTCCCGAAGGTGAATTAAGTGCTAAATCTCAAATATACTAGAAAAAAGCCATAAGACAAATAAGTTCGGAGAAAATAAGAATCAAAGGGAACAATTTAAATGACAAGGATTTTATAGGGAATTGCTGGGGTCGGGGGAGGATGAATGATTGGATGTCAGCTTCTTGACAGTCTTTTATTTTTATAGCTCATTTTTAGATTTTCTGGTACTGCAAGTGGTGCTGATGAAGCAAAGCTTTGCATATTTTGCGGCTTGCCGAAGTCAAGAACCTCGTTTATGTGTAATACGGTAACAAGTGTATGTTCTACTAACATTTATGTTTAGTTTGGATAAGGATCGTGAAGCTTGCACATGTGTTTTACTAAAATAATTTACTCAAGTCATCTAAAATGGGCGCCGCTTGTATTTAGTTACTGCGCATGCGTCAGCCACACTCACGTGTCCTGACGCGTCTGCAGAAGTGGAGGGAAAGTTATGCGCATGCGTAATTCATAGCTGTGCTTATCATGTGGTACTGCTCGTGCCACTGCTCTTGTGACTGTATCAATGTGGCTAACATTTAAACGCAATAGTTTTATTTCTTGATGATGAGTTAAAAGTACAAATAGTGTGATGTGTTTTCATATTGACATTACTATGTATTAATTTGTTTTTCGCTTACTTTTCATGTACCGCGGGGAATGGGGGTCTGAGTGAGAGGAGAGCCATATTGGAGGTCCCTTCTGCGCCTGTGCGACATTCGGCAGCACAGGGGACCTTGACTGATGGAACATAGCCAGTTGGCAGCGATGGGCGAGATGCTCCTGAGAAAGTCACCTCTGCCCTGCGAGAACAGCGAATATGGCTCCTTATATGTTACAATGTAATTGTATTGCTGCTTGCCGTGTAGTCTCTCATGGGAACCACTATCCCACTAGGCGGTACCAAAATATGTTAATGTGGCATACAAATAGACTGTTATGATTGGTGTGTTACCCAAATCCTACCTTAGGACCAATCGACATTGAGGGATTCTGACACTTTGCAACATTGGGGGGTGGTACGCTGTCCCCAAACTGTATATCTACCCTGGGTTCCTCTGGGGAGCCGTCCGACTTGTCTGGTTTAGCTGACCTGTCACTGACCCAACGCACTCAATAGGTGACTGAAGATACAGAGCGCTGCGAAGCACTCTGTCCGAATTTGACCATAGACTGAGGTTCTACTGAACCTTAAAGTGCTGGTGAAGCACTTTACTGGGAGTTCGCTGACCCAATCGGGGTCTTGATCGATAACTGCAGAGCGGGTGGAGCGCAGGCGTTGCTTCCAAACTGCGGGTGCGGTCCTGTCCTGAGCGGTCCTGTCCTGAGGGTTTGCTGTCCTGTCCTGAGGGTCCTGTCCTGATTCCTATTCCGAGGGTATCCTGTCCTGTCCTGGGTGTCCATTCTGCACCTGCTGTCCTTTGAGGGGTATCCTTCCTTGAGGGTTTCCTGTCCTTAACTGACCCGTGGCCAGGGTTTGGTTTCCACACCATTCTAGGTAAATATTGCTCTGAAACTCTTAAAATCTTGCACCTTCTGAATTTCTAACTTTTGCTTTAATAAAGTTCATCATTGCATATGTTATATTTTCCATGCCTTTCCGCAACTATTGAAAGTCAATTACATATTTTTCATAAGTTTGTTCCTATGTCTTCTCATTTGATAGAGATTATATTTTGCATTGCAGTTTGTAATTTTCTGATATGGTCTAGAACTTCATTGCCTAGATTGTTCAAAGGCCCATTCACCTTAAGTGAAGCGTGTTACTCTTTATAGGCCCTCCTATAGTTATCCATGCATAAACTGTCCATGCTTAAACATTTCTGAGATTTTATAGTATTTTTCCCATCTACATACCATATTACATTTGAATGATTACCCTGTCATTATTTCTTTATGCCTATATAATTTACGTTATCTTGGTTATTGATTGCCTTATTTTACTGTACCTCATGCAAGAAAATAATGAACTTTAGATAAACATTTTAAAACTTCCAGTTGTCCGTGGTCATTTCAATAGTATTTTGAATATTATTGGTTGGGTTTGTATTTTGCTGCCTTTTCTTTACAGCTAGCTCCCTGATTCATTGTGGTCATTAGGTACCCGCATCGGTGGATGGTAAGTCGGGTGCATTGAAAATTATTAGCAGGGAGAACACACACAAATTGGTAGAGCTCGTGAAGTCACCTGATCGATGTATATGGTGATTTGAAAGTATATGGGCCCTGAAGCCGGAAAACGGCGAAAACTATTGGTCGGGTGGCCTCGCGCGCTCTATCAGTTTTTCTGGTAGCTAGAGGATGGTTAGGGACTAGTTGAGAGTAAGGCAGGGATTAGTTGGACTAGTTGAGTCGGAAGCTGCTAGTATATTGATGCTGCTAGAAGAGCGGCTGTTCTAAGAGACCTGATCATTCTCTTGTGAATACGCTGCTGAAACTCATGAATTTTTGCATTGTTATTATTCTTGTTCTTATATTGTTATATGTACTAATCCATGCATTTGTAAACCGTATCGTTTCATGTTGTCCGAACTCCCCGGGGAATTGAAAGGGCAAGTGGTGAATAGAATCCATTGTCCTGAGGTCACAGGCTCGAGGAAAGTTAGGTGCAGGTTAGGATAACCGGGAAGCACTAACTAGGGTTTTTCTGAATACATGTGTGAATAAATGACAGTAACGGGGTTCATTGGCAAAATTCCCATAGTGGCGTAACCTAGTAAGGGTCACATCGGAAGAGTAGCAGGTTCCTCGGAGCTAGCGTGAAAGCAGAGGGGTCCGCTGAGAAACCTTAAACTCGGAATATATCCCGGAAAGAAGTGGATGAGTTTAGGGGAATAACAGGTTCACCGATGCTAGAGTGAAGGGTAGGCGGAAGAGATCTGCCCGCAGCGAGTGAAAAGTAAATGGAAGTAGTTTACTTGCAGTAAAACAATTCTTTCTCTGTCTAGACACTTGAGCACTGTGGCGAATGTGTATTTGTTGTAAAATAACCAAGCACTGAGCACTTTAAAAGAAAGAAAGTTTCCGTTACCTTGTGAAGGGAGGGAGTCAGTCGCGAAGCGCCTCTGACGTCACTCTGTGCCGCGCTGGGATTGGTAGAAGCAGCGGGCGGGTAGCGGAGCTGGAATTGTAAAGGAGGAGTGAGCGCCGGAGCGTGGGAACTGTCTCACGAAGGGGCCGCGCACCCATTGGCGGAGCTTATTTAGTGTCGCGCACCCATTGGTTGCACGAATTTCTGAAGCGCGTTCTGATTGGAGGTAGTTTGTAAACAAAGTTTAGCGCAGAAGTCGTATGTGGCACTCGCAGACTACAGGAACTCGACCTGATCCAAGGCACCTAGGGTTTGAAAGGGATCAGTGGAAGACTAATAGATACGATATTATGTACGGAACCAAGAGAAAAATGTCCCTTGTAAGTAAAGTGAAAAATTATTTTAAAACGGACAAACCGATTAAATCTAGGGAAGGTGTTCTTGTCCCACCACCTAATACTCCTGCCTCATTTATGATGTTTGACCGAGGGTACAATACCTGTGTGTGGTTGGAGAATTGGGTGAAGTACACAAAAGATGACGGAGTATTGGCTTTTCCGTTAGATGGTACTTTCAATGGAAGGATCTTATTTAATTTAAGAACCCGAATGAATGAACTGCATCCCAGGCCAAGACTAACGCAGTATGAGGCATTAGAGGAATGGGAGATTGAGGCTTTTGAAAGAGAAAGACCCCGAATGGACAAGGGTTTGACCAAGTGGTACCCCAGGCAGAAACAGGAGTCCAGGGATAAAAGGATGAAACAGTGGAGGCAGAGCATGATTGTTGAGGGTCTGTTTCCCATGATGCCGGCATGTCATAACGTTGGAGCAGGTGAGAAAAGCACCGAAAAGTGTAAACATTGGGGGGGTCCGGGGGAATCAGATGATGAATTGATAGATGACATCTGTACCAGGAGTCCGCCACCTTATAATGAGGGAACCCGACCTTCCAGTGTAGGAGATGCTCCCCGACGCCACTTCCTCAAGGAAGAAGACAGATTCTTAGGACTGGGAGGGGGTGGTCAAGTATTGCCCTATCCTGAGAAACCCGAACAGGCGGAAACAAGGGATATATATCCCAAAGTGCCCGCAAGCCAGGAAGAAAAATATTCAAGTACGAAAGTTTTTTTCCCCAGACCCTTGTATGAAAGCGAAGAGAAACCATCGAATTCAGGACTGCCTTTTGTTCAACCTCCATATGGGGAAGAGCGCAGGTCCTTTAACACTGGAACTTTATTTCCGAAACCAAATTATGGTGGGGGACCAAGTGAAACGCATCCTACTGCCCCGAGTTTTACTCCTCCCTTGACCCCACAGATATTACAGGACACGACTTTAAGAAGGATACTAGTGGAAAAAGAGCAAGAGGCTCTAGCTAGACAAAGGACAGAAATAATTCAGAAAATCTCCCAGTTAAATACCAGTCCTGAGGCATTGACTATTCCAGTAACTATTGGACCGGTGGTCCCGTTATACGGAAATGGTCAGGGAAATCCGATTACTCCAGTTATGACCCCAGTCATGGCAACCCCGAGACAGGAACCGATAATCATAGATGATCATTCCAGTGAGTGCGAGTCTGAAGTTGCGTTCTTGGACTTGCCAAACAAACCGACCGGAAAGGGAATGCAGCAGAGGTATAACCCTTTTAATGCGAAAGAGATTAAATTAGAAACAGCAACAGGCACTAGGAATGTCTCTCTGGTAACTCCAGATGAAATTGAGAGTTGGAGTCGTGAATTAGAGAAACAGACTCCGCAAACGAAACCTTTAGACCTCTACAAACTGAGGGTAGAAATAGAAGAATTAATGGCAGGAAATGTGGGGTTGGATCGATTGAACACTTACTCTGAAGAAGAATTGTCGTTCATATGTAAAAGCTTTACAAGGAACACCAGAGTGCTCCACGAAAAACTGAGCGAAACAGCAGTTAGTATGGGGGTAGATATCTCAAAATCCAAGCCCTTACAGAAACCGTACAGAGCAGACTTCTCAGACAAAGATATAGAGCACCTGAATGTGGCGGGGAAAAAGCTGCAGATTAAAGAATTAATGGGGGTACTGCAGAAATGGGGAGATGTGGAAAGATGGAGAAGCAGGTGGGCGAAAAAGAGGGAAGAGGTTCGCTCCCGACAAGTGACTCCTGAATTTGCTTTAAGGGAGGTAGAAAAACCTGAGCAGTTATGCCCCATGCGCGAAGTTCCAGGAGGGAAATATGTGCATGTCCCCTGGTCTAGGCAGGATATTGTGTCCTTCACGAACGATTTTCCAAAATTACGAGAGAAACCAGTTGACTGGTACAGGCAGGTGGAGAGGTTCGTGAAGGTACAGAAATGTCTGTGGAAAGACCTGGATGGGTTTTTCGACATTGTGGTTCCAGTAGATTTATGGACCCAGTGTAAAATAGCCATAGACTGGCCCAGTGAGGAGTACCCAAGAAATAAGGAAACAGGGGAGCCATCAAAGGATGTCATGCGAAAATATGAGCAGGTAATTCAGCATTTGAAAGAAAAGGTGCCCGCAAAGGAAACGGATTGGACAAAAATAGATAGAACAACACAGGAAAGGGACGAGACAGTGCACTCCTTCTATGAGAGGTTATTGCAGGTATTTAAAACATACAGTGGTATTGATAACATCGATTTGAAGGACATGACGCACTTTATTTACAGGTTTGTAAATGGTTTAAGACCTGAAATTTGCCAGTGGATAAAAGATAATAAAATCTGCTGGCATACAAAGAAAATGGATGAGGTCCTGCGGTACGCTAAGTACTGCGAGGACGAGATGGCAGAAAAGAAAAAGGCCCTTAAGGAAAAAGTGATGTGGGCTCAGGTGAAGCTCGCAGAACAGCAGGAAAAACAATTGAGTAACATGGTTAAAAATGCTGAGAACAAAAGTCCTGGGGGAGGGGGTGGAGGAAAGCCCCGGCCAAAATTTAGCAGGGAAGAGGCTATGAAGAAATTTCCCTGCCATCAGTGCGGCGAAATTGGACACTGGCGTAACGAGTGTCCTCAATTAATGGATGATAATGCAAATACTCCTGATTTAAATCCACAGACGCAGAAAGAAAGGCCAAGAAAGACTCAACCCCAGGTAAAAACAGTTCAGGTGCCTCGAGCACCCAAGCAGGTATACAGGGGAAAGCAAGCAGAGGGTGAGGAGATAGAAGTTTGGGAAAGCGGTGAGAACAGAAATACAGCAACTTCGCAGTATCTGCTAAATGATACCTTCCTTTGTAATGATCAGGACTGACGGGGCCTGAGAGGGGAGGACGAGGAGTGCGTACTTGGCGCTTCCTTGCCGATAGACCAGTCTGGACCATACATTGAAGGAAAGGTAGACGGAAATGATGTCACCTTTCTGTTGGACACTGGCGCTACCCGTTCTACTGTAAGAACAGTGGACGTTCCAAACCTACCCCTCTCGGGAGAAAATATCCAAGTAGTGGGTGTATCTAATCAATTGATTAGTACTCCTGTTACCGAACCAATGGAGATTTCAATTGGAAATTTTAAACAGATGCATAGATTTGTCGTCTGTGACACCAGTCCAGTGAATCTACTGGGTCGTGATTTGCTGTGCAAAATGAACTGTACCATCTTTTGCACACCAAAGGGTGTTGAAATACAGACCCCAGATGAAGATGGCATTTATAAACTATTGTTACTTAGACCTGACTCAGAAATTAAAAGATTGACCCTGCAGGACTTGCCCCAAGAACTCCAGGAAGCAGTAAAGCCAGAGGTGTGGGATTTCACTGGGAAGGATGTGGGGTTGATGAAAGATGTGGACCCCATACAGATAGCCATCAAGGACAATGCAGTATATCCTAACACTAGGCCCTACCGAATGAATGCTGAAGTGAAAGCAGGTGTCACTTTGGAAATTCAAAAATTATTAGAAGGAGACATCATACAGGAAGTAATGAGCAGCCCATGCAACTCACCGATTATGGGCATCAAGAAGCCTAGCGGCAAGTATAGGGTAGTGCAAGACCTGAGAAAGGTAAACAAAATTGTAGTTCCTTGCTGCCCTATTGTCCCGAACCCTGCAGTGATTCTGTACCAGATTCCTTGGGATGCTGAGTGGTTCACTGTGATTGATTTGTGTCATGCATTCTTTTCGATACCCCTGCACCCCGACAGCAAATTTCTTTTCTCATTTGCCTTCGAAGGTCACGTGTATTGCTGGAACAGGGTCCCTCAGGGGTATACAGAGAGCCCCTCTATCTTTAATCAGATCTTGAAAAAATGTCTAGAGACTTTGATCTTACCTGGGAACTCTGTCTTAGTGCAGTACATAGACGACCTTCTACTGGCGTCCAAAAGTCATAGGGACTGTGTAGTTGACACCATTGCCCTCCTAAATCATCTGTGTGAGAAAGGGCATAAAGTGGCCCCTGACAAACTACAGTTCTGTGCGAAATCAGTGAAATATCTAGGACACCAGATAGAAAAGGGTGTCAGAAAAGTCACATCAGAAAGAGTGAGAATAATTCAAAAGATGCAGTTGCCCCGTACTCAAAAAGATGTCAGAATGTTCCTGGGTGTACTAGGCTACTGTAGGCAGTGGATTCTGGGATTTGCAGCCTTAGCCAGGCCTTTGATAAAAATGACCACGAGAGGAATGCCAGATATTGTAGAGTGGGACGATGAAAGCCTAATGGCTTTCACAAGACTGAAAAACTGTCTGTGTACAGCCCCTGCGCTGGGAATGCCTGATTATTCCAAAGAATTTGCCTTATTCTGTGACACTCGCGATAATTGCGCATTGTCAGTCCTGACTCAAGAACATGGCACGACCAGAAGGCCTGTGGCCTATTTCTCTGCCACTTTGGACCCAGTAGCTGCTGGGTTACCAGGCTGTCTGAAACAGTAGCTGCTACTTGTGCAAGTTTGGAACAGAGCGAGTCCATTGTCATGGGACATCCTGTGACTGTGTATGTTTCGCATGGAGTAGTAATTCTATTGACCAGAACTAAAACGCAGTATCTCACCCCTAGTCGGCTGACTAAATACGAGAGGATTCTTGTGGGTGCAGCAAATGTAAGCATTGTCAGGTGCGGTATTCTGAACCCTGCCACTTTGCTCCCCGACCCCTTGGAAATGGAAGGTGGGGATGATGATGAACATGACTGCATTGACCTGACAGAGTTCAGTACTAAACCACGCCCAGACATAAAAGAAACGCCGTTGACTGAACATGATAAAGAACTATTTGTGGATGGTTCCTGTCTAAGACATGAACTAGGAGGCCTGAGTGCTGCTTATGCAGTAGTCTCTTTTACAAAAATTGAAGAAGCAGGTTACCTATATAACATCAAGTCTGCACAAGTAGCCGAATTGATTGCTATGATAAAAGCTTGCAAAATTGGGAAGGACTTACGCATAACAGTGTATACTGACAGTCAGTACTGTTATGGAGTTGTGCATGACTTTGGCCAATTATGGCTACAGAGAGAATTCATGACTTCCTCAGGTACTCCCATTCGGAATGCAAAGGTTGTTCATGACCTTTTAGAGGCCATCCAGTTGCCCAAAGAACTGGCAGTGGTAAAATGTGCTGCTCATAAAAAGAGCATGGACAAAGTATCACTGGGAAACGATTATGCTGATCGAGTGGCCCAATGGTGTGCCAAAGATCGGTATATTGTAAATCCAAAACGAGGGGGGCCAGGAACCAGCTGCCAGCTTCAGGTGTTTGAAGAAGTGCCTACATGGGATGAAGTGAGAGAGTGGCAGGAATCGGCTCCTTGGCAAGAAAGAGAGAAATGGAAGGAGGATGGGTGTAGACCGAGACGTGTGGATGGTGTGATTTTGGGCCCAACTGGTATGCCTGTGTTACCCCGACACTTGCTTGGCACAATGGCAAGATTAATACATGAAGGATCACACATTGGTAGGGATGCCATGATTCTGGTATTTCAACAGACTTGGTACAGTAAGAAGTTCAGGAAGGTAGCAGAGTCCCTCTGCCAGAGGTGCCTGTCATGTCAACAGATGAACCCAGGCAAGAGGACAATGGTTGAACTGAGCAAGATTGGGAGATCAGGGGGTCCCTTTGTAAGGATACAGATTGATTTCATCACCATGCCCCGTTGTGAAGGGAAACGATATGTCCTTGTCATTGTTTGCGTATTTTCAAAATGGGTAGAAGCTTACCCTACTCCCCAAAGTGACGCACTGACAGTAGCGAAGTGTTTACTAAAAGAACTGATACCTAGATTCGGAATACCATACATTATTGAATCAGATAAGGGTGGACATTTCCAGAATGAAATACTGGCTGAACTCTGTAAGGCCTTTGGAATAAGGCAGAAACTCCATTGTGCATACCACCCAGAGGCTTCTGGAATAGTGGAACAAGTAAATGGAACTATCAAAAACAGACTAGCAAAGCTGACAGATGCTACTGGCATGACCTGGGTGAAGGCCCTGCCTCTGGTCCTAATGGGACTGAGAAGTGTTCCTGACCGCAAGACAGGCCTAAGTCCCCATGAAATCATTATGGGAAGAGTGATGAGACAAGCATGGGTGCCAGGAAGCAAACTGTTGAGTATTACTGATGATTTGGTGCTTGAATACTGCAGAAGATTGGGTGACCAAGTGCGTTCTATCTCTCGCCAGATTGGAGACGACGGCATCCTCAATCCAACGACTCCTCTCCACAACTTGGTTCCAGGAGACTGGGTCAAAATAAAGAAGCACACTCGATCTAATTGTCTGGCACCCAGGTGGGGAAAGAAACGCCAAGTAATCCTGGTAACAACCACTGCAGTGAAGGTCGCAGGTGTTCCCCAGTGGATCCACGCTGGACACACCCAGAAGGTATTACCAGACAAAGAATTTGCAGAAGAAGGGCAACCAGCAGAGGACCCTGCAGGAGCCAGTCCAGAAGCAGCTGACAACGAGCAGCCCAGCACCAGTCAGATTACAGGAACAGCAGACGTTGGCCCAGGAGTAGTTGACTACGAACTGCCAAGAATCCAGCCTGCTGAAGAGGTCCAGGAAACTGAGCCAGGAGTAGCTGAAGACGAGCTGCCAAGCATATGGCCAGAAGAATGGATACCGATGATTGATCTGACCGAAGATCCTATCAGAACAAGAGAGCGACTTAGTGAAGGTAGAGAGTGGACTAGTCAGGAAAAGCAAGGCACAGGCGAAGAACCTCAGCCGCTTGAGATTCACATCAAAACTGAGGAAGGAGAAGGTCAGACAGGGACAGAGCAGGTGTTCGATACACCACCGCTAACACCTGATGCAGATAAAGGAGAGACTAGAAATAGAGTGATAGTTCGAGCAGAAGAAAATCAAGAGATCGAAGTGCTTGAACAGGATCAGAGAGGGTTAGAAGAACGGGTTCAGGAAACAGAAACAGAAACAAAGACAATCGAAAGCCAAAAACAAAATATTCCTGAACAAGGCCAGATTAGCAACCAGGCAGAAGAATTTGATGCTAGCCCTGGAACTAGCCAGATAGGGGAAGTAGAAGAAGAAAGTGGAGAAGAATTGCCACAAGATAAAGAGAACAAGAGAATAAGAGAAGAAAGTGAAGTCCAAGTACCGACTAAGAGACTAAAGAAAAGAAACAACCTTGAGCCTAGGTTTGTAAAAAGATTGAGACTAAGGATAAAGACAGTGGAAGAAAAACGTGCAGAAGCAAGAAGAAGTGCTCGGATAGCAGAGCAAGAAGAAGACTCTTCCAAAAGAAGGAGTGAACGAATAAAAAGACAAAACAAAAAGTACAAGTCTCCTGAATGGACACTGGTTTTGGAAGAACTTGAAGATCTTGATATAACTGACGTGAGCGACGGAGAGCCCGTCCCTGAGTACTCAGCTGAAGAAGAAGACGAACCACCGTGAATTTGCACAAAGTAAGCTAGTTGTGTAAAGCCAAAAAGAGGGGTCGAGAAACTCCTTCTGAGCCAAAATGTCTGATTCAACAGTGAATGGTAGACCTAGTTGCAGCCGTTTTAAGACGTGTTGCAAGGTGTGTATATGTAGTGTAGTAGTACTGATAGTTATCTGGATAGGACTAACAATTTTCATTCCCTTTGCTGTAAGTAAAGATACTAACATTGTCCCTACTGAAGTTGTAAATACTGACAGTGAGGAGCTAACAACACAGAGTGTAGCGAGACATGAAAGAGCCCTGAGACAAACAAAACAGAACTTAGAAGCATCAGATGAGGGAGGACTACATTATCATGGAGTTAAGAACAAGACACACTTAAATGTTTTCGCAAACTTGTTAATACACTATGTAGAGACTATGGAAATTGAAGATTGCTATGTCTGCATGAAGCTACCTACTTCTGTGGCTGAAGGCGTGACATACCATCACCTGCCATTGACATATGGAATCTCCTGTAGCATTTTAGCTAGTTTATTTTACAAAAGAGGACCGTTACAGTACTATTACTCTAACAATGACGTGATCTTTTCTGAACTTCCTATACGTGGGAACTTGAATCCTGTACATACCAAAAGTGACACCATAAGATATATGGGAGACTACTTTCTGACTATAGGTAACATTGACATAGCAGACGCACACAGAGATAACTTGACTTGTTCTTTGCGTGAGCAGGAAAAGATGTTCCTGAACATGGCAGAGAAAAGAAGAATTAAAATTCAAAAGAAGGCTAATGACGAAAGTCAGAAAAAGCCAAAGTGGGCAGAGAACATGGAAGGCACCTCATCTGGTGGAGCGGGTCCTGCTCTGTTGCTGGATTTTGAAAAGAAAGGCAAGCTATGTCTTCACCGCGAGAAGACTAGCTATTATAATAATGTTTTCATTGGTTCCAGTGAATGCGAACATAATTACAAGGTAATTGGAGGTTGGGGTTTCAAAAATGGGTCAGAGCCTGTGTTTCCTGGAATTTATTATATTTGTGGGGACAAGGCTTATTTCAAATTGCCGGATCACTGGTATGGAAGCTGCTACTTTGGTATTGTCTTCCCGAAAATATACCATGTGAATGGGAAAGCTGGAAGCAATGAAGATACTAATGGCTTAGTGCGTAGTAAAAGAGAAAGTATAGGTGAAATTATGGGTAGTATTTTCAGTGCACTGATACCTGGAGTGGGAGTGGTTCTGAACACTCACAGAATTTGCAAATTGTCTACTATAGTAGATGTGCTGTCTACTGAAACAGCTCATGGATTTCTGCTGGTCAATACTGAAATGGTTGCGATCAGATCAATGGTTTTGCAGAATCGACTTGCTCTTGACACCTTATTAGCGAAAGAGGGCGGAGTCTGCCGGATGTTGAAGGCGCAACATTGTTGCACTTATATTCCGGATAAAAGTGTACAGATCAAAAGATATGTGAAAAACATTACTAATTTGGCAAAAGAACTCAAACCACTCGAGGTTGATAGTGCCTGGAAGAGACTGGTAGATGGTCTCTCAAATGTAGGTCATTGGCTTGCTAGCATAGGTAAAAGCTTATTGTTCAAAATTCTGATGCCAATTGGTATTATAGGTCTTATTATACTTTCCATTTTCTTGTGCTGTAAATACCGCAAGCGCACCAAAAAGCACGAGGTAAATGCAAGAGGAGTGAAACGAAGTGTGGATGAGATTGAATTAGAGGAAGTGAATGATCAGATATACAAAAAGGTGAAGACTTCTCACCCTACTAAAACTGAGAGAGAAAAGTTAGAACGGTTGCTGGAAGAGATAGAACTTTATAAAGTGTGAAAGAAAGTTGGCATCTGGTTCCATTATAATTTGTGATGATAGTAAATATCATCAAAGAGGGGATTGATGAAGCAAAGCTTTGCATATTTTGCGGCTTGCCGAAGTCAAGAACCTCGTTTATGTGTAATACGGTAACAAGTGTATGTTCTACTAACATTTATGTTTAGTTTGGATAAGGATCGTGAAGCTTGCACATGTGTTTTACTAAAATAATTTACTCAAGTCATCTAAAATGGCCGCCGCTTGTATTTAGTTACTGCGCATGCGTCAGCCACACTCACGTGTCCTGACGCGTCTGCAGAAGTGGAGGGAAAGTTATGCGCATGCGTAATTCATAGCTGTGCTTATCATGTGGTACTGCTCGTGCCACTGCTCTTGTGACTGTATCAATGTGGCTAACATTTAAACGCAATAGTTTTATTTCTTGATGATGAGTTAAAAGTACAAATAGTGTGATGTGTTTTCATATTGACATTACTATGTATTAATTTGTTTTTCGCTTACTTTTCATGTACCGCGGGGAATGGGGGTCTGAGTGAGAGGAGAGCCATATTGGAGGTCCCTTCTGCGCCTGTGCGACATTCGGCAGCACAGGGGACCTTGACTGATGGAACATAGCCAGTTGGCAGCGATGGGCGAGATGCTCCTGAGAAAGTCACCTCTGCCCTGCGAGAACAGCGAATATGGCTCCTTATATGTTACAATGTAATTGTATTGCTGCTTGCCGTGTAGTCTCTCATGGGAACCACTATCCCACTAGGCGGTACCAAAATATGTTAATGTGGCATACAAATAGACTGTTATGATTGGTGTGTTACCCAAATCCTACCTTAGGACCAATCGACATTGAGGGATTCTGACACTTTGCAACATTGGGGGGTGGTACGCTGTCCCCAAACTGTATATCTACCCTGGGTTCCCCTGGGGAGCCGTCCGACTTGTCTGGTTTAGCTGACCTGTCACTGACCCAACGCACTCAATAGGTGACTGGAGATACAGAGCGCTGCGAAGCACTCTGTCCGAATTTGACCATAGACTGAGGTTCTACTGAACCTTAAAGTGCTGGTGAAGCACTTTACTGGGAGTTCGCTGACCCAATCGGGGTCTTGATCGATAACTGCAGAGCGGGTGGAGCGCAGGCGTTGCTTCCAAACTGCGGGTGCGGTCCTGTCCTGAGCGGTCCTGTCCTGAGGGTTTGCTGTCCTGTCCTGAGGGTCCTGTCCTGATTCCTATTCCGAGGGTATCCTGTCCTGTCCTGGGTGTCCATTCTGCACCTGCTGTCCTTTGAGGGGTATCCTTCCTTGAGGGTTTCCTGTCCTTAACTGACCCGTGGCCAGGGTTTGGTTTCCACACCATTCTAGGTAAATATTGCTCTGAAACTCTTAAAATCTTGCACCTTCTGAATTTCTAACTTTTGCTTTAATAAAGTTCATCATTGCATATGTTATATTTTCCATGCCTTTCCGCAACTATTGAAAGTCAATTACATATTTTTCATAAGTTTGTTCCTATGTCTTCTCATTTGATAGAGATTATATTTTGCATTGCAGTTTGTAATTTTCTGATATGGTCTAGAACTTCATTGCCTAGATTGTTCAAAGGCCCATTCACCTTAAGTGAAGCGTGTTACTCTTTATAGGCCCTCCTATAGTTATCCATGCATAAACTGTCCATGCTTAAACATTTCTGAGATTTTATAGTATTTTTCCCATCTACATACCATATTACATTTGAATGATTACCCTGTCATTATTTCTTTATGCCTATATAATTTACGTTATCTTGGTTATTGATTGCCTTATTTTACTGTACCTCATGCAAGAAAATAATGAACTTTAGATAAACATTTTAAAACTTCCAGTTGTCCGTGGTCATTTCAATAGTATTTTGAATATTATTGGTTGGGTTTGTATTTTGCTGCCTTTTCTTTACAGCTAGCTCCCTGATTCATTGTGGTCATTAGGTACCCGCATCGGTGGATGGTAAGTCGGGTGCATTGAAAATTATTAGCAGGGAGAACACACACACAAATTGGTAGAGCTCGTGAAGTCACCTGATCGATGTATATGGTGATTTGAAAGTATATGGGCCCTGAAGCCGGAAAACGGCGAAAACTATTGGTCGGGTGGCCTCGCGCGCTCTATCAGTGCAACCTGTGCCCATATTACAGAGGTTCTCTGGGGGTGCAAAGGGCATTTGCACCCGCTTTCTGCGCCCTTGGGGCACTTTAATATTATAGAAGGGGCCGCAAAAGTTTGTGCAGCCCCTTCGGTAGTACAGATAGCACTGGTGCACATCTAGCATCATCGCTATCATTACAGGGCTTTACTTCATTTGCTTGGGGGCCTGGCCCCAAGCAAATTAGAGAATCGCTTTGTCTTGCGCCTGCACCGTATTACCAACATGGGCGCAGAGGCAAACGTCTTTAGGCGGCACATGGAAAGCGCACCTGCTAAAGGCAACCTTCTGGTGGGTTAAAAGGGGGTAACATGGACCCCCTACACATCCCCTTGCAGGTGGGTGCGGTCACTCTCTGCAGCCACCTGAAAGGGGATCTCTGATCCCTCTTCAAAATGCAAATGGGTTGCCGTCTGCACAGAGAAAAACGAAGCAGCTTTTAAACAGCTGCCCAGTATTTCTCTTGAATGAGCTCGCATTCAACATAACAGGGTGCACTTTCCTTGTTTGCACCTGGCGCATCTGCTTAAAGGTGCACTGTGGCTCAAACAAGAAAATTGTGCCCCATCAGTAATAGGACCTCTGGTCGTTTCTGTTACCAGCATCACAGCTATTTTTATGTTCCAGAATCCAGATAGTACAGAAACCAGGAAAATTGCCTAAAGCTGGTATTTTTCCCCTTATCAGTACATACTTAAAACTGTAAATATAAGAAGAAAGCGCTTTAAAATGTCCTTTCCAGCTACCTTAATGTCCTCTTGACTGACAATGAAAGTAAAAAAAGGCAGAAGGACCATTCATAAAATGAAAACAGGCACTTTTATTTAAAGCTCTACTGAAATAATATACCCAGACTTTCAGAAACTTAAAAGGTGAATAAACGGTCAGTATTTTTCTCTGCTAGGCTGCCGATGATCACCCTAGAACTGGAAGAGGACTAGGTACACTGGGATGGGGGCGAATAGTTAAAAAAACTAGCTCGCACCAGCCTCAGAAAAAGTGAAAGAAGCAGAGAGTGGGTAAAAGAGGGAAGCCCAGGGATTGGCAGATAGCACACAGGCACAGACATAAGAAAGGCTGAGGTATGCACAGGCTCTGAAACGAGTCATAACTCAAAAGCCCAGAGTGAATGCGTAAAGGAGTATATATGATTGTTATGATCTGCTTAGTAGTATTATAATCTCTTAGTCATCGATGACAGCACAATGCACCGTCCACTGGGCTGGGGAAATGTTTTGAATGTGAGTCAGTTGAGCCGAGCTGTCTGTTTGGGTTGGTGGTCTTTGACTTTCACTGAATAAATACCTGAAGAACTGTACTTGGAGTATGTGTGGTATTTACAACTTAACATTGACGACCACCAGCTTCCCCGTGAACCCATGAAGAAACAAGTAGCAGGTGCCAAAGACTTTCAAAACTTGGAAAGAGACACAGTGTGCTGGACTGCTCCCCGTGTGTCCTGGTAGTGTGGATTAGTCAGTCTCTATGATCTCTAGCATTCAAGCGTATTTAGCAGTAAAGCGCAGTGATGTGCACACCCACCTAAGCGCGGTGACGCACACGTTAATTTTATTTTTAAAGTTTTCTATAGCGCGAACCAGACCCAAGGTAGGGTAACAGAGCGCTTTACATGGTGAGCAAGGTATGAATAGCACATTTGGTACCAACAAAGCATACAAAAACAACAAGTAACAACAAAACATAATAGAGTTTGTGGGATAAAGGCAGAGTAGAGAACTGGTCAGAGCTAAAGGAGTCAATTCGAGATTGCATTTGCAGTTTCTACCTGAAGGTGTAATCCTTAAAGGGGCACTCACTTTCTGTGAAGTTTCAAGCGCGGTGACGCACACACCCTCCTAACTTTCCCTTACAGGAACAGTTCCCCCATTTGACAGAAGTTTGAATATTCTTCCTGTGGACTTTTTTTTGGGGTGACGTGCAAGCTCAAAGCCTAATCCTCTGTGTGTGTCACCTGTGCTTGATAAAGTGATGCGCACATCATAATTAAGCATTTCACTTTTCATGCTTTTAACTTCATATGTTTGGAGAATGTTGGGGCATTGTATTGGGGTGCAATTTACAATAAGTATGTTTATTGGCTTATTAGTTGACATTCATATTGTCCTTAATTCTAAACCACAATATTGAGGGTAGGTTAATTTAGCAGGGATACTATTTTGTGAGTTGGGTGGCAATTCAACTACACTGTGCCATGACAGCAGCTAACATGTCCCAGTCATCGCAGTTTCTATCAGATAAGGGAGATCCAATTCTACCATGGAAAAGGTGAAAAACATTTTTCAACTCCTATCTACTCGCTATTGATGGGGAAAACATTTCTGCTGTCAGGAAACAAGCTATATTGTTACATAAGTTGGGTATTAAAGGGAGGAATGTGTATGAACGTTTGGATGAAATCACTATAGGGCATGGTGAAGATGAACCATATTATTTCTATGATATGTTGGTCATGATACTTGAAAAAAGCTTTGGCTCCAAAATAAATGTTGTGCTAGAATGACACATATTTCACAAGACTGCAGGGAGATTAAGAGAAGATGGGAAGCTATGTTGCAACAATGAAAATGTTAGCACCACCCTCTTCAACATCTACTTGACCCGCTCGCAGCCATTGTCAGAAACCACAGACTCAAAATTGTCTTCTACGTCCCTCAACGACAAACCTACAGCCTCTAAGAGCAAATTCCACAACAGGATGAAGGCAGTAGTTGCCTGGATGAAGAAGAGCTGCCTCAAACTCAACTCCGAAAAAACCAAAGTCCTCATCCTGGGCTCCACTCCCTCTGCTTGGGATGTCTCCTGGTGGCCAGTAGCACCTGGAACGCCGAACACGCTCTCAACCTCAATATCATCCTCGACTCCTCGCTCTCTATGAACTGCCAAATCAATGCTGTATCGTGCTCCTACTTCCTCATGCTCTGCCTGCTCTGAAAGATCTTCAAAAGGATCCCCACTGAGTCCAGGAGAATAGTCTCCCAGGTGTTCGTCAGCAGCAAGCTAAACCACAGCAACAAACTCTACGCCGGCACGACCCAAATACTACAAAAGAAATTGCAGCGCATCCAGAACACCTTTGCAAGACTTGTCCTGGACATCCCACGCCAAAACTACATCTCCGGTGAACTAAGAGACCTCCACTGACGGTCAACAAAAAAATCACCTTCAAGCTTCTCATGCACGCCTACAAATCCCTACACAGCACAGGACCTGAATACCTCAACCACTGTCTCTCCTTCTACACATCGACCAGACACCTCTGCTCTGCCCATCTGGCCACTATCCCACAGATCTGAAAAACATTGGCTGGAGGAAGATCCTTCTCCTACCTCATTGTGAGGAGCTGGAACTCACTACCTCTGCACATCAGGCAATCACCGCCACTGCCTCAATTCAGGAGATACCACAAGAACTGGCCCTTCGACTGAACTGCATATGCCCCCCACCACCCCCAAGTGCCTTGAGACCCTTATGGGTGAGTAGTCACGTTATATAAGAACCTTGATTGATTGTGAATTTGAGCAACTCATGGATTCTATTGTCAGGGATCAGATAGTTAGATACGCAAACAATGTTAAAGTGCAGGAAAAGCTTCTTGCCAAGAGACCTGATTTGAAAGAAGCAATAGCCATAGTGGAAGATATTGAAAACACCAGCATGGTGGTGCATGAAATGAGAGATGATAAAGGTAAAGACTGAGTGGTGGAAGATAGCGTTGTGCAGTAGGAAGGAAGTGGACAAAGGGGGAGATGTGAAAAAACAACCTAACAGTGAAGGTTACAAGAGATTTGTTGGTAATAAAAATGCTAATTACAGCCGTAGTGGTGGATTTTAATGTTTTAGATGTGCCAGCAGGGGACATTTGTCAAATAGTCCAGGATGTTTTGCAAGGTATGCTACATGCAAGAAACGTGGGAAGAAAGGGCATTATGCACGAGTGTGCCGAGGGACTAAAGGACAAGGTGTACATTGTGTGGAGGAAGAGAACAGATTTGAGTTGAGTGTGAGTGAAGATGGGATAGTGGATGGTGACATACTGGTGGCGTTACAGTTGGAGGGAAGAGATCGTCTGTCCTAGTGGATTCCGGATCACCTTACTCTATGGTGGTGGACAAGAACTGGGAAATGGTTTACAGTTTACGTCGCAGCTCATGATTGACTTTCTGACCAAGATGAACATCAAACACGAAAGGACAGCCCTTTATTGCCCAAAGGCCAACAAGTTAGTAGAAAGGGCTAATAGGCTCATCAAAGAACACATTCAGCTAGCCACCATGAATGGGTGAGAAATAGAATCCTCCCTGCGTGTTTGTATATGGGCATACCACACCACACCAATCTAGTAACAGGTGTTTCCCCTTTTGTGTCCCTCAGAAGGAGAGAACCCTGCACCAAAGTCAACCCTGGTTGGTTGGGGGGGTGGTGTCTAACCACAATCCTGGAGTAGCTAGCGAGAGGGTGAAACTGCACCACGAGAAATACAAACGCTGGTATGATAAAAAGAATGGTGTAAAATCCCCTGGGTGGAGCGTTGGGAAGATTGTGCAGGTGAAAATAAATGTGCAGGGGTCACAAAATGCGAGTAAGTTCTATCCTCCGTGTAGAATATCCAAAGCGTTCAGAAATGTAGTTCAATGGAGAATGGACAATATTGGAGCTGTGACAGAGTTACAAGCAGTAATGTGTTTTCTGATGATGATTAAGGGAGATGTGTTGTAATCTCCATCTGTAATGGTACGCTCCTCCCACCCCTTCCCTCTTCTCCCTTTTGGTACAGTCCCCTGAAGCTCACCTTAGAATGTTAACAGTCCCTTGTCAGTTCGGAGAGTTGGATGACTAATAAAGCAGACTTGTCATCTTCCTTGCAGTATACTTTCTTAATTATAACACAGGTGGTCTCAGTGATCAACTTTTTAGCCAGATAAAGCCTGTCAAGGTACTGTTAATCTACCAAAGTTCAAAAAGTACTTTATTCGGTTAATAAGTAATAACCATAAAAGCAACAACATGAAATTTCAATTTGCACAGGGATATTTAAAAGGAAGCAATTAAAATTCATCCAAACCAATTGATTTCCGCAATTTAAAAACATGTTTAAAAAAACCTAAAACTACTGCAACAGTTAAAACAGTGTCCATTCTTTGAAGTTCTAAAAATGCTGGGCGACATCTATTTAAATTCATTTCTTTGAGGATTGGGATAATAAATTTCCTACGCGGTAAAATATAAAATTTACTAAAAAATAAAACATGGATGTCAGATTGAGACGAAGATTCATCACATGGGCACATAGGCAATTCAAGCAACCATGAATTCAGTTCTGGGAAGGACAAAAGTCTAAAAACAGTATTTAATCTACCAAGAAGTTTAGGTTCCAACCAACCTGGTATGGGGGCTGTGAGATGGCAGAGACAAGGGGATTCTGCATTTTGCATTTCTGTTTAGCTTTTTCTGGGTATTTTGTTTTTCGTAGTTAGTTACAATCTTATTGCATTTCCTTTTCCCATTTGTTTTTTTTTATGTCCTTATGTAAATATCATATGGGAAAAGGTGTGTTATGATCTGCTTAGTTGCTCAGTAGTATTATACATGTGTGACTGAAATGTTATCGTTGTACGGGCGATCTGAACATTTTCCTAGTCATAGATGAAAGCACAATGTATGTGTCCGTCTGTAATGCAACTGGTGCTCATGTAAAGCGCTGTTACCGGGTCCCTTTGAGCTGGGGAAATGTTTTGAATGTGAGTCAGTTGAGCCCAGCAGTCTGTATGAGTTGGTAATGTTTGACTTTCGCTGAATAAATCCCTGAAGAACTGTATTTGCAGTATGTGTGGCATTTACAACTTAATGATGTTTATACCCAGAGAAGGTTTAGAACAATAACTGAATTTTACAACATAATTTCCCTGACGAACTAACCACAGAACCCTTGGTTGCACAAGTGGTAGAGTGGCCTGTAGGAAAACCAGGATATTCATCAAGTAGCCTGTGCCTCTTAAAGGCTGGAAAAACTGGGGCATACATGTGCTTGAATGGCTACAGAGAAGCAGAGAAGGAACATTTCGGAGCAGGTGAAGGGTTCATTTGGACAATGGCTTGAGTTTTATTGGGATTGACAAGAAAGATGATAGATGGAGGGAGAGTTTTTCCTGCACAAGCAACAAAACCAAGACTCAGATGAAGAGGATAACTTTTTTAAATGATCGTTTGATCATATACCGATGGAAGTAAGAGATAGGGACACAGTCCTGCTGTAGAACTGGATAAGGGTGCAGCAGGAAATGGTAAGGGTGTTCAAATACAATGACAATCCGCATCTGTGACTGTGAACACAATAGCGAGTGCCCCATCTGAAATGCAATGACAGAATTGCCAGGTACTATTGGGGATATTACCACTGTCTCTCTAGCTTCACTTGATCCACCTGCTGTTTTTGCTATTATTGAAGAACCTCCTCAAGAGACAGCTAATAATGTTGGGCTTTTAAAAATTCAATTTGGAGAACTTTTGTAAGGGACAGTTGACTTGAACAGATTATTGACATACAATTTTGCTGAAATGCGATTTTTGATCAAGGAAGCAGCAAGATGTGCTAATGAGGCATGTGACAAGCTTGAAGAATTAGCTGATGAGTGTAAGGTAGACATCAACAAAATAAAAACAATTGAGAAAAATTGCAAAATGGATTTTACCGAGGATAAAATAAAGGAACTGGGTTGAAAGGCTTCAAGGGCTCATGTTAAGGATTTGGTTAAAAAGACAAGAGAGTGTAGTGAACTTGAAGAAATACAGCGAAAGTTGGAAAAAAGGGCAGGAAGTAAAATGAAAACTACAGAGATAGGGAAGAAAGGAAAGGGGTCACTTAGTGACTCAGAAATAGACGTCAGCAAAATAAACAAAATTGAAAAAAATTGAAAAATGGATTTGACCGAGGATAAAATAAAGGAACTGGGTTTAAAGGCTTCAAGGGCTCACATTAAGGATTTGGTTAAAAAGACAAGAGAGTGTAGTGAACTTGAAGAAAGCAGGAGTAAAATTAAAACTACAGAGATAGGGAAGAAAGAAAAGGGGTCACTTAGTGACTCAGAAATAGGGACAGTTACAGAGTTACCATTAGGAGGAGTGCATGATGGGAATTATGTGCATGTGCCCTGGACAAGAGCTGATCTTTATGCCCTTATGACACATTTTCCAAAATTGTGAGGAATTAGGAATGAATGAAGTTCATAGGTTGACTACCATTTCGAACATGCTCAGGACTAATATCAATTTGCTTTTTGAGATTGTAGCTCCTAGTGATTTGTGGTTAAAGTGTAACATGGCGGTTACTTGACCAGCTGAAGAACTTGGTTGCACCTAATAGAGCACCTTCTGATGAGTTTGCTGACAAGTAGGAGAGGTGCGGCGCAGCGGCCAAGGCGACTAGCGCTGGACGCTGGGGATCACGGTTCGATCCCCGGCTCTGGGGGCAGGGGGCTGCCCAGCACCATGTGATTCTGGGCAATATCTCGCCTAATCTTCCCAACTGCCCCCAGCACCGAGATACCCCTTGGGGGGTGATTCGTGCGCTATACAAGTAATGGATTTATTTATTTATTATTTAAGCTACCCAAAAAGGGTTTTCCGGCGCTAGACAGGCAGATTGCTTGGGAGTGACCATTTCAGCAGTTACTGTAGATTATTGATTGAAAAGCCAGGCCTTAATGGCTCTGCGAAAACGGACATAGTTGGTTTCAATACGGATACTCAGGGGCAAGGAGTTCCAAAGAGTAGGGCCTAAGTAAGCAAAAGACCGGCCTCCCATTCTGGCGAGTCTAATTCTGGGCACACTAAAGTGGGCCAAGTCCGAGTATCTAAGATTACGTGAAGGAATGTAGGTATGGACAAGGGATTGTAGGTAAAGGGGAGCAGAACCTGCTTTGATCTTGAACATTTAGCTCAGGGTTTTGAATTTAATACGACTCTCAACCCTGAGCCAATGTAGATCACGGAGGGGTCCTGAAATGTGGCTGGATCTGGGAATTTTACACAGCAGTCTTGCGGCGGCATTTTGAACTAACTGTAGACGTCTAGTCACCGCCTTGTTTGCTCCAAGGTAAAGAACATTTCCGTAATCCAGCCGAGAGGTTATGAGGGCATGGACTACGGATTTGTGGGTGTCACAATGCAGCATCCAAATAATTTTCTCAAGCCATCACAGTATAGTAAAGCAGGTGGTGGGAGATTGTAAAAACCGGGCTCTGTTACAATGATATTTTGCTATGTCCTGATAGATGTCTTCTATTTTTTGTGTGAAGAATTGAGCTAGTTCGTCAAATTGGTTGCTGCTCGGGGGGCGGTTTTGCTGTGGTTTCGGAGCCTGCAAGCTCTTTAACCAGAGCAAAAAGCATTTTGGATTTGTTAGTGGCCTCAGAAATGGTTGTGGCTACATGGCTGGCCCTTGCAGTGATATGCCTTATGATATAGTTTTAATTCTTTTTTGTAGATGTCTCCGGACTCAGGGGAGTCATTTTTCCTCCAACTCCGTTCCAGTCGCTTACACTTGGACTTTGCAATTTTTAGAGATTCATTGAACCAGGGTACTGGCATTTTATGATAGTTTAATTTTTTTTGAGACAAGGGGAGACAGGCGTTAGTGGCATCTGTAAGCCAACTGTCAATTTTTTTAGATGCGTTTTCTACATCATCCGTAATGGTGAAATCAGGAGGACGAAGAGCATCTAGGGCATGTTTGAAGGTATTTACGTCTAATTTTTGCAGTCTCTTTTGTAGATGTTAGAACTTGCACTAAGGGTGACTGTGGTAGCAGGGGAGGTGACACTAAATTTAGCCGGAAAGTGGTCAGACCAGTGAAGGGGGAGTGCAGCGGGACAGTGTATATGGGGAAGGTTGGAGAAGATCGGATCTAGTAGATGGCCGGCTCTATGCGTGGGTCCTGAGTTGCAGAGCAAGATGTTCATGGCAGCTAGGTCAGCAATATGGTTGATGCTCGTCAAGTTATGAGTGTCCTCAAGATGTAGATTTAAATGTCCAAGAACAGAGAAGTTAGGTGAGTTCACGAGTAACGAGGCTTCAAGATTCGACAATTGTGAAGCCCATGACTGCAGGGGCCCCGGTGGCTGATATACTAGTAGACCTGTGAAGGTGAAGTTCGGGTGTAGAGCAAGTTTGAAAAAAGCCGCCTCACAATTGGGTAAATTGAGCCGCTCAAACTTGCATTGAAAAATGTTTTTAAAGACTATTGCAATGCCTCCACCGACAATTTAGGCTCAGAAAGGAGAAATTCAGGGTAGGCTTTGTTATAGGAAAATATCGGCGGCACAATTGAGGTGCTTTCAAGAAAAATGTACAGTTTGAGCAAGAACTGGGACAAAGACTGTCCAAATCTAATGTGCTACAGCTTTGGTTCCCATGGGGCCTCAGAGTTTGGATTTGGGAGGAAGAATAGGCTATCTGTTTAGTGGGGATTTGAACTGGGGTTGTGGTCCCAGGGCCTGGTTGGGCGCGGACGGGCGCAGACGGGCTTGCCTTTGGCGCGCCCGCTGGGCGAGTCCGCTGCGCATGCGCTGGTTCTGTGCCCTAAGTAGTCTAGCGGCACCCAGAGACTGCAGCGCTAACCCCAACATCCACCGGAAGTGAGTACAACTTACCCGTACCAGCCCTCCGAACAAACGGCACAAGCCGCGTCGGACCGGGGCTGCGGGAGGGTAACAGGAAATGCAGGTAAGGAGCTAAGTTGTTTGCAGCAACACAGTTTTAAAAACAATGGAAATCGTGCAAACTTTAAAAGGAGCTGGCGGCAGCGTTCTGATACAAGCAGCCTGCCTTGTCCAATGTGCTCACGCTAGCTCTGTGCCCTTAGTAGTCTAGCGGCACCCAGAGACTGCAGCGCTAACCTCGACATCCGCCGGAAGTGAGTACAACTTGCCCGTACCAGCCCTCCTAACAAACAGCACAAGCCGCGTCGGACCGGGGTTGCGGGAGGGTAACAGGAAATGCAGGTAAGGAGCTAAGGGCCAGATGTAGGTAAATCTGATTTACCGACTCTAAAATACCGAATTTCACCGATTCGGTATTCTAGATTCGGTAAATCAGATGTAGGTAAAAATTCGGTAATCATTACCGAATCTGTATGATTCGGTAATTACCGAATCGGTATTTACCGATTCGGTAATTGCCATTGATTCCTATGGGCCTATAGGCCCATAGGAATCAATGTCAATTACCGAATCGGTAAATACCAATTCGGTAAAATTACCGAATTTGCAAGGGTGACAGGGTGTCACTTTGACACCCTGTTGCACCCCTGATTTTGGCTTGAGTGCCATGTGACACACATACATGCCCTTAGGGCATGTATGTGTGCCACATTGCACAGGTGTACATGCACAGATGTGCATGTACACAGGTATTCGTTATTTACCATGCAATAGTATTACATGGTAAATAACGAATCGGTAATGGCCTGTGGCACTGTTTGAAGTGCCACCTACATCTGGATTTCAAGATTCGGTAAATTTACCGATTCGGTATTTTACAGAATCGGTAAATATACCGATTCTGTAAATTAGATGGCCCCTACATCTCCATTTGCAAATACCGGTCGGTAACGGCCGAAATCGGCCGTTACCGACCGGTATTTGCCGACCTACATCTGGCCCCAAGTTGTTTGCAGCAACAGTTTTAAAAACAATGAAAATCGTGCAAATTTTAAAAGGAGCTGGCGGCGGCGTTCTGATACAAGCAGCCTGCCTTGTCCAATGTGCTCGCGCTAGCTCTGTGCCCTAAGTAGTCTAGCAGCACCCAGAGACTGCAGTGCTAAACCCGACATCCGCCGGAAGTGAGTACAACTTGCCCGTACCAGCCCTCCGAACAAATGGCACAAGCCGCGTCGGACCGGGGCTGCGGGACGGTAACAGGAAATGCAGGTAAGGAGCTAAGTTGTTTGCAGCAACACAGTTTTAAAAACAATGGAAGTCGTGCAAATTTTAAAAGGAGCTGGCAGCGGCGTTCTGATACAAGCAGCCTGCCTTGTCCAATGTGCTCGCGCTAGCTCTGTGCCCTAAGTAGTCTAGCGGCACCCAGAGACTGCACCGCTAACCCCGACATCCGCCGGAAGTGAGTACAACTTGCCCGTACCAGCCCTCCGAACAAACGGCACAAGCCGCGTCGGACCGGGGCTGCGGGAGGGTAACAGGAAATGCAGGTAAGGAGCTAAGTTGTTTGCAGCAACACAGTTTTAAAAACAATGGAAACCGTGCAAATTATAAAAGGAGCTGGTGGCGGCGTTCTGATACAAGCAGCCTGCCTTGTCCATTTACACGCAGGTAATAGAACATCTAAAAAAGAAGGTGCCTGAGAAAGATATCAAGGGGGCAAAGATTCTCAGATCCTCACGAGCTGAAAGTCAGTGCATCTTATTATTAGATACTTGTGCAGGTCCTTAACCTCTTGGAGCTCATTAGGGTTCCTGGTCGTCATGAGTCATGGTAGGCATGTGCTCACGATGGCCGGGAGCCGTCGGAACGTTGCCGCTCCTCCCACGCGGTGTTATTCCCCAGCCTGTGCGGGAGAATTAATCAGTGGGCGGAGTTTGACGGCTCCCGGCCATAATGAGCACACGCCCACCGTGATTTATGACGGCCGGGAGCCGTCATGAGCAACACAGCGCCACCCCCACACTGCTGAGGAATTTGCGCCGTGGCGAAGAGGTTATGAAGAATAGTGGAGTTGAAGATACAGAGAAAGATGGTACTGGTGGTTTAGTCTCTGCTTTTACCATGGGTTTTCATCAGCAGTTTAGTAATGAGCTACAGCAAAGTTAGATGTGTATAGATTACTTTTAAAGGCTTTCCAAATACAGTAGTGATTGGTTTTACGCAAAACGGAAAAAAATCAACGAGAAGCTGATGGTTGCCGAGATGAAGCACTCTAAGGGAAATGCTAGGAAACAGTTGATGGGTTCTGAATGGGATGTCTTCAATACAAGGTGTGACAATGGGAAATGGAATGGTGCAAATGCAGGGTCGTGGAATAGGGATGGTGAATAATTCTGGAGTGAATGCAAATGTTGACATATTGAAAACCAACGTTGCTTGTCACTTCAGGTGTAAAATTGGGCACTGGAAGAGGGAATTTCGACAAAATCCAGATCAAATCCAGAATGATTTTGTTTCCCAAGTGCAGAGGAGTCCACAGTAGCCACAAGCCAGCCAACAACAGCCTCAGTTGAAGCTCTGGAAGAAAAAAAACACGTGTACTCGGGTAATATCAGAATACACATTTATTTAGAAGCATTGAGGAAGTATGTTGGCTGACGAATAACATCAGCCAACAGACTCCTCTGGAGTCTGAAAACATAGGCAGTCACTATACAAAACTCCATGGCAAGGGTCATCTGCTTCTCCAGAAGATGAGGCCTGTAAAAGAAATCATGTTTTACAGCAGGTGTATGACATAATTTAAGCAAGGCTTCCTGAAATTAGAAATTGTTCCAGCTTCCCAGAACATGATAGTAAAATGTTTAACAGTTCAGCCTTATACAGTGATATGGAAAGCAAAGTGTTGGGCTGGCAAATATCTCAAAGCAGAAACTGCTATTTCACATTATTTAAGGGTTGACAAGGATTTAAGGGGATGTATGACCTTACAACGCGGTCTTTACACCACGATACCATTACGACGCGGTCATCACAACGACTTGCGCTAGAGGCGCTGGATTTAGGAATAGTATGATTTACTATTCCAACTCCAGCCTACGTAACAGTAGGGAAGGTGTTGGAATAGTAAATCATACTATTCCTTGGTATATAGCCCCATCCAGCGCAAGTCGTTGTAACGACTTGCGTTGTGATGACCGCGTCGTAATGGTATCCCGGTGTAAAGACCGTGTTGTAATGGTTGTCTCCCATTTAAGGTGATTTGCACAGATGTTCTTGTTATTGAAGAGAGGCACACTGGTCAGGAGATCATCTGAACACACACACATTTTATTTTGGGTTTTCTCAACATGGGCACTGTTGTGTTTTTCATTTATCTTCCGCAATTCCTCTCTTTTGTGCTTTATCTGGCACAATGAATAACATCTTCAATGGCAATATATCCCTCTTTTTTCATTCACTTCCTAACTACTATTTCCGATGCAAACTCCTGACCTCTCCTCTTAAATACTTATCTGTCATACAGTACACATATCCTGTTACTACCCAAGGCACAGGGCTTGTGCAGAACATTATCAGGACACATATTTTTAGTGCAAACACAAACCCCTCCCATCGCAAAGAGAAGCAGGAATCCCACCACCATTCTTTCTGAATTGTGTTCATGACCATCTGTCCTGCATTATACTGCTCTGAAAAGTGTCCCTTAGCTATCTTTAATGACTGATTCATGGGCAGGTGGATAAGGGTCGTGGCTTTCATATTCACACCTAGTTTAGTTCTCATCCTTTCTACCTCTTTCCAAACTGATTTCTCTCTGTTCATTATTTCACTATCACTGTACAAGATGGGGTCTACAAGAATTTGCCAGGTGGTCATGGCAATTACCTGGAGTCTAAGGACAAAAGAGTGTCCTGGTACATAGGGGACCTGGGGCTCCAGGCAGAAATTCTCCAGACCCTCACACTCACCCTGCTGAGAATACAGGGGCATATTATCAAGTAAGGGCGTTACATTATCGCCGCTTTTATCGGCAGGAAACTGCCGATAAAGCGGCGATAATGGCCTTGATAAAATGCTCTATGAATTCCAATCGTAGCCCATGTTAGATGTCTTCACATCTAACATGGGCTACGATTGGAATTCATAGAGCATATTACCAAGCCCATTATCGCCGCTTTATCGGCAGTTTCCTGCCGATAAAAGCGGCGATAATGTAACTCCCCTTTCTTGATAATATGCACCACAGTGTCCTGCCTAGTGCATTCCCGCAGAATGTGACATTCCCTAATTCTCATAGAGATGTTGTGGTTGGCTTCCACATCCAGGAAGTTTGTTCCAGGAGTAAATTCACATCCACAATTTCTCAGGCTCCAGGGAGCAGTAGATAGATAACACGGGTAGAGGTAACCATGTGGGTATTATTTCAAATGCATACTGGGGATACCAGCTGAAGCTACCTTACAGGCAACTATGGTGAGCAAACTCTATTGCCCAGTTCTGATGCCATCGGTACTTTCACTCTTATTTCCAGTTTCCAGGAAGGCAAGTGGCCATTGATGGGTACAGGGTGTGAGTGGACTGAATTAAGCTGTGTACCTACCTGAAGCCCGAGTGACCTTTATATTATTGCAGAATGTACACTTTTGATCAGGTCATCCAGCATATGGCCACTGGCAAATTCAGAGAGAGTTCTTTGCACAAGAGTGATGGCTGTATTAAAAGCTAAAGTATAGTTTACTAGACATGTAGTTGTGTTAGATGTTCTTCTATTCCTCTCTGTGATGGTGTCTGCTATTTTTTAGGTGAACTGCAGGTGCAGTTAGAGAGTCCCTTCGAAGAAATGTAGCAACCTTAGTTTAGCTTACTATGCCTAAATAGCTCCCTTCCACCTTCCCTTCCCTGAATTTCTCTCTCGACCAACCGGTCCTCATTCCCTTAGCATTTATTAACTTACTCATCCACCAAAATGGTGTAAACAAGTGAGTATGTACTGCCAAAAATTCCCTCCACCTCTCCCAATACACTTCTTTGTACCCAATGGTGGTTAGTAGTGTTCACTGCCTCTAGAGCTTCCTCCACTCTGGAGATGAGCAGGATGCCAAATGAAGGTGGTTCTTTGGCAGAGAAGCAGTATTTTTTTTCCTCCTGCTCCAGGGTGGGAGAGTTAATGGTCAGTAATCGAATGACCAGGGAACCTTCTGTTCTCCACCACTCTGGATCCCTGCACTAAGTGGTTTGGGGTTGAATGCACTGTACCAATATTGCAGCATTTATCACCTTTTACGTATACCTATAATCTTAACTTACTTATATAATCATTACTTATAGTTAAACTGATATTATCATGTGCTAGAACAATTAACAGACCTTTTATTACTTGCACAAATATGCAGTACCCAATTTTTCTTCAGGGAGCTATTTACAATGCAACACTCTTCTACTATTCCAGAAACATTCCATACTACAGGCAAATCTGGATGATTCTGGACAGGGACAAAGATACTTAATACAGAATCCCCAGCATTCAGAGGGTGAAAATTACAGTGAGCTATTATTTCAGTATTATTTTCAGCTGTCCACAACACAACCGAATGCAGTTCTCCCTGGCTGCGGACCAGACTGGTAAGGAACCGTTCAGGGTAGCACCCCCTGGTTGGAGGTGATATGCCTGGGGGCCGCTCGACAATTTTATAGGGACCCCTTCTCTTCCTGGTGAAGTGGCAAATCCTATGGCATATAATAGCAAATCCTCTTCTTTTTCAGGGGAGAGGTTTCCAGCACTCGCACCCTTTTTGAGAAGTCTTTTTACAGCTGGATGCATGCATCCATGATTGAAGGCCTTGTCACTTCACAGCTGTATTGGTGGTGAACAGTACCAAGAAAGGCCAATCAATAATGGCTGCAAAGCTGTTTTTTGTTGGTGCACTTTAACTTGCACCGAATCTCCTGGCTGAAGTTGATGACAGAGTTGTATCTGTGCCTTTGGCAAAGCCCTTGATACCTGTGAATGTAAGGTCCAAATACAACTTATTAAAGAACAACAATAATCCAAGACAATGTCATCAGCCAAATTTATTTCTAATGGTGGCAAGACATGGAGTCTCATTGGTCTGCCCATTAGGAAGTCATGTGGGCTAAGGCCTGTTTTCTTATCTGTAGTAGCTTGATTGATCATGGCAGTAACAGTCAATGCATCGGTCCATTTGCGGTCAGTTTCCCACTATTTCACCTAACCTTTCGAGCTGGCTGGTGGTAATAGCCACAGTGAAAGTTCTATTGTATTTGGAGGGCCTTGCAAATTCCACCCATTATTGGGCAGTGAAGTTAGTGCCTTCATCACTGGCAATGGATAGTATAATGGCAAACCAAGGCATAAAGTCTTTTCATGGTATTTCCGTTACTGTGTTTGCATCAACTTTAATACAGGGGTAGGCTTCTACCCACCATGGAAACAATAACAACTACATATTCAAAATTGCGACATTTAGGCATGTTTATGAAATCTGCTTGGATTTTTACAAATGGGCCCCATGGTGGTGGATGGACAGCTCGAGTAGTTCCGACTGCTCTCCCTACATTGAGGGCTTAACAAATGGCGCAGGTGTAACAATACTGCTGTGCCACTGTGGGGAAATTTAGGGCAAACAAATCTTTTTCCGCAAAAAACACACAGTTGATGGACGGAATGCAGAACAAATTATAACATTCACCCCCAGTCAACAGATCTGGGTTAAATCCATCATTCTTTTGCTCACCATGCCACCCCAGTTTGGACCTGGCCATATTCAAATCAGTCTTGACCCTGTGCCTCATGGGAACAGTCCAGCCCGAACTGCCAAGCCTGGTCCCCCCTTGACCAGATACAATCATACTGTGATTAAACTTAAAAAAAAAAAGAATTTAAAGATTGTTCCTGATGGGAGTTCCAAAAGATGTCATAAAACCACTCTGTGTCCACAGCTGCTGAAAATCATGGCCCAATCCAGAATTATTGACACCTTACAAAGTAATTGTACATAGGGGAGCATGTGAGTCAGCTACGATCTTTATAACCAGCGTGCAGGGTCCCCTAATGCAGCAGTGGTATTATCAAAACTGGCTGACTATAACTGCAATAATAAACATATTAATGGTCAAGACTTTGTGAAGTATTTAGAAATCGAGGAAACGAACAGCGTGATCTCGCGATACTTCTAGAGAGTTTAGGACCTCGAATAATATGCAATGGGACGGCTCCCAATCCAAGATGGCCGCCCGGTATCGCGAGAATGCTGGAACCAATCAGCTTTCGCTGTATGTAAACAGTGAACAAACGAACAGTACCTTGCTCGAGGGACGATAGAAAGCCGGCGAATCTCCTGTTAGCGGTAATGTACTTAAAAAGAGCGGAAGGGAGGGCTTAATCGAACTAAGATGTACAGGTCTGTAGAAACAGTTGAATTTTACAGTGTGTGTGAAAATGGCTGTGATGTCTTTCAGTGATTCATCACGCAAGGAGAGACCACGTAAACTCACGAATGGAGTTCACTGGATTCTGTTTTTTTATAAAACTTTATTGTCACATTTGCAAAGAAGTTATTCACATCAACATTGTTTCCCATCTGCTGCACATGTATCGCAAAGTGCACCTCATATATGTATAAATCACAGTGCAGTCCGTTGTCTGAGTACATTTTCACTAGAAGGGCAAGTAAAAAGTAATCACGACTTTATCGCATATAAACTCACTGAGCAATAATCCATACCCTCCCCCATTTCGCAATATGCCCTCGTTTAGTACAGCAGTTGGTTGCCAGTAAGTGCGACTAAGATAAGAAACTAAGTCCACAAAATAAGAAAAAGAACCTAACTAATGCCATCACTTCAATACAATGTTGTACCCTTTCAGAAACAGTGGTCATCCATTATACACATCCCGTACAATGTTTAAGGCAATGTTGTGATCACGCTCCATCCCTTTACAAATCAGAGTAACATAACCCCGCCCTCACTCTCTAGTCCTCATCCTCCTCTGAGTCTAGGTCCTCATCCTCAGGTAGGGCTGCACACGGTTCGCCCCTATATTTATTCCATGGCATCCAGACCTTATTCCATTTACGGGGGCATGCCCGCATCACGTATACCGCCCGTTCTCTCACCATTAGAAGGTCCATATTTCGAATCCAGCCAGCTATGGTAGGTAAATCTTGAGCACCCCACTTTACTGGATTCTGTTTTTAAACACCTCTCGGCTGGTAGGAGATATATCTGCTGATTGAGGGTAAATATGACAATAGTTGTGCTTGTGGTGCGGATAAGCAATATGAATATACACGTTAAGGGAAGAGGAGTGAAACTCGTGTTTGTTATGTTTTTAACAACAGTACCTACAACCCTGGTGTCCAAAGCAGTGGCGAATAAAGATATGCCCTGAAGAAATTGCCTGATAAATACTAAGGCAATGAAACATGTTGGCAAGTAGATAGTGGCTCTATAAGGAGTAGCCACATTCACTTTTTTAATTGAGAGCATTCAGCATATGAGAACAAGAATAAAGTTGTCTGTTCATGCTTTATGCGTTTTTATGTTATATATGTGGTATCATTTCACTAATTGTTTGTGTTGTCTGTATTGTTCCACTGCACTTACCACTGTTAACACAATTACTTTTGGTTGGACACGTTTCCGTTTAGCGCGATAGCACCGATGATGATAATAGGGCCGTCCTGGTGAGTACCTACCAGGGGTCCCATTGGTGGTGCGCCCGTGAGGTGCTATCGTGCTTGTTCAAATTTTTTCTGCACATGTTGGTGTGGGTAGTTGTACTGTTGTACAGAAGGAGACGGGCTTTTTAGGGCTCGGCCTATGCCCACGAAGTGGGTGGAGTTTCGAGCTCCTAATGTTAAAGAGAAAAAAAAGTATCTCTAGGGCTTTGGCCAGACACATTGCTTAGTGTGTTATGTCATCTGGCCAGTGATTCGTCTTCGCTGTGGTGTCTTTTTAATAGCCTTGACGTGATAGGCTAAATGTAGTTTTCGTCCACCATGTTTGGCATTTTTTGTGCGTGTGCGCGCACAGAAGTACATTAATTATAATTAGGAGCTGTCAGGGTGCCTCCGTAAGTGAATCCAGATGGCCGGGCGCGTTCACCATTCAGCAGCGCTCAGCGCGCAGCTGCTGCATGCCAGGCCGGGAAAGGGCTTCATTAGCCTCACTCATCCGGCGCTGAGACAGCAAGACACGGGGGCCCACGGCCCCCTCCCTCATCTGTATCGGCGAAGCTCGGAACGTCCTGCCCCGGCACTTGGTAGAATACACAGATTCCAGCACCAGTTGCACACAGACACAACCAATATAGAAACCATGGGCAGAAGGAGACACTGGCTGAAGAACCATTAACTCACTGATGTACTCGACCAGCGTTCAACCCTGTTGCCTCGTGAATATACAAAGATTGCAGCAACATTAACCAACTGAGCTATCTGACCCGGATACGAGGGTGTGATCTGCAAATTAAACACGGAGCTTAGAGAATGTACAGTCGCTCACCTAGGTTTGTCCGTTGGATTCTTCCCTGAGACCTGCAGGCTACACCCATACCTCAGCAGCAGGAGCATTAACCCTCAGGACTGTTTTACCAGCTAGTGCGCTTCCATTTGTTTTCGGGCTTCCATAGCCGCCTGCGTGTGATGGGACTACGGGCAGTGCAGAGTGCAGAATCAGAGTGCAGTTTGAGAGTGCAGTTTGAGAGTGCAGTTTGAGAGTGCAGTTTGAGAGTTCAGATGAGAGTGCACTTTGAGAGTGCACTTTGAGAGTGCAGAGTGCAGTTTGAGAGTGCAGAATCAGAGTACAGAATCAGAGTGCAGTTTGAGAGTGCAGAGTGCAGTTTGAGAGTTGAGACTGCAGTTTGAGAGTGCAGTTTGAGATTTGAGAGTGCAGATTGAGAGTGCAGAGTGCAGTTTGAGAGTGCAGAATCAGAGTGCAGTTTGAGAGTGCAGTTTGAGAGTGCAGTTTGAGAGCAGTTTGAGAGTGCAGATTGAGTGCAGTTTGAGAGTGCAGAGTGCAGTTTGAGAGTGCAGTTTGAGAGTGCAGATTGAGAGTGCAGAGTGCAGATTGAGAGTTGAGAGTGCACGTTGAGAGTGCACATTGAGAGTTGAGAGTGCAGTTTGAGAGTTGAGAGTGCAGTTTGAGAGTTGAGAGTGCAGTTTCAGAGTGCAGCATGAGAGTTGTGAGTGCAGTTTGAGAGTTGAGAGTGCAGTTTGAGAGTGCAGTTTGAGAGTGCACTTTGAGAGTGCAGATTGAGAGTGCAGTTTGAGAGTGCAGAGTGCAGTTTGAGAGTGCAGAGTGCAGTTTGAGAGTTGAGAGTGCAGATTGAGAGTGCAGATTGAGAGTGCAGATTGAGAGTGCAGTTTGAGAGTGCAGTTTGAGAGTGCAGTTCGAGAGTGCATTTTGAGAGTCCAGTTTGAGAGTGCAGTTTGAGAGTGCAGTTTGAGAGTTGAGAGTGCAGATTGAGAGTTGAGAGTGCAGTTTGAGAGTGCAGATTGAGAGTGCAGTTTGAGAGTGCAGTTTGAGAGTGCAGTTTGAGAGTGCAGTTTGAGAGTGCAGTTTGAGAGTGCTGATTGAGAGTGCAGTTTGAGAGTGCAGTTTGAGAGTGCAGATTGAGAGTGCAGTTTGAGAGTGCAGTTTGAGAGTGCAGTATGAGAGTTGAGAGTGCAGATTGAGAGTGCAGTTTGAGAGTGCAGATTGAGAGTGCAGATTGAGAGTGCAGAATCAGAGTGCAGAATCAGAGTGCAGAGTGCAGATTGCAGTTTGAGAGTGCAGTTTGAGAGTGCAGATTGAGAGTGCAGAGTGCAGATTGAGAGTGGAGAGTGCAGATTGAGAGTGCAGATTGAGAGTGCAGATTGAGAGTGCAGTTTGAGAGTGCAGTTTGAGAGTGCAGTATGAGAGTTGAGAGTGCAGATTGAGAGTGCAGATTGAGAGTGCAGATTGAGAGTGCAGATTGAGAGTGCAGATTGAGAGTGCAGAATCAGAGTGCAGAGTGCAGATTGCAGTTTGAGAGTGCAGATTGAGAGTGCAGAGTGCAGTTTGAGAGTGGAGAGTGCAGATTGAGAGTGCAGATTGAGAGTGCAGATTGAGAGTGCAGTTTGAGAGTGCAGTTTGAGAGTGCAGTTTGAGAGTGCAGTATGAGAGTTGAGAGTGCAGATTGAGAGTGCAGATTGAGAGTACAGATTGAGAGTGCAGATTGAGAGTGCAGATTGAGAGTGCAGAATCAGAGTGCAGAGTGCAGATTGCAGTTTGAGAGTGCAGTTTGAGAGTGCAGATTGAGAGTGCAGAGTGCAGTTTGAGAGTGGAAAATGCAGATTGAGAGTGCAGATTGAGAGTGCAGATTGAGAGTGCAGTTTGAGAGTGCAGAGTGGCAGTGAGTGCAGACTGAGTGCAGAGTGACAGTGAGTGCAGACTGAGTGCAGAGTGACAGTGAGTGCAGACTGAGTGCAGAGTGACAGTGAGTGCAGAGTGACAGTGAGTGCAGAGTGACAGTGAGTGCAGAGTGACAGTGAGTGCAGAGTGAGTGCAGAGTGAGTGCAGAGTGAGTGCAGAGTGACAGTGAGTGCAGAGTGACAGTGAGTGCAGAGTGACAGTGAGTGCACAGTGACAGTGAGTGCAGAGTGGCAGTGAGTGCAGAGTGACAGTGAGTGCAGAGTGACAGTGAGTGCAGAGTGACAGGGAGTGCAGAGTGACAGTGAGTGCAGAGTGACAGTGAGTGCAGAGTGACTGTAGAGTGAGTGCAGAGTGAGTGCAGAGTGACAGTGAGTGCAGAGTGTGTGCAGAGTGACAGTGAGTGCAGAGTGACAGTGAGTGCAGAGTGACAGTGAGTGCAGAGTGACAGTGAGTGCAGAGTGACTGTAGAGTGCAGAGTGACAGTGAGTGCAGAATGACAGTGAGTGCAGAGTGACTGTAGAGTGAGTGCAGAGTGACTGTAGAGTGAGTGCAGAGTGACAGTGAGTGACAGTGAGTGCAGAGTGACTGTAGAGTGAGTGCAGAGTGACAGTGAGTGCAGAGTGACAGTGAGTGCAGAGTGACAGTGAGTGCAGACTGAGTGCAGAGTGACAGTGAGTGCAGACTGAGTGCAGAGTGACAGTGAGTGCAGAGTGACAGTGAGTGCAGAGTGACAGTGAGTGCAGAGTGACAGTGAGTGCAGAGTGACAGCAGAGTGACAGTGAGTGCAGAGTGACAGTGAGTGCAGAGTGACAGCAGAGTGACAGTGAGTGCAGAGTGACAGTGAGTGCAGAGTGACAGTGAGTGCAGAGTGACAGCAGAGTGACAGTGAGTGCAGAGTGACAGTGAGTGCAGAGTGACAGTGAGTGCAGAGTGACTGTAGAGTGACTGTAGAGTGAGTGCAGAGTGACAGTGAGTGCAGAGTGAGTGCAGAGTGACAGTGAGTGCAGAGTGACAGTGAGTGCAGAGTGACAGTGAGTGCAGAGTGACAGTGAGTGCAGAGTGACTGTAGAGTGCAGAGTGACAGTGAGTGCAGAGTGACTGTAGAGTGCAGAGTGACAGTGAGTGCAGAGTGACAGTGAGTGCAGAGTGACTGTAGAGTGAGTGCAGAGTGAGTGCAGAGTGACAGTGAGTGCAGAGTGACAGTGAGTGCAGAGTGACAGTGAGTGCAGAGTGACAGCAGAGTGACAGTGAGTGCAGAGTGAGTGCAGAGTGACAGTGAGTGCAGAGTGACAGTGAGTGCAGAGTGACTGCAGAGACAGTGTGTCAGGGTGCACATTGTGTGAGTGTGCAGAATGAGTGTGCAGGGTAAACAGTGTGTGACTATGCAGGGTGACATTGGGAGTGTGCGGGTGAGCAGTGTGTGAATGTGTAGGGGCAGTGTGTGAGTGTGCAGAAAACACCACACACACATACACCACACACACATAACGCACACACAAACCACACACCTCAGTCTCTCAACACCACACACTTGTCACCACTCAACACAACACACTCACCACCACACTCACTCCCCAGGCTCACCCCCACAGACTCACCACCACAAACTCACCAGCACACAGAAAACAACACACACAACAACACACCCCCAGCCGTCAATGAATGCTTTCACCATGCACAAACACCAACAACCATCATCCATCTGTGCACGCTTTTACCAAGCACACACCCACCAGCCGTCAGTGCACCCTTCCACCAGGCACACACACCTCCAGCCGGCAGTGCACTTTTCCACCAAGCAATCGCAGTATGGTACACTTTACTTTTAAACATATTCATATAAAGCACAGCATGCCACCATTGGTAAAATTACAATTCAACCAACATACTTCCACTACACACCACATGCACACACTCCATAACACATGGCAAAAAGACATTGGCATTTACAATGCCATTAGCTCAAACTCAAATAAATCCGAGCCCGATTGCATTTCTAATGCTTGTTAAGATGGGCTATTGAGTGGTGTATCCCCAACCCTGTACATTAAGAAACGGGTGGTTGTTGTAAAAGAGTGTGACATGAGATACCCAAGTCTTACAAAAAATCGATTGCCTTGGGTCTAGGTCATTTCTGTAGTTGTGACGTATCGAGTGGAGGGCGACCTAGACCTATTTTCCCTCTCAGCTCCATTCTTTGTTTGCATGGTGGTAATAGGCACAGTGAAAGTTCTATTGTATTTGGAGGGCCTTGCAAATTCCACCCATTATTGGGCAGTGAAGTTAGTGCCTTCATCACTGGCAATGGATAGTATAATGGCAAACCAAGGCATAAAGTCTTTTCATGGTATTTCCGTTACTGTGTTTGCATCAACTTTAATACAGGGGTAGGCTTCTACCCACCATGGAAACAATAACAACTACATATTCAAAATTGCGACATTTAGGCATGTTTATGAAATCTGCTTGGATTTTTACAAATGGGCCCTATGGTGGTGGATGGACAGCTCGAGTAGTTCCAACTGCTCTCCCTACATTGAGGGCTTAACAAATAGCGCAGGTGTAACAATACTGCTGTGCCACTGTGGGGAAATTTAGGGCAAACAAATCTTTTTCCGCAAAAAACACACAGTTGATGGACGGAATGCAGAACAAATTATAACATTCACCCCAAGTCAACAGATCTGGGTTAAATCCATCATTCTTTTGCTCACCATGCCACCCCAGTTTGGACCTGGCCATATTCAAATCAGTCTTGACTCTGTGCCTCATGGGAACAGTCCAGCCCGAACTGCCAAGCCAGGTCCTCCCTTGACCAGATACAATCATACTGTGATTAAACTTTAAAAAAAAAAGAATTTAAAGATTGTTCCTGATGGGAGTTCCAAAAGATGTCATAAAACCACTCTGTGTCCACAGCTGCTGAAAATCATGGCCCACTCCAGAACCATACTGACTGTCTGTATAAATTGTCACATTTAGGTTTTCTGACAGGCAGCATGATCTTGTCAATGCAAACAGCTCTGCCACTTGTAAAGATGTTGCATTCTGCACATATAATGCTAAAAGGATTTCAGAAATCGAACATACTGCAGTGCTCCACATTGGTCCCTAAAACAGGAACCAACAACAAATAAAGTCAGATCAGCCATTTCAATATCTGGACTTGGTTTGATATTATTATTCTGAGCATTGATGCGGTCGTGCTCCGGGTTCATCATTATCTTCATCACTCTAGTTCACAACTTTTGTTTGAAACAGGAAGAAAACGTCTCAGTATTCAGAGGATTACATCTTCTGATTGAGGTGATTTAATCTGCTAATATGCCTTGTTCATATCTTGTCAGTCAACTGTTTGTCATGTGCTTGGTTTGAGTACGAGTCAGTAGGATCGCAACAGAATGTGATTAATTAACATGTGTCTCATTTTGTTTGATTGCAGTGCAAACAGCTGCAACCGACTGCAAACAACCAGGAAGACTTACAGCTACTGGATCCAACACAGCTGATAGATATGTTACAGATCTCATGATTCCTCAATTGTTTGTGTCAAAATAGTAAGGCACACCCTTCTTCTCTTGTGACAGAAAAGATAGAATTCTAAACTATAGTCAGGCATTCTAGAGCGGGTGCATTTATACAAACTTTCTCTTAATACCAGGAAGGCCTCTAAGCATTCTTCGTCAAATGATACCGGATTATAAATGTCACTATGGGTCCACCTTCCTAAGATGATTTTGAAATCAAGGAAAAGGTTGGAATCCGATGATGACAGCCAACAATTTCCAGGAACATCCTCAGCTCCCTTTGGAGCCAGGATTGCAGAAACACATTCTTTTGAGGCTTTCCTTGTTCTCATTTCTATGTGATGCCCAAGATAAATCACTTTCTTTTTATAGTAACGCATTTTTGAAGGGGAAACCTTGTGACTACTGGCAGCTAGATTATTCAACAGGACAATTGTGTCAAGTTTACAGTCTTCTGTCATCTTGGATGCAACAAGTAGCTCATAAGTGTACTGAACAAAACAGAATTACAGGGCCATCTAAATTTTTTTAGATCTTTCTTCAGGATTTGATGCAGAATTGAAGGACTTTCATCCAACCCCCAAATGAGAGATTTTTATTGACATTGAAATGCATATAACAATTGGTCATGTTCATAAAGAGGAAGTTCATAAAGAGGAATGGAGTAGAATGTTTGGCACAAGTTAGTGACTGTGTGCGATTCTGCCTCTGTTGGAATTGGGAAATGGATCTCTGCTGGATTCTGTACTGCTGGACAACATAGAATCACTATTTTCTTTTTCTTAAATCCTGCACTGTTCTCCATTTACTATTTAGCTTCCTAATCCCCATCACGGGAGAGTTGCAAGGACTACCAAGAACTTCCAGAAGAATCCCCTGCTCAGTCATTTTTTCAATGACCTGTTTCATTCCTTCCTAAACACAGAATCTTCATCTTAAATCTCAATTGCAACACCACCCGGGGTGAAATAAACATGCGGTTCATCTTGGATAGCAAGTCTTTGCCCAAAAAATCTACTGGTCTTGGGTCACATCAAATGAACTGATGATTATCTTCCAGGAGCCCTATTTTAACAGGGACATCTGCTGTGACAAGATTAACAACCTTTTTATTACTGATTCCTACAACTTGGACTTCTCTTCATAAGAAAGGTGGGTTTTGAACTTCCACTGAACAGACTGTAGAGCGGATTGCTGCCGTATCTATTAAGAAAGAGATGGGGTGGCCATTGACTTTTATCTACTTTCAGGACTGCTCCAAGAAGGCAATTCTCCTTCCTCATCAGGTACTGAAGAAACTCATTAGTCAGAATCAATGGATTGTATTGGCAACCTAGACAATACAGCATTTTGTTTTTCATGTTCTGCTTTGTAGTGGTAGCGCCAAGGGTCCTACTCCCATACCTTGCTGGTATGCATCATGAAATGGTGAATGTCAGCAAGGGGGGTACGATTGCTGCTGAGGAAAAAGATTAAAAGACACACAATTGAAGGACGGAATGCAGAAAAAATCAAAACATTCACCCCCAGGCGAGAGATCTAGGTGAAATCTATCATTCTTTTACTCACCATGCTACCCCAGTTAGACCTGGCCATATGCAAATCAGTCTTGGCTCTGTGCCTCATGGGAACAGTCCAGCCCGAACTGCCAAGCCAGGTCCTCCCTTGACCAGAAACAAACATCCTGTGATTAGACTTAAAAAAAAAGTATTTAAAGATTGTTCCTGATGGGAGTTCCAAAAGATGTCATAAAACCACTCTGTGTCCACAGCTGCTGAAAATCATGGCCCACTCCAGAACCATGCTGACTGTCTGTATAAATTGTCACATTTAGGTTTTCTGACAGGCAGCATGATCTTGTCAATGCAAACAGCTCTGCCACTTGTAAAGATGTTGCATTCTGCACATATAATGCTAAAAGGATTTCAGAAATCGAACATACTGCAGTGCTCCACATTGGTCCCTAAAACAGGAACCAACAACAAATAAAGTCAGATCAGCCATTTCAATATCTGGACTTGGTTTGATATTATTATTCTGAGCATTGATGCGGTCGTGCTCCGGGTTCATCATTATCTTCATCACTCTAGTTCACAACTTTTGTTTGAAACAGGAAGAAAACGTCTCAGTATTCAGAGGATTACATCTTCTGATTGAGGTGATTTAATCTGCTAATATGCCTTGTTCATATCTTGTCAGTCAACTGTTTGTCATGTGCTTGGTTTGAGTACGAGTCAGTAGGATCGCAACAGAATGTGATTAATTAACATGTGTCTCATTTTGTTTGATTGCAGTGCAAACAGCTGCAACCGACTGCAAACAACCAGGAAGACTTACAGCTACTGGATCCAACACAGCTGATAGATATGTTACAGATCTCATGATTCCTCAATTGTTTGTGTCAAAATAGTAAGGCACACCCTTCTTCTCTTGTGACAGAAAAGATAGAATTCTAAACTATAGTCAGGCATTCTAGAGCGGGTGCATTTATACAAACTTTCTCTTAATACCAGGAAGGCCTCTAAGCATTCTTCGTCAAATGATACCGGATTATAAATGTCACTATGGGTCCACCTTCCTAAGATGATTTTGAAATCAAGGAAAAGGTTGGAATCCGATGATGACAGCCAACAATTTCCAGGAACATCCTCAGCTCCCTTTGGAGCCAGGATTGCAGAAAAACATTCTTTTGAGGCTTTCCTTGTTCTCATTTCTATGTGATGCCCAAGATAAATCACTTTCTTTTTATAGTAACGCATTTTTGAAGGGGAAACCTTGTGACTACTGGCAGCTAGATTATTCAACAGGACAATTGTGTCAAGTTTACAGTCTTCTGTCATCTTGGATGCAACAAGTAGCTCATAAGTGTACTGAACAAAACAGAATTACAGGGCCATCTAAATTGTATTAGATCTTTCTTCAGGATTTGACGCAGAATTGAAGGACTTTCATCCAACCCCCAAATGAGAGATTTTTATTGACATTGAAATGCATATAACAATTGGTCATGTTCATAAAGAGGAATGGAGTAGAATGTTTGGCACAAGTTAGTGACTGTGTGCGATTCTGCCTCTGTTGGAATTGGGAAATGGATCTCTGCTGGATTCTGTACTGCTGGACAACATAGAATCACTATTTTCTTTTTCTTAAATCCTGCACTGTTCTCCATTTACTCTTTAGCTTCCTAATCCCCATCACGGGAGAGTTGCAAGGACTACCAAGAACTTCCAGAAAAATGCCCTGCTCAGTCATTTTTTCAATGACCTGTTTCATTCCTTCCTAAACACAGAATCTTCATCTTAAATCTCAATTGCAACACCACCCGGGGTGAAATAAACATGCGGTTCATCTTGGATAGCAAGTCTTTGCCCAAAAAATCTACAGGTCTTGGGTCACATAAAATGAACTGATGATTATCTTCCAGGAGCCCTATTTTAACAGGGACATCTGCTGTGACAAGATTAACAACCTTTTTATTACTGATTCCTACAACTTGGACTTCTCTTCATAAGAAAGGTGGGTTTTGAACTTCCACTGAACAGACTGTAGAGCGGATTGCTGCCGTATCTATTAAGAAAGAGATGGGGTGGCCATTGACTTTTATCTACTTTCAGGACTGCTCCAAGAAGGCAATTCTCCTTCCTCATCAGGTACTGAAGAAACTCATTAGTCAGAATCAATGGATTGTATTGGCAACCTAGACAATACAGCATTTTGTTTTTCATGTTCTGCTTTGTAGTGGTAGCGCCAAGGGTCCTACTCCCATACCTTGCTGGTATGCATCATGAAATGGTGAATGTCAGCAAGGGGGGTACGATTGCTGCTGAGGAAAAAGATTAAAAGACACACAATTCAAGGACGGAATGCAGAACAAATCAAAACATTCACCCGCAGGCAAGAGATCTAGGTGAAATCTATCATTCTTTTACTCACCATGCCACCCCAGTTAGACCTGGCCATATGCAAATCAGTCTTGACTCTGTGCCTCATGGGAACAGTCCAGCCCGAACTGCCAAGCCAGGTCCTCCCTTGACCAGAAACAAACATCCTGTGATTAGACTTAAAAAAAAAGTATTTAAAGACTATTCCTAATGGGGGCTCCAAAAGATGTCATAAAACCACTCTGTGTCCACAGCTGCTGAAAATCATGGCCCACTCCAGAACCATACTGACTGTCTGTATAAATTGTCACATTTAGGTTTTCTGACAGGCAGCATGATCTTGTCAATGCAAACAGCTCTGCCACTTGTAAAGATGTTGCATTCTGCACATATAATGCTAAAAGGATTTCAGAAATCGAACATACTGCAGTGCTCCACATTGGTCCCTAAAACAGGAACCAACAACAAATAAAGTCAGATCAGCCATTTCAATATCTGGACTTGGTTTGATATTATTATTCTGAGCATTGATGCGGTCGTGCTCCGGGTTCATCATTATCTTCATCACTCTAGTTCACAACTTTTGTTTGAAACAGGAAGAAAACGTCTCAGTATTCAGAGGATTACATCTTCTGATTGAGGTGATTTAATCTGCTAATATGCCTTGTTCATATCTTGTCAGTCAACTGTTTGTCATGTGCTTGGTTTGAGTACGAGTCAGTAGGATCGCAAGAGAATGTGATTAATTAACATGTGTCTCATTTTGTTTGATTGCAGTGCAAACAGCTGCAACCGACTGCAAACAACCAGGAAGACTTACAGCTACTGGATCCAACACAGCTGATAGATATGTTACAGATCTCATGATTCCTCAATTGTTTGTGTCAAAATAGTAAGGCACACCCTTCTTCTCTTGTGACAGAAAAGATAGAATTCTAAACTATAGTCAGGCATTCTAGAGCGGGTGCATTTATACAAACTTTCTCTTAATACCAGGAAGGCCTCTAAGCATTCTTCGTCAAATGATACCGGATTATAAATGTCACTATGGGTCCACCTTCCTAAGATGATTTTGAAATCAAGGAAAAGGTTGGAATCCGATGATGACAGCCAACAATTTCCAGGAACATCCTCAGCTCCCTTTGGAGCCAGGATTGCAGAAACACATTCTTTTGAGGCTTTCCTTGTTCTCATTTCTATGTGATGCCCAAGATAAATCACTTTCTTTTTATAGTAACGCATTTTTGAAGGGGAAACCTTGTGACTACTGGCAGCTAGATTATTCAACAGGACAATTGTGTCAAGTTTACAGTCTTCTGTCATCTTGGATGCAACAAGTAGCTCATAAGTGTACTGAACAAAACAGAATTACAGGGCCATCTAAATTTTTTTAGATCTTTCTTCAGGATTTGATGCAGAATTGAAGGACTTTCATCCAACCCCCAAATGAGAGATTTTTATTGACATTGAAATGCATATAACAATTGGTCATGTTCATAAAGAGGAAGTTCATAAAGAGGAATGGAGTAGAATGTTTGGCACAAGTTAGTGACTGTGTGCGATTCTGCCTCTGTTGGAATTGGGAAATGGATCTCTGCTGGATTCTGTACTGCTGGACAACATAGAATCACTATTTTCTTTTTCTTAAATCCTGCACTGTTCTCCATTTACTATTTAGCTTCCTAATCCCCATCACGGGAGAGTTGCAAGGACTACCAAGAACTTCCAGAAGAATCCCCTGCTCAGTCATTTTTTCAATGACCTGTTTCATTCCTTCCTAAACACAGAATCTTCATCTTAAATCTCAATTGCAACACCACCCGGGGTGAAATAAACATGCGGTTCATCTTGGATAGCAAGTCTTTGCCCAAAAAATCTACTGGTCTTGGGTCACATCAAATGAACTGATGATTATCTTCCAGGAGCCCTATTTTAACAGGGACATCTGCTGTGACAAGATTAACAACCTTTTTATTACTGATTCCTACAACTTGGACTTCTCTTCATAAGAAAGGTGGGTTTTGAACTTCCACTGAACAGACTGTAGAGCGGATTGCTGCCGTATCTATTAAGAAAGAGATGGGGTGGCCATTGACCTTTATCTACTTTCAGGACTGCTCCAAGAAGGCAATTCTCCTTCCTCATCAGGTACTGAAGAAACTCATTAGTCAGAATCAATGGATTGTATTGGCAACCTAGACAATACAGCATTTTGTTTTTCATGTTCTGCTTTGTAGTGGTAGCGCCAAGGGTCCTACTCCCATACCTTGCTGGTATGCATCATGAAATGGTGAATGTCAGCAAGGGGGGTACGATTGCTGCTGAGGAAAAAGATTAAAAGACACACAATTGAAGGACGGAATGCAGAACAAATCAAAACATTCACCCCCAGGCAAGAGATCTAGGTGAAATCTATCATTCTTTTACTCACCATGCCACCCCAGTTAGACCTGGCCATATGCAAATCAGTCTTGACTTTGTGCCTCATGGGAACAGTCCAGCCCGAACTGCCAAGCCAGGTCCTCCCTTGACCAAAAACAAACATCCTGTGATTAGACTTAAAAAAAAAGTATTTAAAGACTATTCCTAATGGGAGCTCCAAAAGATGTCATAAAACCACTCTGTGACCACAGCTGCCGAAAATCATGGACCACTCCAGAACCATACTGACTGTCGGTATAAATTGTCACATGTAGGTTTTCTGACAGGCAGCAAGATCTTGACAATGCAAACAGCTCTGCCACTTGTGAAGAAGTTGCATTCAGCAGATATGATGCTTAAAGGATTTCAGAAATCGAACATTTTTATTAAGATTAAAGTTACATATAAATGAGCAATCAATATGACATATGCATCTAAGAAAATGCCTATGAACGACAACAATGCTAAAAAAAAGAGCTGTTTGCAATTTTGTAAAAAAACAGGAAGAAAGAGAAATAAGGGGAAAGAGGAAAGGGAAACATAAGTCACCAATTGAAGATCGAGTAGTAACATGAAGTAGTAAGTAAAAGTAATGTAATATTAGAAATATGCATATGAGAAACAGTATGAAAATATATTTAAAAAAAGCAGAGACAGTTACAATTTACGGCAGCTTAAAGCGTTCAGAACATAAACAATTAATATGTTTTTTAGCAAGAACATTTAGAAAGTTTGTGAGCAGCAACCAATATACATCTCTATTAATATGTGGTTTGCATGAAGAAGCTAAAGCAACATCTACTCTATGATAATGAAAGACATTATTCCACCAAATTGTAAATTATATATTAGCGGAAGATTTCCAGTTATTTGTGATTTGCTGGAAAGCTAAGGCCAACATTAGATCAAATAAACCTTTTTCATGCACATTTAACGTGAGATCTCCTGATAAACTACTTGTGGTTGACATAGGACATTCTAGATAAAAAATTATTTTGAGCTGTGACCAAATTCTCTTCCAAAAGCATTGGTGAGAGGACATGAAAACAGAAGGTGTAACACATCACCGTGAGGATGACCATAGGACCAACAAGCTTTATTAGTCAAAGATCGAAAATTCTGTAAACAAATGAGAGAGACCCTTTTACACCAAAGGAATAGGGTTCTGTTATTGAATCAAAAATAACACTGTATCATCTGGGGAACCATACATTACACACTGTTCAAATTCATACAAATCAAACATAACACTCAATACAAAAGACCACAGAAGGAGGGGTATTGCTCTCTGCTCAAAATAGTCTGCCAACAAGGAAATGTGGTAATAAAATGTGTACATATCAATTTATTAAAATCATAAAGAGCAATTTGTCATAATAAAAACCAAATGTCACAGGGAATCTGATCACATATATTTCCTATATGTCCTTATTAAACTCATAAAAACACTCCAGAAAACAAACTTCCAAAGCTCGCTGTTACTACCAGGCAATTTCAACCTTAATCTAATTCAAGAAGACCAAAACAAACGGACCTCATTGACAAAAACCCGGGCAGAGCCTATTGCATCAACCCTTAAGCAACTGTCTCTGCAGGGATTAACAATTCTATATCCCGTACTACCAGGCACAGCATCAGCACCACCAACGTACATGAGTGGCAAGTCATTATCAACCATCGACTTTACTTTTGTCAGTAACATCCTGCTTGACTCTGTAATGGATTATGAAATCATAACTCGAACAGAAAGTGACCACTTTCCACAAATGTTTTGTATCAACTTAGGGGTGCCGGAGTCTGCCCAGTTAACTGTTCTCTCCCACCAGGAAGAGAAGTTTAATTTACGTAAACTGCGATGGAGGGGCAGAGGTACGAAAGCCATCTTCGAATCCGCAAGTAGCTTCTTCTCTCAACACAAAAACGACCAAAATGAAGATTTGGTCGTATCCTGGACATATCTGTTAGAAAATTTGTCTCTTAAACACTCGGTTCACCCTGCACCGCAACATGGCCCGTTAGTCCCACGGGAACCATGGTTTACCGATACCCTAAGGGAGAAAAAGAGAAAAATAGCCCGGGCACAACAGAAGGCATCAAGGATCATTACCCAGGGCCCCACGTCAAATCATCTTCTTGTTGGGAGATTAAGAAATAACTATCATAAAATGGTGTGGAAAGCCAAGTCAAACCACAGGGAAGAGACATGGCTCAAACTGCTAGCAGCCAGTAAAAAGCGAAACACGAGGGACTTCTGGGGCATCATTAACAAATTAAACCATGCTGATGCAATATCTCAGGATCCCGGCATCAGCAAACAAAGCTGGGAAACCCACGTAAAAAACCTCTACTTAAAAAGGGAATCCTGTATTCCAGTTAACCACCATCGCCCCAACAACATTTCATCGTCACTGTGCTTCTCGAAAGGTCTGTCAGACGAGTCATTAAGCTACCCTGACATAGGAAGGTCCAATCATCTGGGGTCTCAGCTGGACCTATTCTCCTGTGACAGAGTCAAAAGGTTTATTAACCATCTTAAAACCGAAGGCGCTCCAGGGCCCAATGGTATCCCCAACGCAGTATTTAAACATAACGCTGACTTTTGGGCAATTCATCTTTCCGCCTTGTTTAAACAAGTCTTTACTAGCAACCAGCAGCCCCCTTCGTGGACAGGCAACATTATTCACCCAATTTTCAAGAAGGGAGACCGGAGATTACCGCAGAACTATCGGCTCATATCTCTAATCGACGTGGAAGCCAAAATATACGCTTCTTGTATACTGGAGGAGATCCAGGACTGGGCCGACACCAACAACCTAATCCCAAATTATCAGACGGGCTTCAGAAAAGGGACAGGGACCACAACAAATCTTACAGCCCTAGCACTCATGATGGAAAGAGCCAAAACCAACAACAATCGGCTATATGGCTGCTTTATTGATATCAGAGCGGCATTTGACCGTGTCAGCAGGGGGAGACTTTGGGCAAAACTTACCGAGTGGGGGCTGTCAAAAAATGTTCTCAACGCTCTCATGCTCCTCTATACAGACACTTGGGCCAGGGTGAAACAAGGACAGGGTCCAAGCCTTACGTCTAAAATTCCAACTGAGGACGGATTAAAACAGGGCTGCGTCCTGGCTCCATGTTTATTCAATCTCTACCTGGCAGATCTTGGAAAAAGGCTCGGCCAAATTGCAAGCCATGCTCCGAAGCTCGGGAACACCCCAATGCCAATAATCCAATTTGCCGACGACATTGTGCTCCTAAGCAGAACCCCGATAGGGTTGCAAAGGCTGATAAACGCTCTAAATCTCTATCTGGACGAGGAACATCTGGAACTAAATAGAGATAAGACAAAAGTAATACGTCTTATCGAGCGAAAACCCATCAAATTCAATTGGTCATTTAACCATCTTGCCTTAGGCGTACAGCCCTACTATCGGTACTTGGGGGTCACCCTAGGCAAAGACAATTCAAAAAAAGAACATTCTGCGGTGCTAAAAGCTAAATCCCAAACTTTAATTTATGGATACGGGCGTCTCCTACAAAAACTGGGAGGCCCAAATTATACCCATCTTCTTAAAGTAATGGCCGCTCAGATCTTACCAGCTGTGTCCTACGGTCTGGTTACCTGGCTTGGGGGGGAGGCTGGTATACTAAACACTCTGCAAAACAAAATCTACAAAGTGGTATTTAAATTACCGAAGTGCGCCTCGCCAGCCCAGGTGCGTCTCGAATTTGGTCTTCAGAATCAAATCTTCAGGTCCAAATCAAGGTTCGTTAAATTTTGCCACAAACTCCGTGCTGCTGATCCACATACTTTAAATAATCTCTGTTGGCAAGAAATCAATATTGTCCCTACTCAGCGCTGGGCCACCCACCTTCAAATTTGCCTTTCGGACCTCGGATTGCTTGAAGCATGGAACAAAAAAATAGACCAGGCTAGTTTTTGTAAAATTACCAACTTAAATACAAAACTGAAGTCATTACTGGTAGACAAACAAACATTGACCCTTCGACGCCACGCCTGGACCGTTATTTCCTCCTACCAACTTCAACAGCCTCAGGCTTACTTGGCAACACACTTTAGCCAACACTTAAAAAAGATTCTCATCAACCTCCGCATGGGCCTCCACGAGTCCAAGGACCTAAGACCTTCCTGGAAATCTCAAGACAACTGCCCAAAATGTAGACTCTGCGGCTACCAAAACGAATCTTTAATTCACTTATTTTGTGTGTGCCCATTCCTCACGGTAGCCAGAAAACAGTTTTTACGGGACATTTTAAATAAAATGAACATAAGAACATGTCGCCAGGCCGTTATTATTTGGCTGGGAGGTTCATCACCAATCCTGACTTGTAGGGGTCTTAAATTTATGATTGAAATTGGAAAGCAGCTACAGGTCTGTGCATGATCTTGTTACACACTGCCTGAGGCTACTCCCCCACGACGTTCGCAACGGGTCCCGACAAAGTTTTAACCTTTTCTTTTAACTTTGACATTATCTTTTGTTTTAGCAATTTAATGAAATTTGTTTTGTGCATTTAGGCCAACTGTACCTTTGCTATTGTAAGGATTTTTATTAATTCAACAATAAATTAATTCATTCATATATTTCCTATCAATACACAATAGTACTAATAGCTTGCAGAAATTGTAAATGTAAATAGAGAGATAAAACAGGGGAAAAAGGGGAAAGAGGAGAGTATCTAAAAGACAATACACTTTGTCATCAATAAACCATATCTGTGTTCAAATAGCGTTAGAGCTGGAACTCGATATATTGGAAGTTATTTGATATCTATTGTGCCAACCCACAACACAGATTAGGTATCACAGCGTCAACGCGTTTCGATGGTATTGTCCTGGTTAAACCATCTTTATCAAGACTGTAAATATAACTCTCAAAAAGCATATGTGAGATCAACCAATGCGGTACACTTGTATTTAAAAAAACACGTAAAATTACAACAAGAATTCAGTTTAAAATATTATTTGTACAAGTTTTAAAAAAGATTCGTTTTTTGCAACCATTATTTCTCCATTTAAAGATACAAGTTCTTTACTTTAAATTCAATGTCCCACAACTTAAATTAAAGGCATCACTAGCTGGAAAACTGGTTGTGGACTCCCTTTTATTCTAACATGAATACATCCACACACATACTCAATCTTCTTATTCTCTCAATCACATATTATTGTATTTAATTCAATTTTTTGTTTCTAGGGCGGAGTCTCAAAGGCCTACAACACAATCACTCACCCCAGATGTTTATAGATGGAACCAAATCTCACCTTCCAAGCTATCTATCGCTGCTTGCAATAGCACATCAAAAGCATCGGTGAGAGGACATCCAGATTGTCAGTGGATTGGAAATTTGTGGATGGTTCTACAGTGGTTGATAATGAAATTGAGGGAGCTGTTGCATCTGTGCAGGATATTGTACTGGAGGGGGCTGGTGCCTTCACTGAAAGGATTGGTGTCCAGCTATGGATGTTGATAAAGCCCTTAAGGAGGTTATGCGCATGGTGGTTTCTGGGAAAAGGAGAGTTGTGCTTCAGTTCCTGTGAGGCGTTTGGTCGAGATGATGGATGAACTGATTAAAGTGCGGGGACAGTACATTGATGAGAGGTGAGAGATTTGTACCACCTGTGAGCTTGGGAACTAAACTTATAGCAAAGGCCCATGAAGGTCATTTGGGGCAGAGTTTGATGCAGCGACCAGGTCATGGAATGGGTTATAAGATGCAGTGTGTGAAAAGAGGGTGATAAAAGGCTTTGTGTAGGTACGCATGTGAGTTGTATGTGATTTTAGAGAATGGTGGGCGGTGGAACTGACGTAGAGTTGCCTTGTACCAAAAAGGTGGTGAACATTCAGGAAAGAAATGTGAAGATTGCAATGGATATATGTTGATGAAAGATGTGGATTTCAAGCATAATGAAAGTTTGTTGACTTCTCAGGGTGAATGGAGAGGTTGTGACCCACCTTGTTAGGGTAAAACGGAGGAATATGGAAGTGCTGGAGTATGGAGAAGATAGTAAGACGAGAGACAGTAGGCCTCCAGAGTATTTGAAAGATTACATTTTTAATCCTCTTCACATGGGAGTATTATTCATGTTCCAACTTTCTTTTATCTCTGTTTAACAAGGTTTTGAATGTTCTCTTATGTTGTAATGTCATTACAACACAACATAACATAGCGGTCGCGTTTGCGGGGGCGCCGTCCCTGCGCCGGAGTCCAGCCAGAGTCAGCCCGTCTGCACCCGTCCGCGCTAAGGACGAGCTGGACGGCTGGTCCCTGGACTCTGGTAAAATGCCATCCCCTCATTGCAGCTATTCTCTCCGCGATCTGCTGGCTCTTAAACCTTGTAAAAAACGCTGTTCTCACTCTTACGAACCGGACGACTTTTTGCTCCCACCTCGTTGTGGCTGTTATCTTCCGTTAAGACCCCCCAACCCCGCCCCCATCTACCCTACCCCTGAACACCCCGTCACATCTAGTTCTAATATAGTAGAAGTAGAGGGCATCTTGGTTAATGCCCGCTCCCTTATCAAGAACAAGGTCATGTTTAAGGAGATGGTACTGGACAGAACGCCCACCCTAGTGTTTGTGACCGAAACCTGGGCTAAGGACTCTTCCGACCCTGATCTAATTGAGGCTGTCCCGGAAGGTTACTGCCTGGCCAGACTTGATAGGCAGGGACGAGTGGGAGGGGGGATAGCGATCCTTTACAAAGATCACTTTCAATGCCACATAGTACCCATGACTGATTCTCCTGACAGTTTTCAAGCTCTTTATTTCACAATAAAGGAAGAGCGACGCCCCTTTTTTAACGGTATCTTAATTTATCGTCCCCCCGGCTCGAGAACCCACTTCACGCACCACCTTCTCCAATCTCTTGAACCCTTTTTTGGCCAAGACAATTTCTCCATCCTGGGTGACTTCAACTACCATCTAGAGCGGCACGACCTCTGTGACACCTCCTGTCTCATTGAGGCCCTAGAATCTTGCGGGCTTACGCAACGTGTCACGGGAGCCACTCATTGTGCAGGCCACACCCTGGATGGCATCTTTTCCAATGACCCTCGTTTGACCTCCAAGGATCCGATCCATCTTTCCTGGTCTGACCACCTGGCGGTCCCTTTCCTTCTGAAACACCACAGGGAGAACCCCCATAAACTAGGGAACCATACAAGAGAAACTTCTAGAAATTTCAGGAATATTAATAGCAATTCCTTCGTGCCCTGGGCTGCAAGCCTTGCTATCACCGGCCTAGATGGCGTACAGTCTGCAGTCGCTCACTTTGAACAGGTCACCACCAAGGCCCTGAATCAACTAGCCCCAGAACAATCCCGGTACCGCGCTAGAAAGAGACCTTCTGCCCCCTGGTTCTCCAACTCCCTTAGGCTTCTTCGGCAAGAAGTGAGGAGAAAGGAGAGGCTATGGCATGCTAGTTGGGACTTCAAGAACAAGGAAGCTCATCGACTTCTTGTTAAAAAATACAAAGATGAAATTGCGCAGGCTAAACAAGAATACTTTGTGACCGCGACCTCCTCGCTCTCCTCCCCGAAGGAACTTTTTAAAACTGTGGACTCCCTGGTCAGATTGCAAGCCCCTGACCCCGTCATCTCTTCGCAGGACCTCTGTGATAAGATCGCCTCATTCTTCCACTCTAAAATTCAGGATATCCACCTAGCCCTCGAGGAACAAAGAGATGTTCTCAGTGCATCTACACCTAGGGTAGAGACGAGTTCGATCATCACTGAAATCTCCCCACCATGCACTCTGGACGCCTTTCCCCCGCTGGCTTTACAAGATCTTGAGCTACTGTTAGCCAAGACTAAGTCTGGTTCACCTTTGGACACCTGCCCACTGAAAGTCATCAAGCAGTGTAGGGAGACCCTCTTACCACCGCTGCTAGAGATAATGAATCTAGCCATTAGAGATGGCATTTTCCCTGCAGAGTGGAAGAAGGCGGTAGTAAAACCCCTGCTGAAAAAGGCCTCTCTGGATCCGGGGATCCTAAAAAACTTCCGGCCTATTTCCTTGCTCCCTGCTCCTGCGAAGATGCTTGAGACACACCTTAACAAGCATCTCGCTGCCTTTGTTGAAAGCTCAGGATGCTTAGACTCCTCCCAGCATGGATTCAGGAAAGAATTTAGCACCGAGTCAGCCCTCACCATCGTGCTTGACAAGATCCGCACGACAGTAGATGAGGGCCAGACCTCTTTCCTGGTCCTGCTAGATCTAACTGCGGCTTTCGACACCCTCTCCCCCTCAGTACTTACATCACGGCTGAGGGAGGTGGGGGTGAAGAACGCAGCTCTGGATCTCTTGATCTCCTTCCTCACGGGGAGGGAACAAAGAGTCAAGCTTGGGGAATTTCTATCTCCATCCCGTCCTGTGCTATGTGGGGTTCCTCAAGGGTCAGCACTTAGCCCGACCCTCTTTAATATCTATGTTACCCCACTAGCCAAATTAATAAGATCATTCGGGATGGAGGTAGTCTCGTATGCAGACGACACTCAAATCCTCGTCTCTCTTCCCCATTCAGATGAACTAATCGCCTCCAAGTTTAGATCTTGTATGGAGGCGGTTGGTAACTGGATGATCCAGAACTCTCTGAAACTGAATGGGGAGAAGACGGAGGTGATGGTGTTTGGGGGGAAAGAAAACATCTGGTCAGCCAATTGGTGGCCTGACTCTCTTGGAACGTGCCCTTCCCCCACATCTTCTGCAAAAGATCTCGGGGTGCTAATAGATCCTGCCCTTAACTTAGGCAACCAGGTGAGCAGAACCATTTCCACCTGTTGGGGCCTGATTCACACCCTACGAAGGGTCAGGAAATATCTTTCCCTCCAGGCAAGAAAACAAATAGCTGTTGCCCTTATTGGCTCGCGTCTGGACTATTGTAACGCGCTGTATGCTGGACTTAATAAAGGACAGCTGCAGCGCTTACAGGTAGTACAAAACGCCATAGCCAGATTTGTCCTGGATATCCCCAGACGCTCTTCGGCCACTGCAGCCAGGAAAACGCTGCACTGGCTGCCGGTAGAATATCGTATCCGGTTTAAGGTCCTTTGTATGACCTATAGAGCCATTGCCAAAAAGAGCGACTCTGGAATAGGATCCATCATCTCCCACTATGTCCCCCGAAGGACTCTGCGCTCCTCTGGAAAACTGCTTTTGGCAGCCCCCCGTGTACGAAGAGCCAAATGGGGTGGCAGAGCCTTTTCCACCCTTGCTCCTAAGTGGTGGAACGAACTTCCTCTGGATCTGAGATCTCTCCCGTCCCTACAGAACTTCCGTACTGCCTTAAAAACCCTTTTCTTCCGCCAAGCATATGTTTAGGTTCCTATGTCCTTTTCCTGATCATTCTTTTATCTTTTGCTAGGCGCCTTGATACCTGCGGGTCATTGTTCTTGCGCATTATAAATTTTCTTTCAATTCAATTCAATTCATGCTTTTCCTTTGTTTTTATTTTGCAAACTATATACCTCCTGGTTAAGTTTTTCTTTTTCTTGTTTTCAGTTTCGCTGGTTCTAAGTTGGAAGGGATAGGTATGTGTTGTAAAGAGCTTCTCACTTGTGTGTGATGTACTAATGGTGGAATTTCACAGCTGTGCGATTCCACTGCATTGTTTGAGTGTGGATGTTCCTTGAGGGGTACTTTACCACTAGCCTGCAAGGGATCAGTAAACTTCCAGGTGCTTTCCTCCAATAAAGCCTCTTACCTGTGTATATCTACGTTGCCTTCAGAGTCTTCTTCACAAATTATACTTTAGTTTTTGATCCAAATGATTAGCGTCCTTGGGAAAACCATGAGCAATCTACATCAATGACCCCTTGCAGAATTGAAGTATCAGCACTTATGAGGGTAAAATATGCCACCTGACACTGTTTTTCTGAACTTGCCCGCCATAATAGGACAGTAAACTGCTTTTTATAACCTACCAAGTATTCTCCAGTATCATGGACCCAATATATTGTATTATCAGAGATACTGCAATTATGGAATAATATAATTCGGCAGTTGTGGCGTTAGCAGCATAATCAAGGGTTTGCAACTTTTGCAACATAATCCAACATCGGCTGTATACTTTGCATATTTTACCCAAAAAAATGTTTCTAGCTCAAAGGAACCAAAAGCTACTAAACAAAAACTTCCACATATGGTTCGATACAGTGGCAGATCCTTTGCAAGGGTTAACAGCGCACCTTTCAGTTTCTGATTGCGGAATTCAACTATTGTGTACTAAAGAAGTGCAACTTGGACCAGAGCATATGGGCTTGCCACAAATTGTTTCATTCCTCATTTCCTGGCCACCAGTGAAGAGACACCTTTTTTTTTATTGTATGCAGATTTACATAGCGTGAACTCGACCCGAAGATATTGGAGCGCTTTACATGAGCACCGGTTACGTTACACAAGGACACATATAGGCACGGGGAGATTAAATGATCTGCCCAGAAGCACAGGATGTGGACACGACCCCGAGGCGCGAACTTTGGTTTCCACCACCAAAGTCGGCAATCTAGCCGTCAGACCACATCCTCTATCACACAGTGATATCACCGTGATCGCACGCCGTGAATACCACAAAACTGCTTCTAATCTCTGTTCTTGAGCATTGTAGTGAGCGAATGTGGGGCGAGTTGCATGTGTGCACACACTATGACCAGGCACCCCCCGCAACTAGAGGAGGGGAGCCCCTAGTCTGCACAGGAAATGGAGACGTGGGAGGGTCACCCAGCTACATCATCAAGAGGCGCAACTGAACCTCAAGAGATACTTAAGTAAGAACACCACGGATATCTTCCTCTTTGTCCCTTTCACCATGCCTGATGCGGATCGCGAGCAGCTGACGCTTGTCAACCACCCACCCACCCATGCGCTGGCGGTGTCCCTGACAGATAATAAAGGGGATACACAAGAATTCTGATTCTGGAACTGGACTGACCTCTTGTCTGGGTATGTATGATTTGTCTAGGCACTGGGCAGGCGGGAGGGGGGACTGACCTGCCGGTGGTCCTGAACTCTCCCGCCCTACCCCGTGGTGCTGGGTTTCTACCTTTGGGGATTACACCTGTGTTCAGGTACCCCGGTGGGCCGATACGCTATGCCGTGCCCTGGTGTCAAGTTTGTGGTTCTCCTCTGGGGTTGGTGGAGATGGAGATGTGGTGAAGTTGTCCCATTGTTGTTTTCTATAAATTCCTTTAGGAATGGTGCATGGACCCCTGGGTGGAACCTGGGGGGCTGTTGCAAGGTGGGGCCTGTTGGCAAAATGCGCACGGCAGATTTCAAAACAATGTGTTCTGCATGTTCTCAGAATGTGAAATATGAAATTTGACTTATGCGTGTATCTTCCATCTTGCTTTGATCTCTATCAAATGAATGCTTTCTAGATGAATACCTGCCCTTCGGGACTTCGCTTACAATCAATTTTAAATGTTGATTTGAATAAAGAAAAGGCTACGTCGTGAAATCCACTATCACTATCACACTGCGCGCTAGAAATACTTGCACAAAATAGATTTCCAGTTCAGGTGTGAATGCCATGCACAGCTGGGTTCCAATTAAAACCTCTCCATTACATAGTGGATCACTCCAGATGAGTTCATCCTCGCTGTGCGGGAGGGTAGATGTGGCTGTCTAGTAATGCAGAGGGACAAATTCCCCACTCACCATAGCCTTGCTCCCTCACCAAGGCTGCGCTGGCTTCTCCCTGTATATTAACATGGTGAAAATGATTGTAAGGTTGGTAGGTCTGTCATGAATAGTTATTAAAAGGAGAAAATAATGAAATAATAAAGCTAAGGAGTGTGCTGCCTAATGTCACAATTGTTGTATTTTCCTATCACACATACTGTCAACCATCCACAGAAATGTGGTCACACATTGCCACATAATTCTAGCAGCCCTGTGCATAATGCATCATTTGCCACTAACTCTTCCAACTACTTGTTGGCTGGCAACCCCGATTTGCATTGTGAAGTGCCATTTGAATTGGTTAAAGTGTTAATCAATGTAATGGAATCATATGTTCTGCAGTACGCTATTGCATATTATTTAGCTGCAGAACTATTAGAGGGAGAACGCCCAAAGCCCCTTTGAAGATGCATTTGAATGCCATCATCTTCATTACAACACAACTGGTCCAATACGCCTACAACTGAACCAGTCGGCAGACTGCTTTGCCAAGGTAGAACACCCAACCCTATGGTTTACTGCTCAATGTCAATTTGACTCAATGTCAATCTAGCCCTCGCCTTTTAAGAAAACATTGCCTCCTTGTACGTGCAGTCTTCGATTCTTCAATTTAACCAAATGAAGTACCACACCTGATAAAAAAATATGTATTAAAGGAAAGCGCAGGGCTTGATATTTTGTGACTTGGAGCCATAGGGTAATTCCACCAGCCCTTCCACTGTAGATATTGAGTTTCTAGCAACGTAAAGACACGAGCGACCATTCACTAAAATCACAAACAAGCTCTCCCACTTTTTCTTTCAGTTCAGTGCGGTTCACATGCTTTTTTTTGTTTTTTTTTTGTGTTACCGCGGTGACTCTCCGGGACAAGGGTACCCCTGCCCTTTGTTTTCATTTATCACTTAGTGAAGTCGATTAACACACCTGAAAAGGAATGATTTATGAAAGAAAGGCCCAGGGCTAGCGCAGTGTGCCCTTGGTGACGAGGAGTCACCTGGTAGCCTTATTTACTGTATTAATGACTAACCACGCCAGAGTGGGGCCCACACAAGGTTGTTACTGTATGTACTCTCGAGACCATTGCCATCGCAACCGCCTCTGATGACTTGATCGGTGTGACACGGCCCCACGGGAACGAACAGAGGGATACATGTATGGCGACGAGAGCAAAGCGACAAAACACTGGAGCCTGCAGCCAGCGCACGTCCCCCGGCGCCTGGAATATCCACCGGCTTACTGAGCGTGTTCTCGGCCTTCAGAGAAAAGCAGTTTATTTATTAGCCAGCTTTGGAAGTATTAATTGGCCCTCCCTGGCTCCTGTTCAGCAGAGGTAATCAGCGGAACATTGTCGGCATTGCTGGCATACTTGTGTCGTTTTCCCTCCCGCTGAGCGGCGCGGACCCTTCGGTTCTTCAAAGGGCCCGGGGGCTTGGACGGGGCGAACAGAAGCAGGCCGCAGCTGAGGGGGGATTTGCGGGAGCCGAGCATAGGGCCCCCGTGGATTACACACCCGGCTCAAAGGGGATTGTCGGCCCCTTGACTCAGCACCTGCAGCAGGACCAGGAGGACAAGGGATGCAACTGTGACGCTACCCCCGCCGGAAGTACGTCAGCAGCTGCAATAGATAGAGGACTGTAGATCCGCCACCCTTTCTTTGTGTCGCTGGCTCCACGTGCCCCTCACCCAAAGTCCAAGGTGTTAATTGTGCAAACCCTGGTGCTATCTAGTGAGAATATCTGGTCACGCTGAACTTGATACTGTAGAGAGGGCAATGGTCAGGACATGGGTTAGCATATGGGTACGCCGCAGGCTTGGGCTAACTGTAATAATGACACCCACACTCGGAATATGCCATTGGGCCAAGCCCACGAGTGGTCCTCAGCCCTTTTATTTATACCCTCGGGCAAGCCCGCCCTTGGGGTGCGTGGGTGCGTGTCAAGCGTACATGAACGGGCCGGGTGGCTCCGTCACTACATCCCTCCAATCTTTCAGATACAGAGACCCTTTCGAGTAGGTGCTCAGTCGCTCTTGGCACACCACGCAAAGTCTCTCAGTCTTTGGCCAGAGTCCATATCTCTGGCTCCGGGAGTTCTCTCTTGCTGCCGACCCTTCCATGTTCTTCTCTTGTTCGGGGAACATGGTTCCAGAGTTCTGCGATGCTTCCACCTCCTCCACTTATCTTCAAGCATGATGTTGTACAGGCTCTGGGCTACCTGGAGGGGCATCCGTGGGGGTGGACCGTTGTCCGTCTTCCAACTCTTTCATAACTTGGTCGGTAGTTGACCTTACCTCTGCAACCTTCTTGAACCAGGAGGTGTTTCGCTTGACCACACGGGTTCCCCGCATAGCCGATAACCATGGTACTGTGTACATTGATGACCTCCCACACTTCGGGCTCATACGGGGTGCGATAATTCCAGCTAGGGTGACGGTCCTTCAGCACAACTCGGTCCCCAACATGGATGCTCATGGACTGGGCTCTTCAAGCTTGGGATGCCTTGTCATTGGATGCTTTTCTTCTGGCCTGGGCTGAACCTTGATCCAGCGCTGGGGGACTCCACGATGAGTCAGCCGGAATATTGTCTCTTGGGGCTTTTCGGAACATGAGGTGAGCTGGCGCACACTGGGTGGTACAGTGTGGGGTTTGACGATAGGCACTGTGAAATTGTGAGAGGCACTGCACAGCATCTTCTTCCTTCTCAAACCCAATCCTGAGGGCTCGGTTCATTGTACGCATTGTACGCTCTACTTGCCCATTTGCCTGGGGCCACTGTGGCGTGATCTTTCGGTGACGATTGCCTCTGGAGGCCAGGTATTCTTGGAAGCCTCTACCTTGGAACGGCGGCCCATTGTCAGATTTTATCTCCTCAGGCAGTCCCATCATGGCAAAGGCGCTCTCCAGAGTTGTCTTGACGTGGTGAAATGCTGTCGACGACACTATCTCCACCACCAGGAACTTCGAGTGGGAGTCAACAAGCACCAGCGTGTTTCGCCCATCCGGGAAAGACCCAAAGTCGATGCTTACTTTGTACCACAGCTCTAGACATGGATCTTCAGTTATCACCGGGTGGGATGCTGGGTCGCCCCTTGATGTTGCATGAGTGACATGTGCATACAGCTTACTCGACCATGGCTTCCATACCCGGGAACCAGACTTTGCTCCTGAGTCTGGCTTTGGTTTTTGAGATTCTTTGATGGCCCTGGTGTGCTAGGCGTACCACCTCCTTCTGCAGGCTTCTCGGAATCGCAAGGGTGTTTTCACGCAGAACCACTACATGAAGACCTTCGCTGAGCTCGTTCTGTACTCTCCACACTTGCTGTCGGAATAGTCTTTCCTCTGCGGTAAGGGAGCTGACGTGGTCTTGACTTTGATAAGGCACTCATCTGATTCAGTTGCTCTCCCAATGTCTTCTAGCGTGAGGGCGACGGGACATGCTTCAAGAGAGATCATCCGGACAAACTCTTCAGTGTAGTCTTTGTCTGCCGGTGCCCTGAGTGGTCCAATCGAACCAGGGTGGCATGACAAAAAGTCGGCGGGGTTGTTTGCCCCTGGCCGGAAGATAACCTCAAAGTGTTATGCCTGTAGCTGCACCGCCCACCTCTCGATCCGTGGAGGGGAAAGTCGAAATGTACCGGTGAAGAGGGGGACCAGAGGCTTTCGATCGGTGACCACTCGGAACTCATGCCCATACAGATATAGATGGAAGTGCTGGCACACACATCTGATGGCCAGGGCCTCACGCTCTAGCTGTGCATACCGCATCTCCGTGGCCGTCAACGCTCTGCTGGCATATGCAGTTGGGAACCATTCCTTGGATTCGGTCTCCTGCATCAGGACAGCACCCAATCCCACGGGGCTGGCATCCACCCCCGCCTCTGTGTGCCGATGCGGGCGAAAGTATGCCATGACTCGGTCATCAATGAGGGCCTCTTTGACGGCCAGATCTTCTTTCGCAAACCAGACTCACGGCTGGCTGGACTTTGTGAGGGCCCGGAGCAGCTCGGACAGGGACGCCAGGTTGGGAATGAACCGGCCACAGTATGTGGCCATTCCTAGGAAGCTTCGGACTTAGGTGGCTGACGTGCACCTCGAGGCAGATCGTATGGCTGACGCTTTCTTCGGGTCTACTCGCAGCCCTTCTCTGGAGAAGATGTACCCGAAGAAGTCCACCGACTCCTGATAGAACAAGCACTTGGCTCTGTGCAGGGTGTTCCTCTAGCGTCTTAGAGAACACAAGAATGTCATAGCTCAAGTTAATTATGCCTTGCAGCCCTGACAGAGTCTCCCCTATTGCATTCTGGAACACCTCCACAGCTGAAGAGACTCCAAAACTCAACCTCATATAGCGACGTAATCCTACGTGGGTGGAGAACGTCGTGATGTTCCTACTGTCGGGGTGAAGTTCCAGCTGATGGTACCCAGCATTGAGTTTGAGTTTGCTAAACCATTTGGCGCCGTTCAGGTCGGCTACAATGTCGTCCATCGTAGGTGTGAGATGGCATTCCCACTTCACGGCCCTGTTCGGTAGGCGCATGTCGACGCAGAGTTGAATGGCTCCTGGTTGTTTCAGTTGTGGGGCTACGACGAGAGGAGACACCCACGGAGTGGGGCCTGACACCTTTTCTATTACCCCCTGAGTATTTCTCAAGCATGGAGGTCATGCACCTGGTTGGTGGTTGGCACTTTGTTCCTTCTCGGCCGACAAATGACACGAAGAATACGTAGTCGTCTTCGGGTTCTAGGCCAAACCCAGGTAGGGTGTTGTCTACTTGGGCTATCGGGTTCTCCACCGTCAGCTGTATCACTGCCGTCGAGAGCCCCCGTGTCCCCGGGGCATTACTCCGTACTCTTCCACTCCTGCAGACCTTTGCAAAATGGTTGAGTTTTCCCCATTGTGAGCATGTTTTTCCTCTTGCGAAACATCTTCCTGCTGGGGGATGATCTAAGCCGCAGTTCTCAAACATGCTCCTCTGTGGAGGCCTCTTGGGTAATTTCGACTGAGTCTGACGTCTTTGAATCACGTCTACTCTTTCTTCTTTGATAGTGGGTGTCCGCAGTGATGACTGCTGCGAAGAAGGCCGGTTGAGGGCCGCTTCCATTTCGTCTGTGCGAGCGTTGGACAGCATGTGGGACCTGGCGAGCACGAGGATCTCATCTAGACTGATGCCAGGCTGCAGCAGTATCCGGCGTCGCAACGTGACTGACCGACATCCCTGGATAAGCTGAGCCCTGATCTCCTCCCTCTGGTCCAGCAGCGTGCAGGAGCTTGAAAGTTTCCATAGGCGAGCGTAGAAGATATCGAAGGTCTTGGCCTCCCCCTGCAACGCCTGCCGGAGCTTGAAATTATAGAAATCTGGATTTATCTGGGGATCAAAGTGTCGGTTCAGGGCCGCAACAACTCTGTCGTAGTCATCATCTGCCCCTCAATCCGGTAAGGTCTCGAAGAGCTCTTACAGCTCGCCTCCTCCGTAGCACCTTAGGAGCGATCTATTCACCCTTCCGTTGGTTTCCCGCACACCAATAAAGTAATGGTTCAGAGGGCCAATCCAGGATTTCCAATGCGCCGTGGCTGTGGACGGGTCCGAGAGTTCGCTGAAGGGTGGCAAAGGGGCAGCTGTGGCCTGGTCAGGCCGAGATGTGGGCTGGTGGGTCAACCCACTGAGGGGGTGGTGGTGGCACCACCGGCGGAGCCTCACCTCCATCTGCACCCTGGACACTCGTCCTTTTCTGTGGGCTGGCTGAGTGGAACTCTGACTGATGCTGCCGACTTGCGTAGGGCGCGTATGGGAGAGGAACTCTCGCTGGTCTGTGGCAATTAGGGCAGGCACAGGCGAGTGTGGCTTCGGCGCATGTGCCGTGATGTTGCGCTCTAGCTGCTGGCATGGAACTGGGGGGCCTCTGATCGTTGTAGGCCGGGCAGGGAGTTCTGACAAGCTCAGGCATGTGTTAACCCACACTGGGGGTGGGCCCCTTTGACTGACAATCACATTGTACGGTGGCCTGTGGGCGACTCCCACTGCACCCTTCTGTGTCTGATTGTTGTGTCCCTTCATGGTTTAATTGTTTCTTTGTTTCTCGTGGCACTGTATTTTGGCCTTTCTCCCCCTGGTACTCGTTGAGCAGTGCTATCCCTGCGGGCAAGCTCGTGGGAGGAGCTCGTCCTCGCAATGCAGACGCGCAGCCCGACGATAAACACACCATGCGCAGCGTGTAGCTTTGACCCACCGGCTCGACCACATGACAGTGGGAGCGGGGCCGGGCCTGACTGCAGCGAAGTGGAGGCGCGCGGGCACAGGCAGATGCGGCAGCGGGCCTGAGCGGCGCACATGCACGCAAGCAAGGCAGGCCTCACTTTGTGGCGCTCTTCTGCGCCGAAGATAGAAGCAACAGCGGTGAGGAAGGCGGGTGCACCCGCCCAGGAGACACCCTCTGGCAGGCAGAGCCACGCGGGGTGGGCACCCGCTCTCGAAATAGAAGGCGCTGGCTGCGCAGACCACACGGGCACCGGGACTGCGATGGCAGCGGCCGGCCGGGAACTTCAGGCACCAGGGGAGTACTCCAGGTAAGAATACGGCGAGGCGTGGGTGAGACCCCCTCGTCGCCAGTGTAGTGACTGCAATGGTCAGGACATGGGTTAGCATATGGGTAGGCTGCAGTCTTGGGCGAACTGTAATAATGACACACACACTCAGAATATGCCACTGGGCCAAGACCACGAGCGGTCCTGAGCCCTTTTATTTATACCCTCGGGCGAGCCTGCCCTCGGGGTGCGTGGGTGCGTATTAAGCGTGCGTGAACGGGCCGGGTGGCTCCGTCACTACAGATACCACTTGAATCATTTCTCTATGTCGTGCCATCCCGGAGTGATCTTTGATTAAAGTGGCATGTAGTATTAAAGCAGAACAGCAGATAATGCCCCAGCTCTGAGAGGAGCATCACTAAACAACATGCAGCCTATTATTCAAAAGGGGAATACATGCACTGATGTGCTGAAAACACATAGCGATAACCCATGTTATGGTAATGAAAAGACACTTCGACTGAATGTTTTTATTTCTCAGACATATTGTGGAAGTATTTCCGAAACAATGTAAAGTTTTATGAGCCACACTAAACAGAAACGCTACAAAACGATTTTAATAATTTTATCCTTAGTGTATATAAAGTAAGGAGCAGCAACAAATAGTTGACTCCTGCAATTTACAAAACATTAGGGTGAACAAGGGCCATACGTCACAAATCAAAACAAAAACAAGAAGAGAGTTTTCACAGCAATGCAGCATTTCCAATGCGTTGGAGAATTTGTTCTGTGAAATGAGGAAAGGGCAGTGTGAGCCTCTTATTAGAAAAAACAGCAGTTCATGTCAATCTTTGACCATTAATGCCACTGGCACCGATTGCACTTTTGTTCACCCTGCTAGGCTCAGATAGGTTATTGGGCTTCATGTGCTATGCATTTGTGTGGTGATTGTGCTGCAAATGTGTTCTTAATCCTTTCTTTTGAAACTATATTTGAGCACTTGTGTTGTGATGAAAATCGATACCATCTCCAGTAGTTGAAGAACTACTTGATCTCCAGATGTGAAAGGCAGCCAGGCTTCTAAGACTTTCAATGCTGCCCGGTGGCAGTGTCCCACCTCTAATTCACCTTGGGTTCGTTACCAAAATAATGAGGCAAGCGCTGGGAACTGGAAGACAAGAAAAAGGTTTATTACTCTCAAGAGGAGACCACGTCAACTGCAGACACCGTTATGTCTCAGGGAGGTGTTCTGCTGGCAACTGCTTTGGCTCTTCCTTTTATACAGGTTTGACAGAATGTATTTGTTTCATTTATCATGGTTACAAGCTTGGAGTCTCCGCCCCGGGCAGGTTGTCACACAAGCCCACCATTGTTTCATCAACATGGTTACACAAGCCGAACATTAATTCTCCTCCCACCCAGGTCAAAACAGACAATTTAATCTTGCAGCTGGACCTTGCTTCAGGGTCTAAAACATGTGAGACAGGCCAGATCTAAGAGTCCGTTCTGTTGATAAAAACAGGTCCCATTGTTGGCAAAAACAAGTCTTGCTGTGTGCAGTGCAATAAACCATGTTTGCAAGAGTCTGTTTGGTATTTGGAACCTGTTTGTGTAGGAGTATCCATGGGTTTGCCTGTAAACAGAGATGAGAGGAAAGACGAGTTTGTGGCAGCAGGTGGTGTTGATGTTTGTTGTGGCAATAGTTTATAGCCCCCAGCACACATATCAGGTTTGGTCAGAGAGTCAGAAGGATGCTAGCAAGGACAGGGTGAAAAGAAGGTGACCAACAGAGTACAAAACGGCTGCGGTCGGTCAGAATGACTGCAGTTTATGTGCACGTAGAAACTTCCATCAGACAAGATGGCGCAGATAATGTTCATGATTGTCCTTTTGCTTTTAACATTCGCCCCTTTGAACATAACTAGCCAGCTTGTCAGTCTATTTCGATCTCCATAATGTCCTGTATCTCTTGTTCATACATTACTCTCATTTTTGTTAGCTGAGTGTCCATAGTCTTTGGGCGCAAGGTACTTATGCAAAGAGAACACAAAGGTGGTATACAGTGTACACCCAAACAACAACCACATATTGCCAATACTGGGACAAAGAGAAACATTGATATTTTCCAACCCCAGTCCTTCAAGATGCCCCAAAGCCAACTTCCAATTGTCCAAGTCACTGATCCTTGATGAATTTCTGAAGACAGTCTGTGGAGATGTTCGATTGCTTCATAGACAGAGGGTGAATTATCAGGGATGTATATGCAGCAACTGGCACCGATGATGCGACATGCTCCTCCGCAGTCCGCCAGTACCACGTCCAGGACCATGCAGTTTTGTAGGGCCACCAGATGGACCACTGGAAGCTGTGCAGTGTTGTTGGTGAGGATGCCAGCTGTGACGTTCAGGGCGGTTTCTACCGGTTGAGACAGATGTCTGATGGCTAGGCTGTTTGCCATCGGACCCCATAGCGGGACGAGCCCTTTTGCTGCATCGAGGAACTGTGATGCGGCAGAGTCTGCTTGATCAGTGTCTTTAGAACGCTTTTCTCGATGATGCTCTGCAGGGCTGTGTAGGTTGGTGGCAAAACAAAGGCGATGTAGCATCTGCCCCCCCCCAGTTTCTTGGGAGCCAGGTGTAGGCTTTGCTTCCACAGACAAAGTACATATTGGGTGATGCAACAAATGCTGGAGGGTTGGCAGTGTTCAAAGTCCTTACAATGTTACAAGTGCTGGGATCCACATTCTTAGTCCCACGGCCTTCAATGCATACAAGGCCAGAGACGTTCACCACAGATAGGGCCACAGTCAGTGTTGCAGCAGTTATTTTCTTCAGGTAGGAAAATGTGGCTCTGACAGGATTAATGAACACTTGTATTTCCACTCGTTCTTTGGAGGGGACATTCATTGGGAATGTCGCATTGGAGGTGTGAGGGCAAAAGGGAGCCGCTGTTCTTCCTGTTTTGTTTAGCCAGAACTCGTTGTAAAACTGAGCGATTGTCCCATCGGAAGTGGCATTGTCTTTGTAACTTTCTTGTAGGAGCATCATCCAGGCAAGGCAAGATCCGTAAACAGAAAAGGGTGAAGGGATGAAAGGGATGGAATGTTCAGTGGCATGTGGTAGCAGCCCACAGACCCAACAGTTAGTGGCATTGGTGGCAAGATTGTGCTGGTGTAGCATCTGTACGAAATAATTATTCCAGAATTCTTTGCGTCGTTCCCGGAGATGTGGCGACAGTGATACCACGTAGTGTTCTTTCTTGGTGATTGGTTGCATGGTTGGTGACAATGTTCTGTATGCAGGTGCATTCTCGTCAATGATCCAGAGTGTGACCATTAGCATGAGGCAGGTGAGAAATGCGGCTACAAGTGCAATTGTCTTTGTACTGTGCAGTTCAAAAGTCTTGGTGTCTTTGCGGTGGATTTGCAGGTGTTCCGTTTCTTCCATCATCTTCGAGGAGCTCATCAACTGATAGGACCACAGACTTTTGTCTGGTGCTTTTCCTGGTAGCGTTGTTTGGCTGTGCTACCGATCTGAGACTCTGACTCAGTTAGTGGCCTGGTTGTTGGCGCTCCCCTTTTTCGTCGATCCTAGGTTCTACCCTTCCTTCGAAGGCACCGTGGGGTCGGGAAATTCAGACAGTTGGAGGGTATCTTCTTGTGGGTAGCAACTCAGAGCTGGTCGGTCCTTTGCGAGTACTTCCTCTTGCACCTCCACCTCTTCACAGGTTGCCAGCGTTGAAAGGACTTTCTTGCAGTGATGGGCGTGCAGCCAGTTTAGTTTTCTTTCCACTCGGAGGGCAGTTCGAGTGGTGATCAGGACTTGCCAGGGGCCCATCCACCTGGGCTCCAGATTCTTCGTTCTTTGGAAGTTGCGAACTAGGATGAAGTCCCCAGGCTTTATCACGTGTCCTGGGCCCCTGGATACGTCAGGCAAGGCTTGCTGCACCTGTTGGTGGATAATTCTTAGCTTGTTTGTCAATTTATGCAAATAATCTGACATTAATATGTTCGGGACATCGTTAATGGAGGTGGGTCTTGGTGCCGTCCAAATGCTCATAGGCCTGCCGAAGACCACTTCATACGAGGTCAGTCTGTGTTTGGTTGGGGTGGAGCGTATTGATAGCAATGCCAATGGAAGGGCGTCGGGCCATTTCAACCCGGTCGTAGCAACTATTTTGGCTAGCTTTAGTTTCAATGTTGCATTGTGTCTATCTACCAGGCCCGCTGATTGGGGGTGGAACACGGCATGGAACTTTTGTTTTACCCCCAACCCTTTCAGTATGTTCTGTATCACTTTGGCTACGAAGTATGGGCCATTGTCGCTCCATAAAATTCTGCAAAGGCCGTATCGGGGGAAGAATTCTTTCAACAATACTTTTGCAGTGGCTATAGCAGTATTGTCGCGGGGGGATATGCCTCCACCCATTTGCTAAAAGCGCACGCAACCACCAGGACATATTTTAGACCATGGCATCTCTCTAGTTGGATGTAATCCATCTGAAGGACTTCAAAGGGGTGGTCAGGGACTCCAAACCCTCCCCGTGGTACTACTGTCCCTTTCCCTGGGTTGTGTTGTAGGCAGACTATACATTGTTGTACTAGGCGTTTTGCAGATTCTGTTATCTTGACATTATGCCATACTCTCGTGATTAGTTCAATCATGGGGGTGGAGCCTATGTGTGCTGGTAAATGTGCCATGGTCAATATGGGGATGAGGCAGGCATTGGGTAACAGCCATTTATTTCCGTCTTTAGTTCTCCAGCAATCTTCCTCGTCTTTTAGTCCCACTTTTTCCCACTCGGTCAATTCGTCTTGTGTGCCTGTAGTCTGTATGTCCCTTACAGTGGTCCTAGCGTCAGTCCATTGTTCAGCTTGTGACCTGGTCACATACATTCGTGTCGTAGTTCTGTCTTCTGCCGTGGCTCGGGCAGTAACGTCTGCGAGCGCATTTCCCTGTCCAATGAGATCTGTCACTTTCCTATGTGCTTGGCATTTTATCACTGCTAGCTTTTTGGGGAGGAGGACTGCTTCCGTCAAGGCGGAGACTAAATCTGCATGCAGGATGGGTGTACCGTGTGAAGTCAGGAACCCTCTTTCTTTCCATAGAATCCTGAAATGGTGTACCACCCCGAAGGCGTATTGGCTGTCGCTGTATATGTTAACTGTCGTGCCCGCTGCTAAAATACATGCTCGTGTGAGGGCAATGAGTTCTGATGCCTGGGCGGAACATTGGGCAATACGGGCTGTTTATAGAATGGTTCGGGCTGTGGTGACAGCGTATGCAGCTGAGGTGGTGCCGTCGGGGAGTTTGATGCACGAACCATCCACCCATAGTTCTCCATCTGGCTCTAGAAAGGCGGTGTCTCTGAGGTCTACTCTACTCTTTGTTTGTTCATCGGTTAGTGTCACACAGTCGTGTAGTGGAGCCACGTTAGGATCTTTTTCAGGTAGGGGTAACAGTGTGGCTGGATTGAGGGTGGTGCATCGCTTTAGGGTAATGTGCGGTGCTAGCAGGGTCAACTCATATCCTGTCAGTCGGGCGCTAGTCAAGTGTTGGGTTTTGGTCTGGTTCAGTAGTGTGTTGACTGCATGGGGTACTAAAACAGTGACTGGATTGGAGAGCACTATTCCTTCGCTCTGGCGAATTGATACTGCTGCAGCTGCCACTGCGCGCAGGCACGCTGGCAGCGCTCTGGCTACTGGATCGAGGGTGGCAGAAAAATATGCACAAGGGTGTTGTTTGTGACCAATTGATTGTGTTAGGACAGACAATGCACATCTTTCCCTTTCGTGTGTGTAGAGGAAGAATGGTTTGGAGTAATCTGGGGTTCCTAGGACTGGCGCTGAGCAAAGGGCATTGCGTAGTTCTTTAAAGGCTATCTGGCATTCGGGGGTCCAGGGGAGAGGTGAGGGGATGTCTTTAGCTAGGAGGGAGAGAAGGGGTTTGACAATGAGGCTAAAGTTCGGTAACCACTGTCTGCAAAACGAGGTGAGGCCTATCAAAGAGCGGACTTGCTTCTGATTTTTGGGGACAGGGGTGTCTAGAATTGTCTGGATCCTGTCAGGCATGAGTTTTCTCCCTTCTTTTGATAAAAGGTGACCCAAATAGGTCACTTGTGATTTACAGAACTGCAATTTCTTTCGGGAGACCTTGTGACCATTCTCAGCAAGGAAATGGGGTAGTTTGATGCTGGCTGTGACGGCTATTGGTATGGTGTCTGCTGCTAGAAGGATGTCGTCTACATTTTGTATTAGTGCCACTCCATTTGGCAATTGTATGGCGTCCAACTGTCTTTTAAGCGCCTGGCTATAGATGGTTGGGCTCTCAGTGTACCCCTGAGGTGCTCTACAAAATCTATACGAACGGGAATTTAAAGTAAATCCAAAAAGATAGCGGCTGTCCTCGTGTATAGGTATGGAAAGGAAGGCGTCCTTGAGGTCGATCACAGTGAAGGTGGTGGCAGTGGAGGGGATTAGAGTCAAAATTGTCGTGATGTCGGAAACTACTGGGTATTGTGGTACTACGATTTTGTTTACCTCCCGCAGGTCAATGATGAAGCGGTAGGCTTTCCCGTCTCCCTCTCCCTGTCTCTTTGCAATCGGTAGTATGGGACTTTTACAAATGTTGCTCACTACTTCCTCTACCACCCCTGCCTCTACCAAAGAGTGTATGATCTCTGTCAGTGCTTTCTCACCCTCTGGCGATATTTTGTACTGTGGTACCTTCGGAAGGGTTGCGTCCTGTCGTATTGTTACGTGTACTGGGTCAATCATCATTCGTCCTACGTCTGAATCAGCCCTAGCCCATAAGTGTGATGGCAAAGTGTCCAGTAGGGATGCCTCAGTCTCGGAGATGGAAAACATGTGCTGAAAAGGGTTCTCTCTATGGCGTTGGGGGTTGTCATACAGGATGACACGCACTCCGTCTGGTGAGCATCTGATAGTCGCATGGAAGTGTTTCAAAAGGTCGAGACCCATAATGGCGTCTGGGGTGTTCGATGAGAGGAGGAATGTCGTTTTGACGCCATTGCTGTCAAGATCAAAAGGGATCGGTCGGGACAAAGGGTTGGTGGAGGGCGTACCGTCAAATCCTATTGAGGTCACATGTGAGCACGACAAGGGTGTCCTTGGAATCAGTTGTTTGGATAATGCACTACGTGTTGCTCCTGTGTCTACCAAAAATGGCGACTTTGTGCCCAGGACCTCAGCGGTAACATAAGGGCCTTGCTGATCAACATAGAGCTCGACTGGATCCCTCCCTTGCCCTTAGCTGTCCTATGCAAAGTCGTACGTGTTGTCGTAATCTGTCTGTTGGTACTGATTCTGTCTGGGGTGGTCAAATGTGTTTACTCTTCCTGGCCTTTCCTCTCTTGCTTCACCCGCATACCCTCTCCCACGTCCTCTTCCTCTCTGTAAACTTGCTATTGCCCTCACCCCTCTGCCCCTACCAGCTCCTAACAAAGCCGGGCATCGGGATTTACAGTGTCCATATTCTTTGCAAAATGCACATTGATCCTGTCCTAGGTCTTGGCTTCCTACATATGATGTTAATGGATTGTTCCTAGGTGGCTGTACTCTAGGGGTACTCTGCTGGTTTCCTCCCCTATATTGCTCCCTTCCTGTATTCGCCCCCTGGAGTAGTGCTATCATTACCCTTTTCTTCAAGTCCTTCTTTTTCCTTTCTGTAGCCCTGTCATTTTCCTTTCTCTGATGCTCGTAGTACTGGGCCATTTGGAGAATGGCCGCCTGTTTAGATGCTGCCCAACTACTTTCGCTGGCTTGCAGTTTCTGGGATACATCTGGCAGTAGTCCTTTGACGTAGTTCTGCACAAATAAGGGGTGTCCGGTTGCGGTGGACATGTCTTGTCCACTGTAATCGGATAACACAGTTTCAAATCTGGAGAAATATTCTGAGACATCCTCCTGTGGTTTCTGGCGGCACGCGGTTACTATGGACCAGTCTATCTTTTTCTCTGGGATCAGCATTTTCACTTTCTGCACTATTTTGTCAGGGAGGTCTAATATTGCTTTAACTGGTTTTTATCTAGTGCGTTGAGTTATTCCCAGGTAACCAAACAGTTCGGTATGTTCTACTTTCCTAATCTGTTTTCACACATCTGCTGGCAAACATAACCCAAAGAACAAGTCTATGTCGGCAAGTGTCATTATTGTTGATCCCAGAGCGGTACCTAGCTCGGTGTAAAAGGCGGTGGGGTTCTTTCGTAAATCCGGCAAAAATTACGGAATTTCAAGATGTCCTGTCTGTCCCATGGCTGATAAACCCAATTGTAGACCACCCTTACTCTAGCGTCTTGATGTTTTATATCGTCATTAGTCCCTTGTCCTCTAGGAGGTTCCTAGTAAGGGGCAGCTTCTTTTATTGGCATCATGCTATCTGGTTTTTCCACCGGGGGTCGTGCTATCTTAGTTGTCCTGTCCCTATCTATCTGTCCTTGTTCTTCGAGGTGACGCAATACTTCTAGTGTGAATGAAAATAGTTCTGCAACATCGTTGTCGCTTTCATCTCCGATGTCGACCTTCCTATAGAGAGCCACTAGTCGCTTGGGCCCTACGTCTTGGTACTTCTCTTCATATGCAGCAAGGGTGTGGTAACAGAGATGTACAATAAAGTATCGTTTGTGGTTTTCAACATAGGAGTTGCATATGTTAGTTACATATTCTTCTGTTTCTTTCCTGTCTATGAGGGTTTTAACTATTTTATCAATGCCTGCTCGCTCATTTTTACTTAATCGCGGGACCCTGGGCGCTCCTATTTCTTTTGTTTCTACCTCTACTACTGCATCCTTTGATGCGGCATTTGGTGTGAGTGACTCTGTGGGAGCAGAGGCGGTGGAGACTGAGGCGATCATGCCATCTCCAGCTATACTTTGGAGGTCCTGGCATTGTACTACGGGATGAGTAGGGGCATAAGGGGGTGGCATGTATATCATTGGGAGACCTAACAATAAATCATCATCTACCCTCTGTTTTGCTGATAACTCGGGGTAAAGAGTTGAGGGCGTTCTAACAGGGCATTGACCTGATATTTTTGATTCCTGTTCCTTTTTATCGATTTCCTTTTCTTTTAGTTTTTCTTCTAACTTTATACAGGCTTGGTAAGCTGATTTTCGCGTTTCTTTATCTTGTCTAGCTTCGTCTCTTTTCTTTCATTGAGCTGCCTCTTTTCGCCATAAACTAAAACTATCAAACATGGCTGGTCTAGCTTTCTTTTTGTGGAGAGCTAATTCTAACGTTTCTATTTTAGCGGGATTGAAAGATCCCGTCAGTGACCACTGATTTACCCGGTCCTTCCTAGTGTACTTATGCCATTGTTTGCTATAAGCTACGGTGGCTAATCCATATTTTACGTACATTTCCTTGTTAGGGGTGCCTTCCGGCGGTGCCTGATGACTGACCTCTAACAAACGGTTCAGTCCAAAACAATCAAACAATCTAGAGAAAACAGGCATGACGTATTTAGCGGTCAAAATGAATATCTCAATTAATTTTAGACAAAAAGTCTGCACTACCTGTCCTCCGCTGTCTGCAAAGAGAGAATATTCCTATTCTACGTTGTTTGCAAGCAGGGAATGTCTCAAATAACTCAAAAAAGGAATACTGGTATTTCTATCAATCAATCAATCAATATGTAGTTTTTTTTTCACTACCTTACCCGGACGGTATGGACAGTTCTTCGTCTTCCCCTTATAGCGCCTGGTTGTCCTCTTGCTCCAACAATCAATGCAGCGTTCCTGTAAGGTCCCAGTCAGGACTGCAGGTCACTCGAGAGAGGTCCTTTCGGAACCGGTGAAGTTCAGTCGATCGGCAGCCAGACGAGGGTCTCTTTCAGGCAGGTGCACTCCAATCATTTAGTCATTCACTCCGTCGTTAGGACCTCTCTACCGGACCCACGTGTCTCTGATGGGCCCCAACGTTGAGTCGCCAATTTGTGAAAGGCAGCGAGTCTTCTAAGACCCCCAATGCTGCCCGGTGGCAGGGTCCCACCTCTAATTCACCTTGGGTTAGTTACCAAAATAATGAGGTAAGCACTGGAAACTGGAAGACAAGAAAAAGGTTTATTACTCTCAAGAGGAGACCACGTCAACTGCAGACACCGGGATGTCTCAGGGAGGTGTTCTGCTGGAACTGCTTTGGCTCTTCCTTTTATACAGGTTTGACACAATGTATTTGGTTCCTTTATCATGGTTACAAGCTTGGAGTCTCCGCCCTGGGCAGGTTGTCACACAAGCCCAACATTGTTTCATCAACATGGTTACACAAGTCCAACATTAATTCTCCTCCCACCCAGGTCAAAACAGACAATTTAATCTTGCAGCTGGACCTTGCTTCAGGGTCTAAAACATGTGAGACCGGCCAGATCTAAGAGTCCGTTCTGTTGATAAAAACAGGTCCCATTGTTGGCAAAAACAAGTCTTGCTGTGTGCAGTGCAATAAACCATGTTTGCAAGAGTCTGTTTGGTATTTGGAACCTGTTTGTGTAGGAGTATCCATGGGTTTGCCTGTAAACAGAGATAAGAGGAAAAACGAGTTTGTGGCAGCAGGTGCTGTTAATGTTTGTTGTGGCAATAGTTTATAGCCCCCAGCTCACATATCAGGTTTGGTCAGAGAGTCAGAAGGATGCTAGCAAGGACAGGGTGAAACAAAGGTATACAACAGAGTACAAAATGGCTGGGGTCGGTCAGAATGACTGCAGTTTATGTGCACGTAGGAATCTCCATCAGACAAGATGGCGCAGATAATGTTCATGATTGTCGTTTTGCTTTTAACACAGATGACCCCATGACATCTTAGTAGAATCTTTTGCTAATGCAGTTTGTCCATCGCTGGAGAAACTACCTTGGTGAACTGTATTACTTTACCCTGATCTTGTCTAACACAAGCCAGCCCTTCTCACTTTTAAAGATTAGTCAATTCACAATGCAAAATACATTGAGTGGGATTTAAATTGTACCACACCCTAACTGGAGGCATACTCTATTCTTTGAAATAACTCTTCCCAAAATCTTAATCAAATGGAGACTGTGCTTCTGATTTCTTGCAGCTGACCCTCTAAGCCTTTGTTTCTTTTCACCTTTGACAATCATCGCAGAGAGGATCTTTGGTTTATCGTTGAATGCCTTTGCTTTTGCTAGTCTTGTTCTTTGATAACATTTTAAGATCAATTCTTTTGCGACACTCAGTGTTGTGTAGGTAATTCTTGGTACTATTTGACAAATAGTGTAGAACTAATTCAGCTGTTCTTCTCTTCCCTCTACAATTTCCCAAATGAAATGTATACATTCGTAACTTGGAGCCCAATGACATATGGATATGGTATGAAACAATTTACATGCCACATATACACCTCCAGACCTAGCCACGGTTAACATTAGTTTTAATGTGGCATGTCTGAGTGAGATAAATTGGGCCAGTTTTTGCATTAGTAATATTTTTGTTTAGTTTCATTAAGATTTCACACCCTCTTATTAGGATTCTTAACTGAAGATCAGGACCACTTTAAAAATGAAGTGCAAATACCAGGTTAGTCATGTTTCTGAAAGCTTTGCCCCCTAGTGATTGGGAGCTACATTAAAACATGTGCAGGCCATCCTCCCCTTCTGTTGCACTAAGCCAGGGCCTCCATCAGCAGAGAGAATAAAAAGGCATTAATGCTTTTTTTTTCATTTCAGAAGATAAAAGTGTTGCTAAATGTGAGGTTTGCATCTCCTTCCTCCTTTAGCCAGCTCTGCAACCATTGAGAATAAAACATGTCGGGACCTATTCACAAACTGCATGCTGTAGTATGTTTACTAGTACTACAATAGTACTGTTAAAGTACTACAAAGTGCTATTCACAAACCTGCAAATAAAAATCTCCACCTTCATCTCTTCTATCTTCTCCATGGGCAGATCTGCTCACTTATACGTTTACTAAGTAGTAGTAAATGAGGGAGGGCCCAGAGGAAGTGACTGGAAGAAGGGGCATACTTACTACTAAAGAGAGGAGTTTAGGGAGGAGTAAGGAGCAGATTAGGTAGGGTTAGGGAAGTGTTTATGGAGGGACATGCACCCACCCACAAAAGAGTAAACACACTGCTATAATTAACTGCACTTTAAAAGTTACTACCGGCAAAAAGAGATCCAAAACAGCAGTAAATTACTTAAGTCAAATCACTAGGTTTACAATGGAGATTCTTGAAGGCTGGCCCTGCAACAGGGAAGGACTAGTGAAAGACTAGACTGCTAACTATCCCTTGGGTGTTCCATGAACAGGACTTTGCTTCCAGGCTTTTAAAAGTAGAGCTTACTTATTAACTACACTATATCAAGTTCTCTATGCCTGGCAACGTTTTGAATTTTTGTTGTTTCTCCACTCCTGTTAGTTCTACTACTTCTTTTGTGTTTCCTCATCTTTATTGTTTTAATCCTTCCTGGTTACCTCGTGAACCTTTGCCTAGCATCCATGCTTGCCTTAATCATGTTGTCTGTTTGTTAGATCCATTCTGCTTCCATGCTGCACGCTATACCAGACTTGTGGCCTAGATGTGGGTGCAACTAAGAAACATTGTGGCACTCCACGCTTTAGTAATCAGGTACACAAATGTAGGTTTCTTCAAAGGTCTTCTTTAGTAGGTAGGCATCTTCACATCTTCATACCATCCAGGATAAAAGACCCACCAACAGTAGTTCCTAGAACATGGATAAACCGCCCATTATAATGACATCACAAAGCCCAGCTACCATCTTGCACAACAATATTTTACCAAATAGATATAAAACTACATTAGTGTAGCCTGGATAGCCATATGACTGTCTGTGTTCCTTCTGTGATTAGTCAAGTATGTGCAAGTCCAGATACATTGCCTTGCTATTGAATATGTTTACTAAATATTGTGTTACGTATCAATGGGGGGACCCAGAAGCCTACCAGACCCGGATTAGTAGTTCAGTACAATAGAGGATGGTCAGGTAGCATAGAACAATAGTAAATACACATAGTTAATCACATCCAAAGCACACTTATTTCTGAAGAAACAATCTCAATTTTATTGTGCTATTTATTGCATCAATTTCCATGAGACAGTACTCAATATGCACAAATATTTACAGTGTGGTGCTTGGGATAGAGGAATGGGAGGAAGGGGTGTGGGTGGTCCTTGAGGGTTTGTGAGGGTAGTGGGCACGGACAAAGTGGTGTGACATATGTTCATCACATAAACATTATGATCCTAAGCCGCCATAGACAATAGGTTACATGTTCCCAAAAATACATAGCTCAACAAGGACACAGTAATTTTTTATACAATTTTCTCAGCTTGTACTCTTGTGGGTGTATGTCGACGTTTCGACCCCTGATGATAAAAAACTAGGTGAGTCCAGCATTAGGAGGGGGTCTTCATCAGGACTGTGGTGGAGCACCTAAGGAGGTAGAGTGTAATGGGTTAGGGTGGTGTCATAGTCTTGGTGATTTAAGGATGTGAGTGTGATTAAAAGAATCAAATACCTATTCTTGTCAGCTAATTATTATATTGTGTTAGTCCTGAAGTTCTACCATTCAATCAATCAGGATTTGCAAAGCGCACTATTCACCCACGAGGGTATCCAGGCGCTGATATGCGGCTGAAGGGCTCATTCGAGCAACCAGGTCTTGAGGCCTTTTCTGAATTCCAGCCGGGAGGCTGAGGTCTGTAGGTGAAGTGGCAGGTTGTTTCAAGATTTCATGGCAAGGTAGGAGAAAGAGCGTCCTCCACTGTTGCTGTGGCAGATACAGAAGGTGTGAACGAGGCAGAGGGAGCTGGAGCGCAGGTGTCTGGAGGCGAGATGGAAGTTGAGTAGGTGGGTGATGTACACAGGTCATTGAAGGCGTGGATCAGTATTTTGAGCTGTTATCTCTTCTCGATGGGGAACCAGTGGAGCTTCTTGAGATGGGGAGTGATGTGGACCTGCTAGGGGAGGTCTGGGATGAGTCTGGCTGCTGGGTTCTGTATCGTCTACAGGCTCTTGAGGAGGTACGCAGTGATTCCTGCGTATAGTGCATTGCTGTAGTCCAGTCAGCTGGTGACCAGAGCTTGTGTGAGGGTGCGTCTGGTGTCGATGGGCAGCCACTTGTAAATCTTGCGGAAGGGGAGGAAGCAGGCGGATGAAACTGCATTGATCTGTTTCCTTACTGTGAGCTTACTGTTCAGAGTGATGCCATGGTTGTGGGCGTGGTCAGTCAGAATCGGTGATGGTCCTAGTTCAGGAGACTACCAGGGGTCGATCCCTGGGAAGGCATTACCAAAGATCAGCACTTCCGTCTTGTCTGTGTTGAGTTGTAGGGAGTTGTTTCTCATCCAGTCGGCGATGTTTGCAATGCACCTGAGAAAGCTGACCAGTGTGGTGGAGGTGTCTTCTGTGATCTTATGACATTGGCCAGGGGATTCATGTAGGTGTTGAATAGGGTTGGGCTGAGAGATGAACCTTGAAGGACACAGCAGATGTTGTTCTTAGGTTCAAAGGGGATAGGCAGGAAGTGGATTCTCTGGATTCTTCCTGTGAGGAAGGAGGCGATCAATTTGAGGGTGTTTTCTCGGATTCCAATGTTGTGTAATCTTTTGATCAGAGAGTGGTGTTATACTGTGGAGACTGCTGCTGAAAGGTCAAGGAGGATCAGGGCAGCCATTTTTCCTTGGTCGGGGAGGGATCTGATGTCGTCTGTGGCTGCTATCAGGGCAGTTTGGGTGCTCTGGTTGGTGCGGAATCCAGATTGGGAGGTATCCAGAAGACTGATTCTCCAGGTGTTCTTTGAGTTGGTGGTTGATGGTCTATTAGAAGAGACTTGTGGGAAAGGGAGCAAGGCGATGGAGTGGTAGATCTTGAATTTGTTGGGGTCGGCGGGTGGTTTCTTGAGTAAGGACTTGACTTTTGTGTGCTTTCATTCTTTAGGGAATTGGGCCAAGGCAATCAATGTATTAAGGATGGTGGTGAGCTTGCTGCTGATGGTCTTACTTAATAGGTTGAAAATGTGGTGAGGGCATGGGTCTGTTGGTGCTCCAGAGTGAACTGAGTTCGTATTATATTTTAAAAATTGAATTGTGATACTGTATTTTTAACTTGACCCTCGTCCACTGGGCACTTACTTGACGTGTTCTCCACTCCCCTGGGCATCCCCGCGCAGCCGATCTTGGCGCTGCTGCGGGAAACAACCTAACGTTAAACCGCCATCACCTGGGACCCCTGAGGCCACGCCAACCACAGCTAGGCCACGCCCCCCGGTGGAGCACTTAAGGCCCGCTGAATGCTAGCGCGAGCCAGAAGACAGCACTACTCCTGAGGCACAGCCGGGAGCGCGATCGTATTATATTTTAAAAATTGAATTGTGATACTGTATTTTTAACTTAACCCTCGTCCCCTGGTCACTTACTTGACGTGTTCTCCACTCCCCTGGGCATCCCCGCGCAGCCGATCTTGGCGCTGCTGCGGGAAACAACCTAACGTTAAACCGCCATCACCTCGGACGCCTGAGGCCACGCCCACCACAGCTAGGCCACGCCCCCCCGCTGGAGCACTTAAGGCGCGCTGAATGCTAGCGCGAGCCAGAAGACAGCACTATTCCTGAGGCACAGCCGGGAGCGCGATCGTATTATATTTAAAAAATTGAATTGTGATACTGTATTTTTAACTTAACCCTCGTCCCCTGGGTACTTACTTGACGTGTTCTCCACTCCCCTGGGCATCCCCGCGCAGCCGATCTTGGCGCTGCTGCGGGAAACAACCTAACGTTAAACCGCCATCACCTGGGACCCCTGAGGCCACGCCCACCACAGCTAGGCCACGCCCCCCGCTGGAGCACTTAAGGCGCGCTGAATGCTAGCGCGAGCCAGAAGACAGCACTACTCCTGAGGCACAGCCGGGAGCGCGATCGTATTATATTTTAAAAATTGAATTGTGATACTGTATTTTTAACTTAACCCTCGTCCCCTGGGCACTTACTTGACGTGTTCTCCACTCCCCTGGGCATCCCCGCGCAGCCGATCTTGGCGCTGCTGCGGGAAACAACCTAACGTTAAACCGCCATTACCTGGGACCCCTGAGGCCACACCCACCACAGCTAGGCCACGCCCCCCCGCTGGAGCACTTAAGGCGCGCTGAATGCTAGCACGAGCCAGAAGACAGCACTACTCCTGAGGCACAGCTGGGAGCGCGATCGTATTATATTTTAAAAATTGAATTGTGATACTGTATTTTTAACTTAACCCTCGTCCCCTGGGCACTTACTTGACGTGTTCTCCACTCCCCTGGGCATCCCCGCGCAGCCGATCTTGGCGCTGCTGCGGGAAACAACCTAACGTTAAACCGCCATCACCTGGGACCCCTGAGGCAACGCCCACCACAGCTAGGCCACACCCCCCCGCTGGAGCACTTAAGGCGCGCTGAATGCTAGCGCGAGCCAGAAGACAGCACTACTCCAGAGGCACAGCCGGGAGCGAGATCGTATTATATTTTAAAAATTGAATTGTGATACTGTATTTTTAACTTAACCCTCGTCCCCTGGGCACTTACTTGACGTGTTCTCCACTCCCCTGGGCATCCCCGCGCAGCCGATCTTGGCGCTGCTGCGGGAAACAACCTAACGTTAAACCGCCATCACCTGGGACCCCTGAGGCCACGCCCACCACAGCTAGGCCACGCCCCCCCCCACACATCCCCCTCCCCTCCTATAAATCATGTGTATCTACCAGACGGGCAGCGGACGAGCGCAGCGGGCGCGCCGCCAGCGCGCCGAAGGCGCGCCAAAGGCAATCCCGTCTGCGCCCGTCCGCGTCTGGCCGGGGACAGGGGCCAATTCCCTTGGCCCCCTTCTTAAGACCCGATATAGCGCTGCCGCCCTTCTGACAATTAAACCCCCCACGGAAGAGAGTTGCCTTCATCAACATCACCCTCTGAATCTCCCCACCTATTGCTCGCACTGCAACACTAACCTCTGACCCACTCGACTAAGGCCGTCCCTGCAAAACTACACCTTACTGCTCCTGAATTGCAGGTCTCTACCAAGACACAGCGCAGAAATCTTCCTGCTCTTAGATGAGCGGTCTCCTGACGCCATTTTCCTAACCGAAACTTGGCTAACCTCAGATTGCGACCCGGATGTGATTCAAGCCCTGCCTCCAGGATACCAAATTGCTCGCAAGGACCACTCACGCGGAAAAGGGGGAGGACTTGCCATTGTTTATAAATCTATATGTCAATGTCATTGCACTCCTGATCCATTCCCAGACTGCGAAAGCATGTCCTTCTGCCTCAAACTCACCCCCAACGACAGTCTAACAGGGGCACTTGTATACCGCCCCCCAGGCCCACTGAATCATTTCCATTCTTCACTACCCTTGTTAGCAGCCGATTCTGCTATGTCTTCCTCCAACTTCACGTTGCTGGAAGACTTTAATATCCACTTCGATAACAACACGGACAGCACCGCTAACGAGCTAGTTTCCAGCTTAGCCGCAATCGAACTAGAACAATTAATCAGGTCTCCCAGTCATAACAAAGGTCTCTTGCTTGACCCAGTCTTCACCAACTGCCCCAACCTCACGGTTGGCACTATCACCCACCTCCCATGGACTGATCACTTTCTAATTCCCCTCAACTGGTCCACTTGCAAAGTCACTCCCCCTCCACCTATCCCACGTAAAATGAGAAACTGGTCAAAAGTCCCGCTAGAGCAGTGGTCGAGCCTCCTTTCCTCTTCTAAACCTGCTCTTTCCAAGAGCCCTGTACCTGACAGCAGAACATTCAACAAGTGGATTGAGGACTCCATAGACACTGTCCTCCCTCCCAGGAAAACCAGGCTAAAAAGAGCACAAGAAACTGCCCCCTGGTACTCGGAAAAGCTCAGGGAGCTAAAACAACAGTGCAGAAAGTCGGAAAGGAAGTGGCGCTTGGGGTACGCTACCACAGCAAAAGATAGATATAGGGAAGCCATTAGGGCATACAAATGTGAAATCAACTTAGCCCAAACTACCTACTACAAAGAAAAAATTATGGCAGCTCGATCTAAGCCAAAAGAAATATATTTGATAGTCAAAAGTCTTTCCAAAACCTCCCCTCCCTTGGCTCCAACCGACAACCCTACAGCCCGATGCAACGAGTTGGCTGATTTTTTCTTTCAAAAAATCAATAAAATATACTCATCCTTCACAGCCCCCACCTCAGAGACTATTACTGCCACGCTATCATCCCCAAGCGATACAGCACACCCTCCGCGAGCCTCCATGAATACATTTTCACCACTAGATCTGGATTCACTCAAATCCCTCGCACACCAAATAAAATCAGGCTCCCCCCTTGACCCAGTGCCCCCTCAGATTATGAACATGGCTAATCAAGTCATTCTCCCTACCCTCATGGACCTACTTAATAGCTCCATGAAAACTGGAGTGGTTCCTCCCCCTGGAAACAGGCTATGGTGAGGGCACTGCTTAAAAAACCCAACCTCAACCCCATGGACCCCAACAATTTCCGTCCAATATCCCTGTTACCTTGGGCAAGTACAATTTTAGAGAAACACATTAATCTCCACCTTACCAACTTCCTTGAGGAGAACTCCCTACTGGACTCCACCCAAACAGGATTCCGCCCAAAACACGGCACAGAAACTGCCCTTCTGGCCGTAATGGAGGAATCTAGGAGGATCTTGGATCAAGGGGGGTCAGTGGCAGTGATCCTCCTTGACCTAAGCGCCGCGTTTGACACGGTGTGCCACAAAACCCTGCTGTCTCGTCTAGTTGATCTGGGGATCGCAGGAAACGCTCTTGACTGGTTGGGCTCCTTTTTGAGCGGAAGGACCTTCCAGGTCTTTGATGGCGACTCCTGCTCCACTAGCAGACCTTTAAACTGTGGGGTTCCCCAAGGCTCCTCCCTAAGCCCCACGCTGTTCAATGTGTACATGAGGCCGCTGGCTGAGGTCGTCCGACAATACGGTGTCAAGATCATCTCGTACGCGGACGACACTCAGCTGGTGGTCTCTCTGGCACAGAAGAACAGCAGGCTTCCTCAAATCAACCTAGCAGCATGCATGGAGGACGTCAGGAGATGGATGACAGCATCCTCATTAAAACTCAATGGTGATAAGACCGAGATAATGCTCCTTGGCCCCCCTACTCTCATTCCCATGGACCAACTATGGCCTCCCAGTTTGGGTCCGCCCCCATCCCCGAAGGAGGACATCAAGAGTCTGGGAATCTGGCTGGACAAAACCCTTACCTTCAATACGCAGGCAACAAAAACAGCAGCAACGTGCTTCGGGATTATCCGAATGCTAAGGAAGATTCTGCCCATTTTACCCCTAGAAGCAAAACAGATTGTTATCCAGGGCCTCATTCAATCCCGACTCGATTTCAACAATGCCCTTTACCTAGGAGCCCCTGACTACGTGCTGCAGAAACTTCAGCGCACACAGAACTGTGCAGCTCGCACGCTTCTCCAAATTCCACTCAGAGAATCGGCTAAACCAGGGATCAGGTCACTGCACTGGCTCCCGGTCAGGGATAGAATAAAATTTAAGACTCTGTGCATATCGCACCAAGCCTTCCACAGAGCCAGACCTGAGATTAACCACACTCTTCTGACTCCCTACTGCCCCGGTAAGTCACTTCGCTCAGAGAACGCATTCCTTGCTGCAGTTCCCAGAGTAAAAAGGTCCAGAGCAGGAGGTAGGTCCTTCTCGCTTAACGCTGCTAAATTATGGAACTCCCTTCCCTTTTCACTTAGGTCTAACCCTACCTTGTCATCCGTCCGTAAAGAGCTAAAAACACATCTTTTCAGCAATTAGCCCCCCAACTGGATCCCTCCCCCCTCCCCTCAGAGTTCTGCTATCTTTACTCAGCGCTTGGACGCCCTGGGGCAGCAGCCGCGCTCTACAAAACTCCTTTTCATTTCATGATGGCTCTGGTGTCTTGTGTGGTGCACTAGTCCCAGGTGGTGAGTGGGTGGTCGTGTTCCTTGTCCGTGGGGGCGAGATGGCTTAGGAGGTTGGTGGATTAGGGTTCGAAGTTTCTTTAAGTTTAAGTTTAAGTTTAAAATATTTATCAAGCGCAACATACACCTGGGCGGTTTCTTGGCGCTAAGATAGCAGGCAGCCAGCTGGGCAAAATCAGTCGCTAAGACATAGACTGAAAAGGCGAGCGGAGCTTAAGAAAGAAGAGCCTGAGTGAATAAAAAAGTCTTCAAAGCTTTGCGGAAGCTGGAATACTGGGTGAGGGACCTAAGGTGGAAGGGGAGAGAATTCCAGAACATGGGGGCAAGAGTGGAGAATTTCGAGCCGCCCTGTTTTATTTTCCGGTAGCGAGGGACTGCTAAAAGAAGTTGTGCCGAGGAGCGGAGGTCTCTGCCAGGGACATAAGCTTTGATGGCTGAAGATATGAAGAGAGGGGCCAGGCCCGTCCTGGCCTGAAACGCCATGCAGCCTAATTTGAACAAGGCGCGTTCCCGCACAGGGAGCCAGTGGAGGGTCTTCAAGAGGGGAGAGGTATGATGAAATTTGGGAAGACCGAAGGCAAGGCGGGCCGCCTGGTTCTGCACCAGTTGCAGTTTACGCAGGCTGTACTGAGGGATGCCATTGAACAGGATGTTCCCGTAGTCCAGGCGGGACAGGACCAGTGCGGACATAATTAGTTTAAGTGCAGAGAAAGAAAAGAAGCGAGAGATAGAGCGGATAGTGCGGAGAGTAAGAAAGCAGGAAGAAACCACCGAACCAATCTGGGAGTGCATAGTGAGTTTGTCATTCAGCTTGATGCCAAGAGTCTTAACAGAGGGAACTGGGGTAGGAGGAGAGCCAAAGGAGGGGGCCAAAATAGAGAATTCCAGGGACTGGAGCAACCACCCGTCACCACAAGTTCCGTCTTATCGGGGTTGAGCTTCAGGTGGTTGAAATTCATCCAGTCCCTGATGAAAGATAGAATAGATTGGAAGTTAGAGATGGAGTCAGGGGAAGAGGACAGGTTAAAGATGAGCTGGAGGTCATCGGCATAGTTATATACCGTGACCTCCAGCTGCTGTAGGGCAAAGATAAGAGGCGAGATATAGAGATTGAACAGTAAGGGAGAGAGAGAAGAACCCTGGGGAACACCGCACTGGACCTGGCAGGGGGTAGCTGAAAACTCCCCAAGATGAACCGCCTGGGTCCGGTCCCTCAGAAAGGACGAGAGCCAAATAAGGGCTGAGCCTCCTATGCCCGCCGCCCTGACACGGGAAAGCAAGATGGAATGATCCACCGTGTCAAAAGCGGCGGACAGATCAAGGAGGACCAGCGCCTGAGATTTGCCTACGTCCATACCCTCTCTGAGGGTGTCTAGTACTGACACCACCACTGACTCTGTCGAGTGCTTGGGCCGAAACCCAGCCTGACACGGAGCCAGCCTCCCATTCTCCTCGACAAAGGAGCTGAGCGCAGATGTAACATGTCGCTCAAGCACCTTCGCCAGAAAGGGTAGAAGGGAAATGGGGCGATAATTGGCCATCACGGAGGGGTCGGCTCCTGGCTTTTTTAAGATGGGGACGATGGAAGCGGATTTTAGTGATGGAGTGACAACCCCTTGAGCCAGTGAGTCATTAAGGAAGCCAAGAGGAGGCAAAGTACAGACAGAGTAGACCTGCCGTAAGATGTGTGCCGGGCATATGTCAAAAGGGGAACCGGATTTAATTTTGGGAAGGAGAGACAGGAAGAGTTCTTCAGAGAGAGGAGGAAAGGAATTGAAAAAGGCTGGGGCGGGGGAAGGCAGGGGGTCAACAAAAAAAGGGGAGGGAGGGGGGATGATGGATTTAATTGTCGAGATTTTTTCTACGAAGTAGGAATTCAGCGAATCGCAGAGTTTCTGAGAGGGAGGGGGTTTAAGTGAGGTCCTGTCGGAAAAAGCCAGGTCGTGAGTGATGGCAAAGATCTCCTTCGGTTGATTCTCGGCCGCCAACATTTTGGCCGAGAAATAGGCTTTCTTGGCCTCAGTGATGTTTTTTTTATAAGTCCCTAAGAGATGGACATAACGGGTCTTGGAGGTGGGGGAATAGTCCAATCTCCATTTGCGTTCTGCCCTTCGAACCGTAAGCTTCAGTTCTTTCAGATCATTATTAAACCACCGATTGGCGTCTTTAGGGCGCCTAATCGAGGTACGCCGGAGAGGAGCCAAGCAGTCGCTTCCCTTCGTAAGCCATGAATCGATGGCTTTGGCTGCGGAGTCCAGTCCCGATAAAGAGGGAGAGGAGGCCAGAAGTGAAGACGAGAGGTCGGACAGATTGACCTTACCCCAATTGCGAGCCCATGAGTTTTTGGTGTGGATAAGGGTCTTGGTCAGACAAAGACTAAGGGAAAACGAAATTAAAAAGTGATCAGACCAAGTGCAAGGGGTAACAGACAGTGCAGACAGGGAACAATTAAGAGACCAAACTTGGTCTAGAGTGTGGCCATGAATGTGGGTGGGGGTGTGGACAAGGGAGGTGAAATTGAGAGAGAGAAGGGTTTACGAAAATTCCTTTGATGAGGCGCATTCCTTAGGGTCCGTCGGCCAATAATTGAAGTCCCCGGGGACTAGAAGCGAGGCATAGTTGACGGCCAGGGTGCCGAGTAGATCTTGAAAGGCCGGAAGGAAGGATGGGGTTGATTGAGGAGGGCGATAAACGAGCACAATGGCTAGGTGGGGGGAAAGAGAGGTGGAACGAGCCACCAAGTAGTCAATTCCTCCCAAGGAGGGTGAGGGGAGAATCTGGAACTGGAGGTCAGAACGGGCAATGAGAGCAACGCCTCCACCCGCTTTCCCGCCAGGACGGTCGGCACGGATAGCGTAGTAGGTCGAGGGGAGGGCAGCCAATAGAGACGGAAGAGAGGCTTCAGAAAACCACGTCTCCGTTAACAGCAGGAGATCGGGTTTGTCTGTGTCTAAAAGAATGAAGAGGTCCTGATGGTGTTTAATGGTTGACCTGGTATTAAGTAAGATGATAGATAATGGGGGAGAGTGGAGATCAGAAATGGTTGATGAGCAGGGGGCCGACGGGGAAGCTAGAGGAGGAGGGCAACCTAGTGGGCAGGCATGACAGGGAGAATTACAGCCCATAAGGATAGTCCGATGAATAGTACGAGGATCAAGGGGCCAATGGCCTTGTAGTAGGGTCAAGTCAGCGGAAGAGTATCGGATAAGAGGACCAGGGGTAACGGCCCCTAGCCCCGGTCGGCCGCGGACGGGCGCAGACGGGCTTAACTCTGGCGCGACTCCGGCGCGCCTACGACGCGCCCGCTGCGCTCGTCCGCTGCGCTGACGCCTGGTGGACGTTTTAGTAGCCATGTGGCCAGGGGGGTGTGGTCACGGAGAGGCCGACCAACAACCCGACCCAAGATGGCGCCCGTAGTCAAAGGCGACCGGCTTCAGGCAGACCAGGAAGTAAGTGTGGCAGGCTGGTAATCAGCGAGCCACAGGGGAGCGATATTTAAAAACTAGGCAACAGGTAAGAGGTGTCCTTACTTGTAGTCAGCAGGACGGGTAGGGAGATAGTAAAAGAATAATGGTGCTCGTAATCAGCAAAGGCGAGTGTGACCAAAAAAAATTAAAAGTGGAGTTTTAAAATTATTGCAAATAGCGGCAGTAAATGCGCGCGAGCCCTCTGCCACCGGGCTGCGTGCTATCACTGAGGGAAGGGGAGAAAGGCCCTTAGTAGCCGTGTGGCCAGGGGGGTGTGGTCACGGAGAGGCCGACCAACAACAACTTTAGATGGTGGATATCTTGTTGTAGAGGAATCTGATAGAAAGTTGCAAAGGTCCTGTGTGGGGGTGATGGCATTTTCGGTGGTTGAGAGGTGGGAGAACTCTGACTATGTTGAAGTGTTACTTGCTGTGGTTGGAGCTTGTTTCAATGCGATCAGCCAGGGCACCTCTTTTTGTCTTTTTCAGGAGTTGGTGAGAATGGTTGAGGGTGGTTTTGAAAGTAGTTTAGTCCATGGGCTCCTGGCTGGTGTGTCATTTTCTTTCAAGTTCTTTGTAGGTATGTCTCAAGGTTCATAGTTCCATCGTGTACCGGCTGGCTTGCATGGATGATCTTTTGGACTTGGTGGGTTTGCAGGGGTCGACAATGTTGTGATTTCTGTGATCCAGGCGGAGAAATTCTGGACTGTTTGTTTGGGGTTGGTTGTGGTGTGTAGACGTGAGGTGTTAGTGTCAGTCCATTTACTCTTTGAGAACTTGTTCCAGCTGCAGTGTGATGTGCTGGGTGGTTTGAGGGCATTGTCGGGGAATCCGGAGATGGGGAAGTGGACAACGGCGTGGTTGTTCCAGGTAAGCTTGGTGACATGGCTGAACTTTATTCTGTTTCTGGCCTTGAAGATTTGTTCTAGTATGCGTCCTGCGATGTGAGTGGGGTTAGTGAAAAGTTGGGGGAGGTCGATGTTGATCATGCTTTCGAGGAGGGTGGCGGTGTTGGTGTCGTTGGAGTCGCCGAGGTGAAAATTGAGGTCACTTAGGAAGATGCCGTTTTTTGAGTCTAGGGCAAGCAGAGCTCTTTTTCAAGTTCTCTTCACCTTGTTCATCTTTTCTGCTCCACAACCTCCTTTTTCTCTCCCCAGGTTAATAATGTGTTTTGAATATTGTGCTTATTAATTTGAATTAATCCTATGTGCCTGACTACTGACCTGAGGGCTTTGCTTCTCTTGACCTCACAGCAATAAATCTGGTAAACCAAGTAGCTGCAGCAGCAGCTGCAAAACTTTAAAAACAAAACGATAATAAAGCAGTTTTATCGTTTAATTCTTCCTTCCTGGCTGAGACTTGGGGCGGGGCCTAATCCATGATCATTGTGGAGGAGGAGTAGTAGGTGCATTGCTATCAGTGCGCTTGTGGTTGTGGCTGTCCGTCTCAGGACGGACAAACCGTCGTGCGCATTGAGCTGTCTCCAACCTGAGCTGCGTTACCGGGTTGAAGACAGCAGGCACAGGATCCCAGTCTCTTTGGGAGTGCCAATTGAGTGCGCTCAGGGCAATCCTGGCAGCAGGAGAGACTTGGAACCTGTGCTTTGCCCCGACACCATCCGTGACTAAAACCAAGCACACAACACCAACATCACTGCACCTGCCGCACCCCCTTGCCTGTACCTTGACCCGTGGGCCCAACACATCAGTGCTGAACTGAGGGGACACCAACATTAAAGTCACAGGCAAAGAAACTATTAAAAGAGAATGAATTGCTAATACATTTGGACTTTAAAATTAAAGCATTGCCATTTGTAAAAGTGGAGATACTTGGACTTCTTTCACACATAAAATGTTTGCCTCTCAATCTTAAATATATTCAATTTCCTATGTAAAAAATTATCACTGGTTCGCCAACTCTGGCACCATGGGCGCACTGGGACCTTTCCAGAAAAGAACAGCAAGCCAGAAGGTGCCATGGCCCCCTTCTCCCCGGACAACGTCCCCCCACTGGGAAAATTGCAGTACATTCAGTGGAAGAGATGAGAAGGGAGAAGACCTTTGGATTTTTAACTACCACATGGCCCCTGTCGCCCAATGTAGGTCAATGACGGTTGAATCCATGCCTTCTTTTCCAGATAGCCACTGACCAGGCAGATAATTTCAACTGAGATTAATTGAATAAAAATATATTTTATGCGGACATTTTGAAAATCTCACATGAATCCTGCCCTCCTGGACCTAGGATGGACACACATGACATACGCTGCAGGACCGAAGCCGTCTCATAGAAGGCAGTCCGGTAAAGGATGTATGTCAGTGTATCCCTGTGCCACACTGAGGTCAATTTCAAAGAATGGCACAATTATGCTGCAGTCACCCTGCAGGGTGATCAGTGTGCCTGTATGAGTGCGGGGTGACTGGTGTGCCTGGATGAGTGCAGGGTGAGCAGTGTTCCTGTATGAGTGCAGGGTGAGCAGTGTGCCTGTATGAGTGTAGGGTGAGTGGTCCAAACAGAAAACTGCACAGGTGGACATTTGTGACTTGGGTCTGTGAAGTGCCAATTATATGCCCTGTAAAGCTTAAGTCATCTTCACATCTGAAAAGAGTAATTTTCAGATCTGAAAAGTTTAATTTTCAAATACAACAGTATTACATACCATTCATATACAAAGGGTCTGCATTGTATAATATAGGCATATCTGTGACACTGCATTTTACATGAGCCTATGATATATGCACGTTTTGGAGACCTGATAAATGCATATATTCAGTGGTTTTAAATGTCCATATTGGGCATATTATAGGCCTGAATGATGTGCATAAATCAGTTACAGGTCGTGCATATGCCAGAGAGATGCATATTGTGTATCTAGCAGAGTCCAACATATTCTTAATGTGATAGATGACTTCACAGTGGGCTTGTACCTCTGAGCTCTACAGTGTCATATATCCTTTGGCAACAAAATTTACATATATCAGTGGTCGAATTCCCCAAGTTCTAAGAGCAAAGGAATTGAGAAGTGTGTAAGATATGGCACTGTCTTTTACAAATAGACAATAAACTGGTCTGGGGCAGTTTAGGATGTTATTTGAAAATCAAGCCTGGGGAAACACAAAATAAAACAGAAGTAGAAGTAGTCAATTCAGCATTACTTTAGAGTCAGGTCTTTCATAGTCAGAAAAAGTTCATTATCTTCAGTTCCAAAAGTCATAACATCCAGTCTATTTTGTGGTTTTGCCTTGATTTTATTAAAGATATCCTTAACAAGGAGTTAGGAAAACCAACACATCTTTTAAGTCAACTATTATATTTCCAAGGTCGGAATTCAGACCTAGTATTACATCTAGCTTTCAGCAGTGCCAGTTGAGGATGTGGGCGGAGCCAATAGAGTAAGTGGGTAGAGCCAGTGAGGAAGTGGGTAGAGCTGGGGGAAGTGGGGTGGCCTCTACAAAATGTGAGCACCTGGACTTAATATTTTAAAAATTAAGCACTGAAAAGATATGTACATTGGTTTCTACTTTGGACTTACTCTTTGTACGTAACACTCTTTAGTTTTCTCTCTTTGAATCCTCAGAGGAGGTATCATTAAAGGTTCTTCCTGCCAGGGATTTGTTTCTTGTTGCAATCACTTCTGCATGTAGAACTGGAGCAATAGGCATTCTATTGGCCTCAGATTTCTTTCTTCGCTTCCTTCCTGATGGTTTGTTTCTTGGTAGCTGACCTTCATTGCCAACAAGATATTTTAATCTTATCTGTGCCCTAACCCTTCATAGGTGGCTGGAATTGCTTTCTATGCTGTAGATGTTGGTAGTTTAACAAAGAAAGAAGGGGTCGGGCCTGTATCAGACAGCAAGGCTAGGCCTACAAATTGTGTACAAGAAAAAGTGCCAGTGCTGACAGTTAACACTCACACAGACTTTGAATTTCGTGAGTGTGCAAATCAATTAACACAGCCACCATTTATTTTTTGTAATATTCAGAAAGAATTTAGCAGGTCATTTCTATACATCACAATCATACACAGTTGACAAACACACATTAGAGAACAATCTGTCAATCCTTTAACAGGAACCTGAAACCCACAAAACATTTCACGGTATCACATGTAACAAAATACACAATACTATTTCCCCTATGTGTAACCACATGCGAATGTTTGTATCCTTGTATTGAATTAATCTGTCAGAAAAAGAGCTGGACTCATTCCAACCATTCCATGGCTCATGCCTGAAGCGCGTATACCAGAAGCTGAAAAGAACACATTGAAATAATGGAACATAACAGGGGAATTTTCTTTACACAAATTACATAATTTGCACTGTAAACCCAAATTCACTTATTAAACGCTCTCTGAGTTGTGCCCTTGTCGACGCGTTTCGAACCCTGAATAACTCGGGGGGTTCTCCTCAGGTCTCAGAACACCTGGATACTCATCAGCCAAAAGGTGAATTTAAGCTTTTTTGGTCTTCCATGCGTCTCAGGAATAAAGGATAGCAAATCTTTTTATCTCTTATAGTAGTCTGCCAGTCTCTAATAACAGCATGCCATCTCCTGAACTCTCTCGAATGTCAGGGATTTTGTCTGTTCGGCCTGGGGGCTCACTTAAACTGCACCTCGCGAAGGCTGTGGGGATTCCTCATGTGGATTTCTCAATTGCTGCTGTGCTTTACTTCGTACATTCTTTCTGTGACTCTGCTCTCAAGCAGGAGGCAATGCTGTGTAGGGGAGTACGAATCTATTGGCAGAGAACCTCAAGCCTTCAGAGTACCTGATTCTCTTTTCATAAGTTTTGCTTTGAATAAACAGGGTCAGGCACCCTCTGTATCTGAACACAGTTATAGTAGATGCCATATGTTTACCAACAATCTTCTTTATGCTGAGTCCTACTCTTCCCCGTCCCATTCCTAATTTTCTCCCTCCCTTGAAGAGGAGGCTTCAGGCCGTGAGAAATCTACTTGCCCACTCGCAATATGACAATATGGCGAGTCATATTTTATCAGGGCGAACTACTTTTAGGGCCTAGTGGCCCATTCTGGGGAGCTGACAAGGAACAGGTGTTCTGTTTACTCTGACAGTGAATGAGCAATAAAGATGCCTTTAAATCTTGTTTATATCTCTGTGTTCAGGGAGGGCAGTCAAACCCCAGTTTATGTCTTCTTACAATGACTTTTCTTTCTCTGACTGCAACTTTAGAAGACTTTGTAAAGTGAACTGTGTGTTGTACAGAGAGTGTGCAATGAAAGGCTGCAGAATGCCAGGTTTTATTCTAACACACAACATTTAAATAGCTTGTAGGTAAGTGAACTGCGACATCACCCCCTCGCAGGACCTCTGCAACTCCCTCGCCTCCTACTTCCACAACAAGATCGCGGACATACACAACAGCTTCTGCACCGACGCACGCCACGACCGAACCACCACCCCCCACCACCACCCTCCGTGCCTGGACCCCGATCAGCACCGAAGACACCGTCCGCACGATGAACTCCATCCACTCCGGATCTCCGACCGACCCTTGCCCTCACCACGTCTTCAACAAAGCCGACGCTGTCATCGCACCCCACCTGCGGGACATCATCAACACCTCCTTCGACACCGCCACCTTCCCGGAGAACTGGAAGCATGCCGAACTCAGCGCCCTACTAAAGAAGCCATCAGCCGACCCCACCGACCTCAAAAACTACCGACCCATCTCGCTGCTCCCGTTCCCAGCTAAAGTCATCGAGAAGACCGTCAACAAGCAGCTGGCCGCCTTCCTCGAGACAAACGGATCCCTCGACATCTCGCAGTCTGGCTTCCGGGCCAACCACAGCACCGAGACCGCCCTGATCGCAGCCACCGATGACATCCGAGCTCTGCTCGACAATGGAGAAACAGCGGCCCTCATCCTCCTTGACCTCTCCGCGGCCTTCGACACTGTCTGCCACCGCACCCTAGTACAGCGTCTCAGCAACGTCGGAATCCAGGAGAAGGCACTGGAGTGGACCACCTCCTTCCTCGCCGGAAGGACACAGAGAGTCCGCCTCCCCCCGTTCAGATCAGAAGCCACCGAAGTCATCTGCGGCGTTCCTCAAGGCTCCTCGCTCAGCCCAACCCTCTTCAACGTCTACATGAGTCCCCTCGCAGCCATCACACGCCAGCACAACCTCAACATCATCTCCTACGCCGACGACACCCAGCTGATCCTCTCCCTCACCAACGACCCCGCCACCGCCAGAGCCAACCTACACAAAGGCATGAAAGAGGTAGCCGAATGGATGAAGAACAGCCGCCTGAAACTGAACTCGGACAAGACAGAAGTCCTCATCCTGGGATCCTCACCTTCCGCCTGGGATGACTCCTGGTGGCCCCCCGCACTAGGCAGCGCACCCAAACCTACAGACCACGCACGCAACCTGGGCTTCATCCTGGACTCCTCCCTCTCCATGACCAGACAAGTCAACACCGTCTCCTCATCATGCTTCAACATCCTACGCATGCTACGCAAGATCTTCCGGTGGATCCCCACCAAGACCAGGAAGACGGTCACCCAGGCCCTCGTCACCAGCCAACTGGACTACGGCAACTCCCTCTACGCCGGAACCACCGCCAAACTTCAGAAGAGACTCCAACGGATCCAGAACACATCAGCACGACTCATCCTGGACATCCCCCGTCGCAACCACATCTCCGGACACCTGAGAGACCTGCACTGGCTCCCAGTCAACAAGAGAATCACCTTCCGTCTCCTCACCCACGCACACAAAGCCCTGCACAACCAAGGCCCAGGATACCTCAACAGCCGCCTCAACTTCTACGCTCCCTAACGCCAGCTCCGATCGACCGGCCACGCCCTCGCCGCCGTCCCCCGCATCCGAAGAGCCACCACAGGAGGAAGGTCCTTCTCCTACCTCGCCGCCAAGACCTGGAACTCCCTCCCGACCCCCCTCCGCCTGACTCAGGACCACCTCGCCTTCAGGAAGCAGCTCAAGACCTGGCTGTTCGAGCAGTAGCAGACCCCCCCTCCCCAAGCGCCTTGAGACCCTCCGGGTGAGTAGCGCGCTATACAAATGCTTTGATTGATTGATTGATTGATTGAACTGTACAGCCATTTCACAATATATTTCAGGAGTTATGAAAGCACATATTTTGTAAAGCTATATGATGAAAAAAATATGTTAATATGCTAAAAACAAATCAGAACATTGTATTTGGTGATGTGGAAATGACAAATATTTTAGTTTAAACCCAATTTCCACCGATTGTTTATACGTCAAATAGTTTTATCAGTAAAAATATGTTAATGGGAAGGTTTGTGGCCATTTCAATAAAAAGTTTGCTGTTTTTAAATGACAGTGCACTACCACATCATGCTTTAGTATATATTAAAAGTAGTTTTAAACATGAACTGAGAAATATTCCTTCCCCGCCCTGACTTCAATGCTATTAGTGCACTAAGAGACAAGTCAGGGGTCTGTGGGCTAGATTCTTATTATACATGGAGCAAATGTTTAGTGTGTTAATCAAACATAATAGTTTTTTAGTTCATAGTTTTTTATACAGCAGAAATGCTGAACTCACATATTTGTAGGTGTGCACAAATGTGATAATGAAATAAAATATTTGCCTAGGATCACACAATCTGAGACCAGTTTACACGTCAAGTACATGAGAGATGGGTTGAGTAGATTATTCAAGTTACTAGAACTGCAGCAACAAAATGTCCTTTAAGGAAAATTAAATATCCTGCCTGGTTGCACCAAAGATTAACAACAACAAATCCCTTCCTGGAGTCCATCACTGACTAAACTATCAGCCTTAAAAACTCAGGAGATTCAGAATCGCCTCACACATTTGTGTTAAATGTGCTGTAGTAGGATTTTTGCATGTTTCACAAAGTTTTCCTATTTAAGTTATAGTGATGTTGAATCACAGCATGTGACAACAGTGACCATTAGCAAAAAGTTGGTACTAACGTTATACCTTTAAATGTGGAAGATACCCAAAAACAGTTTCTACGTTTAATGCTCCAGTAAAGCTCAACATGCAGTAACGCAGAAATTACTAAGTGCAGTTATGTAATTACTGTTTCTCACTATTATTTCAAGTTACCCCCATCTCTATTTGAGGACCTTCGTAGTTCGTACAGTCACTGAGCCAAAGGGTCTGGTGATGGGAGAACAAAGGGGCATATTATCAAGGGGGTTTATCTCCGCTTTTTTGGCTTTAAAAGCCAAGAAAGCGGAGATAAAATTATCTCCCTATTACCTAGCTGTCGCTAATAATAATAATAATAATCCACATTTGTAAAGCGCACAATCACCCGTAAGGGTCTCTAGGCGCTGGGGGCCGTCGGGAAGATTAAGCGAGCTATTGCCCAGAGTCATATGGTGCTGGGCTAACCTGCCGCCGGAGCCGGGGATCGAACCCTGATCCCCAGATTCCAGCGTCAGTCGCCCTGGCCGCGGCGCCACACCTCTCCCACCAGTTAGCGACAGCTAGTAGGAGATAGCGACCATCTTGGGCCCCACTTTGCATGTCAGTGATATTTATCACTAATGACATGCAAAGTGGGAGTGCCAAGATGTTAGCAACTGGAAACAGTCGCTAACATCGCTATCTCCTATTACCAACTTTTGGAGATATCTCCAAAAACTAACACCTGCCCTGAGCAGTTCTTAGCCATGTTATCCAATGGGAGGTGGATAACATGGCTAAGAGCATTAGCTCGGTAATGCATGAATATCACTGACTTTTCAGCGATATTCATGCATTGCAGCCGTTTTTTATCGCATTTGCGATAAACCTTGATAATAGCAAGGTTTATCTACGATAATTTCTGACGATGCTTAGCGTTAAAAAATTCGTTGCTAAGCATCGTTAGCGATAAATATCGCTTAACGTTGGTAATATGCCCCAAAGTCTGCAGAGATATACATTGGAGATGGGCCGGGAAGGGTAGAAAGTTGGAGCACAAAGGAGTGGATGTCCACAGAGAAACTAAAAGCCTGACAGCCAGAGCCCTGCTTGGACTCCCTAGAAGCTGCCCAACAACCGGTGCCATTCGACGATTACACTGGCTGCCTAAAGCCAAGTGCATCGAATTCAAGGCCCTTTCCCTGGCCTTTAAAATTCTGAAGCACTCTTTCCCGGGTATTTTGACCAATCTGTTAGTGCCTTATACACCCTTGCGTCATCTGCGCTCCTTCGGGCAATGCCTGGTACCGTCTCTTGGGTGAAACGTACACTTGCTGGTGGACAGTCATTTCGTAACCTAGCGGCCAAACTCTGGAATTCCCTCCCCTCCCAGATCCGCTGTCTGGACAACTATCTGATGTTTCGGAAGGATATCAAAACCTATCTCTTCCCCCGGCTTAGGCCTTAGCTTCTATGACTTGCTGCTCTCAGAGCCGGGACGCCTCTTTGCTGAGGCAGCTGTTGCGCTATACAAGTCGGATTAACATAACATAACATAACCTGGCCTCCTGGGATTGGCAGATTTCTCGTCAACCCACCTCCTGGTTCTCCTGCCTCATCTAGCGGTTGGTGGAGCATGACTCTTTCAACAGTGCAGCCACGTATGTCTCAGAGTAATATATGTGTGCACAAGATACCAGTGGGAATGCTGCTGTAGGGGCACCATGTCTCCTCGTCATGGACTGCCATGTAAACTGCCAAGTAAACAATGGCCATCAGGGACAGAAAATGACTGTATATTCCCCCCATGTGACGGGAGAGCATCCTAGTGTGGGGGCAATATTGTTTTTCTCCTGAAGGCAGACTATGGCAATAGCTTAAGTGGTGACAGGTTCATCATGCTGCCATAGCATGTTGGACCTTCTGTCACTTCTTTTTGTCTTGAGTGGGTACCCACCATGATGGGGGCGGAGAGGAAGGGTTTTCAGCCAGGATGCCAACTCTAAGGGCTAGGTGTACGAAGCATTTCTGCAGTCGCAAATAGCCCAATTCGCCCAATCGGACCGTTTCTGACTGCACAAATGCATTTTGGTATGTATTAATCCCAAATTGTGATTCAGTAACAAGTTACCAAATTGTCATTTGGAATTTCGAATGCACACTGATTCGGAACTTGGAAGGAGCGTGTTCAAGGCGTCCCTTCCAAATACTGAATCAGAATGGGATGTATGAATGTTTTGCGACCGAAATGCGGTTACAAAATATTCACATTTTACCACCAACTCAAAGTTGATGATAACCCATTCGCAAATAGGAAGGGGTCAAGAGGTCCCCTGGGGACCCCTTCCACTTTGAGAATGTTTCAAAAAGAAAATTTGTACTTTTCATTTTTTATTTTTAAATGTATCCCATTTTCTATTCAGGGAAATGGGCTGCATTAAAAAAAATGATGCTTTATTTAAAAGCAATCACAGACATGATGGTCTGCTAACCCCAGCAGGCCACTATGCCTGTGATGGCAACAAAACCTAGTGGGTCATAAATTGAAACCTACCGCGTTAATATTCATGAGGTAGGTCTATTTGCGACCCACTTCAAATTGCTAATGGGCCAAATATTACTTTTGTACATTGGTAATAGGGATTCCCAAATAGCAATTCGCTAAAAATCCCTATTTGGTAAACGCTATTACTAATCTTAGCCCTAAATTCATAAGGCCACTTCTGCCGACTTTGGTAGAGTTCTAATTGGAAAGAGATTGTCAAAGAGACTGTGAGAAAAGACGATGGAAATAGACGGTAACTCATACCCTTGATGAACATGTCCAGCTACACTGTGAAACGTAACCATGACAACAACACATACAGAACATATTAACTGCAGCCTCATTACTAATGAACCTACTGAAACAGAACCACACAATACCTATGCCCGTTTTGCAGGAAAACATCCGCTTTGGCCTGTTCTCTGGTCTCCAGATAAACTGGGACAAGTCAATGGTGATCCCTTTGAAAATGATCACATCCCGTCCACAGGTGGAATATCTGCTGACATGGACCATAGAGCCTGTGAAATATCTGGGAGTGTGGGTACGTCGGGACCCGGAGATTGTCATGAGGGAGAACTATTGTGTGGCGTGTGCGTCCCTGTATATCCAGGTGGACAAATGGCTGTCCTTACCATTGTCTCTTGCAGATCGCATCACTATTATTAAAATGATTATATTACCAAGGTTTTTATACCTCTTTTGCAACATCCCAACACGACTCCCCAAATGCTTTTTTCATATGGTACGTACTCATCTACTCAGGCTTACATGGGGCGGTAAGCAGGCAATAGTGGGTTGGAACACACTTACTCTCAGATATGCCATGGGGGGATTCTGCGCACCAGACCTTTACCTGTACTATCTCTGCGCACAGGCGCAATATGCCTATCACTGGTTCCACCCACATGCCTTCACTCCTCCCGTTGCGGTGGAAGACAGAGAGGCACACCCTATTCCACTGAATGGTATAATCCAACATACCCGTAGCCACACTCCCAAGGCAGAAATTAATCTTTTAGATACTACTATTGCTGCTTGGAAAGAGATAGGTAAACTAGCGGACAAACTCCCATTATATGCCCCGGCTTTGCCGATTGCACACCATGCATCTCTTTCAGTGGCACAGGAAAAGGGTCCAATACGTTCATTGACAGCAGCCGGGATTGACTGTATGCAGGATCTCTTTCCAAATGGGTGGCTTCTCACCTCCGAGGAGCTTCAATGCATCACAACTCAAACACCCTTGTTTCAATTCACTATGCACCGCCTGCGGCTAGCTCTCAGAACACACTATGAATCGTTTCCTATAGAACCACCCTCACTTCAATCTCTGCAGCTCCTTCTAATAACCCCTATTAAGCGGAAACTGATCACCAAACTATACAGAGCTGTGCGAGATGAGAAAGCACGTGGTGAAGATCGCAGTTTAGCTCGGTGGAACACTAGACTAGACCGCCACTTGTCACCAAAAGATTGGGAACACATTTGCGACTTAACCGGCAGGCTAACTCCCAAGGGGAATGTCAGAATCATCCATTTTAAATTTCTCCACCAAATCTACCATACTCCACTTAAGTTGCATAGAGTCGGCCTTCAGGAGGACAGCAGATGCAAACGGTGTGGTCGTCCCGATGTCGATCTCTGGCATCTGGCTTGGCAATGCGCTCTTGTTCTGCAATTCTGGGAGGAGGTGATAATATGTCTAAATGCCATGCCTAGTCTCGACCTGCAGTGCTTACCTTCCATATGCTTACTATGTTTTGCACCACAAGTGAAGGGAGTGGTTGGGAAACTATGAGGATTGCTTTACAACTAGCAAAGAGACGTATAGTATAGCATTAACATGGGAGAGCACCATGGCCCCACGTGTTAAACATTGGTTAAAGGATATGGTATTCTGCAGAGAAAATCTTGAGCTCTATGCAGAGGAGCTGCCATCATCATCCAAGCCCAGGGACATTTGGGGACAGTTGTGGCAGTATCTGGTGACAAATCCCCGAAGTGATCCCACAACTGTTGGCTAACAGGTATTGCTATGTAACATATACCCTTCGCCCTATGAACTTGGTGTAGCATGTGGTTATTGAGCTATGTACAGGACAACTGTGAGATGTACAATCAATGTTTGGTTAATTGTGTTTTGATTGTTTGATGATTAATCCGCTGCCCTGTGTGGCTGCATTGTGATTTGCTCTCTATGGAAAATCAATAAAAAGATTTACAAAAAAAACCTACTGAAACAGAAAACAGACTAGGGTCTGTGATAGATCATCAAGACTAGGGTGTGAAGATAGTTGATCCCGGCAGCACTGCACAGCCATACTAACGGCAATACACAGCTACATAACATAGACGGAGAAAAACAGTGGAGGGGTGATGACGTGAGCTGAATTTGATGCGATTCCGCCTATGAGCTTCAAGGACTTCCAATCAGGGGCGTTGCTTCAGGCGGGGTGTTTGGGGTGTTACACCCCCATTAAATATTGTCTCTCGTAACTAGTTGGGTACAGGTGCTTTCAGTCGGTTATGGTGAAGCAGTTGTCGGATTTCACCTAGTATTTTTACATACACACTCAGAAGAAAACACACACAATCACAAAAAAACACACACACACACTTTGCGGTCCAATTCACAAAGGTAAAATAGGACAAAAGTCTAAATTTACGACATTCGGTATTCACAAAGGGCATTTACTAATTGTAAATGCCTGTTGTGAATACTAAAAGTAGTAAAGTTCAACTTTCGGTAATCACAAAGGGCATTTACTAGTATTAAATGCCCTTTGTGAATAGCGAAAGTCGCAAAGTTAGACTTTCATCTCAGTGTACTTTTAAGAATCGAGCCCTTTCTGTTTTGGAGTTCTAATAGCTGTTGGTTAATTTACAACATATTGGAGCAGGTTTCCCAACATTTAGCGATGTGCTTCTGTCACAAAAGTGACGCAACACAGCACAAAATGTTTTTATTATTTACTTTCCAGCACAAAATTGCCTAAAATTAAGGCAAAGTTGCGTGAAGCGCTGCTTTGCGTTAATTAGCGTCAAGTGGGTGTTACACGGTCGTTCCCATGCAACTGCCCTTGCTTTTTGATGCAGGACCCAATCTACCCAAAAACGGAGACAGGTTTTAGCGTAAAAAATTAATGCTTTTTGCAAGAATACTTTAAAATTTTCATTTCTCCTTTCTTTTCCGACTTTGCCCATTTGCTGCACTGTACAGGCACATACAAAGTAGGACACGTTTTAAAACGTGTGTAGGCATAGTATTTTGTCAAAACCTAAGCTGGACTCACGCACACACCCATACACTAAGGAGAAAAGATGTGCGCTTGGCTCCTGGCAGCAAAATTCTGTGCTAACACTAGGAAGGTAGGGGAAGTGAGTGCCATACCTTTATAGCTATAGCGCTCACCTGGTCCCTCCCTGTCACGCAACGCAGCGCAGAATGTTTTGGCTGCTGCGCTGTGCTGGCTGCGTTCCGTGATATGTTGGATTGTCTTTGTAGTTCCACTTCTCCATGCCCCCTCAAGCACTGATTCTCATATATTTTAGCAAAATATGCCCGCGTGATTGTTCGGAAATTTGAAGCTCCCCCCACAACAGTTTTACCGACCAATCTACACCTCCGTTTCCAATCTCCTTCGTGATACTCGCAATGTTTTGTGTCCACCCTTCCCCTACTTCAAGGCGCTACAGAAAACCCAGTAAAAAGACAAATAAAGGTGCGCAGGGAGTGAGAGAATAGTCTCCTCTCCCTTGTCCTCTCTTGCCAGCTCCTTCCCTGCCTCCCCCCTCCACACCCCCCCCCCCTCACCCCCCCCCCCCCCCCCCCCATCACACGGTGTCTTTGCCAGGTCTGCTGTGACCTTGCTGACAGGCGCTGTAACCATCCCCCGGGGCAGCTCGCTTGTCCTCGCGGGCGCTGAAGAGAGGGAGTTTCTTAGAAGAGCAGGCGGGCTCGCGCCTTCCTCGGAGCTGACTTCAATTTTCATCTCTCAGATTCTATTTTCTGTCCAGGCGCACAGCTCTTTTTGGCAGCACTCATGCCCTAATGAGATCTACTTAGCAAAGGGAGGTAGTGCAAATAGGGGAGATAGAGGGTGGAGAGGCGGTGGACACACAGCTAACAAGAGTAGGGAAAGGCAAGGGAGCCCTGCAGATAAATGATGGTCAAAGGGGAGAGAGGAAGGAAACATGAACGTAAAAGAAAGAAGAGAATGACAGTGACAGGAAGAGAGGGCGAGTGAAATATATCTGAGTGACAATGAAGGGGAGAAAGACAAAGAAGAGGAAACGAGTTGTTAGAAAAACAAAAACAAATAAAAAGAGGTGAAAGGACTGAAGAATAAAATGAAGGCCAATACTAATCCTGAAAATGTATCATTATAGACCCTTCCCTCTTCTGTCCCTCCTTCCCTCTTCTATCCCTCCACTCTTCAACAGAGTAACATGTCCACCACTCAAATTAAGTTCTTATTTACCTATACTAACTCCCCTCCACCTCCCCTTTACTCATCCCACACCCCCTCCTACGGTTATAAACTCAGGAAAAAAAATTCTAGACCCTTTCCTCTTTTGTCCCTCCACTATTTCCTTTTCAATCCAAATAACAGACTAATATGGCCACCACTCAAATTAATTGCATATGTCCCTATTCTAATTCCCAATAATCCTGTTAAGGTTCCGGAGCAGCATGTTACTCACCGAAAAGTGCCTAAACACATCATCAGGGGTAGCAAGCGCTAAATTCATGTGAACCCTTTTCTTCTTCTACCCCTCCACTATCCTTCTCAATCCAAATAACAGACTAATATAGCCATCGCTTAAATTACTTTCACATTTCACTATACTAATTCACTATTAATCCTTTATTGGTTCCGGAGTAGCGTGATGGTCACCGAAAAAGCACTTCAACACCTCATCAGGGGTAGCAAGCGCTATATGAATGCAAACCTTTTCCCTCTTCTATCCCTCCACTATCCTTCTCAATCTAAATAACTGGCTAACATGTCCACCAAAAGAGGACAAAGTTCCTATACCAGGGTGCAAAAGTCACCCACGTATCTGAGTGCAAATAGTCACCCATACATTAAAAACAGGGAAGAATGGGGAAAAGTAATCCTAGGTAAAAAATACCCTGATGGGAGAGGGAAAGACATACTACATCCTCTGCTGCCCTCACACACCCCGGAGGATGTCATGCTTCATCATCGGGCAATTTTGCTCCTCGTAGGGCCGGCGCTGCAATTCCCTACGGGTCCCCGAAGGGCCACTTTATCGGAGATCTTTTAGAGGATTAGCCGGATGTTGCATGCAGGTGTGTGGGGAAGGGTAAGGGAGGGTAAATCAATTACGTGCAAACATGATAGTGTGATAAAATCAAGGGTATGGAAGCAGCGACAAGATTGTCTAGGTAACCCTTGGCAGTTAAAAGTACTGCTTAAAAATGACTGACCCCACAAGGCCCACTATGCCTGGGTGTCACTAGTCAAGGTCAACATGTTTCGCGCCTCTATCGCCCGTAGGTCATTGGCGCTTCGTCAGGACCAAAAACAAAGTGAAGTGCACGTGAGTAAAATACATAAAAGTTAAAATGAGAACCCTCTTATCTCATCCAGGGCGGATCAGGAGACCTGTGTCCCCACTATGTGGTTGTAGCTGTTACATAGAAGCTGCTCCTGGATGATACCTAGAAAGAGAAAAAGCAAAGTAAGCCGCATGTGAGCGTCAGTAACAACTTGATGCATCACAAAGTGTCACTTATGTGTACACAGCGCTTCAAATAGAAAGATTATGCGGGCACACAAGACTGGTCCACAGTAGATCGGGGGCTGCTAGTTCAAGGAGCCCTTAGGCTCAAAATAACGCATATAATGGTGTTAAAAGGCAACTAACCTTGGCTGTATAAGGTTGATTAAACGTATAACAACTATAGGGCAGAAATCTGCCAATGTTGAAAATTGGTGAAAAGTACCAAACCGTGAGGTGGGTAGTTCACATCACAGTGCTTACCAAATATTAATTAAAGCTCTCCTCCAGTGGTCAAGGGAATGGACGCCCGCGAAAAGTCGGGCTAGGGAAGCAATAGACACAAACCAGGTACATAAGCACAACGGACAAAGTACCGGTGAAGTAAGATGGAATTAATTGAAATGGCAGTTACTAAGTAATGCGGGTGTAGCCTCTAGTACACCTACCCCTGTCCAAATGCTCGCCAAGAATGAAATAAAGGCGGCAAAATGCAGAGTTTAAATAAATGGATCGGGTGGGGGGTGGAAGAAAGAGAGGCGGTAACTCTTTACGGTGAAGCCTCACAAGGAAGTGTTAAACTGCGCGTGTGCGAAACAACGCAGCAGCGGCGCATGCGTATTAGCCGTGCACACTGCTCCCTCGCTTCTGCGCACTGGCTTCATAGTCAAGGAAAATAACAATGCCGGTAATGATTAAGAGTTCACACAAATCTACAAAATTAATCCGGTTTAAGTTACTCCTCACTAGTTCAGGCCTTCCCGTATGAGACAGGTCCTAGTATCATGATTGGACTACACCTCGAAAATTAACTTCAATCTATGTAGGCATTTCCCTTTTGTGGCATGTCCTGATGTCGTGACTGGACCACCCCTTGAAAATTAACTTAAATCTATATGGATGTTTCCAAATTCACAACCATCAACATATAGTTGACGCTTAGGCTATAAAATGGGGACTAAGAGAATACAGCCAAATTGCCTAACACCAAGGACAGTAATGTAAGTCCTCACGTATTTTAATGCAAAGAATGAATCCCCCGGAATTATCCGAAGTTACCAATTCAAGGCTTAACATAAAGTCAGCACCCAACGACCCCAAGGACCCGTCTCGTGAGCCCACTTGAAAAGGGAAGAAAATAGGATAGGTCCCGCGGCCGTACAGCCGTGCATAATCAATTCAACAAAAGAGAGGGGGGACCAAGGAGCCAATAAAGGTCCAGTGTCCATGCTCCTAAACCAAATCTGTTCACAAAAAGAGGACAAAGTTCCTATACCAGGGTGCAAAAGTCACCCACGTATCTGAGTGCAAATAGTCACCCATACATTAAAAACAGGGAAGAATGGGGAAAAGTAATCCTAGGTAAAAAATACCCTGATGGGAGAGGGAAAGACATACTACATCCTCTGCTGCCCTCACACACCCCGGAGGATGTCATGCTTCATCATCGGGCAATTTTGCTCCTCGTAGGGCCGGCGCTGCAATTCCCTACAGGTCCCCGAAGGGTCACTTTATCGGAGATCTTTTAGAGGATTAGCCGGATGTTGCATGCAGGTGTGTGGGGAAGGGTAAGGGAGGGTAAATCAATTACGTGCAAACATGATAGTGTGATTAAATCAAGGGTATGGAAGCAGCAACAAGATTGTCTAGGTAACCCTTGGCAGTTAAAAGTACTGCTTAAAAATGACTGACCCCACAAGGCCCACTATGCCTGGGTGTCACTAGTCAAGGTCAACATGTTTTGCGCCTCTATCGCCCGTAGGTCATTGGCGCTTCGTCAGGACCAAAAACAAAGTGAAGTGCACGTGAGTAAAATACATAAAAGTTAAAATGAGAACCCTCTTATCTCATCCAGGGCGGTTCAGTCACGACATCAGGACATGTCACAAACGGGAAATTCCTACATAGATTGAAGTTAATTTTCGAGGTGTGGTCCAATCATGATACTAGGACCTGTCTCATACGGGAAGGCCTGAACTAGTGATGAGTAACTTAAACCGGATTAATTTTGTAGATTTGTGTGAACTCTTAATCATTACCGGCATTGTTATTTTCCTTGACTATGTAGCCAGTGCGCAGAAGCGAGGGAGCAGTGTGCACGGCTAATACGCATGCGCCGCTGCTGCATTGTTTCGCACATGCGCAGTTTAACACTTCCTTGTGAGGCTTTACCGTAAAGAGTTACCGCCTCTCTTTCTTCCACCCCCCACCCGATCCATTTATTTAAACTCTGCATTTCGCCGCCTTTATTTCATTCTCGGTAAGCGTTTGGACAGGGGTAGGTGTACTAGAGGCTACACCCGCATTACTTAGTAAGTGCCATTTCAATTAATTCCATCTTACTTCACCGGTACTTTGTCCGTTGTGCTTATGTACCTGGTTTGTGTCTATTGCTTCCATAGCCCGACTTTTCGCGAGCGTCCATTCCCTTGACCACTGGAGGAGAGCTTTAATTAATATTTGGTAAGCACTGCGATGTGAACTACCCACCTCACGGTTTGGTACTTTTCACCAATTTTCAACATTGGCAGATTTCTGCCCTATAGTTGTTATACGTTTAATCAACCTTATACAGCCAAGGTTAGTTGCCTTTTAACACCATTATATGCGTTATTTTGAGCCTAAGGGCTCCTTGAACTAGCAGCCCCCGATCTACTGTGGACCAGTCTTGTGTGCCCGCGTAATCTTTCTATTTGAAGCGCTGTGTACACATAAGTGACACTTTGTGATGCATCAAGTTGTTACTGACGCTCACATGCGGCTTACTTTGCTTTTTCTCTTTCTAGGTATCATCCAGGAGCAGCTTCTATGTAAAAGTTACAACCACATAGTGGGAACACAGGTCTCCTGATCCGCCCTGGATGAGATAAGAGGGTTCTCATTTTAACTTTTATGTATTTTACTCACGTGCACTTCACTTTGTTTTTGGTCCTGACGAAGCGCCAATGACCTACGGGCGATAGAGGCGCGAAACATGTTGACCTTGACTAGTGACACCCAGGCATAGTGGGCCTTTCGGGGTCAGTCATTTTTAAGCAGTACTTTTAACTGCCAAGGGTTACCTAGACAATCTTGTCGCTGCTTCCATACCCTTGATTTTATCACTATCATGTTTGCACGTAATCAATTTACCCTCCCTTACCCTTCCCCACACACCTGCATGCAACATCCGGCTAATCCTCTAAAAGATCTCCGATAAAGTGACCCTTCGGGGACCCGTAGGGAAATGCAGCGCCGGCCCTACGAGGAGCAAAATTGCCCGATGATGAAGCATGACATCCTCCGGGGTGTGTGAGGGCAGCAGAGGATGTAGTATGTCTTTCCCTCTCCCATCAGGGTATTTTTTACCTAGGATTACTTTTCCCCATTTGTTAGACCTGTCAGCCCTTTGGGTGGTCCCTCCTATTTATTTATTTATTTTTGTCCCCTTTTTGCCGCTCAATCTCTTTATTTTTGATGTCCACTGGAATTTTTAGATGTTGACCTAGGGGTTAGGTGCTCTTTGCCCTCATAGTCTTTTTCCTGAGGCCTAGGTGCCTCTCTGACTGAATTTACAAGACCCACAAAATGGTGGCCAGTAACTGGCATAACGGTTACTTCAGGAAAGGGACCCATAGGTTAACATAGGGAATCTAGAACCTTCTGGCCTGTTCTAGACACTTGAGGCTAGGGATATAAAAGGCCAACTGTAGAGCGGCCATTTTGTCATACAGAGAGAGAGTCAGCTGGAGTGCAGGCTGTGGCATAAGGCGGGGGTAGGATATTCAGAGGGTTGACCTCCCACTTCAGGGTTGCCTCCTTACTGTTTCACCACCCTCCTTCCTTGTAACTACTGACCTGACCCTGCCATGTTGTGTTCCTGATGACCCTGGACACCTGACCCAACCAAAGCCTGGAGAAGGGAATGGAAGTGGTTGTGGGAGACTGAACCGAACGGTAGATCTGCCTATTCTCCAGTGGGAGAGCCTTATTAGAGACTCAGAGAGCGTTTTTCCCGAAAGAAGGAAGGACCGAAGCTGAGTAGCCAAGTTCTTTTTCCCTTCCCTCTCTGTACTCTCCTTTGAACTGAGGCCCTACCTGCTCCACACGGCATACTATTAACCCCCCCCCACCCCCTCTCTCACCTGAGATAAAGACTGCCAAGTCGAGTAGAGCTGCACACAGGGGAGTGGAGGCTTGGTTCGGGAGACTGGGCGGTGCCAGCGGGTAGTGTGGCCGTGAGGTAGGAGCCGCCGCAATACTGCCCGGGCCTGGCGAGGGGAGCGTTAGACACTGGGAGGAGAAGGCACCTGTGTGAGGTAACGTGCCATCTCAGAACTGCGCAGACTCGACGGAGCGAACGCTAGTCCCGAAGAGGGGCGGAGCGGCGTTAGGAGGCCTGAAGTGACTGAACAGGCTCAGTCTTGGAGCCACTGGTCCTCGGCGCTTGGAGCCACTGATCCTCGGCGCTTGCCCAGAAGTGCCGCTTCACACAGAGGGAGGCGGAGGCAGCGCGGCTTGAGGAAACGAGTGTGGCATGGTCGCCGATTCCCCTTAGTCTGCGTAGCCTTCCCACAGCGCCAGCTCTGTGACCGGGTGGCTGGACCTGTGGGCGAGGCCTGGCTGAGAGCGGACAGGGGCCTGCAGGTACTTCTGGTTCTCCACAGCGGTCCGAGACATTGGCCACAGCGGCCCAACAACTGAAGTAAGGAGCGAGCTGGGGGTAGTAAGGGAGCTGGGATCCACCAACCGGAGGTCCCGAAGGGTGGTTCCTCCCTTTCTTCCTAACTGGAGGAGTGAGTAGTTTAACCAGGAAGCCTTTGAGACACTTACAAGGGGGAAGAGCCCCTAAGCTTATGTGAAGGCTGCTAATGACTGTGGTGATGCTTAACCCTTCTATTACAGGGGTGGAGGAGGAAGCCTACTATAAGGTCATTTTGGCAAATAACTGTTGATCTTTGGTGAAGCAGGTGAAATATCTATTATTCTCTCCTCTAGGAAGTTACCAGAGCATGCTTGAGCCTTTGTAGTTGACAGACTCTGTTCTGTGATGTCCCAAGATCTGATTACCTTGGATGTCAACTGAGCTAACTCTGAAAAACTGTTCTGTCTAACGAGTCCAAGATTCATTGTGTATAATGTGCAACCTGGTTACTCCATTTGGGAGCCCTTTTTCTTGTCCCTGCTTAATTTAGACTGTGAATTGACTGAACAGCTTTATCACTAAGTAAAATGAAAGATGGAGTTTTAGTTGTACAAAGAAGGTGAAACAGCAATATTTGATGTAACCTGTAACCAAATTGACAAATGAGATAAAGCAAAAGCAAAGCAAATTATTTTTATAAACCAGAACGTATTTTCCTAGAGATTTGATGTAGTGTCGTTATTGAATGGAAGGATGCTGAGTTACTGAAGGGTGTGACGCAAGCTTTACACTTTTGCCTCTAGGAAGTGACTGTCTTACACTGGGCCAGGCTACCCTATGTGATCTGGAGACCCCAGGTCCAACATAATTGGTGTCCAGCGATGGGATGAGAACTGTGCTTGCGTCCACTCTATAGTAACCTAGTGTACTCCATAGGCCTACACCTGGAGTTTACTCCGTGCGGACTCCATAATTATATTTTTGTTTTTCCAAATTTACTCCTGGTGGTGGGTGGAGGAAGCTTCTAGTTACCCTCTGCGATTATTCTTTATAAAGTGGCTGTCCCACACTCTTCGTGGCACAATGGAATTCGCACTGGAGGAGTTAGAAACCTATAATGTGGCTCAACTCCGTGAATTTTGTCAAAATATGGGAGTGTTCTTCAAGCGTGGTGCTAAGAAGGGGGAACTTCAAACCAGCTTGAGGGCGTGGGTGGCAGCCCACCCAGATGGGAAGGAGGAGGAGGAGACAGACAGGAACACTGTCATCGGGGTCGATGGATTGTTCCAACCTGAAATGGGGAACCTACTACCGGGTCCTAGGACATTTTCAAGGTAGGGCAGCAGTGTCTCAGCGAGAAGCTTAACTGAAGCCGAACTAGCGGACAGGAGGGAAAAAAGACAGCTAAAGTGGGAGTTAGCCAAGATGGAAAAGGAGAAAGAGGAGCAGAGGATGGCACACGAGTTGAAACTCAGGGAGTTAGATCTTAAGGCCCTGCAGATAGGGACCTCCAATTCTCCAAATGGGGGAAGCGAACCAAAGGATTTGACCAGGGAACCCAGACCCTATTTACCCAAGGATGTAGTCGCCAGCTACGGTACAGGGGATGACATCGCCAAGTGGCTGGCTGCCTATGAGGTCTCCTTAAGAGCCCATGGGATCCTGGAAAAACACTTGGGGGGGGTTTGTACAAATACATGCCTCCTGCAGTAAGGGATACACTCTTGGCCCTAGAGCAGGGAGAGCAGACCCACTACCCCACCATGAACGTGGCGCTAATAAGAAAGTTTGGACTGACCCCAGAGAAGTATCGGCAGAAATTCAGGGGTAGTCACAAATTAGGCACACAGAATTGGGTGGATTTCTTGGACGACGCAAAGAAGGCATTAGAGGGCTGGGTGCAGGGCAGCGAGGTGGAAGACTATGAGGGGTTGTATGACCTTATACTCAAGGAGCACCTACTCGAGAAATGTTTTCCCGAGCTGCGTCAACACCTGGTGGACAGCAAGCTGACCAACCCCCGGAAGCTTGCAGAGGAGGCGGACATCTGGGCAAGTACCCGAGTGTCCTCAAAGGGGACTGGAGGGGATTCCCAAAGGGCCGGACAGGGCGCCCCCCAGAAGAAGGAGGGGGGAGATAAAAAGCGGGAGTTCTCAAAAGGCCCCCAAAACAGTTTCCAGGGAAAGGGAGCAGGATTCACCCCTAAGGCTAACCCGCCCCGAAACCCTTATCCTGGCCAAAGTCAGCAGCCAAGGGTTGTCCACTGCTTTGAGTGTGGTGGTGTTGGACATTATAAGGGAGATGTCAAGTGCCCAAAGAGACCACCCCCTCCCACCGGAGGAAAACCCCCGGGAGTAGCTAGTGTAGTGCTCGGGGAGGAGTTGCCCTTAGATAAGGGGGGTGAGTGGGCGGGTGTCACCTTAGTGTCCCTGGGAGATCGGGAGATGGTCCCTAAGATCCAGGTGCCCTCAAATACTGTAAAGTATGGGCAATGGGTCACCATCAATGGCCAAAGAGGGGAAGCTCTGAGAGACACAGGAGCCAGTATGACTATGGTAAGGAGTCAACTGGTGTCTCCAGAGCAGGTGATTCCACATGTACTCCACCCCGCCGCGATGGCTGATGGCAGATTGGGCCACTACCCTGTGACCGAGGTTCCCTTTGAGTGGGAAGGGGTTGCAGGTTCACTTCGAGTTGCCGTAAGCCCTGCCGTGCCAGTCGACTGTCTGTTGGGAAATGACATGGAGCACAATGCTTGGAAGGAGGTGGAATACCGGACTCATTCAGAGATGCTGGGTACACCTGACTGGGCCTGTGCAAGCACAAGGTCCGCGACTGCCCGGAGAGGGAGTTCGCCTGGGCCGGAGCCTGGAACAATGGCCCAGCCCACTGCCAAAAAGGGAAAGACCCGAAGACAGGAGAAGCCTGCTTCGGCTTCCACGCCCCATGAGACAGATCGGCCACCTGCGGTGGTGGACCAGGAGTCCATGGAGGGGGAAGTAGTCTCCCTCGAGGACTTACCTATCCCGGCTGTGTGGCATGTGGAAGGAGGGCCTACCAGGGAGGAGTTTTGTAAGGGCCAGAAGGAGTGCCCTACCCTTGAGGGACTGAGGCGACAGGCCGAAGCCCAGGCAGCAGGGAACGTTGCATGGAACTACCATATTTACTGGGAGGACGGACTCCTCTACAGTGAACCCAAGGTACCTTTGCCCGGTTCATCACGGGCCTTGGTAGTCCCTCAACGATACCGAGCCTTTCTTCTAGAATTGGCTCATGAAATTCCCTTGGCAGGACACTTAGGACAGGACAAGACCTTTGCCCGGCTTGTCCCCCACTTTTACTGGCCTCAGATGAAAGTGGCATCCGACACATACTGTCGGACGTGTGTATCCTGTCAAGCCAGTGGGAAAACAGGGGTGAAGCTGAAGGCTCCCCTGGAACCACTTCCTGTCGTTAGCACCCCCTTTGAAAGGGTGGGCATCGACATTGTGGGGCCATTGGATCCACCCACTACAGCTGGTCACAGGTTTATCCTGGTTCTGGTGGATCACGCCACACGGTACCCAGAGGCAATTCCTCTGAGGACTGTCACTGCACCTGTCGTGGCTAGGGCCCTGATGGGGATCTTTACCCGAGTGGGTTTCCCCAAGGAGGTTGTGTCCGACAGGGGGACCAACTTCATGTCAGCGTACATGCGGGCTATGTGGAAGGAGTGTGAAGTTACTTACCGGTTTACCACTCCTTATCACCCACAGACCAATGGTCTGGTAGAAAGGTTCAACAAGACCTTGAAAGGCATGATAAGAAGTCTGCCTGAGAGCCTGCGGAGGAAATGGGACGTCCTCCTACCCTGTCTGCTATTTTCCTACAGGGAAGTGCCACAGAAAGGAGTAGGCTTCAGCCCCTTTGAGCTTCTGTATGGGCATCCTGTACGTGGACCTCTCAGCCTGGTGAAGGACGAATGGGAAAAGTCTCCCAGGAAGCTTCCCCAGGATGTGGTGAGCTACATGCTGGCCTTCCGGAGCCAAATGGCAAAGTTGTGGAAGCAAGCTTCTGACAACTTGGAAGCCAGCCAAGCAGTGATGAAAGAGTGGTATGACCACAACGCCCACCCTGTGGAGTTGGAGCCTGGCCAGAAAGTGTGGGTGATGGAATCTGGAGAGCTAAGTGCCCTCCAAGATCGCTGGACAGGCCCCTTTGAGGTGTTGGAGAAGAAAGGTAAGGCCACCTACCTGGTGGATCTTAAGACCCCTCGACAGCCCCTACGGGTGCTGCATGCCAATCGCCTCAAACCCCACCACGAGAGGCCCGAGGTCATCTTGATGATGGTGACTGACAGTGCAGAGGAAGCGGAAAGCGAGCCTCACCCTGATCTTTTTTCGTCTCAGGAAAAGGATGGGCCGGTGGAGGGAGTGATTCTCTCCCCATCCCTAACTCCTGAGCAACGAGAGGACTGCCGCCAGGTCTTGGAGCAGTACTCCTCGTTGTTCTCCCTTGTCCCGGGAAGGACCCACTTGTGTACCCATGATGTGGACACAGGAGACAGCCCACCAGTGAAGTCTAAAACCTACCGGCTGTCAGACAAGGTGAAGGCCAGCATCCACGGTGAGGTTACCAAGATGTTGGAGCTAGGAGTCATTGAACCTTCTAGTAGCCCCTGGTCCAGTCCGGTGGTTCTAGTACCAAAAGCTGCCCCACCGGGCACCACTCCAGAACTGAGGTTCTGTGTGGATTACCGGGGACTGAACTCAGTGACTAAGACTGATGCACATCCGATCCCTAGGGCGGATGAACTTATTGATCGGCTGGGAGCTGCACAATATTTGAGTACCTTTGACCTTACTTCTGGGTATTGGCAGATCTCTCTTACAGATGGAGCAAAGGAAAGGTCAGCCTTCTCCACGCCTGAGGGCCACTACCAGTTCTGTGTGATGCCCTTTGGGCTCAAGAACGCCCCTGCCACTTTTCAGCGGCTGGTGAACCCGGTCCTCTCTGGAATGGAGGCTTTCTCCGCTGCTTACCTGGATGACATTGCCGTCTTCAGCAGCAGTTGGGAGGACCATTTGGGTCACTTGCAAGCTGTTCTCCAGGCCCTGAAACAGGCTGGCTTGACAATCAAGGCCAGTAAATGTCAGATCGGGCAGGGGTCGGTTGTGTACCTAGGCCACTTGGTGGGTAGGGGAGCGGTGCAGCCCCTCCAGGCGAAGATTGAGGCTATCATGGCCTGGGAGCCCCCCAAGACCCAAACTGAGGTTCGAGCTTTCCTGGGCCTCACAGGTTACTACCGTCGCTTTGTGAAGGGGTATGGCACTATTGTAGCGCCCCTCACTGAGCTCACATCTAAGAAACAACCTCGACGGGTAGTTTGGACGGAGGCTTGTCAGCAAGCCTTTGTGAAGCTGAAACAAGCAATGTGTGCAGCACCGGTCCTAAGGGCCCCGGATTTCTCCAAGGAGTTCATTGTCCAGACAGACGCATCAGAGCATGGCATTGGGGCAGTGTTATCGCAACTCAAGGAAGAGGGTCTGGATCAGCCTGTTGTTTTCCTGTCTAGGAGACTGCTTCCCCGGGAACAGAAGTGGAGTGCAATTGAGCGGGAAGCTTTTGCAGTGGTATGGGCTCTGAAGAAGTTGCGGCCATACCTGTTTGGCTCGCACTTCCTGGTTCAGACCGACCACCGCCCCCTTCGTTGGCTGATGCAAATGAAGGGGGAGAATCCCAAGCTGTTGAGATGGTCCATCTCCCTACAGGGAATGGATTTCCGGGTGGAACATCGGCCTGGAGTGGACCACTCCAATGCAGACGGTCTCTCTAGGTATTTCCGCCTTAGTGATGAGGACTCCCAAGGGGTTGGGCGGCTCTCCCCACTTTCAGCTGGGGGGGACGCATGTTAGACCTGTCAGCCCTTTGGGTGGTCCCTCCTATTTATTTATTTATTTTTGTCCCCTTTTTGCCCCTCAATCTCTTTATTTTTGATGTCCACTGGAATTTTTAGATGTTGACCTAGGGGTTAGGTGCTCTTTGCCCTCATAGTCTTTTTCCTGAGGCCTAGGTGCCTCTCTGACTGAATTTACAAGACCCACAAAATGGTGGCCAGTAACTGCCATAACGGTTACTTCAGGAAAGGGACCCATAGGTTAACATAGGGAATCTAGAACCTTCTGGCCTGTTCTAGACACTTGAGGCTAGGGATATAAAAGGCCAACTGTAGAGCTGCCATTTTGTCATACAGAGAGAGAGTCAGCTGGTGTGCAGGCTGTGGCATAAGGCGGGGGTAGGATATTCAGAGGGTTGACCTCCCACTTCAGGGCTGCCTCCTTACTGTTTCACCACCCTCCTTCCTTGTAACTACTGACCTGACCCTGCCATGTTGTGTTCCTGATGACCCTGGACACCTGACCCAACCAAAGCCTGGAGAAGGGAATGGGAGTGGTTGTGGGAGACTAAACCGAACGGTAGATCTGCCTATTGTCCAGTGGGAGAGCCTTATTAGAGACTCTGAGAGCGTTTTTCCCGAAAGAAGGAAGGACCGAAGCTGAGTAGCCAAGTTCTTTTTCCCTTCCCTCTCTGTACTCTCCTTTGAACTGAGGCCCTACCTGCTCCACATGGCATACTATTAACCCCCCCCCTCTCTCACCTGAGATAAAGACTGCCAAGTCGAGTAGAGCTGCACACAGGGGAGTGGAGGCTTGGTTCAGGAGATTGGGCGGTGCCAGCGGGTAGTGTGACCGTGAGGTAGGAGCTGCCGCAATACTGCCCGGGCCTGGCGAGGGGAGCGTTAGACACTGGGAGGAGAAGGTGCCTGTGTGAGGTAACGTGCCATCTCAGAACTGCGCAGACTCGACGGATCGAATGCTAGTCCAGAAGAGGGGCGGAGCGGCGTTAGGAGGCCTGACGTGACTGAACAGGCTCAGTTTTGGAGCCACTGGTCCTCGGCGCTTGGAGCCACTGATCCTCGGCGCTTGCCCAGAAGTGCCGCTTCACACAGAGGGAGGCGGAGGCAGCGCGCGGTGAGGAAACGAGTGTGGCGTGGTCGCCGATTCCCCTTAGTCTGCGTAGCCTTCCCACAGCGCCAGCTCTGTGACCGAGTGGCTGGACCTGTGGGCGAGGCCTGGCTGAGAGCGGACAGGGGCCTGCAGGTACTTATGGTTCTCCACAGCGGTCCGAGACATTGGCCACAGCGGCCCAACAACTGAAGTAAGGAGCGAGCTGGGGGTAGTAAGGGAGCTGGGATCCACCAACCGGAGGTCCCGAAGGGTGGTTCCTCCCTTTCTTCCTAACTGGAGGAGTGAGTAGTTAAACCAGGAAGCCTTTGAGACACTTACAAGGGGGAAGAGCCCCTAAGCTTATGTGAAGGCTGCTAATGACTGTGTTGATGCTTAACCCTTCTATTACAGGGGTGGAGGAGGAAGCCTACTATAAGGTCATTTTGGCAAATAACTGTTGATCTTTGGTGAAGCAGGTGAAATATCTATTATTCTCTCCTCTAGGAAGTTACCAGAGCATGCTTGAGCCTTTGTAGTTGACAGACTCTGTTATGTGATGTCCCAAGATCTGATTACCTCGGATGTCAACTGAGCTAACTCTGAAAAACTGTTCTGTCTAACGAGTCCAAGATTCATTGTGTATAATGTGCAACCTGGTTACTCCATTTGGGAGCCCTTTTTCTTGTCCCTGCTTAATTTAGACTGTGAAGTGACTGAACAGCTTTATCACTAAGTAAAATGAAAGATGGAGTTTTAGTTGTACAAAGAAGGTGAAACAGCAATATTTGATGTAACCTGTAACCAAATTGACAAATGAGATAAAGCAAAAGCAAAGCAAATTATTTTTATAAACCAGAACGTATTTTCCTAGAGATTTGGTGTAGTGTCGTTATTGAATGGAAGGATGCTGAGTTACTGAAGGGTGTGACGCAAGCTTTACACTTTTGCCTCTAGGAAGTGACTGTCTTACACTGGGCCAGGCTACCCTATGTGATCTGGAGACCCCAGGTCCAACACCATTCTTCCCTGTTTTTAATGTATGGGTGACTATTTGCACTCAGATACGTGGGTGACTTTTGCACCCTGGTATAGGAACTTTGTCCTCTTTTTGTGAACAGATTTGGTTTAGGAGCATGGACACTGGACCTTTATTGGCTCCTTGGTCCCCCCTCTCTTTTGTTGAATTAACATGTCCACCACCCAAATTACTTCAGGTTTCACTATACTAATTCACTACTAATCCTTCATGCGTTCAGGAGTAGCGTACTATTCACCCAAAAAATGCTTTGACGCCTCGTCAGGGGTAGTAAGCACTATATATAAATGCAATTACAATATAATATAATTAGCAGAACTAAGCTCAATGCTGCACTGTTACACCGACAATTCCTAACTGCACAGATTCCACTGATGCTGGCACATACTTGCACCAGCATTTACAAACTGCATTTTCTGCACTCACACAGGTGCAAATCTGTACCAACCTTTCTACCAAGTAATACGTGCAAAACAACATTTACAACCCAGGTAAAATGTAGGCCTGGGCGGTAAATTCCGTTCCGCTCGCGAAATCTGCGGAATTTGGGTAATTTCATGTTACATGGAGTACGGGGAATTGCCCAAAATGCCGCGATCCGCGCTTTTAAAATGTGTGTTTGCAAGATATTTCTCCCCTAGCACGCAAACAGCATTCGCAACCAGGAAAAAAGCATTGTGAACAGGCAGAACACGCAATTCCGCGTGTTCGCTGAACTTTTGCGTGCTCGCGGAGATTTCTTACCGTTTTGCGGAGCTTTGCGTAGTGCAACTAAGCAAATTCCACCCACCCCTAGTAAAATGCCATTTTGCACCTGTTGGTTGGTTCAAAAGTGAGTGTAATGTTGATGCAAAATTGCACCAGTGCAATATTTGCTATCCAGCCTAGTAGCCTGGATGAGATCACGTGGTAAACCGAGAAGAGGTTATTGTTTAGGTGTGGGGTGTCTCAAATGTAGCACCCTAATTTAACAAGAACCTAAATTAAGTATATCAAAGAGACAAATAAGATAAATAAAAAGGAGTTCTCCAGCGGCGTTGTCCGTTTTCTATTATGATGGCGTCTTTATTTTACCTCACGGGGATCACGATGAATACTAACATTTATCCGTGATGAGAATCTGAACATGTCGAATGGCTTCCGGTGAGAAAAAGGTGAGGAGACACAGTAGAGTCTGAAATGGATGTTATCTTTGTAGTATTACAGTGATTGTAAGTTCGGGAATTACAGGAGAACCATCCACTTGTTATTTCAGATTTTAGGGAGTTAATCTGACGGTTTCCGACTATGTGTCGTGTTTAAAGGAGCAGCATAATTTCACAGGTATAAGGTCAGTTACCGAGAGGTGGTTCATTTGTGTAGTTACAGCAGTCGCATTAAAGCTGGTTTTCTTACATCTCCATATTGTAATTTTACAACTGACTGACGGTGGAGAAGACAGCTAGTAAGTTGGTACTTTAATATATCAGTGGCATATCCACCATTGGATTTTGAAGCATGTACCACCAGCTGAGTGAAGCACAGTGTATTTTTGGGACTGAGTTGTTCAGATTTTTGGTCTGTTTTCTTTTTGTTTCTGGGAATGTGTTTATCCACCTTTCCTGTTTCGCATATTCTGTTTTCTGGACCATGTCTCCAAGACAACAATTTGGCACGTAATATGAAATATAAGATAACCACTACATGCTTTGAGTGTTCTGAAAGGTCTCTGCAAATTGTATATGGTTGTAACAGAGTATATTTTCATTATTCTCAGATAAAACCCCTGAAGAAGGGCCAGGTGGCCCGAAATGCATTGGGCATTGTGGCGACCTGACAAGCAGGGACAGAGGACAGGACACTAGGACCCTGTGGATCATGAGGGAGGTGACCAGGTCACCAGACACGACATCCGGTCAGGGGACAGGAAGGGGGCAGACCAGACCAGGGCGACCAAGGGGACGGACGTGGATACGACCAGCTGCAACTAAGATAACAATAAAGAAACGTAATTATACCAACCTGTGTCCTGTGGATCATTGTCCTGTGTGGTGCCCACAACGAGGACACGACAACTGGCGACGAGGGTGGGATCGACGTGTGCCCATTCGAGATTTCGATTCAGGAGCCCACCCTGGATCGCGTCGTGAGGAAAGAAGAGGAAGTGCCTTCAACGCGGGAGCCCACCCCGACTGATGGGGAGACGAAGACCGCTGACTCCGGTAAGCGCTGTGTAGCAGAAAGCGCGAAGGAAAAGGGAATTGGCGCGAGCTCTCGCGAGAGTCTCGGCGGCCATCTCCAAATCAGGCGTGAGAACCAATCACTACGAAGAAAAAGACGGCGGCCATTTTGGAGTCAGGCATCGCGTTGATTGGACGCGAAGCCTCGCGAGAACACCGGCGGCCATCTTAAGAGCAGGCGCAGGAGCCAATCAGATTGAAGGAAACGGCGGCGGCCATTTTAAAGAGTCAGGCACAGCGCGATAAAATAGAAAACAAGAGAAATAAAGGAAATAAAGGTGAAAAAGAGACTAAAGAAAGCGCACACAAGAATTAAGGGCACTGAAAGTGAAAATAAAGGCAGAAATACATATAAGAAGAAAAAGGAAAGAAAAGAAAATAAAGAAAATAAGAAAAGGAGAAGACAAAGAAATAAAACAAGGAGACATAAAGAGATAAAACAAAAAGGCAGAAGGCAGAAAGACAAGGAAAAAGGAACAAAAAAGCCCAGAAGAGGCCAAATAAAGAAAAGACAGAAGAAATAACACAAAGAAAAAGGACCAAGAAAGCCCAGAAGAGGCCAAATAAAGAAAAAAAAAAAAAAAAAGGAAAGAAAAGAAAATAAAGAAGCCAAGAAAATAAAACAAAGAAAATAAGAAAAGGAGAAGCAAAAGGAAAGAAAAGAAAATAAAGAAAATAAGAAAAGGAGAAGACAAAGAATGGCAGATCCAAAGCCCAGCGCGCAATACAGGACACCACTACCTTTCAACTTGTCGGAGCCACAAACAGGAATAAGGTGGGAGAAATGGATCAGACGATTTGAAAGATATGTAGATGATACCGATGTAGCAGATGGAAAGAAACGAGGATTACTGTTGAACCTAGCAGGGGATGACGTTGAAGAGCTCCTGGTGACACTGCCTACCGAGGAAACAAAAACATATGACCAACTAAAGAAATGTCTAACAGCCAAATTCGACCCACAGCGCAACATTGATTTTGAACGATATACTTTTATTATTGCCTGTCAACAAGTCGGCGAAACACTAGACGACTTCGCAACAAGGCTAAGAAAGTTGGTAACGCATTGTGAGTTTGACAAATTTGATAACGAGCAAGCAATAAGACTACGGATCATAGAGGGCTGTCGTGACACCGGATTCAGAGCAAGAATACTAAAGGAACCGACCTCATTGGAGAACATCCTGTCCCTAGCAAGAGCAGAGGCGAGAGCAATGGAACATGCCAAAGAAATGGAAAGAGGGAAAAGTGTTGAAGTAGAAAACGCACACTTTACAACAAACAGATATCGCACAGACCGATGGAAGAATGACCGGAGGGAACAAAAAGAGAGGAGACGACCTGAAGGAACATGCTACAAGTGTGGAATGGAATTTCCACACCGAGGTCCATGCCCAGCATTTGGCCAGACATGCAGAAGATGTGGTGGAAGAAATCACTACGCCAGCATGTGCCAAGGCGCACAATTCAGAGGAGACGACAAGGGGAGAACGGGAAGACAACTGGAATCGACAGCAAGACATGTCAGATACATCAACAATGAAAGGAGAAGTTCATCACGAGGGTCAGGCGAAGAAGAGGAAGAAATGAAAGTGGAAAGACTATACCACATGTCGGAGGTGCGCATCGAGCGGAGCGAGGAAGAAGAAACAGGAGAGACAACACAGCCAGCAGACAGAAGCACCAGAAGAAAGATGGCCGAAGCAAAGATAAGAGTAGGAGCGCATGAAACAGACTTTATACTGGACAGTGGTGCAACATGCAATGTCATGTGTATATCGGAATACGAGAGAATGGAAATAAAGCCGGCCCTGAGAGCGTCCCAGGTAAAGGTTTTTACCTGGGGGGCAAGGAAAGAAATAACAAACTGCGGAAAATTCACAGAGGAACTGAGATACAAGGACACAATAAAAAGAGAAGACATTCATGTTCTACAAGGCGATGTCCCAGGGCCATGCCTGATGAGCAACAGCACAGCGAAAACGATGGGCCTTATAACGATGATATATAACAAAAATAATAGACCTGCTGAGAACAAGCAAAGAGAAGACTCAGGGAACAAAGAAAGAGGAAGAGAACAAAAAAGAGGAAGAGAACAAAAAAAAGTGATTGAAGGAACAAATACAACAAAGGGCGGCGGTAGAAAGAAAGGAACGCGAAGCAAAAGAGAGGGCCGAGAACAACGACAAAGACGACGAGAGACTGACAAAAAGGGAGCAGAAGGAGGACCATGGAAGAACAGAAACAAGGCAAAAAGGGGAAAGCAACGACGAAGAAAAAGAGCGGGTGGCGCACTGAGAGCAGACGGAGGACAACAGAAAAGCAGGAACAAAGCTGATGGCAGATATGGACAATCAAAGAAAGAAAGCAAGGAAACAAAGAAAGTATGTAGAAAAAAGTAGGAAGCAGAGACTGGGGAGAAGGGCCGACGAGACGGACAAAAACATCTCTCTCTCTCTCTCTCTCTCTCTCTCTCTCTCTCTCTCTCTCTTTCTCTTTTGTCATCACCACAACAAGCAAATGCAGTCAAGGACTGAAGGGGCGGAAATGGTCAGGAAAGGAACATCATGAATATTTTGTTTATAACAAAGGGGGAGATGTGGCGACCTGACAAGCAGGGACAGAGGACAGGACACTAGGACCCTGTGGGTCATGAGGGAGGTGACCAGGTCACCAGACACGACATCCGGTCAGGGGACAGGAAGGGGGCAGACCAGACCAGGGCGACCAAGGGGACGGACGTGGATACGACCAGCTGCAACTAAGATAACAATAAAGAAACGTAATTATACCAACCTGTGTCCTGTGGATCATTGTCCTGTGTGGTGCCCACAACGAGGACACGACAGGCATGAATGTAAAAATTGGAATAAGTTCATCACCAACAGAATAAAAATAAGTTATTTGGAATCAACATTTATTATGAATACGTGTTTTCGTTTATGATTTAATTGAATTCTGAATACTGTGTAAAAAACAAGATGTTATAGGAAACAGTTGTAATTAGATTGTAAAGATAATAGGTTGCAATAGCCCTAAGCTACAGTGCTGGTCAAGTTTCAAGACTTGAATATATGTTGGTTTCTAGTTATAGGAATGTGTAGACAGCATGTCTCAACTGTAGCACGCTAATTTAACAAGAACTTAAATTAAGTATATCAAAGAGCAGAATAAGATAAATAAAGAGGAGTGCTCCACCTTCTGTATATATTAGGTGGGGGTGCAGCCATGTTACATCACGGAAGTCTCAAGGATTGTGAAAAGCCCAAGTGGCACACAAAGAACAAGTGTAACAAATGAGCCACGCCCATTCAGCAAGAGAGTGGGATGGTTATAGTGAGCCGCCACTGGTGCATTTTAGAGCAAATTGTCACAAATAAATGAAAAACCATAGTGTGGTAGCACACTGTCATTTATAGACAGCACATTTTACATTGAATTCGGCTCCTGCAATTGCCACTACATTTTCAATAGACATGCAGTTTTACTGGTAAATCTATATGGTGCACAGATGATAATGTGTGGAAATCGGGTTTCAGCAAATATTTATCATTTGAGTATCACTTAAATAAACAGTAGCTGCCAGCATCTGGGCAAAGTGGCAGGGCCGGGACGGGAGAACCGGGGACGGATAAAAAAAAACAACTTACCTACATCCACGCTCCGATCTGGCTCCGGGCACTGAAAACACAGGGCGCCCAGAAACCCATGTGGTCAATGCTGAAGCGTCATGTTTGGCCTGGGCACTGTGGATGTGTACTCCCAGGTAGACTGAGAGCTTGCATGCTCGCTCCAATCCAGAAACGTAGCTGGGGTTGGAGAGGGCTTTAGTGTGTATGACGGTTTTGCCGTCCTGAGATGGCTGGCCAAACCGTCATGCACATTGATTACAGCGCAAAACACTCCGCCACCAGCCTCTCATCTCTGGCCCTGGCCCCAAGCCTCGGTTCCGACAGCCAAAATAAAATGATAATAAACAAGCATTAGTTATCATTTTATTTGTATTTTTTGGGCTGTTGGCAAAGGGGAGGCGACGCTTCAAGTAAAATGTCTTGTTTGAATCTATTAAAATCTTTCTTTCCATCACACTTCAGGATTACAAAAGACAATGTGCCTCATTTGTGCTTTCTTGCTGCTGATATATTTCTACATATTTGTACACTTAATTTGCAGGTATTTACATTTTGTTCAATGTTATAAAAGCATTGACAACCTACAATCTTTCCTTTCACACCCCAGGTACCCCAGCAAGATTGTCACATGCCTCTGTTTTTGGCATAGCAAATGTAAGAAGGATGCAAAAAAATACAAAGGATTCTTTATTGCAAATTCAGTCTTTGAACTCCGGCATGGTTATTTTGAGGGTGCTTCTGCATGCCCTACAACCCTACTTCCAGCGTCTATGGTTGGGAGAAGGATGGGGAGAAAGGGTGGAAAGGAATGTTCAGAGATGAACATAGAAAGTGAAAAAAGACTAAGTTAGAGTTTGGCTGACAGTAATTCTGGTAGGCCGCCAGAGTAGCGGAGGATTACCCCTCGAAATGTCTGTACCCACCATCTGGAAATTGACTGGCTAACATTTATGGCAGTGTGAAAGAGAAGCAAAGAGCAGATCCAAGAGGTGCTGTAAAAACTGAGAGAAAATGAGAAAAGAGTGTAAGAGACAGAAGGTCAGCATCAGAGAGAGAAAAAGGTGAGAACGCAGGGTAATCCCTCGGGAATGAAAACTAAGGTCAGTGTGAAGTGGCTGCCAGCACCATGGCCCCCACACACATGCTCGGCCACCTGTCTGCAGAGCCAGGCCAGAGTCATGCCCACCTTCCAAAGGTCGCTCTATACTTAGCTGCCAAGAAGCGAGGGACTGTGGAAGCAGCGCTGCGACAATACCACAAAGAGCAGCATGGGGGGAGGGATCAGCGAGAACTGGGAGGGACCTTCAAACCCCCAGTCCTTGCCTAGAATCCACCCCCCAAGCATGAACGACAACACAATATCCCTTCTCCAGCTTCGACGTGGAGCAAGAGGTAGCTATGATTGTGCAGAAAGTGCAAGGGCACCAAGGCCTAGTAGTGTGAGTCCACTAGTTATGGTTGCCTTTCACTAGCAAACTACCCAAACCCAGATCAGTTGACTGGGGTGAGTGCTTGATTTGCTCAAGCGCTCCGTCCATCATCCCCTTTGGTATTGCCTTTCACTAGCAAACCAGGCACACAGGGCCATTCTCTTTGCTTGAATCAAGGCCCTAGGAGCCCTGTGTGGGGCTGCTGTCTGTTTAAGACCTTGACAGGGAAGGTGACAGGAGCCTGGCGGGCAGGCTGAAGGAGACGCTTGCAGCAATGCAATAAGCTCCTGACATTTATATTTTGGCAGCAGAGGTATAACCAACTGTAAATCACAGCCCATACCTTTTTTGAGGCACCAGTGTGTGCAAAATAATCAGCAGAGGGCTCGCCAAGAACACAGTGCCTGTGGGCCGCCCTTAAAGTCATAGGTGCTGAGAAGCCCTCCCACACACACAAGGTTTCCCACAGCACCTTACTGAACTGGTTACACAGGGGATGCCATCTGTGGGTTGTGGGAGGCTGGAGATGGAAGCCAGGTGCCAGGGTAGAGTCATCTATTATCGCCTGCATGTTTACTAGGCTCCATTCCACTGGAAACAGAATGCCCGGCGCTTAGAAGACTATGTGCAGTTCTCGCCGTGCCACGCGGACACCTCATTCCAATGGGCCTCTACCATCCGGCAAGGGTGTGAGGCAGAGGGTTGGTATTATAGGCAGCTGATGCTGCAGGTGTCAAATTAAGCCCTGGAATGCATGCTTCTCATTCTGCCCTCCCAACTTCACCCCTCTATCCCATACATCACAGTGCCATGTCATCACCTTTAATAGGATGTCCCAAAATAAAGTAAGATAAAGCATCACTGTGGTTATTAGGTGCCTTTGGAAAGGAGATGAGAGGTGTTAGAATGTCATCCTTTTGCCTTGTTCACCAACATTTTTTGCTGAATGATCCTGGTGTTAACTGACTCTGCCTGAAGCCTGGGCTCTGCTAACCAGGCCCAGGGTCAATGCTAATGCTATGTGTAAAAAGGTACATGTAATAGGGTACACTTTAAATTGGTAAGCACAGACCCTATAAGACCCTAGTTGATAATAGGGTCAGGGGTGTAATCTGCTTATAGGTCCCTAGTATATAATAGGGCGTGGAGGTTTACAGACGCAGCATATTTCCTGCACTTGTATGTGTGCGCTGCTGTGTTCCTGCTGTCCCTTTAAAGCCAGTCTTGGCTTGCAGCCTGTCTTTAAAAGTAAATTCTCACAATTGGTATTGACAGACCCTATAAGTCCCAGTAGGTAATAGGACTAGGGGGTTCAAACTATCTATGAGTCCCTAATATGTAATAGGGCATGACAGTTCAGAGGCCCAGTAGATTTCCTGCACTTGCATGTGTGCACTGCTGAGTGTTTGGTGTCATTTTAAAGGCAGCCTGGCTTTGCAGACTCTTTAAAAGTAAATTGTGTGCATACTCAACTTTGGTGGTATGGGCACTTTAAAAGTGATCATCTGCCTTCTTTTTACATAGACTAGTCAATTTGTTGCGGAACCTATAACTAATTGCAATACAATTTCTGTGAGTGGATTGTTATTGAAATTTTTCCGTAGAAAACGATGGTGAAATGTCTACCACTCTATCATGACGCGTTAATCCAATATGGCGGATTTTCCAAAATGGCTGCCTATTATTTGAGATATAGGGTATAACTGTTTATATGCCCATGTGTGGTATCATTTTATATGTTTTTAGGGACGGGAAAGTCAAAAATAACATCAAAAATTGTTTCTGATGACCATAATATCAAATAATCGTGGAATATGTCAGATAGACAAAGTTTGTAAAATTTTTTCGTTGACTTATATGACAAAGTGTGAAGGAACGTAAACATTACAATTAACTCTTGAAATAAAAAGTTTGCTATTGTTTGTGTAACTTTGTTGTTATTGTTTGTTTTTTTGTTAATCAAAAATGTTTCATTTATGTGTTACAGGTTCTTGCGAGTTGCTGTGAGATACAGTGAAAATGGACGCAGAAAAGTGTTTCATTTGTGATGTGGTGTTTCAAGAAGATCACGATGTAGCTGTACTCACTGAAAGAGGAGTGACTGGAATTCAAAAAACATGCAAGGAGAGAAAAATATCTAAGTTTCACGTTTGTGTTGGGCAGAAAGTTCACAAGAAATGTAGAGCGCGTTTTGTTAACTTGAAAACTCCGTTCCAGGAGAAAGAATCAGATCCCACAACTTCTCTTGTTCTACGGTCGTGTGAAACCCTGTTTGATTTTAGAAAAAATTTTTTTTTCTGTGGTACGGAGTTAAGTTTATACTTCAGGGAGAGGAAAAAAAAATGTGTGGTTTAGGATTCGGCGAAATGACCCACGGAAAAGGTCTGACAGAACAGCAGCAGCTTGTCTGGGTTATGTCACGCCCTATTTGCGCCCATTTGAATGAATGCATGCAGGACTTTGCTTCAGTGAAGCATGCACCAAGTGAGCAACATGTTACTATGACCAGTTCAAGAATTGAACGCGATAAAGGAGATACACAGAAAGTACTGGTATATGTGGAACAGCTCAATGTTTTTGAGCGAGACAGCAACCTGCGTAACATTGTCACGGGAGTTACTTATGGCAGTGATGTTAATCCTGAACTTGCAGAAAAAATTAGAAATAGAATTCTTAATGAGATGACGGACAAAAGAGTCTCTGAGTTCTCTTTCAGAAAAAGCAACCAGGTGAAGGTAATGAAATCAATTCAATCTGTTAAATTGAAAGAAGAAACCTTTGTTATGGATCCTGAACTATTGTTTAAGCGCTTGTTGCTTTGTGCTCAGACCAGTGGCGTGGATTTTCAGGAGGTGTTTCGTTATGAGCTTTGCTCATACCAAGCTAGTTTATTCAATAAGCCTGGACTTATGAGGGAATCTGGGAAGTCGCAGCTGCCAATTATATTAAAGAGCAAGTACCAGCCGTTACTAACATGCCCGAAAATATGCAGTTCTTCATTGATGGTGGGTGGTTACTACATCGTCTTCCTTGGAGTCTGAATCAGACATTACATGAGCTGCTTTGTGCCTATGAGAGATATTTGCTAACAAAGTATGGCCAGGCAATAATAGTATTTGACTGATAGGAAAATACGTTTTCTACAAAATTAGAAGCCCATCTAAAAAGAAACCGAGGTATTGTAGGATCTAAAGTAAGTTTCATAACGTCTACCTCCATCACCATCCAAAAACAATTATTTCTGAGTAATAATGAAAATAAACAAGCCTTCATTGCTGAAATATCGCAAAAGTTACAAGAAGCTGGGTGTAAAACAAAGCAAGCTCATAGTGATGCAGACTTCATGGTCGTTTTGGAGGCTAGTGAGTCGGACAAAACTCAGCCTACAGCCATTGTTGGCGAGGACACCGATCTTCTCATACTACTCCTTCATCATTTTCAAGAAAACCAATTTGATATTTTCCTTTGCCCAGAACCTAAGAAATCTTCCAAAAACATAACTGTGTATGATATTAGGAAATTAGCAAAAGCTTTAGGTAATGACGTCTGCTCTCACATCTTATTTGCTCACGCCATATTACGTGTGATACCACCTCCAAACCATTTGGATTAGGAAAACGTGACTCCATAAAGTTGCTAAGAAAATCAGGCAGCTTCAAAGAAAGTGCTGCAGTATTCCAAACTTCACGAAAATCAACAGACGAAATTGAAAATGCTGGTCTTAATGCTATTATATCGTTGTATGGAGGAACAACAGGAGACAGCACACTACATGATATGAGACTTCGAACTTTCACTTCAAAGCAACAAAATCAACAATACTTGTGAAACAGGAAGTCTTGCCTCCTACAGAGGATGCCTGCAATTTCATTCACTCAGAGTATATAATCAGGTGCAGCAGTGGATGGGTTTTCATATGGATCCATTACAGTGGGGATTTGAAGTGAAAGATGGAAGATTGGCTCCCATTAGAATGAGTCAAGCACCAGCATCAGATCATTTATTAAAATTTGTGAAATGTGGCTGTATCAAGAGTCAATGTGCGACTCTGCAATGTATATGCAAAAGACAGGGAATAGTGTGCACAGATGCGTGCACGGATTGTCGAGGAATAAGCTGTTGCAATTCCATGGAAGTGGACATGGACGATGATTGAAATCATACTCTTCTTATACTAAGGAGTGCTGTTTGATTTTATCTCTTTAACAATTTTCATTTGTCAGTGTCATATTGAGAAGTGCTATATTATCTAGTTTAAATTTGTTTATCCTTTTCAAATTATGTTAAAAAATGGAAATAAAAAATAATGTCAAAACTATGTTTGGCATATTAACATATAATTATCGTTGTTTATTGTATGAATCCCAATTTGATGTTATAGTCATCAGAAACAATTTTTGATGGTATTTTGGACTTTCCTGTCCCTAAAAACATATAAAATGATACCACACATGGGCATATAAACAGTTATACCCTAACTCTCAAATAATGGGCAGCCATTTTGAAAAATCCGCCATTTTGGATTAACGCGTCATGATAAAGTGGTAGACTTTTCACCATGGTTTTCTACTGAAAATTTTCAATAAGAATCCACTCACAGAAATTGTATTGCAATTAGTTCTAGGTTAGCCCATTCTTTGAACTAGTTTGACTAGACTAACATATTAGGCACCCCAGGTCTTCCCTACATGTCCCAGGGGTGGGGGTGGGGGGCATGTAACTAAAAGCAGTGATCTTAAAAAATATGCTTTATATGCCCTTGTGAGGAACAACTGCCCATTTAATATTTTCCCCTTTGGTGATACTTAGATCCATAGGCTAACATTGCAATATTTTATGAAGATATAACTATTGCTGGGAAGGGACTACATTTCATTCACGGATTTAAGAGATTGGTATTCATAAATGCAAAAATTCGCCACAGTGGAATTTATCATAAATAGTATAGAAGAGAAGTGATAGAACGTTCTCCTCTGTGAGCCAAAATCAAGCCTTCTCGTGATCTCTGCTGATTGGCCAGCCTTAACAGGCTAAGCCAGGCTGCTTTGATTAGGTCTTAAGTGGCCTGGCAGGAGCAGAGGTTATCTGATAGAGAGAGCTTAGCAGCTGTGGGGGTTGGGTCCTAGATAGAGGGCTGACTAAATCAAACTGAGCTCATTGAGAGAGCAGTTCAGTAAGGAACACCAGTCATACCAATCGCCAGGGCTTTAAGTGGAATTAAAAAACTAGGGGATCTCTCAAAGGGGCGTTGTCAATGTAATTAGGGGCGTGACTTATTAATACACAAACAGAAAATCTGTGCTTAGCATAGTGTGCCTCTCAACTAGTATTTTGCCGTTTTTGTCATTGCATACAGAAATATAATAAAAGTAACATTCCACCTTCCAACAAGTCAGGGCTATTGGCTTTGCAAATAGCTGTTAGTTGTGTAAGATAAATAAACAACAACTATGGCTTCATTGTATAGAATATTGAAAATGTTTCAGTTCTGAAATGATGAGGCTCTGAAAGACCTACATCAAGTTTCTTCAAAGTCACCTCAAAGGCAGTGAAGGGTGGCACTTCTGCAGAAGTAAGATTTTTTTTTCGGTCTGAGGGCAAAATTGCCGATGCCGCTAAAGACCTGTCACAGCACCTGGCAGGAACCGGCCCACTTAAAGGCCTATGTACCACATCCTGTGCCCCAGCCAGATGGCAGGCTTAGGAGAGGAATTTAGAGGTCAGGGTGAGGAGAGCTAATTAATGGAAATGAACCACACTGTGGGTTGGTTTAGCTACCTCTTACTCCTCTCCTCTGGAGAGAAATAATGCATGTTGGATTTTGAAAGTGCAGTTCTTTGTTGAACAAGAAGATGCCACACTTTGGAGGAAGTTGGCATGCTTCTGGGTGGCACCCAAAGCGGTACAACAGGGGGTGGTGATGGAAGGAGCATCTGAACCAATCAAACACTCACACCCAGTCAACAGATCTGGGTTTAATCCATCACCGTTCTTTAGCCCACTCTGCCACCCCAGTTCAGACATGGCCATATGCAAATCAGTCTGACCCTGTGCCTCATGGGAACAGTCCAGCCCAAACTGCCCAGCCATGCCTTCCCTGGACCGGAAACTAGCTTCCTAGGACCGGTTTCTGCCATTTCAGCCGTCTTCAGCCAGGCTTGCTTGAATCCAGTGGCAAAGTGAGCAAGGGACTCACGTCTGAGCATACCCTGCCAACTTATGCGAACAAAGATGTACAAAAGGGGGAGGGTGGCAGAGTGGGCTAAAGGACGGTGATGGATTAAACCCAGATCTGTTGACTGGGTGTGAGTGTTTGATTGGTTCAGATGCTCCAACGATCACAACGCCCTTTTGTACCGCTTTGTCACTCTTCAGCAGGCCTCCTCCTTTATTAACAACCTTGCCTTTTCTTCACTTAGCCCTTCTTTATTAAAACGTTTACATGGCACCACTGGTATCGCTGATTAGCTCTTTTGGCATTTCAACTTCCTCCAACGCTGATGACACTCAATTGATTTTGTCCCTGGACAAAAACTCCTTTGGGTCATGGCACACTTTTAAGAATTGTTTTACTGTCATTATTCACTGGATGGAAAGGAATCCTCTGAATTACAACACAGGCACAACAGAAATACACAATGTGTTCTCCCCCATGATATTTTGTGCTTCCCCTCCACCTCCATTTGAGGTAGACAGAAATTTAGGAGTAAAATTTGACAAAATTATGTCTTTTCAGCCACAAGTCTTATCAGTTGCCGGCACATGTTTTTCCTTGATCACTTTAAAAATTCATTTAGGAAGATGGCAACCTTTGCACTTTTTACTTCAAGGTTGGACTACTCTAACAGCTTTTATCTAGGCATCGCTAAGCAACTGCTTAACAGGTTCCAGGTTATCTATAACTCGGCTGCTAAACTCATGCTCAGACTCCCCAGGCTTTGCTCTGCTTCTCAAGCTCTCAGAGAGTTTCTTTGGCTGCCTATTCATAAGAGGGTTCTTTTTAAAACACTGGTTCTGGATTTTAGGGCCTTCCATGCTACTGACCCCAAATCTTTATCTGATCCCTTTTGTCACAATAGGACACAGTGGACCCTCAGATCTTCAAATTCTAATCTGTTAAAACCTCTTACCTACAGGCTAAATCTATAGGAGGCAAATCATTTGCTGCCGTGGGTTCCAAGACTTGGAAGCAACTTCCTGGTTCTTTTTAACGATGACTAATAAAGCCAATTTTAAGTAGAACCTCAAAACCTGGTTGTTCTTGGCCCCCGGAGGCACTGTGTGTTCACCTAATGTAACTTGCTTGTGCTTAGGTTCTTTCTGCCTTCTTCATTCACTGTCTTTTTAGGTGTTTTAGTCTGATTAATTTTTGCAACGGTTGAATTGAGGAATGGTGTTTGAGCTTGCATCAGTGCCTCTGTTTGAGCGACTCTGCCAGGGCCGGACTGGCTACCCGGCAGTCTGGAATGCTGCCGAGCTGAGGGCTGATTTCACAGCGGTGCGGTGGGGGCTGATTTCACAGCGGTGGGGGCTGATTTCGTTCATGGAGACCAGCGTGTGCTTCGAAATAATTGATGCAAAACGAGTTTCGTTTAGCACACGCAGGTCTCCATGAACGAAATCACCCCCCAGCTAGGCAGCATTCCAAACTGCCCAGTAGCCAGTCCGGCCCTGGACTCTGCTCTTTACAAGTACTGTATTCATTCATTTATTCATTCATTCATTCACTGCCCCTGCCAGTGACAGTACCAACACAACAACTAACCATTGCAGTCCTACAAGCGTGTCAGGGCAGAAGGTATCAGCAAATGTTCATATATATATTGAATTAATAAACAACTATTGAGTGCTTGTCTCTGAATAACACAAACGTCATCACCATGTGGCAGATTGTCATAATTCCTGTTGTTGATAATTAAGTGCTGATGCTGAGCACCGGAACCCACGGGCTCAATTTAAGCATACTTCAACAACCAAAAGAAGCTGGGCTTTCTCTAAAGGAAATGACATCATTACGCAAAGAACGCTGATTAGACAGAAAAGAGGTCCTGTAATTGGATATAGAGATGTGGTTAATTCTAAGAAGAGCCGGGTATACAATGTATCGGGCAAATCGCGTATTGTAAGCAGCCGATGAAGAACAATTCTATCTCGTGCAACCCGGTTGAGTAATAGAGATGAAGGGCGGATTGTCTTTTAACACTTTATAAAAAATAGATTCAAATAGGTTTGGTTTTTAATATGAGAAACCGCGTATCACATAGACAAAGGATGTGATGGAGGCTCCCTCTATTTTTCTATTTTTTAGCTATAGAAAAAGAATAAATACAGAAGTACAGAAGTTTAGAACCGGAAGGACCTAAAGAGAGACGTGGTCCAAAGAAATAGTGAGTGAGAACATACAGAATTTACTCCTGATAATTCAACTAGCATAATGAGGAGAGTGGATTATTTTTTAGCTGTTACCTTTTTTTATCATCCCTCCACTTAGATTTTATTGAAGTATAGTGGCGCCGGCAAGAAGAAGGGAAGTACTGCAACAGGTCCAGAACAATTGTTTTTAAATTTAGGTAGGTAACAGTCACAGGAAATGGGACAGCCAGTGTATATATTGGGTTAGTGTGGGGCAAATTTGACTTGAGTCAAGTTGTGACTTTACCATTTATGTGGTTTGTACTAGGAAGTAAGCTGATGGTTGGGCTGATGGTTGGACCCTTTAGCTGGGACTGAATATATATATATATATATATACAGCTTCATACACCCTATCAGAGAAAGGGTATTAGAACAAGTAAGTCGCTAATAATAATGGCATCCATACTGGGATTTCAAACGTGACATGGAGAGTAATTTTAGAATCTCCTGAGTTTCTGATATAATCATACACTGACACTTCTCAGGCTGCGGTAGCTCGTCACAGAGCCTTTTGGATTAACATTGTCCGAACAAAACTTTCGACCATTTTATAATAGTTTACGAGATTATAAAAGGATTGTAGATTGTTCCCTTTCATTACAATTGGTAATTGTGGGGGATAGAATTAAGGAATGATGGGTGGTTTAATTTTGGCCCTTTCAGGCACTGTGGGGACCAGTAAGATTGCAGTATTGGCATTCTAAAACTTCGGTTTTCTTTATAAAAGATTGGGTTCTTAAAAGAAATACAGTTTATACTTTGATAATTGTTTGGAGTCATAATTGATTTTTTTATGTCATATTTATTTAGTCTTTATTCCTATATGTGTTTGTTTATAGATTTTCTAAAACAACGGGAGTACATAACGCTACTGTCTTGAAAAAGAAGGTTTAATTCAAACGGCCCTTCGAAACGCGTCTTTTTTGCAACAAATCCACTCAAAGAAATGTCACCCTAGATGTTGATGAGTTACAAGACGTCAGGGTTCTTTTATGTAATTAATGCTATGGGTTATGGTGATTTATGATTTATATTACTGTCTGTTTTAACTCTCGTGTTGAGCGGCTTTGAATATTGTTTTTATTGTGATTAATTGTGTAAGGAATTGTACTTATGTAATGGAAAACATGTTTGGGGTGTGATTTATGGATAAAAGGTTTTTAACCCTGTATTAATTGTTCTAATAAATTGCAATTACAAATGTATAAAATGTAGGTTTTTGTGCCAATACGTTGAAAACACTGGGTTTAACAGTGACCTCTTGGATAGTATGCTGAGTGTATGAGAATAGATTGTCTGATTTGAGGTATTTCTTAAATAAAGGTGTGAATATAATATACTCCCAGAGGACACTACTTTAGAATTTCAATGTAAGCACTGCCTTTATCTCACTACAGTCTGATTTCCTGGTATGTTCCTTGAGAACAGACCTAATCAATACATCCCCACTCTACTAGGACAATGCAGCCAGCATTAACCCTTCAAAATCGGGACCAGTAGTACCTCCCGCCTCCTAGCACTTTTGATAGAGGAAGCCCATTATTTTAGCACATACAACTGCTTCTGGAAGGAGTTCTGTCTATGGGTTGGGTTGCAGCCATTATTTACTCCATCAGTGGTTTCAACCTGACTGCCACCTCCATAACTGTGCCACAGTTACTAGAAGAAGGATGGGATAGCTGAAATTCACTTCTCGTTCCTATGAACATAGGGCCATATGTATCAACACATTTCGCCATAGACACAGAATGGGCAAAACCCTTTCATACATCTGGCCCATAGTGTGTAATTGCTCGCAGCCCCCACCTTCCGACAAGACCCCTAGTAAAGTAATCAGGACACTAAGAAGTCCCTACATGCTTCAAAAATATATATATGTTTTTAATTTGACAACAGACTGCCAGACATTAACCATTGCACTATGAGGATGTTGGTGTCAATTAAATTAAAAAAAATCTTGCAGGTTTATGTCTTTCTCCTCACTCCACCTCACCTATTCTATCCCACCTCCGTCTCGCACTACTCTCTATCCTTAAACTCTATATACATAGAGTCCTCTCGACCTACCTCAACTCTATACTTCAGGTATATCGACCTCACCTCCATCTATCAATACACCTCTCTACCCCTTCTCTGTCTAACTCTGTATCAAAACCTCATCTCTATCAACCCATTTTTGTAGTTTAATTCTCTACCACTCCAACCATTATCTAACTCAGCTCTCTCTCTACACCACCCCTCTCTCTGCACCTCATAGATCTTTCCATCACAACGCCCTGTAACTGTTTTCCATCTACTTTACAGCACTCTCAGGGGAATATTTACAACGAAGTGACCGAGTGCAGCATTAGCCGTTGCAGCGGAAGATTGGTTATGTGCGGGAAGGTCTCCCTTCCAGCACACAAGCAATCTTTAAATTATGTTTTCTAACTTTTATGTGTGCTTCTTAATGCAGCACACCTAGAAGTTGCAAAACATAATTTTTGTATTGTTCATGTGCAAGAAGGACCACCTTCCTGCACATAAACAATCAATGGCAATTTGCTGTTTCTATGTGTGCTGCACAACACAGCACACATGGAAACAGTAAAACAAGGCGAAATAAAGCATTTCTCCTCGTTTTGCCTGTTTAAGACCAGGTTTTCCCTAGTCTTAATTTTGGCGCTGCAACCTATTTACTTGTAAATAGGGGACAGCGTCAACATCAATGGGTACTGCGGTGGAACGCCCACTGCAACATCTATTGCCCTCCCCTTTCACTCTAAGTACAGCGTGAAAGGGTGACTGATTTGCAAGGCAGCGTTAAGCCACGTTAAATGGCTCAACGCTGCCTTGTAAATAAGGCAAAGACCCTATTGCCACCACAGTCTCACTGAAAGTGATGTTGTGGTGGTGATAGGGGCATGTAAATATGCACCTCAATGTTGTATCACTTCACCCCATATATTTCTTTCCATGTTTCTCTCCTCGTCTGTTTATATTGTCTAATTTCTCTTTACTCCGCACATCTTCTACCACATCTGTCGCTACCCACCTTTTTCTCACGCTGTCCAACCTTTTAACTACCTCTCCATTCATTTGTAACCTTTCCAATTCCCTTTTCTCCCTGTATTCCCCTGTTCCCTTTACCTCACTTCTCTCACCACCGTACTCAATTCTTGCGGCCTCTCTTTCTCTAGCTCTGTATTACATCATTACCTCCTCTCCCTACATAGACTTTTCTAATTTAACTCATTATTTTTATCTCACCTATTTCATTCTACTCCCCTTTCTATATACATCTCTTTCACCTCTGTCACTGCCCCTCCATTTACCTCACAACTCTCTCTACCTCACTGTTAAACCTGACCGCCTTAGGCAACAGTTCCCCCAAACTTTGTGCCTTACTCCTTTATTCTTTTGCTGATCTCATTTTTGTTGGCTTTAGGACTTTGTGCCCTTCACAACTGCTAACCTGTGCGAAAGTGCGTGTGCTACATGGTAATGTCGGCTTACCCCCAATTAGCACATTTAAATTACTTGGAAGTCCCTAGTAAAGTGGTACTACATGTCCCCTGGGCTTGTAAATTAAATGCTACTAGTGGACTTGCAGTACTCGTGCCATCCACTTAAATAGCCCTTTAAGCATGCCTCAGGCCTACCCTTGCAGATCCTGTGTTTGCAGTTTTAAACTTCCATTTTGACCTCGCATAATAAACCTTATGCCATGCCAAAACTTCCTTTTTAATACATATAAGTCACCCATATGGCAGTTGCAGTGTATTTAAAAAATGGAACATGTACTTTTAACTTTTAAATGTCATGTAGTTAAAAACTCTTCAATTCCTTTTTCACTACTGCAAGGACTGCCTCACCCATAGGTTAACATTGGGTTAATTTATTAAATTTATTAAGTGATAACTTTCAATTGGGAGCAGGCAGTTAGGATTATTGAGTTTGTTTTCTAAAGAATTGTAATTTAAACCCTTCTTTAATGGTAAAGTCGGATTTTAAGTCACAATTCTCAGAATGCTACTTTTAGAAAGTTGGCATTTTCCTGTCCCAACCATTTGGTGCCTGCTACCTGTATCCAGGGTCACATGACTAGGTGTAGCTGGCAGTTGGTCTTTGTGTATTGCTCACAGGCAGTGAAACACAGGTATCGGCAGGATGGGCTATCTGTGAATTGATGAGGGGGAGGAGCTGCCACCTACCACAATTGCACAACACAAAGGCTCTGCATGGGCACACCCCCAAAGGGGTTGACACTAGTCTTTTGTGACCCCAAACAAGATGGGGCCAGGGCAAAGAGGGAGGAACTTCCAAACACCTCTGGGGGTGTAAACCTCCTGAACCTTTTCCTACTTCAGAGTAGGCAACAGTTATAAAAAATTGATCCTCAGACCTAACTTTTCAGCAGCAGCGGCTCATACTCTAGGCTTCGGCGGAGGAGTGTCGCCGTAAAGGAAAATGAAACTGTTATTATAAATTTATTTTTCACTATTGCTGTGTGCTTTGAAGGTGCAGGCGAGGTGGGGCTATGCCGGCCGCAGCGCAGGGGGCAGAGTGAAGAGCATACTCTAAAGTGTGCATTACTCTTTAGCTGGACATTTTGCGCCGGCCAAACAGCCATGTGCACTTTGCATGTTACACAGCCTGGTGAGGAACATGACCAGGCTCCCATTCCCCGTCTGAGTGCCGAAACATGGCGCTCAGACCAATCACAATGCTGCATTGCAGCGTTGTGTTAGGCTTAGGGTAGGGAGACTGGGTGCTTCCTGTTCCTACTCAAGTCGTGTCCTGGACGTGAAAGAAGAGCACACAGGAGAGCCAGCCGCTGGGAAGGCAGGTGTTCTTTTTCTTTATTTTTCCTCCTTTTCTTTTATATAACACCCCGCCGCTCGCCCCACCACCACTCCATGGGAGCAGACACTACTGCTCTTCAGTACACCTCTGGATCTGTGGAAGACTCAGCAGGACTGCTGTCCTGCTCTGCAAGAAAGACTGCTACTCTCCACCCCTGCTGCCCTGTCACCCTGCTTCCTGGGTGAAAAGACTGGACCTGCATCTTGAACTCCAGACCACCAGATTCACTCTAAGGGCTAGTTGGCTGGCCTCCCGATCAGAGTGTCAAGGACAGGAAAGACTCCAACCATCTTGAACCCAGCACCTGGACTCTGTCTTCTGTGAGTTCTACCCCCCAAGTGCTGCCACTTCGAGGATCCTTGGAAGTGAGTCTGAAAGTACTTTGCTAGCTTGGCTGTGTTCCCTTGAAGCAGAACCAACGTAGCGCAGCCCTTTGCATCCCCGATGCTGGACCTCGCAATGCTGACCCCAGGCTACTCGGAACCACCGCTCTGCAACACAGTCCTTCGCATTACATGCCACTTGTCAATGGAATCCTCAGCGATGACTCAAGACGTCGCATCACAGCCCGCAGCTTCCTCTGAACCAATGGTGCTCAACGCATCTTCAACGCAGGACTTCACATCCCATGCCCCTTATTAATGGCATCCTCAACGATGATGCAAGACCTTGTATCGCAGCCTCGCAGCTCTTCGGAACTTCCGCTGAGCGATGTATCCTCAACACAGGATCTTGCAACCCTCTGCAACCAGGATTTAAGGTACTTTGTTCAGTGGGCCCAACTTGGTCCTGTATTCGGCCCATGCTCCTTTGTGGTTGGCCTGAACTTGTGACTTTGTCCTGGTCCGGCAAGACAAAATAATCACAGTTTGAGCTTTGTGCTTTTCTGCACTATTATTAATTAAAACTTTGCAATTGCTTATCTCCGGGTCTACTGACTGGAGTTTTGTTGTTTTGGTCTCAAATAATGTGTTAAATTGTACTCTATTGTTCTAAATTTGTTGTGAGACTTTTCTTGTGTCGTGTTTTCACATTATTACTATTTGAAGTGCTACATAAATACTTCATGCATTGCCCCTAAGTTAGGCTTATCATTTGGGCCAGGAGAAGTGTATGCCTTATGACCTAACCAATCTACAGGACATATAGTGAGAGAAGCATCTCACGTTACGGCTAAAAAATTTGTTTTCCCAAAAATATTTCTCCGACCCAATACAGGACTACATTTACTGTTCTTTTGTGGAAAAGTAACAATATCCCGAAGTTAGCTAATAGATCCTAAGTAGGACTTTTCTTTTCTTTTCTCTTGTGAGCCAACTTGGAAGAACAGCCAAGAGATTGTGTTTTTAGGAGTATAAACACTAGTAAAATAGGTCTCTTTCATGTGTTTGTATTTACGTAGAGTATTGTTAAGTGTTATGTAGAGTCATGTCAAATGTTATGTTGACAAATGTTTATGTCATGAATTTATTATCATTTTTCGACACTTGTTGAATGTTTTTTTATCAAAGGAGATGATACCAAACAATGTGCCTACACCCAAATGTGTACCATTGAATAATTTTGAAAAAATGCAAAAGTTTATATTGCCGACAATGTCAATAAATTAGGACATTGGTCAAAATCATGTGTACAATCTATGGTGTCAGAGGTAACCCTTATTTGTCATAATTTAACTTGATTCCAGCCTCTGATTACCTTAACCGAATCTATCCCCTGTTTGTCTGCTTGCCCCTAAGTTAAGCCTGACTGCATAATGCCTAGCTGCCAGAGCGTTAGGCACAAGTTAATTTGGGGTTTGCTTGTCACTTCAACCTGACAGAAACTACGGTAGCAGCTTGAGTAGGGTTTCACCCCCTCAACCAGTAACTCAATTTCTAACATTCACTTTCTCTCTGCCTCTGTATCAGAATTATCACTTTCTCTACCTAACCTCTCTCTCTTCACTTCAGCTCTTTTCTATCTATTTCATTCACCACCTCTCTTTTCTTTCTAACTTGCTACTTTCTTTACCCCTTTTGGTTGAATTTTACCCAAACAAACAGTTCTGGTAATTTTTGCATGAGGTGCATTTTGCTTAGTTACGCAAAGTTTTGCGTAATTGTCACTACCGACTGCAGCGGTATTTCATACCTGTTATGTAAGGCTCGGTGTGTTCTACTCCCAGCAATAATCATTGTTAGCTGCTTGCACTCAGAAGTAACTCTCTGCATTTATAACGCTTGCTTTTAAATACTGCTTATTTGCACATTGCTCTGTTTTAAACAAAACGATCTTTCACTTTGCCTTCTGTCTTCACTTGCCGCCTGCGCCCCGGTCCACTACGGAGCTCTCTCGATTGTTGTGGAGGGTGCAGGCTCACACAGGCAGACAGTCTTTCCTCGGTGGCAGTTGGGGGTGGAGCACCACGATTAGCGCCTTGCTTGCAGCCTTTATCTGCCAATGTGCTTCTTGTTGCGCAGCGGACACGCACAGCAGGCGCACCGCTGGCGCGCCAAAGGCAAGTCCGTCTGCGACTGTCCACGACCGGCCGGGGCCAGGGGCCACGCATTATGCCCGTTACCTCCTCCGTTACTCCTCAACAGAGCTCAACTCCCTTCAGGGGGAATGGGCCATCAACCCAGAGACTAGGAGACTCTTAGACACACTTGGGATTGTGTCCTGCAGAAACACTACTTGTAGTCCCACTCCTTATCTCCCCGTCCACACGCCACCTACCAACACGAGGGACATCCTCCCCAGCACCTCTTCCCCTTGAACAAGAGCCAGTCAGGACAAACTGTCCATTTGGTATCTTAACACTCGCTCTATGGTTAAGTACCAATTAGAGATTTTTTTTATCTCCTAGACTCCATCAAACCTGACATTTTACTCTTTTCAGAGACATGGCTAACAGCCGAATCCACCGCCGACATTTTGGCCGCAACTCCAGACAACTACTATGTCCTCCAGGCCAACAGGCTTGAGAGTAAAAAGGGGGGGGGGAGTCGTGGCCATAATTTCTCAGCCACATAATATCACCTCTCTCACCACGACAACAATCCCTTTGGTTGACAGCCTTCATTTTAAGTTTGTATCTAAAGGCTCCTCATTCACTTGTGCGTTATTCTTCAGGCCCCCGGCCCATATGCCCAATTTCCCGCAATCTTTTGGTAATCTGATAGCTGAGCTGGCGATCAACCGTGCAAGAATCTTGATTATTGGCGATTTCAACTACGGGACACTTGACCCGCGGGAAAGCCCGTGCTCGGTAGAATTTTCTGACCCGCTGAAAGGAAGGAACTTCTCCCAGCACATCAAAGTACCCACCCACATTAAAGGACACACACTGGATCAGGTCTGGACCTCCAACCTTGACATCACTGACCTACAAATCACTCCCTGCACATGGTCCGACCACCATTTTATCTCCTTCTTCATCCCCAATACCCCAGTCACTAAAGCCCCCTCACCAGATCCTCCTATGGTCAGGAATTGGAGCTGGGTAGATATCACAACTCTCTGCTCCTTCCTATCCACCTCTGTGCCTTGTTCCTCACAGCCCACACACTCAGGTCTTGCCGCACACACAGGCAGAAAACATCAATGCTTGGCTGGCTTCGGCAAGAGACAGATTCGCTCCTCTGAAAAAGCTCACAAACAAGAGGTCCCATGACGCTCAGCGCTGGTTCACCAAGGACCTTAAGGATACGAAACTTGCCTTGTGCCAAACTGAGCGTAGGTAGAGACAAGGCTACTGCCCCCTCAAAAAATCAATTTTTACATTAGCCCATAAAGATTATAAAATTGCCATTCTCGCTGCCAAATCTGACTATTTCTCCTTGAAAATTGTGGAATCCACTAACAAAGCCAAAGACATCTTCTCCATCGTTGATGAACTCGTGAAACCCGATCGGGTCACTGTAAAACCTTCCCCATCACAAACCCTCTGTGACTCCCTTAATGCCTACTTCATTGACAAAATTATCAAGATCAAAACCAGTATTCCCAAGGCCACCTCACCCCCTGATCCGGTTATGCTTATCATAACCCTTCCCTCTTTGACCTTTTCCCTCTGATTACTCAGGAGGTCTTCTTTTCCCTCCTTAAGAAGGTCCGCTCTGGCTCTCCGAGGGACAGCTGCCCTCCTCACATCGCCTGGGAGATATTTCTCCACATTCCTGAACCTCCCTTATTGCTCCTTAACAACTCCCTCACCTCGGGCATCGTTCCCAACATCTTTAAGACAGCGGAAGTTGCACCTATCCTTAAAAAAGCAGGTGCCGACCCCCTGGTACTCAGCAACTTCCGCCCAATATCGCTGCTTCCCTCCCTTTTTAGGTAAAATCCTGGAGGCTTATGTTGCAAACTGCCTGAGCACATTTGTGGAACACTCCCACTACCTAGACCCTCACCAAGAGGCCTTCAGGCCGGAACACTCCACCGAGTTCATTGCCCTGGCTGTCCACGATGAACTCAGAAAGGGGGCTGACCAGAACATCACGCAGGCATTAGTGCTCCTGGATTTGTCGGCGGCTTTCTACACTGTCGACCACAACTTGTTGCTCGACCGGGTCGAGAGCGCCAGCATCCGGGGCACTCCGTTGAGACGGATTACCTCCTTTCTCTACGGCCGCTATCAAGCGGTTCGTCTCTCCAGCTTCTCCTCAGAGAAAAAAAGACTGTCCTGCGGGGTCCCCCAGGGGTCCTCGCTCTCCCCCCTTCTTTTCAACTTATACATTCTCCCCTTGATTTTTGATCTCCGGAAGAGAGAAGTAGTTACTTTTAATTACGCTGATGATCTTCAGCTTATCTTTAACATCGACTCTTCACCCTCCTCTATGGAGAACTTTCAATCAACTATGAACTTCATCAGTAACTAGATGGACCTAAACCAGTTAAAGCCTAACCCCGACAAGACAGAGCTGGTCCTTACAGGGTCCTCAGCGAATCCGTGGAATTCTAACTTCTGGCCCCACTCTTTGGGATGCCCGCCTTTCCCAGTCAGCTCGGTCAAGAGCTTAGGAGTAACCATTAGTAGCGATCTTTCCATGAAGGCCCGGATCAATTCGGTGGTTTCCGTCTGCTTCTGCCACTTGCGAAGAATTCGGAAAATCAGTAGATTTCTTTTATCTGAGGCTCTTATCCAAGTTACACTGGCCATAGTAATGTCACGTATTGATTACGCAAACTCACTGTACGCCGGAATCCCTGCATATCAATCACGCCAGTTACAAATGGTACAGAATCAAGCCTCTAGGCTTGTCCAGGGCCAGCCGAAATTCAGCCATGTAAAACCCCTGTTAAAGAGTCTGCACTGGCTCCCAGTGACCCAGCGCAGCCTCTTCAAACTTGGCTGCCTGATTTACAGAGCCTTGTCTTCCCACGGACCTGTTTTTATCGCTTTCCAAAATACAGCGCTACACTCCATCTTGCGACCTCTGCTCCTCCAGCTCAAATCTTCTGACCCCTTGTCTATTCAAACGGAAAAAACATAGTGGCTTAAGAGTCTCTCGCTGGCACCACAGCTCTGGAACTCCCTACCCCCGGGACTGCGCCAAATCCCCTCTTACTCTCAGTTTGGCATAAGCGCCAAGAAACCGCTGGTGTACGTGCGTTCAATAAATAATTTTATAATATCATATCATATCAAAGACAATTAACGCGTTACACAAACTCCTAATAATTAGTTCCTCTTGATGTTTATTGACTCAAGCGCCCCACCATCTCTACCATTGAGATGTTAAGACTCCGCACAGCAGAACACAGTTGTAGCACACGCCCTGATATTGGGCAATAACTGGTCAACGGAGTGTCTCTTGGTAACATGGATGGATCATTCAGTCCAAGCTCTCCACCGCTCAGCCAGCACGATCCACAGTGACTCAAGCATGCGCCAACTCAAGAGGGTGCATCTTTGAATAGAATGGACCATTCCCCTAAATTACATGCTCAGCGTGTGCACCGCGAACCATCAGGGTGTTCAGGCACCACTACCGATCTTCTCTACTCCACAATGAGCCACTCCTGTTGAGTGTGTCCATTAAAAGAACCTTCAGCACCCTTTACATGCAAGACGGTGGTCAAATCCAGTAAATAGAGAAAATGCTGCCACAGAGACAGAAATGTAGAGACAACAGTCATACCTGAATAATGTGGCATTCATGCAACTTCTTGACTGCACTGTAAATTGCAATTAAATTGTTGTCACTGTGGAACATAATGGTGAAAATTTTACCTCTTCGTTCTATTTCACCATTTGCTTACGTTCAATTATTTTGCAGTCAGGGTGATACACAAGCCATAATTCAGCCACCTAGTTTTTGTTCCAGCCTGGTCCACCACCAAAAGGATGGTAGGAATGCTTTGAGGTTTTTGTGAACCAGTCATTTTTATTGGATGGACGAAACGTCAGTCAGAATAGGAAGAAGGCATTGTGGATAACTGCTTTTGACATGGAGGGGAAACATATTTTTTAACATTTGCCAGTGATGGTGGATCAACGAAGCCATCCTTTCACAGATGTCCACAAGGAAGCAAAACAGACCCTACAGGTGAGATTCGCCAAAGCTATCAATATAGCAATGCTGCATCAAAAATTCCATATGCAACCCTAGAGGCCTAACTTGTACATGGAAGAGTTGATAGCATTTCTTAGAGAGTTGGCTATCAAATGCCAGTTTTAAGCTTCTGAAAGACCAAATCACCATTCAGTGGTCAAGATGCAGAACAGATTATGGTAAGCAAAAAAACCAGCACTGAAGGAGGCAATAGAGATTGCTGACTGTAGGAGAGTAGGATCTGCTTCTTATAGTTACCCCCACTTTTTGCTGGTGTTTCAGTGTTTTTTTACTTTAGTCTGGCTGGGCCCTGCTATCCAGGACCCCAGCCTAGCTGCTTCCTCTCTAAACTGATTCCATGTACTTTAGGTAAACTCCAATTTGGTTACTGGGGTACCCTTATGAGTCCCTAGTATATGGTACATTAGATACCAAGGGCATAGGTACCCCAGAGGCCTACCAGGGGCAGAAGCATGTATTATGCCACCCCTGGGAAGCCTTCCAAAATTACACCACAGGTCTGCTACTGCAGCCTGTGTAAGGTGGTGTATGCACCCCGTACTTAGATATAGGTTCCCTATATCTCCCGCATATCACTACACATATAAACCTATCAGTCACCACCATGCCATGCTTTAACAATCCTGAAGGCAGGGTGCTGGGTTTTGTGCGAGAGCGTGCCCATGCATGAGCAGGGCACCTCTGCAGCCTTCAGAATCTATTCTCCGGGGCTGTTCTGTGATGCAGCCAGACCATATATTCTTAAGTGCATTATAACCTTGTGGTAAATGCTAACTTTGGAATGGCTGCATGGAAACATGTTGTGTTTGGTGTCAAACACTTTCGAATCATACCCCCCACCAGTCTTGGCGGCGGGGGTATGATTCCACCCTTCTAGAGGGAGAGACATGTACACATCGGTACACCTGGTACCAGTTTAGAAGAACCCTGGCATCACAAAATGGATGCCACAGCCACAGACACGAGTCTGGACTCCTGCTGCTGGACACAATTCTGGCAGGGGAGGCCTGGACAATAAGTATCCTGTCACACCACCCAGACAGGCTTTAGGTTATTGGGGCTGGGTGGGTGCACTCCAAGAGTGCTTTGAAGTCAGCACTAGGGGCACATTTGGTGCACGGGCTACCAGCCTCTGCTCTGACATGAAACTGGACAAAAGAAATGGGTGTAGCTACCCCTCTTTCCAAACCCTCCCATAGGTGGGTCCCCAGAGTTTGTCCAACCCCTTCCTTGGGTATAAGACTGATTTCTTACTTCCCCTGAGGCGGAAAGCCGGGGGCGCTATCATCTGTCATTTACCGTGCCTCCTGCACTCTTTTGGTGATTTGATTTTAAATAATTGTACATATTTTAAACTGTGTTATTTTATACCACATTAGTGCTCGGGTCCTTAGGCGAGATTTACATCGCCTACAGGGTCCCAGTTCGCTTCTGTTCACCGGCGCAGCCAATCTTGGCGCTGACGACCGGCACGCAGAGGGACAGCCGCCATCTTGGGGTAGGCAGGGGAGCGGTCCAGCTTCTGGCCGCCTCCCGCCCTCCCGTGTTTATTTAAGGCACGCTTTGTACAGTCGAGTTCAGACTGATTTCTTACTTCCCCTGAGGCGGAAAGCCGGGGGCGCTATCCTCTGTCATTTACCGTGCCTCCTGCACTCTTTTGGTGATTTGATTTTAAATAATTGTACATATTTTAAACTGTGTTATTTTATACCACATTAGTGCTCGGGTCCTTAGGCGAGATTTACATCGCCTACAGGGTCCCAGTTCGCTTCTGTTCACCGGCGCAGCCAATCTTGGCGCTGACGACCGGCACGCAGAGGGACAGCCGCCATCTTGGGGTAGGCAGGGGAGCGGTCCAGCTTCTGGCCGCCTCCCACCCTCCTCATGTATAACAACAGATGGTCTTCCTGTCCGCGCAGCGGGCGGGCGCAGCGGGCGCGCCGATGGCGCGCCTAAGGCAAGCCCGTCTGCGCCCGTCCGCGCCTGGCCCGTGCCCAGTGCCGGTCCCCCTGTCTGTCCTTCGACTGCTCCCAGGGTAAGTTGGTCCAGAAATCAACTATTACAAATGAGACCCAGGGTCTGCATTGGGTTCCCTACCTGCTGTCCTAGTAATTTGGAACACGCTTCTTATCATTGTTCTCACTGCGTGTTCACACTACCGCCAGTGAGTAAACGTCCACCCCATTACTATAACATACATACACGTATTACCCAAACGTTACCGCTGAAAACTGCTCTGGTTAATTGCCGCTCGCTCCCACGCCATGCTGGCGAGATATGGTCTTCCCTTACTTCTGATGCCTGGGATGTATTGTTTCTCACGGAAACATGGCTGAAGGACTCCTCTAATCCTGACATTCTTTTAGCTGTCCCCCCTGGCTACCTTCTGAATGGTTGTCATCGTGAAGATGGTCAAATGGGGGGGGGGGCTTGCCATTATTTTGAAAAACCATTTTAAACTGATTACTAGTAAATTGGGGAATATTGGCAAGATTGAAGCTATGTATTTTACCATTGCTGATTCAGCAGCCGTTATTCTTGCTGGGATTTTAGTATATAACCCCCCTACGGCAACGATAGCCTCCCTTACCTCTTTGGTTCATGTGATTGCAGACCTATCCCTCAAACATTCCCACTTTATGGTACTGGGTGATTTTAATCTGCATGTGGACAATCCACTGTGTAGGCAGGCCACCCAGTTCCTTGATACTATGAAGAGCTTGAATCTCCATCAATTAGTGCAGGGCCCTACTCATGTAGCTGGTCATACTTTGGACCTGATTTTCACAGGGAATCTGGATATCAGGCTTCAGCCACTCCTCCCCCTTACCTGGTCAGATCACTATCTTCTCCCTTTTGATCTCGCCCTTACTATGGCACCCATGCCTATTGCCCTTAATAAGGAGTTTGGGAGAAAATGGCACAAAGTTACTTGCGCCACCCTAAGCCCACTGCTCCCCGACCTTATGGTTTCCATGACTGACAATATTGATGAAAGGCTCTCAAAGTTTAATTCTTCTTTGTTGCTTGCCATTGATTCCATTGCACCTCTTCAACCTATCACTTCCGCCAGATCTCATCCGTCAGCTCCTTGGTTTTCCTCGACCCTTCGGGAGGAAAAGAGCCGATGTAAAAAATTAGAACGTCAATGGCGGAAAGATTATGACCCAAATGCCAAATCCGTCTATAAAATCGCCCTAAGAAAATTTCTCAACCTTAAACGATCTACAATGAGAGATTTTTTCTCTTTACAAATTGAGACATCCAAGAATTCTTCTAAATCTCTGTTTAAAATTGTAAAAGATTTTACTCATCCTTCCGCCCTATCCTCTCAGATTGTGGCCAGTCAAGCCCTTTGCAATGGTCTGTCCGACCATTTCCAGGAGAAAATCTTGACTATCAGATCGGCATTTCCCTTGGAGGGATCCTTCCTGACTTCCAGAGAGGTAGAGCCGGGCACTTCCTCTTTTATTTCCTTTAAAGAGCTGACCTGTGAGTCCTCATTACAATTAATCACCCATTGTAAATCTGGCTCTCCTCTTGACCTTGTTCCTGCTAAAATGATGGGAATATTAGCTCCTGTGCTGATCAATCCCCTCCTTTCTATCTGGAACTCCTCTCTTGAATCAGGTCAATTTCCCATGTTGTGGAAGGAGGCGATGCTAGTTCCTATCTTGAAAAAGGCGAACGCTGATCCTTCCCAATTTAATAACTATCGCCCGATCTCCCTTCTGCCTAATTCGGCTAAAATTCTGGAGAAAGCGGTGCAACTCCAACTGGCAGAATATCTGGAGGCTAGCCGGCTACTCCATGACTCCCAATCAGGATTTAGGACGGGTTACAGTACAGAGACAGCTCTTTTGGAGGTCTCTGAGACAATCAGAGAGTGCGTGGACAGGGGCGAGGAAGCTATGTTAGTCCTCCTCGACCTGTCCGCGGCCTTTGATACTGTCTCACATGAAATACTACTGGCTCGCCTTAGTCATGCGGGAATTGGGGGCATGGTGCTGGCATGGCTTGCCTCTTTTCTGAAAGACCGCTCTCAGAGGGTTTTCCTCAGACCTTTTAAATCAGTGGCTCAGCCTCTTCTTTGTGGTGTCCCCCAGGGCTCGGCCCTGAGCCCATTGTTGTTTAATGTTTATCTGGCCCCTCTGGCTAATGTGGTGGAATCTTGGGGTGTCAGGGTGATCTCTTACGCTGATGATACACAGCTTGTATTCTCATTTAAGGATCACTCTGACCCTGGGTTTACCAACTTCCGCCAATGTCTGAATAATATATGCACTTGGATGACTACCAACCATCTTAGACTTAATACAGACAAGACGGAGGTAATGTTCTTTAATCAGAGAACTACCATTTCCCCGAGCCTCTGGTGGCCGACTATGCTTGACCCCCCGCCTATTCCTGCCTCCACAGTCCGCAACCTAGGCTTTCAGTTTGATAACACCCTCTCCTGTATCCCCCACATTAATAAAACTACCGCCGCCTGCTTTGCGAAACTGGGTATGATGAGAAAGATCTTTCCTTACCTCCCTTTAAATGCGCGTAGAACTGTGGTCCAGGCGTTGATCACCTCTCACCTGGACTACGCTAACAGTCTCTATGCCGGCGCCCCTATGTACCAGATTGAACGCCTGCAGATTGTGCAGAACGCCGCGGCCAGACTCATCGGCAACATCCCCTATCGTCAGCCAGTAGCATCTTACCGTAAAAAACTTCATTGGCTTCCTGTCACTCGTCGCATCCACTTCAAGATTTTAACATTTGCTTTTCGAGCCCTGAATAATTCTGGTCCTGACTATTTGAAAAAGCGGATTGTCCTCTCTCATTCAATTAGATCTCTTCGATCTAATAGCCTTCGTCTTCTGGTTGTTCCACGCTTCCGTCTCTCTAGGATGGGCGGAAGAGCATTCGGAGTTCTGACGGCCAGACTCTGGAATAAACTTCCCTTGGATTTAAGATTTGCTCCTACTGAATCTGTCTTCCGCCGCAAACTTAAGACATGGCTATTCTCCTCTTAATTGTTCTGTTTTTTTGGTTTGTTTCTTTTCTGAATTTCAGTCGTTAGCGCCGGGACACCCCCTCGGGGGTAGCCGAGCGCTTTATAAATTTCTTAAATAAATAAATAATAAATAAGATAGGAACCCCTAGCAACATGACTTTAGATTACACCTGGACGAAACTCTGATACTGAATCCTGGAACTTCGACAATCTGCACAACGCTGCATGACTGAGGAATCTCCCTTGGAGTAAAGGAGTTACTCCCCTGCGTGGCAGGCACCAAAGACGCACTGACCGGTTTGCATCTCCGAAGCTCCCGCCAGACTCCGAAGTATTTTCAACACAGGAGATGGATTTCCTTACTTCCCCCTGGCCGACCTGAGTCCCCAGCAAAGCTGAGACCTGCAGCCCTCGTGGATACCGTGGAACCGGAACCCCTGGACACCGCGCACATTTGCAAGTGCATCAGATTCTCGACCTTCCTTGAGGCTGTGCATTGGGTTTCTTGTAGCCGAGACCCCAAGCACATTTTCCACCTAGTGGGTCCCTGAGAATGCCACTTTGACTTTCCTTGGGCTTCCCTTGTTGCTCCAGACGTGCCCTGACTCTCCACCACTTGGTGAGTCACCCGGACCTTGCTGGTCCACACCGAAGCATCTTTTCTCTTCCTGCGTGGGATGCTGTTGCCAAGGCTTGTTGGGTCCAATCCGGGCACCGACACCGCAGCACTCGACATCCTTTATGGGACTGCTTGAATCCAGCTCCTGGTCATTGGAAACGCCTCCTGGTCCTCGTGGCTGCAGAGTCAAGCTTTACCTCTTCACACCTCAATCACCCGACATCGGTGGGCATTCGTCTATCGTGCCCCTGGTCCCTGGTTAGTGACCCAGACTCTGTCCCCTCTGCTTTCAAGTTCCTCACATCTTCGATCCGGGCTTGGATCACACTGGACACTTTTCTTCTCCACGGCAGCAGCACTTTGCAGCAGATTGCCATTGAAATCAACGACGATTCCCGACACCAAAAGACACCTATGCACCCGGCTTCCCTGGGTGAGGTAACTCGAGTACTCCGGTGTTCCCGTGGGTGTTGGCCCTAGAACCCCCTAAGTCTAAAGGGGTTTGCTCAAAGTCCTCTCCTAAGTGTCCTTAATCTTTAAATTTCCAACCGCGACTTTCCCCATAGATGCTAGCGGTGTCTCGCAGCTGTTTTCTCTCACTGCACGCGTCCCCCGTGGGTCCCCGTGTCACTACCTTGGGTGGTTCCTTGTAGTCCCAGCGATTCTACAAGCTCTAGGCCTTGTGTCTAGTCAAGTCGTGGTTCTTATACCACTTTCTTAATTTATGGTTTGGTCACTCCCCCCCCGCCCCCCGGGCCCAGTGTATATTGTGCTAATTATGAGTGTTCTATTGAATTTAACGTACTTTGCTCTGTAATCTCATAATCTCATAAAGGGATTACTAGAGAGTGTTTAGAAATAAATACATATATTTTATATATATACCTTGTGTGGATCTCTTTTCATTTAGACATTCAAGAGGTTATAATCTGGTAAACCAAGCTGCTTTACACTCCTTCAAGACAGCCTGAAGGCTGCTCTCCATAGCTACCACTAGGATAGCTCACAATAAAGGTAGTCTTAAAGCTGTCATCAATAAGGGTTGTTTGGACTGGTGCAAGGTGCCCACTAGAATAATGGACAGCATATGCCAGGCCAACTTCTCACACTGACATTGTCAAGGATTTGGAGCCATATTATCAAGAACATTTACAACAAGGGGTGGTGAGGGACAGAGTCTCTGAATTAAGCATAATACTCTCACCCTGTCAAAAGATCAGGGCTAGATCCAACACCGTTTTTTAGCTCACTGCACCATCCCAGTTTCAGAACCTGGCTGTATGCAAATTAGTCTGTTCCTGTCCCAGTGCATGATGGGAACAGGGCAAACCAAACTACAAAAGCCAATTCTTACACTGGGAAGGAAACAAGCTTCCGGGGACCGGTTTCTGGCATTACAGCCGTCTTCGGCCCGGCTTGCTTGAATCCTGATGGTGCAATATGCAAGGGACTCATGTCTGAGTATACCCTTCCACGCTTAGGGTGGACAAAAATATTTACAACAAGGGGTGGTGAGGGACAGAGTCTCTGAATTAAGCAGAATACTCTCACCCTGTCAAAAGATCAGGGCTAGATCCAACACCGTTTTTTAGCTCACTGCACCATCCCAGTTTCAGAACCTGGCTGTATGCAAATTAGTCTGTTCCTGTCCCAGTGCATGATGGGAACAGGGCAAACCAAACTACAAAAGCCAATTCTTACACTGGGAAGGAAACAAGCTTCCGGGGACCGGTTTCTGGCATTACAGCCGTCTTCGGCCCGGCTTGCTTGAATCCTGATGGTGCAATGAGCAAGGGACTCATGTCTGAGTATACCCTTCCACACTTAGGGTGGACAAAAATATTTACAACAAGGGGTGGTGAGGGACAGAGTCTCTGAATTAAGCATAATACTCTCACCCTGTCAAAAGATCAGGGCTAGATCCAACACCGTTTTTTAGCTCACTGCACCATCCCAGTTTCAGAACCTGGCTGTATGCAAATTAGTCTGTTCCTGTCCCAGTGCATGATGGGAACAGGGCAAACCAAACTACAAAAGCCAATTCTTACACTGGGAAGGAAACAAGCTTCCGGGGACCGGTTTCTGGCATTACAGCCGTCTTCGGCCCGGCTTGCTTGAATCCTGATGGTGCAATATGCAAGGGACTCATGTCTGAGTATACCCTTCCACGCTTAGGGTGGACAAAAATATTTACAACAAGGGGTGGTGAGGGACAGAGTCTCTGAAGTAAGCAGAATACTCTCACCCTGTCAAAAGATCAGGGCTAGATCCAACACCGTTTTTTAGCTCACTGCACCATCCCAGTTTCAGAACCTGGCTGTATGCAAATTAGTTTGTTCCTGTCCCAGTGCATGATGGGAACAGGGCAAACCAAACTACAAAAGCCAATTCTTACACTGGGAAGGAAACAAGCTTCCGGGGACCGGTTTCTGGCATTACAGCCGTCTTCGGCCCGGCTTGCTTGAATCCTGATGGTGCAATGAGCAAGGGACTCATGTCTGAGTATACCCTTCCACACTTAGGGTGGACAAAAATATTTACAACAAGGGGTGGTGAGGGACAGAGTCTCTGAATTAAGCAGAATACTCTCACCCTGTCAAAAGATCAGGGCTAGATCCAACACCGTTTTTTAGCTCACTGCACCATCCCAGTTTCAGAACCTGGCTGTATGCAAATTAGTCTGTTCCTGTCCCAGTGCATGATGGGAACAGGGCAAACCAAACTACAAAAGCCAATTCTTACACTGGGAAGGAAACAAGCTTCCGGGGACCGGTTTCTGGCATTACAGCCGTCTTCGGCCCGGCTTGCTTGAATCCTGATGGTGCAATGAGCAAGGGACTCATGTCTGAGTATACCCTTCCACGCTTAGGGTGGACAAAAATATTTACAACAAGGGGTGGTGAGGGACAGAGTCTCTGAAGTAAGCAGAATACTCTCACCCTGTCAAAAGATCAGGGCTAGATCCAACACCGTTTTTTAGCTCACTGCACCATCCCAGTTTCAGAACCTGGCTGTATGCAAATTAGTTTGTTCCTGTCCCAGTGCATGATGGGAACAGGGCAAACCAAACTACAAAAGCCAATTCTTACACTGGGAAGGAAACAAGCTTCCGGGGACCGGTTTCTGGCATTACAGCCGTCTTCGGCCCGGCTTGCTTGAATCCTGATGGTGCAATGAGCAAGGGACTCATGTCTGAGTATACCCTTCCACGCTTAGGGTGGACAAAAATATTTACAACAAGGGGTGGTGAGGGACAGAGTCTCTGAATTAAGCAGAATACTCTCACCCTGTCAAAAGATCAGGGCTAGATCCAACACCGTTTTTTAGCTCACTGCACCATCCCAGTTTCAGAACCTGGCTGTATGCAAATTAGTCTGTTCCTGTCCCAGTGCATGATGGGAACAGGGCAAACCAAACTACAAAAGCCAATTCTTACACTGGGAAGGAAACAAGCTTCCGGGGACCGGTTTCTGGCATTACAGCCGTCTTCGGCCCGGCTTGCTTGAATCCTGATGGTGCAATGAGCAAGGGACTCATGTCTGAGTATACCCTTCCACGCTTAGGGTGGACAAAAATATTTACAACAAGGGGTGGTGAGGGACAGAGTCTCTGAAGTAAGCAGAATACTCTCACCCTGTCAAAAGATCAGGGCTAGATCCAACACCGTTTTTTAGCTCACTGCACCATCCCAGTTTCAGAACCTGGCTGTATGCAAATTAGTTTGTTCCTGTCCCAGTGCATGATGGGAACAGGGCAAACCAAACTACAAAAGCCAATTCTTACACTGGGAAGGAAACAAGCTTCCGGGGACCGGTTTCTGGCATTACAGCCGTCTTCGGCCCGGCTTGCTTGAATCCTGATGGTGCAATGAGCAAGGGACTCATGTCTGAGTATACCCTTCCACGCTTAGGGTGGACAAAAATATTTACAACAAGGGGTGGTGAGGGACAGAGTCTCTGAATTAAGCAGAATACTCTCACCCTGTCAAAAGATCAGGGCTAGATCCAACACCGTTTTTTAGCTCACTGCACCATCCCAGTTTCAGAACCTGGCTGTATGCAAATTAGTCTGTTCCTGTCCCAGTGCATGATGGGAACAGGGCAAACCAAACTACAAAAGCCAATTCTTACACTGGGAAGGAAACAAGCTTCCGGGGACCGGTTTCTGTCATTACAGCCGTCTTCGGCCCGGCTTGCTTGAATCCTGATGGTGCAATGAGCAAGGGACTCATGTCTGAGTATACCCTTCCACGCTTAGGGTGGACAAAAATATTTACAACAAGGGGTGGTGAGGGACAGAGTCTCTGAATTAAGCAGAATACTCTCACCCTGTCAAATGATCAGGGCTAGATCCAACACCGTTTTTTAGCTCACTGCACCATCCCAGTTTCAGAACCTGGCTGTATGCAAATTAGTCTATTCCTGTCCCAGTGCATGATGGGAACAGGGCAAACCAAACTACAAAAGCCAATTCTTACACTGGGAAGGAAACAAGCTTCCGGGGACCGGTTTCTGGCATTACAGCCGTCTTCGGCCTGGCTTGCTTGAATCCTGATGGTGCAATGAGCAAGGGACTCATGTCTGAGTATACCCTTCCACGCTTAGGGTGGACAAAAATATTTACAACAAGGGGTGGTGAGGGACAGAGTCTCTGAATTAAGCAGAATACTCTCTGTGTTCTGCTTAATTCAGATACTCTGTCCATCACCACCCCCTTTTGAATCGTTTTGGTCACCACAAGTGTGGAAGGGTATGCTCAGATGTGAGTCCCTTGCTCACTGCACCATCAGGATTCAAGCAAGCCGGGCCGAAGACGGCTGTAATGCCAGAAACCGGTCCCCGGAAGCTTATTTCCTTTCCAGTGAAGAATTGGCTTGGTAGTTTGGTCTGCCCTGTTCCCATGATGCACTGGGCCAGGGACAGACTAATTTGCATATAGCCAGGTTCTGAACTGGGATGGTGCAGTGAGCTAAAAAACGGTGATGGATCAAGCCCTGATCTGTTGACTGGGTAGGAGTGTTCTGATTAACTCAGATACTCTGTCCATCACCACCCCCTTTTGAAATTATTTTGGCCACCACAAGTGTGGAAGGGTATGCTCAGACGTGAGTCCCTTGCTCACTGCACCATCAGGATTCAAGCAAGCCGGGCCGAAGACGGCTGTAATGCCAGAAACCGGTCCCCGGAAGCTTGTTTCCTTTCCAGTGAAGAATTGGCTTGGTAGTATGGTCTGCCCTGTTCCCATGATGCACTGGGCCAGGGACAGACTAATTTGCATATAGCCAGGTTCTGAACTGGGATGGTGCAGTGAGCTAAAAAACGGTGATGGATCAAGCCCTGATCTGTTGACTGGGTAGGAGTGTTCTGATTAACTCAGATACTCTGTCCATCACCACCCCCTTTTGAAATTATTTTGGCCACCACTAGTGTGGAAGGGTATGCTCAGACGTGAGTCCCTTGCTCACTGCACCATCAGGATTCAAGCAAGCCGGGCCGAAGACGGCTGTAATGCCAGAAACCGGTCCCCGGAAGCTTGTTTCCTTTCCAGTGAAGAATTGGCTTGGTAGTTTGGTCTGCCCTGTTCCCATGATGCACTGGGCCAGGGACAGACTAATTTGCATATAGCCAGGTTCTGAACTGGGATGGTGCAGTGAGCTAAAAAACGGTGATGGATCAAGCCCTGATTTGTTGACTGGGTAGGAGTGTTCTGATTAACTCAGATACTCTGTCCATCACCACCCCCTTTTGAAATTATTTTGGCCACCACAAGTGTGGAAGGGTATGCTCAGACGTGAGTCCCTTGCTCACTGCACCATCAGGATTCAAGCAAGCCGGGCCGAAGACGGCTGTAATGCCAGAAACCGGTCCCCGGAAGCTTGTTTCCTTTCCAGTGAAGAATTGGCTTGGTAGTTTGGTCTGCCCTGTTCCCATGATGCACTGGGCCAGGGACAGACTAATTTGCATATAGCCAGGTTCTGAACTGGGATGGTGCAGTGAGCTAAAAAACGGTGATGGATCAAGCCCTGATCTGTTGACTGGGTAGGAGTGTTCTGATTAACTCAGATACTCTGTCCATCACCACCCCCTTTTGAAATTATATTATCAAGAACGGCAATAACATTATCGCCGCTTTAGCGGCAGGAAACTGCCGCCTCTAAAGCGGCGATAAGGGGTTTGATAATATGCTCTTGTGATTACCCATAGAAGCCCAGGTTCTGGTGTGACACTGCAGGATGTTTAGCGGAAAGGACAAAAGGAAAGTGGCGACCATTGAAGAAGGAGGAGGATTAACAGAGTGTATTGGATGCGGGAAAGGTTGGAGAGAGTTGTGGAGGAAATGTAAACCAAAGGCGGTGGCGTTCGTGATAAAAAACTGATGTGTGGATCTGATGGTAGATTTGAGTTTCATGTTCACAGTTGTACCAGAGGACCTTTGGGAAAAACGCATGGGAAAGAGCATGTTCAAACCCAATGATACTAATCCTACTGTTTTTCTAAGGAGTACCACTGAGATGATGGGATGTATGTCAGGAGGCATACATTTCCGCAAAGTAACTGCGGCCAAGTCAGAACCCCCAATGATAGGTTGGGTATATCAATTCATCATTATAATCCCATTGCCAAAGACCATATCATGATTTTTTTTTTTTTTTTTTTATATCCTCATATTGCGATTTTTATGTTTTTGTTTGGAAATACCAGGGTTCAGCCTCTCAATGTACGTACCAGCACTGCCCCAAGATGCGAAAATACAAGGGGAGTTTCCCTTCCGATTGGTATTGCAGAGGACTCCCCCTTGGAACCAACACATAAATAACTTTTCTGTTTTTTCGTTTGTCGAGGAGAGCTAGCCACCATTGACTACTCGATGAGTATTATACCCATCAACAGATGTTACCATCGCTTAATCATTGGATCATCGTTCCGTCTCGACCATTATTTGGGATTGAAATGATTTTCCCATATTCCCCAGAAGTTATTTCTTTTAGTATGCTTTTCCCTTCTATCTAGTTTATTTATTTTTAAGACCGAGTTCATCCATTCTCCAATCGTTGGAGATACTGAACCAACCCACTTAATACAAATCTCCCTTCTTGCGAGGAGGATCAAAACAAAAACCAAGTTTTCTTGCTCTTTTGTTAGCTTACCCGCTCCTATATTACTGTCAATCCCAAATAGTACAAGAGTGGTACTTACAGTTATTTGCTGTTGGAGGATTGAAGTTAGAATCTTACCCACTTCATACCAGAATTCTTCGAGAGATGGGCACTCTTTAAAGATGTGAATGTCGTCTGCCTTCTCCTCACCACATTTCGGGCATTTCCTGATTTGGGCACCCTTGAATTTGGACAGTTTTTTAGGAGTCCAATAGGCTCTGTGAATCGTGAAGATGTGATTCCTTTTTAAGGCTGCTGATTTTAGTGTAGCCCAGCATTTCTCAATTGATTTAAGCCACACCTCTTCAAGATTTGGAATATGTAGGTTCTTTCCCCATATTAGATCTACGATCTGGGCATCTTCCTCTTCTGATGTGACCATATCATGATTGTAGAAAAAACAATGTTGAAGAGATAGTGAGGGAATTCCAAGGAGGTATTTTAGGGGAAGTTAGGCACATGAAGATCATGTGGTAGGAGGGAGCCCAAAGTGTGGCAATTGATTGATTGATTGAATAAAATGTATAACGCGCAGACAATAACCCGAAGGCATCAAGGCGCCTAACAATACATATCTTGAATTTATAAACCTGACACCATTACAAGTATGCCTGCACAAAAAGATGTGCCTTCAGAGCACTTCTAAATGCCTGGAGGGTGGGTAGGGATCTTAGTTCCAGTGGGAGGGCATTCCACCACTTGGGCGCCAAGGAGGAAAAAGCCCTGCCACCCCATTTAGCTCTTCTAGAGCGAGGGACGGACAGAAGAAATTTACTAGAGGAACGTAAGTCCCTGGAGGGAATGTAGCGGGACAGGATAGATCCTATACCAGTGGAACTATTTTTTGCAATCAGGGAGGTCAGCACAATGTGTCTCACCTGTGGTTATTATTAAAAATATCGAATTGCAGATTGAGATTTTGAGTTTCCGTTTCGACCTTCTGAGATTGATTTCCACTGCCCAACATAGAAATGGTGCTGATGATGGAGGAGGAGTGACATGTTTTAACATTGGATATTAGGAATGCATATCACTAGATTAGGATGCACCCTGAATGTGCCCCCTCACAATCTTTATGTGACTCCCTTAACTCTTACTTCATTGAGAAGATTGCCGGCATTAAGGCCAGCATCCCTACCCTCGGCCCATCTTATGACCCCCCCCCCAGTCATAATAACCCCTTCACCATTGATCAAATCCCCTTTATCTCTAGGGATGAGTTCTTTAAGCTCCTAAAAAAAGTTAGATCAGGCTCCCCTTTGGACTGCTGCCCCCTCACGTCTTGCAGGCAGCCTTCCTCGCCTGCCCAGACCCGGTCCTCTATTTTCTCAATAACTCTCTCAAACTAGGCACTGTTCCTGACACCTTCAAAAGCGCAGAAATTGTCCCAATATTGAAGAAACCCAATGCCGACCCTCTGATCCTTGGCAACTACCATCCCATCTCCCTCCTCCCCTATCTGGGCAAAATCCTGGAGGCCCATGTCACTAACTGCCTCAGCTCTTTCATTGAACAGTTCCACTTCCTTGACCCACACCAGCCAGGGTTTAGACCTGCACACTCCACGGAGTCAGTTATTCTGTCAGTTATGGATGAGCTTAGGAGGGGGACTGATAAAGGCCTTACCCAGGCCCTGGTGCTCCTGGATCTGTCTGCTGCTTTTGACGCGGTTGATCATGATCTCCTGATCAACCGTGTCAGCTGTGCTGGGATTCAGGGCCCGGCCCTGAAATGGATCTCCTCCTTCCTCAGCAACCAATATCAGGCAGTACGCATCGCCAACTTCTCTGCCCAGAAACCCAAGCTGAACTGTGGAGTCCCCCAGGGTTCCCCCCTCTCGCCCCTTCTTTTTAATTTATATTTACTTCCTTTAATTTGATCTCTACGCACTAAAATGGTTGAAACCTTTAACTACGCAGACGACCTCCAGCTGGTTTTCAACATCGATTCCTCTACCTCCTCAACGATCAACTTCCAATCCATCATGAGCTTCATCAGCGAATGGATGTATATTAACCAGCTGAAGTTGAACCCTGAAAAAACCGAGTTGATTCTCAAGGGAGGAACTGCCAACCCACGGAACTCCAGCTTTTGGCCCCCTGCCCTGGGCAGTCCTCCACGCCCAGCTGACTCTGTCAATAGCTTAGGTATTATCATCAGTAACGACCTGTCCATGAAAGCGCAAATCAGCTCGGTCGTTTCTGCCTGTTTTTACCATCTTCGCAGAATCCGAAAGATCAGCCGATTCTTGACCACTGAGGCCCTGACCCTGGTCACTCTGGCCCTTGTAATCTCTCGTATCGACTATTCCAACTCCTTGTATGTTGGCATTCCAGCTTACCAACTTCGTCATCTGCAGCTGGCTCAAAACTAAGCGGCCAGGCTGATCTATCGCCAACCCAAACATCATCATGTTAGCCCCCTAATGAAGAGTCTTCATTGGCTCCCGGTGACGAAGCGCTGTAACTTCAAGATGGGTTGCATTATTTTTAAAGCCCTCGCTGGTGTTGGCCCAGCCTTTGTCTCATCGAAGATCCAGCGCTACATCCCCTCCCGGGAGCTGCGCTCCTCTCACCTGAACCTACAGTCCACTCCTGCTTTTAAGCACAAGAAGCATGGGGTTCTTAGATTTTCGGTCTTGGACCCACAGTTCTGGAACTCTCTCCCCATGGAACTGAGGTCCATGTCCTCTTATACCCAGTTTAGAAAACTCCTTAAGACCCTGCTGTTTTCTCAGGCTTACGCATAAGCCAATGTTTTGCTCTGTTGATGCCGCCTTCCCTGTTTCCTCAGCGCCATGAAACCGCTTGGTGAACGTGCGCTTAACAAATTCCTTTTAACATAACATAACATAATATAACATAACCTGAATGGAAGACACTCACAACCTTCTTAAAGGTTGAAGGAGTATTTCAATTCCTGCAGGTACTTACTTACGTATGCAATCACTGCCCTATGGGCAAGACCGAAGGCTGAGCTAGTGAAAGCTATGAAGATGGCCCGAAGCCGCAGGATAAAGATGAACTAAGATTGTTCATGGCTGTTAAATAAATAAATAAATGTGTCCTTGTGTAATGTAACCGGTGCTCATGTAAAGCGCTCCAATACTTTTAGGCTGAGTTTGTGTGATAAAACTGCAAAACAATGTGGCTGAGTGAAAAGGGCAGGGCATGATAGAAAATTAAGGAAGAAATTGAAAACAGTGAACATTTTGATGCTGTTTGATGTACAAAGGAGGACCAGTGTCATTGTGGGCACGAGTGTGGTGGGGATAGGGGCAGTGTTATCGCAGGTGCAAGGGGGATCAAGCTTCCTGATTGATATGTCACAAAGAGTGAGGGAGATTTTGGCTGTTGCACGGGCCATATAATACTTCAAGGCGTATATGTAGGGACTAAATATGGTTTGCACACATATCATAAGCCCTTGCTTAGAGTTTGGGGACAGCTAGAGTGAGCAGTGCTTATGCATGCCTTGCAATATTGGCTCCCACGTTGCAAGTTATAAGTACACACTAGAGTACATCCCTGGGTGGAATAATAAGCAAGCAGGCTGCTTATCTCATGTGTCACTTCTTTCTGAGGGAGAAGATAAAGCCTTTGATTCAGAGGAAGTGGTAGAGAATGTACATGATGTCATGGTTGAGCATAAATGACTATTTTCAAAGAGGAGTGGTTAGCTACAAGGACAGATGACAAAGTTCTGAAAGAGTTGAGAGGGTTTATAAGCAGGTGATGGAGCAAGGTGGAAACAACATTTTTTGTATACCCCTTGTGAAAGTAACTTTCCATAACAATAACATGTACTAAACATGTGGTTTAGAAATTAACTAACTTAGAATAGAATGCACACACACAAATACACGTGGGATATTCATTTGCATGAAATTGCCAAGCATAATTTACTAATTTGTCGTATATTGTGTCATAAAAGGTACGCATTTGTCGTAATCTAATTGAAAATTGCATGAATGTGCTTTTTGTCTGTTTATTTGTGGCATAATCATGAAGATTGGTAAGTAAATTAACGCATATGTGTTGCTTAAAGCTAGATAATTACTAACTGCGATATTATTAGAAGGGGGAGGTAAACAGAAAGGCTTTATTTAGTAAATTTACGTTTATTTGTGTTTGTTTCTGTAATAGCTCCTAAATTGAGGCCTGTGTGGCCAAAACAAAATGGAAGCTGACTGTGATTCCGAGGTGGCGGTCTAAGTACGCATGCGCCAACTGGAAGCGTGAGCTGCCTGTGACTGAGCAGTATGGGTCAAGTACAGCGTGCCCTGCCACATGGAGTGTATGCCAAGTTTGTTGAAGTCAGCAAGTTAACTCGTGGGAATGGGACACCGAATAACAATTTAAAGGACACTTCGAAGGAAGTAGAATTTGAACAATAGCACCACTATTTTTCTAGTCATAATGATGACTTTGCATAAATTGAACAGTAAAACAATGAGGTGATGCTCATCCAACTCTAAATTGACCAATCATGGACATTCTAGGACATAAGAGTTACGGATTTAGATAGAAAAGTTAGTGAAAAGGGGTATAAAAGAGCACATTTTGGACTTTGAAAGGAGCTTGCTTTTCAACCAAATCTTTGCACCCTGAGATGCAGTGGGTCTGCGCAATTTTTCTTATGGCGCAGGGACTTTGACATTTTTCTGAACTTTTACTTTTTAATGGGTGCGAAGTCCTATGAGAAGGGAACATCGAGAGAGATAGAGAGGTGTTTCTTTGGGAACTATTTTGTTTTTTGCTGATGTCTGCGTCTCTACATTTGGGTAATATACCTTTAACTTGTTTTCCTAAACTGTCATGCTAATAGATGAATGTTTTTTAATTTTACTTTTTTTTAGGAATATTAATGTATAACTGAATTATTCTTTCAAATAGAATATAGAGATCATGCTAGGAGATTTACAGCCAGATTCATGAAAGCAAAATCGGCTCGCAAAGGGCCAGATTCTGAGAATCTGGCCCTTTGCGAGCGCTATTTTTGCATTTGGGATTCATCATCCCAAATGCAAAAATCGCACTTTTAGAAATCGCTAAATTGCGAATAATTGCATTTAAGGTATCTCAATTTGAGATTCCTTAAATGCAATTCATGAACCATTTTAAAATTGCGAATTCGCAATCTGGGGCCGCTATTTACCGCGAAGTCTAACTACGTGGTAAATAGCGAAAACTTAGAAAAATGCACTTTAGTGCATTTTTCTAAGTTGTATGTTACACACACACACATGTCCTTTGGACATGTGTGTGCGCAACACCAGTGTACATTAGCATTTCAGGGGTGCTACATGAATCCCGTTTTGCGAGTCTTTAATAGCGATTCCTTAAAAATCGCTATTAAGGACTCGCAAAACATGAGCATGATGAATCTGGTGGTTAATCTCTAAATAAAAATTAAATAAATGGAGAATTAAGCAGGCCTTGTTGTCCTTTAGTTAACTTTTACTAGCTGATCCATCGAAAATGAATAGTGTGGTGTTTTAAATCTTTCCTTTAGAAAAACCAAGATATTAAAATTAAAACTGCAGTTGTAACTAATGTATACATTTTAAGTTTAGGCACTCCGCCATAGCCCCACGGCTCTCCTTTTAGTCTTCACTAAATCCTCGGAGCAGAATAAATGTGTGAGTGAATGAAAGGTAAAAGTTATGGGCCCAGTTGTGAGAAATTAGTGAATAGCTCCGTGGGTTAAGATGATGGTTTATGAAAAAATTTTGGAGCCGCGCTGCACCACAGGGATGGTGTTAGAAACAGTTGTGTGAATGTACAAGCAAGGTGATTAGTGAACTGACCCTCAAAGATGAAGTTATTATAATGCAGAGAGAGAGATTCATACCGCGGTGTGGGTTGGGGAAACGAGAATGTGAACTCACACATGAAGGTCATTTAAGCTTAAGTATGATGGTACAACGTGTAAGGAAAAAGCTTAGGTGGCCTAAGATGTCTGAGGAGGATATTTAATGGTTGTGAGAATTTAAAGAATGAAAAGAAGCAGAGAAGAGACTGAAGGTAGCCAGGAGAGTCTTGTAGCACAAACAGAATCCAGGAAAAATGTAGGCAAGAGGATATCAAGTCTTTCTTTGACCATTGAACTGGTTACCTTGTAGCTTGACATTGGCTTTTATCATGGTGGATGTGCATGCAAGGAAGTTGGAAGCTGAATCTGTGAGTGAGGGAACCACGGCCAGCACCTACAAGGTCTTCAGAAATGTTTGTCAGGGAAAGTGCATTGACCTATCTCAGGATGGACAATGGCAGTCTTAAAGTTTTTCCAGGAACATTTTGATTGGCACACAGACCTCCTGGTACATTCTCCCCGTTAATACTTCATTATTTCTGTCTCCACAGCCATTCATATCATCTTCCCACAGCCAAACTTTAGGATTAAAAGCATTTGTCCAGCATTCAATAGTATTTAATTACACCTGGTTAATTTTCTGAAATACCATACTTTTTATCACTTAATTTTGTTGTATTTGAAGAAATCTTAGTTACTTGGAGAGATTTACTAAACCTTCAGGTCCCTTCTTTGTCTTAGCTGTTACTTTGACATGTACCCAGTCACACTGTTCAAGACTAAGGGGCCGATTACGTGGCGGGCGGAACACCGTCCGTACCACCATGGCAATGTGACCCTATGGTTTGCGGCGGCCCCGCCGGTCCCATTACGATACACCGCTGGGAAAATACACCCGGGGCGGTCGGAATCCATGAAACACCGCCGTGCTTGTGCGGAAAAGTTGAAACACTGTCCACGGCGGTCCTATTTGCCGCGGCAAGCCCACAAACTGGCGATACAGCAGCGGAATTTCCGCCAGTGCAATTGCGATGGCACCGCAGTGCCTGCATAACGACCTCGTGTTACCGACCGCCGCGAATGTCAACAATGATGAATGTGAGCCACGGAGACCGGACCACCGCGGTCCGACCACGGCAGTACTTCGGAAATAGTAATGGCGGTCGAAGGCTACTACAGCACAAAAACCTACTATTGTGGAAGTGCAACTGGCTCAGCCAATAGAAAAAAGTAACACATCCCATTGACAGATGCCCCTGGAACACATAAACTACAAATCCCAGCTCAACACCGCCAACACACCTGACATGAATATTCACCTGAAAACACACCCACATAGCTGAGCATAAAAGCAGGCCCTGCCTAATCCACATTCCCCATCAAAACTCCAGAAGCGAAGGGCCCTACCTCATCACACAAACAAAAGACAGACCTCAACAAATCACACAATCACAAACACACCCACACCCCACACATCATCATCACCTCCACCCACAACTGCACTCACAACCACTCAGCACATCACACAGCATGGCACAGAAAATGCCAAAATTCACTGATGGTGAGTTGTCAGTCATGGTGGATGAGATCATAAGAGTAGAGCCATACATCTTAGGAAGCAAGGTACAACAGACACCAGCAGCCAGGCAAAGTCAAACGTGTCAAAGGATAGTGGACAGAGTCAATGCTGTAGGGAAAGTTCCACGCAACAGGAAGGAGATCAGGAAGAGGTGGACTGGCCTCAAGAGCAGGGTCAAGGAGAAGAACAGCAAGAACAGTGAGCTGGCCAACGGTACTGGCAGTGGACCTCCCATCCCACCAAGAAGTAGAACCCATGGGAGGAGTAGGTGCTGGTTATACTGCATCCAGAGAGTTGCACTGGAATTGAGGGTGGACTGGAGTCTGGTAAGTACCAATACAATACTGCCATAACACTGCAATGTAGCATCTTGCACAACTGTAAAGCAACTGTTCCTAGGCCCAAATCTCCTCATGTCACAAACACTCCCCTCAAACAGGTCCCACAGATCCCACATCAACTCACTCTCATTCTGCACAAATGTACCTAGCAGTATTCTAGTAGTGGCACATGTACAGGCAGCCTACACTACAACTCCCACCAGGCCCCCTTGTCCCACAGCTGAGTAGGATGTAGCACTACCCCAGAAGCATGTGACAGCCATTGCATTTGTCCACCTTCACCAAACAGGTAGGTAGCTATCTTGTCAGGGAGGCCTGTTTGGGGCGGAGGGAGCCATGTCCCAGCACTCCCATCATGGACCCTGTCCCACAGTCTACCAATATGGAGCACTCCTTCCCACCCAGGAGCACGTGGGAGCCATGGCATCACCCTCATCAAACTTACAGGTAGGTAGCCATCTTGCCTTGGGGGCTGTTTGGGTGGAGGGAGGCCTGTACCAGCACTCCCACCATGCCCCCTAACCCACCCTAAGCAGGATGTAGCACCCCACGCCACCCTGGAGCACCTGGAAGCCATTGCACAGTTCACCTTCACCAAACAGGTAGGTAGCCATCTTGCCTGGGGGGCTGTTTGTGGGGTGGGAGGCCTGTACCAGCACTCCCATCATGTCCCCTGTCCCACAGTCTACCAAGAAGGAGCACTCCCGCCCACCCCACCCAGGAGCACTTGCGAGTCATTGCATCAACCTCATCAAACTTACAGGTGGGTAGCCATCTTCACAGGCAGGGTTTTTGTGGATGGGAGGCCTGCACTACTACTCCCACCATGCCCCCTGTCCCACCCCTAAGCAGGATGTAGCACTCCACCCCACCCAGAAGCACTTGGGAGCCATTGCATCAACCTCATCAAACTTACAGGTAGGTAGCCATCTTCACAGGCAGGGTTTTTGTGGGTGGGAGGCCTGCACTACTACTCCCACCATGCCCCCTGTCCCACCCTAAGCAGGATGTAGCACCCCACCCCCATCCAGGAGCACCTGAAAGCCATTGCACTGTTCACCTTCACCAAACAGGTAGGTAGCCATCTTGCCTGGGGAGCTGTTTGGGGGGAGGGGGGCCTGTACCAGAACTCCCACCATGCCCACTGTCCCATCCCTAAGTAGGATATAGTACCCCACCCCACCCAGGAGCACTTGGAAGCCATTGCAAAGTTCACCTTCACCAAACAGGTAGGTAACCATCTTGCCTGGGAGGCCTGTTTGGGGGGAGGAAGACCTGTCCCAGCACTTCCACCATGCCCCCTAACCCACAGTCTACCAAGATGGAGCACTCCCTCCCACCCCACCCAGGAGCACTTGGGAGCCATTGCATCACCCTCATCAAACTTACAGGTAGGTAGCCATCTTGCCTGGAGGGCTGTACCAGCACTCTCACCATGCCCCCTGTCCTACCCCTAAGCAGGATGTAGCACCCCACCCCACTCAAGAGCACCTGGAAGCCATTGCACAGTTCACCTTCACCAAAAGGGTAGGTAGCAATCTTGCCTGGGAGGCCTGTTTGGGGGGAGGGAGGCCTGTCCGAGCACTCCCATCATGCCCCCTGTCCCACAGTCCACCAAGAAGGAGCACTCCCTCCCATCCCACCCAGGAGCACCTGGAAGCCATTGCACAGTTGACCTTCACCAAACAGGTAGGTAGCCATCTTGCCTGGGAGGCCTGTTTGGGGGAGGGAGGCCTGTACCAGCACTCCCATCATGGCCCCTGTCCCACAGTCTACCAAGATGGAGCACTCCCTCCCACCCCAGCCAGGAGCACTTGGGAGCCATTGCATCACCCTCATCAAACTTACAGGTAGGTAGCCATCTTGCCTGGGGGGCTGTTTGGGGGAGGGAGGCCTGTCCCAGCACTCCCATTATGGCCCCTGTCCCACAGTCTACCAAGATGGAGCACTCCCTCCCACCTCACCCAGGAGCACCTGGAAGCCATTGCACAGTTCACCTTCAACAAACAGGTAGGTAGCCATCTTGCCTGGGAGGCCTGTTTGGGGGTGGGAGGCCTGCACTACAAATCCCACCAGGACCCCTAGTCCCACAGCTGAGCAGGACGTAGCACTCCACACACCACCAAGCATGGGGAACATCTCACATTGCTATAATGAAAATGACAGGTAGGTAGTAACCATGTGCAGCATGTTCAGCTTTTCCAAATGCTTGTTGCCACATGCCCACAACAGCAATGCAAATCAGTTACATGACGACATGTCTGTGTTGTCACACCGTGTGTACATTGCACCAAGTCAAAATTCACTACAGACACCATGGAGTAGTAAGGTACGTACCTCAACATCATGTCATGATGCACTATCTTCTCGCAGATGTGCAAAGCCATGCCATTGTCAATCATCTGTTGCATCAAATGTCGCAAATATCAGTGTAACATCAACCTTGTGGCGTGCAACTCAATGTCCGTATGACCTCTATCCAACAGGACAACGACAACAAACTACACAGGATGATGACAACTTGCAGAGCCAGTCCCCATCAACACAACGTGAGCACTCAGATGGTGATTCAATCATATTCTCTGACCTGGAACCGAAAGCTGGCCCCTCTGGTGTGCCAGGGTATGACATGGCTCAAGCCCTCACCGTCAACACCACCACGGCAACAACAACTGGCCTGCCACCACAACCTGTGTGGCATCCACCAACATCCTCTCCACCACGGCAACAACAACTGGCCTGACACCTGCCACCACAGCCTGTGTGCCATCCACCAACATCCTCTCCACCACGGCAACAACAACTGGCCTGGGACCTGCCACCACAACCTGTGCGGCTTCCAAAATCCCCATCACCACTAATGGCTGTAACAATCGCCCTGCCACGGTGGTTACCAACACCACCGCACAATCACATCATGGCAGGGAGAGTGTGCCAGTGCGTCGTGGGACAATGCTACAGCGACATGACAGGAGGGCAGGTGGTAGGAGACATGCTGCAGAGACTCGGGAGGACGGTGACCCTGAATCCCTGCGAGTGTCCTTGGTTCCTATCAGGAGAACCATGGCGTATTGTGCCAGTTTGCAGAGGACATACATGAGAGCCGCATGCTGCAGCAGTCCATGGACACACAGATGGGCCAACTGGTCGACATTGTTGGACAGCTAGTGGGTATGCTGAGGGACAGGCTCCCAGGCACAAGTGCACATCAACCCCCCTCCAGCGGCATGCCTGCCAGGCAGATCAACGAATCATCCATGGACACAGAGAGGGCTGTGCAGGAGGAGATGGAGTCCTCAGACACCACTGACCTTGGAGCAAGTACAGCCCCTGCCAAACGCACCAGGGGCCGTCCAAGAATCCTCAGGGGAGGATCTGGTGGCAGACCACCATACCAACGCCACACACGGAGCCAGCCATGATGCGACTTTGCTATTTCCTCTTGCATTGACTCTGTATACTCTGTTAGGCCAAGTTGATGGCCTGAGTCTGTTGGACTGTGTCACTCCAGCTTTGTGCACATTCATTTCATCTACCATGACGGAAAAACAATGTATATACTTCTCACAATTGTGTACATATTCACTTCACTTGCAGAAATCTTCTCTTTCAATAAACACCCATCACATACCTATGTGTGTGTCAGCGCCATGTTTATTTCCGTAGGTACAATGGCAAATCAGTGTCCACGTAACACCAGCAGTGAATGTGAAGAGGCCTTGACAGTGTGAAATAACCTGGAAAGACAGTAGAGACTTACATTCAGTACTCATGTCATGCCATTGCAGCTGAAAGACATCAATAGTTATCAATGCTACTTAGACAAGCACACATAACAATGCACAATGAACTCAATATACACATGAAGTACCTGGAAACAAATACTGTGTGCAACACACATCAGCCATCATCTCACACGCAACAACAGCCAGCAGTCAAGAACATCAATGCCTTCACACTGACATCCAAGCCAACACATGATCTCCCTGTCCTACCAAGTCACTTACATTCAAGGGAAGTAGTTGGCAATTAGCTGTTGACGCAGGTCAACACCTTCCTCTTCACCACTATCCTCATCACTGGAAGTGTGTGGGTTTGCAGGAGCGGGTATATGCTGCTCCTCCTACTCATCCAGGATGAGTGGAATGGCTTTGCACATGGCAAGGTTGTGGAGCATGCAGCATGCCACTACTATACGGCATACCTTCTGTGGGGAATACAACAGTGCACCTCCACTTTTGTCCAAGCACCGGAATCGGGACTTCAGCAGCCGTAGGTGCGCTCAATCACACGACGTGTCCTACCATGTGCCTCGTTGTAGTTGACTTCACCCTGGGTTCCAGGATTCCTTAGTGGGCTCAGCAGCCAAGGCCGGTTGGGATACGCTGAGTCACCTAGGTGTGGTATATACAGATAAAGTTACTGATACAAACAGTGTTAGAGAACAACATGTCTCCCACACAGCACACTACTTGACTCAGTCTACTCACCTACAAGCCATGCACGCTCTGGATGCAGTTCTACCATCAACCGTGGTACCACGCTGCTCCGCAGGATGTAGGAGTCATGGGCAGAGCCGGCAAATCTCGCACACACATGGCTGATGATCAAATCAGCTTGGCACACCACCTGCACATTTATGGAATGGTAGTGCTTCCTGTTCCTATACACCTGCTCAGGTGCCCATGGTGGTACAAGGCCAATGTGTGTGCAGTCAATGGACCCCACTACATGAGGAATGCGGCCAAGGCCATAAAGCCAGCCTTCGCAGCTGGCAAATCTTGTCTACTTGGGAATCTAATGTAATGGTCCTTGTACAGCATCATTGCCGACACAACCTCCCACAGCACCATGCTGAATGTGGATTGCGCCATACCACCACCACTGGCAACCATGTATTGGAAACAGCCCGTAGCAAAAAAATGCAGTTCTGCCATGAGCTTCACTGTTGGGGACAGGGCAGTTGGATATGTTCGTTCAGATGTCAGATAGGGCTCCAACTGTGCACACAGATCTTGCAGTGTTGTTATGTTATGTTATGTTATGTTAGTAACTTTTATTCAGCGCACAGCTGCCCCAGCGAAGGGGCGTCCTGGCGCCTGATCCAGTACCACAACACAACAAATCACCGCTGAAAAGAAACACGATCAATCAACAAAGGTGAACAAATAGGTTTTAATCGCGCGTCTGAAAAGAGTCAGGCTATTAAGGGCACGGATGTGGACAGGAAGGGAGTTCCATAATCCAGCCGCCATAACTCGAAATGAACGGCCGCCCATCCTACTCAGTCTGAATCTAGGCGCACTCACTAGATGAAGAGATTCCGACCTGAGAGACCGCCTGGGAACATACGGGGAGACAAGACCCACCAAGGCAGGAGGTGATGAAAATTTCAAGATCTTGATCTTGTGCGATCAAGAGGGAACTTCCTGATGACGTCCACATCCTCCATGTCTGCCACCACTGTGAAAGGACGGGGCACATTTGGTCGGCGCCTACATGACAAGGAAGAGGAATAATGTTAACCTGATAACGCTATGACATGTGTCAAACCTATCACATATTGACTTATGCGGCACAAACACTTAAGGCACTTCAACCATCCATGAATCCACAACTTCAATGCAGGTACACATTGAACACATGTCGGGTTACATCATGTCAGGTTGCACATACTGACTAAGTCTAAAACACATTAGGATGCCGTGAATGGAACACCAGTGCATCTTGTGTACCAAGCCCTATGAGTGGGTGACACAGCAGATGTATGATCCAGCTACACTGCTGGCAAACATGTCGCTGCGTTGTCTGCCACAACTTGCTGATCAACTTGCACAGACCACCAGTGTTCATCACAATGTAAACAGAGTGTGTAAGCAGACCACATGTACTACATCATTCATATATGTGTGCACATCAAAATGCCAGCAGTATTTGTCCATGCAATCATGTGTGTGGACTGATTGTCCCTCTCAGACAGTGATTACATGGTAAACATTGTACCATATGACAGGAGCAAGAGATGTACATGCACACACATTTTATGGATGACAGTAGTAAGTGCATGTCAAGGCCTTTCACTTTGCGCACACACATGACATGTGTAGGTATCAGTGAGTTGTCTGTCACATGAGCATTCTTATTGAGATACAAGTGCAAGAAGGCCATCTTGACCAGGAATAAAGTCGCTGACTCACATTGCTAGTGCATACAGTGTCCATATGTGCGGTAGGCTTGCACCACATCTGCGGGTCAGCCCATTGGACATACTTGTAAGATGCAACCATGGGCGTCCGCAGAAATGTTTCCAGGGAGGGGCACATTTTTAAATTCATCACCATCCTCCTTGCACCCTTCTTCCCTCTGACTTGCACCCTTCTGCCCTCTGACTTTCACCCTTCTGCCCTCTCACTTGCACCCTTCTGCCCTCTGACTTGCACCCTTCTGCCCTCTGCCTTGCACCCTTCTCGGCCACCCCCTTGCACCCTTTCCACCCAATGGAGGGGCTGCCACCTGGAACAATGGCACCATTTCATGAGCATTATGGACTAGGGCCGGCCCTGACTGGGCCCACATCGGACGCATTGGCGATCTGGGGGGGGGGGAAGTGCCCCACTTTGCCCCCTCCTGCGGATGCTCATGGATGCAACATAGCGGTAGAGACCGCCTGGCCTCCGCGGTGTGACACTGCCAATGTCATTGCAGCCAATGGCAGCCTCGATCGCGGTGGTGTGATGCAACTTTTGAGAACTGCGGTAGGCGTGCACCGCATCCCCGGGTCAGCTCATTGGACATTTATTTATTTGTGTATTTTATAGAGCGCACAGCTGCCCCAACGGGGCGTCCCGGCGCTGAGAACTTTGACAGCAGATGGCACAGGGATATGTTAAAGCGAGAACAAATGGGTCTTCAGGGACTTGCGGAATGACAATTCTGTGTGGGAGGAACGTAGGGCCAACGGGAGTTTGTTACAATGCTGAGTGGTACAGACCTCAAAGGTTTTTCCACCTGCACGTGAGCGTTTAAAACATGGAGTTTCCAGGAGGAGAAGAGAGTTGGAACGTAATGTCCTGTAGTTGGAATACGGTCGCAGGGTGTTTTTCAAATGGGCGGACCCAATACCCCTCGAAGCTCGATAGGCCAGCGTCATAGCTTTGAAAATGCACCTTTTGGCCATTGGCAGCCAATGCAGTTTGCGAAGGTGGGGAGAGATGTGGTGTCTGAAAGGGATTCTTTCCACTAACCGAGCGGCGGTGTTTTGGACCGTCCGGAGTTTTTGACATAGGCCTGCTGTGATACCTAGATACAGGGCATTGGCATAATCAAGATGGGAAATGATCAGTGCCTGGATCACAGTCTTACGGCAGTCCGCTGGTAGGTAGTTGATAAGCCGTTTGATGGTCCTGATCTTGCCAAAACAGGAGGCTGTCACTGTTTGTACCTGGGTATTGAAGCTAAAGTTGTTATCCCAACGGACTCCCAGGTTTCTTACCGAGTCTTTGGGCGTGGGGGCTTGGCTCAGATCTTCTGGCCACCACAGACTGGAGTCCAGAGGGGAAGGTAAGTTGAAAAACAGAATCTCCGTTTTTCCTGCATTGAGTCGAAGGGAGTTGGCATCCATCCACTTGGAAATGTCCCTAAGACAAGGAAGTAGATTTGATCCCAGTCTGAGCGATCAGCTTTGCCAGGGGGGTGAAATAAACATTAAACAGGAGCGGGCTGAGGGAGGAGCCCTGTGGGACTCCCCATTTGAGTGGTCTGGCTGTGGAAATATAGGGAGGGGTGAAAACCTGCTGTGTACGGTCAGAGAGATACGACGTGAGCCATTTCAGCACAGTGCCACCTACGCCTAGGTCCACCAGCCTCCTCAGCAGGATCCTGTGAGAGACGGTGTTGAATGCTGCTGAAAGATCCAGCAGCACTAACACCGCCCTTGACCCTCGGTCGAGCGTCCACCTCACCGAGTCAGCCATTTCAATAAGGGCTGACTCCGTGCTGTGGCCCGACCTAAAGCCGTGTTGGGAATCATGAAGTAGCCCGTTGGTTTCAATGAAATTCGCCAACTGGGAATGTACCAGTTTTTCCAAAATTTTAGCAGGGGCGGGCAGAAGGGAGATGGGCCTGTAGTTGCAGGGGAGGTCCGGATCCAGATTAGGTTTCTTGAGGATGGGGACCAGGGAGGCGTGTTTCCACTTAGCGGGGAAACTACCCGATATGAGGGAGTCATTCCAGATGTGGTTCAGGTAGGGATTCAGAAGGGGTGCCAGTTTTTTATATTGCTTGGCAGGCCATGGGTCGTTGGGACATACTTGTAAGATGCAACATAGCGGTAGCGACCGCCTGGCCTTTGTGGTGTGACACCGCCAATGCCATTGCAGCCAATGGCAGCCTCGATCGCAGTGGTGTGATGCAACTTTTGAAAACCACGGTAGACGTGTACCGCATCCGCGGGTCAGCTCATTGGACATACTTGTAAGATGCAACATCGCGGTAGCGACCGCCTGGCCTCCCCGGTGTGAGACCGCCTATCCCATTGCAGCCAATGGCAGCCCCGTTCGCGGTGGTGTGATACAACTTTGAAAACCGCAGTAGGCGTGCACCGCATCCACGGGTCAGCTCATTGGACATACTTGAAAGATGCCAGCCAGCCAGCCCAATTACAGTAGCTGGCTATCACTGTAACAACCCCAGGGGCCTATAAATGTCTGTGATAGCCCAACAGATCTCACATGCCTTCAGACACTGCTGACTGACATTACTCCACAGCAACTGCTTGTTTCCCAGATACCTGGATACTGTGATGTCGAGGACGGAGAAAGTCAGGGCCAGTCCCTTCACCACGGAGGAGCTTGAGGTTCTGGTGGACAAGGTCCTTGGACAGTATGGCCGGATTTTTGGTGCGCCAGGTGTACTTGTAAGTGTGACTGAATACAAGTGTGATACAGCAAGGATGTCACCTTGATGTTCCTGCGCACTAGTCTGGGCCTGTGAGTGCAAGTTAATGTGCATGCATTCATTTACTTAACATTGCATGCACCATACATGGAGTGTATGAATTGCACTGGGACACGTGCTGAGGATGTAATTTCGACACCTATGCCACCATTAGTGCACTACAGTAATGAATATGTTGTTGTGAAATAGCTATTGTGATTCTGGGTCACACTGTCATGTAATGCATTGTAATGTAAATGATGTTTGTAGCCTCATTAGGCAACATAGCTAGACAGGGCAGAGGGTAGGGAGTGCCTTGCATTTTACAAAGCTGGCACACGGAGGAATCTTGCTTACATACAGTCAAAGTCAGGAGTCACTCTGACTGTACCATGTGATGTAATTGCCCACTCACACCTGACAAACTCACTAGTGCTTTCACTTTATTGATGGACTGCACGATTACTTAAAATCTTTACAGTTTAAAAAACTTAATGAACATCCCTTCCCCCCCCCCCGACGTACCCCATCCACACATAAAAGTATGACAAACTCACTAGTGGATGTACATATGTAGACTGTATTGGGTCAATGGATGATGTGTCTTGTGAAATGCTATAGGGCATGAGGTTGAGGTGTGAAGCATGTTCCACAGTCCCATGCATGCCTGTTACACAGTTCTGTAATTTGGGACTCCACACACATATTACCCATAGAGCCATCATAGAACTGAGTATTGCACAATACAGGTATTGACTTTGTGATGAGGGCATGATGACTAAGAATATGTTAAGAAATGCGTCACACACAATGCAGTGAGGCATCACCATGCCAAGGTCATTGGGGTGTGGGGGAGTGGTTGACACAGTTATTCAGGTACAACACATCTCTTGCACTGTGTTACATGTGTTGCTCACTCACAGACTGTCACCGATTGATGCCTACTACACATGGCTTTCAGTGCTGACATTGTGCCTGGGTAGGTGATGGGCATGTCCTGTGTCCTGCATCATACGTATATGTATATAGTGTATGGCATGCAAATTTACAATGTGTAATGCTGTATGTCCTCTGATGAGGATGTTGATTTTTAGTGTCGCATGCATTTCCGTTCTCATGTACTCACACACGTTGTGAATGATCACTGGGTGTGTGATACTTCCTTTTCTTGTCTCCCATGCCTGCAGTTGAAGGTCAACCAACGTAAGGCCGCATGGAATGACATTGCACGGAAGGTGCGGGCACTTGGTGTATCCAACAGATGGCACACACACTGCCATAAGAGGTGGGACGACATATCACGTCTCAGCAAGACCGTGGGAGTGATGACATTGGGGCTGGCACCTCGCACAGGCAGGTTGGCGCGACGGACCCTGACTCCTATTATGTCCTGCATCTTGGCCGTGACACAGCCAGAACTGTATGGACGTCTGAGGGACAATCAGCAGGATATATGTGGTGAGTATTCTGAGAAAGGTGACTTCGTGTGTGACTGACTGCCTGCATGAATGGCATCCGCCAGCCACTTCTGTTGTAGTTGACGTGCCAATTCCGACTAGATTACTACTCAGTGGCCAATGTGTGGAGTACAGGTGTCTTGTTACTTCCATGGATGTGAATCCACATGTTTAAGGTACAATGGCACTTGATGTTGCGTCATGACCTGTGCGATAATGACATGTTGTGCATTGGGGGTGTTAACAACATCAACAGGCAGTCTGCAGCAGTGTGCAACATGTAAGTGTGCATTTCATGATCTGTCCCTTGCAGCACTTTGAAATGTTGTGACCTACACTTCTGTCAACAACTTGCAAAGGTTTTTGTGATTGCTTGCACCATTTGAGATGCATTAATAGATCTCGTTGAATGTAAGACGCAATTCCAAGTATTAGTGTTGTCTCCTTACAGTGACTGCATATGTGACAGGGGCAACAGGCTGTGTGGTATGCCTCTATCACATACAGGCATGTAGATTTGCCTACAGAGATGTCCATGTTGGGTTCATAGGGAGCACGGCCCAGATGTTTGCCTGTGTGTACGTCACATGGGAGCTTGCATCAGGCTCTGTACCTACCATTGTTGTTCCAAACGCACACTGCACAGGGTGTTGTGCAACATGGTGTTGTCATTATATAATTTGGTGTTGTGCATACATACATTCTTTGTGTCTCTGCACCATTCTAAACCTATGTCTCTCTCCATTGCAGAATCTACTGAGTGCACAGGAGGCAATGAGATGGACACCAGTGCTGAAGCGTCACAGACACGGAGGTGTCCAGCGCCTCGGAGGGGGAGTGTCCATGAGGAATCGCGCCCAGAGAGTCCAACATCTACCTCCGATGACTCCAGTGGGGAGTCTGCAGCAATGGTGGCCACAGGGAGGGACAATGCAGAAGCTACATCCACAACACATCGGCCAGTGCCCACCATCCCGCCTACTACCACTAGTGCATTTCATGCACGCAGGGCTGTCAAGTGTAGAGTCCCATTCACCCCAGGTACTGCTGCCCCTGCCCCAGTGTCCCCTGCTGCCCTCAGTGTTGAGGCGGTAAACCTCTTGCGGCAGTTGTGTGTGGGGCAGACAGCTCTACTAAATGCATACCAGGATCAGGACAAGAAGTTGGGACAAGTTTTGGCATTCATGGAGGGTATTCATTTGGACGTGGGTGGGCTACACAGGACTCTCCAGGGTTTGCCCTCAACCAGACGGGCGCTGTGATTAACCTGAAATCTTTAACAAAGCCCCACAATCACCCTGCAGCCTAGCTCTGTTCAGAAAAGAAATGCAGCAACTCTACAAACACTACGTGAAAAGCACACGTCGTGTTTGTAGACTTGCTGAATTTCTCTACTTAATAGAGCGCAGCTGAGGGGTGATTTACACCTTTCTGTGCTTGGCATAGTGTGCCACCCTACTCGTATTTTACCGTTTCTGTCATTGCATCCCACGAAGATGTGTTTAAACTGCCTATAATATTCATATCTTTTCAGATAATTTTAGGGAAATTGTCTAAAAATGTAATGCTGAGGTGCCATGTTTCAAAGTTTTGTAGGAAAATTGACCTATAAGACTAAGCCATTTCGATCAATATTTTTACCTTGATGAAATCGAGCTTTCTTTCTCCAATTCGACTCCTATGACCCACCACACTTTAAAGTTCACCCAGTTTTGCGGTGTGGACAGACAGCCTTGCTGAAAGACCTATAGGTCCTGGGTGATGAGGGACCATGAAGTTAATATGAGTAAATGGGCATGTTATGCCTACAAAATGGGTGATGGACCCAAGAAGTAAATAAAGGCATACAACACAGAGAAACTGGGGCAAATGTTGGGAATCAGTTGGTGTTCAAGGTCAACTAGGGAGTACTGATTTGTCTAAGGGAGGAAGAATGTATTACACAGCGATTATGTCGAGGGTAAGTACAATGTCGTTCGCATTACAAAGGGGTCGCTCATTCACTACTGCCTTCTTGTTAACTTTCAAGGGTGTCTCTGGTGTTTTTACTCAGGCATCAAGCCAGGCTTTAGGTTCTCTAAGTTTCAATATTTTCACATGAACCAGAACGGTTCACACAAGTGTCTGGAGGTGAAGTGTATTAGCAGATGGTATTTAAACTATGTCAGTTGTGCGTCCACTGCACGTTCCTCACCAGCTATGGCGACCCGGGTACACACAGAACGTGCCCTTGTGAGAAGGAGGAAGCGCCTTGACCTTCACGTTAATGACCTTCTCACGGAAGCCGCCAGGGCTCTTATCACAGGCATCACGGAGCATCGTCCTACAACAACTCTGCATCAGACATCGGTGGGCTTCAACTTGTAACGAACCCTCAGACAGAAAATACACACAAAATAGATTATTTTAATATTTTCTTTTTTAGCGCATTACAATGGTTGAGGTGGGTAAAATGATTACCATTCAGTTTATTAGAATTTCGAAAGCCACTTCTTATACCAAGTCATTTTTGCATTCTTGCGCCACCGGCGCATCATTTTAAAATATGGGGAAAAAGTGGCATGCGAGTGGCGCAAGGGCCTTGTAAATAAGCCCTTAAGTTTGTTAGATACCTCACATAGGCGTCTGCAGAAATATTTTCAGGGGTAGCATAATTAAATATATTCAAACTTGTGCTGCCGGTATTATACCCCCAGTGCGATCCTGAAATTTTGTTAATGGGCAAGTGAAAAATCCACGATCCGTTGGGTTGGGGGGAGGAAGCTCCCTCCCTTGCACACGCCCATGATATGTGACTAGACTGAGCACTCACTGCAGCCTAATCATTAAGAGACGCTACTTCTGAAGCATTGCCATACCACACTTGCTGTCTTCTCTGACATATCTTTTGTCCTTTTTTCTTCGACTCCCCAGCTGCTCTCGCCGTCTCCTTCTCTTCTTTTTCTTCTTCCTCACATCAATCCCGCTCCACGTTTACCCACTTTCCCCTTCTCCCCATCCCATTCTTGTCTCCATTTCCATCTCACTGCCTGTTCTTTGCTTTCTCTCTTACCAGTTTTTCATTCTTCTTTCTCCCTCCCAGTTCTCCAAAGCCTCTGGCTACCTTTCTTTCTGTCCCTCTCTTACCAATTTCTCTATTACCCCTTCCCCATTTCTCGTCTTTGCGCCCTGACTTTTTTCTACTTTGTTCCTCTCTCCCCCTTTCTCTGCCACTAAATCCTATTTCTCACGAGTCTCCTCTCCTTTTCCTTCAGGCTATGTTACAATTTTAAAAACACAGACTGTCTGGTGGCCTTTAAGGTCCCGGCTTGGGATACGCTGAGCAAGATAGCGACTAGTATTAAATCTGGCTTGCCTAAAGATCCTGCGCCGGCTAAAGTTTTAAGGGGTAGCACTGAGACTTTGGAGACATATATCAGACACTTATTAGAACTCTCTTTTAGCTCAGGTAGGGTGCCGAAAACATGAAAGGAGGCAGTGGTGCTCCCTTTGAAAAAAAAGCCGAACATCAGTATGGAGCACTTAAACAACCTGCTCCCCATCTCGCTTTTACCTTATTTCGCCAAGATTGTGGAGAAAGCTGTTAATCAACAACTGACAGCACATATTGACACTCATAAGCTGCTCCATCCCACGCAAGCTGGCTTCCATGCACTCCACTCGACGGAGTCAGGTCTGGTCTTCTCTACGTAGACACGTGGATGAGGGTCAAACGGCGACACTCATTTTACCTGACTTAAGTGCCGCATTTGACACTGTAGCGCATCACACTTTGCTGCAGTGTCTGAATAGGGGAGGAGTGGCTGGTAAGGTGTGGGAATGGCTGGAATCCTTTCTTCATGATCGTAGTTTCCAAGTAGTACAGGGACCATATAGGTCAAAAGCTATAAGCCTGAAGCAAGGGTTCCCTCAATGGTCCAGCCTTAGCCCCCAACGAAGCAGCCCGCAACTTCACACAGTGGCTGACCGCCGGCGCCGATGGCCTCGCGCCAATAAAGAACCCTCCCAGCAGACCCAGAAGCAAGAAGGCATCCTGGTTCACCGACGACCTCAAGGACTCCAAGAAGACCTGCGCACCCTCGAGAAAGCCTGGCTCCTCGACCGGACCACCGACAACATGACCGCCCTCAAACACGCTACCCGCAAGCACCACCAGCTCATCCGCACCACCAAGAAGAAATCCCTGAAGGAACGACTGGACAACAACGCCCACGACAGCAAAGAGCTCTTCACTATTGTCAAGGAGTTCTCCAACCCCAGCACCGGCACCAACGACATCACTCCGTCACAAGACCTCTGCGACTCCCTCGCCTCGTTCTTCCACCGCAAGATCGCCGACATCCACAACAGCTTCGGCGCCCCACCCATGCACCCAACCGTCGAACCAATGCCCCCCACGGCCACCCTTCGCACCTGGACCACGGTGACCACCGAAGACACAGCCCGCACGATGAACACCATCCACTCCGGATCACCGACCGACCCCTGCCCACACCACGTCTTCAACAAGGCCAACTCCACCATCGCACCCCAACTCCGGAACATCATCAACGCCTCCTTCAACACCGCCACCTTCCCGGAGAGCTGGAAGCACGCCGAGATCAGCGCCCTCCTGAAGAAACCTACAGCGGACCCCACCGATCTCAAAAACTTCCGCCCCATCTCGCTCCTCCCTTTTCCTGCTAAAGTCATCGAGAAGATCGTCAACAGACAGCTGACCGCCTTCCTCGAGACGAACGGATCCCTCGACCCCTCGCAGTCCGGCTTCAGAGCCAACCACAGCCCCGAGACCGCCCTCATCGCAGCCACCGACGACATCCGGACCCTGCTCGACAAGGGGGAAACAGTGGCCCTCATCCTCCTGGACCTCTCCGCTGCGTTCGACACGGTCTGCCACCGCACCCTAGTCCAGCGCCTCAGCAACATCGGTATCCAAGAGAAGGCACTGGAGTGGATCATCTCGTTCCTCGCCGGAAGAACACAAAGAGTACGCCTCCCCCCGTTTCGCTCCGAGGCCACCGAAGTCATCTGCAGCGTCCCGCAAGGATCTTCACTCAGCCCCACCCTCTTCAACATCTACATGAAACCTCTCGCAGCCATCGCACGCCAGCACAACCTCAACATCATCTCTTACGCCGACGACACCCAGCTGATCCTCTCCCTCACCAGAGACCCCGACACCGCCAGAACCTGCCTACACGAAGGGATGAAAGACGTCGCCGAGTGGATGAAGGACAGCCGCCTGAAACTGAACTCGGACAAGACGGAAGTCCTCATCCTGGGATCTTCGCCCTCCGCCTGGGACGACTCTTGGTGGCCCCCAGCCCTGGGCACCGCACCCAAGCCAACCGACCACGCACGCAACCTGGGCTTCATCCTGGACCCCTCCCTCTCGATGACCAGACAAGTCAACGCCGTCTCCTCATCGTGCTTCAACACCCTGCATATGCTTCGCAAGATCTTCCGCTGGATCCCGACCGAGACCAGGAAGACTGTCACACAGGCACTCGTCACCAGCCGACTGGACTACGGAAACGCCCTCTACGCCGGAACCACAGCCAAGCTACAGAAAAGACTCCAGCGCATCCAGAACGCCTCCGCCCGACTCATCCTGGATGTCCCCCGACGCAGCCACATCTCCAGCCACCTGAGGAACCTGCACTGGCTCCCCGTCGACAAGAGGATCATGTTCCGGCTCCTCACCCACGCACACAAGTCTCTCCACGACCTGGGCCCCAAGTACCTCAACGACCGCCTGACCTTCTACACGCCCACCCGCCAGCTACGGTCCACCAGCCTCGCCCTCGCAGCCGTACCACGCATCCAAAGAGCCACCGCCGGAGGAAGATCCTTCTCTTACCTGGCTGCCAAGACTTGGAACTCCCTCCCCATCCACCTTTGGCTGACCCAGGACCATCTCGCCTTCAGGAAACAACTCAAGACCTGGCTGTTCGAGCAGTAGCATACCCCTCCCCCCAAGCGCCTTGACACCCTCCCGGGTGAGTAGTGCGCTATACAAATGGCATGATTGATTGATTGATTGATTGATTGATTGAGCCCGGCCCTTTTTAATCTTTATGTGGCGCCAGTGGCAGATTGTCCAGAACCTACTAACCCTATACAATCCGACCCGGAAATTGAGATCTAGCGGGACGGGACAGGTTAAGGTCCCTAAGATCAGAAGAGCGAGAATGGGAGGGCGCTCGTTTTGCTTTCTGACAGCACAACAATGGAACAGATTACCTCTGACGTTTTGGTTGGAAACCTTAGAGCTGCCTTTTCGTGAAGAGCTGAAAACCTACTTATTCCATAGGGGTAGGCCAGAGAGGTTTGTCCGGGGGAATGGGATATATGATGGCAAGGGAGGCTGTGCTAGGCTGGTACTACAGCGCTGGGACACACTGGTCAGTGTAACCATGCGCTTTATAAGCTCAGTTTACTTACTTACTGTCACGAGGTCGAGTTCCCTGCCTCGGACGAACTCCCTGACTTAGCCGGACGGGGTGTACCTGCTAACATTTCTCCCTTTCCACCCCGTCCGCAGGATCCCTTGGACGTTTCCTGGGGTTCGCCGGCCCTGCCTTCACTGACCCCGCCGTACTGCCAGCCTCCCGTGATGGTGGGGGTGTGTTCCACGGCATTCCCGACATTCGGCCAATCAGCTGAGCGGACGTCATCTGCAACCATCCAATCAGAGGAGCAGGGGGTGTTTAAGGAAGCATCGCCCCTGCTTGACGGCGCGGAATCTCGAGGAAACCAGCCGGTCCACGAGGAGAACGCCAAGGACGAAGAAGGAGGAAGCACCGAAGAACCGCTGCTAGGATCCCCGGAGCCGAGACTCGACAAGCCAGGAGGCCAACGTTATCACGAGCCGCCCTGCCACACTTCCAGGGGAGAAGTGTGGCTCCACAAGGTACGGGGGCGTTTCCAGGGGTTGTTTAAACCACGGGGTGGGATGGGGTAGCTTGAGGGTGGTCACTGTACACCGTTTTCCCTTCAATATATACGCTGGTTAGATGGTGTAGCTGTCCCGGTGATCCCTCACACCCCTGCCCGCCTCCCATTCCTTGGACCCCGGTCCCAGCCACTAACGCGGCTGTCTCTTTTCCTTTTGTTTTCGAGCCTGAAGCTGTGACCCACAAGATCTGATCGGAGGACTTCAGAAGCCCGGAAAAGGAGAACGTACCGGACCCTAACGTGTTGAGACTTGTTGGTTGTTGGGCTATTCATGCTGTTTAACGCACAAACCGAATAAAACAGTTAACCACATACTAAAGGTCGTGGCGTACCTCACTATCCAAACCCCAACCCTCACAAGTGGTGCCGTGACTCGGATCCCTCAGGGAACCGCCCCATTCGAAACAGAATGGAAAACATATTGACCCAAATGGAAGCAGACCGAACTGCGTTTTCCCAAGCCATTCAGAGCCAATCAGAGAATATAATGAAGCTGGCAGAAGGACAGACTCAATTAATGACTGTGATAAGCCAAGGGAGAGCAACTGCCCCACCCCCAGGCACGGTAGTTCCTCTACAAAAGTTTACTCCAGGAGAGGATCCCCTTGCCTTCTTTTTGAATTTCGAGAGAGCCGCGAGAGCTAGTTCATGGCCTGGGGATAGGTGGCCTTTCTATTTAGCGCCTTTGTTAATTGGGGAGGCTCAGGCAGCGTACCAAACGGTAAATCGAGACGGTACCACCGCTTATGCAGTGGTGAAACAGTACATCCTAGATAGGTTGGGGGTCGATGAAGAAACCTATCGACTAAGATTCCGCCAAGAAAAAGGGACTCCCGGGGATCTACCAAAGACTTTGTTTTTCAAATTGAAGGAATCCGCTGACCTATGGTTAAAACCCCAGGAAGGTAACATCGACGCCATCATGAATAAAGTATATCTTGAACAATTCATCAAAGCCCTTCCCTATGGCACGCAGAGGTGGCTTAAACAACATGCGGGCCTAATGTTGGAGCATGCCATTGAAATGGCGACTTGCTATGCGCGGGCTCAGGGTAAACCCTATATGAGAGAACCCGAGAAACCAACCAAGACTATACCACCCCTCAAAATCGAAAAAAAACTCCAAAAACCAGTAGCGGAACCCCCACGGCTGCGGTTTTCACGCCCTGAGCTACCAAACTCAGGACCCCAGTGTTATGACTGTGGAGAGTGGGGTCATATTGCACGATACTGTAGGAAAAAGAAGGAAAGAGAAGAGGAACCCATGGACGTGAGCTATGCCCCCAGGTCCATCCTGTATGCACAAGAAACAGGATCCACTTTCTATGTACGGGTTTCTCTGAACGGTACTAATATAAGGGCATTGTTGGATTCAGGCTGTAAGCACTCAGTTATCAAAGAGGAGCTAGTAGAACACACCTCTCTCATTCCGGGGAAACGAGTCAGCATTCGCTGTGTCCATGGGGACGTTAAGGAGTATCCCGTAGCCAAAGTCACGTTACATACACCCTCAGGGAAAGGAATGGAAGTCACCGTAGGGGTTATGTCTCGACTACCAGAGCCCATAATCATAGGGACGGATAACCCCTCCTTTAACGACCTGTTGTTAGACACTCTCCAACATTTGTCTCCTCCCCGTGATACCTTGTTAGCAGCAGAACCCTGGGCCAGGGACACCCACTTTAGAACAGCCCAATTAAACGACGCAAGTCTCACCAATGCATGGCAGGTCGCACGGGCTGCACAAGATCCATCCACCACGAGTTATCCTACGTTCATTGAGAAAAATGGTCTACTCTATCGGCTCGCTAAAGCTGACGCAGAGCCCCAGTTACTGGTCCCAAACGATTTCCGTGACCAGATATTGTTTTTCGGACATGCACATTTGTTAGCTGGTCACTCTGGGGTGGAAAAAACAGGACAGTCCATATTGCGACACTTCTTTTGGCCAGGTATATACGCCCAAGTCCAGAAGTATTGCCAAGAGTGCAGAATATGCCAGAAACGGAACCCGTACACTCCTCCTCCTGTCCCGTTGGTGCCCATGCCTATCATTGGGGTTCCCTTTGACCGCATAGGTATGGACCTAATCGGCCCTTTGCCGTAGTCATCCCGAGGACATCAGTACGCTCTTGTGTTGGTTGATTATGCCACACGGTACCCTGAGGCTTTCCCCCTTAAGGCCGCTACTTCAGCAGCGATAGCCCAGAGGTTAGTGGAGGTGTTCTCTCGTATGGGATTCCCAAGGGAGATAGTTACCGACCAGGGCACTCCATTTGTTTCCCGTTTAATGCAACAGGTATGTGTACAGTTGAACATCAAACACATTAAAACATCTGTATATCATCCCCAGACAGACGGATTGGTTGAGCGCTACAACGGCTCCCTTAAGTTAACGTTAAAAAAACTCCTTTCCGGAGATGGAAAAAACTGGGACCAGTTACTGCCTCTCGCTCTCTTTGTCCTACGTAGCCAGAAGCAGTCTAGTCTAGGCACCTCTCCCTTTGAGCTACTGTTTGGGAGACCCCCTAGGACGCTTCTTGAGATAACAAAAGACAGTTGGGAAGCTGAGGGAGCACAGGAAGCTGAGGCCCTGTTAGACTATACTCGGCAATTACTCTGTTCTCTCATCATACTCCCCTCTATTTTCTGATACTCCTCCCTCTTTCCTCATACACATCCCTGCCTCCATATACACATCTGTCTCTATTTCTTCATTCTCACTCCTCTGTCTTCATATTCTTTCCTGTTTCCTCATACTGCTCGTCTGTCCTCATATGCTGAAGCACTTATAAATTCAGTCAGGCAATCTCCTTACAGAAGACAGAAGTGTAATCTTTTAGTCAGTACTCAAGTATTGATGCAGTGAAGTTGGCCTTAGTAGATGAACTGCTTTTTTTAATAATGTTATAAATATTTTTTTATAACAGATTCTATCTATCAACACTAAAAGAAATTCATCATGCCTTCAAAAAGTGAAAAGAGGAAACAACATAATAAAGCTTATTATTTAGAGAGAAGTCATCCACAAGATTTACCTGAATAACAATGTGTGAACAAAAAGAAAAAAAGTCCTGGTAAGAGAACGAAGATTTTTTTGAAGAACTTATCAAACAGTAGGAGTAGTGTGCACAATGATAAAAATACAAATTGTGTATCTGCAACTAAAAAGAAAAGCAAGCGAAAAGAGAACAACCATGGGAATTTCATCTTGTAAAAAAACAGTGTATAGTAAAAGGAGGAAGAATCAATTTGAGAAAATTAGAAAAAGAATGTTTTATAATAGAGTTTTGTCGAATTTGATCAAAGAAGTGAAGAAATGTAAAAAAAAACCTGCATTTTATAAGAGGAAGAAATGTATAGAAAATATAGTTGAGAAAGCTTTCGAATTTAACTTTTTTTGTTTATTTTAGTAATCAATAGAATTCGATCACTAGATAAGCCAATCCATTTAATGAAGGCCAAAAGTAAGTGGAGAAGAGTAATTAACAGAAGTAATTTTTCTGAGTTTTTTTTGGGTGAATGGAAACATAGTTCAAGTTCTGAGCCTTTTTTTAATGAAAAGAGTTATTTTGTCAAACTTCAAACGATACTCTGGAGCGGCCCCCTCAGGAACAGAAGCTCTTACCCCAACTCCCCTCCAAGCCAAAACCAAAGACAACCTAGAATTCGCTGCCCGTAGAATTAGCCCGGGGGGAAAGGGGAAGTGGAAGACAAACAAGAGAGAGACACGCTTCGGACACTGGCTCCAACCCCGGTCTGGTCTGGATTTAGCTGCAAGGGAAAACACTTATTAAACACCTGCCTCAGCGACTGTAATATTAATGCTAACCTTTCTGATTACCTCGTGTGTCTTACCAGTGTCTAACTAGAAGCTAGCTCCTCTCTAAGGTTGTTTGTCTGTAACATACAATATCTGATTCACTGGAAGAACAACTGGCACCAAAGGAACCTCCGATGCGATGAACTTCCAATGCCAAGGAGAATTGTCCAATAACTCTGACAAAGTCTTTACAGCCAAGCATTAAGGCTTGTATGATCCTGGAAACATGAAAGTCTTAATTTACCACGCATTCCATTTAGGTGAATTAGTCTCTGAAGGCTCAAGGATCCTCTGTTCTTCAGAGTTCAAAATGTCTGAAGATCGTATCACCTTTAGTCATAGCCTTAAGACTCTTTAAACTGTACCAAATACGCTTACTTGAATATGGTGAGGTCTTCTCTTGACTGAAGACGCTTCACGATACTCTGCTCCGGTTATTCAGCCGAATAACTTCCAACACTGCCTCCAGATACGACAGACTCGAATGTTCTGAGGAGAAAAGTTATAATTATCAACAATTCTTTGAACCAGGACTAAGGCATTCCATTCATACTTCCCATAGAAGTAGACGAGTGCAGGCAACAAAATTCTCTGAAGATTTTTTCCTTCTAGAAAAGACAGCGAGCGAGGAACGCTCCTGTCAGACGAAAAAGCCGGTTGAAGTGCGCAGAGCGAGGCGCGCGCATGCGCATTACCAACCATCCTCACAAATCGGCAAATCAACTAGACCGCTAACCTCTACACAGTTCTGTGGAACTAACTACTGCCTTCTCAACATGGCAGACTGCCACAGTACAGTAATAAACGTCGTAATGAAGTTCTCCAGCATGGGCTTCTTTTATGGAGTCTCTTCTGGTGAGGCGAGCCAATCCTGACAGTACCTCCCACCAAGAAGGCTCCTCCCTGCTTGGGTTTGGAAGGATTGGCTTTGTGAAACTCTTGAAGGAGTTTTGGAGCGTGAATATTCTCATACGGCTCCCATGATCTCTCCTCCGGGCCAAATTTCTTCCAATCAATCAGATAATACAGTGTGCCTTTCTTTAGTTTAGAATCTAAAATTTTATGTACCTCAAATTCTTCGTGTGTGTCTACCTGAATGGGTTTGGGCTTTAAACGTTCTCTCAACTTAGGTGGGCTCTTTTTTAGCAGTGAAACATGGAAAGCTGGGTGGACCTTGAGATAAGAGGGCAAATGTAGTTTAACTGTCACTGGATTCAACATTTTTTCTACCTTGAATGGGCCTAAGAATCGAGGCTGAAATTGTTCGATTAATCTTTAATTTCAAATTCTTTGTGGACAACCAAACCTTGTCTCCTGACTGAAAGACTGGCTTTTCCCTTCTTTTTTTATCTGCCTGTCTTTTGTAGGATTCTTTTGCTTTCGCTAAATTCTTTTTGACCTGAAAATGGGATTTCTGCATTTCGTTAACTACTTTTTCCACTGCCGGGACTGGACCTTCCTCTTTCTCTACAATTAAGGTGGGATGTCTACCGTAGTTTACATAAAAAGGAGAATGACCAGTGGAGGAGTGAATGGCATTATTATAGGCAAACTCTGCTGCCCACACCAAATCGGACCATTCCATCTTTTGATCCAATAGGTAGAGGCGCAGGTATTGTTCAAGCTCCTGATTCACTCGTTCCGTCTGGCCATCCGTTTCTGGATGGTAACTGGTAGAAAAGCGAGTGTCAATACCTAATTTTGCAGTGAAAGCCCTCCAAAAATGGGAAACGAACTGTGTGCCTCTGTCCGAAACCAACACCTTGGGGAATTCATGGAGGCGCACAATATGCTGGGCAAAAAGCTGAGCTAACTGAGGGGCATTTGGAATCTTCTTTAAGGGAACAAAGTGTGCCATTTTAGAAAAAACATCCACAAACACCAAAACTGTGGTAAACCCATGACTTGAGGGTAAATCCACTATTAGATCCATGGACACTGTATGCCAAGGATGGGGCGGGATGGGTAAAGGCCTCAACTTGCCTTGAGGCGACCTCTATCTGACTTTCCCCTTAAACACCTCTCACAAGTGGTCACAAACTGTCGCACCTGAGGTCTCATGCCTGGCCACCAGAAGTTTCTTTCCAACAACTCAGTTGTCTTGCGTATCCCTTTATGTCCTGCTAACAGACTGTCATGACAGGACTCCATAGCTTTTTCCTGAAGTTCTTGTGTGGGAAGAAACATTTGATGATCCTGATAAGGAATTCCATCTTTGACTTCTCGACCCTCAGCCTGTTTGGACCAAACCTCCATCTCTTGTGCGGTCATGGATTCTTGCAGCTTGTCCACCATTTCAGGAGGATTAGTGGCCAAAATGATTTTTTCCTCTGGGATGATACTTTGAGGTTCTTTTCCAGAGTCTGGAGAAATTGAATCGATGCGGGATAAGGCATCTGCTTCAGCATTACTTTTTCCTGGTCGAAAGGTAATTATAAAATCAAAATCAGCAAAAAATAATGACCAACGTAATTGTCGGGCTGTCAAGGTTCGGGCTGATTTAAGAAACTGCAAATTCCTGTGATCAGTAAACACTGTTATCTTATGTCTGGCCCCCATCAAATAATGACGCCATTCCACAAATGCATTCTTCACCGCCAGTAATTCCTTGTCTGCAATTGAATAATTGCACTCTGGAGGACTCAACTTCCTGGAGTAGTACGCCACTGGATGCAGTTGTCCGGTAGCCGGATGACGCTGAGACAATATTCCACCGATAACTCCATCAGAAGCATCCGCTTCCACAAAAAAGGGGTCCTCTGTTCGAGGGTGCAGCAAAATAGGCGCTTGTGTAAATGAATTTAAGAAATTGAAAAGCGTTCTCTGCTTCAACTCCCCAGACAAACTTGACTCCTTTTTTCAACAAGCGAGTTATTGGGATCACCTTCTGAGAAAAGTCTGAGATAAATCTCCGATAAAAATTTGAAAATCCCAAAAAACTCTGCACTTCCTTAACAGACTTCGGAGAAGGCCAATTCTGTACTGCTTTTACCTTGGTGGTGTCCATACTCACTCCTTCCGGGGACAACACAAACCCCAAAAATTCCACTCGAGTAACATGAAAAGCACATTTCTCTAACTTTACGTAAAGGTGATTCTCTAACAACTTGGTCAAGATCGCTCTCACGTGTGGGATGTGCTCCTCTTCACTGTTTGAAAAGATCAAGATGTCATCTATGTAAACAACTGCAATTCTGTCCAAGAATTCTCAGAGCACATCATTCACGAAATGCTGAAATGCAGCAGGAGCGTTGCATAATCCGTAGGGCATTACACAGTACTCAAAGAGTCCATATCGAGTCCTGAACGCCGTCTTCCACTCGTCTCCAGAAGCGACCCGAATCAAATGATACGCTCCTCTAAGATCCAACTTTGTATAAATCTTAGCATTTTTAACTTGATCAAGTAGCACAGAAATCAAGGGGAGCGGGTACCGATTTTTGACAGTCACTTGATTCAGAGCTCTATAGTCAATGCAAGCTCGAAGATCTCCATCTCGTTTAGGAAGAAAAAATAGAGGAGATGACACCGGAGACTGTGATGGACGTACGAACCCATTTGCCAGATGTTTGTCAAGGTATTCCTTCAAAAAACGATTTTCCTTCTCAGTGAGGGCATAAATTCTACTGCAAGGTAAAATAGCTCCAGGCTCGATTTCAATCTTGCAGTCAGGAATCTCTTTAGTTTCCAAAGCACAAATCTGAGCGGAGTGGTTAGACACTAAAACTTTTACGTGAGAAAACTCTTCCTTGCAGCCTAGAGAATCAAAACAATTTTCTCTGCAATAAGAGGAATCCATTTCGATGGTTCTCTTGCTCCAATCTATTCTTGGGTTATGTTCGGTCAACCAAGGCAATCCAAGGATCAACTGAAACTGGGGTGCATCGTTTAGGTTGAACGTGATCCACTCAGAATGCCCCTGCAATCCTGTTAACAACATCATCTCTGTTTCGTGAGTAATTGGCCCAGAGGACAAATTGGTGCCATCCACTGCTCGAACTGCCTCTGGCATCAGTTTCTTAACTGATCGAATTCCGTTTAGTTTAGCGTATTTAAGGTCGCAAAAGTTTCCGGTGGCCCCAGAATCAATCATGACTGACACCTCTTTTATTTCGCGGTCACGGAATTTAACTACAAAAATCGCGATTAAATGAGGAGCCGCAGATTGCAAGGTGTTCATGATATGTTGCTGTCCTAGAGTCGTCTTTGATAATGCTTCGACCCGTGCGACTCCTTCTACGGGCGAAGCCGATCTTTTACCGGCAAAGAGATCTTAGGTCTTTTGGGGCACTCTTTGACAAAATGTCCTGAACCCCCACAATATAAACATAGCTGGGAATTCCTCCTCCTCTCTTTCTCTTCTTTGGTGAGTGGCCCTCGCACTGAACCAATTTGCATGGGTTCTTCTGGAGACGCTACTTCTGAACTTTTCTGAGGCTCACTTTTCACCCTGTCAAAACGCGGAGGTATAAAGCGAAAATCTTTTTTCTTTTCGTTTTGTCTCTCACTGAGCCGATGATCTAACTGCAAAACAAAATCAATAAGCGCTGAAATTTCTATAGGTCTTTGGGGAATTTGGGCTAAGGCATCCTTAAGGTCATCCCGAAGGCCTCTGTAAAAAATTGCTGCTCTTATTGCCTCTGGCCAACTGGTTTCCACCACCAACTTATTAAAACTTGCTAAGTAGGCCACCAAATCTTTATTTCCTTGTTTGGGATCCAACAATTCATTATCTGTAGCCTGTGACGCTGATCGCCGATCAAATATTCGTTCAAACTCTACCTTGAAATCGGCATAGTTGGTTAAAATAGGATCATTACTGGTGACCAAAGACATAGACCATGCAGCCGCATCTCCTGTCAGGTACGACAATATGAAAGCCACTTTTGCTTGATCGTCCGTAAAAATTATCGGACGACACAGGAAGTGTAACGAACACTGTGTCAGGAAAATTTGCGCTTTCATAGGGTCCCCACCATACCTCTCTGGGGAAGCTAAAGGAATTACAGGGGAAATGGAATGAATAACCTGAGTGGAAATCCCTGTAGAGGAAGAAGGCTGAGGTGTAGGAACATTACTTTTAAAAACGGGCCCCGCAGCCACTAAATCATCTAATCTTCTACGGGTTTGGGCGGACTCTTGACTTGACCTCCTAACTTCTTCTCTCAATGTCTTATTTTCTTCTAAAGTGCTATTTAACTGATCCAGACTCTCCACCATTCTGCTCAGGAGGGGGCCTGAATCGTCAATTAAGAGGTAGGCACTGCAATCTGTCAAACTTCAAAGGATACTCTGGAGCGGCCCCCTCAGTAACAGAAGCTCTTACCCCAACTCCCCTCCAAGCCAAAACCAAAGACAACCTAGAATTCGTTGCCCGTAGAATTAGCCCAGGGGGGAAAGGGGAAGTGGAAGACAAACAAGAGAGAGACACGCTTCGGACACTGGCTCCAACCCCGGTCTGGTCTGGATTTAGCTGCAAGGGAAAACACTTATTATACACCTGCCTCAGCGACTGTAATATTAATGCTAACCTTTCTGATTACCTCGTGTGTCTTACCAGTTTCTAACTAGAAGCTAGCTCTTCTCTAAGGTTGTTTGTCTGTAACATACAATATCTGATTCACTGGAAGAACAACTGGCACCAAAGGAACCTCCGATGCGATGAACTTCCAATGCCAAGGATAATTGTCCAATAACTCTGACAAAGTCTTTATAGCCTAGCATTAAGGCTTGTATGATCCTGGAAACATGAAAGTCTTAATTTACCACGCATTCCATTTAGGTGAATTAGTCTCTGAAGGCTCAAGGATCCTCTGTTCTTCAGAGTTCAAAATGTCCGAAGATCGTATCACCTTTAGTTATAGCCTTAAGACTCTATACACTGTACCAAATACGCTTACTTGAATATGGTGAGGTCTTCTCTTGACTGAAGACGCTTCACGATACTCTGCTCCGGTTATTCAGCCGAATAACTTCCAACACTGCCTCCAGAAACGACAGACTCGAATGTTCTGAGGAGCAAAGTTATAATTATCAACAATTCTTTGAACCAGGACTAAGGCATTCCATTCATACTTCCCATAGAAGTAGACGAGTGCAGGCAACGAAATTCTCTGAAGATTTTTTCCTTCTAGAAAAGACAGCGAGCGAGGAACGCTCCTGTCAGACGTAAAAGCCGGTTGAAGTGCGCAGAGCGAGGCGCGCGCATGCGCATTACCAACCATCCTCACAAATCGGCAAATCAACTAGACCGCTAACCTCTACACAGTTCTGTGGAACTAACTACTGCCTTCTGAACATGGCAGACTGCCACAGTACAGTAATAAACGTCGTAATGAAGTTCTCCAGCATGGGCTTCTTTTATGGAGTCTCTTCTGGTGAGGCGAGCGAATCCTGACATATTTTCATAGTAATGATTTGTTGCATGCAGTTGACACTAGTGGTCATGCTTATGAGGTTAGAAATGGTTGTCCTATTGAGAAAGAGAAAATTGTTCCTAGAAATGCAGAAGAGGTGTTAGCTGATGAAGTTTTAGGGAGACGTCCTAAAGCTCCAGTGTACACTTGGAATTGCAGTAGTATTTGTAGTGTACAGAAGGAATCTATTGATTTTTTACGCAATTTCTTACGTAACTATACTAAGAAAAGTGTTAAACAAAAGATTAAGATGTTGCAAGGACTAGACCCTTGCAGAGTGAGAGAAAATACTGGTTTGCAAGGTCATTCTCTGACTTGTCTTTCTAAAAAAGTATGTTGAAGTGTTTTTCACCATTTCAGGATGTTAGCAGTACATCATACTCAAATGAGGAAATTAGTCAGAAGATTGTATTATGCAAAAAGTCCAGCACTAATGTTAAAAATGTTGAACAGTGCTCTTTTGCGTGAATCTGTATCAAATGTAATGAAAGTTTGTGATGAAATTCAGTTTAGTTACTTTGGTCCTGAGGAAGACAGTACAGAAATTGATACATTAATAGAAGGAAATGTGGAAGAGAATGTACAACATGGTAGTACAGAACATTTTGAGCAAGAAATTACAAAGTTTAAGGGGATTTCAGGTGAAAGGCCAAATTATTCTTGTATTTGTTGTCGACGAACTCATTATAAAAATCAGACCAGGACTGTTGATCTGTATTTAAAAAATGAAAAGGAAAATAATATTGAGTGGATGGAATTTGCAACTTATTTGTTGGTAGAGAATTGTTTTAATTTGAGTTCTGATCAGCGTATTTGTAAATATTGTTATAACAAATTAGACGAGAACAAAATGCCTGCTAGAGCTGTGCATAATAATCTTGAGTTGGTAAATATTCCTTCTGAACTGATGGATTTAAATACCTATGAGTCTATTCTTATTCAATGTGTGCATCCATTTCAGGCTATTGTTCGTATGGAGCCTAAGACAGGAAAATTGCCTCCTTCAGATTTACAGAGAGGATTAAAGGGAAGAGTTGTATATTTGCCTCTACATTTAAAGAAAACTATTGAAACAATTGGTGTAGAAAATGTAGAGGATGAACCTTTAGTTATAGTTGTTAATGGCGTTCCTACTAAGAGTAAGAAAATCTGGCAAGATTTAGTGGATGTTAGGAAAGTGAAAAAGGCAACGTTGTAACTGGATAAAATAATCAATACTATAAAAATGTGTATGTGGGAGAAGATGAAATAACTGTAGAAGAAGATAGTGACTCGCCATCTGGACAAATTGAAAAAGTGGATGTGTCCAGAACTGAAGAAATCTACGAATATTACAGTGTTCATCCACTTCATTCCAAAGAAGTGATGGGGAATACTATAGAGTTATTTCAAATGAAAGAAGCAAAGGTAAGTCCCATTAGTGTATGGGAAAAAAGCTTGGAAGCTCGTTGTTTCCCTCAGTTTTTTCCACCAGGAAAAGGAGGACGATATGATGACCGACCTGTGCAGATTCCTGCATCTGAATGTCGGACATCAAGATTATATGCAGAAGATCCAAGATTTCGACAATGTATTCCGTATTTGTTTCATCTTTTGTTTGAGAGTGACTTGTCTGGACTTTCTTATGCAGTGAACCATATATTGAAAACAGGTGTACATCTGAAAAATGTTTCGGCAAAGGAATTTATGGATAAAGTACAGCAGAAAGGTAATGTTTTGGAATCTCAGTTAATTAATCTCATGGTATGTCAGCGTGGTACTAATGAGTACTGGTACCGTCGTCATGGAGAACTTAAATGTATGCTAAGGAATTTAGGAACTCCTACATGGTTCCTTACTCTATGCTCTGCTGAATATGCTTGGGATGATTTACTTCAATTTCTTCGAGAGGCAAATCCAAATATTCTAAATATTGAATACAAGACACCTGGAGAATTATGCTCTTTGGATCCAGTTAATATATGCAGATATTTCAATCATAGATTTGAAGCTATGATGTCTTTTATCACCAATAAAAAAAATCCTCCTCTTGGAGAGGTTCTGGATTTCTTTTGGAGAAAGGAGTATAAAGCGAGAGGTACTCCTCACATACATATGCTAATATGGATCAAAGATGCTCCCAAATTTGAAACAGACTCAGATGATACTGTGTTGTCTTTTATTGAAGAATATGCTACATGTGATATACCGAAAAATACAGAAGATAAGGACTTAAGACAACAATTGTTACGATTCCAAAGCCATCGGTGTGGGAAATACTGTCGTCGAAAGTACAAATCTAAGGACAAATTCTACACCAAATTTCGTTTTGGATTTTGAACAGTGTTATGTCATCTTTGTGACATACTATTACAAGAAAGTCTCCAAAAAATACCTACAACTTATGAAGAAATGAAGACTCAAAATACATAAATGACTACAACCCAGTCATTTTGTCCATGTGGAATGCTAACATGGATATTCAATACGTTGCGGACAATTCCATTGCTGTTGCTCGATATGTAACATCCTACATACCGAAATCAGAAAAGACGAAATTGAAGGAAATGTGGGAAAGAGATTGCCCACGAGAAGAGTCTAAGTAAGAAATTATATACTTACAGTTTGAAGATGTTATCTCATTGAGAAATTGGATGATATGAATGCTCGGATCGCTTATCATCTGCAAGTCTATACTCCAAATCTAGAAGAATCATTTGGGTGAGTCTAGGTCTTGCTGCAACAGGAAATCGAGTACCTAAATCTGTACAAGAAATTGAATATTCAGTTGAAAAAGAGCCAGAAAGTAAAGATATTGTGAAAACTAATATGTTGGATACATATTATCCAAATAGAAGTCATCATCTTGAGAACATTTGTCTCTATGAAGTGCTGCAAAACTATATTTTTAAACGGAATATTACAGAAAACATCAATAATGGTATATATGCTGTGATTGGTTCTGAAGGATGTTTGGTAAAACAAAGATAAGGGCATTTGATTAATCACCGTAAACTGAGTTGCGAAACTCCTGACAAAAGGGAATTTTACTATTTATCTCTTGCAACTTTTCAAGCGGTGGCGTTCAGAATTGGAATTACTTGGAGATTTTGAGAGCTATGAAGATTCCTTCAACACAAGTAAAGATATTATAGAATGTCATGTTTTTGCTAATTATGTAAAAATGTTGAACGACGAAATTGAGCAAGAAGCTACAATTGCAGCTGAGATTGCTAGATATAGTTCTCAAGACAGTCAAACTTCTGCTCCTTTGAGTCAGTATCCACTAGGAGACCCAATTGTTCAAAATGAAGCAGCAACTGCTATGGAAGAGGTGGACACAGCAATGTATCAATCAATCAATCAATCACTCATAACACTTGTATAGCGCGCTACTCACCCGGAAGGGTCTCAAGGCGCTTGGGGGGAGGGGGCCACTACTGCTCGAACAGCCAGGTCTTGAGTTGTCTCCTGAAGGCGAGGTGGTCCTGGGTCAGCCGTAGGTGGATGGGGAGGGAGTTCCATGTCTTGGCCACCAGGTAGGAGAAGGATCTGCCTCCGGCGGTGGCTCTTCGGATGCGTGGTACGGCGGCGAGGGCGAGGCTAGTGGATCGTAGCTGGCGGGTGGGCGTGTGGAAGGTCAGGCGGTCGTTGAGGTACTTGGGGCCCAGGTTGTGGAGAGACTTGTGTGCGTGGGTGAGGAGCCTGAACGTGATCCTCTTGTTGACGGGGAGCCAGTGCAGATCCCTCAGGTGGCCGGAAATGTGGCTGCGTCGAGGGATGTCTAGGATGAGTCGGGCGGAGGCGTTCTGGATGCGTTGTAGTCTTTTCTGTAGCTTGGCTGTGGTTCCGGCGTAGAGGGCGTTTCCGTAGTCCAGCCGGCTGGTGACGAGGGCCTGGGTGACCGTCTTCCTGGTTTCGATCGGGGTCCATCGGAAGATCTTGCGGAGCATACGGAGGGTGTGAAAGCATGAAGAGGAGACGGCGTTGACTTGTCTGGTCATGGAGAGGGAGGAGTCTAGGATGAAGCCCAGGTTGCGTGCGTGGTCTGTCGGCTTGGGGGCGGTGCCCAGGGCTGGGGGCCACCAGGAGTCATCCCAGGCGGAGGGTGATAGTCCAAGGATGAGGACTTCCGTCTTGTCTGAGTTCAGTTTCAGGCGGCTGTTCTTCATCCACTCGGCGACGTCTTTCATCCCTTCGTGGAGGCTGGTTCTGGCGGTGTCGGGGTCTCTGGTGAGGGAGAGGATCAGCTGGGTGTCATCGGCGTAGGAGATGATGTTGAGGTTGTGTTGGCGTGCGATGGCCGCGAGGGGTCTCATGTAGATGTTGAAGAGGGTGGGGCTGAGTGATGATCCCATGTATCAAGCTCAAGAAGATGTAACAAACTTAGGAAACTTGGAAGAACAACTAAATAGTGTGCAGAAACAAATATATGAGCAAGTGAGAGAACAGATTGACCATGGATTACTTCATGAAAAGAAATAGTGCTCTTGCACATCATTTCAACCTATCCGAATGTACGTCAGTGGACAAGCTGGAATGGGAAAAAGTTTTTTAAATAAAGTAATTACAACTTATCTACAGAAAAGAACTGAGTCACATTTGTCTTGTGTTGTCACTGCTCCAACTGGGTTGGCGGCGCACAATATTAAAGGAATTACTTCACATCGTTTATTAATGCTACCAGTAGAGCATGAATACAAATTGGAATACCACAAGCTATCTGGAGAAGCTTGTTGTGAAGTTTCAAGAGTCTTGAAGAAAATGAAAGTTCTCATTATTGATGAGGTAAGCATGGTATCAAACTTAATGCTTGCCTTTGTGCATTTAAGAATGCAGCAAATTCTTAAAACAGAGTATGACGTATTATTTGGAGGAAAGTACGTCATAGTTTTTGGAGATCTACTACAACTTACTCCTGTGAAAGGACAACCAGTGTTTAAAACACTGGCGCATGAAGATACCAGAAAGTCTTTGGGGTGCATTGGAAATGTTAACAGTTGGTCATTTTTTGAATATAAGGAACTTATTACAAATATGCGACAGGTAAATGATGCTGATTATGAAAGTATTCTTCAAGATATAAGAAATGGAAAAGTGACTGAACATGGCAAAGAAGCTTTACAGAGACGATTACTTTCCAATTTGTTTCCAAATGAAAATATTGTTCCTGAGAAAACATATATGAGAATTGCAGGAAACAAATCTGTAATTTGCTTAATGCCAACACTGCGTGAATGTTCTATATTCAATGAAGAAATTTTAAAGTTGGAAAATGAAGAAATTATTAAATTGGAAGCTATTGATAAAACAGAACATGAAGGAATCACTATTATTTTGACTGAAAAGTTGAAGAGGAAATTGGATTCTTTAGAGAAATCGATAAGTATAACTGCTGGCTTAGAAAATAATTTATATGCATGTGTAACATGTAGGGTAATTTTACGATGTAATTTGAATGTGGAAAAAGGTTTAGTAAATGGAGCAATCGGTAAAATTGTTAATTTAGTTAATTATGTAAATAGAGATGTATTGAATTTTTGAAAATCAAATTGGATGAAATTGAAGAAGTACAACAGTTTAGTCGTTGTTCAGCTCAGTTTTTGCTTGTAAAACATTTGCATGTTCGCAGAAAACAGTTTCCTATTTCTTTGGCGTATGCGGTGATCATTCATAAATCTCAAGGTTTAAGTGTAGATAGTGCTTTAGTGAATATTAGAAGTACCGTGTTTAAAGAATGTATGGCATATGTTGCTTTGTCTCGAGTGAGAACTGTATCTGGATTGTACTTGATTGATTTTGATGAGACAAAAATTAGTGCAGATGCGAATTGTGTGAAAGAGTATAATAGGTTAAGAAGAGAATATACAACCAATTTAGGTCAATATCCAGTATTTGAAAAGCGTGTGGTAGGCAGAAAAGAAGATTTGAGAATATCTGTAGTGAAGTTGTAGAGAAAGAAAAAAACAAGATGAAGTTGTGATTGCAAGCAAAAAGAAAAAAGGACAGTGTTGAAGAGAATGTTGGTTATCAGTTTGAAAATAGTTCTGGTGTCAACTGCTATGCTAATGTAGTTGTTAATGTTGTTTTTTTTCTTGAAAGTTTGCAACAGCAAATTGTTGAAAATCGGGAAGAAAGATTCTGTTCATTGCTGTATTCTGTTTATGAGAAATGTAGTAGTGATAAAAGTAAAATACAAAGTGTTTCTGATATTCAAAATGTTTTGGACATATGTTCTGGTTGTACTCAATTTATGCAGAATATTCAGCAAGATTGTCAGGAATTTCTAATGTATATGCTTGTTGTATTAGAAGATGAAGGTATAGATATTGAAAACCTTTTTGGCCTTTCTTATAAATGGCAACATGACTGTGAAAATTGTTTGTTTACATGTAGCACTAACATAGACACTGAAAGATTTATATATTTGACTTTACCAGACTGTGAATTAGTGTCTTTTAACAATCTAGTTAGAGGAGCAAGTCAAAACATGGAGTGTAGCCAATGTAAATCAGAAACGTCATCAACATTATTTATACAAAGATATGGACATTATGTAAATTTAATGCTGCAACGTTGTAGATGGAAGGAAATTGGAAACTTTCATTCAAAATGTTGTAGCTACTCAACTATCAATATCAGGAAGAACGTTTCTAACTGTAGCAATTATTTTTCATGATGGACCTTCTATAACATCTGGACATTACACTGTTTATTTAAAATGTCTGAAAGGTTGGATACATTGTAATGATAGTCAATTGGTTTTTAAACAACGTTTGCCTAAAGAGTTACTAAATTCTTACCTAATATTTTTAAAGCCAAAATTTTAGGAACAAAATTTGGCCTTTTAGGATTACTGCTGTTAAGGTGGGTTTGTCTGGTGTTGTAGAGTACTTTGTAAGTTAGGGTGAGGAGCTTGAAGGTCATCCTCTTGTCAACGTGAAGCCAGTGTAGATCTCTCAGGTGGTGGGTGATGTGGCTGCGGCAGGGGACATTGATGATCAGTCGGGAGGAAGTGTTTTGTACTCGTACTCGTTGTAGGTGTTTGTCTGAGTTGAGATTTAGAGAGTTGATCCTCATGCAGTTGGTGACGTCTTTCGGTAATATTTCGGAGATATACTATTTGGCCATGAGGAAAAGTATGTAAACCATTAAGGACTATTTGTTGTATATTTTGTCAGCATATATTTGTAAGTTACTTTACTTTCAGTGTATGAAAATTAATGATAGTATTTTGTTATTTTAAGATTGTTTGAGATATCTCATAGTTACGTAAGAAATTGCTGTTAGAAAAAAACATTTAACATATGTTTTATTTCTATTTTTTAGATTGTTATTGAGAAAGTCAAATGTTTTTTTTTAAGATAATCTTATGTCTTTTTTTAGCCTGCTGTTATGTGATGAGTACTATTGAACTCACTGTTTCTAGTGAAATTCAATATATTCTGAGAACAGCAAAAAAGGCAAATTAAATGCTTTACAAATTATTTTGTGTTGTGAAAGATATATTGTAACTGTTTCTTCCATAGATGCTAATTTTATAACATATAATTTTTTTATTATTTATTATGTTTAAGGTAAGTATAAGTAACTGTTAACAATGGTCGATGGGATGTGCTTCTACAGAGTTGAAGTAACAAAACATGGATGGAGTACATAAGTGTGCAAAGATGGTTTGTATCTTTTATATACTGAGTGTACCAGTATTCTTTGTATTTTACAACAACACATCTACTATTTGGGGCAGGTAAGGTGAATAGATATATTGTACTTTTTTTAGTACTGCATTTTATTATAACAGCCTGAGTTTTTTCCTATAGTGATAAGGAGTGACTGGTTTGAAAATGTAAGAAAATTTAAAAACTGAACATTCATATAAATAATTATATTTATATAATCTTATAAAGTAGTTGAGAATGTTATTTGTATAATATTTTTTAAAGGGCAAAATAGTTGATAAACCTAGTTTTGTGTTATGTATTAGGAAAAATGATAAAATGAAGTGTTTATGTTTTTGAACAAAGACCTACAACATAAGAAATTCATTATGGAAAAACAACAGAACAATATGGAAGACGGTTTCGAAATTAGCAACAGTCTCATAGAAGAGCTAAACATACGTTTCACAGGCAGCGAGAAAGAACAGGAAGAAATTAGTGCTGCAGATATCAGCTGTGATTTCCTAGATGAACGCCTGGATGCTGATTTTGTGGAAGCATTAGATGATATTGAGTTTGCTCATATAACTTCCGAAATTGATAACCAGGAAAATGAAAAACCTGATGAAATTATTTTGGAAGCTCTATTAAATTATGAGATGTTACAAGAATACATGTATTATTATATAATAATAATGGTTTGAGTACTATATATTAAAATATTCACTGTAATAAAAGTATAGCACTTATAGATTATCTTATACATTTTTTTAATTCATTGCCAGTCTGTATCCTCTACACTTCCTTCAAACACTCTGTTACTGTTGTTTTAGTATTATAGTGAGCCATTCAGCAGAATGTCCTTATCTATGCACTGTGCTAAAAGTGAAGCTCTTTTAAATCCAGTCAGACACTCTCCTTGCAGAACTGTAATTATCCAGTCAGTACCCAAGTAATTATGGAGCAAAGTAGGCCTTAGGCCATGGAGTGCTTTAAACCCCTATAGACTATGCTTGCAGTCTTCTATGCACCTGCAAACTTGTCTTTTATACCTTCAATTCCCCAGTCTGTATCCTTACACTTGCAGCAAATACTTTGTCACTACTGTTTTAGTTTTGTAGTGACTCATTGATCAGTGTGTAGTAATCCATTCACTACATTAAAATACTAATCGGCAGATGTACAATAAGTGGTACATCCTTAGGGATATGCCAGTTATTGTTCACTGTGACATCACCATCATGGATGCTACCTATTTACAATGTGGTGCATTATGGGGCAAAAACGGCACAGATATGTGATGTATCTGTGCTGTGAATGTGGCGCAGTGCTTGACTTGCGTTGCAAGCGCAACGCAGCTCCAGCAATGCGCTTGGGGCCCTATGCTCACAATGCTGTGTCAATCCTTACACCAAAAGTGATTAAATGGAATCTTATAGAGTTCACTCAGTCACTTTTAGAGCCAGAACACCCCCCCGCGCAGGAAAGCCTCCTTCTGGTGCAGGGCTTTACAATGTGATGCACCTTCCAGATGTGTCACATTGTAAATACCATAAACCACGGCTCATCTTTTGCACCACCGCTGCGTCATAAAAGTGACGCAATGACTATGTAAAAGAGGCACAAGGGGGTTGTAAATCGGCCCCTAACACATACAAATTCACCCACGCGGTTTCTCCAGCAGTGCAAATTGAAGCATATACTTGTAACATATTTATGTGCAAATGTTACATTCAAGTGCTCCGGAAGTACTACAGTATACTATAGGTAAACACCTTATAGATTTATGCTGTAGCACTTCCTTATAGTTGTGCACTTTCACATTCACCATACACTTCTAATGTATTCATTCATTCATTTATACACTACACATTCATTCAGACAAAGTTTTACACACTATCATAGAAATATAGCTCTTTCTTTGACAAGTGGAGGTAGTTCTGAGAAAAACTGTTTTTTTGTCTTTTTAGTTTTGTATTTTTTTGTATTTTTTTAACAAGTTTTTTTTTTGTTAAACAAAAAAATGTAACTGCAACCCAAAAAGTGTCCAACGGGAACAAAACAATGAAATAAAAAAATTAATGTCGTGGACAATAATGCTCTCGTTTCCTGCGTTTGATGAGGTCAATTGACTGTACCCCATAACACAATAATTCATTGCAATAAATGCAAAGAATTTTCAGTTCTCCAAAATCAGGATCTATGTTAGGACGTGGACTGCTTGCCGAAGGTGGTGGTGGTGCAGTTGATGTACTTGGTACAGCAGGCAGTGGGTTCTCCTGCATCCTTCATGTTGCAGCTCTTGCGAAGTTGTTGGGGTGCAGAGTTTTTACGTGTCGTACCATACTCACTGTCCCAAACGAGTACTCTTTGGTTGGATCGCCCCTCGAAAGAGTAGTCTCGCATATTTTGCAAGTAACTTTGGGTGCATTAACCTTTTTTTCCCCTTCAGGGAAAGTAAACATTTTCCAAAATAAAGCTTCTTTTTTTTTCTTTGGAGGCTCTTCAGGAATAAATTCTTCCTCTGAAGAATGATTAGAAGAAGACTATACTGGTGTAGTCATGGTGATCTTCTCTCTATTTTGACAAGATTCACAGAAGAGATGCTTCTCCTTAGGAAGTCAAAGTAGAATGATTAAAGTGGGAGGGGTCTTTCAACAGTTGGAATAGGAAGTGTTATGAACCAATCAAATCTCTTCTTTTAAAGTCACATGGCTTTGCGTACGCTTAAGGTGCTCTTACGATGCGAGTACATATGAGGTACGGCTGCGATTTCCGTAATTGCTTTTAAAAGTAATATACGCTTATTAAAAGTTTTAAAAAACTATTTTCATGAATATCCCAGATAATGTCTTCTCTTAATATGTACATTAAATACAAAAATATATGTTTTTGAATAATTAGAAACTTTCGCGCCGTACGCGTACGGGGCGCCGTACATGACGTCACACGGAAGCGTTGTTGTGAAGCGTAACGTCAAAGTGTATTCGTAACGTGTGCGCTGGTACGCGCAGAGTACAGTTACCTGTACAAAGTATGGTGCGATCACCGTACGCGTACGGTACGATTATCCCCCCAAAAAAAACAATGAAAAAGGAATTATATAGAATTTAATTTAAAAATATTGAGAAAAAAAATTTCATTAATAAAACAAATATTTTTTAATTTAGTTTTGTTGTTATTTTACATTAATAATATGAAATATAACTTAAAAAAATAAAATAAATATAAATATATATAATAAAAATGTAGGAAATTAGTATAAAAAGAAAGAGATATAATAATTAATACATTTTAAAATTATCATTTACAAAACCTTTGAAATTCACTGAAAAAACCATAGGTTTCAGCCACGTTATAGTTAGGAATTAGCATTTAAAAAAACCTTAGAAATTTACTGAAAAAACCATAGGTTTCACACATGTTATAGTTAGCTGGACATTTCACTCATAGAAAACCATTTAAATTCCCCCGTTATAGTTAGTTCAGCTAACTATAAGTCACCTGCCCGCAATGCACTGCTGATGACGTCCATATTACATCACTCATGAAATGGTCAGTGACATCACTCATGACATCACTGATGACATCTCAAATGACATCACTGATGACATCATCCTTGTGAAAGAGTGGCAGAGCTCCTCTTACCCTAATATAACCTTTGAAACACACATTCAAAAATAGAAACAAAACTTTTCAAAGAAATTGAGATACCAATACCAGTTACAATAGCCTATTCAGTAAATCCAACATCTACATACACATCCACTCATTCACCAATAGTTCTATTTAGTCACTCCTATATGTACTCACTCATCATATGTACTCATACACCTATACATCCTGTTACACACTAATACTCATCTATATAGTTACTCGCACACATACTCACACATGGAAATAAACTATCAAACATCCATTTACTTGCATATACAGCTCTACACACACCACTACACTTACTTCTACAGAAAAGTACACATACTTACTCTCTGAAACAATCAATTATAGAAACTGATACTTATTTATACAGGAACTCTTCCAATCTCTCACTCTCACATATACTCCCTTATATACATCAATACTCACATATACTAGTTTCAGACATATGTAGTTACTCATGAAGACACTATTGAGACAGTCATTCACTCACTAACACACCCATACACACACGTATCCACCCATACAGTCCTGCACACTTGCTGTCTTCAAAACACATACAAACAGTGAGTCACTCATTCATGCATCTATGCGCTAAGTAATATCCCTCACGGAACCATACAGACACTCATACTGATACTCAAAAATCCAACTAATAACCCATATGGACACTCATGTAGCTACTCACCAACCCATGCAGCCACTTATACACAAAGTGAGACACTGATACAGATACTTACATATTTAAACATTACTCACTAATACATGTATTCACTAAGATATACTTATTAAGTCAGTTATACAATCAATTTTACAGAAAAACTTCCATTTAGACACTTACTTACCCATTTATTCTTCCATCGACCTTTAGATATACATATATAAAAAATATTTATTTTTCAGAAAGACACACATTCACTGGATGATGTCATTAGTGATGTCATCAGTGATGTCATTTGAGATGTCATCAGTGATGTCATGAGTGATGTCACTGACCATGTCATGAATGATGTAATATGTGACGTCATCAGAAGTGCATTGCGGGCGCGCAACTTATAGTTAGCTGAACTAACTATACCGGGGGAATTTCAATGGTTTTGTGTGAGTGAAATGTCCAGCTAACTATAACATGTGTGAAACCTATGGTTTTTTCAGTGAATTTCTAAGGTTTTTTAAATGCTAATTCCTAACTATAACATGGATGAAACCTATGGTTTTTCAGTGAATATATATATATATATATGGAAGTCCTTGATCACAGGCTATTGAGGCAAGGAGTGTAGATCTTGGGATTACTGAATAGATGTGTTGTAACTGGTATTGGTATGTCCATTGTTTTGAAAATGTTAGTTTGTATTTTTGAGTGTGTGTATCAAAGGTTATATTAGGGTGACAGGACGTCTGCCACTCTATCACATGGATGATGTGAAATGTCCAACTAACTATAACGCCCCAGAAACCTATGGTTTTTCAGTGAATATATATTTATTCACTGAAAAACTATAGGTTTCTGGGGCATTATAGTTAGTTGGACATTTCACATCATCCTTGTGATAGAGTGGCAGACGTCCTGTCACACTAATATATATATATATATATTCACTGAAAAACCATAGGTTTCTGGGGCGTTATAGTTAGTTGGACATTTCACATCATCCTTGTGATAGAGTGGCAGATGTCCTGTCACCCTAATATAACCTTTGATACACACACTCAAAAATACAAACTAACATTTTTAAAACAATGGACATACCAATACCAGTTACAACACATCTATTCAGTAATTCCAAGATCTACACTCCTTGCCTTAATAGCCTATGATCAAGGACTTTCATATGTCCAAAACGTGTCAAGCTGGCAATCTGTCTTGAAGTTGGGGGGGCATTCTGCCTCTGATGTTGCCCAGGAATAAACAACACTCAACTCCTCATGTATGGCTCCTTCTCCTTGGGCGACCTTGTTTTGATGTTTTGCGGCTGGTCCGGCCGCGAAGGAGCCCCGCTGCCATACTTTAACTGCTCTGCAGCGCTCGTAAACACGGGTGCAGTGAGGAATGAGAAGGTTATTATTGTGTTGGGTACAAGGACTTTGGGAGCAGTGTGCCTTTCCTCACTTACCAGACCCTCCAGGATTTCTCGATTTCGCGATTTGCAAACAAATCGCAACATCAGCAATATTGTAAAAATGCTGCGATTTTACTAAACTGCCTGCGAAATTCGGAAAATTTTTATCTTTTTCTTTTTATTTGGGACACTTAACTGTTGAAATGATGAATGATGAGCAATGTAATGGTGGGCCAAATACTGCACAATGCTTAGGAATACAAAACTATTTTGCAGAGAAGTTAATACTGAACAGCTATCGACCACACTCACTCCTCTGTCTGCTCTGATTGAATCAATCCACAGGCTGGTTTCAGAGCAGTAGGTTAAGGCATACCAGAGTCCTCCGTCGGGCACCTAGAGGCAGGTAAAACTCCATGTGAGCCCTGCGCTGGTGCATGTGTTAATTTGTTACCAGAGTTATACAGAGAGGGAGCACCGCCATACCATACGGGAAGAGGTAGCTTTTCCATTTGGAAACAATTTTCCTGGTAGAGAAACAAAAAACGCTAAATAACAAATGCACATTTGTGTCACATTTATGCATTCATAATATTCTGCACGAAGTTAATTCTGATTGCATTTACAGTCTGAAGGGCACATCTGAAAGGACAGTACAGCTGGAGAGGCACATCTGTCAAGCTGGTATAGCATGGGTAATCTCAACCAGATGCCAGTGCCCCTCTGAAAGGTAAGTATGGCTGAAGCAGAGTGGGAAACATAAGGCAGAACTTGTAATGGCCACTGAAACATTGGCAGTTAGATGCACCACTGAATGGAAAGTAGGACTGAGGAAGAGCACGTCACACTAAAATCCTAAAGGATATCAACGAGGCATACTATTACATCTCAGGCATGTGTTTGAAAGGCTGGCTAATATGTGGAAGAGTCAGTTACATGTTTCATGTTCAGCCTCAAAGCAGATAGGCGTGAAGAAGGGCCAGTCACTAGCTAGGTGAGTAGGACAGAGGTTGTGGATGTAGGGCTGGGGCACAGGAAGTTGCATGCAAACTTCACTTTATGAATGACAGAGTGCTGACAGATTTGGTCACATCAGGTGTTTTTGTGAAAGATCAGTAGGGCTGGGGTAGAATCAGGCACCGGCTGTGGGTACATATGATAATCCAGTAGAACTTGGGAAATGTCAGTACCGTCTCAGGTACACTACTGGTCGGCAGACAGCTCACAGAGACTCAGTCACAAGTCAGTCTTCCCTTGACGGATAGGCATGGCAGGGGCAGAGTGTTACGCATGCAACTCTGAGGGACCAGTAGGGCTGTATAGAAATCACTGGATGTCCTTAAGAACAGGTACAGCCATGCCTTAACAAGTAATGCCAAATTCAATAGGTTTGGCTTTTGGGGAGGACAAGCATTTAGAAGGACACATACATTAACAGACAAAAAATGAAATACTCACTTCCATGGTGTCACAGAGTCCAACACATATACTACCCACGAATGGTGAAAACTGACCAACACACATTGACAACACTTTGTGTTTGTGGGTGCATGAATTTGTCTAAGAGAAGCTTGCACTGCTGATGTCTGTGTGGTACTAATTTTTGTGTGTGCAGGAAGCGTGCACTTCTGGTGCTCATACAGTATCGCTTCTATTTGCGTGGGTAACGGTGCATACATGAGCACTAGAACAACCAAGGGAGAAATACAGCTCCCTCCCACGAGGTTAGGACTGGAGCTGTACTCCTGTAGAACTGCAGACACTTTAACCATGCCTATTGCAACAGTTTCCATTGATTTCAGGCTGAAAAAGAATGATTATGAGTAAAATACATTGCCGCAAAAATGCCGCTAAATTTCCATATTTGTGCCGCTAAACTTCCATATTTGTGCCGCTAAATTTGCTAATCCATGCCGCAATATCCTGGGGGGTCTGACTTACCCACTGGGGATTCATTGTTGGAACTTTTGCAGCAGCATCCATTTGGCCGATATTAGGTGCACTACCAGGACCAGCAGGCATCACGGCCGACGCCCATTTGGGCGGGATCTGGACAGTATTTAATCAGGAAGTGCACATCATGGCTGGTGTTTCCTTGCCTTAAAAGCCTGTGATCAAGGACTTCTGGAGCTCTTCACAGAAAGCCTTTATTGGGTATGCAAGCTCATCCGCCAGAAAATTACATCACAGCATGCCGCTCAAGTACCTGACGCGTTTCGAAGTCAAAGTTCCCAATTGAAATTCTGGGTGTTGTAGTGTCAAAAATGTTAAAGTTCCTTCAATGGTTGCGCAGGATTTAGCTGACAGCAAAGTACAAGCCCCCAGTGGGCCTCCGCTGACGGCTGTGTGCTTAATCCCTATTCCGATGCTCCACAACAGCAGACCGATAGATATCGATCTGTGTGGCCTCCATTCTTCACGGAGTGGTGCTCCTCGGCCTTTGAGAAAGGTCGCTGAGACTGAAATGCGTCAGGTGCTATGTCCGATGGAAATGCTAAGTAAAAGAATGAAATATTACTGATCATTTGAGCGCGCCTTCCTTCGTGGGTGGAGGAGTTTGTGGACATTAATATCGGCTTGGTCTCGCCGAAAAGGACGTACCACCCGACAAGAGCGCCACATTGCCCCGCCATGGACCAAGTTTGTTTGCAGTCGGAAGACACACAGGGTTATTGGCTGCCACCTCGGACCAGCCGAGATATGGATCCACGTAGCCTTCAAAGTGGGCTTGCGAGGGAAAGTGATTGGACAAACAGCAGGAAAATAATAATTAAACGGACATCTGTAGACCAGGCATTCACCCACTGGAGGGTTGAAAATGTGCAAACCACAAGTCCCACAATGCAGCGAAAGTAACACCACCGAGGAGGTCCAATGGGGACCAACAGTATAAAATAAGCAACCTGTTGGGATGGAAAGGTTTTGCAACAATGGTAATGCCGGACCATAACCTTTGAGAAAGGTCGCTGAGACTGAAATGCGTCAGGTGCGATGTCCGATGGAAATGCTAAATAAAATAATTAAATATTACCAATCATGTGAGTGCGCCTTCCTTCGTGGGTGAAGGAGTTTGTGGACAGTAATATTGGTTCGGTCGCGCCGAAAAGGACGCACCACCCGACAAGAGCGCCGCAATGCCCCGCCATGGAACAAGTTTGTTTGCAGTCGGATGGCCTCCCCCCTGACTCGGCGTCTAAACAGAGGCAACGACGGACAGAGCGGGCCTCCATCTTCCTGAGCAGGGTCCAGGAGAGGTGAGGTCTAGTCCCCGGACAATCTGGATGTGAGACGCACCAGTTTTTGACACGGAGGAATATGATTATGGACTGAACTGTCCATCTATATCCTTTTCATTTAAACAATAACAATTTAATGGTTGGTTTATCATTTACACTAGCGGTAGCAATTCACTAGAACAGAGGCCCTGAAGAAAGCCTTAGGAGCTCGTTTCCCTGTCGGCTGAAACATGTTGGCCCTCCTTGTGGCAGTCAAATATTTGTTTTGAGACTGCCGTTTTGCACTGTTCTTGATTTTAATGAGAGGACAAGACAGCTTCTTGAATAAAACGTTCCTTCTTCTGTCTTTGCCACTCTATTTTATCTCACCACGTTCCCTCCTTTTTTTGCACGGCACAAATTCCCATATTATTCTATCCTTCTCATGGTCAGCACAGTGTTTGTGAGCTGGACTCACTGAATTGCTTCAGAGATTGGGTGTAGGAATGGTCTCAATGATCTAGAAACAGACCGCCCCATGACTTTGGGATGACCAAATGAGAATATAGATCATCACAAGACATTTGATGGGAATACATTTTTTCCTTGAGTCTCACTGGCAACCACGTGTGCTCTTGATCATGGTTCACTGCTACCTCCTTCATGTTTAGGCTTTATAGGAATTCTGCATCCTCAACTGATTCGGTAACAGTTGTGCCTACTGTTTGGTTTAATATATCCAGTATTGTGTCAGACCCCTGGTTCTCGTTTTGTGTTATGATCCGATGTTCGGGGATATGAACCAAGGCAGGTCTTAAAATATCCCTTGGACCCCATTTTCTCTGTGGTGTTATGATATGCAGTCGGATGCACCCAGCACAAATTCGGCCAATTTGTTTTTTTAAATGCTTATTTTGGCCCTGGGTTTCCTTCTGGGACCCCCTGAGCAGGCCTAGGGGGTCAGGGTGTTTGTACCCTGCCCCCTTTTCTTCTTATTCACCTTTTATTTTACTCATTTCTTGGGACTCGGTTACCGAGTCACAAGATGGCTGCTAACACTTCCTGGTTTGGGGTGTTGGCAGCCAATCAGAGTGAAGCTCGTGCCCGGGAGGAGTCGCGACTCCTCCTCGGTTCTCAGATATCAATATTTTGTTTTTTAATTGCTCAGCAACTACTGAACGGATTTATACCATTTAAAAAAAAAAGGGCTCTTTCTGAACCAAGACCTACCTTTTTGCCAAATTGGGTGTAATTCCGTTTAGCAGTTCGGGCTGTAGCTTTGTCAAAAGTTCCTTTGGAAATTAACATGGGGAAAACGTGTTTTCGGACCCCCCTTTTTTCTCGGTCCCCGCTTGACGAATCACCCGGAACCTTTCAAGTCAGGAGCTGACTGGAGCGGGCCATCTTTTTAAAAAATTTCGCGAAGATTCGTCAAGCAGCGCCAAAGTCATTAGCAAAACAAAAAATGTGTTTCCTGTGGAAACTAAGTTCTAACTATAACAACCTACTGGCAACCGCAAGTATGTAATATATATATATGGGGTAGTTATAGTTAGGACCTTGTTTCTATTCAAAAAGCGTTTTTTCTTTTGCGAATATCTTTGGCGCCTCTTTGCAGAATCTTTGTGAAATTTTCCAAACTAATGATTCACTCCGGTCAGCTCCTGTCTCGAAAGTTTTGGGGTGATTCGTCAAGCGTGGGTCGAGAAAAAAGGGTGGTCTTGTCTCTTTTTGCACCTCTGTTGCCTCTTTCTGCACCTCACTTGCTTATTTCTGTACCAATATTGCCTCTTTCTGCACCCTTCTTCCCTCTTCCTGCACCTCTTTTTCCTCTTTCTGTGTCCTTGTTCCCTCTTTCTGGACCTCTCCTGCCTGTTTCCGCACCTCTTTCCTCTTTCTGCAGTTCTCTTCCCTCCTTCCGCACCTCTGTTGCTTCTTTCTGCACTTCTTTTGCCTTTTCTGCATCCCTCTTGCCAATGTGTGCACCTCTGTTCCTTTGTTCTGCACTTCTCTTGCCTTTTTCTGCACCCTCTTCCCTCTTTCTGCACTTCTGTTGGTTCTTTTCCACTGCCCTTGCTTCTTTCTGCACCTTTCTTGCAAATTTCCGCACCCCTATTGTCTTTTTCTGCAGCCCTCTTCCCGCTTTCTGCACCTCTCCTGCCTCTGTCTGCACCCCTGTTCTCTCTTTCTGTACCTCTTTGCCTGTTTCTGCAAATTTCTTTCCTCTTTCTCCTGTTCTCTTCCCTCGTTCTGCACCTCTGTTGCTTCTTTATGCACTTCTTTTGCGTCTTTCTGAACATCTCTTGCTTCTTTCTGCACCCCTGTTGTCTCTTTCTGCACTTGTCTTCCCTCTTTGTGGACCTCTCTTGCTTCCTTCTGCACTTATCTTGCTTGTTTGTGTACCTCTCTTGCTTCTTTCTGCACCCATCTTCCCTTTTTTGCATCCATCTTGCCTCTTTCTGTAGTTCTCTTGCCACTGTCTGTACCTGTTGCCTCTTTCTTCACCTCACTTGCCTCTTCCTGCACTATTCTTGCTTGTTTCTACACCTCTCGTGTGTCTTTCTGCACCTGTGTTGCCTCTTTCTGTACCTCACTTGCTTCTTTCTGCACCCCTCTTCCCTCTTTCTGCACCCTCTTCCTGCACCTCTCTTGCCTCTGTGTGCACCCCTGTTCCCTCTTTCTGCACCTTCCCCGCCTGTTTCTCAACCCCTTTTGCCTCTCTCTGTACCTGTTGCTTCTTTCTGCACTTGCCTTGCCTCTTCCTGCACCCTTTGTGCCTCTTTTGAAGCCTCTGTTGCTTCTTTCTGCACTTCTCTTCTTTCTTTATGCACCCCTCCTTCCTCTTTCTGTACCCCTCTTGCTTCTTTGTACACATCTCCTACCTCTTTCTGCACCCCTCTTGCCTTTTTTGCACGTCTGTTTGGTTCCTTCTGCACCTCTTTTACACATTTCTGCATCCCTCTTGCCTCCTTCTGGACCCCTCTTCCCTATTTCTCCACCTCCCTTGCTTCTTTCTGCACCTCTCTTGAAAATTTCTGTATCCCGCTTACCTCTTTCGGCACCTTTCTTGCCTGTTTTTGCACCTCTGTTGCTACGTTCTGCTCTTCTCTGGCCCCTTCCTGCACCACTCTTGCCTCTTTCAGCACCTCCGTTGCTTCTTTCTGCACTTCTCTTGCTTCTTTTTACATACCTCCTGTCTTTTTCTGCAGTTCTCTGGCCTCTTTCAACACCTCTTTTGCTTCTTTCTGCAGTTTTCTTGCCTCTTTCTGTACCCCTCTTACCTCTTTCTGCACCTCCTTTGGTTCTTTCTTCACTGCTCTTGCTTCTTTCTACACCTCTGTTGCAAATGTATGCATCCCTCTTGCCTCTTTCTGTACCCTTCTCCCCTCTTTCTGCACCTCTCCTGCTTCTTTCTGCACTTCTCTTGCTTCTCTCTGCACCTCTCTTACTTCTTTATGCACCCTTCTTTCCTTTTTTGCACCTCTTGCCTGTTTCTGCAATTCTTTTTCCATTTTCTGTACCTCTCTTGCCTCTTTCTGCACCTCACTTTCCTCTTCCTGCGCTTCTCTTGCTTCTTTCTATACCTCTGTTGCTTGTTTCAGCAATTCTCTTGCCTCTTTCTACAGTTCATTTGCTTTTTTTCTGCACCTCTCTTGCGTCTCTCTGCACTTCTGTTGCCTCTTTTTACATTTCACTTGCTTCTTTCTGCACCCCTTTTGCCTCTTTCTGCACTCCTCTTCCCTCTTTCTGCACCTCTCTTGCCTCTTTCTGTATCCCTGTTCCCTCTTTCTAAACCTTTCCTGCGTGCTTCAGCACCTCTCTTGCCTCTTTCTGTACTTCTCTTCCTTCTTTCTGCACCCCTCCTGCCTCTTCCTGTATGCCTCTTGCCTCTTTGTGCACCTCTCCTACCTCTTTCTGCACCCCTCTTGCCTCTTTTTACACCTCCGTTGGTTCTTTCTGCACTGCTCTTGCTTCTTTCTGTACCTCTTTTGCAAATGTCTGCATCCCTCTTGCCTCTTTCTGCAGTTCTCATGCCATTTTCTGCACCTCTCTTGCCTCTTTCCGAACCCCTCTTGCCTCTTTCTGCACCCCTTTTCCCTCTTTCTGCACCTCTCTTGCCTCTTGCCTCTTTCTCCACTTCTCTTCCTTCTTTCTGCAACCCTCCTGCCTCTTTCTGTATCCCTCTTGCCTCATTGTGAACCTCTCCTACCTCTTTCTGCACCCCTCTTGCTTCTTATTACACCTCTGTTGGTTTTTTCTGCACTGTTCTTGCTTCTTTCTGCACCTTCTTTGCAAATTTCTGCATCCCTCTTGCCTCTTTCTTCACTCCTCCTCCCTATTTCTCCACCTCTCTTGCTTCTTTCTGCACTTCTCTTGCTTATTTCTACACTGCTCTTGCTTCTTCCTGCACCTCTCTTTCACATTTATATATCCCTCTTACCTCTTTCTGCACCCCTGTTCCCCCTGTCTGCACCTTACTTGCCTGTTTCTGCACCTCTCTTGCCTCTTTCGGCACCACTGTTGCGTCTCTTTGTAAGTCTTGTGCCTCTTTCTGCTGCCCTCGTGCCTCTTTCAACACCTCTGTTGCTTCTTTCTGCACTTCTCTCCTCTTTCTGCAACTCTCTTTCCTCTTTCTGCACCTCTTTTGCTTCTTTCTGTACTTCTCTTGCTTCTTTCTGCACCTCTCTTGCTTCTTTATGCACCCTTCTTTCCTTTTTTGCACCTCTTGCCTGTTTCTGCAATTCTCTTGCCATTTTTTGTACCTCTCTTGCCTCTTTCTGCACCTCACTTGCCTCTTCCTGCACTTCTCTTGCTTCTTTCTATACCTCTGTTGCTTTTTCAGCAATTCTCTTGCCTCTTTCTGCACTTCTTTTGCTTGTTTCTGCACCTCTCTTGCGTCTATCTGCACCTCTGTTGCCTCTTTTTATATCTCACTTGCTTCTTTCTGCACCCCTCTTGCCTCTTTCTGCACTCCTCTTCCCTTTTTCTGCACCTCTCTTGCCTCTTTCTACATCCCTGTTCCCTCTTTCTAAAACTTTCCTGGGTGTTTCTGCACCTCTCTTGCCTCTTTCCGCACTTCTCTTCCTTCTTTCTGCACTCCACTTGCCTCTTTTTACACCTCTGTTGGTTCTTTCTGCATTGCTCTTGCTTCTCTCTGTACTTCTTTTGCAAATTTCTGCATCCCTCTTGCCTCTTTCTGCATCCCTCCTACCTCTTTCTGCACGCCTCTTGCCTCTTTTTACATCTCTGTTGGTTCATTCTGCATTGCTCTTGCTTCTTTCTGTACCTCTTTTGCAAATGTTTGCGTCCCTCTTGCCTCTTTCTGCATCCCTCCTCCCTACTTCTCTACCTCTCTTGCTTTTTTATGCACTTCTCTTGCTTCTTTTTACACTGCTCTTGCTTCTTTCTGCACCTCTCCTGTATCCCTCTTACCTTTTTTCTGCACCCCTGCCCCATCTTTCTGTGCCTTTCTTGCCTGTTTCTGCACCTCTTTTGCCTCTTTCGGCACCCACAGAAGTCCTCGAAAATTAATAAAGCCTTCTGTAGCCCGCTCAGGGTTTTTGAGGCTATAAGACAATCGTCTGCAAACATTAATATAGGGATTGCTCCAGCAAGAATGGGTGCATCAACATTAGAACCAATTAAAAAATTTTCAACATCATTTATATATAAAGAAAATAACATTGGGGCCAGGACATAACCTTGACGCACACCTGTTTCAACTGGGAACTGAGATGTAACATTGCCAGGACTACCCCACCTAATATGGGCAAAATTCTCCTGGTGGGGCTTTCTAATTAAAGACAAAATTTCCCCTGGCATACCCATGTCAATAAGTACTTTCCACAACATTTGGCTCGGAACCAAGTCAAATGCTGCCCTTAAATCAATAAAAGCAGCATAAAGGCTGCCGTTACCAATTAGCACGGTCTTCCAGTATAGCATGGTGAAATGCATGACCTGATCGACCGTGCTAACGGAAGTTCTAAAACCAGCCTGCAAGTGAGACAAGATGCTGTACTCCCTTTCCCAAACCTGAACCTTATTTAAAATAAGCCTACCAATGATCTTCTGGGTAGTGTCGATCAAACTAATTGGTCGATAATTTCCAGGCTGGGACTTATCCCCTTTCTTGTAAACTGGGATTATTTCGGCCCCTTTCCATGAATGGGGAATCGGTGCTCCCCTAGCAACCGCATTCGCCAATAATAATATATATGGGCCCCAAGAATCTTTGTCTTGTAAGAATAAATCAGCTGGAATACTGTCAATTCCTGGCGCTCTACCAGGAACAACGACATCCAAAGCCAGCTGAACATCCCTCAAAGTAAATGGGTCCTCCAAAAATGGGGTAAAAGGCACCTCTATGAAAGAATCCTAGCCTTCTCCCATCGTAAACTGAGGTTTGAAATGGGATACCCATTTATCCTGCGGGACCCAGTTCTGTGGTTTATCAGAATTGCTATCCACACCCCACTTATAGACACTCCAGAATTTTCTGGGATCTTTATGGCATCCTGCTTCTTGCAGGTCCATCCATCTCTATTCATCCCACAGACGCTTAGATTTAAAGACAGCGGATTTATACGCTGCCCTAACTAGACGTACATTCACACTCGAGCCACTTTTAAGGGCTCTACCTAATTCCAGGCGAGCCTGCCTACAGTCTGCTGAGTACCAACGTGGAGGATCGAAATTAGATGGACCACTTTGTTGGGTGGGCTTAACAAACAGCTTTCGCAAGTCCTTAAAAAAGCCTAATGAATCCTGGTTCCACTTTCAGTACCAATAGTTGAGCACTCCTCATTCGCTAGACCCTTCAAGTCACTTATCGCCTGAGTAACTGAGTAAGCTTACCAGCTATAAAATCAATGTTCTCCTGAATGACTACGACTTTAGACCAGCGGACATGTCGCATATCATTAGTAATGGCGACGTCCCCGGGAAAAATGGTATCTATCGCCCTTTCCAGGGCAACTGGTGGTTCCCAGTATGATATTTTTGCCAATAGGGGATTATGGTCGCTCTCTACTCTATCTATAATTTGCATATCCTGAAGATACCTCCACAGACTCAGACTAACAAGAATGTAGTCTATTCTACTCTGCCGGGTGCCATTCGTGAATGTATTAGCCCCACTTTTATCACCTGGTGTTCTACCATTAGCGGATCTAACTCCTTTATTTAGGCAGAGAGAGTTAAGCTGTATTGCAATTTGTGTCCACCGTTTAATGGGGACTAAATCCAATTTAGGAACCCCCATACCCTATCTTCTTCATCTAAGGGATTCCAGTTATCATTCAGGAGAGGCTCAAAAGTTACATTAAAATCTCCTCCTATAATAATATTAGAATGGAGAAGGTTACTGTCTAAATGTTCTTCCAGAAGTGTTAAAATTTCCGAGTTCTTTCCCCTGGTACTTCTGGCATATACATTGTATAGATAAATAGGGTCTCGATTCACAAACTCCAATATAAGGGCCTGAAGATCCCTATGATTAGTGGATATTGTCTTAACCATTACAGCTAGATCTTGTTTGATCCAAATCGTCAGGCCACCTGACGGTCGGCCTTTCCTTTTCTTTTCTGCCAGGATTCCATAGTTTAAATACCCCGGGAAATACAACTCTTGCTTCTTTCTGCACCTCTCTTGCTTCTTTATGCACCCTTCGTCCCTTTTTTGCACCTCTTGCCCGTTTCTGCAATTCTCTTGCCATTTTTTGTACCTCTCTTGCCTCTTTCTGCACCATTCCTAAGGTGTCCAAAGCAAGGATGGGCGGCAGATCCTTCAGGTATCTGGCTGCATCTAGCTGGAACAAACTTCCTGTGACGTTGTGCCTGGAACCCTCAGAGTCCATTTTCAGAGCCAAGCTAAAACATTTCTATATGCCCGGTAGTGGGTTCCCACCTTAGTAACTTCTCCTGCTAGCGCTCGCATCATAGCGCGGGGACACGCCGTTGTGCGTCACCAAGCGCTTTACAAGACCCCCTATTATTATTATTATTACTTCCCTCTTCCTGCACTTCTCTTGCTTCTTTCTATACCTCTGTTGCTTGTTTCAGCAATTCTCTTGCCTCTTTCTGCACTTCTTTTGCTTGTTTCTGCACCTCTCTTGCGTCTATCTGCACCTCTGTTGCCTCTTTTTATATCTCACTTGCTTCTTTCTGCACCCCTCTTGCCTCTTTCTGCACTCCTCTTCCCTTTTTCTGCACCTCTCTTGCCTCTTTCTACATCCCTGTTCCCTCTTTCTAAACCTTTCCTGCGTGTTTCTGCACCTCTCTTGCCTCTTTCTGCACTTCTCTTCCTTCTTTCTGCACTCCACTTGCCTCTTTTTACACCTCTGTTGGTTCTTTCTGCATTGCTCTTGCTTCTTTCTGTACTTCTTTTGCAAATTTCTGCATCCCTCTTGCCTCTTTCTGCATCCCTCCTACCTCTTTCTGCACGCCTCTTGCCTCTTTTTACATCTCTGTTGGTTCATTCTGCATTGCTCTTGCTTCTTTCTGTACCTCTTTTGCAAATGTTTGCGTCCCTCTTGCCTCTTTCTGCATCCCTCCTCCCTACTTCTCTACCTCTCTTGCTTTTTTCTGCACTTCTCTTGCTTCTTTTTACACTGCTCTTGCTTCTTTCTGCACCTCTTCTGTATCCCTCTTACCTTTTTTCTGCACCCCTGCCCCATCTTTCTGTGCCTTTCTTGCCTGTTTCTGCACCTCTTTTGCCTCTTTCGGCACCTCTGTTGATTCTCTTTGCACTTCTTGTGCCTCTTTCTGCACCTCTTTTGTCTCTTTCAGCATCTCTGTTGCTTCTTTCTGCACTTCTCTTGCTTCTTTCTGCACCTCTCATGCCCCTTTCTGTATCCCTTTTGCCTCTTTCTGCACCTCTCCTGCCTCTTTCTGCACCTCTCTTGCCTTTATCTGCAGTTCTCTTGCTTCTTTCGGCACTTCTCTTGCCTCTTTCTGTACCCCTCTTGCCTCTTTATGCACCTCTATTGACCTGAAATCGCCACTGACCTGGGAGGTCACTACCTGGGTTCCAGGACTACCGCAGCCCGAGCGCTGCTTGTTTTGCTGACACCGGGCTCTCTGCCTCCCCGCTGCCTGCCCGCCGCTTTCCAACCACCGCGGCGAGGCTGCAGATCGGGGACTACATTCCCTAGCACCGCTTGCGCCTAGGAAGGCGCGCATCCTGTCCTGCCCCCGGAGGTGCGCTTAAGGCCAGCGCGAGCCCCGGGGGAGCGGGGGACCTGAAATCGCCACTGACCTGGGAGGTCACTACCTGGGTTCCGGGACTACCGCAGCCCGAGCGCTGCTTGTTTTACTGACACCGGGCTCTCTGCCTCCCCGCTGCCTGCCCGCCGCTTTCCAACCACCGCGGCGAGGCTGCAGATCGGGGACTACATTCCCCAGCACCGCTTGCACCTAGGAAGGCGCGCATCCTGTCCCGCCCCCGGAGGTGCGCTTAAGGCCAGCGCGAGCCCCGGGGGAGCGGGGGACCTGAAATCGCCACTGACCTGGGAGGTCACTACCTGGGTTCCGGGACTACCGCAGCCCGAGCGCTGCTTGTTTTGCTGACACCGGGCTCTCTGCCTCCCCGCTGCCTGCCCGCCGCTTTCCAACCACCGCGGCGAGGCTGCAGATCGGGGACTACATTCCCCAGCACCGCTTGCGCCTAGGAAGGCGCGCATCCTGTCACGCCCCCGGAGGTGCGCTTAAGGCCAGCGCGAGCCCCCGCGTCGGGGGATCGCGCGCGGGTCGGCGCCCGGGGCTAAGCCCGGGCCAAGGGCGGGCCCTCTGTGGCCCTCAGAGGCCTAAGGAGGACGGGACGGGCCACACCACTGACATTTCCTTCCAAGAGGTACTGGGACTCCCCTTAACATTTTTATCGACCTACTTTGGCGATTCGCATCATATCATGTCTATCTGGGAGGAGCTGAACGCCCTGTGCGGAACTAAATATGTCCCGGACATACTACCCACTATAAGCATGACCACCAATCCAGATGATGTAACCACCACCCTGCAGAATTCACCTCTTCACTCTAATAAACACCAATCCCCAGCCAATGTACTTCCGGGGGGGCCCAACACTAAAAGGAAGCACGATGATGACATTGTAAACGAGAAGCAAGCCAAAACTCAAAAATTATGCTCCAGTCCCTCTCTTCCCCACTCCAACTCAATCACAGTGCCGGGGGATATGGCGTATGGAAAAGTAGAAAACCGTCCATCACCCCTCCAACCAACTTTATTGGCACAGCTTGAGCATTTATTAACATCTCTCATATCACCACTGGTGGCCAAAATTAACGATCTGGGGGACAGGTTATCTGGTATTGAACTGATAATCAAAACGCATATTCCATCAAGTACCAAACCGGTATTATCAGACGCTCCTATTCCCCTCACTATCCCGGAAAAACCCAAGCTGAATTCCCGCAAGAACGCTCATTGGCAAACATTACCTTTTTCAACAGGCTTTAAACTGCCCATAAAACACCCGTTAATAAACCGTATTGAGGCTAAACCAGAACCCGAACCTGTTAGAATGCCACAAATTAACTTACCCCCTGAAGCCGCCCCTTATGTGACTGTTGTCTCTGGGATTCCACCACTAAATCATGGAAAACATGAAACACGTCAAGACCTGCTCAATAAGGTCATGTTCTGGTTACAGGCCAATAGACCTCTGCCTCCTGACTTAGATGGGGGGATTCTAAGCGTTAGGATGGTGGAGTGGTTGGGTGCAATGCCAAAAGCCATCCCTGGGGACTTGGTGCTAATCAAATTTAAGCACAAGAAAATAGTCCCTTATTTACGATCATGCAAGCAGAAAGAGGGGGATGGCCCAATTCGCATCTGGGATTTACACGACTTTTATCCGAGCATTCCACCTATTCAGTCACCAAGAACGGCAGTAAAGAAGTATAACGTTTGGGGCGGGGGACTCTGTGCATTTAATGCCCCTAGCTTTCTAGCTCCTAACAGATTCGAACCTCTGTTGAAATACTGTACTTCTTGAGCACTATTCACAAGAGCCCACCTATAAGCATCCAAATCAATCAGAAAAACTGCTGACAGAGTCCTGCTTGGTGTCTTTCCCTAGATCCCTACTTTCCTAAATAGTACTGAATGTACGATTCTTTCTTATTCTTATTTTTTTTTTATAGGTGCTCCACTTGACAGGGAATCGTTTTATATTGATTAGCTGATTCGTTTTATCAATTTAATCCTGTTTTTAACAATTGATATGTAATAAAATATGGATGTATTCTATTTGTGTTTTGCTGCTGCTTTTATGATTTTAAATCAAAAATCGAATAAAGCTAATTCTGGTCTGATTCTTTATGCACTGCTCTTGCTTCTTTCTGCACCTCTGTTGCACATTTATGCATCCCCTTTGCCTCTTTCTGTACCCCTCTTCCCTCTTTCTGCACCTCTCTTGCCTCTGTCTGCGCACCTGTTCTCTATTTCTGCATCCCTTTTGCCTGTTTCTGCAACTCTCTTGCCTCTTTCTGAAGTTTATTGCCTCCTTCTACAACTCACTTGCTTCTTTCTGCACTTCTCTTGCTTCTTTCTGTACCCTTCTTCCATTTTCTGCACCTCTTGCCTCTTCCTGCACCTCTCTTGCCACTTTCTGCATATCTCTTTGTTCTTTCTGCACTACGCTTCCCTTTTTATGTACCCCTCTTGCCGCTTTCTGCATCCCTTTTGCTTCTTTCTGCACTTCTCTCTTCTGTTTCTGTACCCTCTTGCCTCTTTCTGCACCTCTCTTGCTCTTTTCTGCACTTCTCTTGCTTCTTTTTACACTGCTCATGCTTCTTTCTGCACCTCTCCTGCAAATATCTGTATCCCTCTTACCTTTTTTTCTACACCCCTGCTCCATCTTTCTGTGCCTTTCTTGCCTGTTTCTGTACCTCTTTTGCCTGTTTTCTGCACCTCTGTTGATTCTCTTTGCACTTCTTGTGCCTCTTTCTGCACCTCTCTTGTCTCTTTCAGCACCTCTGTCGCTTCTTTCTACACTTCTCTTGCTTCTTTCTGCACCTCTCATGCCTCTTTCTGAATCCCTTTTGCATCTTTCTGTACCTCTCTTGCCTTTATCTGCAGTTCTCTTTCTTCTTTCAGAACTTCGCTTGCCTCTTTCTGTACCCCTCTTGCCTCTTTCTGCACCTCTATTGATTCTTTATGCACTGCTCTTGCTTCTTTCTGCACCTCTGCTGCACATTTATGCATCCCCTTTGCATCTTTCTGTACCCCTCTTCCCTCTTTCTGCACCTCTCTTGCCTCTGTCTTCACACCTGTTCTCTATTTCTGCATCCCTTTTGCCTGCTTCTGCAACTCTCTTGACTCTTTCTGAAGATTATTGCCTCCTTCTACAACTCACTTGCTTCTTTCTGCACTTCTCTTGCTTCTTTCTGTACCCATCAAGTCAAGTCAAGCAAGCTTTATTCGACGATTGTCATTAAGGCATGTTCCATATATATAAAAGTACATGTATAAAATTCAATAGATAAAACCAGATTAAAATCCAGATTATAAAAATTCATAAAAATTCATAAGATACATAAATAAATCATTCTATTAACAATACAAATATGACAAATATTATGATGCGATAATTAATAAGGGTACTTGGCCTACGAGGTTACCTAATATATTATGCTTTCAGCAGCCGGGCTCTGATCGTCCATGCCCAACCTAAGAATTTTGCCACCGCTATATACACAAACATGTTGGGACTGGTGCAAATAATTCTAACTGCAATCATTCCTCTCCTCGTTCCCAATAACCTACACATTGGCCGTAGCCACTTTTGACGCGGGCCGCATACATTGGGCACTCAAACAGAAGATGAGCAATAGTTTCAGGAACATCCGAGCAAGCCGGACAAGCCACCTTGCCCCCGCTAGTCCATCTTTTGGAGAATGCTCTTACCGGCAGGCTTCCCACTCTTAGCTGAAAGTAAAGCTTGCGGTCAAGGGGCTTCGTGATGACGTCCCAAAATTCCTCAAGTTTAGGGCAATCTTTGATTTCTAAAAATAAACCAGCCAAAGAATGTGAAGGGGTGGTACTGAAGACCTTTGTAGCCACCAAGTTCCAGTACAAGTTCTTAAGTACCTTCTTTGGTGGGAACCTGGCGTGCAATGGATCTTCCCACAATTCCCCTAGACCTAAGTCATTTAAAAGATTCCGAACATGTCCCAGCCATTTAACCTTCCGGGAACCATCACTTTTGACTACGTCCCGCAGCCCCCTGGTATATGTATCCAGTTCAGGTGTAGTCCAAATCCGCCGCCAGTATAGGATTGGGCGCAAGGATGCAATTAGAGCTATTGGTGTTATGCCCAGGTCGTAAAATAGGGGATTCAAAGGGGTGCTCTGGGGTAACCTTATTAATTTTCTAAGAAATGTATTTTCAGAAACAGTCATCCCCTTTAGTTTTTCATTTCCCCACATTTCCACACCACACAGAGTAGAACTAACTACCTTACCATTATAGACCGATAACACCTGAGTTATTGGCCTAGTCAAAGACCTGGAGTGCTCTGAGCTCAATGCTCCTGAGAGCTGACGATGCTTCAGGGTGGCCAAATCGATCTGCTGTCTCTAGGATAAATCCTGTTGGATACAGACACCCAGATAACTAAATGCCTGTACCCTCTCAAGTGGCCCGTTACTCATATATACAGTACCCCTATTAGCATTAGGCTCATTAAAAGACATGTACTTAGATTTAAGAACGTTAACTTCCAAACCACGAGCGACACAGAAGTCCTCAAAAATTGATAAAGCCTTCTGTAGCCCGCTCGGGGTTTTTGATACTATAAGACAATCGTCTGTACACATTAATATAGGGATTGCTCCAGCAAGAATGGGTGCATCAACATTAGAACCAATTAAAATTTTTGCAACATCATTTATATATAAAGAAAATAACATTGGGGCCAGGACACAACCTTGACGCACACCTGTTTCAACTGGGAACTGAGATGTAACATTGCAAGGACTACCCCACCTAATCTGGGCAAAATTCTCCTGGTGGGGCTTTCTAATTAAAGACAAAATTTCCCCTGGCATACCCATGTCAATAAGTACTTTCCACAACATTTGGCTCAGAACCAAGTCAAATGCTGCCCTTAAATCAATAAAAGCAGCATAAAGGCTGCCGTTACCAATTAGCACGGTCTTCCAGTATAGCATGGTGAAATGCATGACCTGATCGACCGTGCTAACGGAAGTTCTAAAACCAGCCTGCAAGTGAGACAAGATGCTGTACTCCCTTTCCCAAACCTGAACCTTATTTAAAATAAGCCTACCAATGATCTTCTGGGTAGTGTCGATCAAACTAATTGGTCGATAATTTCCAGGCTGGGACTTATCCCCTTTCTTGTAAACTGGGATTATTTCGGCCCCTTTCCATGAATGGGGAATCGGTGCTCCCCTAGCAACCACATTCGCCAATAATAATATATATGGGCCCCAAGAATCTTTGTCTTGTAAGAATAAATCAGCTGGAATACTGTCAATTCCTGGCGCTCTACCAGGAACAACGACATCCAAAGCCAGCTGAACATCCCTCAAAGTAAATGGGTCCTCCAAAAATGGGGTAAAAGCACCTCTATGGAAGAATCTTGGCCTTCTCCGATCGTAAACTGAGGTTTGAAATGGGATACCAATTTATCCTGCGGGACCCAGTTCTGTGGTTTATCAGAATTGCTATCCACACCCCACTTATAGACACTCCAGAATTTTCTGGGATCTTTATGGCATCCTGCTTCTTGCAGGTCCATCCATCTCTGTTCATCCCACAGACGCTTAGATTTAAAGACAGCGGATTTATACGCTGCCCTAACTAGACGTACATTCACACTCGAGCCACTTTTAAGGGCTCTACCTAATTCCAGGCGAGCCTGCCTACAGTCTGCTGAGTACCAACGTGGAGGATCGAAATTACATGGACCACTTTGTTGGGTGGGCTTAACAAACAGCGTTCGCAAGTCCTTAAAAAAAGCCTAATGAATCCTGGTTCCACTTTCAGTACCAATAGTTGAGCACTCCTCATTCGCTAGACCCTTCAAGTCACTTATCGCCTGAGTAACTGAGTAAGCTTGCCAGCTATAAAATCAATGTTCTCCTGAATGACTACGACTTTAGACCAGCGGACATGTCGCATATCATTAGTAATGGCGACGTCCCCGGGAAAAATGGTATCTATCGCCCTTTCCAGGGCAACTGGTGGTTCCCAGTATGATATTTTTGCCGATAGGGGATTATGGTCGCTCTCTACTCTATCTATAATTTGCATATCCTGAAGATACCCCACAGACTCAGACTAACAAGAATGTAGTCTATTCTACTCTGCCGGGTGCCATTCGTGAATGTATTAGCCCCACTTTTATCACCTGGTGTTCTACCATTAGCGGATCTAACTCCTTTATTTAGGCAGAGAGAGTTAAGCTGTATTGCAATTTGTGTCCACCGTTTAATGGGGACTAAATCCAATTTAGGAACCCCCCATACCCTATCTTCTTCATCTAAGGGATTCCAGTTATCATTCAGGAGAGGCTCAAAAGTTACATTACAATCTCCTCCTATAATAATATTAGAATGGAGAAGGTTACTGTCTAAATGTTCTTCCAGAAGTGTTAAAATTTCCGAGTTCTTTCCCCTGGTACTTCTGGCATATACATTGTATAGATAAATAGGGTCTCGATTCACAAACTCCAATATAAGGGCCTGAAGATCCCTATGATTAGTGGATATTGTCTTAACCATTACAGCTAGATCTTGTTTGATCCAAATCGTCAGGCCACCTGACCGGCGGCCTTTCCTTTTCTTTTCCGCCAGGATTCCATAGTTTAAATACCCCGGGAAATACAACTGCTCCAAAGCCCAGGTTTCCTGGAATAAGCAAATATCATGCCGGCTCATAAAAGAAGCCCATTCTGGGGAATCCATTTTTGTTCTCAGACCAGCAATGTTCCATGAAAGAACAGATCCGGTGAATGCAGGAGAATCTCCTGGGTGATAACTAATGCTTTATTCTGTACGCTTCTTCCCTTTTTCTGCACCTCTTGCCTCTTTCTGTGCCTCTCTTGCCTCTGTCTGCATATCTCTTTGTTCTTTCTGGACTGTGCTTCCCTTTTTATGTACTCCTCTTGTCTCTTTCTGCACCTCTTTTGCTTCTTTCTGCACTTCTCTCTTCTGTTTCTGTACCCTCTTGCCTCTTTCTGCACCTCTGTTGCTTCTTTCTGCACTCTTCCTGCTTCTTTCTGCGCCTCTCTTGCCTCTTTCTGCACCCCTCTTCCCTCTTTCTGCAATTCTTTGTCTGCACACCTGTTCCCTTTTTCACTGCCTTTCTTGCCTGTTTCTGCACCTCTCTTGCCTCATTCAGCACCTCTGTTGATTCTCTTTGCACTTCCCGTGCCTCTTTCTGCACCTCTCTTGCCTCTTTTAGCACCTCTGTTGCTTCTTTCTGCACTTCTCTTGCTTCTTTCTGCACCCCTCATGACTCTTTCTGTATTCCGTTTACCTCTTTGTGCACCTCTCCTGCCTCTTTCTGCACCTCTCTTGCCTTTATCTGCAGTTCTCTTGCTTCTTTCTGTACTTTTCTTGCCTCAGTATGTACCCCTCTTGCCTCTTTCTGCACCTCTATTGATTCTTTATGCACTGCTCTTGCTTCTTTCTGCACCTCTGTTGCACATTTATGCATCCCCGTTGCCTCTTTCTGTACCCCTCTTCCCTCTTTCTGCACCTCTCTTACCTCTGTCTGCACATCTTTCTGTACCCTTCTTCCGTTTTCTGCACCTCTTGCTTCTTTCTGCACCTCTGTTGCACATTTATGCATCCGCTTTGCCTCTTTCTGTACCCCTCTTCCCTCTTTCTGCACCTCTCTTGCCTCTGTCTGCACACCTTTCTGTACCCTTCTTCCGTGTTCTGCACCTGTTGCTTCTTTCTGCACCTCTCTTGCCTCTTTCTGCATATCTCTTTGTTCTTTCTGGACTGTGCTTCCCTTTTTATGTACCCCTCTTGCCTCTTTCTGCACCCCTTTTGCTTCTTTCTAGACTTCTCTCTTCTGTTTCTGCACCCTCTTGCCTCTTTCTGCCCCTCTGTTGGTTCTTTCTGCACTGTTACAGCTTCTTTCTGCACCTCTCTTGCCTCTTTCTGCATCCCTCTTCCCTCTTTCTGCAGTTCTCTTACCTCTGTCTGCACACCTGTTCCTTCTTTATGTACCCCTCTCGCCTCTTTGTGCAGTTCTCCTGCCTCCTTCTGCACCTCTGTTGCCTCTTTCTGCACCCCTCTTGCCTCTTTCTGCACCTCCGATGGTTCTTTGTGCACTTCTCTTGCTTTTTCTGCACACCTCTTGCCTCTTTCTGCACCCTTCTTACCTCTTTCTGAACCCCTCTTGCTTCTTTCTGTACCTCTCTTGCCTCTTTCTGCACACACAGGGCTACTTTTAAACTGACCTCCGGGCAGAAAAGGGCTGATGGGCTCTAAACTGCCATGCCCTATGCGAAACATGCCATGACTTAGAGGTAGTTTTAATCTCCCTGCCCTATTATTTACTAGGGCCTTACAGGGGAGGTATTGCCAATCACAGGGGTACCCCAAGCCATAGTCCATCCTAGTGTATGTAGGTGTTTTCACTGTATTCTAAGTGTCTTTCGGTGTAGCACTGGCTCCAGGCCTGGTTAGGCAGAGCCCAGGGTCAGTTAGAGTCAGTTACCACCAGTAGCAGTCAGCAAAATTTTGGGAGCGCCTAGGCAACAGGATGACTTTGCAACAAGGCCTCTTTCTGCACCTCTATTGGTTCTTTCTGCATCCCTCTTCCCTCTTTCTGCAGTTCTCTTACCTCTGTCTGCACACCTGTTCCTTGTTTCTGTACCCCTCTCGCCTCTTTGTGCAGTTCTCCTGCCTCCTTCTGCACCACTGTTGCCTCTTTCTGCACCCCTCTTGCCTCTTTCTGAATCTCCGATGGTTCTTTGTGCACTTCTCTTGCTTTTTCTGCACACCTCTTGCCTCTTTCTGCACCCTTCTTACCTCTTTCTGAACCTCTCTTGCTTCTTTCTGTACCTCTCTTGCCTCTTTCTGCACACACAGGGCTACTTATAAACTGACCTCCGGCTCAGCAGTGCACACATGCAAGGGCAGAAAAGGGCTGATGGACTCTAAACTGCCATGCCCTATGCGAAACATGCCATGACTTAGAGGTAGTTTTAATCTCCCTGCCCTATTATTTACTAGGGCCTTACAGGGGAGGTATTGCCAATCACAGGGGTACCCCAAGCCATAGTCCATCCTAGTGTATGTAGGTGTTTTCACTGTATTCTAAGTGTCTTTCAGTGTAGCACTGGCTCCAGGCCTGGTTAGGCAGAGCCCAGGGTCAGTTAGAGTCAGTTACCACCAGTAGCAGTCAGCAAAAATATAGGGAGCGCCTAGGCAACAGGATGACTTTGCAACAAGGCCTCTTTCTGCACCTCTATTGGTTCTTTCTGCATATCTATTGCTTCTTTCTGCTCCTTTCTTTCTCTTTCTGGACTGCTGTTGCCTCTTTCTGATTTCACTTGCTTCTTTCGGTGCTTTTCTTACTTTTTCTGCACATGTCCTACCTCTGTAGGCTAGTTAGAAAGTAGCATTTAAAAAATCTTAGAAATTTACTGAAAAAATACAGGTTTCAGGGACATTATAGTTAGAAATTTTCATTTGAAAAACCTTAGAAATTCACTGGAAAAAACATATGTTTCAGGGGCGTTATAGTTAGAAATTAGCATATAAAAAAACGTTAGTAATTCACTGAAAAAACCACAGGTTTCAGGGAGGTTATAGTTAGGTGGACATTTCACTTGTAAAAAACCAGAGAAATTAAGCTGTTATAGTTAGTTGAGCTAACTATAACTCGCGCCCCCGCAATGCACTTCTGATGACGATACATATTACATCATCCATGACATGGTCAGTGACATCACTGATGATATCATTGATGACATCAGAAAATCAAGCCCCATTGGGCAGAACTAGCTTGCCTCATGAATGCCTGAAGAAATTAAACTTTGCACAAATGTATTGCAAGGGTAATCCCCACAATAAACACAATGCAATAAATATACATGCGTCTCACAATAAGTTGTCCCCTAATCAAACCAATGTGGGCAACAATTGTCTGATAGAGCCTCAAATGGCATGAAGTAAGAAAGTGTGTGCAGTAGAGCACAGATGGAGAAAAGGAAATATAAACTAGCATTAGCATAGCCAATAGGTCTCGCCTTTGGGACATTATAAGTGTTTTGCCATGCAACAGTTGTTGTTGCACCAAGGATATTGTACTGTATGATTAAATACTTATAAGGTCCAAAAGGCGAGACCTATTGGCTATGCCAATGCTTGCTTTATGTTGACGAGGGCCCCTACAACAGCAAAGTTCTATGAAAACCATTTCTAAACAAGCATGGACAAAGCCAAAAGACTAGCAACCCTTCCGTCCAAACAAAGGGGTCGATTAGGATCGCGGACGGACTTGAGTCCGTCCGCGACCCCTGAGGAGGAGGGAACGTCCGCATGGGCTGCGGCGTTCCCTCCGATCAAATTAGGATGTGACCGCCAGGGTGGCGGTCACATCCTCTATCTCTAACATTGCGGCGGGTGCAGCTTCAAGCTGCACCCGCCGCAATGTAAAAAATCCATGCACAGCATTTGCGTGCACAAAGCGGCAGGCACCGCGCGGTGCCTGCTGCATTGTGCACGCAACTGCAGGGGGGTACCATAGGTACCCCCCATGTGCACCCCCCACCCCACCTTCACCCAGGGGGCCCGCAACGGGCCCCCGAAGTGAAGGTCCGTATGCATTTCCACGGCGGTAAAGCCGCCGCGGAAAAGCATATATTTACAGACATCCTAATATGCCTGGCGGTGTCTGATAGACACCGCCAGACATGTTAGTGCTTTTCCGCCGCGGTCGCCTTCCGACCGCGGCGGAAAAGCGGCGGACAGATTATCAGACCCACCAGCCATCCTAATTTGGCGGTGGGTCTTTGGAGTCTCCGCTGCGGTTTTTCCGCATCCTCCAGGCCGGCGGACACTTCCGCCGGCCCGGAGGATGCGGAAAAACCGCCATCCTAATCGGCCCCTTATTGTTTTGTCAATGCTAGTTTTCAACATCAGACTTGGACCCAGAGGAAGTAAGAGTGAAATTATGGATTCACACTATGAACATACTTCATAATACAAAACAATTCCGACCGAGTGAGATCAACAGGATGAGTAGGGCAATGAAAGTGTGAGTCAGTCACTGGAATCCAGGTTACGCATCCTTGGCTCCTAAGAACGCCTTTGGGACATTGCACTCTTCATTTTTTTCCAATAAACTAAACCAGTGGTGGGGAAGAGGCTGAATCCTTCGCTAATGCCGACATAGCTGGAATCCTGCTTTCGTGCAGACAAACCCCGTTAATGTCTCCAAAACCTGAACCGCCATCACCACATCCCCAGAGAGTCCCCGAGGGGGTAGGGGCCAGTTTCCAGTCTGCTCCCCGGCCTCTCCTGGGACCCCGTATCTGGAGAGAGCCAGAACTCCAGCGCCGTGTGCCCCAGTGAAGCGGGGAGTGGCGTGGTCAGAGGCTGGGGAACACAGTGGCTTAACATAGCCCCCCTCAGGGTGGGTGAGTGGAGGCGAGCTCCAGAGGGCTCCCTCAGCACCACAGTACACTGATCTAAGGGTTTCTGCCTGTGTGGGGTGAAGGAACCTCCATGTACTGGGGAGGAGGGGGCGTGCTCAAGTTTCATTACACCACTGAGGGAACGGTCTAGTTTCCGACGAGCACAATTGGAGCATGGGTGTCTGGGTGGGGTTGTTGACACTCTGGGTTTTACAGAGTTGGCCCACTGGCTCGAGAGTCTGCGCAGGTACAATCTACAAGGGGGATGGATGGGATTGTGAGGGGCACCAGCCCCGCACAATAGAACCAGGGCCTTTGCATGCATCCGGCCAGCGGTGGGCGATTTCGACGAGGGCCGGAGCCCTGCAGAGACTGGCGTGCCACCGAATAGGCTGGACACCTGCTTCATGCCAGGACCCTCCACCTCTCTGGGCCAGAGAAGGCAACCGAGACATCCGCGGGGGGACAGCTGATACCTAACATACATTTGAACCGACATCCCAAGTTTAGAAACAAACTCTCTCAGGGCACACACGGTAAGGACTAACATGTTTTGCAGCGCTTGTTAAAAAATCAAACAAAAGACATATTAACGTTTTTGAGTCAACAAAATGGATAGGGGTAGCGTGGCCATTCCAGATGGGCACAACTATGGTTTGTGGTGTATATTCGACTTCAGAATGCACAACCTATGCGACGTTGGCTGCAGACATGCATTCAGATGCGTTTGTATACGTGTGAAAGTGTGTAAATCGGTGTGGACTTGTTGCACAAAGAAGTACCGGCACCCTTAAGAGTGTCGTGTACAACCAAGCAGAGGGCTGGATATTTTGGCCTTTAACTAGAGCATGGGTGCCTAACATAGGCCAGAGAAGGCAGATCGAGCCCACCTGGGCCTACATTGGACACCCCATTTTAGAGCAAGGATATAAACATGCAAACCTCAGGTGTTTACTTACAAAAGATGGCATAGTCACTGGCTGACTGGAAGATAACTGTGCATTTAAGAAGAAAAAGATACAATGTTTCTGTTGGTGGGCGAGATATATTATTTTTTATACTTCCATACGTAGGAATCACGTCTGTGGAATCATTAATAACAGTTGCACCGTTTAGGAAACTGGATTCATGAAAGCAGTGATGCGCCACTTCTCAGTACGCCCTCCTTGCGACACCAATGATGCGTCATAATTACAATATGACGCATCATGTCACAAGGAAGGACAGATACGTCAGTATAACTGACGTATCTGTCAGTGCAAAAAGTGGCGCATTGCTGGTGTTGTGTCGGAAGCCTGACGCAACTCCAGCAATGTTCTTATCACATGGGGCACGTCCCATGTGAAAGGGCCTGCGTCACCCTTAAGCCTGCCATGAGGCAGGCGTATGGTTTTGACGCATTGGCGTCCAAGAAGTGGTGCAGCAAAATCTCATAGATTTCGCTGCACCACTCCTACGACCCTTTCTTGCGGGGGGACGCCAACCCTGCATACATTATACCTGGCGCAGGAATAATGTAGTGCAGGGGTTTACAAAGTGACACATCTACCTAGATGCGTCACTTCGTAAATGTGGCACAACAAGGCGCGTTTTTTACGTCACTGGTGCATCACAAAAAGTGACGCACCGGTGGCGCAAACGTGACGCAGGGGCTCATAAATAAGCCCCATAGACTCCATCAAGCTGCTGCATTTGCAAAAGATCTGTCACAGGTGCACAACTTATACAAGGTGTCACCAAAGTGCTGAAATTCAGCTTAATTCGAAATGGAAAATCTTAGTCAGACACTGCTTGACAGATTTTTGGATGAGATGAAGCGGCCTGGTTCAATTTGCGATCCTAGTTGCGTTGGTGAAAGTCCATTTAGCCTTCTTTGCAGGACAAGAGGGAGCCGTTTCGGGGCCAGGGGAGAACACCGAAGCTGCACTCGGAGGAAGGGGAAGGGCACACAGGGTCCGGGGTGTTTAACATTAACACCCCCTGCACTGCAATCGATGCAATGTGATTAGACCCTGCCAAAACAGCCCCTACCAACCTCCGCGTAGTTGGGAGACAGTTGAAGAGCTGACATTTCCAGGAGCCAGTGTTATCCTAGAACAAGCAGTGGTGGGTGCGCGAACGCAAGTGGTGCGCGCGCGCCACAGCGAGACATCTGTTTTGAATTATCGTGCACGCTTCTGGGCACGATAATTCAAAACAGATGGTGCCTGTGCGGGTAACCTCAAGCAATAGACCACACACGCACAAGCATGTGGTGAGCTTTTTGAAGCCCCTTACAATAAGTCTCACAGAGCATGTGCATGCGCGCTGGTCTAGGCTCAACCTGAAAAGTAAATACAAACTTGAGTGCAAAAGTAACTAGACCAGTGGTATCAACAATGGCAGGAAACTGGTAATCAAAGGAGAAACATTCTCCTAGGCAGCTGTGAAAGAGTGGGTGGAGGGTTACGGAGAGGGGGAGGGGAATGGAGAGCGTTGAAGGAAAAAGGGAAGGAGAGAAAGGAGATTAGGAGGCTTGTTTCAAGTAGCATAATATACCTTAATAGCATAATCTAGTCCAGCTAGAGCAAGCCCGTCTAAAAAGGAAGAATTACATCAAAGTTTTGTTTCTTCTTCCTGAAAACCCTAAGAAAGACTCTCAAATTTTTGCCAGAGCACACCAGAAAACCCATTGGTCACACATTAATCATGTCTCAACCTGACCGTAGGCCTAATTATGAGTGTCCATGGACTGCCATGCTGGCAGAGGCGGTGCTACCGCTGTGAAGTCGGCCGCATTACTAGTTGGGCAGTTTGGATGGGCGTAGACCGCCGCAGGCCCCCTGCCACTCTGCTGACACTGCCAGCGCTCTCAGGGAGTGGCTGTCGCAAAACAGATCAATTAGGCTGTGTGAGGCTTGGCCTACCAGTGACACCGCCCGCCCAATTAGGAGTTGCTTCACAGCCGGCAGGAGCATGGTGGTCCAACCACTGCATCAGAGATTGCGAAAAGGGAGGGATATAAGTACGAAACTTACCTCTACTCACCTCCAAATGTCCTGTGCCGCCATTGAGCCGATCATACCTGTCCTGCCGCTGCTCTACCTCCTCGATCACATCTAAAGCACACCTCGTTGTGGACTAAATCGATGGTAAGTCACACAACTACCTGTTTTCATAGACACCTCTGCAAAATGGTGCCTCGCCGTGGATCTGCTAGGTCCCCAAGTATTCTACAAGTACACTGACCCTGCCTGGTTTTTTTTCATAACGATCGTCCTAAATTAACCTGTAGGATGCCCTCCCATGCCCAAACATTGGTACTGCACAAGCACACTGTACACAAATGGACATGTCTCAGCATTTTATTTAAAGTAATAGTTATGCCTGCATTAATTTGTGTTTCACAACACCACCTCCTTCACAACATCACACCTAGAAGTTTCTGTCACACATAACTCTTGACCTTTCTCACTTCTCTGCCATGTCACTACTGATCTTCACTAGTACTGCAGCTCACTATTTCCCAGGTCTTGATACAATCACATTGAACTGACTACAACCACTAAGAGTTCTTCGGAATCGAACTCTGTCCAAGATGCCTCAGTGAATATGACACAATCACAATGCACACATCCCTGCTCCTGTCGCAAGGTTAAAGAAACACACCTTCCTAGCTACAACTCTGTAGTCGACTCTCACACATATCCCACTTCATAAGGCACTGTCACTTAATGGGATCACATAGAAGCAGTGGGAGAAACATTCTAAGGGTACAATGAAAATACTCCCTGCAGGATACCTATGCCTCCATCGGGGGAACTCTAAAAGCCATGGCCTTTGTGCCACAGTTCATTTTGCACATGCCTGACAAACTGCATGAGCACTGGACAAAGCAACTGAAGTATATCAGGGACAAATATTTGAATACCCAAGTGCCAGGCAAGTGTAGGCAATGGGTAAGTACCACATGGGAAAGCAAACCCAGCAGCAATAGCATCTGCCACACATATAGAGAAAGTAGCTAAAAAGTACACACTGCAAATTGGACACATATTCATGCAGAACCACACAAAGGTATTACAAGCTGACACCCCCCACATGTGGGTACACAAATACTGACTTCAACACACCTAACACATACAGAACCTACATTATCGGGAGAAGGGCAAGCTAAATGTGGTTGACAGTGTCCAAGCTTAAATACTTACCTCATGGAGTTTTCTGCACTCCGCGTTACGCGGAGCTCGCGGATTTCTGAAAAACTCCGCTCCATGTAGCGGAGCGGAGTTTTTTCCCTCGCTTGCGTTCATCAACGTTAAGTTGGTGAGTGTGAGCAAGGAAAATCCACCACTGGCGAGATTTTTCCTCATTCATAATCGGCAACATCAAATTGGTGAGCGCGAGCGTGAAAAATCAACCTCCCGGTGAGATTTCTTAACGATGGCGGTAAGATTTCTCATTGCGAGTGGTCACATATACTCATGACCGCTCACATTGTGGAACCACCCGCTCGCGTTAAGAAAGCTGCTGCTCGAGTAAAAATCTACCCGAGTGGCAGAAAGGAAGCAGCGCTCACTTGCGCTGTGCATGATGCCGTTTCCGATGATTGCACTGTGCAGAAAAGCACCTGGCACTGAAAATCACTGCAAACTGCATGTATCTAAATAAACTCCGCCGCTTGCGGAGCTCCACGTAGTATGGCAGAGGTTTTTTTGCACTTATATGCGGAACTCCGCCCAGGCTTACTCCAGAATAGGTGCAAAGGTCAGATCACACTCCCTACTTCAAAAGGACCACCAATCTGGATCAAACGTACACAAATGTAGTCACATGTACTGAAGGAAGCCATTACAGCCTAGAGCATGAAAGGGAATGGCAGGATTAATGTGCCATAAAATTGTGAAAGGTTGTATTTTAACTGATCAGAAGGATGGCCAATGGCCAGTCCAAAATAGAAATGTGGCCCAGCAAACTGATGTACCATTCCACTTGCCTAACACGAAACTGCCAGGGAAATCACCCTAGGAAGGAGCATCGAGTGGGCAGGCCAGGCACCTCAAAGATGTAACTAGGAAGGCTGTGGTCGGTATTGGGAGGGGTTTGGTTGATTAGGGGAGAGGTGTGGTGCAGGGGCCTGAGCGACTGACTCCTGATCATGGGGATCATGGTTCGATCCCTGGCGCCGGCAGAAGCTCAGCTCAGCACCATGTGACCCTGGGCAATAACTCACTTAATCTTCCAGGCGCCCCCCAGCTCTTCGAAACCCTTAAGGGAGATATGTTTGCGCTTTACACATAGGAAATATTATTATATTGGTCAACTATGGGAGGGGGAGCAGTGGTTGGGGCAGAGGGAAGGCCAAGGGCAACATTAGGGATTTCCATGGGAGCTTGGGGAGGTGGGATGACAAGGGTGAGCTTTGAGAGGTAGAGAATATGTCTTTCCATGTCATGGGTGTGCCTTTTGTTGGCTTTGGCGTGTGGGGGTCAGATGTCTGTTGTGTCTGGGCTGTGTCTGTTGGTGTGGGCTCTGTGGGTATGTGTGTGGTGAGGGTCTGTTCAGTGGGTGCATGCAAGGATTTCTTGTTGCGTTTGGGGGTGGTGGACTTCATGTGGATGTTGGTGTGGGTGTGTGCTTATGTTTGCATTTGCTTGTGACAGGTATGGGTAAAGGGATTTCGGATAGGGAAGAGGCAGGACGTGGTGTGGAGGGCTAGACTGGGGGGAAGGCTGCCATCAGTAAGGAGGCCAGAGCCTGAAATGACCTCTGTAGGGCAGATATACTATTCTGAATGCTTTCCATGAACTCTATGGTCTGCGCCATCTGGCTGGACTGCCCCTGGATGGCATTCAGCAGTGCACTCTGTGGAAAAGAGATCTGTCTCTGGAGGTCAATAGTCACCTCACTCAGGGCAGCTGGGGCCATGGGAGCAGGGGTTGAGGTGCTAGGGGCAAAGAAGAAATCCCACTCCTTACGGTAGCAGAGCCAGACAACTTGGTGGGGAGCAGCAGGGAGGGTGGAGTTGGAAAGGGACGTTGTGGAAAAGGTTGGTGTGGACACAGGACCTATGGGGTCCGCCACCACCAGGGAGCTTCACCGGAGGCTGACTCAGAAGATGAAGATGTAGAATCTTACTTCTCCATGGCATGCTGCTCACCCTCCGGGCCACTGGCTCTGTCGGTGTCAGTCTCCTGACCTTGGTTGATGCTGAAAAGACAGTTGAAATAGGTGTAAGACATCTGCCCAAACTCAATGTATAAACAATAACATCATCCAATGGGCACAGATCACTCCACCGACAGGGTCTCCTACAACTTTCATGGAGAAAAGGTGGACCAAGTTTACTGTCAGCAGCTGCAAAGATATTGATTGGTACCGGACCATACCTACAACTAGGGACATCCCCTCTCAACATTGGTCCTGGTTGGAACACCATCCTCAGGTTTCATGTCTATAACTCAATTGAACTGTGAAAGAGGTTCATCTAAGCTCCAGTCGTTTAATATTATTTGTCACCTGTGTCCAAAAGAGAAGGCACATTACACTACCCAAAATGATTTGCACACACAAATACCATGGTACCACAGTGTTCACCCACATATGACCACACCAAATTTGCAAGTCACTCCCTCGTGCATGTCATCAGTTAGTGATAGCACCTTCAACAGTGGACATGTGTAGTCCACATTACTCCACACTCCCACATCTATGCTAGTGAGGAACGGTGCATGAGGCACAGCTGTAAGTGGACTTACCATCAAATGCAAAGCCACAACATTACGACATGACTAATAGGATAGACCAATGTAACTACGTATGTCTAAAAACCCTCCCAGGTCCCCACACTCCTGTCTGTGTGTACACATAATTCTGCATTCCCAGCATGAATTAACATTTACCTGTACACATTGGCCAACACATACAAACATGGAGAAGTCTCGTTCTTAAGCTATGTACACACTTACATCATGGGTCATGCCCTTGTTGATATGACAGCACAAAAATAAACCTCCAAATGCCATCATGTAGGCATAAATACAGGTGTAACCAGTGTGTCATCTCACAATGCTGTACGTGCCGCACTTACTAAGGCCAAGTATGGCTCATTCTCTTCATCTTATGCGCATGTATTCCATGTCACATGTAACAGATCCCCAATACAAGATACACAGTATTGGGGGAGCATCACTCGTGACACAAAAAGATATGTGGTCTGTGTGGAACAGCTGACACACAACATCAAACATGTGTAGGTGAAATGTCACATTAGTCAGCCTTGTGTTAGTACAATGCTGAAGAATAGCATGTGACTTCACTCTGCTGTGGAACAGGACCACAAGACATAAGTCTGGCCCAAACATATGCAACAACACCAATAATCCTTAGGACATGAGTCACCTACAACTTTGATGGGGAAACTGCTGCTTGTAACAGGAGGAAAATGTTAATGCACAATGTCAGATTCTGCACAATGGTCACCCCCTCCTAGCTGCTATTGGGCCCTCAACAGCCAATTAAGCTCTGGGTAGACCACCACCAGGATAAGGACCATTAGGGCAGTCAGAGTCCGGGGTGTGTCCCTACACTGTTGGGAGGATTTCCCCAGCCAGACTTCTGCGATGTTCCAGGTCCAGCGTCTCAGGTCCTCCCACCTCTTCATCAGTATACGCTGCGCCGGCGACAGAGTCCCAGGAACCGCACTTCCGGGGCCAAGGCTTTCCAATGTTTTTGCTTGAGATGGGCGTTGCCCTCGATTGATGCAATAGATGTACAGACTGAGTGGGCATGCAATACAGAGGTCAGATCAAGAAGTTGTAGACACCTAGCATGTCCAAGTAGAACTTGACTAGACCACAAATGTGTGGTCTCCCTTGATATCCATGAACACTGGCATGAGGCAAGGATACACTAATCATTGACGACTATACCAAACCCTGGTTGGGTTGTCTACTGCCTATCCAAACCTAACTGCAAGACTAAGAACAGGGACACTATACATGTTCTGTTGATTTAGACAATATATACCATTAGACACCATTGGGAGCAGATGAAAGCTGTGGAAAAACTGCATGACTGTGCAGACACTTTAACAGAACAGTTGTGTTACTCTCTACATGCTGTTCACAGCATGACTTTTGGCACACACTATGAAAAATCCAATAAACATGGATCAAAATGGAAGGTCTGGCATGTGTCACACTTTGTGCTCACATTCTACAAAATAGTGGTCATGTGTACAACTCCATGTAAAATAGTTATATGACTCATTGAGCGTGTGGCCGATTTCCTGGCAGCAGACCTAAGCCATTTAGCACTTTCAGCCACTGTCACAGGGAAAACACCAACATACCATTATACAGGTGGTCGGTCAGCTTCATGTGACACACCTGGTGATGCAGTGATAGGCTTGACTGCTGTGCTCTCCAACTATCTATACAGTACATGTGTAAAGGGTTAAGATACTCTGCCCAATGAGAGCATGAATCATGGGTCTGTTACAACACACTTGTGGTAGTGAGGGGCCTGTCTTAAAGCAGTCTAACACATTGACAATGAAGATAATGGCAAGTAAACTCAGGTCTGTGGCTCCTGTCAGGTCTATTCTTATAGGTGGCTTTACTAAGATGTCTTAGGGCTACAAATTGTCCTTGAACTCATATATCAAATCAAATCAAATTGACTTTATTTCGGATATATTGCAATCCATAAAAGTACACACAATAGACAAGACATAATAAAACATCACAGTGATCACAAAGTCAATATTAAATTACATACAACTCAAATGTATCATAAAAACGAGTGCATTGACAGAATCAGAATAAAAAGTGCAAGTAATGTCCAAATACAGAATATACGAAATAAAGTGCGATAGTGCCATAAACTGCAGTTAATGCACATTTACTCATCCAAACAATTTCTTAGTCTCATGGTCATTTTTAAAAATTCTAACACCTGAAGAACACTATCAGGATGCAGCAACTGTAAGTACATAAGGGCGGGTCTAATTTGGTTAAAATGTAATTTCTTTAAAAGGGTAACCAGAAACCGCTTTCGGGGATATTCATAAAATGTACATAAAAATATAAAATGCAGCATATCCTGTGGAGACTTCCCGTCGCAGCCACAGGGAGCTGCTGGTTTCTTAAAAATGTCCGACTTGGGTCTAATTAAAAGCTGATGAAAGATGTTAAACCTGAACTCAATTTCAGACACTATCTCTGGATCAGTATATCTCCTGGAAGAGAACACTGTGCTGCAGTGCTATGTCACATATACCCCAGCTAAATCTTGGACCAGAGTGGGTAGGAATCATTGGCAGGATTAGATTTCTACATGCTTACCATAGTGAACCCACATTAACATCATATTTGCAAGTTGTTAATAGGTTGGTGCAATTGTAATGGTCATACAATACAGGATGACAACATTGTGTTCCTCACTTAACATGTTTGTGACCTTCTGTCACTTCCATCCAAGAGGTTGGTGCAGACTGATATGTGCTGAGATCTGGGGGACCATACACATACCTGCATTCAACTACTGCTGCACCTTACATATCACCTCAACTAGAAATGCATTGCTACATGATCATTCCTTGGCAGATTGATCTATATCCGCATGTGAATCCTATATTAGTCCACATCACAATCTGCATGCAGTTGATTGTGCATGGCACAGGGGTAGGATATAGAGCAACTCCAATATCATTATGGATAGTGTTTGCAGACAACGTACAGGTCACAATCATTAATCACATCTCTGACTTAAATAATGAGAATACATCCTAACAAAGGTGTCAGTGCTTTCACTCTGGAAAACCTAGGCACATAGTCGAACATGGATATGCTAAGTTTGAGACATCAGTATCCTCCAGACATCGGTAAACAGACAAAATATTAAATCAAAAATATAGAATTGCACTAATATGAAGTGAAAATATAGAATGGACAAAATATCGAATGGACAGAATATAGTCAACAAAAATGTAGAATTTAAAGTAAGTAATTTAATATCGATTTTCATAAATATAGAAAGTCAAAATATCGAAGTATATAATATAGGTATTAAAATATATCGAATTTTTAATAATATCGAATTTTTTAAAGTGTTTTGTATGTTAGTATATGTGTGAAAATTGTATATTCATTTTATAATTTATTTTAAGTAATGAATTTTATGTTATTTAATTTTTGCGTAATTTAATTATGTAGCAGGTAATTTTTAATTGGTAAATAATTACATTTTAATTAGTAATTCATTTTTATTAATTGATTAATTGATAATTATGTTAATTTTATAAATGTATTTCCCGTAGCGGGTTGTGGGTTTATAGGGGAATGGGGTGGGATGTAATTTAATTGTAATTAATTAAATATTTTAATTTATTTATTAGTATTTATTTTGAATTAATTGTTAATTAATTTTTAATTGCTAATTAATTAATTAGTAATTAATTTGGAGTAATAGTTCATGCATTTTAATAATTAATTTTTATTTGGATTTTTTAATTGATTAATTATTATATTATATTAAATTGGTAATTACTTTTAATTAATTTGTTATTGGTATTAATATTTAATTTATTTTTATTAATATATGAAGTATTTACTTTCCCTAGTGTTGCACTCACTGGAGTGGGAATAGTAATTTTTACCCCTACGCTATCCAATGCTTTCCCTACTGTTGCACTCTCTGGAGTGGGAATAGTAATTTTTACCCCTACGCTATCCAACCCTTTCCCTACTGCTGCACTCTCTGGAGTGGGAATAATAATTTTTACCCCTACGCTATCCAACGATTTCCCTACTGTTGCACTCTCTGGAGTGGGAATAGTAATTTTCACTCCTACGCTATCCAACGCTTTCCCTACTGTTGCACTCTCTGGAGTGGGAATAGTAATTTTCACCCCTACGCTATCCAACGCTTTCCCTACTGTTGCAGTCTCTGGAGTGGGAATAGTAATTTTCACCCCTACGCTATCCAACGCTTTCCCTACTGTTGCACTCTCTGGAGTGGGAATAGTAACTTTTACTCCTACGCTATCCAACGCTTTCCATACTGTTGCACTCACTGGAGTGGGAATAGGAATTTTTACCCCTACGCTATCCAATGCTTTCCCTACTGTTGCACTCACTGGAGTGGGAATAGTAATTTTTACCCCTACGCTATCTGACGCTTTCCCTACTGTTGCACTCACTAGAGTGGGAATAGTCATTTTTACCCCTATGCTATCCAATGCTTTCCCTACTGTTGCACTCACTGGAGTGGGAATAGTCATTGTTACCCTCCCGCTAGCCTACAGTAAAAATATTGCATTTTTTTAAAATATTATGTTAATATATATATATATATATATATATATATATATATATATATATATATATATATATATATATATATATATATATATATATATATATATATATCCCAGAACAGTCACACCCTCGTCCTCTCGATAAAAGGACAGTGTGAAGTACGGACTCCAGTCACCGTATTTAGTAAAGTTGCATTTATTCAGCGTAAATGGCAGCAAAACATAGTCACTCCGACGCGTTTCGGGTCTCCTCTCTTTGGTCACGAGTCAGTGAACGGTCATTGGTGCAAACATAATATAGTGTAAATCACATGGTTTCTGGCTTAAATAAACATAACCAAAATACTATCGCGCTTAATGATGCGAAACAAATTCAAAAAGGGTACGGTATAATTACATCTCAAAAATTAATTAAATCATGGGAGAAAATATGTTCATTACATAAACGATGTCTCAGCAGTATGCATTTCTGCAATTCATATCGGTCCCACTTAGAAGCCGAGTTCAGCCACAAAACTAAATGACGGACTCGAGATTTTCGATACCATTGGAAAAACTGGATACCTATTTTAGCCTCTCACATGCGATTTAGCGCCCAAGTGGGCAGTGAAATTTACATTCCATGGATTCTTTAGAGCGTAAATTAATTCATCATATCCATGTGGAAAAATTACATGTTCAGCAATTAGTACATAACAACAGTCTCTGTTCATGTTCAATAGGGCAATTCGATTAACAGTGCCCTACAGTGCAATATTTAGTAGCAACTTCATTCATGCCCCTGTGGGCAGCACAGAAATTTAAACTATTATTTCTGCTGAAAACAAACCAACTAAATGAATCACATGGGTAACAGGTATCGCCTCAGTGGGCTAATAGTACAGTAACATGTGCAATTTTGGTTTTAGAACCACGTTCTTCCAGGATGTTCCGTTCATCCTCTAGTTAATATGTATTCTGGTACTCCCATTCAATCAAAAAGAATTCATTCAAGCCGTCCGTGAGGAAAAAGAAAGAAAAAGAAATGCAATCCAGTGATTTCCAGTGTAAACATTTCTAAAAAACCATTCACATCTCAAACAGAAAGACATAAGAAGTTAAAAACAATTAGGGCAATAAATGTATTTCATTCTCCAAATCTGATTCTCACTAGACTACAACTGTGGATAGCTTCATAAAACTTGAAAATATACAATTGCACTTGCGTCATCCTAGGTGTACCTCCATCTCTTCATCACAGTTATGCCCGCCCGGTGCACGAGGTATGTTCCTTAATGACAAAAATTTCTGATGTGGGTGAGAGTTGTACTTTTTTAAAATTTCGACTGTTCTTGCATGCTTTGCAGTTCCTGCAAGTAAAAAAACCTTCTACACCTGCGATTTTGGGTTTTTTGGGAATTACTCTACTGCATAATTGATCTTTTAGGGACTTAGCTCTCCTAAAAGAAATTTGGGGTGAGTCATTGACATATTCAGCTAGATCAGGGTCATTTAAAAGTAAAGGCCAGAATTTGATAAGACTTTTTCTGAGCATACCTGCTTGGCTGCTGTAGGTGGTGATAAAACGAGTTTTGTTCTCATTCTCATTTAGTAAGTGATGTGTTTTCGGCTGCAAGAGAGACTCCCTTGAGCGTTTCTCTACAGCTTTCTGGGCATCAGAGATTATCTTACTAGAGTAGCCTCTCTCAGAAAATCTTTTAATCATGTTTAGTTCCTCAAGAGCAAAGGCTTCTGTGGTACTGCAATTGCGCTTTGCTCTTAAAAGTTCACCCATCGGAATGCTCCTGATCAAAGAATTAGGGTGACAACTGTGCGCGTGGAGAATGCTGTTCCCTGCGGTCTTTTTCCTAAACAGTTGTGTTTCTAATTTCTTATTCTCCACCGTAACACATAAATCAAGGAATTCCAAACTGTCTCTGGACCAATTGCTCGTAAATCTTAAATTGAAATCATTGTTATTGAGTTCATCTACAAAAACAATTGCCTCTTCTTCAGTCCCTTTCCATACAATCATCACGTCATCTATGTAACGCATCCACTTTATCACGTGTTTACGGTACATAGGTACTCTGTATGTTACAGTTTCCTCCCAGTACCCCATATAGAGACCCGCAAAGCTGGGAGCAAAGCAAGTCCCCATAGAGGTACCGAGAGTCTGCTTGTAAATTTTGTTGTCAAACAAAAAATAATTTTGTTTGAGACACAGCTCCATCATCTTGATTAACATCTGTGTGTGATGTAAGTATGATACTGATCTTTTTGATAGAAAATACATGCATGCATCAAGTCCCCGTTGATGAGGGATTGATGTATATAAACTTGTTATATCAAGGGAAAGAAGAGAAAAATCCTCTTCCCATTCCAAGTTCTCAATCTTTTTCAAAAAATCACCTGAGTCTTTAACATAGGATGGCAATTGGTGAACAAAATTCTGTAAAAAATAATCTACATATTGGGAGGTACACTCGAAACAGCTGCCATTGGAAGAAATAATAGGCCTCCCAGGGGGTTTATCATGCTCTTATGTATTTTTGGCAGGAGGTATAAAGCTGGCAGTTTGGGAAATTTACAAAATAAAAACTTATATTCATCCTCCTCCAATATGCCTTCAGTTCTCCATTCAGTGAGTTGTGTATGGAACTGTTTGATGGAATTCTCGTATTTTATGCGATTGCTTCTACAATAGCTGTTCGTATCAGATAATTGTCTCATACCTTCTGATATGTAATTCTCCCTGGATTGTATCACTATGTTGCCACCTTTATCACTATTTTTGATCACTATGGTGTGATCTTTTCTTAAGTTATCAAGTGATTTTAACTGTGCCTGAGTAACATTCCTTCATCCTTGATGGCTTAAAATTTGTATTTGCACTCAATCCTAATGATATATTGGCTGTTATTAAATCCTGATATGGGTCATGACTCTTCCCATTCTTCGCTTAATACATTGAGGGAGTGTGTCAAATTAACCTCAGCAATGCTCAAATGATGCGGTTGTTCCATAACGGTAGTATTGTCTTTCCCTACTTTAGTAGCATACCATTTTCTTATTTTTAATTTTCTTGTAAAGAAAAATAAATCAATTTTGCTTTGGGTATGATTAAAAATCTTGGACGGACAAAATGTCAATCCTAAAGACAACAACTCTACCTCTTTGTTGGTCAGTATCCGCTCCGACAAGTTGATAACAGTCTTCTTCTGCATCATTTCGTTTTCAGCTGGCCCCTTGTACGTCTTCCCACTGGGCTTCCTAGATTTCCTAGCGAAGATGTATTTTTGCCTTTTCCTCCTCTGTTGCCTCTTCCACGCCCTTGATACCCTTGTTGGTTGCTGCCTTGTTTATCTTGCATCACCATTGAAAATTCCATTAAAACATTGGTTTTTACTCCAGAGAAGTTGGTTCCGGTTGAAATATCACTTCCAATCGTGATTGATTGTAAACCATCCTCAGATATATTTTCGGATGTACTAGCCAATTCTTCTATCTGTTCCGTGGGCTTAGATTGCGATTGCATCGCCGCTCTCATCTTGTCATACTTTTTTCGCAAACGTTAGTATTTGCCCTCGCTGGTAATCCACCAGGTCTCTCTGGAATTTTCTTTGTTTTCTATTTCTGATATCAATTTCAATTTTGTTTAAATTTGCTTCAACTTTGTCCATCTCTGATTTAAATTCATCATCGGTGCACATTTCCTGTAATTCCTTGGTTAAAGCCTCAATTTCTAGGTTTAACCTATCCATGTCCTTGGATGCAAATTTAACTAACATCCGCAGCATGTTGAGCGAACATTCATGGTTGTTGGCTGCCCACTCGGTGATCAGTTCGGGGTCTGGGTTTTGGAAAGTTGGAGTTACAAAAATACGTAACCCTCGTGGGATTCTTGCTACCTCAACATATTTCTGCAAAGTGGTTGCTTCCCACCACTTATTTTGTTCAAGTTTTAGAGCCTTCCACAGTTTGTCCCATAAGACTCTCTTTGGAGATTTTTGAGTAATGGCACTGGCGGTGCCCGATGCATTTTTAGACCTATTGTGTGGGATGTTGTCAGATGTGTCCTCTCCTGCCATGGTGCCTAGGTCTGCAGGAGATGATGTGACCATTGACCCTGTATCATTAAGTCATGTTTTTGACATCATGTCAGCCTATGATTTGACCAAGGTAATAAAGATGTGTTAAGCCCAGACACTCGTGTGTATGCCTTATTGTGACATTGTAGTGTTCCAGATTTGTACCTTTTTAAACAGACAACATATCCATGCGTCCCTAATTTTTCCCATGCTTTCCTTAATTTTTACATTGCAAAGTTCACATGGTTTTACTTTAACATTGTCATATGTGAGAATGACAACAGGAGACAATACTTAGGTGAAGTGTGTTTTTATTGAGTGAACAGACCAAAGTAATCAACTGAAACATAATGTGTGGGAAAAAAAAGACAAAGTGAGAGATTCAGTCATGGTGGATTAAAGCATTGGAGTAGAGTCCATTAGGTCAGGAGTCCAAAGACCAACCTATTCCTCACATAAGAAAGGAAAAAGAGGGCAGGAACAGTCAGCAAAGTGAATGTGTAGCACACACAGGAAGACATAAAGGATGAGCTGACTTTCTGGCAGTGATGCTTGTCTTAGCAATCTTCCCTCCTGAAGGCTTACATGGATGTCCCCTCTTTTTGTCAGAGGGGGGATCTGGAGCTGCTGAGCCATGGGTGCTTACAAACTAATCTTCATCTGTTAGGTTTTTCCTTCCTGAAGCTGCAGCAGATGTTGATGAATGCAAAAAAGCCCTTCAGAGGATGGTGTTGATGTCCCGCGGCACCCCTACCAGAGAGGCCACCACGGTACGGAGGCCGGCCACCTCGGTGCAGACTCCGGCCACCTCGATACATAGGCTCGCAACCTCAGTGTAGATGTTGCCCACCTCAACCTGTATCCCGGCAATGTCCTGGTATGTGGCTTTGCGCAGCTCCTTCATTTCCCGCACCTCTGTAATGACCTGATCCAACACACTGTGGGAGTCTCGGTAGAGTCCCAGGACTTGTGTGATGGTAGCCTGGGTGTCCGTACTCTCAGTGGGCTCACTCTAGGGGCTCACATTTGCCCTCCCATGATGGCTAGCATCACTACCGTGTTCCCTAGGCGCTGACTGAACCCTCCCTCTGGGTCCTGGCTCCTCATTGACTGGGGTGGTGGTGACAGCCATCTGAGAGGCCAGGACTGGGAGGCACAGGATGGTTCTGACATTGCTAGGTGCACTGGTTGTGGGGCCAGGAGTTAGCTGTGTTTATTTCGCTGTGGTGGGAGGTGCCAGCACAGTGAGTTCAACTGTTGGTGTGGCCCAGGCTAACCAGATGGGCCAGGAGGGTCATCGATGTCCACTGGAGCACGGGCATCACTGAGGGCTTCGTCTGGTTCATGGGGTGGAGAGGAACTCTGGTGCCTTTCCTGCCTCTGCTCAAATGCAGTGGTGGATTCACCTGTTGAGAAATGAAAAACATAATCAATGGCCGAATTGAGGTATGTACATCGACGTTGTTTATGTCTGGTTAATTGTGGAGCTAAAAGGGCACAAATAAATTAGTTATTACTTCAGACGGCGATTTGAACAAAGTTGTATTTGGTTGCTAGGCATTAGGTGACATTCATTCCATGTATCTGATTTCATCAGCTCATTGGATGTGACACTATATGTTCTTTTGGGTTTGGGGATAGTCGTAACATCTCCAACACTCAGCTACATGCACAACGTAGTGATATAATGTGTATTTGTCCATTCAAAAGCATCTTTATGTTGACTTGTGACAAACAGGCAGGTTGGTTGAAAACTCGCATTGTACATCTTGATAGGAATCTATCGTCAAGGGATCGACTGGATTGCAAGACTGACATATATTAGAGGTTCTCCGTAGTTATGGCATAACTCAGGCCAGGACAACATCAAGCAAAGTGTTCAGACGTGTATTTGTGATGAACATTGTCTGTACTTAACACATTTCATGACTAGTGCAGTTCAGTGGTAAGATGGACAAAAGGTGAGGAGGGGGGACAGGAGTATGGCAATTTGTTTGAAGTTGGAGTGACAAGGCCTCCTGTAGCTGTAATCAGTTGAATATGACTTTAGCCAGACTTGAGAATTTCTAAGCTGCATTAGTAGAATAGCTCAGTAGTAAGATGACTGACAGGTGAGAAGGGTGCAAGGAGTGTATCTTCTTAGTTGGAGTGACTAGGCCTCCTGGTAGCTGTAGCCAGTTGAATGTCACATTTGCAACACCTGACACACGTTAAGTTTACCATAGCTGTTGACAAAATGCATTTATGACGGACCATACATTTCCATATTGCCACATGTCATGGGTCCCGTTTTGTTATTTTGATGATGATTAACTTACAGACAGCATTGCAACATGTGGCAGGTCAAAGATTTATAAACATGTGGTGTCATATGCCACATACAATCAGACATCTCAGGCACTTTCTATGTTGCGTGTTATGAAAATAGATGTGTAAAACGATAAGCAAGGCAGAGTTTATAGCAATCAAATAGAAAATTGTGATTTTGTAGCAGTTCTTGAAGTGTAACTTACCAGAGTCCAGTCCCCCGGGTATTGCTGTCAATCCCTCAGAATACAGGATGGTCAAGACCTTCTCCTCCCAGGGCAAAAGTTGGAATGGTGCTCTGGGAGGGCCACCACCAGTCCTCTGTGCCTCCTGGTGGTGTATTTGCTGTGTAACTTCTGTCTGAGGTCATTCCACCTCTTCCTGATGTCTCCCTGATGTACGCAGGGTGACCCCAACAGCATTCACTCTTTTGACTATCCTGTCCCACATTTCTACTTGCCTAGTGTGAGGTGTGTGTTGGACTTGTTCCCCAACATTTGGGGCTCTACTCTAATTATTTTATCTGCCATTACTGTCAACTCTTGTTCGGTAAAGGCAGCTTTTTTTGGGGGGGAGGGGTGACATGGTGAAAAAAAATGAAAATATGAATGGGTTTAAAGAAAAAATACAGACAAGGGATGGGGCAAACCGGTGGAAAAAATCAATAAATACAAGTGGTGGAGAGTTCTAAATGACAAGTTTGAAAAAGGGGTCCTAAATCAAAAATAAGATCAGTATGTGGTGGTGCTTGTTCTGAGTTTTTGGGTTTTGTTGCAAGGATGCTGGTCAGGGCTGGGGTGTGCTTTATAGTCTGGTTTGTAGATGTGTCCACTTGCCAAAGCACATCAGGTGTTTAGTTTTTAAATCCATCCAGTGTTGTGATGTTTGTTTTTTTGCGCGAACCGCTGTGGTCGAGCACCGCTGGGTAACTGCCGTTTATTCGGCAGTGCTATGAGACCGCCAGTAGGACTGTAGTCGTAATACACTCGGTGGTTGGACCACGGGCCTGGTGGTGTCTGCCGATGAACCACCAACATTTTGTACCGCAGCAGAACCGCTGAGTGAACCACGGTGCCAGCAGTCTGGGTTGCAGACTGCATAACTCATAATATGGTGGTTGGGTAGGTACCAGCGCAGCGGTGATGTGGACGTGGCCGCTGCGGTTCTCTGGTGGTCGGACCGCCAAACTCGTAATCAGGCCCTAGGTCAGTGTTCCGCCCCTGGGCTCTCCTCAAGCACTGTTAAACCATGTATAATGAGTCCAGTGGCTCCTCATCAAAAAGAGAATAGATTTCAAAGCCCTAACTATAATATTTAGAGCTACTCAATTGAAAGATCCTGTATATATAAGTGAGAAGGTAAAAAAATACTAAGTATGGGCGGAAAATCCGTTCCGCTCGCGGATTTTGCGGATTTTCGGCAAATTCGCAATCCGCGAGATTCGCGAATTCCCCGCAAAATCCGCGAGCATAACGGATTGGGTCAAAAGTTGAAGCTGACTTTTGTAACTATTTTAGAATGGCGCCGGCAAGCTGCCAGCAAGCTGCCAGAGCCATTCTAAAATAGTTACAAAAGTCAGCTTCAACAGGAAGCACTAATAGATAAAGTAACGCAGGTGCTCGAGTTAAAGCTCAAATTCAGTTACACAATCATTAATCACCCCAAACTCGGGGTGAATAATGATTGTGTAACTTACTTTGACCTTCAACTCGAGCACCTGCTTTACTTTATCTATTAGTGCTTCCTGTTGAAGCTGACTTTGTAGCCATTTTAGAATGGCTCTGGCAGCTTGCCGGCGCCATTGTAAGTGGGGCTGAGGGCAGAAGGGCACAAAGTGGGACAGAGGGCAGAAGGGGACAAAAAACGAGTATGGCAGAGGGCAGAAGGGCACAGAAACGAGTGGGGCAGAGGGCAGAAGACCACATAAACGAGTTGGGCAGAGGGCAGAAGAGCACAAAAAAACGAGTGGGACAGAGGGCAGAAACGAGTGGGGCAGAGGGCAGAAGACCACAAAAACGAGTGGGACAGAGGGCAGAAACGAGTGGGGCAGAGGGCAGAAGACCACAAAAACGAGTTGGGCAGAGGGCAGAAGAGCACAAAAACGAGTGGGACAGAGGGCAGAAACGAGTGGGGCAGAGGGCAGAAGACCACAAAAACGAGTGGGACAGAGGGCAGAAACGAGTGGGGCAGAGGGCAGAAGACCACAAAAACGAGTTGGGCAGAGGGCAGAAGAGCACAAAAACGAGTTGGACAGAGGGCAGAAACGAGTGGGGCGGAGGGCAGAAGACCACAAAAACGAGTTGGGCAGAAGGCAGAAGAGCACAAAAACGAGTGGGACAGAGGGCAGAAACGAGTGGGGCAGAGGGCAGAAGACCACAAAAACGAGTTGGGCAGAGGGCAGAAGAGCACAAAAATGAGTGGGGCAGAGGGCAAAAGGGCACAAACACAAGTGGGGCAGAGGGCAGAAAGGCACAAAAACGAGTGGTACAGAGGGCAGAAGGGCATAAAAAACGAGAGGGTGGCAGTGATGAACCAGAGGGCGCATCACGGTCTCGCCCCCCAAAAAAACCGCGAACACGCAATGCGCCCCGCGAACATGCCAAAACGCCCCGCGAACACGCAAAGCGCCCCGCAAACACGCAAAAATATAAAAATCTGCAATTTTGCGGATCGCGAAATTCGCAAATCCCCAAATTCACGAATCGCGAATTCGCAAAATTCGCCCATGCTTAAAAAATACACTCTTTGCAGAGCTCTACGCTCAGCTAACCAGAACATGCTCTGCATTCCTAAGCTTAAAAACAGAGAAGGTGGATGCTCCTATTCCTTCTTGGCCCTGAAGCTCTGGAATCAACTACTTGCCCACATTAGAGGTGCAACATCTGAGATTCCTCTAAGAGTATTTTAAAGACCCATCTATTTAGAGTGACCTAATGTCGGATGGTCCCTCCTCCTGTCCACGTAACTGTGTTTTACTCTTACACAGTGCTGGCGCGCTCCTTGCGGAGCATCTGTTTTGAGCTATATAAGTCTTTTTCATTCATACATTCATTCATTCAAAGAAACAATATATGTAAGAAAAAATTGTATATGCAAAAGAAATCAAACTAAGGCAGAATTACAAGTGGAGTACATCATCATATGTCAAGACCAAGCATATGAGCGAATGCATACGTAAAAGGAACCTCTTCAGCTCTGATGCTAAGTGTCAAGAATACACAGAATGCAACAGGTCAGTGTCAACAAGGGATCCATGTGGGTGCTATATGTGCCAGGAGAGATAGATAAAAACAGACAAAAGGAGATAAACATGATCTTATCTGCCACATGTATCCAATCTCAGTGTGTACATCCAGAGAAAAGGGTAGTCAGCTTTCGCCAATGGTCACTCTGGTTTTGCAGAGATTTACCTTCCTTTCTTCTTGTGAGAGAAGAAACAGAAACAAGAGTAAGGGCATAATGGCTTGAAGGCATTCCACCATGTGAAGAGGAGAAAGCAGAAAATGGACAAGGATACCTTCAGTTCCTTAGGTGTACTTTAAGCTCCTCCTCACTGTTCCACCCCCGAGGGTTTTTCGTTTCAAGGTCTGTGATATATTTCGATTCAAGGGGCCTCAGGTTCATCACTGTATTTCCCCTTCTGATGGAGTGTGGGACTTGGTCTATTATGAAATAGACCAGTTTGCTCCTATCACTGTAGTGTGCCTCACTGACATGGCGGCCACTGGATAATGTGGGTCTCTATTGGTGATGGCACACATGCGCTCAATAACTCTCATTTTGGCTTGATGGATCGTACTCTCAACATAAGGGGCATATTTACAATAGAAGTGACAGAGCGCAGCGCTAGCCTCCTTGGCGCCACTTCTGAAATGCTGGGCTGCACCATATTTACTGAAATATGGCGCATCCCTGCATTTCCCCCTGCACTGGTGCTAAATTTAGCTGCCTAGTGCCAACGCAGGCACCCTTGCACCATAGTGCAAGGCTGTCTGCGTTGCAGGGGAAGATTGTTTGTGTGCAGGATGGGAAGCTGTCCCTTCCTGCACATAAACAATCTTTAAATGGTGTTTTGTAACTTCTATGTGTGCTGCTTAATGCAGCACAGATAGAAGTTGCAAAATATCATTTTTTTAATGATTGCTTATGTGCAGGAAGGGACGCCTTCCTGCACATAAACAATCAATGGCGTTTTGCTGTGTCCATGTTGGCTGCACAACGCAGCACACATGGAAACACCAAAAACAAGGAGAAATTAAACATTTCTCCTTGTTGCGCCTGGGTAGGACCAGGTTCTCCCAGGTCTTAATGTTAACGCTGCCTCATATTTATGCCACCCTTGTAAATATGGGGCAGCGTCAAAATCAATGGGTGTTGTGGTGGAACGTACACCGCAACACCCATTGCCCTCCCCTTTCATGCTAAGTATAGAGTAAAAAGGTGCCTTATATACAAGGCAGCGTTAAGCCACATTAAGTGGCTTAATGCTGCCTTGTAAATAAGAAGCCCCTATTGCCACCACAACATTGTGAAAAGTGACGTTGTGGTGGAGCTAGCTAGGGGCTTGTAAATATGCCCCATAGTGTTTACCGCATGGGCATTCCAGGACATATACTACATATTGAGAGCTGCAAGAAAGAAATGTACTTATTTTCTTAGCTTTATTTTTTGGAGGGATCTCATACTCTGTTCTGTTGTAACTGTACTTGCATGCCATACACTTTTGCCAGGGAAAAAGCCTTGAAGTTTTCCACCCCAGTTTTGCTTTTGATGGTAATATCACTATTGACAACAGTGTCCCTGAGGGATCTGCTCCTTCTGTATGTTATGCTGGTTCTGAGGTCGAGTGTGTGGCCTATGATGGCATCAGTAGTGAGGGTTGCCAGTTCAGTCTCAAGATTCTTTCAAGTTGTCTGTGTTGGTTGTTATAGGTAGTGACTTATCTAGCAGTGCACTCTTCTACCTCAATCGTGGTTTTGGTGGATGTTAAGTGGATGTTGTCCCTAGCCTTGAGAGAAACTCTGTCAGCAGCTCTTTTGAGCACCCAGTTGGCAGATCCTCGTTCGTATAATCTGGCAAGCATGATTTCACTTCAGTGTCAAATGCTTCCTGTGAGCTGCAGTTCCTCTTTGCCCTCAAGAGCTACCCATAAGGTATGCTCTACTTCCGAGTTTCAGGGTGACTGCTGAGGGCATGGAGGAGGCTGTTACCTGCAGTGGGTTTATGGTAAAGTTTTGAAGTGAGGTGTCCTCCATTGACTTCCACCAATATAACAAGAAATTCAATAATGGTCGTGCTGGTACTGAAAGTGCAGTCAAGATTAAGTGAATTGCTTTTCAAGTTGTTCACAAATCCCTCAGCAGACACGGTGGTGCCCCTCCATATGATAAATAAATCATCAACATAAGGGAGTCATATCCATGTTGTGTGCCATCTCTTTGGTGATGGATACCTGCTCCTCCCATCAGCCCATGAACAGATTCGCATAGCTGGGGGAGAAACAGGTACCCATCACAGTCCATCTGAGCTGCCAGCAAATGTCTCCATCAAACATGAAGATTTTGTTGCACTGGCAGAACTTGATCATGTCGAGTAGCATTGCAGTGTGTTGCATAAAGTGAATGGGCTGGCTCTAGGAAAGTGCTCATAGGCCCGCAGTCCATCAGTGTGTTGGATCGCAGTATTTAGGGGGTACACATACATGGCCATTAGGATGAATCCCTCCTCCCATTCGATACCCTCTATCCTTTGTAGGAACTCTTTAATGGCCTTTATGTATGGTGGTAAGTGGGAACAAAGTTTCTAAGAAAAAAATCCATGTCTCTGGAAGTGTTCTCCATGGCACTATTCCCAGAGGACACAATAGGCCTACGGGGGGGTTTCGCCCCTGCCCTTTCTGGATCTTGGGAAGGATATAGAGGACCAGTAGCTGGGGGAAGTCTTTCTTGAGATAATCATATCAACCGCAAGTAGTACTTGGCTCCTCTAATCATTTAATTTGGCCCAAAATGTGATAACGGTCTTGTATAATTCATTCTTAGAATGGGCACGTAACACTCCTTGTCATTAAGTTGCCTGTGTGCCTCCCTTATATGATGCTCTTTGGCATGAGAATGATGTTGCCACCTTTGTCAGCTGAGTGGATAACAATCTTTGGGTTGTTAGCTCAATCCTCTATAGCCTGACACTACCTAAGTCTCCTGCATAGTGATGATGTGGAATTTTCTCAGATATTTGACAGATTCGGTGATAAAAATTTTATTTTGAATTCATGCGATGTTCCACAAGCAAATTTCCACTGTATTTGGTGGAGCTCTTTTTATACTGGCTCTGTAAGGGATCTGGTTGGTCTGTCAAAGTGGAGTTCCCACAGGCCCTAATCATGCGTGCTCCGAGCATCGTGCTCCGTGTTGCTCTTTCCCCCCTACTTGTTCTCTTCTTTATGTGCTGCTTCTCAATTTATATACCCATCTCCTCCCACGCCCTCTCTTTTGCTATCTCCTTCCCCTGTTCTCACCCTGTCTATTGATTCCCACTCGCTTACTTGTTTTATGTATTCCCCCACTGGCCTTAAGTTTGCCCACTCCTACCCTCACCCCACCCACTCTCCACTGCTTCTCCCCTGCTCTCCTGTGACTCCTCCACTCCCTACAGTCCATAAAAAAATATTTTGAAATTGTTTTGGGGGGTAGGTGGGCAGGGGTGCAGCATTATCTATTTGTTTGTTTCTCAAGGTATTAGCATTCACCTGCGTTTATTTTTAGTTGGTAAAAACAAGTTGCAAATAGTATATATCCAAATGGATTTAATTAACACTGTGCGCCCAATACTTTGAAATTTCCAAGAATGTAGGAGCCTACTCACGAACTGCACTAGGTAGTACTACTCACATACTAAAAAATGATATTCACAAAACTACAGGTGGACACCTTTGCCTCTGCCTTTCCTATATTTTGTAAGAGGAGCAGAGATCTTTGCGCACATAAATATCCATTTTAGTGGTAAATCTGGGAGGGACAGATTAGACAGGCTGGAGAAAGGGAAATACCCACACCTAAATGGGAGGGGATAAGGATGGAATAACAAAGCATTTGTAAAGGGATATGGAGGGAGAGAAAACACCCATTAACTAAAGCCTATTGCTTTTCACAACCAACTAAAGTTACTAAATTCAGAAAAAGTCCAAAAACAAGTTAATGTACTTCAGCTCAGCCTCAGAGTACTTTCAGCCCCACAAATGGCCACTCACAGTTACTGTAGTACACCCCCATAGAAAATAATGTAGGCAAGCACTTAAAATAAAACTCCAAAGAAAATAATATTAATTAAATTAAATTATTTCAACTTCTAAAATATATTTGCATATAAATATATATATATATATATATATATATATATACGAAATTGTTCGTTTCTGCAGAGGTCGGAGCGCGTGCGCACAGCATCCACTTCGCGCACAGAAGAACACAGCACCACCAAAGGGGCAATTCTTCAAAATATTAATTTATTAAGTGTTACAGAGCACCAAGGTGAAATGGCCTACACGTTTCAGTCATAGCCTTCAACAGGGCCATATATATATATATATTGTGTAATGTTAAACAACGAGATATAAATTATAATTAAGTATTATACCAATATAAATGTAATATAAACTTTGAAAAAATAAAATCAAATAACTCTTGGCAAATAATGTAAATTAATTCTATGTAACACGTAATACACATTACATTCCAATACAAATTAAATTAAATTACAATTTTACTCTAGCTGTGCTTTTATTTAAATTAATTCATGAATTAATTATTCAATAAATATTTAAGGTAATGCGCTGAAACATTTTATTTTATTTGTTCTAGGTTTTAACTAAATTCATTTTTTCAAGTTTATATTTTACATTGAAATATTTGTAAACATTGTTTAACTTGATTGTAAATTATGTCTTAGATGTTTCCACCCCCATGGCTACAGAGGGTGGAGACGTGTAAATATATCCAGAGACTGAGGGATGTGGGAGGTATGTGGGAGTGGCGGATACTGCCCTTAAGTGGCTGCAGTCTTTTCTCACTGATAGATCCTTCATGGTCTTTGAAGAGGAGGTTCTGTCACAACAGACCCCCAGGGTTCCTCTTTAAGCCCCACAATGTTCAACATCTACATGCGGCCCCTGGCAGACATTGTGCTTCCGTGGGGGGTCCAGCTGGTCACGTATGCTGACGATACCCAGTTGGTGGTGTCGCTCTGCAAAAGTGACACGAGTGACAAGAATCTTACCTACCTCGTGTCTGACCAAAGTAGCCGAGTGAATGGATCTTTCCTTCCTCAAATTGTATGGATCCAAGACGGAAATCATGTTACTTGGACATGCAGCCCCTCATTAACCTGGACCCGTAGTGGCCTAGCTGTCTCGGCCCACCCCCTTTGCCCAAGAAACAAATCAAGAGTTTGGGTGTATGGCTGGACTCCAATCTTAGTCTCTCCGTACAATCACGTAAAGTGGCTGCTACTTGCTACGGCCTGATCAGACTGATGAGGAAGATTCTGCCACTCCTTCCCTTTGACCCTAGGCGGCTGCTAGTGCAGGCCCTCATTTTGTCAAGGCTTGATTACGCCAATGCGGTCTACTTGGGTGCTCCTCAGAGGACTATCAATGTCTTACAAGTGGTCCAGAATTGTGCTGCCCGACTTCTGGTGAATGTCCAGAGGCGCACCTCAGCTAGGTCTGCCCTTTGTCAGTTGCACTGGTTCCAGTGCAACAAAGAATTTGGTTTAAGGCCATGTGCACTGTGCATAAGTCGATCACCGGTAATGGCCCCCCGGTGATCGTACCTATGCTGCAACCCTATCAGGTTCCTAGGACACTTAGATCTAATAACAAACAACTTTTGACGGTTCCCAGGATTCGTCGGGCACGTACGGGTGGCCGACCTTTCGCCCTTCATGCTGCAAACTTGTGGAATCGTCTCCCCAATCCCATCCGCCTGGAATCTAACCATCTCCTTTTTAGGAAACTGTTGAAGACCTTTCTCTTTCCTTGAGTAGTGGAAACGTTCTCTTGTCCTAAATGCGCTGGGATTCCCTAGGGTAGCCATGCGCTATAGAAATGCGTATTCATTCATTTATATACTTTGGAGTAACTTTACATTCAGAAATGCAAAAAAAGTGTAAAGGGACCAACAAGTCTAGAACTAAATTTACTCTTGAATAAAAATGTGTCCATTCACGTTTGTGAATAAGGTATATATTATGCTAAGTAGTCAAACACTATGCATTCACCTAAAATCAGGGACAGCTCCTCGGTTGGAGCAGAGGAGCGTTGCCCCTCTTAAATTACCCCCAAAGCCCCAGAGATGAAAAATAAAATGGCAATTCATTGCGGTTTAATGTCCCGAACAGAGCGTCAGGAAGGGGCAGGGCCTGCTGAGTGACGTCATCAGGGAGGAGGGTCGGCTGTCTATGCACTGTTTAAGTGTGCATGTCTTTTTGGGCGTCCGTCTTGCGTTGGCCAGCCACCCATGTGCACTTTAAACATCTCTAATCCAGCTATCTTAAGACAGAAGGGTTAGAGCAAGTGCAAGCCTCCAGAGTGCTGTGGAGCACTGAGTGTGGCCGCTCCTCCAATCAGGGCGCTGCTCTCATCCTGGATTGATCAAGGGAGTTGCAGCATCTAGTTCCTGGAAGAAGAAGTCTAGAGCGGAGGACGTCATGCTCGTCTGCAGGTAAGTGTTACTTTTTTTTTAAATATCATTTTAACATGCGAGTGTCCGCTTCCCCTCTTACTGTAGATCCCACTGCGAAAATATAACCATTGTACTACAAACGTGTTCCTTTTTTAACAACCTACACTGCCAATATGCGGTATACAACCTTTACAACGCAACTTTTACAACGCACTACCATTACAACGAAACTTTTACAACGCAAAATCCATTACAACGCATGCATTTACAACTCAGTCATTACAACGCATGACACTACAACGCACACCACTACAACGCATGTCATTACAACTCAGTCATTACAACGCATACCATTACAACGCATAGCATTACAACACATAGTACCCTTACACTATCCTACACTTACTCTACTGTTGCACCCCCTGGAGTTAGAATAGTAATTATTACCCCTACACTATCCTATACTTACCTTTAATCCAAAGTAATGTTATGCGTTGTAATGGTATGCGTTGTAAAGGTAGTATGCGATGTAATGGAATGCGTTGTAAAGGTAGTTTTTAAAAATTTGTTGTAAACGCATGCGTTGTAATGGAATGCGTTGTAATGGATGTTGCGTTGTAAAAAATGCGTTATAAAGATCTTCGTTGTAAAAGTATGCGTTGTAACGTCATACATCCCCAATATGTACAACAATTGACCTGCTGGTCATCATGATTGACAGCAAGGAGACACTCAAAAGATGAACTAAGTTCCTAATTTTCCATTTTGGAAAACAAATACAAATAATCTGTATTGTGTGCAAAAAACTGTTAAACCAAAAACAGGGAGCTTTCTTCACTCTGCAGCACCAAAGTACAGACAAATGAGGATTGATGATGAATCATGAGGCGACCATTGATAATTTAAGAACCGGCTCGATAGTAGATGAGATCCTGGAAGTGCCTGTACCCCCTACTCCCACTTCCTCTTGAAAGACGGCTGCCAGCGCTATGAGGACAACTCAGGGTCCACATCAATTTGATTGATCACTGATATGATGTCACTACAGATGATAACAGCTGCATATTCTTCTGTGTTGTGTCATAACCATGTCTAGGAGTCATAGAACATCATCCTGCTGCATTGCAAGGAAACATTGGTATCAGTTTATTTTGGGGTACAAAGACATTTCCCACTCTGACACAACTGAGGTAGATACATCTTGGAAGAAAGACCAGTGAATGACCATTTTTTGGTTCAGTAATGGACAACTGTGGCAACCATATCAGCAAACACTACTCATAAATTGAGAACGCTGACTTGCATTTTTTACTTGCTTGACTTTAAAATTCAATGTCTTCAACTTCTGAAGTATCATCTATTGGTTCCATTAATCAATCAGCACAATCATTCAGAGAGGCCATACGCCATACAGCTGTCAAAGTCTGACGGCTGACTCAGAGTGTTGTACGCGCAAATCAAAGAGACATGAGGTCTATGGACAGCTTTCTCCAAAGTATGTCTGGTTGGCACCTTTCCCCTGGGTGTCACCTTACTGGAATGCTTTGTTCAAATATACCCAGACCCTCTGCTGAGTTCAGGGCATTTAAATGTCTGCAAAGAATATCTCACTTTACTTGTCAGATATCATTCAGACATATGATACTCTTCTGCCCTATCATGTCCTTAGCGTTGAGAACTCTGTTCAGACTAGTATCATGCAGTCAATGCCATGTGTGTCAAATCCCACTCTAGAATACATGTCATTAGTCCTAATGGCTTTTGCACTGGGATCAGTGGAATTGGCAGCCACTTCAGGAAGTCTTTGTGGACCTGTCTGTCAAACACAGAGTCATGGCTCAATGTGTTGAAGTATATCCTGCACAGTCTGTAATGAATATCTTTCGGCAACAGACAGGGTGAGCGGCACATTGCACCTAAATAAGCTACTATAGGCGGCAAAGGGTATGTGTGTGGTCATGGAGTTTTTAAGAAGAATATCATTTACAGGGGATAGATGAAAGGGAGGGAGTTTGGAAGACAGTCTTGAGGTAAACTGGGCATACAGGTTGGAATTCGGCATGTGTCTTTTACAGGCTGCATTGGACCCCACTTAAGGTAGGTTTACATATAGGCCCAAAGTTTTGTGCCATGTTTAAGTCTGTCTCTATGCAGTATCTCATGTGTTCTTATTCCCTGTATTCAAAGCCAGTATATGGAAAGTGGAGAGTAAATGATGTAATAGAATATTGGTTTCTGTGTGTGTGTCTGTGTCTGTGTGTGGGTGTGTGTGTGTGTGTGTGTGTGTGTGTGGGTGGGTGTGGGTGTGGGTGTGTGTGTATGTAAATATAACTATTGTGCCACTGGGTAGTTATAATTAGGTGCATAGGAAATGCCTTTTTTGGCTTTTTCGAAACTCACCAAATCTGCAGTCTGTATTAAACTTATAAGATATCTGTTGTCTTCTAACAAAATAAAGGCTTTTCACTTCAGTGAAACATGGATGGGGCATGGAACCCCTTAAGTGGTGAGTGAATGGAACTACCCTGAAAAACAGGTGAGGTTGATAAAAAGTCTTCGAGCGACTGTTGAGAAAATGTACACTCGACCTTTGTTATATAAACAAGGCTCAGTGAAGCTTCCTTGTCCACATGCCATGATACCATCCCACTCAAATGTCCCTTCATCAACAAAAAATGTATTGGCAAAATTTGAGGAGGTAGTCATCTATGGATAATCGATAAAAAATAATACACATCGACAACTTCACTATGGAGGACTGCAAATCCTTGCTAAGATGTCACCCCTCTCCTGCACTTACTCAGTCACTCCTCTTAAAATATCATGCACCACCCATCGAAGGAAAATGTAATGATGTCTTAATGGATGCAGTGACCAAGACTTATCTGCACCTCCCTGACCTATGCATTGTAGGAGTCCTCACATATGTTTGCTCAAAAGAAGCTAGCTACAACCACTTTTATCACAACCAACCTTGAGTCTCTCCACATCCAACAATTTGTTTTCTGGTCCAACACATCTCCCCAGTAATCGGGAGGGACCACAACATCATTTTCTCCAATATCAACCCACCTGACAACAACACTACTAAAACAGAAACAGTTACCAACAACAGTCACACATACAGACAATAGAAAAACTAGATCTCAAAAACCCCAACTAGCATCTTGAAATACACCCAATAAATATGCATCCTCATGACAGACACACCTTCTACAACAGGATCAATACTGCACTAGACAACCACATACCGGTTAAGACCACACGCAGTATTAACCACAAAAAGAAGAAAAACACATGGATTCATGACATGATCAAAATAATGAAAACTCAACCTGCTACAACACAAGTGGAGAAAGTCAAAAGATGAAAAAGAAAAAAAGTATACTGCTTCACTATAAGACAACGGAAGGGGTGTCACTACCAAAAAAAAAAAAAATTTAGACACAAGCAATTGAAAATGACATTCCTACTACGGAATTCCACAAGATTCTAGCTGGATTTACAATCTAGAGTGCCAAAACACAGAAACACCATGATTGCGAGCATTCTCTGATAAAATATCCATGGAAGTGGTCTCAAAAATGTAAAAGATAATGGGAACACATATAACATCACCCGAACACATGACCCAAGCACCCCAGAATGAGACCAAAGAAATCTTCCACCCATAATTACTTTCAAGACCCGGTCAGAAGAATATTTTCTCAACTTCTTCACGGGCAAACCATCAGGATCACCTTCAGACCCTGTACACAACCTGTGAGGGGAAATATCTAGAAGATTATTCAACAAGTCCTTGCAACTCGGTTCATTTCCACCTGAGCTGAAAACCTACATTATGTATATATAGATTATATTGATATATTACCCAGTGGTGATCACCACTGGGTGTTATAGGTAGGTTTGCATTTCCATAGGAAATTGCTTTTTTGTTTTGCTAATAACTTTGCTTCCCCTTGACAAAACCTCACAAAACGTTACAAAAAATTGTCCTTATTTTTACCTGGTTTCTTCATAGAAAGTTTCAGAGTGATCTGTCAAGCAAAGGATGAGAAACAGGGGGTTCCCTAAACGCAAAATCCCCTTGCATTTTCCATAAACGTTTTTGAACTTGCGGAAAGAAAGGACACCAAGTTTGTCAGGAAGCTAGACCTTGGTCCAGAAAGTATGCTTTTTGGTATTTGGTGCTAAGTCATTCAGTAGTTTTTGATAAATTAAGGTACAAATATATTTCTATATTTGGAATTTTGGTTTGAGGGACTCTTGCAAGAGTCCCACAAGCTCAACTTCAAAAAATAGAGCAAAGACCGTGCCCGGCATGGGGCTGGTAAAAAAAAATATTACTTTATGTTAAAAAAAACAAACCTGGAAGCAAATATACGTGCTTATAGACATACTTTGATTTCATAAGCTCTGGGTTCATGATGTGTTTTACTTACTGGCTGCATAGACATGTTATGATGCTTCTTCCCGTTATATATTAGATTTACGGCTGTAGTTTCCTGATGATGACATTTTGAATTGCCAGTGGATGGAGGGCTCAGTTCCCCTCCGCATTTCTAGCATGGTTCGGAGGGATAGAGGCACTCTGCCATATTGGGGGGTGGGTAGTTCTACATACACAGACAGGGGAGCAGGGTGGGGGGGGATGGGAGAGTTGGGGGAGTTACTGAGGGATGGCGGGAAGATTGTTCGCTTTTCTATGGAAACGGAAAAACCACGAGAATTGTGGGGAGGGTGTTGGGGTTTGTTCGAAGTTTACGTTCAGGGCTAAGATTAGCTGCTATCATTGACAGGGTGCGTACTGAGGAGAATGGTTCAACAAACTGCCTTAAAAATGGCGGGAGAAACAAATTCAGTGTGTAATGCTCTTGGGGCTAACGTCCCCTCCCTGACCCCGGTGCCTCCTTTGACCCTCATTACTTGGAACGTGCACGGATTAGGGGACAAAATTAAGCGGGGTTTGGTGTTACAATATATACGGCGGGCGGCACCGGCCGTGGCACTGCTCCAAGAAACGCATTTGATGGGTTCGACATGTAAGGCTATGGACCGGTGGGGATACAAAATGGTAGCGCATTCAGAGTTTTCAACGGGCTCTAGAGGGGTTGGCATTCTAATACGGAAGCGGTTCTCATTTGTCATACATCAGGTTTGGAAGGATACACAGGGACGTTTTGCTGCTATGTCTTGTCAGTGGGAGGGAAAACGATTTAATATTGTTTCAGTGTACATCCCCCCTGCCCTCCACTCGGTGGCCCTTCCTGCCCTCAGCACGTTTCTGTTGAACTTGCCGGAGGGAGAACTCATTGTAGGGGGAGACTTCAATGCAGTGCTGAATGGAGCGGTGGACCGCCACCCCTGTAGAGCAGTGGGGACAGGTTGTTTCCAAATTACTGGGTTTTTTGCCGCCCTAGGTCTTACGGACGGATGGAGATATAAACACCCTGAGGAGCGTCGTTACACTTTCCACTCAGGGACACACAATAGTCTCTCCCGTATTGATTACTTTTTTCTCTCCGCTGACAGCCTTCCTCATTTGATCGAGGCAGATATACGGCCCAGGTGTATCTCAGATCATTCACCGTTCTTTACGACCTACACCTTACATGTCAAGGTTCGAAAACGAACAAATGTACATCGTACCGTCCAATATCCTTGCTTAACGCGGAAGCCAAAATCTTGGCCAAAATGATAGCTACCCGACTAAACCCACATCGAGAAACACTGATACACCCAGACCAGTCCGGGTTCATGCCCAATAGAAACACTGCTTTTAATTTGCGGCGGGTCCACGCAGTGATGGCACAGATACCGAGTCTCCATGAGCCGGCAGTCATTCTTTCGCTAGATGCTCGAATGGCATTTGATATGGTGGAGTGGCCCTATTTATTTGCGGTTCTCTGACATCTTGGTTTTGGACCCAAGTTCTGTGCATGGGTGGAACTATTGTATACTAAGCCTTTGGCTCATGTGGTGGCTAATGGCCATATCTCTGGGAATTTCCCACTGGGTCGCGGCACGCGACAGGGATGCTCATTATCCCCTTTGCTTTTTGCGTTAATATTGGAACCGTTGGCAGCTTGGATCCGATGGGACCCCATGATTAAGGGGCTCAGCTGGACTGAGACATGGGAAGACCGCATATCGTTATATGCGGATGATATCCTCCTGTATCTGACCTCACCCAGGCGCTCGATTATAGTACTGCTTAACATTTGCGAGATTTTTGGACGGGTCTCCAGCTATAACATCAATTGGCCCAAGTCCATCTTGTTTGTCCTTAAGGGCCCTCCGCCGCAACTCCCGGCGAATTGTCCCCTGAAAATTACGGAAGACCCCTTTCAATACTTAGGGATCTGGGTGACACCTAATCAGGATGCCTTCTTCCACCGTAATTTGGAACCCCCTCTTGAACGCTTCCGTAATGATGTTAAACACTGGCATACCCTGCCCTTGACCCTTCTAGGTAAAGCAGCTTTATATAAAATGATGACACTACCTCACGTGCTCTATGTTTTCGAAAATACCCCATTTTGTGTCCCCCCCAAGTACTTTAAGTCAATTGATGCATTGGTTTCGGGCCTACTCTGGGGAGACAAACCGGCACGCATATCCCTACACAAATTGGTAAGGAGCTGGTATGATGGTGGGGTGGCCCTCCAAGACATTCAGTTCTATTATTGGGCGGCTCACCTAAAGATCATCAACCAGTGGCTGCACGCCCCCCAGGCGGAGCCAGCGTTTAAGGCGGACAGATATGACCTGGGTGAGGCCGGTGTACTTGCTGCACTCTATGATAAGAGGGTCGCCTCAGCTTTGATTGGTCCTACGGCGCACACAGTTAATCTATGGTATGTGGCTCAGGCCCGTTTGAAATGTAAGAACACTGTTACTCAAATGACACCGCTTTGGTCGTCACGTCGACTGGGCACACTCTGCAATACCAAGGGCTTTAGGGCGTGGAACCTGATCGGAATTTCCACGGTAGGAGACCTATGGAAACAGGAGACCATCCTAAGATTTGAGCAACTTAGGGCTCAATACGACTTGGCGCCTACAGAGCAGTTTAGGTACTTACAGGTGCGTCACGCCCTGAGGTTGCTTATTCGGCCTGGGGAGGGCATACCTGAATCCACCCCGCTAGAAGACAGACTCTTAACAGAGCACATGACCAAGAAGGCGACCTCGTTTGTGTATCGTAAACTCATTAATAATCTTCCTGAGCCCACCTTGAAATTGAAAGACACTTGGACCAAGGACGTAGGAGAGTTTGATGAATCAGATTTGCAGACTGCGCTCTCATCCCCTCGAGAGGTAGCTATACCGTCAAGACTTAGACTTATACAGTTGAAAATATTACATAGCGTGTACTACACTAGGACCACCCTACACATGATGGGAGACAACCTTTACAACTCAACTTTTACTATTCAGTGCCATTACGACGCAACTTTTACAACGCATACCATTACAACGCATAGCGCTGGGGGGCGCTCTAGGATAGGGAATAGGTTTAATTTACTATCCAACACCTTCCCTACTATCCACGGGGACTGGAGTTGGAATAGTAAATTAAACTATTCACTATCAAGCGCCCCAAAGCACTATGCGTTGTAAAGGTATGCGTTGTAAAAGTTGCGTCGTAATGGCATGCGTTGTGAAAGTATGCGTTGTGATGTCATACATCCCACATGATCGGGAGAGCCACGCACAAATATTGTCTGCGAGGGTGTGGGGAGGAAGGGACGTTCTTCCACACCATTTGGGAATGCCCACAAGTGGCCGTCTATTGGGCCAAGATCATGAGGAATATGTCGCAAGTGGTGAAAGACTCGGTGGCCCCGGAGCCGCGTCGCTGCATACTAAATGTCTGGGAACCAAATGATCTAACTCACTCGGCACAGGATTGGATAACATTAGGTATAATGTATGCTAAAAGAAACATAGACAGATTTTGGGGATGTCCAGAAGTGCCAGTGCTCACGGATTGGTGTAGCGATCTAGACTTTGCGATGTTGGCGGAGTGGACAGTGTACCTGAACCGAAAATGTCCTCGCAAATGGGACAGACTCTGGGGTGCATGGAATGAATACAGGGGGTATTTGTGCGAACCACCGATGCTGGATAGTGAGGAGGACTCTGAGTGAGGGGGAGGGGTGCGGGGGGACAATCTGCGCTGTACTGTGTACATGTCATTGTAAGGATTGTACTCTTTCCAGTCATGTGTATTGTTGCTTGATTATTTGACTCGCCATTCTCAATGCTCGCACCCTTTGTTTGTCTGATGCCCTGTGTTTGCTATATAAAATAATAAAAACTTTTCCCCCCAAAAAAACCTGGAAATTCACTGCAAAGAAATATCCAAAAGTTAAAGTGACATATTAGGTATGGAAATAATATTTTACTTTGCAGTAAAAACCCCAAGGCAATAGGAATGGTATACTTAGGTGACAATGTCAGTGAAAACATGCCACTTTACACAAACAAAACCACTGAAATTAACCAAATTTGGCTATTTCAATTAATTATAACTCGTTCTCTAGATTAACTTTTACTCGCAACTCGCCATGCACTGCTGAGTACCTTCAACACTCATTATATGTTCTATTAAACCATTAATAACATCACTGCACCATCTGAAATTAGATAATTGATGACAACACTGTGCAAATCCAAAAAAAATGCACACATCCTTGGAGTTGCCTCCACCATATCAGACCCAGTGATCATGAACCTATCCACAGCAACAACAGTATGCCACATGCATCAAAACATTACATTCCTGAGGAATGTTAGATTATCAAATGGTCGCAGGACTATTACATCATAGTGCTCTCACCCTGGGCACAAGAAAATTGCTGGGTCTCCAGCTCTGTCAATTCAAACGTGACTTCGTTGTGATTGTGTATATTTAAATTTATTTCTTCATAATAATCCACAAATTTAACGCAGTCAGCTATAAAGATGTTGGTAATGTTAAACATTGTGAATTACACGTAATAGTGCAGGCTAAAGCAAGTCTTGTTTTGTTTAATTAACTTACAGATTTCCCTGATGAAGGTGCTAGATGCACCGAAATGCATTGGATATGATTTATTTGGGAATCAAACAAACGATGTTAAATGCAAAATCTAATATGTGAACTTTCCAAAAAATGTGGATTATTATGAAGAAATAAATTTAAATATACACAATCACAACGAAGTCACGTTTGAATTGACAGAGCTGGAGACCCAGCAATTTTCTTGTGCCCAGGGTTAGAGGACTATGATGTAATAGTCCTGCGACCATTTGATTATTCGATTACACTCAGGGAGGAGAGTGATACCCATGAAGCACGGATAACTCAGTTAAACTCATAGACTGTGCACATCCCATACTTTGGAATGTTAGATTATCCCAACTTCTCTAAACTTGCTTTAGCATCGCTGGTATATCATGCTGCTTGCAGTTTCCAAGAGACACTCTTTGCAGGAAACCCACGGTGTCAGTGCGCTTTACAAATCTCATTTAATAATAATAATGTATGTGGCATCAGTTTGGACAGTACGGTCTACTGGTCCTGGGAGACTTGGCATACCTGTGCATTGATTATGAGTGATTAAAGCTCTGGGTTATGAAAGACTGCAGAGGAGAAGAGAGAGAGTTGCTGATTTTCCTATCATAACAGCTTGGGGGAAAAATATAAATCTTATGTCCATAATTTGCTCAATGGATTTGTATCCCACTGCCAGTCGACCTTTGTCTTTTTACTACTATTTGGCGGTTTGTGTGTGTTGATCGGAACTGCACGTGCTGGCAGGGTACTTAGTATTTGTATCTTTAGTTGGTAATCTTTGATGCTTGTTTCCTGTTTGTTGTAGTGAACTTGAGCACTACTTTGAAGGTCAACTTTTCTATTTATGGTGGATCCAATTATGCAATATTGGTTTCTCACTTCAATAATCTAGCATTAATTCATTAAACTGATACAGGTGGCATCTTGTGGTCCACCAATAAATGACATAACAGGAAGTGACAAAACATGACCTTAGATCATAATGACCACACAGGAGGTAACATGGCATAGTCAATGACCATCATGAAGTTATGGAAAAAAAAAGCCTATACAAAATGTATAACTTGTGAAATGCCTTCAAGATTGCAATGAGGCAATTAAACAGCAGACAAGGGTGTTTTAGAGAAAGTACAGTAGCTGGTCCTAGTGGGTCCATGGCCATTAGTTACTGTGCCACAGTATACCGTCTCATTGGCTTGTCGCTGTTTCATGCAGGGTGAGGTGGAACATGAAGGCACCTGGATTTTCACTCATGTGGATGCTAGCGACTCCTTGGAAATCCCATTGGAGAGCTTGGAGACCCAAAGTGGATGGAGATATAAACTCTGGTGGGCTTAATGATGTAATCTTAAATAAGCTTCAATATACTTAAGGAGTTGACATACCTATTAATGTCAGTGGGAAAATGTTAGACATATTCTGCACTTGAAATCTAGTTTTTATATTGAATATTGATTTCTAATTTAGGGCAGTTGGGCAGCATATCAGTTCACTTTGCTGTACTTCAGAAATATGTTAAGAGTCAATCAATCGTGCCATTAGTCAAAACATGATTGGTGTCAATGTTAGGCCTTACAACCTTTCTCTATGTATTTGTTTGCATGCCATCTTACAGTACATTTAGAGCCCTAAGATATACAGTCAGATAAAGAAGAAGAAGCAATAAAACGAAACCAAACATGAAAAAACATAAAACACAGACTGTTGATGTCCAGCAATAAGAGGGAGACCCAATGTCCGACATTCTTTGATCATAGGCTCTGAGGAAATTAAAGTAAGGATTTTTCTCAGTTTTGGAGTAGTAAAGTTAGGAGGCCTAACTTTAGGACTCCTAAATGCCTTCTGTGAATACTGAAAGTCTTAAAGTTAGGATTTTTCTCAGTTTAGGAGTGGTAAAGTTAGGACTCCTAACTTTAGGACCCCTAAACTGAGAAAAATCCTAACTTTAAGACTTTCGGTATTCACAGAAGGCATTTAGGAGTCCTAAAGTTAGGACTCCTAACTTCTGTGAATACCGAAATGAGTAAGTGACTTTTGAGAATACCAAAATGAGTAAGTGCCTTCTGTGAATACCAAAATGGTAGTAAGTTCAGGATTTTGTCTTAAGTTAGTTCTGTGAATGGTGCCCCTATATTTTATTGAAGAATGGTAGGAGAGCGGAGATCTATATTTTATTGAAGAATGGTAGGAGAGCGGAGATCTATATTTTATTGAAGAATGGTAGGAGAGAAGAAAATTAGGTCTCTCTTACAGAGACTTTGCAAACAATAGAGACAATGTTCTGCAGCACTGAATCTGACAAGGAAAGTGTGGTAAAATAGCCTGACCAATAAGATGGCAAAAGGTGACAGACTATCTATCTATGTACACACAACTGAGACTTAAATGCAATTAATATTTAGTAAAATAGCTATTAGATCAACTGAGATTTGCGGCACTCAGATACAAATATTATTTGATGGGTCAAAGGTCAAAGAACACACAATCCATGCACTACTTAGAGGAGAGGCTAGACTATGTTCCACTTTGCCAAGGGTGTTCAAAGAAATCTGTCATTGGGCTTGTGGCTAGAGTTTCTGTTGATTCTTGGCCTTGGGGCTTGAGTTTCCATTGGTTCTAAGGCTTAGTGTACATATTGGTTCAGGTCACCTGATCACTAAGCTCCCCCTCATGTTTGAACAAAGCCTCTAGCATGTCCTGCTCTGATATCCAGGTAAAAAGTGCAAGGTTTAGGATGCTGCATTTTTGTGTCAGTTAGGGCCTGAAAAGAACTGGGGTCAGAAACGCTGCATTGTCACCTTCAAAACGAGAGCTAAGCAACCACTCATCTCAAAAGGCAGATTCTAATAGTGTCCATCTAACCTACGTACCCACCCTCAAATGCATTGACAGAGTCAAAACAAATACTATTAAAGTTACAGGCAATTGACACATCTGTCCTCTAAACAACTACTAGCCAATTGGTTAACAGTACACATACATCAGTTAATCATGATGTCATTACAGGAACAAATCATCTCCAACTCTACAGGGAATACCTCATTCACAGATAGTACATCACCATCAAAACTGGCCACCATGTCTACACAGGGCCAGGTCCACACTTCACACTTTACCAACTTCAGATCGAAAAGCAGCATCCCACAAGGACATAAAGAACTCAAACCAACACTCACTTCAACCATAGCTTCACCCACAGCAGGTCCAACTAAACACTTACTGAAAGACCACAACCTAAACAGCTGACGCACACACAATGTAACTTTCTAAGAGAAAATACAATTTTTTAAAAGGAATGATCACTCTTTCCCCCCAGAGGCCTCCTCACCGCATCGCATTCAACACATCAGCTAAAACACCCCACTTGCCAAAATAACACATGCATCCACTCCTGACACTGAAATAGCAACATTCACTAACCCAAAAACCTACTCTTCATCTTCACCTCAAAATACTACTCAATTACCCTCTCAACTCACCCATATCAATATTCCATATGTCTTTGCCCCTCTTACCATACTAAGCCACACCTCTCCTAAATACACTATCAGAGCAAGAGGAAAGAGATACAAAGACTAAAATGCTTACGATTCAATGCCGCAGGCATGAAAAAACTTAAACATATTTATCTACTCAGAAACAAGACCAGACTTCACCTAATTGCAAATACAAGGCTCTGTGAAGACTCCAATCATCCCATGAGGCCACCCCACTTACATTTGGGGTCATCAACAAAAACTGTGAATCATTGCTGGTAAGATGTCACACCACTCATACCCTCACATATTCCTTCTTCTTAATAAATAGTGCACCACAGAGAAATGCAAAATTTAAAGATGTCTTACTAGATATAGTGACCGAGACTCATCTAAACCACCTCAACCCATGCATTCTAGGAGACCTTAACATATGGTTTGACCCGAAGAAGCTAGCTACAACCACATCTATCACCACCAAACTTGAGACCTTCAACATTTATTTTCTTGCCCAACACACTCTAGATGTCAACTTTGCCTCCATGGGTCAGGCTACAGTGACAGACAACTACTCCGTAACCTGGAGTGACCACAACATCATTACCTTCAGAATTAACACACCTGGTAACAACACTTCAAAGACAGAAACAACCACGAACAACAAACTCAAATACAGATCTAAAAAAACTCAACTACCACCTCGAAATAACTCCAAAATATATGCAACCTCAAGACAAACACGCCTGCTACAATTGTATCTCCACTGTATTGAACAACCCTGATAATGATGAAGACCACTCCCTGAGTTAACCACAAAATGAAAACAAAATGGATTAATGACAACATCAAAATGATGAAAACACAGGGCAACATTTAACAACACAAGAAGAGAAAATAATTTAAAAAAAGACTAAATAATACCACGCCATTATAACAGAGTCTCGAGAAGAGCCATTAAGACCACAGAAAGACACAATTTTACTTGCATGATTGAAGCCAACTCCCCTCCTAAGGGACTCCAGACGATTTTAGTCAAATTTCGCAATACAGAGTGCCAAATATAGAAACAGCACAATTGCAAACATTTTGTGACAAAATCTTCTTGGAACTTGATCTAAAGAAACTAGAAAGATAGACAATTACTTTACGGAGAACACAGATAAACCCCCACCCCAACATATGACCCAACCACCACGGCTCAGCCCACCCAAAATAATTGACTTCTATTATGGTGTTTTCTATGCACAAGCCTACTTTTAATGTCCTCCTCTCTAGGCTGCATCAGTGCAGCCTCCCAGTCAATATCTTCCATTGAGCCTACATCCCCTTCCCAAGTTGTCTGCAGTTTCTGAAGCCTATCTGGCTTATTGGTAATGCAATATGTTTATGAAACCACTTTAGCAGGAAGTTCTTTATCTAGAATGTTGCCTTCTATGGGATTATGGTCTGGGATCTTGGTCCAGACTACGTCTTCTGCTCTATTCTGCAGTATTTGTATATATTTAAATTCTCGAGAGGGGTGTAGGTTGTATTATCCTTGCAAGATTTCAAATGATTTAATTCCCTTTGCATCCACTAAGTCTCTATCCGTCGATATGCCTAAAGTCTCCCAGCCTTGGAAACCTATAGGTGTGGTCAGCCATCCACCCCAGCACAGGTACCAGATAACTTTATCCCAGGCATCCGGGGCAGTCCTAGTTGGTCCCAGACGGGCTGCCAAAATCTTGGCTAAAAGTTTGACTATCAGCAACGTTTGAAGCTTTCTACTAATAAAGGCTTCTGTAAAGACTCCATCATTTCAGAATTAATGAAAATGCTCCAAAATGGATTGCCTCTTACCGCAGCGGCGGACTAAGCATGGTATATCTACCACTTTCCAAATCAGCTTGTCACAACCAACAGTGTGGAATCCCTTCAGGAGTCCAATTTAGCTCCTCTATTTTTCAGCATACAACTAGCCTTATTACCATACCTGTGACATCAATCAACGTCAACGGTTACAGCAGTAAATCATTCTAAAAAAAAAAAAATTGATGGACAGAATACGGAACAATGTCATACATTCACCCCAGTACAGAGATCTGGGCCTAAATCTGTCGTTTTTTGCTCACCATGCCTTTCCAGTTTGGACCCAGCCATATGCAAATCAGTTTGACACCCAATGGGAACAGTCCAGCCCGAACTACCAGCCCAGGTCCTCCCTGGACTGGAAACAAGCATCCTAGGACCGGTTTTGGGGTTTCACCCCTCATCAGCCAGGATAGCTTGGCTCCAGTGGCATGGAGAGCACAGGACCCACATCTGAGCATACCTGTCCCACTCTGGATGACAAATGCAGAAAGAACAAGTGATAGACAGAATGCAGAGAAATGTCATACATTCACCCCAGTACAAAGATCTGGGCCTAAATCCATCGTTTTTGTGCTCACCATGCCTTTCCAGTTTGGACCCAGCCATATGCAAATCAGTCTTGACCCTGCACCCAATGAGAACAGTCCAGCCCGAACTGCCAGGCCAGGTCCTCCCTGGATTGGAAGCAAACATCCTAGGACCATTTGAGAGGTTTCACCACTCATCAGCCAGGATAGCCACTGGCGTAAGAAAAGTTGAGGGGGCCCCCTGCAAGGTACACGGGGGCCCCTGCTCCAGATTTGATCCGGAGCTCTCAGGCCTGACTGCTGTGCTGAAGGGGCCCCCTGCAGCTCGGGCGATATGGGGTCCTGTGTTATGCCCCTGAGAATAGCTTGGCTCTAGTGGCATAGAGAGCACGGGACCCACGTCTGGGCATACCCGTCCCACTCAGGGCGACAAATGCAAAAAGAGCAATTGATGGACAGAATGTGAAACAATGTCATACATTCAACCCAGTACAGAGACCTGGGCCTAAATCCATCATGTTTTGCTTAGCATGCCCTTCCAGTTTGGCCCCAGCCACATGCAAATCAGTCTTGACCTTGCACCCAATGGGAACAGTCCAGTCCGAACTGCCAGGCCAGGTCATCCCTGGACTGGAAAGAAGCATCAGTTTCGGGGTTTCACCACTCATCAGCCAGGATAGCTTGGCTCCAGTAGCATGGAGAGCACAGGACCCACGTCTGGACATACCCGTCCCACTCTGGGTGACAAATGCAAAAAGAACAAATGATGAACAGAATGCAGTACGTAAATCTTTCCAAAAATGGATGGCCAGTAAGGCCTTTCCAAATGAAACACTGACGACTTCTTTCGTGCTATAAATGCATGGCTGTTGTGTAATCACTAAAGCTCAAAACCACAAAGACAGACACCATGGTCTATGGACACTGGCAAAAATACCTTCCTACCTCTATATGACTCAAAGAACTTGAAGATTTTCTAACAACGCTAAGAGAATACTAAAGGGTAATCATGTCTTCCGACCTATTCTCGATACCACATGTCAACAAGGTCACAAAGAGCACCTTCTACACAATAAATACACTATGCCGCATCTTCCCATACCTTGATACCAACAAAAGCTACAAACTTACCTCAAATTAGTAATCTCAAAGTTTGATTATGGCAACAGCCTATACCTTGGTATCTACAGTTTCATAATAAGCCGACTGTAACACATCCAAAATATTGCTCAACGACTCCTTCTCCGCTTGCACCCAAGATAACACATGGACTTCAGTCCTGCGATCTAGAGCAATGTTTGTGACTCTCTGTATTGTTTGCAGAGCATCTGAAGGTAAAGTATCGTTATACGTATAAGTAGATGGCCAAGCTATGGAACTAACTAACAACCGAGATTCAATGCATTCAACTGCATATACACTTCAGAAAAGAGTTGAAAACATGGCTTTTCCCAAGATACCCCTATTCATGGGACAGAACCAAGATTAATATTCACAATTTAAGTACAGTGTAAAGTCAATTACTGGGGTTGCTGTTGAACCTGAATCTCTGCTAGCCCTATTGGTATATATATGTAAGACTCCTTCAACTTACTTTCCGGCACTTACCTATGATTGCGCTGCTGGTGGCTAAATGTCAGATAGCTTTTTGTTGGGGTAATAGTCGATGCTCCACTAAAGAAAAGTGGCTCAAGAACATGATATACTGTGACATAACCAGCGGAGTGTATGCCGCGTTCCAACCTCCCATGTCCAGACCCAAGGCCATTCGCAACCTCTGCGTAATTATTGTTAACACTGGCCACAAATACCTAAAATGGCAACGCCTGATGAGGTCCACACCTACGGTTCATGCCTCGACCCCTAAAGAACTGAATTTGTCCAGCTGCGACTAGATGCCACACACCAGCAGCCTCTCCACATCCACCCTATGATGTACCCACATACCACCCCATGTACCTAGTATGTAAATGTTGTGTGTAGTCTCAACTGATAAGTAAGTGACTAACGTATTATCTGTTATTCTGAAAAGCGAAAAATAAAGTATTAAAAAAATAAAGTACTGTCTAAAGACCCACAGATATGGAACTGCCCAACAACCAGCACACTGCTTTCTATGTCCAGGTAAGTTATGAAGAGCTGACCTGTGTTTAGCTTGAGTAGTGTATAGGAATGTTAAATCATATAGAACACCTATGGGCCCTCACTAATGCTAAGACCATAACACCTGGCAGGTGGCCGATTGTAGTTCATACACGTTGCATAATAATTTCCTTCCCTTGCTGTTACTTCCTCACTCACATAAGACAAGAATGCTACAGGTCATGTCCACCACCCCAGAACTGTACCGGTCCACGGCAACAAATCACCCATCACCCGCTGAACAGACATGGAATAACTGAAGAGACCTGCCACATGCTACTGGTCTAGAGGACTTTTCAACCCAGCAGATCCCAGCTACCTGCAAATGATGACCTCTTCTTGACATCTCAAAATAACAGCAGGAGATGAAATGATAGTAGAAAGCCCATCCCTGCAGATCTCTCCACCATTGCTCCCTCTAGCCTATGCCTGCTCAGGACATAGACTGTAAACACAATATCTCAGAATGGACAGCTCAGGGCAGTGACCAGTGGAGTGGGCTCTCAACATAAGAAATGTCATATTTATGTATTTATAAAGTTTTATATAAAAGACACGCAGAGCTGCTCAAGGCTGCCCGCTAACTGGAAATCATAAAACGTGTGGCTGTCTCTACCACTTTTTCATTCGTATGACAGTTAAGTGCTGAGTTCATAACACAATAACCGCACCTGTGCTTAATTTGTAAAACCTATATGCCAGGGCCCTCGTCAGGAGGCCACTGCACCTTGTACCACACATTGCCCCTGCCAGGGCTGCCAATGATATTACCAACACAATTACTAACCATCACACTCCTACAAGTGTGACAATTCGGACTACTGCAGGCCTTCAAGCCTTCAAGAATGACTTGGAAAGCATATAATGGTAATTTCTTATGTAAGTTGAATTAATAAACAGCTGTTGTGCTCATTTCTAAATTAGATAGACAGCGCCACCATGCGGGGAGACTATCAGAAGTGGCTGTGTTGACAAATAAGTGCCGAGCACTGGAAACCCCCAGCTCAAATTAAGTACTGTCAGGTCATCACCCACAACATGGAATCACTTCCAACATAGGATTTATACAAAGATTACACCTAACCAACCATGCACCCACCCTACGTGGTGGACAAGCGCTTTAGAGCCCCAGATAGGGGTAGTAAACACGATATAAATGTTGCAGTAGAATACAATTGATTTTCAGGCACGCGTGTGAGAGGGCTCGGGACACCAGGTATAGTCCCATGCAGATGATATTGATGCATTGCTTTCAAACCCTGATTCGATCGGCTATATTACCCATGGGTTTACTATTCACAGATTATGAAGTTGACTGGTGTTAGCCTGGTAAAAGTCTGAGTCAAACCCGTGAAATTCACATTGCATGCGCCCCCTGCTGGACGAAGTTGGGTTATATCAACTGACAAATGCGAGCCCTGTTCAGCTTGATGGGGCACAAAGGCTCGACAGAAGTCGTGCAGAGTATTGTGTACTGACGAAGAACTGTGGGGTATATTATCAAGGGGTTTATCTCCGCTTTTTTGGCTTTAAAAGCCAAGAAAGCGGAGATAAAATTATCTCCCTATTACCAAGCTGTCGCTAACACCAGTTAGTGACAGCTAATAGGAGATAGCGACCATCTTGGGCCCCGCTTTGCATGTCAGTGATATTTATCACTAATGACATGCAAAGTGGGCGTGCCAAGATGTTAGTGACTGGAAACAGCCGCTAACATCGCTATCTCCTATTACCAACTTTTGGAGATATTCGCGCTAAGCGCGAATATCTCCAAAAGCTAACACCTGCCCTGAGCAGTTCTTCACCATGTTATCCAATGGGAGGTGGATAACATGGCTAAGAGCATTTGCTCGCTAATGCATGATTATCGCTGACTTTTCAGCGATATTCATGCATTGCGGCCGTTTTTTATCGCATTTGCGATAAACCTTGCTAATAGCAAGGTTTATCTGCGATAAAAATCGCCGATGTGCGGCGATAATTTTTGTCTCTAAACAAGTTAGAGACAAAAATTATCGCTAGTTGTTGGTAATATGCCCCTGTTTATTTACAGAAATGAATACTCGCAACAGAAAGTCCACTGAGGCCTGTCAGCTAGCAAATATATGTGGCCAGAGCCTGACATGGACGTCGATTCACCAAAACGCAGGGGTAGACGAAGGGACAACATCACACCTCCTTTGACCTCAGTGACATCATAGGAAGTGACCCTAAAGGACCTTTGTTGTAGACATTAAGAACCCCATAATAAGTGCATAGGTGACACAAAACAGCAGTTACTAACAAAATACATGTCTACTTTACACATGTAGCTGTATTTTAAAAAGGCTACGGAAATGATATGCAGGGGAAATATGACAGTTTCTTTCTTTTGAATTGGATAAGACTGTGCTACAAAACACATTTGTTTTATTGGTTTACAGTATTCCTAAGGCTGGAAAAACGGTTTTATTCATGACCCTTGACATCTCTTGCTAAGCACAAAGATAAAGCTATGGTTCTGATATCATTTTTTTATCTTTTCACAATAAAGAAACATGATAGTGTTTTGACTTCACTTTTTTGTTTATTCAGACGAGTGGCATTCCTCTTTGGAATTGAAATTTTACAAAAGTGGATCCCCGTTGAAGTAGTACAAAGTAAACAGCGCTCATCAGGATATTGTTTACATTCTTTCTTGGACTCCTTTCGCCACCTCTGAGGCCAGGGATAGCAAAGGAAGTGCCAGGGGTCGCAGGGAACAAACCAGAGGCCCGACAACCCCTAAGTGACATCTACGGTGCTTGATATGGAAAACTAAAAGTACTTGTACCCTATGTGTGCCAGTGTGCCTACTTGCATCTGAGAACTTCAGATGATCGCTAATGAAAACTACTGACCCTCTACTGAGAATGGGGCTTTGGGGGGGCGGCCAACCGGTAGGGAGGCTCGCACCACTGGGGTTTTTGGGCCGGGTGGTGCGGTCCGAGCCCAAATGGGCTCGCGTTTGGGCTTGTTTTGGGCTTCGGGCGGGGGGCATTTCAGGATCCGTGTCACCATTTTGGAAGGTGACACAGCTGCTGATTTATCCGCAAGCTTAGGGAAAGTTTTTTCCAAGCTGAGGGAAAGTTTTTTCCAAGCTGAGGAAAAGTTTTGGGCTTGCAATGAGGGCGGGTGCCACAAAGGAAATAGATTATGTTGGTAGGCAGGGGGGCCCAAGACAGCACAAGGTGACCCTGAGATGGGAGGCTAGGAGAGTTTGGATGGGAAGGCTGGGAGGGCCTCAAGGGCGGTGCCTAGGGTTGGAGGGAGGCCCAGGCTTCAGGGCGGGCAAGGGGTTGCCGGGGGGGAGTCTGGGGTGCCCTGGGTTGCTGAGGGTGTAGTAGACAAAGAGGGGGTGGGTCCAGGGAGGCAGCTGTGGTGACACTGGGCAATGGAGTGTGGTTGGACTGCGGCTGTGAGGGACAAGTGGCCTGGGAAGGAGGGGAGGGGTGGAGCTCTCTGGGTCTACGTAGGCGGTGGGGCGGCCAGTTTCCCTTTTTGAATTGAGTGAGGAGGAAGAGGAGGGGCCTGGGCAGAGGGGGGGGAGAACCCCACCATCCTGGCGGAGCCAGAGAGGGGTTACAGTGGGGGGCGCAGGGGGATTTCCAGAGGCACCTTTGGGGACCTCGGGATGGGGGATATTGGCAGTGGTGCCTGGGTCAGGGGCAGGTAGGGACAGATAGGGACACTAACCACGGCAGGTCAGACCTTCCATTTGCTTTGCAGGAGCAGCGAGCGTGGGGCACACACATTGCGGGCGAGTCACATGAGGCTCCTTGCTACGGGGACAAAGTGAAGGCAGGGTCCGGGGTGGCCAGCTGGAGAACGTTGTAGGACCAGGGTGGTATCGGGAAACAGAGGTCGGAAAGCGTTACGGTGGGGCGACAGCTCAGTGGGGCGGAGATGCCCACTAGGGCGGCGGTGACTGCGGGCAAACAGTGAACGCTGCGGCGGGCAGCATTGTGCACAAACTGGTATCAGAAAAGGTGGTACACAGCAACATGGTCATGTCTGGACAACAGCCCGGAGGAGCGGAGGGCCCCTCATGGGCGACGGTGACTGAGTATGGGCAGAAAAGAAACGCTGAGGCCACGATAGACAGGTTGTTGCAAGAGGCAAGGCACATGTGGGCAACCAGGATAGAAGAGGAGGGGGAGTGTGAGGACAGCCCATTGGATTATGAGGAGGATAGTTTAGAAGAGGGGGAGATAGTGGACAATGAATGAAAGGGCGGGACCAGTAATTTTGTGCCTAGTGTATTACAGAAGACGGGAACAGATGCAGAGTGCACGGCTACGTTTCGGATGACTCAACCATCTGCGACACTGGTTAGGCGGTTGGGTCCAGTAAGGACACCAACCTTGACATCAGGTAAGGAAAAGGGGCAGGGCAGTGCGGCTAGTAGCCCAAAACAGAAGGTTTTCCATGGGGACGGATGCCAGAGGGGATGAGGGGTACAGCTGGCTGAAATTATGAAAGGGAAGGTACGTAAGAGACAGGGGATGGGTACAAAGGGGCAGAAGATGGAACAGGAGTCAGGGTAGGGTAGGTCAGGGGGGACGATGGACGACAAGCCACAGAAGGACTTGGAAGCAGCAAAGGTGTCAGGGGCCGACAAAGGCGAAGGGGGGTCTGGTCAGTTGACGGAGGGCAAAGAGAGTAAAGATGTCGGGTTGCCAAGACTGTCGTACATGGGGGTGACAAAACCATTGGGAGCACACCTCATGTTAGCCACAAAAGAGAAAATTTGGAAGGGCGCATATGTAGACATGTTGAAGCTGCTGCATAGGGAATTGCAATCCAAGGAAGGATCGAAAGAGGAGGAGCTAGAGTTATCCCTATGACCTAGGGTCCCATGACAATGGAGAACTGGACAGCAGCCTTTTTAAATTTTCGCAAGTGTCTACTGTGAGAACTGCCCGGACAGGTCCGTGGCTTTGTTTAAGTACATGGATGTAGTTACGAGGGCACATCTGACGTACAGGTTTACACTTGGTCTCACTATGACAAGGAGTTTCGGGCCGTACTGGCATGGGACCACGAAACAAACTGGCGGGAGATTGACTGAGATCTCTACTAGCAGACGATGGGGGCAGTAACATTTGGGAAGACTACGTACACGGCCAGCGGGTTGCCGTTAGACTATCGCCCCTTTCAAAGCCGTCCCACCGGCGGGGAGGTTACACTCCAAAGACAGCAGGGGGAGGTCCAGGGGCGTGTTGGGATTATAACAAATTGAATAAGGGGGGGTTTTACCCAATAAAGTCACTAGGGACCTGGGTGCTATATGGTACAAAATAAGGGGTCCCAGTAACAGTATCACAAATAGACAAACAACACACTTTATATCACACTATATAAAAATTCACAAACTAATAGTTGGACACACTGTTATTTATTCACAATGCGCATGTTCATATTTCTTTATAACCAATTTTTTAACATATTTGTTGGGTATACAGCCTTTACAATGAAACTTTTACAACGAACTACCATTACAACGCAACTTTTACAACGCAAACCATTACAACGCATAGCGCTGGGGGGCGCTCTTGGATAGGGAATAGGTTTAATGTACTATCCAACACCTTCCCTACTATCCACGGGGACTGGAGTTGGAATAGTAAATTAAACTATTCACTATCCAGCGCCCAAAAGCATTATGCGTTGTAATGGTATGCGTTGTAAAACTTGCGATGTAAAGGTAGGCGTTGTAAAAGTATGCGTTGTAACGTCATACATCCATTTGTTGTAGTGCCCCAATAGAGGGAAGGTGAGGGACAGTGAAGGTAGGGAGGGAATGTGCAAGACAGGTCATTCGTGACATAAATAACAATTTATGATTCTTGAGAAATCAATATGTCTGGCTTCAGAGCCCTGAGCCAGTATAATAAATGAGTTATAAATACTCATCATTTAAAAAGGGAAACCATAATGACGATGCTACAAATTAATGAGAAGAATGGTGGTTGCATCGACTGGTAGAAGGTATTAGCTGTCGACGTTTCGACCCCAGATGTATTGCTAGGTATACGTCACACCTTAAAGTAGGGTCTTCATCAGGACGAAAGGCCCTGGGGGACACTGGTTTCTCTACAAAATACAAAAAGGAGTGTATAATATTTACAGTGAAAATAAATTGGAGTTTAAAACAACACAGGCGCACGAGTGCGTCTGGCATCAACCGATAGAAGAAGAATTAAAAATTATTCACCATGAAAGGTTGGGCTGAATAGCTCACAACTGAAACAAGGAGAGCGGGGAGCATCAATAGATCCAGTCAAGGTTATCAGGATCGATATTCAAGGAGTTCTCATGAAACACTTGCAAAAAGGTGTCAATTGATCACCTATATTCTATTAAAAGAAAAGGACATGAAGAAATATATCAGTACTATGTTCCTTAATGTTCCATATAAAGATTCACTGAGGTTTATATGGGAAACTTATAAATTATTCTTTATTCTATTATTCTTTACGTGTTGTAAATATCACATTTCAAAACTCATTGGAGGTGGTAGCTCCCTCATGAACATTGGTTAACACAGGGGAAAACACAGAGGACTGTGATGGCAGGCTAACAATAATCTAAGTAATCGAGATCTGATGTCAGCATCCCAGATTCAGTAAAGCATATAGACCAATATTGAAAGATTTGCATACCACAGCAGTGTAGTGTCGTATCTTTGCTGGATAGTTTGAACAACACCGCTGGCTTATCTCTAAGAAAAAACGTATAAAATGCCCAGTGAGTTGAATACAATCTTGGGGACAAATAATAATAATACCGTGTTTCTGCTAAAGGGGGTAGATCCTACCTATCGGCGTTGAAGGCCACCTTCTCCCGGTGTTTACTCAGGGTATACGGTGAGAAGTTCGGAAGGGCGCATACGCTTCTATAGAGACAAGAGAAAGTGCGATAAACAGTTTGCACCGCGGCCGGCATGATGGCATATCACACGTCATCTCGGGACATATTGGTGAGACAGACCGCCCCACTTTGAGACAACATGTCGGGCTTCTCACCTTGTGTTCGGCAAACGTTGTATATAGCTGCTTGCTCCCCGCGTCTGGTAGACAGACAGACACTCGGCAAGCTGGCATATTACTTGCAGACGGCGTGCGCACTGACGTCAGAGCTGCCAAAATAGAAGACAGACTCCCAAATAACATTCGGTTGTCAAGGCAATAGAGCTCATAGATCGTGAATAACATTCGGTTGTCAAGGCAATAGAGCTCAAAGATCGTGAATAGAGGAGATTTGCAAATTGTTAATTAATTATAAACCGAAAAACCGGTATGCCATGGATGATTAGATAGAGGGGCCTGTTAAAGAGAGCCACAAGGAAAAGAAACACGGATCAATCCGGGGCATGGACAGCAGATTCAGAACGCCTCAGCACGGCTCATTCTGGACATCCCCCGACACAGCCACATCTCCGCACACCTAAGAAACCTGCACTGGCTCCCCGTCAACAAGAGAATCACGTTCCGACTCCTCACCCACGCACACAAAGCTCTCCATAACCAAGGCCCAAGATACCTCAACGACTGCCTCAACTTCTACACTCCCACCTGCCATCTCCGATCGACCAGCCAAGCCCTCGCTGCCGTCCCCCACATCCGAAGAGCCACAACTGGAGGAAGATCCTTCTCCTACCTGGCCGCCAAGACGTGGAACTCCCTCCCCACCCACCTCCGCCTGACCCAAGACCACCTCGCCTTCAGGAAGCAACTCAAGGCCTGGCTGTTCGAGCAATAGCGGACCCCCCCTCCCCAAGCGCCTTGAGACCCTCCGGGTGAGTAGCGCGCTATACAAATGCCCGATTGATTGATTGTTTGATTGGACAGCTGACAGTTGTGAGTCGGGGTCCCTCAGGGCTCTATTTTGAGCCCGACCCTTTTTAACATCTTTATGACCCCTTTGGCGGCGGTGGCGGAGTCATTTGGTGCCCGGATCATGTCGTATGCCGACGACACCCAGCTCCTTTTCTCTTGCGAGAGAGGGGCTGACTTTGACGGGGAGAGTATCCGGAATTGCCTTGGGGCGGTGTTCACATGGTTCCAACTGAACAGCCTCAAGTGCAATTCCGATAAATCGGAGGTACTCTTCTTCGGGTGCGATACAGAGCCCAGCTGGCAGGCATGGTGGCCTGTCAACATGTTCCCACCATCCGGCTCTTCCCCTATGGCTAAAAACTTGGGGGTCAAGATGGACAAGGGGTTGACGTTGAAAGCCCAGATCCTTGGGGTGACCGGCACCTGCTTCGGCCTATTAAAAATGCTGCAGAGGTTTCTGCCTCTTCTGTCAGAGGAGCATAGGAGGCTGACTGTGCAGGCTCTGATAGGCTCCAGGTTGGATTATGCCAACTTTCTTTACCTGGGCCTACCTGAGTACCTGCTACAGCGGCTTCAAGTTGCGCAGAATGCGGCGGCCAGGGCCATTTTTGGTCTAAATAGACGTACCAGCGTCTCTGGGCTACTGCTGACGCTGCACTGGCTACCCATCCGCAAACGGATCGCCTTCAAGGCTATGACCCTGGCCTATAAGGCGCTCCACGCGGTGGGGGCGAAGTATCTCCAAAAGAGACTGGCCTTTTACCATCCGGCTCGTTCGTTGAGGTCTGAATCTCTACTCTTGGCGGCGGTCCCTCGTGTTAAGAGGGCCCGCCTGGGTGGCCGTTCTTTTAGTCTATTGGCCCCACAGATGTGGAATTCGTTGCCGCTCCCACTTCGGGGGGCTACTACTCTTCTTGAGTTTAGGAAAGGGATCAAAACCTGGCTGTTCTCCCAGTAGGCCTCCAGGTAGTTCTTCTTTTATTGTCTGTGTGTTGTTCATTTCTTTTAAACTGTGTTGTGTTATTTTGTATTACTTTCCCTTACCTAAAGCGCCGGGACACTCTTTTTGAGTAACCGTTGCGCTATACAAAACAATAAATAACATAACATAACATAACATACAACATGGCCGATCTTGGGTATGCTTAGATCTTCTATCTTAAAAACAATCAGAAATGATTCGAAAGAGAACCTAGAAGGACTGTCTGTTGGATTAAACAGAAATCATAAATCCCACAGTTGTACCGATTTTGTAAACGGTGGGGATCCCTGTTGTGTCACATAGAGTTAAATTGGAACAGCAAGATAGAGTCTCTAATAACAAGATTAAGTTAAAACAAAGGCAAAAATCAGCGATGGGAAAAACTTTGTCTTTTTGTGTTGTCATGCACCTCCTACACAGAGGGGTGTAAATGACTGCATCCATCCCTGGTATTAAAACCTCATGCACCTCCTTCGCAGAGAGGTGTAGATGATGTTTGATCTAATACCACATGTATCCCGTGCACCTCTCACGCAGGAGGGTGAAGGACGGGGTTTGTTATAGATTACAAAAGATTGATAAGAAACTCAAGATTGATAAGAGACTCAACGTCCTAGTCTAGCTAACTGGGCATGGCTGCTTTCTGCTTCATTAAGTCCATTGTGGATCGAATCAAGGATAGCCATCCATTTTGATTCACGAGTATTGAGGATCAGAGATATAGCCCCACCTCTAGGACCCAGAGTTACCTTTTACAAAACCAACTACCTCAAGGTATCGGGGGTATGTCCATGTCTGTGACAGTGATCTACCATGGGTGCCCCCACAACGGATGTATGACGTTACAATGCAGGCTATTACAACGCCTGCCTTTTTCAACGCGGTTTTTACATCGCAAACCTTTACAACGCATAGCGCTTAGAGGTGCTAGATAGTGATAAGTTTAATTTTCTATTCCAACTCCAGTCCCCGTGGACACTAGGGAAGGTGTTGGATAGAAAATTAAACTTATTCCCTATCCTAGAGCGCCCCCAGCGCAATGCGTTGTAATGGTTTGCGTTGTAATGACCGCGTTGTAATGGTAGTGCGTTGTAAAAGTTTCGTTGTAAAGGTTGTTCACCCCCCACAACATTGCATCTGATCCTACTAGCATGTTGTAATATTCGGACCTTCACTTTTTGCTGTGTTTGTCCCACATATACCAGATCACAGGGACATTTGATCATATAAATAACATTTTGAGTGTTACAATTAGTATGTGACCTCAAGGTATAGTTCTGACCTTGGTGTGTGAAGACCTTAGTTGGAATGGTAGAAGGGCAAGCAACACATGACCCACAACGGGTATGTCCAATAATGGGAGCAAGATTCCACATCGATGAGATTGTAGGTGGTTTTGGGCAGTCAAGGAAAGATCTGACCACTAGATCTCTGATATTCCGAGCTCGTTTGAATGAATGTAAAGGAGGAGAATTTTGCTCAATGTCATCCGTCAAAAGACCCCAATGTTTATTAATGACTCTTTTAATGTCATTGCTCCGAGTCGAAAAAGTTGTAACACATATGAGACGTTTGTGAGCTTTATTGATTCTCTCCTCTGGTTGTAACAACGTCTCTCGTGGGTTGTACCACACCTTCTTGCGTGCCCTTTTCACCAGTCTTGCAGGGTAGCCACGATCTAAAAGGCGACTGGACAGTTCTTGTGATTCCTTGATGTAATCATCTTTCTTGGAACAATTTCTACGAATACGTAAGAACTGTCCTACCAGTAAGTTGTCTTTAAGACCCCTAGGATGGTGGCTCCCATATTCCAAAAGAGTTCCTCTCTGCTGGTTTTCTATATAGAGTTGTTTGCAAAATGTTTTGCTCCTCAAAGATCATAATATCCAGGAAATCAATCTCTTTATCACTAGATTGTAACATAAACTGGATATCAGTACTTTGTTCATTGAGCCAAGTATGGAATAGTCTCAAAACACTCTGGGTCCCAGTCCATATACAAAGAACATCGTCTATGTATCGGACCCAAAGCACCAAATGGGCACAAAAGGGATTGATATCATTAAAAATAAACTTAGTCTCAAAATCATCCATGAATAGAATTGCTAAATTGGGGGCAAATGTAGCGCCCATAGCCACGCCCTTCGTTTGAAGAAAAAATTCCTCCTGGAACATGACATTTTTTTTCATCATTGCTATTTGGAGTAATTCCAGAATGAAATATGTGGGCACTTGGACCGGAGCTGTTCTATGGTCAAGGGCCCTTTCCATAACTTTGATGGCTTCCAACTGAGGGATACTAGTATACAGCGATACAATGTTGCAGGTGATCAATAATTCATGTCCAGATTCAAAAGGTCTTTGATCTATCAAGTTGATGACTTGGGTGGTATCGCGAAGGTATGTTCTGGTTTGACTAGCTAGTGGTTTTAGAAAAAAGTCGATGTACTGACACAATGGCTCAAGCATTGACCCGCAACCGGAAACAATAGGGTGTCCAGGTGGGTTTGCCATATTTTTATGTACCTTGGGTAAGGTATAAATAGTGGGCAGGCGGGGGTGGCTTTGGTTAAGGAACTTAAATTCTTGTTCAGACAGAAAACTTTCATCCAGACCCCTCTGGGTAACTAGTAGGATTTCGGAGGCCAAATCTTTTGAGGGATCATTACTTATTTTCTTATAGCTTGTTTCATCAGAGAGTTGTCTACGAATTTCTTCTTTGTAGTTACTCAAATCCTGAACCACGATTGCTCCCCCCTTATCCGCTGGCTTGATTACCACTTCTTTGTTGTTTTTCAGGGAGATAAGTGCTTGTTTCTCAATTTTACTAAGGTTGAACCTAGTGTATTTGGGTTTGGCCAAAAGTTTGTCAACATCCCTGATTACCAGCTCCTCAAACGCTAGAATTTTATTGCTCATAGCGTATGTGGGTGGAAAAAGGTGGATGGTTCTTTAAGGCCTGTTACAGAAGATCTTAGCTGTGTGGTGGAGTTTCTGAAGTAATATCGTAGCCGGATCTTTCTAAAGAACCTATAGAGTTCGGTTTTAAGTTGGAACTTATTAGGTGGTGATGTGGGATACATATGACAGGCCCCTACTTAGAACTTTATTCTCATTGTCTGTAAGTTGGTATTTCGAGATGTTCAAGACAGGATTAGCTACAGTTCTCACATTAGAAGTGATTGACATAGCCTGATTATTTACTACAGTCTGAGCAACTGGCGAATTGTTCTCCCCATGTTGATTAACTAGAGAATTTCTCACCAAGATAGACTTTTCTCCTTGTGGAGATTTCTCCATGATTCTCTGGTCGGAAGGTGACCTGCTTCTGTGCACGGCCCTTCCCTCCGTCCCAATTCCCAGTATTGGATTGCTGGCCTCATTGTTGACCTCTCCCCCAGTTGGCTCGGCCTCTTGGTGGTCTCCATTGGCCCTGACCCTGGCCTAAAAAAGGGGGCTGTTGGTAATTAAAATTCTGGTATTGGTAGTTGTATGATGGACCTGCTTCTGCCTGATCCGACTCACTCCCAGAACTGTAGGATGAGTCCGAAAAGGTGGTGAAATTTCTTCGACCTCTGTAACCGCCCCGTCCCCGGTTTGCAAAACGGCCCTGATTATCTTGTTTGTAGTAGTCTGGTTGCAAATAAGGATATACGTTTTTTTTGTCAAAATTGCGCAAATCCTTAGCTAATTTCTCCAACTTTTTAGTTTGAGTTGTAATGTCAAAATCTTTTAGGGTTGCATCCAGGGATTCTAAAGCAGTTTTGGCATTGACCAGCGTGCCGTCCACTCTGATCTCGGCTCTTAGGGCTGCAATCTCTTTTGTCAGCACTTGTACTTGTTCAGCTGCTGTCTCCACTCCCAGCACCATCCAGTGCCGGGAGCAGTTGTTGGCCAGAAAACTAAAACCCTTCTTAAATTTAGGAACATCAACAAAAATCGCAGGTTCAATTTTAATCTGTAACCCAACAAGGATAATGTTTTCTTGAAGATATCTAGTTAATAGATGCCCATGCAGGCGAGTTCTGATTAATTTTTTCTCTAACCTTTCAAGTTGTGAGATCTTGTAATTAAGAGTGACATCAATATTAGGGACTGTGTTTGAAAGAAATTGGTTAGCCTGATCCTGTATTAGTCCAGTAATGTATTCCTCTGTATAGGATAGTAATTCATTCTCCACCATGGTATGGCTTGATATTATCAAGCAATGCTCAAACCTCGCAGGTATGCACCTGCTCAGAACACATTGAATAAGGGGGGGTTTTACCCAATAAAGTCACTAGGGACCTGGGTGCTATATAGTACAAAATAAGGGGTCCCAGTAACAGTATCACAAATAGACAAACAACACACTTTATATCACACTATATAAAAATTCACAAACTAATAATTGGACACACTGTTATTTATTCACAATGCGCATGTTCATATTTCTTTATAACCAATTTATTAACATATTTGTTGTAGTGCCCCAGGAGAGGGAAGGTGAGGGACAGTGAAGGTAGGGAGGAAATGTGCAAGATAGGTCATTCGTGACATATATAACAATTTATGATTCTTGAAAAATCAATATGTCTGGCTTCAGAGCCCTGAGCCAGTATAATAAATGAGTTATAAATACTCATCATTTAAAAAGGGAAACCATAATGACGATGCTACAAATTAATGAGTAGAATGGTGGTTGCATCGACTGGTAGAAGGTATTAGCTGTCGACGTTTCGACCCCAGATGTATTGCTAGGTATACGTCACACCTTAAAGTAGGGTCTTCATCAGGACGAAAGGCCCTGGGGTACACTGGTTTCTCTACAAAATACAAAAAGGAGTGTATAATATTTACAGTGAAACTAAATTGGAGTTTAAACAAGGGCACTTGTGCCCGGGTCTACTGCAGATTTCGGCACAAATGCTCGAAATGCTCAGGAAAACAACCTCTGGTGCAGTGCTTCAGGCCAGGGTACGCAGGACAGGGCCAGGCAGGAGGGCAGGGGATGCAGAATCAGAATGCCAATGGTGGACAGCAGGGAATGGGAGGCAGGGGAAGACGAGGGTCACAGGGTTTTATGGGCAAAGGCTCATATACCCAGTAAGCTGGATTGCTTGGAGGCCTGGCTCGCACATTACCAAGAAAAACAGGATGCGCAAATTCTCACTGCAAGTTTCAGAGAGGGCTTTCAATTGGGGTATGAAGGACCGAGGTTGGCAAGATGGGCGGGTAACCTGAAATCAGTAGCAGCTCACAAATCAGTCATTGGTGAGAAATTGCAAAAATAGGCATGGGAAGGGCACATGGAGGGGCAATTGTGGTTAGCCCAATAAAGGATTTGAATATTTCTACGGTCGGGGTGGTTCCCAGAAAAGAGAGAGGGCAGTGTAGTCTAATTCAGCACTTGTCATGGCCGCAAGGGGAGTCAGTCAACAATTTTATTCCTGATGACTTGGCGTCAGTGGTGTACTCTTCAGTGGACGTAGCCAGGGTATTAGTGGAAAGGGTAGGAAAAGGGGCAGAGATGGCAAAATGTGACATTAAGGCCGCCTTTGGGCTCTTGCCGGTACATCCAGAGGATTTCCAATTCTTGGGCATTCAAGTGGACGGAAACATCTTTGTGGATAAGGCTTTACCCATGGTGTGTTCAATATCATGTGCACTGTTTGAGAAGTTCAGTTCATTCTTACAGTGGGTTTTCGCTTGGATAACGGGAAAAGACACGGAGACACACTACCTTGATGATTTCTTCTTGGTGGGCCGGCCTGGTTCGATGGACTGCCAGCAGCAGCTTGGCAGTTTCCATATGCTCATGGCACCGTAGAAGACACAAGGTTCAAGCAAGGAGTTGTCATTTTTGGAGCTTGAACTTGATTCGGTGGCTAGGGAGGCCAGGTTGCCGGAGGATAAAAAAATGGACATGAGGTTGTTGATTGACGACATGCTGGCCAGAAACAAAGTGACAGTAAGGATGGCGCAAGTGCTACTGGGGCAGTTGAATTTCGCATGCTGGGTAGTGAGAGCGGGACGGACATTTTGCAGGAGACTGAGCAGGTCACTGGCAGGCCTCACGCTACCAGACAACCACATGCGTTTTTCAGCAGGGACAACGGAAGACTTAAGAATGTGGTGCAGGTTCTTGGAGGAATTCAATGGGATACCCATGTACGTGCCAGAAGAGTGGGAGTGGGATGCACGGATATTCGCGGACGCCGCCGGAGCAGGCTGGTTCGGTTTGTATTGGCAGGGAAAATGGTGAGTGGAAGAGTGGCCGCCTCATTGGAAGAATGGACGCACAAGCATTGCTTTCATTGAATTGTTTCCGCTAGTAGTTGCGGTCATGCAGTGGGGGCGGAGGCTAGCGCATAAAAGGGTCACTTTCAGGGTAAACAACATGGCGGTGGTGCAGGTGGTCAACAAGCAGTCTGCAAGAGATGAAAAGTCTTTGCGAATATTCATGTTGAGTTGCTTAAGGTATGACATTCAGTTCAGAACAAGGCATGTCCCGGGAGTAGACAATGACTTTGCGGATGCTTTGTCTCATTTGCAGTGGGAGAGGCTCCATGGGCTGGCCACGGAGGCGAACACTCACAAGACACTGGTGCCCGAATGGGATGTGGTCTGTAGGAGAAACATGATGCTGCACTGGTGGTAGGGTCATTGGCGCTTTCCACGGGGAAGGCCTACAGACTAGCGTAGCAGGAATTTCTGCAGGGATGTGCGAAGAGGAGGCCTGGGACATGGGCCAGGGAGGAGGATGTCATTCAGTTTATCTTAACCTTGATTGAGAAGGGTTTGTCGAAAGTTACCATAACGGCGAAGCTTGCAGGGATAGCTTTCATGGGCTAATTAGTGTGGGGCTATGCCCCAACGGCAGGTGAGCTGGGCAAGAGGTTGCTAGAGGTTTGGGCCAGGGAGACGGGTAGCGGACAGCGGGTTAGGTTACTGGTGAATAATGTGCTGTCGGGCAGAATGATAGAGGTGTTACCACATGTATGCTGCAGCCGGCAGGAGGCGGTATTGTTTGCGGTGTTAATGTCTTGGCTATATTGCAGAGCATTACGGGTTTCGGAGCTGTTGGGAAGGCATGGGATTCCAGGGCTTCAATGGAAGGAAGTACAGGGTTGCGAAAAAAGGAGTGATGCAGTCTGCATCCTCCTCAGGAGATCGAAGACAGATCAAAGGGGACGGGGAAGTCTGTGGCACTGTGAGCCAGAAAGGTGAGTGTTTGATTTGCTCAAACGCTCTGTCCATCATCCCCCTTGGTATCGACCAGAAAGGATCCCATGATCTGCCCGGTACGATGGGGGTGCCTTTTGCGGGGAGGAACAAGGAGGGAGGTGGGAGACTTTTTTTGAAGGACCTCGGACGGGAGGTCACAGTGGCACCGCTTCTATGGGCCATGAGATGGGCGTTAAAAGTACTGGGGGAGGTTCCTGAGGTGTTTGGCACACACTCTTTCAGGATTGGGGTGACCTTGATGCGGCAAACATGGGGTGGGGCTCATATAAGTTGAAACAATTGGGACGCTGGTCATCAGACTGCTACATACGCTATATTAAAGCAGGGAGGGGTGGTTTGGGGTGAAGGTGGAATGTGAATTTTTTCTCACGCATGTGTCTTTGCAGGTGCAGTAGCAGGGCCAGAGACGAAGCGCTCACAATCTGGACTATTGGGCATTTGTTTGTGAAATGGGCAGAAAGACTCGAACAAAAAATCGGAAAAGGCGTTAATCTAGAATTGGACCCGGGGTTGTTTAAAGTCAGTTGGCACGGAAAAGGGGACATGCGTTGGCACAAGTTTTTTTTCCCCCTTTTAAATAAATGAATGCGTCAACATGTTTGTTCAGATCTGCTGTTATTTCATTTGGAGGAGAATGATTTAGTGGTTTGCAAATGAATGAATGAATGAAATGAAAAGAGTTTTTATAAAGCACGGTATCTACCCTGAGGCGTCCTAGCGCTCTGGACGGTGGATGTAAAGGAACAGTGTGAGCTAGTCTGATTTATTAAACAACAGGGTTTTTAACTTTTTGCGGAAGGGCAGTAGATTGGGCTCTGATCGCAGATGGATGGGGAGGGAGTTCCAAAGTAGTGCCGCGCTGTAGGAGAACGAGCGGCCGCCACATCTAGCTCTCCGGATCTTGGGAACGGTGGCCTGGAAGGAGGAGGCAGATCTGAGCTGTCTGTTTGGGCGGTATGGGGTGATGGTTGCACCCTTTTTCCAGAAGGTCCGGTGGGCGATAGACAGGCTCTTGAATTCAATTCTGCTCCAGTTGGCCAAGCTCCTGAGGCGATTGCAACGTATCCAGAACGCGTCAGCACGTCTCATCCCCCGCCACAGCCACATCACACCCCACCTGAGAGACCTGCACTGGCTCCCCGTCAACAAGAGGATAACCTTCAAGCTCCTCATTCACGCACACAAAGCTCTCCACAAGACCGGCCCAGCATACCTCAACACTCGACTCAACTACACCCCCACCCGCCAGCTCCGCTCCGCCAGCCTCGCCCTCGCCACAGTCCCCCGCATCCGAGGAACGATCACCGGCGGCAGATCCTTCTCCCACCTCGCCGCCAAGACCTGGAACACCCTCCCCACCAACCTACGACAGACCCAGGACCTACTGGCTCTTCGATCACTAGCAGCACTCCCCCCCCCCGCGCCTTGATGATTGATTGTCAGTATAGAACCCAACAATGGTTGTTTTCTATCAAGTCTTGCCATACACGGTAACACGTGGTAAGGAAGTCACCACTGCGCTCCGCTATGGTGATCCATTAAGTTTAGCCATACATGGTAACGCGTGGTATGGAAGTCACCACTGCGCTCCGCTAAGGTACATCCCAGTCTCTAATGCTCGTTGACTCCACAAGCTGAAATGGTAGCAACCCAAGCCCTGACACCGTAATGCGCTGCTCCAATACTCACACCGCTGCATTCCACTCAGTTAACACGAAGGATCAAAACACCTTCCCCGGCTCCAATAATCAGACCTCTCTCGTCGAGTCTTGTCAGCAAGCCCAGAGTACTCACAGAACCGCAATACAACAATGATGCCGGAACAGGTACGGAGCAGCTCCTAAAACGGGCCGCAGGGAACTTTCTCACTCACCCGAGCGAGAGCGGCACGTCCAAACAAAATTACGCACATCAGTGTCTGCACTACGGCGTCTGAAGTACTTCCTCCCACCAACGGCCTCATGGGAAGTGTAGTTCATGCAATGCAGGCGCCGTTATGGTAGAATCCTGACACTATGTTTTGTAAGGTGCACCTGCCTTCAATAAATAAACAAAAACAATGGTTCTGTCGGGCATGCAAACTATTTCTTTTTTAAAGAATTATTTATTTTATGTATTATTCTACAACCTTAATTAATGATATCCGAAATATTTAAAAATGGAACACATAGCAAGGAATGCTGACGCAAATTTGATGAGCATCTTGTTGTTTTATATCAATTAAATCATTTATATATACTCATACGTTTGCAAGGCGGCTGTCAAAGCAAGGTGAAGCTTACAGTGATGTGTACTAAAGTGACATTTGTGCTCAGTGGTAAAACATGGTGCATATATTATGTACAAGGTGATTAAAACCACAGTATACACAAGGGAAGAGAAGGCCAGAATAGTATGAAAAACACAATGACTCTGATGCTTGTACAAATTGTTTACTCATTTGCACCCAGAGCCTTGATAGATCTGGACCATAGGAGATCGTCAACGTTTCAACCCAATAAATGCTTAATTACGAAGTTAAGGTGGGTCTTCATCAGGACAGGTTTGGAGGAGCAGGGGATGACAGCCTATGGATGAGGAAAGTATAAATCAAAATGTGTTACATAGGGGGCGTGGCTTACGCACCGTCGGGAGATGGCGTCTCCGCTGTGAGCTCCGCGGCGATGCGAGCCTTTGAAGTTGCTCACGGACCTCGGACTGCTGTGTAGAGGTTTCCGTAAGCGGTTCCAGAAGTCGGAAGGTGCCAGGACGAGTATGATGTTCCTGCCGATTCCCGACTGAGCTTTAAAACCCGCATTTTTGTTGCCGGTAATTCCTTTCAACTTCGGACGCGGGCGGCCGCCATTTTGTGCCGCCGTGCCCGCGTCCCTCTCTTCAATTGTATGCTTCATTACCTGGCATTATGCTCTGAATTAGCGTTCCTTGCACTGCACATTCGTTTTTTTTTCCCACTGCAGTGTGGTGTGGAGCTCTATCTTTACAGCCATTCTCTGTGGATACTTCTCATGGTTATTGCCTCTGTATCAATGCCTGTGGTAACTTTTGACCGCCATTTTGTGCTCTGATGCATTTACTCCTCTTTACTTTTTGGTGGTCCCTGCAACATCGCCTCCAAGGGGAATGCTACAGAATTTCATGGAACTGTTGAGTGTTTCTGGCTTTTTGGAGTATGCTCATGTTTCCTGCTTCTTATATATCCACGTTTTTTTTTCTTTTTTCTCTTCATTGTTGCAATGTGCTGCACATCATGATGCATACAAGCTTTGCTTGCTGATGGGTTTTTTTTTCATCCTAACCGCCAGTGTGTATATTGGCGCAACTGCTCGTTTTTGATATTTTTGAGGCTCCCATTATTCTGCTTACCTTATACAAGTCTTGGAGTATATTATGACTGATGCTCTCTTTGATTACGTGTCTCCACTCATTCTGGCAGTTTTGCATCCTGCTATATCCATATATGATCTCTCAGCTTTTTCATCTTGCCACTGGTCTTTTCTAAAATTACCATTTTATTTATTTATTTATTTATTTTTTCCCTTTTTTGAGCGAGACTGTTTTTGTGTCTATTTTTCCACATACAACTCCAAATATGTCTCATGAGTCCGGCAACTTGAAACATTCTGTCACTGGAACTAAGGTAAAGAGACCAAATAATGACCCTCCGTCTCCTACATCTTCTCCAAATCCTGTTCTGGACTCTATTTTGGAAGAGGTTCGTGGCCTTCAACCTTTCATGTCTGCTACCAATGTTAAACTTAGTCAAATTGAAGCAACATTGGCAGTTATGGATGGCAAAGTTTTAGAGTTGGAGCAACGTGTTAGCGACATTCAGGATGTTTCCACCAAGATCCCCTCATTAGAACAAGAGATTCTCAAGCTGAAACTTCACACCGAGGACCTTGAAAATCGTAATCGGAGGAACAACCTACGCCTTTACGGTCCTCCTGAAAATGTTGACGTGGTGTCTTTTCTTCAAAAATTTCTGATGGATCTTCTAGACCTCCAACCTACGGCGCATCCTCTTAATATCCAGAGGGCTCATCGTTTAGGTCGCCTTCAGCCTAATGCCGCTAAACCACGTGGTGTTATTATGTTGTTTCTTGAATTTACTGAACTGATGACTGTGTTGAGGGCTGCTAAACTTAAACGACGTCTTGTTTGGTCTGGTCACAATATTTTTATCTCTCAAGATCTCTCTACTGCAACGAATGCTCGACGCAAGGAATTTCTGAATCTTCGACATCTAATGAGACAATTGAATATCCAATATGGCATTCTGCATCCATGTTTTTGTAAAATCACACATAATGGTCGTACTCGCTCATTTGATGACCCAGACTATTTCTCCTTCTGGCATGGATACTAATGATTGATTTTTCCTCTCTCTATATATTACCTTTCCGGTCTGGTCCATTCTGAGTTCTGTGTTTTATTTTTATCCTCTACAATTTTCTCACCTTTTGTTGTTTCTATAGTCTCGAGGTGTTACTTTTTTTTTTTTCTTCCTTTCATCTGCTGTGTTGCTCGCTGGTGATGCGTTTCCTCTTCGGCGTCTCTGCGTCCATGTTACGTCGCTCTCTTTTCTCTCCTCAGGCCTGGCTCTTCTGCTTTGGCCTGTTCACTTTTATCTTTCTCTCCCTCTCTATCTGTTCGCCTTGTCTCTTTCTTTCTCTCCCTTTCCTCTCTACCTCTCTTTCCATTCCTAGTTTCTTTATGCATGCTTATCCCCCATTGACGTGTATCTCTACTGGTTCGTTTTATCCGAAGCATACTTTCTCTTGTTTTACAATGCTGTTATTTTTTATATGCTATCCGCAATGTTTGGATGCCTTGTTATTCTGTGTACTGTTCTTTGCTTATTCATTTCTGATGTGGTCTTTTTTTTCTTCCAGATGTTTTCCCACAGTGTTTTACTTCCCTTCGTGTACTTCCTTCCTTACCCTCCATTATGTGTAAACTTGTTATGTGGAATGTTCGTGGTATCGGGAACCCGGTCAAGCGTCAGAAGGTACTGTCTCATCTGTCCAAACTTAACTCTCATATTGTTTTTCTTCAAGAAACGCATTGTACTGAATCTGAATCACTTAAGTTAAAGAGACAGTGGGTTGGCCAGGTTGTTCACTCTTCTACTTCCAACAAAAAAGGTGGTGTTGCCATATTGTTTCATAAATCCCTTTCTGTACAGACTTTAAATACTCAAAATGATGAAGATGGTCCATGGGTGATGGCAAAGATTGTAGTCCAAAATAAAACCCTAATTTTATTGAATATTTATGGTCCGGTTAAACCCGATCCCCAATTCTGGCATAATATTAAAATTTTACTTTCCTCACTTGATTGTCCCAATGTGATTGTTGCTGGCGATTTTAATCAATGGCTAGACCCATTTTCTGACAGGCTATCCTCATCAAAATTTAACCCGGATAAAACTCATAAAGCTTTTCAGTCTGCCATCACCTCTCGACCTATGTATGATGTTTGGAAGACCTGTAACCCTGATTTGCTTGAATACACCTTTTATTCCAATGTACACCACACAAGATCTAGGATTGATTATATTCTGGTTAGTAAATCTCTATTGCCCTCTATTCAAACCTCTGATATAGGTTCCATTTTTATTTCTGACCATGCTCCTGTTCATGCCACATTAGATTTCTCTCTAACTTCCTCTCGATTCAGTCGATGGAAACTAAACACTCACCTGTTATCTGACACTGTGTTTGTTAAAGAGGCTACTACTTTTACTAATGAATTTTTTACCTTCAATAATCCTATAGATACTAATATTCCTAATAATTGGGATGCCTTTAAGGCTTCTTTCCGTGCTTTTACCATCTCTTATGTTTCCAACAAGAAGAAGGTGTCACGGAAAAAATATGAGGATCAACTGAGACACATTAAACAATTAGAACATGAATATTTCACCTCTAAATCATCATCTGCCCTTAATCAGTTAATTAAAGCTAAGTCGGATCTTAATAAATTGGCTACGTCGGAGGCTTGTAATATCCTTCTAAAAATAAAATCTAAATACCATGGAGGCCAAAACAAAGCCGGTCGTATGTTGGCTAATTATTTAAAGATTAAGTCCGAACGTAAAACGATTGGTCCTATCCTAAATGAATCCTCTAATACTAAGGTTTCATCGGATGAAGAAATTGCAGATGTTTTCCACGATTACTACCAATCCTTGTACTCTGATGATACCTTCCCCTCGACTCAGAATTTACACACTTTTTTCTCTCAACTTCCATCTCCACCCTCCCTGCCTGATGAGTTTGCTGCCTTAAAACAAGATATTTCCTCTCAGGAGATAATTAATGCAATACAATCACTGAAAAAGTCCAAGGCCCCCGGGCCTGATGGCCTCACCGCTGAGTTTTATACCACATTTTCCTCTCTTTTTGTTCCTAAACTCTTGGTGCTTTTTAATTTTTTTATTTCTGATGCAAAGGCCTCTGGCTCCTTTATGGATGCATTGATTGTCATCATTCCCAAACCAGACAAGGACCACTCCTACTGTAAAAACTATTGTCCCATTTCTTTAATAAATTATGATTGTAAAATCTTTGCAAAAATTATTGCCACCCGTCTTGAGAATGTTATTCCCCTATTAATTAATACTGATCAAGTAGGTTTTGTTAAAGGCAGGTTGGCATCAGATAATGCACGCATGTTTGCTAATGTTATTTCTTCTGCCAAAAAATGTAAATCTCCCTTAGCTGCCCTTTCTTTAGACGCAGAGAAGGCCTTTGACCGCATTAATTGGCAATTTATGTTTGCAACTCTCCAATGGTTTGGTTTTGGGCCCTCTTTTATTTCTTTAGTTAAGCTTTTATACTCGTGTCCCAAAGCTAGTATTTTTGTTAATAATCACTTTTCCAAGTCCTTCCCTCCTTTCTAGAGGCACCAGACAAGGTTGTCCTCTCTCTCCTTTACTTTTTATACTTTGCCTTGAACCTTTTTTAGAACGTATTTGTATTAATCCACAAATCAAAGGCTTTCAGTATAACTCTCTTGAGACTAAAATCTCTGCCTATGCTGATGATATATTAATTTACATGTCTGATCCCACTGACTCCCTTCCTCCTTTTTTGAATGAAGTGCGGTTGTATTCTAGTATTTCTGGCTATAAATTGAATCTTTCCAAAAAGAGGTTCTACCCTTGAACTCTTCCTGTTATCAATTTATGTTTGACAATACTGAGTTTGCTTGGTGTCCTTCCAAAATAAAATATCTTGGAATCTGGTTTTCCCCCTCACTACGGGACACTCTTAAGCTCACATTTAATGCTCTAATATCCAAACTCAGGTCACTTTTACTTTCCTGGTCCCCATTATTCCTTTCATGGTGGGGTAGGTTAGACACCATTAAAATGATGATTGCTCCACATAATTTATACACACTTTCAATGCTTCCTGTCAAAATTCCCCTTTTTTATTTTTCTCAACTTAACTCTCTCTGTTCAAAATTCCTGTGGAGTAACAAACACCCGCGTATTGCTATTTCCAAGCTTATTCGTCCTAAGGGTGAAGGTGGGGTACGTTTTCCCAATTTCAAACTGTATCACTCTGCTTTTATACTTAGACAGTCCTTTGCATTAGCTTATGATTTTGGTGATGTTCCCCTTCCTACTTGGATTGTTTATGAGCGCTTCCTTCTCAACGATTTTTCCTTTTCAGATGTTATCTTCTTGTCCAACAGTACTTTTTTATCTACACATCCTATTTTAAAATATTCTAAATCCCTGTCGTATTCTACCTTCTCTGATGGTTTTACACCTGTCCAATGTTTCTTATTCTCCTCCCTATGGTTTAATAAATTTCTTAAGTATAAGGGTAAATCTTTTTACTTCAAATACTGGAAAGAAAAGGGTATCCAATATGTCCATCAACTGATATGTCTTGGTTCTATTATTCCTTTCTTTACACTTCAGACCACCTATCACTTATCAGACTCTTCCCTTGCTCAATATACCATTATTTCCAATGCCATCCAATCACACTTAGCTACTTTTGTTCTACCTAATGATTCACCCTCTCTCACCCCTTCTTCCTCTTTATTCTCGCTCTTCCCTACTCATAGACCTAAAGCTGCCCTTGTTTATAAATTACTGTTATCTAATGTTGATGAAAGACCTAAATCCCATATTGAAACTGCATGGGAAACTGACTTATCTGTGTCTTTTTCTATCGCTACCTGGGATAAGTTGTGGTCCAAATTGTTCAAGGTTTCTCCTGCTGCTCATATCACGCAATCCCTGTATTTTATTTATAACAGAGCCGTTATTACACCTGTTTGTATTTCAAAATTTTCTACTTCATCTTCTCAGATGTGTTGGTCATGTTCTAATGTTAAAGGTACGTTAATGCACCAATTATATGAATGCTCTAATGTTTTCTCATTCTGGAGATCAGTTTGGGATATATGTTTGACAGTTTTTCATTGTACTTTACCATTGTCATTTAAAAATGTTTTCTTAGGTTCTTTATCTCCTGATATCAATACCACTTCCCCTATTTCCTTGTTATTTGACCTTTTTATTGCACTTGCTTTCAAGGTTATCTTATCCTCTTGGAAAGATACTTTTAAAATTTCTTTAGTAACCTGGTGGAATTTTGTTTGTGATGAACATAGGATTGCTACTGTTTCTTCTTTCTCCCTTTCCCGCAAGATTAAATCTGACCTTTTATGGCTACCTTTTACTACATATCTCTCTACATCTGCACCTGTATTCTAGCTTCTTCTCTTTTGTTATCTTTTCCTCCTTTTTCTTTCCTCCCTTTTCTTTTTTCCCCTCTTCCTCCTTTTTCTTTTCTCTCTTTCCTGTCTCCCTCTCTCTTTCTCCCTTTCTCCCCTCTTTTGAATGATATATGTTTCCTTTTTCTTCTCATTATGGTACTTATTTTGTCCTTTTTCGTATTTCCCTGATTATTAAGTATATTTTGTATTTTACGCTTTTTGCTGGTACTTATACTCCATTGTACTGCTTCTTGTAAAACTTTAATAAAAATCTCCTAAACAAAAAAAACAAAAACAAAAAAAAAATGTGTTACATATAGGAAACCAGTCATGGTACGCAAGTTGGAGGTAAGATCATGGTGAGAACACTCACCCTCAGTAAATCACAGAATCAATCGTGATTTGTAGGTCATCATTAAAAGCAACCAATCCAAGTGGTTCGATCTATGGGGGGAACATATGAGTATTAGACAAATCTGACCTCAGGTCCCGCCTATGGTTGTCGTACCTCACATGTTAAAACTACAAAACCAGGGCACACAAGCCCACTAGAGAAAACTCACCAGCCGTGGTCTTGCTGTTGGCGTGGGAGATCTAAAAGGAAGCAGGATATTGGATTTAGGTTACGCCTGCTAAGTGTGGATAAGATAAAATTATCCCTTCAAGTCATCCGTCAAACCCCACTCGGGGGCTTACCTGATGTGTTAAAACGACTTTCTAGATGCACAGGGAAGTTTTCAATATAAGATGCGAAGCCAGGCGTGAGTCCTGGGTCAACGCTGCCGTCTCATAGCCAGCCATGGCATTAGTGACAGGCTTAGATAAGCGCTCACTCTCGCAGGCGTGTGAGCACGTGCGACGTGATGTGGCCGGCAGCAGCTTGATGCCAATGGGTGGGTGGTTTATGGCGTAACTAAGCAACGGGGAGCGCGTCACTTTTCAAGAAGTAAATACTCGCAAGCGTCTGCAGCCTGAGACGCTGGCATTGCCTATTGCTGACATCGTGTTGATGCAGGTATCCTCGTGTAGAGGCCAAGACTCAAAAGGGAATAAAATCACTGACAAAGGAAATGAATGTAGTTACATATACGATCAGTGCAAGAGAGAGGATCTCCATATTTTTACAGATTGAGGCGGCCACAGTCTCATTTGCCAATAATCCAAGTGGTTAAAACTTACGGGCATAGTGTACCTGTAATAGTTGATAATTATACAGTCATACAATTAGCTAAACAGCCTAATTACATGCACAATCGGTGTCGGGTAATGTTCTCTTGCGTGCACCATTATGGGCAAGAATTACTTAAACAACCCAATTACATGCACAATCAGTGCCGGGAAATGATCTCATGTGTAAACCATTTTGGGCAAGAATCGCCACACCAATTTAGAACAGTTTGTAGGTGGCACTTAAGGTACATATACAATCAACATACAGTTAAACAGTCTGTGGACATAACAGGGTACGGGCAGTTTTCATGTGCATATCAACAAGAGGGAATGAGCACTCTTTTATAACTGCCCCATCTGTTTCCTACCGACCAACGGGGCTCCTTGTACCTTACACCTCACTCTGCTCATATGTTGCAATACTCTCGATTTTACCTTCTGGGTAGTCTGCCCTATATATAGCATATTGCACAGGCAGTGGATGGCATACACCACATTGGTACTCTTGCAATTTGTGAATAGGGGCCCGATGGTTGAGCACTTCACTACACACAACCATCCCCCAGAGAGCCTACGATGGCGAGTTTGGAGAAAATCTGAGCCCTAGAAGCTGTTCCTTATCTGAGTCTCTGAACTTCAAAAAATGTAGGGACATATTATGAAGAAACAGCGTTAAAAGTATCGCCGCTTTAGCGGCAGGAAACTGCCGGTAATGCCGCGATAATGGGCTTGATAATATGCCGTTGTGAATTCCCATAGAAGCCCATGTTCTGGTGTGAAGACGGGCTTCTATTGGAATTCTCAAAGGAATATTATCAAGCCCATTATCGCCGCTTTAGCGGCAGTTTCCCGCTGCTAAAGCGGTGATAATTTTAACGTCCTTCTTGATAATATGCCCGTAGGTGGATTCATTCCTTAAACAATCAATCAATCAATCAATCAATCAAAGTACTTGTAAAGCGCGCTACTTACCCATGAGGGTCTCAAGGCACTGAGGGGAAGGGGTGCCGCTACTGCTCGAAGAGCCAGGTCTTGAGGAGTCTTCTGAAGGCGAGCAGGTCCTGGGTCTGCCGTAGGTGGGTAGGGAGGGTGTTCCAGGATTTGGCGGCAAGGTAGGAGAAGGATCTGCCGCCGGAGGTTGTTCGTTGGATGAGGGGGACAGCGGCGAGGGCGAGGCTGGCGGAGCGGAGCTGGCAGGTGGGGGTGTAGAAGCTGAGTCTGCTGTTAAGGTAGGCTGGTCCGGCGATGTGGAGTGATTTGTGTGCGTGGCTGAGGAGCTTGAAGGTGATCCTCTTGTCGACGGGGAGCCAGTGTAGGTCTCTCAGGTGGGGGGTGATGTGGCTGTGGCGGGGGATGTTGATGATCAGTCGGGCGGAGGCGTTTTGGATGCGTTGTAGTCGTCGTAGGTGTTTGGCTGGGATTCCTGCGTAGAGTCAGTTGCCGTAGTCCAGTCTGCTGCTGACGAGGGCCTGTGTCACCGTTCTTCTTGTTCTTCTTGTTTCGGTCGGGATCCAATTGTAGATCCTGCGGAGCATGCGTAGGGTGTTGTAGCAGGAGGAGGAGACGGCGCCAAACTGTTTAGACATGGAGAGGGAGGAGTCGAGGATGAATCCCAGGTTGCGTGCATGGTCGGTGGATGTCGGTGCTGTTCCCAGTGTGGTTGGCCACCAGGAGTCGTCCCAGGCTGAGGGGGTGGGTCCGAGGATGAGTACCTCCGTGTTGTCCGAGTTCAACTTCAGACGGCTGTTCCTCATCCAGTCGGCGACGGCCTTCATTCCCTCGTGGAGGTTGGTTTTGGCGGTGTGCGGGTCCTTGGTGAGGGAGAGGATGAGCTGGGTGTCGTCGGCGTAGGAGATGATGTTGAAGTCGTGCTGGTGGGCCACTTGTGCGAGGGGGGCCATGTAGACGTTGAACAGCGTCGGGCTGAGCCCTGGGGGACGCCGCAGATGATGTCGGTGACCTCGGATCGGAAGGGCGGGAGGCGGATGCTCTGGGTTCTGCCGGAGAGGAAGGACGTGGTCCAGTCAAGGTCCTTCTCTTGGGATTCCGGCTTCTAGGAGGCGTGTCTTTAGAGTGCGATGGCAGACCGTGTCGAAGGTGGCTGACAGGTCCAGGAGGATGAGGGCTGATGTTTCGCAGTTGTCTAGTTGGCGCCTGATGTCGTCTGTGGCGGCAATGAGGGCTGTCTCGGTGCTGCGGTTGCGTCTGAATCCAGGATTGGGACGGGTTTAAGATGTTGTTGTCTTCCAGGTGGCGGGCCAGTTGCATGTTGACGATTTTCTCGATGACCTTCGCCGGGAACAGGAGCAGGGAGATGGGCCGGAAGTTCTTGAGGTCCTTGGCGTCCGCCTTGGGCTTCTTGAGGAGGGCATTGATTTCGGCGTGTTTCCAGCTTTCCGGGAAAGTCGCTGTTTCGAAGGAGATGTTGATGACCTTCCGTAGTTGGGGTGCGATGGCAGCGTCTGCTTTGTTGAATACGTGGTGTGGGCACGGGTCTGACGGAGATCCTGAGTGGATGGAGTTCATGACCTTGCGTGTCTCGTCGTCGTTGACGTTGGACCACGAGGTCAGGCGGTTGGTGCTGGTGGTGTTCACAGGGGAGGTGGGGTCTGGTGTAGTCGGGATGGTCATAGTTTTGAAACTGTCATGGATGTCAGCGATCTTGTGGTGGAAGAAAATGGCTAGTGAGTCGCACAGTTCTTGTGAGGGTGGTATGTCGTTGGCGTTGGCGCTGGGGTTGGAGAGTTCCTTTACGATGCTGAAGAGCTCTTTGTTGTCGTGTGCGTTGTTGTCCAGGCGGTCTTTGAAGGAGGATCTCTTGGCTAATCTGATAAGGTGATGATGTCTGCGGGTGGCATCCTTTTGGGCTGCGTGGTTGTCCGGAGTGCGTTCGTGGAGCCATATCTTCTCAAGTTCCTGGCATGCGCGTTTGGAGGCCTGCAGCTTGTCGGTGAACCAGGTGGCTCTCTTGCTGGCGTGGTTGTTGGAGGTTTCTTGAGTGGGGCGAGGGTGTTGGGCAGTCATTGATTCACTGTCTGAGGTTGCGGGCTGTGGTGTCTGGGTTGGTAGGGTCGGTGGGTGGGTTTTGGGCGAGGGTGGTGATCAGCTGGTCTTTGGTGACTTTGCTCCAGCAGTGACGAGGTAGCGGTTGGGTGCGGTGGTGCGTGGTTGGTTTGTTGAAGGTGAAATGGATGCAGTGGTAGTCGATCCTGTGGAGTTCGGTGGTGTGGTTGAAGGCTACCTGGGTGCCTGTGGAGAAGATAGGGTCCAGCATGTGGCCGGCGGTGTGGGTGGGTGGGGTGATGAGTTGTCCGAGGCCGAGGTTGGCGAGGTTGTCAATAAGGGTGGTGGAGTTGGCGTCGTTGTTGTTCTCGAGGTGGAAATTCAGGTCCCCGAGGAGGATGTAGTCCGTGGAGGTGAGTGCGTGGGTGCTGGCGAGGTCGGCAATGGAGTCGCCGAATTGGACTCGGGGTTCGGGTGGTCTGTAGATGAGTGTTCCTCTGAGGGTGGTGTTGCGGTCGCTGTGGATCCGGAAGTGCAGGTGTTCGGCGGTGTTGAGAATGTCGTCTGAGTGGGTGGCGACCTTGAGGGTGAACTTATGGACGATGGCTATTCCTTCTCCAATTCCATTGACGCGATTCCTGCGGGTGATCTTGTAGCCGTCCGGGATGGCTGTGGCGATGTCGGGCGCCGAGTAGTCATTCCACCAGGTCTCGGTCAGGAAGGCCACGTCTGGGGCAGAGGTGTCGAGCAGATACCAGAGCTCGACGGCCTGTTTGCGTGCGGAGCGGGTGTTGAGGAGTATGCAGCAGAGGTGGTTGGGTCCAGTCCTTGGGGGTTTGGTGGTTCTGTCGCAGGTGAAGCTGCAGGTATGGCAGGAGAAAGGTCCTTGAGTCCGTTTCGGGGCGGCTTGGAAGCAGGTGTGGTTTCGGCCGGCGTTGAGTGCGTGGAGGGTGCTGGCGTCGTAGCAGAGTCTGGTGTTGTGGCGTTCGCGGGGTTCATGGGGTCCAGGGGTTCTGGCGCTGGGCGGGGTCCAGGCGTGGACGGGCGCAGATGGGCTTGCCTTTGGCATGCCAGCGGCGCGCCTGCTGCGCGGTCTCCATAAGAGGGGGAAAGGGAGGGAGGAGCAGCTGGGAGGCGGGAGCGGGGTGGCCAATGGGGAGCAGGGGGGCAGGGCCACAGGGACGCAGCGGCGGGAAAGGATCGGGAAACGGCGGGAACCAGCGGGCGGCAGGAAGCAGGACACGAGGCAGCTGGCGGCCGTGTGGTGGCGTGGGGAGCGACCTGCCTGCGAGCAGGGTCAAAGGTCGCTCACAGTAACTGAGGGACTCAACAAGCTTGAGGAAACTTCTAGACAGATGGGGCAGTTATAAAAGATTGCTCATTCACTCTTGTTGATACGCACATGAAAACTGCCTGTACCATGTGTGTCATCTATTATGTCCACAGGGGGAAAAATACCAACTGTCCTGCGATAGGAAAACGGTGCACGCTATGTCAAAAAGTAGGACATTTTCAAACTGTTTGCAAAATTGGTAACAGAAAATTAGCGAAGATCAATAGTATAGAAATTTTGGGGAAATGCTGACATGTGTCCTTATTATTTAAGTAATGTTGTCATTACAGTTGAATGCATAACCATATTCAATTTGAAGCAAAGGAAGGGTCCAGTATGTGATGCTGGACATGTTAATTTGAAAGTTATGGCTGATTCTATATTGCCAATAACAATTCTATTAGATGTAACACTTCAGGCGAATTGGGGTGATAAAGGTCAAAATAGGGCTGTACCTTGCACACGGAGCAGAGAATCCTGTAGTTCTGGGGCAATTACCATTACCATTGGTTGAAGAAACCCCATATTTTTTTTTAAATTCTTTTTATTAACACATACAACAAAAGAAAATTAAAGGCATCGGGTGACACTCGAACACTCTTCCATTTTACAAAATACTGATCATAAGGTTTTAGTAGGGATCAGTGCGAGTCCAGCACTACAGTGTCTTCCTTTGCAACTGGGGGAACATAAATATCTCCTCTGTAGCCATTCCAAGCACCACAGATTTTCCCCCATCTCCCGGGCCTCCCCCTGGCAACATATACCGATCTTTCTCTAAACATGCACCAATCTAAATCCTCCATCCATTTTCCAATCTGGGGGGCCTGACTGGCTCCCCATTGCTGAGCGATGTTGCGTTTGGCTACAGCACATGCCAATGTAACCCATGTCTTCCCGTGTGCAGTAAGATCGGTCGGCTCCCATACAATTAGGAGACAACGGCGTGCCTCCAACCCCAATTCCACTCCCGACACTTCTCGTATCTTATCATGGACTTTGACCCAGTAACTCCGTATGTCTGTACAATCCCATAATATATGCATGAATGTTCTGGCCTCCCCGCATCCCCTTCGACACTCTCCATTCACAGCCAAACCCATTCGCACCAGTCTAGGTCCTGTAACGTAAGATCGATGAAGGATCTTCAACTGCACTAACTTGAGTCTCATCTGTATTGCAACTACTCTCGGAGAAGACACGGCCTCCCTCCAGTCCTCATCATCCAAAACTAGGCCATCATCATCCCATTGTTCCCTGATAGTTACAAGTGGGTCCTCAGTATAGTTAATAAGATTTTTATAAATCAGGGAAATTGTTTTGATCGGAAGATGTCCGTCCAGCACTCGGTCCTCCAACGGAGAGGCCTCTGGGGGCGTAACTCCACGGGGGATATTGGCAAGCAACGCATGCCTAACCTGCATATATCGATACCGCTCGCTCTCCTGCAATTGGTGCAGTTTCTGCAGAGCCTAGAATGTGAGGATTCTGTCCTTCCCCCACATATCCCTGACCTGTGAGATCCCGATGAGATGCCATTTGTCAAAACCTTTCGTCTTCCATAAGCCTCCCAGACATTCTGAGTTCCATAGCGGCTTAGCCAAAGTTATATTCACATCCCATTTGAGAGACCGAGTAGCCTCATGCCACACCTGTACCGCAATTGCCGCTGGCCTGACCAGGGGAAATCGCCCCTTTCTGGCATAGAGAGCCCTGGTATATTCACTGCCCGGCATCTGTCCACGGTCCATCGCGTATCCGGGGTCAAGCGGCGATCCATAGATTGCTTGATTGATCGCCGCCAGTTGGGAAGCCCAATAATACTTCTGGATATTCGGCAGGCCGATCCCCCATCATACCAGGGTAGCGTAAGTTTGGAAAACGCAATCCGTGGTCTACCGTCCAAAAGAAGCTGCCTCTGAAGGGACTCAATTTCCTTAGAATATGAGGGGGGTACCGGGTCCAAGGTGTTTTGGAGTGAATATAAGAAGCGGGGAAGGGCCTTCATTTTAAACAGGACGGTGCGTCCCAACAGGGAGAGCGGCAATGATTTCCATCTCGCCACATCCCTCCGGAACCTAGCCAGTGGGGGCACCAGATAAGTATCATACCTTATCTTGGGATCCATTGACACAAATATGCCCAGATATCGAAACCCCACCAACTCCAATTTCACTGGGCAGTTTGCGGTGATATCAGGGGGATCACCGCTTAGAACAAAAAAGACTGACTTCGTCCAGTTAATGGCAAAGCTGGAATACCTCTCGAATATGGCCAGGACATCCAGAAATACAATCAATGAGCTCCTGGGTGCGGTCAAATACAGCAGGATGTCATCCGCGTAAAGCATTATTTTATCATCCCACTCCGACGTCCACCTCAACCCCCTAATCGAGCGGCTCAAGTGCAAGCGCAAACAACAGTGGGGAGAGAGGACATCCCTGTCTAGTGCCCCTCCCAAAGGGGAAGTCCGCATACCTGTGATTATTCACCACCACTCTAGCCAGAGGACCAGAATACAGAAGACGGACCCAATTTACAAATTCCGGTCCAACGCCCATCTTGCCCAAGACAGCAAAGAGATAAGGCCACTCGACTCTATCGAAGGCCATGGTAGCATCCAATGATAACAGGACTGCCGGTTCATGTATTTTTGACACGCCACCCAGGATCCCATGCAATCTACGTATATTGAGGGCTGTATTGCGTCGTGGCATAAAGCCGGATTGATCCGGATGGATCAGTGTCGTAATGACTTTTACCAGTCGAGTCGCCAGTAGTTTTGCTTACACCTTTGGTTCGGCGTTCAAGAGTGAGATCAGCCGATAAGAGGAACACTCTACCCTCGGTTTACCGTCCTTGTGTATGACTATAATATTGGCTACTCGCTGATCATATGGAAGCTGACCCTCCTCCCTACTCTCAATAAACATTTCTCTGAGGTAAGGAGCCAGTTTGTTGGCGTTCCCTTTATATAGCTCTATGGGGAGCCCGTTCGGGCCAGAGGCCTTCCCGGAATGGACCCCTCTGATGGCCTGCACCACTTCGGCGTTCGTAAAAGGGGAATCCAGGTAGTCCCTGTCCTCATCCGATAGAGTGGGCATCGGGCTATCACGTGTCATGTCCGCGTTGTCAGTCTCAGTGTATCCACCTTCCGCTGTATACACTGCCTTATAATAGCTTGCGAATTCTTCCACTATTTGTTGTGGATCTGTTATTCTACCCGAGCCTGCAGTCAGTAATTCCAGCACTAGTTGTGACACCCATTCCCCCTTTTCCAGCTACGCAATCAATTTCCCAGCCTTGTCACCGTGTTCATATATCCTACTCTGAGTATCTGCATGTTGCATCTTAGCCCTATCTCTAGCCAAACTCCTGTACTCATCTCTGAGGAGTCGAAGGCGGTGCATTTCCTCCGAGGTGGCGTCTATCGACACCTCCCTCTCCAAGGCCATCAACTCTGCCTCCACCTTATCAACCTCAGCCCGACTCTTCCTCTTTTTCCCCGAGATTATCGACAGTACCTACCTTCTAATGACAGTCTTGTATGCTTCCCACAGGGAAAGTTTTTTTGACTCCACCGTGCCCTCATTATCCTGGAAGTATCCATCGGTAATTCGTAAAATCTCCTTCTTAGTGTCAGGGTCCCTCAATCGGCAAGCGCTAATTGGGGCAATTCTAGCCACATCCCCCTGACCAAGCTCAACTCCAAGCCAGACCGGCGAGTGATCAGATACTCCTCTAGCCAGATGTCGCACTTCATGGATCCATGCTGCCTGCGGCGCCAGCACCAAGACATAATCTATCCTCGAGAGGGAGTTATGTGCCGCTGAGGCGTGCATGTATTGATTTTCACCAGGGTTTTTCATTCTCTACCCATCAACCAGTCCAGTGGTTTCTACAAAGTCTGATAACCACCTACGTGACGGCAGAAAAGCCCGGACAGGGTGTCTATCCACTTCACCATTCATCACTGCGTTAAAATCTCCCCCCACAATCAATACCCCAACAGGTAATGTCAAAACAATTTTACACAGGTCATGAAAGGTGTCAGTCTGTAGGGCCAGTGGGACATACACAGACCAAAATGTAACGGTTCTCCCCTACCACAACCCCGAGATCCCAATGTATCTGCCTCTATTGTCAGCCCATGTGGCCTTGATGGTTAGCGGAAAGGAGTTCTTAACTAGTATCCCCACCCCCCTTGATCCAGTGGTGAATCCTGCGTGCGCCACCAGCTTGTATCTAAGCATGGGCGGATCTAGCGGATCTCGCGTACGCGAATTTGCGGATTTACGGATTCGCAATCCGCGAAAATACGCGAACTCTCGCGGATTGGCGGATTTTCCCGTTTTTTGTGTTGGCGATTGTTCGCGAGGATTTGTGGACAATTTCGCAATTGCGAACTTACTTTTCGGCTCGCAACGGCCACGACTATGTTGTTTCTACGTCTGGTTTATCATCACAGGTTCACAGCACCCTCTGTTTCACCACTGCCACCCTCTGGGACACCCATGCCACCCTCTGGTACATCCTCACTGCCACCCATTAGGTTTGTTTATCACTGTAGATTATGGGGGTTGAAAAAAGCAAGCACACCTCCCCTACTTCAACTGCCATGAATTAATTTGGGGTTGATTAATGTGTCAGTTATTTTGAAAGTTCCAGTCTGGCTGGCACCTGCTTCCTTCCTTATCTGTAATTTGCTTTCTGTTGCAGTGCAATTTTTTTTCACAGGACCTTTATGGTCTACTTGTAGCTATTCTATGAGCCTGCTGTTTGGGTCATAGCAGGGTCATAGAATAGTTGCAAACTCTGGAGGGGCCCCTCAGGAAGCACTAGAGGGAATGTTACTAATGTTAAGTTTGAACTTTTGCACCTGCTCATTGCTTTCAGTTTAGCCAAAATCGTTTTTTCTGCAATTTCGCGCGTTTTTTGGGGCGCGAATCCGTGCGAGATCGATTTCGGAAGCCGCGAATGCTTGCGAATACACAAATTTTTTTTTTGCGGCTTGTATGTTCGCGTGATTTTGTGCTTGTTCACAAGGCGCTTGTAGCTATACGTTTGCCAAGTTACCCTAGCGGTCGTACACGGGCACGGCCATCTTGTTTGCGTGACGTAATTCTGTTTCCGGCCGCTATGTGTAATCTCGCAAAGTGTGCTGCTCGCTAGTACAATTTCGCGCGTGCTCGCGAGGAAAATCTCACGCGAACTTACCCACGCGGTCGTGAACGGGCGCGGCCATCTTGTTTCTCATTCATTGCAATGGTTCTGGGCATGCTTTCTGTATCCTCTCTGAATCTCTGCCATCCTTTGCTTGTTTGAAGTTTATTTGATCTATTTTACTTATTATCTATCCCTCTATTTTTCTAGCTCTATATTTTTGTGTTTTCTGCTACTTTTAGTTACTTTTAAACTACTTTTTTAAACTCTTTTCTTTTCTTCTTCACTATTCTATTTCTTCTTTATCATTTAACTTTATTTCTGCCCAGACCATGGTAAAGGGAGCCGGGAAGCACCCTGAGAAGGGGAAGGGTCCCGCACCCCGTGCCCGGCTCCCGTGCGGGCGTTTGAGGGGGGAGCAAGTGGTGCCACGGGAGATCTTTAGCGCGGAGGAGGTGGGCGCACTAATCTTCTACGTCCAGCGCCGCCTCCCCAAGACCATCCTGGGAGGCGGCAAGATCGCAACCGGCTATGGCATCCGGGAGCGCCGGAAGCGGTGGGAGAAGGTGTGCCGGGCCATGTTTAAGCTCTCTGGGGTCCGGCGCACCTATAACCAGGCCACCCACCGCTGGACGGATGTCATGGACCGGGAACGGGACTTGCTGGACGCGCTCGGCGTAGAGGTCCCCGGGCTTGGTGAGTAGTAGTAGCTATTCATCACTACTCTGTTTTATCCGTCTCTGTTATTTGCAAATCTTTGTTCTTTACCAAGAGCAATAATGCTGCCGATTACATTGTAGGTAAATTATATTTCAAAATCTTCTATGCATTTCAGGTGCACTGCTCTCCTTCTCAGTAGCCTTGCTTGCTACTATGCTTATTTGTTTTGTATTTTGTGTTCATTTCATTGGCCTGAGAAATTATGTATGAGTGTAGTGTAAAGATAAGAACTGCGTAATGCTAGACACTAAGGGTCATATTTTCAATTACCGGCGCATCCCTGCAAAGTAGCAGGGATGCGGCAGTAATTGTGTGCCATGCCACCACCACCCATTGGCCCAAAACGTCACAGAAGCCTTACGCATCTGTGCCGTAAAGGCGGCGCATTGCTGGAGTTGCGTGCCAACGATGGCGCAGCTCCAGCAATGCTCTGGGGTACCCTATCTCCCCAATGCTGCATCAAGCCGTACGTCGGCTTCAAGCAGGCGCAGGGTTTGAGTCATGCATCATTGTCCTAAAAGTGACTGATTGACATCTTGTAGATTTCCCTCAGCCACTTTTAGGATTCGTTCCTGTGCAGGAACGCCCTCCCTTGCGCCGGAACGCCCCCTGATGGCGCAGGGCTTTACAACGTGATGCATCTCCCATATGTGTTTTTTTTTAATATATACGCCGCACCAACACCATGGCGAGTCTTTTGTTCTGCCGCTGCGTCACAAAAGTCACGCAACAATGGAGGAAAATGAGCCGCAAGGGACTTCTAAATCAGCCCCAACAGACTGAAGTCCAGTCCTTCCTTTAGACACATGGCTATAAGAAGAAATAGTGGTGGTGGTGGGTGGATTGATAGTTTGAGTATTCACTGATCTGCAAGCAGGATGGACTTTGTCTGTCACTTCGCGTGCTGCGGACTGCTGCCTGCCAGGCCTAGGCAAACCTCTTTAGTAGTCTGTTTATTGAGTTACATAGGAACTTTCTAAGTCAACGGTCCGCAAATCAGGCAATACGAATAACGTAGTATACCACATGAGATAGATCCTGTGGAATAGTTGTCTATCTATTTGCTATTTCTCCAAAATATTTTGTTATTGTTCTTTTGAAATGTTTGATTTGGTTGACAAATCTCATCCATGTTTTCTGGTCTTTCTTTCTTTCATGTTTTACATCAGCTCCCCCCAAGGGCAAGAGGACACAGGAGGAGGAGGGTGCTGTTCAGGAGGATGCAGGCCAGGATCGGGCAGGCGAGGGCTACTTTGCTGGCCCCAGTAAGTTTTAATTTTAATAAAGAGTACCTATTTTTTCCTAGCGTTCCTCATTCGATTTTTTCTAAATCGTTTTTGATTTTCTTGTAGACTGGATCTAAATTCTTATCCTGCCTCGAATATGACTCCCTGTGGTATTACTAGATTATTCTTATTAGTCTGTCTGTGTAGCTAACTAAGATTGGACATTTGGCAATTCCATTGGACTCCCATTCTATTCAGCAATAGCTCTATGCACTGTCTCCTTACTGACTAGATAGTGTGGCAGAGTCATTTAGCTCCAGAAGTCACCGATGATTGATCCCCAATGATCATTAGATTATCCTACGCAGGACAAGAGTACGGAGTCACAGTCAAGAAGTGTCAGAGGCACTCATGCTTGCAAAAATTCCAAAACCTTTAGCTCATCCACTCTAGTCTGGAGGACCAAAAACAACAGAGTCTATTTAAGTTTAAAAGCTTTATTAAAAGTAAACACATTTATTAAAATCAACTTTGTCATAAAACTATTTAACTGAAAATTGAAAAGTGCTTAGTGCTGACGATTAATTGGACACATTTCTTGTGGTCGAGCCGAGCTCTCACCTGGTTTGAACTTGATCCTGGTCGTGTTCTTAGAAGTCAAGCTTCTGTCTGTTAGGAGAAAAAGTGGTGCGTGTTAAAAATAAAAAGCAAGCATTCATCAGTTGTGCATAAAAGTGCAGCAAGACAACAGCCTTCCCTGGAAAAAGGGACATTTTTACTTTAGAGTAGACAGTCACAAATTATTACATTGTATTCTGTTTTTTTAACATTTCTTTATTACTCCTAGACCAAATATTATATAGTAGTGAGTGGTGTATTCTAACATTCTTAAATGTACTTTGTAGGTGGAACATCTGGTGGCGGGGCCAGCGCGGAGGTGGTGGTGTTGGGCGAGGAGGACTCTGGGGAGGATGCGGTGCAAGTGCCGGCGGACGGTCCTGTGAGGGTTCGCACGGTGGTGGCGGGAACAGGTAAGCTATATATTCCTTACTTATTGAGATTGAAGACTGCATAGTGTGCTTTCTGCACGGGTGTATTACAAATCAACCAGGTAGTAGCCTCCTCGAAATGTACTTCGACTTAGCTGTGAAGTTTTTGGTGAGAAGAATCCCAATAAGATCTTAGATGAACGTGATGGATGGGATGAACGAAAAGCGAAAGAAGGGTGTAAGTAAGTGGGACGCGAAATTTTATGATGGCTGGCAAAGAAGAATGATATGTGTTTGCTTGGCCCCCGAGGTGGCTGGGAAGGAAAGAATATGGTATGGTGCATGGCTGGGTCAATGATGAAGCAAGGATGGGTGGAAGGACAGCAGCCTGGGTGGGTGAAACAGAAACTGTATGTGTGCGTATACTTTGAATGAATGGATGCCTGGAGCATGGTATTATCTGACTCTTAGATAGTATCTAGAGTAGATTGTCGCTGGATGAATTAAGTGTTACCTTGAAGAGCATGTACCACCGCACCCGCACGTCCGTTCCAGTGTAGGGAAGGCAAGGAAAAGGAATTTGTCCAATACTACCATGAATAGTAGCAGTACTTTGTATTGCAACTGCAAGCACAGCATATATCCGGTTATTACGGTGGACACTCCGTACCTCTCTTAATAACTTTAGTTTAGTTGTAGTACGTCATTCATGTGTGGGTGTATCACTGTTCACTCAATATTAAGCAAAGCACCTAAAGTCATCCCATATGTCATCAAATACGTCCCATGTGAAGTGATAGATAATCAAATTATTTAGCTTCTTCATTTTCCTTTTCTAGTACTCATTTGCACTGTAGGGTGAAAGGTAAATTAATTAAGCAGTAGCCCTTGTAACAGAGTATTCTCAGTGCCACCCGTAATAGAAAAGTAATAGCTTCACCACCTGCATGTACTGGACCGGTACAGTAACGCAAGTCTGTCTCACTCATCATGGTGTGCAACTGTTTTTCTCGGGTGCAAGTTCACGTACCAATTTTCCTAAACAAGAGAGAAGAAGAAGAATAAGACTGGTGTACTGTCATAGTCGACTGTAATGGAAGTCCACAGTGGTCGTAGAATTTGTTCATTAAACTACCACTAATGTTAGAGCAAGGATGCAGAAGTGGGAGGTTACATAGATACTGTCCTCAATAGTTATGTACTGTGCTTTCAATTTGCTACTTGTACTGTGACCCAACTTTCGGCTCAATCACTTTGTGTTATTAATGCTAAGGAGCATTGGTTACAGACTATGTCTTTCTTTCTTCATATAGTTGCTCCTTCCAAATCGACATCACGGAGGGAGCAGGCTCGAATGGCCCGGCAACGGAGGCTGGATGCCACTGTCGCCGAATATCGGCGGCTGGTGGCCCTGGAGGAGGAGGAGGACACGCAGTCGACCGGTGCAACCACAACATCCTCGACTGGGACAGCTGCATCCTCCTCCGTGACCCCACGGGCCGCCAGCATGCGCAGTGCTCCAGCGGTACGGAGCCGGGCTAACAAAGCCAACCGCCACCGCCAAGCAGCAGAAAGACCAGCTGCCCCCCACAGGAGCTGCAAGGCACGCCAACGTCGCCTAGGAGTCCGAATGTCCTACCTGGAGCAGGAGGTCCATAACTATAAGAACTTGGTGGAGGGCCTCCGCTTCGAGCTTGCCACCCTCCGCAAGGAGTATGATGCCCATGCCGCAAAATGCACCAGCACCCTCCAGTAGTGGAGTGTCCCTTGCCCTTTTTTTAGAGACTTTTGGGGGGTGGGATTTGGGAGTTGGGTTCTTTTTGGGACTTTTCAAAGACAATCGTTGGGGTTAGGGAGGGTCTTGAGGGAGATTATTTTGTTAGGGCTACATAAATATACATTTTTAAACTTTATCTGACCATACCTGTTTTTTACTGCTTTTCAGTCTGGTGGGTGGGGGACGGGGTGTAACAGTAAGTTTGTTTTCCTGAACAGTCGTAGGACTTTAGTAGTACTACCGTCAATCTCTCGTCTAGTCCTAATACTCCATTATACTACCTCCCACCAAACGCTTATCTTACCTGTAATTTGTGTTAGAAATTAGGGCTAGGACCAGGGCTGGCTCCACGTGAAATGGAGATTAACGTTGGCAATCCTGGGCGGGTGAAATTTCCTCATTGCGGTGGTACTAGTGGTGTGACACAGTGGCAGTTGCATGCCTATGGAAAAAAAGAAAACGAAACCTGGTTTGTCCTTACTCTAGCATTACAACGGTTACGGTACGATCGAGAATATAGCAGGTGACAGTACACTAGAACAGTGCCACAATGTAGCCTAACAAATGGTAAAGTATTTGCTTGCAAGTATAACTAGTACTTGCGTTGAATTTATTTGACATTGGCTCCTACTACTAGAAGAAATAGTACTGAAGCTGAGTAAGTCTAGAAGATATCCTCGTATTCCTTCACCAGCCTGTTGCTATGACCTTATCCTCCCCAGCAAGTGTGTGGAATTATTGATGTCATTTTAGTCAGACATCAAGCAAAACAACACAGCCCGGGGGAAGAGGGTTAGGGTTTGGAAAATGGATGGGAATGGGGGTTTCTTTTTGGGTAGGTTTTGTTGAGAGAAGAAAAAAAAAGCACAGCCTGGACAAACAATATTTGAAGATAAAGAAATCTTTGGGTACAAACTAAAGCTAACCACATGCAGTCACACTCATAGAAGAAAACAATGGATACTGTATCTGTATTCTGTATGTTGTTGGAGTTGTCCTGTTGAATTTGGTTAGTAAGTTGCATGCAGCAAATAATTCCTCTTATTAGCGGCACTCCTCCATTCCAGCTGACGCTTCGTCCATCAATGTTGGTGACCACTGACAGAAGACACCCTGTCCACTGCCTGCCTGGCGGATGTTGACTGAAACCCGGCCTGTAATTATTGAACGGAAAACAGGAAGTGCTATTACAATACCACTGATAAATAAATATAAGGTATGTACGCTGTGTGGTGCAAAAAGTCACACTTTGATTTCCCTAATAGACAGTACAATATTTTTGAAATTGCGTGCTCTGTCTGAGTCACCTTTTTAAGGATAAATAAGTATGGCCAAAATATTATAGCGGATTTTTCCCCTCAAGGTAGGTGTACTGTAAACTGTGTTTTAGAACAAAATTTGACCTTCCCAGCAATGCTCCCACCAAGACCCTTACTAAAGCCAGTCGCAAAAATGTAGAAGACCCCCAATCAGATCTCCAAAAACGATGCCTAGCAGAAAAATGGTGACAAAACGTACTTTGAAAGTAACAGTAGGCCCAAATACACCCTTACCGACCGTGGATTGTATTCAAACCACTTGCAAGCAAGCAAAAGTATCCATAGCCAGCATCGCTTCAAGAGTGCTCTAAAACCCCAGGACTGCGTTGCAATAGAACACCCCGAAACACATGCAATCCTGCTGCTAGGGCTAACCCTAACGAACCCTAACTTACAAAAAGTGCCAATAGGTTTTTCCTTATGGATTTTGTCCAAAACACTTCTATCCGGTATTAGACCTTCCCAGGAATGCCCGAAGACCCGCCAACCCACCCGCAAAAAAGCACACGACAACACCCCCAAACAGCGAAAAAGCTAAATCTCATACTTACAATATCTCTCGGCCTTCGGTCCAAACGCGCTGTGCAGCTAGGTCATCATCATAACTCCTGTTTTCCACCACGGATTTCCTGAAAAGCAAATGCAATCAAGATTAGACTGTCGCAGCAGTGCTCCCAGACCCCAAAACTCACCCACAAACACCCGGAACCCCGCCAAAGAGCACCTCAAAGGCAAGCAAGTCAGCAAAAACGGCAAGAAATTTCCACCTCATATTTGGTCCAAAACACTTTTATCCATTATTAGAGCTTCACAGCAATGGGCCCAAAGCCGTCAACTCACCCGCAAAGAAGTAGAACACCCCCACAAGTGCTGAGTCTTTCTTCATTGGGCGTAATCCAGCACTCTGCTTTGAGGGAAATCGCAGTCTGGAGGAGGAGGATAGAGGAGCATGTTCTTCAGAACTTGTTAACCTGAGGAATGTAGACTGCGGCACCTTCAAATCAATAAGCAAACAAGTGAAGACAGTTCTGCTGATGGTCTTGTTTTTGGGATTAGGTGATTAAAGTTTGAATTAAATTAACTGTGCAAAACAAAGAAAGACAGACATACAGGAATAAAAGTGAATAAGGACAAAAAAGAAAGTTATTGATTCATTGTCTCATTTTCAGGGCTCGGTGTCAGGGAATAAGAAGAAGATTTCGTCATCATACTCTGCGAATTCAGGCAGGATGAGGTCAGTGCCACCGAACAGAGAACAAATCCCCTCATCTACGTTGCCGTCCTCCTCGTCTTCATGCGGCGTGCTTTCTCGTACTTTGTAATCTGGTGGTATGAGGTGCTGATTCATCTTGATCATTGTCAGCCGCTCCACATTTTTGGGCGAGAGGCGGCTCCGTTTGGGAGTTACAATGCCACCAGCAGCACTGAAAACATGTTCAGAAGACACACTTGCGAGTGGGCAAGACAAATAGTTTATAGCCAGGTTGGAGAGCTGTGGCCACAATTGTTTTTTGCCATGCCAATACTGCAATGGCTCATCATTAAGAAAGACCTCTGTTGAGTCATTCAGATAGTCCTGCACCATCGACTCAAGGTCATCAACGGTTCCTCCACTTTGCTCACTTTTTGCTGTGCCTGTGACATTTTTTCGAGAACCATACCCAAGCAAACTTAGCCAATCCTCCACAGCAGCCACTGTTACTGTTGTGTGTGGTGCAGATGATCCAGTTGCCGGTGTCTTTAACGGCTGAGAGGTCACTTGTGCCCCAGCCACAGGTGCAGAAGTGGATTCTTGTGACTGGGGATGGCCTGCTGATGCTGATGCTGATGTACTGCCTTCTCCTTCAATAACCTGCCGTTCTTTTTCAAACCTCTTGGCTGACCAGGCTAGCCAATGTTTGTACTTTTGAACATCTTCATCAGCAAAAGGAAAGAATGCTTCGCCTGCCAGCGCCTTTTTGTAGCGTGGATCCAGAATAGTAGCACAAATGTAATGCTGTTCTGACTTGATCTTTTGAAGACGTTCATCACCACGTAGGCGCTCTAATAATTTCTCAGACAAAATAAAAGGGTCTTTTTTTTTAACATCTTTTTCAAACTCAGAAGACACCGCCATCAGTTGGTGCTCCAGCATGCACAACAATGGGATAGCTTTTCCCAAATTACAGTCCTCCTGGCTGACTGCACGCGTGAAGAACTCAAAAGGACGAAGCATGTCTGTCAGGCTTTTAACTATGTCCCATTGCGCCGCACCCATCCGCAGGTCCTCCTTCTGAGATGTACCCTCTGTTAAGAAATAGTGATCGAGTACCGTATACTGCTCATACAGACGCTCAAGCATGTAGAAGGTTGAGTTCCAACATGTTGCCACCTCCTGGATGAGTGCTTTCACTGGTATTCGACTTTGAAGTAGCAGCCTCCTCAGATGCTTCCGGGCCTTAAAAGAATGGCTGAAATGGTTGCACATTTTGCGGCAGGTGGCCATTACCGCGAACGCTGCACTGTCTCTATCACTCAAGAATTTTTGAACTACCAGGTTGATACAGTGCGCCAAACACGGCACTCTGAAATAGCCACCCAGCGCCATGGCCTTAACTACATTGGCGCCATTATCCGTGGAAACATAACCAATCTGGCGTTTTTTTGGGGATAGCATTTTCAAGACCTTTTTGTTAAACTCGTCCAAAATGTTTTGGGATGTGTGACTTTTCTCCAAGCCAAACATGGCTAGTGTTGCATGTTTCCGAGCAGCTTTAAAAACTTGGTCCGGGTCAACACCTGCGTTTAGCTTTTCTTTAACACCTGAAAAAGAGACCCAGTGTGCAGTGATGCACATGTAATCAGCACCTGCGCCACTGGTCCACATGTCTGTTGTCAAATGTATTGTGTGAACAGCACTCTTCTGCAAAGCTGCCCCAATCGTCTCCAGCACATCTTCATGTAGTGCTGGAACCGCAACTCTGGCAAAATAGAACCAGCTAGGAACCTTCCATTTAGGGCAGAGCGTTGCCACTAATTCTAGAAAACCTACCGCTTCTACAAAAGAAAAAGGGAGAAGGTCCACAGCTAGCATTTTAGCCAGCTTAGTGTTATACAGACGTGTCAGTGGGTGGTTGCATTCATATGGCACGTCTGAAGAAAACATGGTTCTAATGTTGCCCTGGACCAAGCATTTACGGGATGATAATGACTTCGTTGACCCAATTTTGCTCGCTGGTGAACTTTTGCGCGTTGGTGTCTCACTCGCTCCAACACTCTTAGTGTGCCTCACATTGGGTGTGCTGCTGACAGGGGTACTGGGTGTAAGGGAAGTGTTTGACACGTCTTCTTCCTCCTCGTCATCATCAGATGCAACATCAACGTTTTCTTGACTTCCAATTCGGGCTTCCTTGATCGCATCTAGGTGCGCAAACCATTTCACAGTGTGCTTTCTCTCAAGATGACCTCTCTGGCCTCCGGTACCATAGTTGGTACCTGACTTACCACGACTAACTGCAAGCTTACAAAGGGTACAAATGGCAAACTTTGGACTTTTTTGGCAAACAGTAAAGAAGTCCCAAACTGGGGACTTGAAGTGTCTGTGGGGCCTGGAGGAGGCGGCGATACTGGTGGTGGTGGTCATGATGCTAATGCCAGATGAAGTGGAGGATCTGGATTGCCCAACTTTTGTACGTTGTGCACTTTCACCGCCACTAATTAAGGTCGAGGTGGATGGAGGTCCCTTCTTGCCAGAAAGAAATATGGAAGCGGTACGAGTTGGTGTACTACTTAACTCCAATGATTGTGGTGGTGTTTCCACTGCCTCCTCGTCGACAACATCATCATCATCACGCTCAGCAGCTTTTCGGGCTAGGGCCAAAATGTCTGTTTGCTGCATGCCCGCTGGAGCTGCAGTGACCTTTATGATGACTGGGTCGTTGTTGTCAGAGTCTTCATCAGCAGCAGTATCCGCCACTTCTTGTTGAGCCTCATCATCACACTCCATAACTCTGAGACTTTGGACGAGCTTCCTTTTACGCTTAACTACCTTTGTCAGATCATGGTGTGCCTCACTCTCAGGCAGTGGTGCTGGTTCCCAATTTTGATCCGTATCATCAGAAGGAGGTGTGCTTGAAGAAGATGTAGACACCACCCTTGATCTCTTCCTTGCTAGGGGTGTGGAAGACAATGAATGATCATCAGGAGGAGTGTCTTCCTCAAATGATACCTCGCCTTGATTGTCGATTTCCTGATGTGCCCCTACTTCGGGAGGAACAACTATTGTGGGCACTTGTGACCCTCCATGCACCTCTGCTTGCGCATCTCCTTGCGCTGCCTCTCCTTCCACATGTACTTGGGCTTGTACTTGCACATGTGATTGTTGTTGCGGCTGTGGTTGTTCAACACTCGTCAGATGAGCTACAACAACCTGTGTTGATTGAGGGACATTGCTGCTGCTTTCTTGCGATGAGCCAACATCACTGGTCGATGGTGATTGAAGAACTATACTGGCTGCCTCTGCAGCACTCAAGGGCTTGGACTTAAGTTGGCGTGGTGGTGGTGGTGGCACTGAGCCCAATGGAGCGGGGGTGCTGCTGCCAGCTTGGTCCCCAGCAGATCCCGCTGCTGCTGCAGGCATACTTTTTTTTTTACTCCCAAAAAAAGGGGCGGGCGGCACACCAGTCTCCTTGGTAACTTGCTTCTTCTGCTCCTTACTGGCACCTTTCTTGCTAGAGGAGCTACGGGTAACTTTTTTTGGGGCCATCTTCTTCAGAGCAGGTCAGAACAGCAGGCAGCAGTTGCACGAGTTGCAGAGTTGTCTGTGTCCAGACGTGACGTCGCGTGACGTTATGCTGCACACACACACCGCTGCAGGACTTCTTCCTGGCACTGGTGGTTCTCTTGAGTCTTGTGCACCTAAAAGCAATGGAAGACAGAGGAACATCAGTTCAGTTATACACCCCAAAAAATCGACAAAACACAGAAAAATCAGCACAATCCCATGCCATCCATGATGTTTACATTGAAGACACCCCACAGAAAGACTAGGGCCATGCAAGTATGCAACACTCACTACCCCTGGGCATAATGGATGAAAAGTAGGCAAAATAAGTGCAGGCCTCAGACACTGCCTCTCTTCAAAATGGCCCCTTACACCCCAAGCCAGTCCACATCAACAGTACACCCCAAAAAAACAGAAAAACAGCCAAAAATCACCACAATCCAATGCCATCCAGGATGTTTACATTAAAGAGAGTGAGACCACACTACAGGCACACTCAGTCCATGCACCACTACCCCTGGGCAAAAGGCCACACCAGCAGCCCCAAAAAAACGACAAAAACAACAAAAAACAGCACAATCCCAGCCCATCCATGGCCTCAATGGTGTTTAAATTCAAGAGGACACCCCACAGAAAGACTAGGCCCATGCAACACTCACCACCCCTGGGCAAAGGGCCCCACCAGCAGCCCCAAAAAAACGACAAAAAACAATAAAATCAGCACAATCCCAGCCCATCCATGGCCTCAATGGTGCTGAAATTCAAGAAGACACCCCTCAGAAACACTAGGCCCATGCAACACTCACTACCCCTGGGCATAATGGATGAAAGGTAGGCAAAATAAGTGCAGGCCTCAGACACTGCCTCTCTTCAAAATGGCCCCTTGCACCCCAAGCACATGTTGCCTGTACCAGCCAGCACTCAATATGGCCACCAACCCCACCCATATGGCCAGTCCACATCAACAGTACACCCCAAAAAAACAGAAAAACAGCCAATAATCACCACAAACCAATGCCATCCAGGATGTTTACATTAAAGAGAGTGAGACCACACTACAGGCACACTCAGTCCATGCACCACTACCCCTTGGCAAAAGGCCACACCAGCAGCCCCAAAAAAACGACAAAAAACACAAAAAACAGCACAATCCCAGCCCATCCATGGCCTCAATGGTGTTTAAATTCAAGAAGACACACCACAGAAAGACTAGGCCCATGCAACACTCACTACCCCTGGGCATAATGGATGAAAAGTAGGCAAAATAAGTGCAGGCCTCAGACACTGCCTCTCTTCAAAATGGCCCCTTACACCCCAAGCCAGTCCACATCAACAGTACACCCCAAAAAAACAGAAAAACAGCCAAAAATCACCACAATCCAATGCCATCCAGGATGTTTACATTAAAGAGAGTGAGACCACACTACAGGCACACTCAGTCCATGCACCACTACCCCTGGGCAAAAGGCCACACCAGCAGCCCCAAAAAACGACAAAAACAACAAAAAACAGCACAATCCCAGCCCATCCATGGCCTCAATGGTGTTTAAATTCAAGAGGACACCCCACAGAAAGACTAGGCCCATGCAACACTCACCACCCCTAGGCAAAGGGCCCCACCAGCAGCCCCAAAAAAACGACAAAAAACAATAAAATCAGCACAATCCCAGCCCATCCATGGCCTCAATGGTGTTTAAATTCAAGAAGACACCCCTCAGAAACACTAGGCCCATGCAACACTCACTACCCCTGGGCATAATGGATGAAAAGTAGGCAAAATAAGTTCAGGCCTCAGACACTGCCTCTCTTCAAAATGGCCCCTTACACCCCAAGCACATGTTGCCTGTACCAGCCAGCACTCAAGATGGCCACCACCACCACCCACATGGCCAGTCCACATCAACAGTACACCCCTAAAAAACAGAAAACCAGCCAGAAATCACCACAATCCAATGCCATCCATGATGTTTACATTAAAGAGAGTGAGACCACACCACAGGCACACTCAGTCCATGCACCACCACCCCTGGGCAAAAGGCCACACCAGCAGCCCCAAAAAAACGACAAAAAACAATAAAATAAGCACAATCCCAGCCCATCCATGGCCTCAATGATGTTTAAATTCAAGAAGACACCCCACAGAAAGACTAGGCCCATGCAACACTCACCACCCCTGGGCAAAGGGCCCCACCAGCAGGCCCAAAAAAACGACATAAATCAGCACAATCCCAGCCCATCCATGGCCTCAATGGTGTTTAAATTCAACAAAACAGTTGTATCATGCACCCATAACCAACCCTGGTCCTACTGGATACTGTGGCTACCCACAATATAATTTATTTAATGTTCTGAAAAAGTTCCAAAATTGTAGTTGCAGCAACTGTAATGCCCCAAACAAACTTACTTGTGAAAGTTGATTTCTAATCCAAAAGTGATCCAAAGACAGTCAAAAAGGCCTCAAATCCAAATATCCATCAGCACCCACAAAAAGTAATCCTTCCAGCTCCAGATCCAAATGAAAGTGACCAGGAGATGGACAAAGCACTGGGAGGAGCCTGCTGGACAGGAACAGGAAGTTGGAGACTGTGGGGCACTTCCTTCCTCCCCCCCCCAAAAATGGACTCCTTGCAAAAAAAAAGGCCATGCAAATGTCAACCTGAGGAGTGATTCTGATAAAAAATCATAATTTTCTGAAGGTTTATACTGTTTGCTGGTGATTTTCTTGTGCAGAATTGCAAAATCTCTATTTCGCGAGTGCAAGATTGTTCCTTTCCGCCGCAACTACGTGTTCGCAATTGCGAACTCTCGCGAGGTGTGCTGTGCAAGGTGGCAAGCCGCGATTACGTATTCGCGGGCGCCAAACTCCTGCGGGATCACGCAGCAAGATCCAAAATGGCGCGGCACTCGCAAAATATGATCGAGAAAAACAACTCGGCAAACGCTTAATGACGGAAAGTGAACGCCGTGCACCACGCCGCGCGCCGCAACCAAGCAAAAAATCCGCCGCGAGCGGATTCACGGATTTTCGACAAATTCGCGAGAGTTCGCGGATTGCCAATTTGCCGAAAATCCGAAAAATCCGCGATCGGAGCAGATTTTACGCCCATGCTTACTTGTATCCCCCTTTGTGTAGTGCCATGCAACGCTTACCCATGAGATGTGTCTCCTGCAACAACACCACATCCGGCGAGTGCCTCCTAATCAACTGACCAACCATTCCTCTTTTTATCTTATCTCCTATACCATTCACATTCCAACTGTGTGTGGAGATCCCTAATTCCTGTCTACCAGAAGACATTATGATAATACATCATTTCTGAATCAATCGGTGACATCCAATGCGAAAGGAAAAACAAACATTAAAAACAATGCGTACCCAAAAACAATTCAAAACGTGTAACCCCCAACCCCCCTCCCTGCACCCCTGCATGTAGCTTGTGCTCATCCCCAACTAGCAGTGTGCCTGTCGCCCCCAATCTAGTCTACAGGTAACTAAAAGTAGAAAACAGAGGAGGACCTACTAACAGGTCCGCCAGTTCCTCCCCCCTCCCAACTCGTCACAGCCACCCCTGCATTTTCAATTCAAAAAGAACTAGCTAAACTCTTCTAGGCAGGGGAGTCAAATACTTGCCCCCTTCAAACCTACAGCTACATGGTACTTATAATAGCACCCTACGGCCTCATATTTACAAAGTCAGAGTTCACCGGCCTCCGCCTGGTCACGAGTCCTGGGCATTTTCTAGCCAGTCTGAAGAACCAGGCCTTTCCGTTGAGCTCTACACGAAGGCGGGCCGGGAACATCATGGCGTATTTAATACCCTTGTCTCTCAATCTCTTTTTGACCACCAAGAAACCCTGCCTTTGCTTTTGCATCAGTTGGGTGAAATCCGGGAAGAACAAAAGGGAGGCGTTCTCAAATGCCGATGGGGCCGTAGCCCGAGTCGTCTGAAGAATCACATCCCTGTCTCGGAAATTAAGGACTCTGGCAATCATAGGACGGGGGTTTGCCCCAGGCCTAGGTCTCCCTCCCGGGACCCTATGTGCACGCTCAACCGTAAAGAAGTTGCTCAGGCCTTTAGGGTTAAGATGGTTGAGAATGAGATTTTCTACGAACAGATCCGGTGTTGGACCCTCCGATTTCTCCGGCACTCCCAATATGCGTATGTTATTGCGTCTTGCCCGTCCTTCATAGTCATCAAGCTTTCGGTCCGTAAGTTCCCTGGATGCCTTAAGATCCTGCACCTCCTCCTGCAGCAAATTGACATCATCAATGAGGCTAGTTGTCTTAACCTCCAGCGATTTGACTTTCTTGCTTGCCTTTGTGAGATCTGCCCTTCTCAGTCCCATTTCAATAGTGACGGTATCCAGGTTACTGTCCATAGCCTCCATTTTCTGGCCCAAGGACGTCTGAACTCCTGTGATTGCAGCCATGAGATCCGTCAATGTGGGCTCTTCACTCATAGGATAGTCTTTGGTACCCCCCGCGGGCCCCCTTTTCGCCTCAATCGGAGACCCCTTAGGCAGGGTATAGCGATCCAATTTATTGGATTGGACTTGTCTGGCCCCTCTTGTGGATTTGGTCAGGGGTTTATCTGAGTCTGCTCTCGCCGCCATCTTACCTTGATGTCCAGTACGCCTACCCGCGTCCGCCTCCAAAATCGCGGGTGTCTCCGCCGACCCCGGTAGCCGGCAACGGGACATCTCCAATTTCACCACTCTCGCCCCCGTCCAGCCCACACCATGAGATCACTCCAGGCCTCCACTCAGGCCTTATCTGGGCAGGAGAGGTGCCATCAAGCCCAGGGTCAGACACACACCGCCAGCTCTCCCCCGACAGTCTATTGTCGTGTGTAGCACAATGATTCAACCACAGACACCATCAGCTAACCAGGGATGGTTGTGCCTCGCCTCACTCCCAAAACTCAAGCACTCACCAGGCAGTTCCAGGGACACCAGGATTTGCAATGAAACACAGCAAGTAGCCCCCGGGGGGCCGCGTTATCTCTGCTTCCCACTATTGCAGGGCACCTCACAAAAGCAGTGGAGTCTGTGCGAACCACGGGGCCCTCGCCGCTCTTCCTACCATGCGGGTCAATTTGCAAGATCTCCCTCCTGTTCACACACAGCTGAAATTTTGTGCACCGTAGGGCTCTTCACACGCCCTGGTGCTGCGCTGGACCTGCAATCTGTATCTCCAACAAGCCCACCTCTGCCAGTCGGGCCCGATCCGGGCAACAGTAAAGCGTTTTTATTTACGCGCCGTCTCCCAGCCGACGCTCCCAAGCTGCGAGGTCTCTCGGTGACCGCAGAGCCCCCGGGTGGTTCGTGGCTGATGTTCCGGCTGACCTCCGACCAGACCGACCTCATCCGGCCCCGGCGGCCGATGTTGTTAAACTCTGGGGCGGGCGATTCTCCACTCGAGGTCCCGGCTTCACAGTCCGGTAGGCCGCAGTCTTCCGGACGACATTGCCCAGCCACCAGTCCTCGGAGAAAGTCCGGATCTTCGCCCACCGGCACCGCTACGGTTCCCCCACCTGAGAGTGGGGTTAGGGCTCAGGATATGTTCCTCCCTGAGAAACCCCATATTTAGAGGATATTGAAAGGATTCTGGCACTGAACAAAGAGATATTTAGTGATAGAGTAGGGGCAGTTAAAGGGTTTGAGCATCACATCCAGCTTAAGTCATATGTCCAACCAGTAACTCACAAGGTTCGTCCCGTACCTCTGAGCGTAAGGGAGAAATTCATAGTGGTACTAACTTTATGCTCAGAAAGAGTAATCACACCATCTGATTCGTCCCAATGAGTGTCACCAACTGTGGAAAGAATCTGGTGTGGTCAGGCTTTGTGCAGACTTGCGCTCTTTAAATAAAAGCATACTTGCACATTGCATTCCCCTCTCACAGATTCAGGAGTTGTCAGGTAATTTTGGGGCGGGGGCGGGGGCAAAAACCTTTTTTATCATAGACTACCAATGGAGACTGCTAACGGTTGACTCACAGGAACTTACAACTTATGTAACTCCCTTTGGAGCTTTCAAATACTTGAAAAAAACATTTGCTCTCAATTTGGCTGCCCACGTCTTCCAGAAGCTCATGGATAATCTGTTTGGGAAGTTGCAAGGTGTTCAAACTTGTCAAGACGATATATTGATCTTTGCTGACACATGGGAAACCCACAATGAGATCTTGAGTAAAGTGTTGGCCACATTTTTTTATGCTGGGTTGACATGACAAATGCAAATTACACAACAAATGCAAATTTGGGACATATGAACTTGAATATTTAGGGCATAAGAATTCTTCAGATAATATCAAGCCACAATTTCCACTTTATTAAGGCCATTTGTGATGAAGCTCAACCAAAAGATAAAGATGCTCTCTGTTCCTTCTTAAGGGTTGCAAAGTACTAAGCTTGCTTTGTACATGAGTATCTCTAGACAGTTGAACCTTTAAGAGTCCAGCTAAGGAAAGGAGTGAAGTACATATGGACAGAGGATCTGAACAATACATTTGAGAATGTATTACAATTAATTGAAGAAGCTCCGACCCTAAGTCCATTTCAGCATAACTGTAAATGTTTGATTACAGTTGATGCCAGTTCATTAGGGCTTGGGGCTCTTCTTGGTCAGTTGGTGTCTGGAAGAGAGTGTACGTTTGCTTTTGCCTTCAGGACATTAAGACATGCAGAAACACATCACAGTCCCATAGGACAGGAGGCGCTAGCATGTGTGTGGATTGTACAAATTTCAAACACTATATTTCGGGTCGTGAATTTGAGATCTATATAGATCACAAGCCTTTATTGCACATTCTCAGTGGTGGTGGTTCTCACAGGGCCAACTGCCTATTACAAATGGCATTTGAGAACAAAGCACTTGATGATTGATTGGATGACACTGGGGGGTCGATTCCGATCCGGTAAAATGCGCTCCGAATCGTCGTACGGAGCGTTTTTTCCCCGTACGAATCGTACCCGTAAACGTCCCGTACGTACGACGAAGTACGATCCGTACCAGGAGCCGAACTCCGTACGAGTCGTACAGGACTCCGTACGACTCAAATCTCCGTACGGGTCTCACTCGGAACCCGCTGTACACGACATCACTACTGTTCGCGGCTGGTTTTTACGACCCAGCAAGTACGATTCGTGTCGGGTACGCACCGTACGACCCTTTTCCTACGGCAGCCGAAAACAGTCGTAAACGCAGAGTTCGCGCCGAAACAGGTACGGAACGCCCCCCCCCCGGGTACGGCACGTACCCACCATGATCGCAGGGGTATGCGCCGTACCCCTGTGATCATGCGGGGTACGTGCCGTACACCCAGCGTACATGGGGTACGCACCGTACCCCATGTACGGTGGGTGTACGGCAGGTACCCCATGTACGCTGGGTGTACGGCACGTACCCCGCATGATCACAGGGGTACGGCGCGTACCCCTGCGATCATGGGGGGTACGCGCCATACGGTGTGTAGGTGATCGTGCGCTTTTCCGTACGAATCGACGTGTACCGTACGAATCGCGCCCGGGTCGGACGATCGGGATCGGAATCGTCTGGTCGTACGGCGTCCGTACGAGTCGTACGGAAACGGCTCCGGATACGAATCGTACGGACGGGGATTTTACCGGATCGGAATCGACCCCTGAGTGTGTGGTTGCCGTTGTGGATGCTATTGAAGCGTGCGCTCTGAAAATAACAGAACAGATGTGGCAAAGTGCTTAATATAATCATGAGAAACTCAGTCAAGCTCACCAGGGACATCTTGGCATTACCAAAACATGGTAACGTACAAAGCAGTATTACTGGTGGCCTTCTATGGATGCACAAGTAAAATTCATGATTGATGCTTGTGCTGAATGTCTTCTTTCAGATAAACATTGGAGAACCGTAGAGGCACCACTTCACCCAATACCTTTTCTTGGCAATCCCTGGAAAACAGTTGGATTGGACTTTTCAGGACCATATGATGTATTGTCCATTGACAGCAGATATTTGATCTTGCTTATTGACTATCACTCGAAATAGATCTACTATGTTTTTTGTGATTCTCCTAGCACAGAAAATGCTATTCGGTTTTTACAATGTATATATGTATTAGCATGTTCGCCCAAAACAAGTGTCACGGGCAATGGCACACATTTCGCATCAAACTGCATGCGTTTGTTTTTAAAATCCTGTGATGTGCAACATTTTAAAGTGGCTCTCTATTCTCCTTCATCTAATGGTTTGGTAGAGAGAGAGCCAACAGACTGATCAAAAAAGGCATTCAAACAGCTTTTTCTTCAGTTTTGAATATTCAGGACTTGTGAAGACCAAGGTGTGGAGCTAGCAATTTGCGATTCCTTAAATGGAATCGTAAAATAAGGAATCACAAATTTTGCGATTCCTTATTTTGCCAGGCAGTTTTGCTTTCATACATACCATTGAGCCAAATTCCAAATGCCGAAAGCGATCGCAATTTAGAATGATACATATGGCCCGGTTTCCCATGTGTCACAGAAGCAAAATGTGATGAGGCAAAATATGGATGCAGGGACATTTTTTTGAACACCGAATTGCATGTTGGTGAATAGATCTTTACAAAAAAATCCCAAGAGGGTACCGAAGGGTACGACGAGATTTTCATCACCAGTCCAAGTAACAAAAGTAAAGATAGGTTCTGTTCTTCTTTGCGGTAAACGTTGGTGGAACAAAAGGAACTTTGCTCTCATTACTAAGCAACAGGCAGACCTCATACAGGGTGGTGGTGATGATGAGTTGGAAAACTGTGATTGGCCTAGTTGGTTGCAGCCACAGCAGGGGAAAATTACATTGAATTCAGAGGCTGCACAAACTAATGCCACAAGTAAAGAATCTGTATCATTTCAACCCTCTCAAGTGGGTCACACCAGTGTATCAGGGGAAGCAGAGAAGGGTAGGCTCATCTCCACTCATGTTGTGCCAACTAGCACAGTAGGGGATTCAGTGAACAGCAAGATTAACAGTCGTCAAAGGAAAACACCAAGCAAACTCAATCACCACGTGCTAGTTTATGATCTTTGTTTTGTTAGTTTGAGCAGTATAAGCTTTGTATTTATTTTAGTTTTTTTGGAAAAGAGGTAGGTGTTGTAGTATGCAATTTATAAGTCATGTCATGATTTATGTGTGTTTTTCATTCCACGTTCTGGAATGGACTGGGAGCATTGGAAGTCTTCACAGCAATGTTAGGTCAGTTGCTGTTTGCTTCTGAATGCTGCCATACCTCCTCCAGTCAAGGGTGTATTTCTGATGAATAAATATTTATTCTACCCACATATCTTGGCTCCTTTGTGGCATATATCACTGCCCTGGCTATTTTCCCTGTTTATTCTTTCTCTGTTATGTTGCCCCCCCTGAACTGAGCCTCTCCTGAATGAAGGGCCTAACTATCAATAGCGCAGCAGGTGCAGTGGCACCGGGGACCACTTAATGGCACAGTGTACACCAATTATTGCAGTATTTCAGTATACAACCAGTAGACAAAGGCCCATGTTCATGCTTGCACCAGGTCTCATGGTGCCCTTGCTACATCACTCCCTGGACGAGAAACCTGGGTAGTTCTTACAGCCATACAGGGGACTAATGTGATGAGTATTAAATGTATCCTTTCTGTGTGGCAGCCAGAGCTATCCTAGGAGCAGAGGTTGTCCCTGTACAGGATGCACAGGCTGGTGTTCCGCCCCTTCCTATCTCTAGCACATGCCAATAAGTAGTGGTAATGTGAGGGTGGCATTAACGAGAGGTGTTGGAGAGGTGCAGGCAGAGGTAGCAACAGGAGGGAACTTCTCAGACCCTCATTATGAGAGGCCTGGGACACATGCCAGATTTCCGGCCCCCTACACTTACCGTCACCAGAGCTACTGGTATTTCCAAGGATGCAGAAAATTTGACCCATTACCAGGAGTTAACAGGGGGATCTGTAATTGCGGGTCTGATTCACCCAGGAATCCATCATTTGATGTCTGACTTTAACCCTAAGCTTTTGGCTGCTTTTAGCTGCCGAACTCTCCAGGTGAAAGTTAAGAGATCTGCGGTGTAAGAGATCTGCTGGGCTTCTACAGATCACATAATTCTGATGGTGCCTCTAACTGCTATTACCGGCTCCATCGGGATTAAGAGACCTCCTGTAATGAGGGCCTCAGAAGGTAAATACCCATATAGGAGCCCCATTAACAAGTTATTTGGGACACATCTGCACTTATAAAGTTAAAAACAATGGGTCCAATTCACAAAGAAAATGGTAAATCTAAACTTGCAGATTTTCACCTATGTGCAAATGTAGATTTACTACTTTCTGGGATTGACACACATTATGTTTAACCAAATAAAATAATTGTTCAACCAATCATCTCAAATGTACCACAGAACATTCATATCAATCATACAAAACAAATATGCCTATATTTGTAATGCCACAAGACAAACCACTGACTAATAATGGAATGCCACCTATATTTTATTACAAAAATTTTAGAACCATTAAAAATTGTTCATTATCCAGAATTCACATATTTTCATATTATAAAACATATATCATTATACAATTTCATGTATTTCATAGACAGCATATTAATTAATCACGAGGGAGATGCAAAAATTCATCAAGTATCAAAAACAAATATTCTATAACATATATGGATCCTACAAATAGTACATACACTATATTCACATGTTAAAAACAATTAGAAATATAGTCTAAAAGAAAAATTAAATAAAAAGGAAGAGAGAGACAGACAGCACATATGACAATACACTTATTAGTGGTTTGTAGACTAATCCAGGTAAAAAAAAACTCAAAAGCCAGACATGTATGCATTCCAAGTGTTTTTATCCCATTGATTGGCCGGTACCCTGGATTTAGGTTATCCCAGGCGTCGATGCGTTTTGGTGGCGTTCGCAGAATAATGGCCATCTTTATCAAGACAAACATAATGTGCCTCTCCTTTTAAAATCTTCAAACAAATACCCAAGCAACTGTGGCGAGTATCCTAAAGGCGTAAATAGTCCTTGTAGGAAAATGGGTCCACCGTTTATTATAGGGATACCAACATATCACTTCGAAAATCCTGTTGTGAATATTCTAATTGTGCCCCAGGATTCCAGGTCAATCTGTTTTCACTGTCCCTCATTGTGAGTGGATATTCCAGGATCTCAAACCGTGGGACCAACAATCTCCTGAAAGCATTTAGATCCTATTGTGTTTTCCAGTCCTTCGGACTCTGAGCGTCTGATCGACTGGTGTTGTATCCACTTACAAGGAGGGACAGTGCAGGAGACAGCCAGCCAAACCCACATGTGCACTGATAGTGGTGCACCTACCACTCCTCCTGGTGACTTCCCCCGCTATAGCCTCACCCCCAAGACTCGCCCAGCCTAGAAGATGAGAAATAAAACAATAATAAACCTGTTTTATTATTGTATTATTTTTCAAGTTCTGGAGGCTGCAGGCGCAGGGGGAGGCGATGCTTCTCGCCATAGCGGAGGAACCACCACTGATTTAGTGTGAACACACAAAAGGGAGTGCCTTAAGTATCCAACACTGAAGAAGGTCAGTGATGGTGGTGGCGTTTTGTGTTATCCTGTCTGAGCTTACAGAACACAAATCGGGTGTGAATATTAAGCTGTGATGTGTATATGCGGTCACCTGGTATTTGCTTCCAACAATAAAGGATCAGTACTAGTGTTCCAAAAATGTTATGGCGAACTGATCCATTTTACACTTAGACTTAAATGTGACATTGTTGTAAGATAATACATTAAACCTGATAAAGTCCTCTCGGAGGATGAAACGTGTTGGCCGGGCTGTTTCTCTGATGTATTGAAGAATAATAAAGAAAAGTGTTTTGAGACTTCATACCACGGCTCCCATGTTATTCTGATATTAGAGAAGAGTACATTGGTATTGACACCATTTAACTATGTGTACTTTATGTAAGGAGGAGAGAAAAACTCTACCATACAATTGTTGGTTTCTTGAGGCACTCCCTTTTGTTTTTTTTCTGTTTAATGTATTTATGGTTTTGGAGTAGTTTGACCATAGAGGGTGAGTGCAGACCACTATTACCGTGTGGAACTCGCACCTGCGCAGCTGTCTTTAGCCAGAACTACTCTTGCTTTGGGATTAGCTGATTTAGAGTGGTCAATGTAATTTTCCCAAATTAAGGGAAAATGATGGTATGGCCCATCTATTGACTCAATTTCCTTCGTACTGCAACCCAGCAGACATCGGTATGTTGCCAATCAGTCTTCTTCTCACACTATGAATAGTCTGATTTATCCAAAGCTCTTTCTCATTGTTTGTTTAGACCCATATATTCAGTAAAATGTTAGTTTGATATATTTACCATTCTTTCTGGAAGTACTTTGTTATATGCTACTGAGCATTCCCAGGAAGTCTTAATTCATGATCAGTAGTGGCTAGTGTAATGGGAAATGTGGTGGGGCAACGCAGAGGGGGACAGAGCTGGGTGGGCAGCACGAGGGGGCTGAAACTATTTTAAAAAACGTACCTGCTGGTCTTCTGCTCGCCGCCCTGTGTGCTGGTCTTCTCCTCTGGTACAAACAACAGGAGTAAACCCTTCAACCGCGTTGGGATTGGGGTAGAGAGTATGTAAATAACATATAGTATCCCAACTGGTATGATTTAGAGACAGTTAGTTAGGATATGTATAAAACATTATCACAAGGAGATAAGGAGACTCTTTTTGATTTTTTCACATATGTGCTTGTGGCATCATATTTATTATAGGAGTACGAAAAGGGGAAGAAAACAATAAGCAGGATAATTTTGCAGTTATTACAGCACTGCAAGGAGCAATGTAACACAATTGTAGGTAACCCAAATTGTACTTGGTGCTCAGTGCGAGTGAGTGAGAGGCACAGTAGCGACACAAGTGACAATAATCAGCGGCGCAAGGTGACTGGTGATCAATATATACAGTGAGTAAAAAACACAATATGGTTCCACATTTGTTTGATATATTGACTTCAATATGATTCTGCAGGTATTGTTTCTGGAACCATTTAGTCTGGAGCGCCTATGTTCGCGCTGGACGGTCGACCGCGTTTCGATCCCTTTTAAATCAGGATCATCATCAGGACTAGGGTTGGGTGCAGTGCTGTAAGAGGGGGGCAAGGGAAGGGTATTATTCAGGGGCCAAGAGATAGAAAAAGGCGAACTAGGCCACGGGGGGGCCTACACTAGATAACGTGACTATTATGCAGCCGTATGTGAGTCACCGAGTGCCTTGAGTCACGGCGTGATAAGTGTGAGGCCGTTTGTGAGTGAGTGGGGTAAGTGCTAGGGGGTAGGTGAGGATGAAGAGGAGAACGAGTTGTGGGAATGTGACAACTGTCCAACCCCTATCACAGGGGTGCGGGTGTGTAGATTAGGCGGTGGCTACAGGGGGGAGTGAGTCATAGGTAAGCGTCAATTGGCAGGTGCTACAAGAGAGGAGTGAGAGATCACAGATCGTCTCTAGTATCGCAGGTGAGGTGGGAGGTAGGTGGGTGCTCAGGCACTGGAAAAGGACTAGGTGTAATTAAATTTGTGCCCAGGATCGTAAGTGAAGTGGGTCGGGCGCTAGTTGGCTGGTTGGGCATGCTCGAGTACAATCATGTGTAGCGCTAGGTGAAAAAACGCAATCAACGGGGGGAAAAGGCTAGTAGGCTGGTTGGGCATGCTCAAGTGCAATCATGCGAAGCGCTAAGTGAAACCGACGGGGGGGATGTGGGGGCAAGGGGTGAAGCGTGAGGTGGCCGGGTCCTGGTGAAACCCAGTGTCTCGCTAAGCAGAAGTATAATCGGCGGGGCAGGTAAAAGTGAACCTCGAGGTGAGTTGGTGATTGTGCAATCCGATAAGGAAAGAAGAAAATTGAACCGAAGGAACCGGAGATGGAGTAGCGGTAGACATACCTTGGGCAGCGTAAGTCTGGTGCCCGGTCTGTAAGGTTTGCGGAATCGGCAAACAAGGAAAAAGCCTAAAGAGGGGGAAGGGAAACCATAAGGGCCTGAGGGTAGAGGATGGGGCGGAAAGAGTAGCAATTTGGCACGGACTTACCCGGTCTGGTGAAGCATCCAGACGGCACGGTGGGAGGCCGGTCAAGCGATCCGGTAGGAGGTTAGGCAACCCAACCCGATCCGATACTAACCGGGCACCAGACTTACGCTGCCCAAGGTATGTCTACCGCTACTCCATCTCCGGTTCCTTCGGTTCATTTTTTTTCTTTCCTTATCGGATTGCACAATCACCGACTCAACAATAACCAACAGGTGGATGGAGGGTCCTAGGGAATATTTACCGACCACATAGTTACTACCCCCTACACATAATACGTAATACAAACAGAATAAATGTGGGTCTACAAAAAGGTTCTATGTGTCAAAGATGACTATGTGTCTGCTTTAGGTGTATTAGTAGAGCACACAACAGGATATCGCACGTTGTGGGAAGATATCCATCAGTTACTCTTCCTGTGCCGCCCTGTTCATCATTTGAACCATTTCCCAAAGTGGAGAATCTTTGTTGTTGCCGCCTCACTTGATATGAATAATAGTGACTAGTACTATAAGGCAAGGGGCACAAAGGACTGATGTTAGTAACTGAAAGCAGCGCATGAAAAAAATTTGAGAAATGAAAAGTGCTATATTAAAATTGGAGAGTGAGCGCAAAAAATCTTTATTCTGGTGCCGTCCACTTCCAATGTTAAAAACAATTCAGTGCAAAACGGTCAGTAGGTTCAACAAATAGCTACTGACCCGATGTAATGGTCGACATGTTTCTGCGGGTATTTATAGATCCAAAAGGTATCTACCGCTTCCTCAGGACCTATATATTTTGCTACTGCTTAGAAAAGAGATACAACCACGTGAATACAGATATCACCTGTACATTCCTGGTAGTCCTCCTTGGATTGAAGAGGAACGTGCTTCTCCTCACCTGGCAACAGCTCAGGAAGATATGGCACCGCTCTGCCCGTCGGTACACCTGGCAGACATCTGTGCTGCATGGTATCTCTTTTCTAAGCAGTAGCAAAATATATAGGTCCTGAGGAAGCGGTAGATACCTTTTGGATCTATAAATATCCGCAGAAACATGTCGACCATTACATCGGGTCAGTAGCTATTTGTTGAACCTACTGACCGTTTTGCACTGAATTGTTTTTAACATTGGAAGTGGACAGCACCAGAATAAAGTTTTTTTGCGCTCACTCTCCAATTTTAATATAGCACTTTTCATTTTATCACATTTTTTCATGCACTGCTTTCAGTTACTAACATCAGTCCTTAGTGCCCCTTGCCTTATAGTACTAGTCACTATTATTCATATCAAGTGAGGCGGCAACAACAAAGATTCTCCACTTTGGGAAATGGTTCAAATGATGAACAGGGCGGCAAAAGAAGAGTAACTGATGGATATCTTCCCACAAAGTGCGATATCCTGTTGTGTGCTCTACTAATACACCTAGAGCAGACACATAGTCATCTTTGACACATAGAACCTTTTTGTAGACCCACAGTTATTCTGTTTACAATCACCGACTCACCTCGAGGTTCACTTTTACCTGCCCCACCGAATATACTTCTGCTTAGCGAGACACTGGGTTTCACCAGGACCGGCCCACCCGGCCACCTTGCGCTTCACCCCTTGCCCCCACATCCCCCCCCCCGTCGGTTTCACTTAGCGCTTCGCATGATTGCACTTGAGCATGCCCAACCAGCCTACTAGCCTTCCCCCCGTTGATTGCGTTTTTTCACCTAGCGCTACACATGATTGTACTCGAGCATGCCCAACCAGCCAACTAGCGCACGACCCACTTCACTTACGATCCTGCGGACGAATTTAATTACACCTAGTCCTTTTCCAGTGCCTGAGCACCCACCTACCTCCCACCTCACCTGCGATAATAGAGACGATCTGTGATATCTCACTCCTCTCTTACAGCACCTGCCAATTGACGCTTACCTATGACTCGCTCCCCCCTGTAGCCACCGCCTAATTTACACACCCGCACCCCTGTGATAGGGGTTGGACAGTTGTCACATTCCCACAACTCGTTCTCCTCTTCATCCTCACCTACCCCCTAGCACTTACCCCACTCACTCACAAACGGCCTCACACTTATCACGCCGTGACTCAAGCCACTAGGTGACTCACATACGGCGGCATAATAGTCACGTTATCTAGTGTAGGCCCCCCCCCGTGGCCTAGTTCGCCTTTTTCTATCTCTTGGCCCCTGACTAATACCCTTCCCTTGCCCCCCTCCTACAGCACTGCACCCAACCCTAGTCCTGATGATGATCCTGATTTAAAAGGGATCGAAACGCCGTCCAGCGCGAACATAGGCGCTCCAGACTAAATGGTTCCAGAAACAATACCTGCAGAATCATATTGAAGTCAATATTTCAAACAAATGTGGAACCATATTGTGTTTTTTACTCACTGTATATATTGATCACCAGTCACCTTGCGCCGCCGTCGCTGATTATTGTCACTTGTGTCGCTACCGTGCCTCTCACTCACCTGCACTGAGCACCAGGTACAATTTGGGTTACCTACAATTGAGTTACATTGCTCCTTGCAGTGCTGTAATAACTGCAAAATTATCCTGCTTATTGTTTTCTTCCCCTTTTCGTAATCCTATAATAAATATGATGCCACAAGCACATATGTAAAAAAAACAAAAAGAGACTCCTTATCTCCTTGTGATAATGTTTTATAAATATCTTAACTAACTGTCTCTAAATCATACCAGTTGGGATACTATATGTTATTTACATACGGTCTTCTCCTCTGGGCACAGGCGGAAGCTCCCAGCTTTCCCTGCAGCAAATCCAGAGGCTGTTGTCACCATGAGAGCAGTGTTGGGATGGGGCAGAGTGGGCTTGTTTTGCACTCCATCTGGAGCAGGAAGCCTGTGCCTGCTGATCTCTCCACCCAGCAAAACAGCTGGTTTGGAGAGATGTCACTGCGGCTGATGGTTTGGCCACCCTGAGACGGCCGGCCAAACCGAAATGCACAATGACAGCAGGGCCCACCAGTGCTGTGGCCCCGCCCCCAAGACTCAGCAACAGGATAAAAAATAAAATGATCTGCATTTAGCTCATTTTATTTTTTATTTGCCTCTGCGGGCAGTGGGGCGACGATCCTCCACCGTAGCAGAGGAACTGCCCCTATGCATGATTCCTTTGTCTCATACAAGAACTCTAGTACATTTGTAAATATTTTTCAGTGTTTAAGTTGCGCCAGTTAATTGTCATGCACACTCGTTAAATAGTGTAACAAAGGTCATTACTGTTTAATATGCTTCTGTTACTAGTGTTCAAGGATATCGTGTAAATGTTGGCATTGGTCTGTGCTGTATCTCAGTAAAATGTCAACGGGAGCATAAGTGACATCACACCATTTGACAGACATCACACACCATTTGACCACTGATTTCATCATATGGTTACCCCTTGATCCACCCTTAATGAATCCAGAAGCTCCTATGTACCACCCAAAGGCTAGCTGGAGGCAAAAAAGGGTAAATAAAATAGAAAACTAGAATTTTAGAGCTGTGTTTACTTTCCTATCCTGCCAATGCCTTCATGAACCATGAGACCAGCGGTAGCAATGGCAGTGCCAGGGGTATGAAATGGCAAGCCAGCTGTAGCAGCTTCGACTAATGGTTACCTCTGATCTGTCAATGTGTACCATGGACATTCACAACTGGCCAGTTTCTGTGATTCTGGTACCAGTTTTTTTTCGAGTGTGTTGCATTTCAAGTAGTGACCAAACAAAAGAAAATCATGACTATTTGATGGGAGAATTAAACGAAGGGTTATCACGTAGTTCTATAGGGTACAGATTCAACAGTCTGTGTGCTACAGAGCATGGACATGAAGCATCTTACCTCCTGACAGCAAGAGAGTTGTCTCCTGTGCTAACATCCGATCCTGCAAACAGTGTGAAGGGTAAAGTTAGTCTCTGCTGCCAAATGCAGTTTCAGCAAAACAATAATTAATGGAATAGGCCTATATGGTTGTCATTTGTTATTGAATTTCCAAAATATTCTTATATTCCTTAATATCTTATAAAGGTTGTTTTTTGAAGGGCAGGACCAATGGAACTTGCTCAGTGTATTTGGGAATGCGCCATTGATTGTATCTGACGGAAGAACCTGAGATTTGAAATCCTGCTCGGTCTGCTGGCCCAAAGTGTATAAAATGAAGCATTTTCTATCCATCCGTTTACAACTCCTTCAGAAAAATCCTTAACCCAATAAAGCGAGCACCTCTCACACCAATGTTAGTGACTCTTGGAGTATCTGTGGGAAATGCCCTCTCTGATTATGACGTGTGCCCCAGAGTGAAAGGAGCCCTCTGGTTCCGAAGATGGCTCGGCCGCCATAGTTCGAAGTGTGGGACCACCCCAAAGTAGGTGTCTAGTTGTGCCCCTGGCCACAGTCAGCACAAGCAATCGGATTGAGAAAATAAAAGAAAAACTATCAACACAACAAAGGGGCCTGCAGAGCTAATAAGGGCTGCCAGCATAATATATATTTGTAAACTGTGGGGCAGAATAACAAGGAACTGACGCATCTGCATAGATGCATCAGTTTCCTTGCGCCAGCGTCAAATGTCCTTGCGCCACCATGGAGAGCTGTATTTACAATACAGTGCTCCATGACGCAAGGATTACCAGATGCGTCAGGAATTCTGACGCATCTGAGGGCCCAAAAGTGACGCATGGCTGGTGTTGTGTTGCAAGCACAACGCAACTCCAGCAATGTATTTTGAGGACTATATCTACTGTACTGCGTCACTCCTTACGCCTGCTTGAAGCAGGCATAAGGTTTTGACGCACTGGCGTCCTAAAAGATTTCACTGCATCACTTTTAGGAGGCCTTCCTGCGTGGGAACGCCCACCCTACATACATTATACCTGATGCAGGTTTAATGTGACGCAGGGCTTTATATCGTGACGCTTTCCCTAGACGTATCACGCTGTTAATGTCGCAACGTGGCTCATTGTTTACACTGCCGCTGAGTCACAAATGTGACACAACGGCAGCGTAAAAGTTTCGCAAGGGGATTGTAAATCTGCCCCTGTGCCTCTATCTCCCACACTTTCTGATCTAGCACGTCACTAAGCGCTACATCCTATAACAGGACAACCACACCTCTCGGAGATCATCACGCATAACATGGAAACACCTCTCACAAAAGGTTCAAAGCAAAGACAACACCTTTCCAACCACAAATGTAGGGTGCTACCCAGGTGGACAAGTGCTTCAGTACGTAAGCGATACAAACAAGCTATCTGCCATCCGTGAGACAAACATGACACAGGAAGGTAAGTAAGTAAGCTGTTCAAAAAAGAGCAGGGACCTGAGGTCCACAAGAAAGCCATCTAATCATACCAAGAGGGGATGCAAAGCACACTCTGTGAAGTACTGTATACAACGCAGTCTGTGAGTGACAGCTGAAGCTGTCTGTAGCGAGACACAAAAAAGACATGATGACCGTGTGACATCGCAGAGGACAGTCAGTGAAGGGGGAATGGAAACCTGGAGGCTGAGGCTCGTGCTTCAATGATAGGGCACAGCAAGAATTCTGGATGGAAAAGGCACCAACAGATGGGTCTGTGGCTGTGGACGTGCGAAACGCACAAGAGACCCGCTCACATGAAAAACACGATTAAAAGAGCTGGATTCGAACACTCAGAGCTTCTTGGATCAATGGCACAAAAGGAAAATAAAAGCTGTGCTTTATCCTATTCCCTTTTTTAAAACAAAAAAGAGTTCCTTAAATACCAATTCCAATCACTTCTATTGTTTACCTTCGCCCACTGCTTTTGTTTAGCTTCAGACGAAACCTGGACAATGGTCTGGTCACGAGGGTGGAAAACTGAAGTTCGCTGGACAGAAATAAAACACTGATGCATTCCTACCGAGAGAAAGGGCGGTACTTGACAAGCTGCCTTGATATTAATCATAAAGTCAATTGAATGCCGCGAGAGTTCCGTTCCGCGTCTCCTCCCGCGCTGCGCGTGACAGGGCTGCGCGTGACAGGCTCCGCGCCCTGCCTGCAGGTGCCACCTGGGGAACGGGGCTGGAATCACATTACACTCCAGTGAATCAAAGTCGCCACTGAGGAATGAATGTCATGGGATGTTCCCGCCTAATTATGCTGAAAAGGAAGCGACGGGGCAGGCCTGATCTAATATCTGCCCGAGCCAATCGCTGTCTGTCTTCATTAGCCGCTTTCTGCCCCCGCCTCTGGCCTGCGTTCCTGACTCCTTGGGGCCCTCAAATGTGATTACGCCATTGACGTTGTCAGAGCACGGCGCGCAGAGCAGGCAATTTGGATCAAAGAGAGGAAATTGAGTTACCAATGAATGCGCGGAGGCTGCATTAATAGCGCCAGTAACCTGCATTTAATGTGTTTTAAAGCAGCCAGCTTGACACAGCAGGGACTGTAACCAGCGGCCCCTGAAGGCTGTCGACAACAGGGACCCCCAGAGAGGGTTGAGGCAGGGCGCCCTTTCATCAGCAGCTTAAACCTGCCTGCTATAAGGTAAAGACATGGTGATGTCGACAGGTGCTGTGTGATCCTGGCCACACAGACAGTGACTGGCAACACATCAAGGCCTTTATTATGAACTGTGAGCTAAGCTGCAGGGTGGGGGCGGTTTACAAGAGGAGGCAGCAATTTCTTGGTCGACACACCAACAACAATGACTTTCTCATCGATTGTATTACACTGTAACACAGTTGGTAGGTTTGGCAAGTCAAACTGATGGTAAACTCGCATTAACTAGCTCTGTCAGTGGTAGAAGAGGCCAGAAAGCACATTTTCTTATATGGAAACGGACTAGTGGGTAGAGCCATCTTTTTTGAGACCCTTAAGGAACGGCAGAGTCCATGGTTGCAGGTGGGGTCCCCGGCATTCATTTTTGGGAATTTGCACTTATCAAACTTTCTTCCAGAGCAAGAGGGAGGAAAACAGAAATGAGAGAGAGAAAAGAAAGAAGGAAAAACAGTAACAGAGAGAAATTAATGACGAAAAAGTGCCTTCAAACTTTAAAGGGGCTGGGAGTGTAGGGTGGTGGATGAAAGCGGCATGAGGTGGAATCAATTCTACGCAACCTTGGTGTTTGTAGTGCCAGCCGCGGGCCTCTGAGCAAAACCTTGGGTCCCGGCACTTATTGTTTTACAAATTAAGCACTGGGAAGTTGCAGCGGCGGTCTGCACCTTTCAGGTCCTCTTTACAGACCAGGAAGTCACAGGACATCCTGTGAGGGGTGCACACAGCAGCACACCACTGGGAGTCCTGCGGTCAACAATGTCTTGCTAAATGATTGGCTCTCTCTTTGCTCTCTTCATGTTGAGGATAAAGACTCCAAAATGGCAGATCTGCCAGCGATGAGCAACCACAATCCACATATAGGAAAATGTGCGTTCGGCCTACCCTGTTCCCTGGCAAATCTAGATTTTTGATGGATGAAATAAATCTCCTTGTACATGTGTTCAACTTGAGTTTATATATCGCTTACTACCCTTGACGAGGCTTTGGAGCGCTTTCAGCGAGTAGCATGTTACCTGTGAGCCCAAAGTTCGTGATTTTAGGGATAATTTTGTATGCTCATTTCATGCATTCATGTGATCATTAGAGTGGCTCTGTGACAAGCAACTGCTTGTAGGAGTTAATGAGATAGTTATGGTTTCTAAAGAGCTTAGGACGGATAGGCATGGGATTTAGAGAAAACTGTATACAAAAGAGGCAGGCAGAAGGAAGAAGGGAAATAGTGGTGCACTTTAAAAAAAAAGGGTATGGAAGTAGCAATAACAAAAGTTTGATAGAATGTGAATTTGTAATGCAGGATTTTAAGCAATATAGCAGGTGGATAATTTTGGCATACAATTTGTGGCTGTAAACCTGTTGAAAAAAAACACTTTTAAATCCGGCTTCTAAGAATTGTACCTTACACAATCTTTCTAGAGGCAGTTAAGAGGTGACATAGATAACAGTGAAAAGGATGCCCTGTGGTTGTTGCGGCCGCTTTACTGTCGAGCAGTGTGACAAGTAAGCACATTCTGTTACCAGGAATTAAAATGAGAATACCCCGGAGAGACCCGTTTATGTACCTACTGCAGCAGAATATTTAATACTGTAAAGAATCATTACAGTTTATGTAGATCTTAAGTATATACTTTAACTATGATATAAAACATGTGCTATGTAAACAGCCATCAACATAAACATATAGCAATGCAATAGATAAAAACATTGCAGCAATCATTAGCATAATCAGTCTGTTAGTGACTCATTCAGTAAGTGACTTAGAAGATATTGTCCACTGCATCCACCTGAAGAGAGATCACCCCCACAGACCACAAACCATGTCCAGCAGAATCGATGTATCCAAGGTCACCTTCACGTTTATCGCATTCAATCTGCCTCGTACAGGTATGTACATTGAAGATTGTGTGGTTAAGAGAAACACTGCACTGATGAATGAAACGGCTACCCCCTCAGATAAAAGCAGAATGGGCAACCTTTAAAAAGTCAAGGAAATAGAGGAAACTTGCTTCATTTCTGATTTGAATTCAATTGAATCAATAATCTGACAAATTATTCTGCGTGTAAGACTGCATTGGTGACTGAGCGAATGTTAAACGATGTCATAACCAATCTAGTATTAGGGAATTTCATTGCAAAAAGGGATCTCTGTTCTGATAGGGCTATTCCCCCAGGTTCCGCCACAGGATGCAGAGGTCCTGTACAGTGGGTTCCCTATTCCAGGTACAGTCATAACCCAGGTTAGCGATGCCACAATTTACATTGAAACAACTATGGGGCATATTACCAAGCAATAGCGATAATTATCGCTATGCATGGTTAGCGGCTAAAATTATATCGCCGCGCTCTGACTATTTTTACCGCTGAGATACCTTGATATTATCAAGGTTTATCTCAAAAGCGGTAAAAATCCTGTGAAATGCATGAATATCGCTGAAAAATCCGCGATATTCATCCAATATCGTGACAATGCTCTTAGCCATGTTATCCACCTTCCATTGGATAACATGGCTAAGAACTGCTCTGGGCAGGCGTTAGCTTTTGGATATATTTGCGCTTAGCGCAAATATTTCCAAAAGTAAGGCTTTGTTGATAATTGGAGATAGCGATATTAGCGACTGTTTCCAGTCGCTAACATCTTGGCATGCCCACTTTGCATGTCATTAGCGATAAATATCGCTGACATGCAAAGTAGGCCCCAAGATGATCGCTATCTCCTACTAGCTGTCGCTAACTGGTGTTAGCGACAGCTAGGTAATAGGGAGATAAAATTATCGCCGCTTTAGCGGGAAAAAGTCCCGCTAAGGCGGCTATAATGGCCCTTGGTAATATGCCCCTATGTTCCCACTGCGCCCAGAAGGCACAACTCGGGGTGCTTTAGAGACTGGAAAACCAGCTCTCCCGGTATACTTTAACAGTGACTACTACACCAGCGAGGGGACTACTAGACGGGCATAGCAGGGCCTTTCCACTCCCAAATCCTGATGCAGAATGATTTCAGACACGTACTTCTATGTATGATCCGCTGACACCATGAATTAGTAGGAAAATGGGATTGTAATTGTCTTCAGCCACAGTCATTAGCACCATGGGCTGCTTCCAACGTGCAGGTTCATGGACTTGTTTGACCTTAATGGACGATGTAGTTGTGACCCGCAGGAATAAAAACCCAACGATTGAGAACAATTTTCTGCATCAAAAATAACTGAGACAACAGTTTGATGACTAGCTCACCTCTCACAAACCTCGCTGCTCTGAGTCCGGGACGTCAAGCATTTCTATGGGCTCTCACCCACAGGACCCCTCCACATCCTATGACACATAATATGGAGGACTGGATATCCCTCATGTTTGTGACAGAGAAACCCATCCGCCAAACTCTAAATCAGGCCGTAAGTCCTCTTAAACCAAGAGTAAACAACTCACTGAATGATTCTCGGTCCAGATTCGGCCAATCAAGCTTAACGCGTGCTTCCAAGCATTAGAATTCCAACCAAGCCCTATCACTCTACAATTGGGCCTCCCTGAATCATTTGACACCCTTGACCATCAAGTGTTCCTTACATGCCTTATAATGGTCTTAGGTATTGGAGGGACATGACTAATCAGACTTTCACACATTGCAACTAGTGAGTTAAATTTGACACTTCCTCTCAAAAACGTCCACCATCTCTTATGGATTTCCACAAGACTTGTTCTCGACAGAACCGCTTCAACATACAAATGGGCCTGCTAGCGGATCTTCTAGCCATGTATGACATTAGAAAATCACCTGCACTTTGACGACACTCAGACTTACCTCAAACTTTCCTAAAGCTAGATAATAGCTCTCCGGTCAGAAGCTCACTGGCAATTTGCTAACAGGATGTTGAGTCTTGTCTGAAAAGAATCTCCCTATGCAGATGAAATCTGAGATTCTACTTCTGTGTGCATATTCCCATCATTCCTCCTCTTCTCATGGTCTCATGTGCCCATAGTAGACAAAGTATGCAACATCACTGTACACTTTGACAGAGCTTTCGTCTTCTCTTCCTACTTTACCCTAAATATCAGAAGTGCCTTCCATCGTCTACTTCAGAGTCCATCCTCTAGTGAAACCTCACAGAGATCCTTTTGTCACTGCAGTTAATAAGATACATCCCTGACATAGACCAGTGACTGTTAAGAACTATCATCAAAGAGCTGCATGCAAACTGCATAAAATAGGTTAGGACGTTATGTTTTTTTTTACCCAGTCTTTCATTATCTATTCGTAATGTTGCTGAAAAGGGTTTGTTTGGTTAGAAATACAGTAAAGTCAGCCTTTACCTGTGCTGTAAAACAATTTGTTGTATGTGAGAGAGTGTCCATGGAAGAGATGAGGGGGATTTTTGCCTTGTGTTGATGAGGGCATCCAAGGAGGTGGTCGTGGGGGAGGGCGCCAAAATGATAGTCGCAGCGGGCGCCAACAGCACGAAAGCTATACCTGCTCAAATGATAATACCACTTCGTACCAATCTTGAAAGTTCTATAATGACATTCAATTACACAATTGAAGACATAATGCAGGGCTGGCTCTAGGCCACCGTATTAAGTGCTACATGTATCACGCTATTTAGCGTTCACAAACGTTTGGGAACCCTCAAAAGGCTTTTTAGATGTATCAAAACCCATTTTGTGATGCAGTAACCTGTTACTGAATCGCAAATGTGTTTGCGATTCGCTATTAGGAAGGGGCGAGTTTAGAGCGTCCCTTCCTAATACTGAATCGCATCAGTATGTAAGAATGTTTTGTGACCGAATACGGTTGCAAAACATTCACATTTTACTACCTACTACAACTAGGTGGTAACCTATTCGCAAAAGGGAAGGGGTCTCCAAGGGACCCCTTCCCCTTTGTGAATGTTTCTAACAGCATTTTGTAAGAGCAGGCAGTGGTCCCATGGACCAGTGCCTACTCTTAAAAAATGAAAAATATACTTTTCATTTTTGTTCTTGAAACGCATCCCGTTTTCATTTTACCGAAAACGGGCTGCATTTCAAAAGAAAAGATTGCTTTATTTTAAAGCAATCACTGACATGGTGGTCTGCTGACCCCAGCAGTCCACCATCCCCTTGGTTTAAGCGATTCCTAGGGGGGAGCGAATTGCGATCTACCTCATTAATATTAATGAGGTAGAGCGATTTCCGACCCTCTAGGAATCATATGATACTCTTTGAGTTTCATACATTGTAAATTGTGATTACCTAAATGAGATTCTCAGACATTCGCAATAAGGTATTCGCAATTTTCAACTTTTGATATATGTAGCCCTAGGTGTTTTCTTCAGGGGGCGCCGAGTTTACAAGTTTAATTAAAAAAAAAAATATGCCTCACATTTTCCAATCATCGCAGGGGATATGAACACCAGGGATTTGGGGCGTGGTATAAGGGGACCCTCCAAGCACAATAGAATCGGTGTCCCTTAAACAGCTACTTTTCGAGCATAACATGGTTTCCGCCCACTCCTCCATGAAAGCAGTGGACCCTCATTGGCTTCCCTTGCCCACCTTCAGGGACAAGTCAACAATTGATTACATCTTATCTCCGATAACTTGAGAACATACTTTAGTGACTTCGACGTGGGAAACAGGGACAAGAGTGATCATTGGCCACTGAGGGTCACCCTTGATTTAAATGGAAAAGTCGCAAAACCCCTCGGAACATTGGGGGCCTCAACAGGTGAAGAGCACCATGAATTATTGAATAGAATAAAATGGTCCACAAAATTAAATCCGGCACTCTTCGAGTGTGTCACACACAAAGAGGAGTGCCAAACTGATAGTAGGTTGGCATCCCCCTTGGAGCTCTGGAAGGAACTACTTGAGGATTTAAAAAACGCGCTAGGTCAGGTCACTGGCAGCCTCAAAGCTCAGGTCTTCCACCCGCAATACCTCTCATTACAACCGAACTCCAGGGCCTTAGAGAAAACTAAGTGGGGTCTCTCAAAGGCCTTAAAGGCAAGATAAAAAGGAGCCACAAATTACCTTACTTTGGAAATAAAAGTTATTTGCAGGGAACACAGGAAGAAAATATGGGAAATTCGAACAAAGAAAATCGAGGCAGAGTGGCTGAAAATATTCAACCTTCTCAAAGAAAAGGGGCACACCCGACTTTGGAGATATATCAGTCAACTGTGCCACACCGGTCAGAGCAAAGAAAACGATGTGTCAGCCTCTGAGTGGGTTACATATGCAAAGCTACTGTACACAACAGACCAACATAAGACGGAAACCCAAGAACAACAAATCCCTCCAGTATCCAAGGAAGAGGACAAAACACCAGTTATCACTACAGCAGAGATAACCAACTTGATTAAGAAAATGAGGTCAGACGGTGCGCCGGGTCCCAATAAAGTGCCAGCGGCAGCGTTCAAAGTGTCATATGGATTCTGGGCGGATCAGCTAACCCCACTCTTTAAGCATGCCTTTGAAACTTCCACCGTTCCATCATCGTGGAAAGGCTCAATACTTTTCCCGATACATAAAAGAGGGGACCGCACAAAACCCGAAAATTATCGGCTAGTGGCTCTTCTAGATATAGAAGCAAAGGGTAAAGGAACACAACATTCTCCCTTTCTTCCAAACTGGATTTAGACCTCAATGCTCCACTATAGATAACATCCTAGCACTGGGTCATCTGTCCCGACGTGCAACTCAGCCCTCTCAACCACCTTTGTTTTGCTGCTTCGTAGATTGTAGCTCAGCTCTTGAACGAGTGTACCGTGGCAAGTTAAGGAAAAAACTTGCCAACTGGGGCCTTCCGCAAAAGTTATTAAGGCTATAACTGCACTATACGAAGGGACCTGGGTGTGTATTATAACCAGCCAAACGTCGATAACAACTAAGGTCCCAACAAATAACAGCCTCAAACAAGGGTGCGTCCTTGCCCCTTTACTTTTTATCATCTACACATCCGACTTGGGACAAGCCCTGGAGGGGGCAAATCTAGTCATTCCAAAATTGGGGAATGTGCGGCTCCAAATTCTCCAATATGCAGACGATCTGGTTATCTTGGACCACACTAGGACAGGTCTACAGAAAGCCTTAGTAGCGCTACACAGATTCAATCAAAAGAACAATCTACTGGTAAATCAGGAGAAGACCAAGATACTCATCTTTGGGAAGTACCATCGAAAGAAGACAGCTCAATGGCGCCTAGGTGACCTGCAAATCAGATCTTGTAAAAGCTATAACTATTTGGGTCTCAGGCTAACGGAAGGTGCAAAACCATCAGCCCATTTGAAATATTTAAGAAGCAAGGGGGCCGGCATCATCTGCAGCCTGAGAAGTCTCAACCGAAGACTACACAGTCCGTCCACTGAACCCATCTTGAAAGTCCTAAAAGCAAAAGTAGTGCCCTCAGTCAAATACGGCCACTTAACCTTTTCTGGCGCCTGTACTAACTTCTTTATGAGCCACCAAATCTCGGTATACAAGAAAGTATTAGGCATTCCACGACAGGCCAGGAGAGCTCGAGTAAGGCTGGAGGTGGGTCTAACTCGCCCACACTTTACCTGCCTTGGGGATACCCTAAAATACTATATTAGTACCTTGCGAGCTCCAGCAACAGCCTTGAAAGCGCAAATCAAAACAATCTTTGAAGAAAGTGGATCCCTATGGCACGCGCAACTGACAGTGGCCATAAAATTGTTAGAAATTGAGGTGCAAAATGTGGACAATTTAAACATTCCAGTAGCTGCTTGGAAAAGAGCTGTGAATAGACAGGTCAAGCGTATATCACACGCAAGAGACCTGGAAAGTTTACACCACCATCTAAATCTCTCTTCACTGGATGCCTCCTACATAGTGGGTAAACCACAGCCTTATCTCGGGCAAGCACTAACTATCCAAACCCGAAAAAACATCCCTTACATGAGGCTTCTCGCACTGCCTATCGTGGATTTTAACCAAAGCTGGACCCGTCTGGACAATTTAGCTGCATGCAGACTCTGCAACTACCATCAGGAATCCTGGCTTCATTTGCTGTGCTGCTGTCCAAAGTTAGCTAGTGAGAGGCAACGCTTGATTATTCCAATCTGCAGTGCTCAGGGCCTTATATGATGCAGCGAAGTCTCGGACTTGTGTTTTTCTTCGATCTCAACCCAAACAGTAGCACGGCTGTGGAAATTCATAGAATTAATGCGAGCCGCACTGTCCCTGAAAACAGAGTCTTATAAAGAAAACAGTCGGCTCGGAAGCACAGGAGCTGCGGACACACAGCCCGTTTAAAACGTAAGCACTTTGCACTCAAATTGTATACCCAGAAGGTGATATTGTTTTTAAGGTTTAATGCCTTACCAGTTCAAAGCAACAGACAGTGAATTTTTTACTTTTTAAAATTTCTTTTATACTGTAAGTATATTGTAATGATTTTAAGTAATCGAACAATAAAACGTTTTTCATTTCATTTCATTACAAGTTTAATTTGGTTTTAAAAGCACCTGCTGCTGTGCTCCTTGCCGCCAGCATTTTCGAGGCAACAATAAAAATGTCAAGATAACTTCAGTGATTAATGTTCTTCCTGGAGAGAGAGATAGGAGTTTTGTCTCATTGAGGTTTTGACTGATCATAAAATAGCACAGAGGATTAATATGCCTGATGCAAAGAACGTGTACCATACAGATCACAAAGTGCATATAATCTAAATAGGTCAGTGGGTTACTGCTTTTGTCAGAGAGATCATTTTGTTACTTGCAGTTTATAAGTTAAAATCCTAATGTAGAACAGTGAGTCATTAACTGTCATCAAAGAACTGCATGCACACTGCAAAGTATAGATTATAGCATAGATTAATGTTGCAAAAAGGGTACATTTGGGTAGAAACGATTCTTAATATAACAGACATCCCGCAACAATGGTGTTCAGTTTTCAATTCTGAGTTTGTGCTTCTTCAGACCAAGCACTCTTAAGCTATACTGCCTACCAATATAGATGACGTGTCGCTCCTACACCTTGCAGTCCTCTAACTTATGTAAAATTTCCTATACACGGATTTACATATGTATGATTGATAGTCTTTGTGTAATGTGTGTATGGTGCAAACTGCTCTGACTCCCTACACTGGCATGAGTGGCACTATATAACTAATTAAATGCATCTGAAAGAGAGTGGTTATGGAGAATTGAGGGGCACTGGTAAAAGGTGGTGGGGAGGTAATCCATGGTGGAGGTGTTCACCACCTCTCCCACAGATGGAGGCGCCAACAAACATGGTCGTACCGGGCACCACCCGTGCTAAAGCCGGCCCTGACATCATTCACCATCCATACGGTGCTCCATGGCATCACTCCTGCCATGCCCCTGAGATCCATCTTGTGTAACCTTCCTGCTATCCACTTGGATTGAGACAGAAAATATGATGGAAAGTGCATCCAACGCCCCATCCCTTGGCTTACTCTTGCACCACATCTAAGACTTGGTGGCAACTTAGTAAAAATGTCCTCAAGATGCGCCTCTTCCGGTCAGCCTTTCCTTATCTCTTAATCATGTCACCCACCTCTCCCCAAGGGCACATCCCATTGAAGACTATCTATTTCTCACCCATTGATCAAGTCTTTCATATGCCAGAGACACGCGGACCAACCAAATTCCAATGGGGACACATGATTCTAAGTGATGATCTCACAACCAAAGCTTTTCTCTCATCAATTTGCTTATCACTAATAGGAAATCACTGTTGAGGCAAACATAAGTTCTGGTACAGATCCAAGAAAACTACAGAAACGTACCAACAGATGTGCACCTGTGTGCATGTTTACACACACCCAACAACCCCTTCCACTCTGCACTGCCAACTAAGTTGCTAAAGGTGTTGATGCTGGCATGCTGGAAAGTTGCCACAGTACATGTTTTTGAATCAAGTTTTGGCTTTCTAGAGGTTGGTGATTTGTCACTGTAGACTTTTCCTTGCAGACAAAACCTATCTGAACAGGAACTTTGCAGACAAGACATCTGAACAGGAGCCAGAGCATTATGTGCTATGAATATTTAACTATTTAAGAACAGCACTGCAAAACTGTCCCGCCCACTCAGAGTTCGCGGAGTGGGGTCTCATGGTTGCACCATGGGCCTTTCTGTCTGGTAGGCACAGGCATTCAATGCATCAGGTGCTTCCTGTCTTGTGGAGCTGGTGAGCGTTTCCTTTCTGCGGCTTGGCTGGGCCACGGCCCTCATCTCGCTCTCGCGTGCTTTGGGACGAGCGAGCACAAGCAGCATGATAGTGCTCCTCATGGACGCTGGTAATCCATGGAGAATTGTCCTAGAATGGCAGGATGGGTATTATCAGTTTGTAAGCCAGCACTCAAAGAATTAAAATGTTTCCAAGAGTTTGCAAAATTGTCCAGAAACTGGAATCCGAGGCAGGGTTCATAACCTGTCTACTGCCCCAATTGAAGATGGAAGCCCAATCCAAGGTGGCTGATGGGGATCATGTGAATAGATGCTCTCTGTTTGCTGCTTTTTTTCTATAAAGGAGAATTTAAAGTCCTTCCCACTGTGCTGCAACACAGTTGAGTGTTTTTGGCAGGTGTTTTGCCCCTCTGTGTTCTATTTTTATCCCTATTTTTTCCCAGGAGATTTTTCTGAGAACTGTTACTGTTGGCTCTTCTGTACTGTTCCGCTGTTCTAGTTCTTCCTGAATTTTCTTATTCCTCCTCATCTCCTGGATTCCAGTACATCTTCTGCAAATCATTGGTGCACCCGGTACCATCATTAACTCTGTTTTTTGTATGCCTTTGGCCTTTCCCTCCAGCCTGGAGCCTCTTCTTGCAGACATCAGTCTTTTAGCACCTTGCCTATAATTATGCCTGAGCACAGTTGCGTCAGTAAGGGACTTAGAATGACTCTATCTAAGATAAAGACGTCTTATCTCATCCAATCCTTGACAGCAACTCACCTTACAAGATCTAACCAGAGCAAAATGTGGGCATACGCGAGTCTTAGAAGGACCAATCATGCCGGAGGAGCCGCAGCATGCTTGGGCGATCTCTCTGAGATCTTTCTGGGCCTTCCCAGAGCAATTGGGGAGAGAAGGTTTGGAGCTTTGGGAGATGACGGGGGTGGGAACCCTGGGTGACCTATTACATCACAGAGCCTTCATCCCCTTAGACCAACTGTTAAAATACACGGACCTCCCGGCGGGACTATTCCTGGGGTCCGGGCAACTATTGTGGGAACTATGGGGCATAGTTGACACAGATTGTGAATTGCATCCCTTGACGCACACACTGTACACTGTGGGTACTGATCGTCGACTCATCGTTTGGCTTAATAAAGCCCTTCCACAGAAAATACACTACCTGCTGATAACACTGTGGCACACATGGGAGACTGATATTGGACACGAGCTGACCCAAAAGGAGTGGGATTGAATCTTGGAGCACCCACGCAAGGTCTTCCGCAATGCCTGTTTCCAATATATGTTCCAATTTTCATCCTGTCTCACTTTTCCTGGCAGCCTCTAAAATGTTAGAAAAGTTGTTTAACAATCAATTTTCAAGGTATCTCAAAAGATTCAGGCTGTTACATCCTTCTCAGTTGGACTTTCGCTCAATACTGTATCGGCCCTTCTTGAGGTGGTCGACTCCATTAAGCTGACTGTCTTCCACTCAATTCTTCTACAGATATTGAGGTGGGAGCAAGGCTCTCAAATGAATTGCTACTTTATAGGAAACAGATGTCAGGCTGTATGGATGTCACAATCCCCATCTGCCACTAAGTCCCTCAACCTTGAGCAACATAGGACTTTTCTTTGAGACCCACCTTGTTCAACATCTAAAAGGCCCCAGTGGTCCCATTGGTGGAGACATTTAGGGTAAAGGTAATCTCATTCGCAGAGGATATGCAGCTCTTCCTCTCCTTTGAAAATGAGTCCTGAGATGCCCTGGAATGTTTTAAAAGTTATTTGAGGTCGGCCCTGGAGTGGATGCGAGCAAGCAATTTACAATGTAATTCTGATAAGATCGAGATTCTGCTATTCGTGGCCTCTACATTTCTGAGGTGGGAGAAGTGGTGGCCAGCTTCACTGCCCCCTACCCTTCCCCTGGCCAAAGTGGCTAGGAATTTGGGAGTTAAATTAGACTGCCAACTGTCATTTCAACATCAGATCATTTCAGTGGTGGGGGTAACTCGACACAATATCGAAAAAAATATATAGAATTGACATAATATCGAATTCAAAATATAGAATGGACATAATATCAAATGGACATATTATAGTGGTTAATAATATCGACCGTCACCTACCCAGCCGGACTTTGGGCAGACTTTCCTTAATCTTTCTGCCGTATCTCCTCCCACCCCTTTACCCTTACTCCCTTCCCCTCTACACTTAAATCGCTCTGATACCTCCGGGTCTAGCCAGCGCTATATAAAACTCTTAAATAATAAAGGCATTAAAATATATCGTATTTTTAATAATATCAATTTTTTTAAAGTGTTTCGTATGTTAGTATATGTGTTAAAAGTGTATATTATTTTTGTAATGTATGTTTAATTTTTGTAAAGTAATGAATTTTATGTTGTGGAATTTTTGCGTAATTTAATTCCGTAGCAGGTTGTGGGTTTATAGGGGAATAAGGTGGGAAGTAATTTAATTATAGTAAATTAAATATTAATTTGTAGGAATTAATAACTATATTTTATTTAATTTTGCGTTTTAGGGTGGGAAGTAATTTAATTGTAATTAAGTAAATATTTATTTTATTTATTGGTATTGATAATTAATTTATTGTTAATGAATTATCAATTGGTAATTAATTTTTAAATAATTGATTAATTGATAATTATGTATTAAGTTATTATTCGGAGAGGGTGTTGGGGTTATAGGGGAATAGGGTGGGATGCAATTTAATTGTAATGAAGTAATTATTGAAAATATTGTTTTGTGTATTGATAATGAATTTATTGTTACTTAGTTATTAATTGGTAATTATGTTATTATTTATTACATTTTGGATTTTGAAAATTAATTGTTAACTAATTATTAATAGGTAATTAATTATTAATAAATTATATTTATTGGTATGTGTAATTAATTAATTATGAATTAGTTTGTAATTGGTAATTCATTTTATTTAAATTATTATTGGTATTGATATTTAAGTTATTCTTATTTTAATATTAAATCATTTCTTTCCCTACTGTTGCACTCACTGGAGTGGGAATAGTAATTTTTACCCTCCCGCTATCCAACGCTTTCCCTACTATTGCACTCTCTGGAGTGGGAATAGTAATTTTTACCCCTACGCTATCCAACGCTTTCCCTACTGTTGCACTCACTGGAGTGGGAATAGTAATTTTTACCCCTACGCTATCCAGCGCTTTCCCTACTATTGCACTCTCTGGAGTGGGAATAGTATTTTTACCCCTACGCTATCCAACGCTTTCCCTACTGTTGCACTCACAGGAGTGGGAATAGTCATTTTTACCCTCCCGCTATCCAACGCTTTCCTTATTGTTGCACTCACTGGAATGGGAATAGTAATTTTTACCCTCCCGCTATCCAACGTTTTCCCTACTATTGCACTCTCTGTAGTGGGAATTGTAATTTTTACCCCTACGCTATCCAGCGCTTTCCCTACTGTTGCACTCTCTGGAGTGGTAATAGTAATTTTTACTCCTACACTATCCAACGCTTTCCCTACTGTTGCACTCACTGGAGTGGGAATAGTAATTTGTACCCCTATGCTATCCAACGCTTTCCCTACTATTGCACTCTCTGGAGTGGGAATAGTCATTTTTACTCCTACTCTGTCCAACGCTTTCCCTACTGTTGCACTCACTTGAGTGGGAATAGTAATTTTTACCCTCCCGCTATCCAACGCGTTCCCTACTGTTGCACTCACTGGAGTGGGAATAGTACATTTTACCCTTCTGCTATCCTATGCTAAAAATATTGAATATTTGTTGTTAATATTAAGTTAATATATATATATATATATATATATGTATTAAAAAAAAATGCAGGTTTGTTTTTTAACTTACATGAATTATTTATAAATTTTAAGGTTATTCGAGTATTTTTAAGTATGTTTTAGTTAATTATATTTATTATTTCATTATTTTTTACATTACTTTTAAGACATTTAAAAAATTCGATATTTTAACAAACTATAAAGAAATTCCTGTTCCTCCTTCCGCTACGCTCTGGGAAAACAGTGGTCCATGCCCTGATCACTTCAAGATTGGATTATGCAGATGTGCTCTCTTTGGGTTTAACAGCTTTGCTCAATAATCATATGCAGATGGTAGGAACCGCAGCTGCGTGACTGTTGCTAAAAATTCCTCGACATGACCATGTTTCTCAGCATCTCAATGCCTTTCACTGGTTGCCAATCAGCAAAAGGATTTTTTCTAAAACCTTAGGGCCGAGGCGTGGCCAAGATGGCGGAGTGAGAGGTCGCACATCCCGAGTGCTCCTCCGTACCTACCCTGCTCGGACCGTAAATCGCAGCATTTCTCCCCCCGCGAAGTCATAGCAGCGGTGGGAGACGGTGGTGAACCCCCCTGACTGCCTGGGGAGCCGAGACAGCCGCCCCCGGAGCGACGGAGGCAAAGCACAGCGGGGCCATCAGAGTGAAAGGAGAGGAGACGGAGGCCACGCAAGCTCACGGTGTATGAGGGGAAGCCCCGGTGCTGTCTGAGGAGGTTCCCGGGGGCAGCGCTGGCCCCTGCATTGACCGCTGTTGGTTCCGGCAGCCTCGCTGCTGTTTCGGAGGGGCCGCGGCTGACGGCAGGTGTCAAGCGGAGACCCAGTGGCGGAGGCGCACCAGGACGCCGGCAGCGCCAAAATCGAGGCAGGGGACGCGGCCTAGTGCTGGGAGTGCCCGGGCTTGCCTGCGCAGCTCGGCGGGCGGGCCCCATCGCACTGACAGGGGCTTGGAGGAGCGCCGAAGGGGCAGCGGAGCGACCCACTCTCAGCGGTCCGCTCCTCCCCGGCAGCACGATGACAGGGAGAGCCCCGGGAACAGAGGAAGGGGAGGCCCGAGACCGGAGGCCGACCCGAGGGGCCTAACCCACGTGGAAGGAGAGCGCCAGGCCTACGCCTGACATACTAAGGGCCTATAACCCCCTGACCCGGAGCGACATGAGAGGTGAGGTGCAGCGGCGGGAGCACCGACGGGAGTAGCGGCCCCCGCGCCGACTCCATAGGCCAGAGCCCAGGGGGTATCCACATGTGGGGGCCCTGAACGTGGAGCCCTGAGGCGGACGAATATGCCCCACAACCAACCCAGCGATAGAGTGGTGCACCACCAGCGCGGACAGGCACGATCACCGGTAAAGAGGGGGTCCTGAACCCGGTTCCCCTGGTGGGGGTGCGGCGGCAGGGGCGGCCTAGTCGTCCGGCACCCAGAAGAAAGCCCCACAGTAATCAAAGACAGTACAGCACCGTTACAGTGGGTGCGGAGGAGGGGAGACCCTGAAAGCAAAGGATACCGGCTCTGCAGACCCCTCATCGGCGCAACCAGACACCCCAAAGGGATCAGTCCGGAGGAGACACCGGGGGTCCGAAGGGCGAACGGGGTGCGCATCGCCGGTCGGCCGGACTCACATGGGAGCCCCTGTGGCCTACCCCGCAGTCACAAGAGAGGCGAGGTAAGAGAGAGCCTTCATTAAGCAGCCACCCTCACGTGCCTAACCGACGGGAGCGGTGCGGGGATCGGTGCCCCCGGGGGACATTGCCGTTTGGGCTGCACCCACATCACTTAGACCGGGTGGGACGCCTAGGGGGGGGGTCTCCACACTGCCCCCCCCTCTCCCCCTCGGGAGCTGGGACGGGTGAACAAGACAGGGACCCAGAGGAGAGGAACCCGGGCCGAGCTGAGAGGGCTGCAGGGTCAAAACCCCCACCACGAGACACAAGATGGCGGGCCAAAGGGGAAAAAAGGGAGAACGCACCCTCCCCGAAATGCTGGGCAAAGGACAGTTGAAAGCAGATAAAGGGCAAACATCCCCGGGCGCATTCAAGCCCCACCAAGAGGCAAACGAGGGGGAAGTGCCCATCACCAAATCCTTTCTGGAGACTCTCTTCAACTCGCTTAGAGAGGACTTCCATACTTTGAAGCAGGAGGTCGCGGGGGAAGTTCAAGAGATTAGGAGGGAAACCTGATGGCCTTGGCGGAAGGGTATCCACCATGGAAGAGGCGGGACACGCAAGGGACGAGGAAATGGAAAAGCTACAACAAGAGGTAGTTCGGCTGAAGGAACAACAAGTCGACCTCCAGGCCCGCATCGAGGATTTGGAAAATAGGTCCCGGCGGAACAACATCCGGGTCCGAGGCGTTCCACCTAAAGAAGAAGGCACAGATATCACGGGGTACGTGCAAGCCCTATTCCAAGACATCCTGGGCAAATCTGCAGACTTTGCAATCAGAATAGACAGAGCTCACAGAGTGGGACCAATGCGGCGGACATCGGTGCCACCTTCGGACATCCTAGCCTTCCTACCGGACTACCCTCTCAAGGAGCGCATCCTCAGGGAGGCACGGCGACAGCAACTCCTGCGGTTTCGGGGCCACCTGGTGGACCTCTTTCAGGACTTATCAGCAATTACACTCCAAAAACGTAAGGCCTTTAAAGTGGCGACGGACTTTCTGAGGAGCAAAGAGACACCATATGCCTGGGGACACCCCTTCCGCATCATCTTCCGGTGGAACGGCGCCCTGCATCAGCTCCGCTCCCTTCAGGAAACGTGCGCCCTGTTGGGCATCAACCAGACTGAGGAGGGCGCATCACCGAAGCTACCTGAGCGGCCGTCTAGGGATGGCTGGCAGCAAATTGTTCGGCGGCGGTCATCGGGAGCAAGTTCAAGGCCCGACGCGCACACCATCAAGACAGAGATGGACAACGCCATCCTAGAGGTGGCCAGGGACAACGCTCTTGCAGACTGATTTGCCTCCGGGGGGAGAAACCATCAACATCAGTCATTCCGCAGGTCCAGGGGAGGGGGGGCGGGGGGCACCACGGGGAGCGATGTGGCTGGACGTCCACACAGGTAATATACCACAGACCTGCTCTGTAGGGAGGCAGGACTGGGACTATGTTCACTAGTTGGGGCATCACACGGGGGGTGGCGGAGGTGGGGGGGTGGTGGGAGGTAGGAGTTGGGGTCAGGAGTACTGGGGGTTAGGGGGACGGGGCAGTTCTGGAAGGGGGGCTGTGGGGAGGGCTGGGGGATGGGGGGCTGGGGAAGTTTTGGGGAGCGGGGGCTGGCGGGAAGGTTGTTTGGGGGGTACCCCTTGTCCACCTTTTTCTTTTTCTTTATGTTTACTCCTCACACACCACTCAGAGCTCCGAAAGCAACCCTGACATACGATGAAGCACTCCAGACTTAAGGTCCTATCCCTAAACGTGAGAGGGCTCAACAACCCCATTAAGCGCCGGGCGGTGCTGTCCCTCCTAGAGCACTCCACAGCCGACATCTGCCTACTCCAAGAGACACACCTGCTGCCCAAAGACCAACACCGACTTAAAACCCGAGCCTTTCCCACACAATTTTTCTCGTCTTCCTCCAAAAAGGTGGCAGGGGTAGCAATTTTGGTATCCAAATCATTCCCGGCCAAAGTTCTCCAACGAGAGGTCGAATTAAAGGGACGACTGCTGGTATATCGCTTCCTAATAGCCGGACTAACACTACTAGTGGGCTCGGTCTACGCGCCCAACGAGGGTCAGGAAACATTTCTCCAGACAGCATTAGCAGCAGCCACAGCCAACACCGAACAGCATTTACTGTTTGGGGGTGACCGTAACTTAGTTTTTCATAATACAGCAGATCGCTCCTGTCAGAGGACGGGTCAGGTGGGGGCCCTCTCCAAGTCTGGACACGCATATCTCCGGGACCTAGGCCTCACTGACCTATGGAGACACCTCCACCCACGCAGCACCGCTTACACTTACCACTCTGGGGCACATAAGTCCTACGCCAGGCTAGATTACTTTCTCTGTACTTCCCCACTGGTATCGCGAGCGCAGGAAGTAGATATCCTGCCGGCCTCACTATCTGACCATTCACCAGTGGTGGCCACATTCCTCTTACCGGCAGCACCGACTCCACAACGACACTGGCGCCTCAGGGAATCCCTCCTCCACACCCCCTCGACAGTAGACCGGATCAAAACCGCTATCACACAATTCCTGACACACAACAACAACACCGACACCACACGGGCTACTCAGTGGGCTGCCCTTAAAGCGGTCTTAAGAGGCGAGTTTATATCTATCGCCACGGCCAACAACAAAGAACGAGCGCAGAAAAGGGCCGAAATCACGCAACGGGTGACGGAGCTGGAGCAAATGCACCAGCGCAGAAAGGAAGATGCTAGCCGCTCTAGATCAAGACGCAGCAGAGTATGCAGCCCTCCGTCTTCGGCGGGCCTACTACGCGGAGGGGACAGATGCGGACGGCTACTGGCGAACAAGCTGCGGGAACAACGTCAGAGACAGGGGGTGCAGGTCATATGAACGGAGGGAGGCGACCTTGTCTCGGAAGACGCAGCAATAGCAGAGACCTTCGGGACGTTTTACCAGTCCCTCTATGCCGGCGACACCCTTGACCTGCAGGCGGGCCACACTTACTTACAAGGAGCGCGTCTCCCGTCCCTGAATCCGGCAGACTTCCTGGATAGGCCCATAGGCTTAGAGGAGGTGGTGTCAGCGATCTCCCGCTTGAAACTCGGGAAATCCCATGGCCCGATGGGTACCCGGCAATCTTTTACAAAATGTTCTGCCATCAGGTAGCCCCCCTTCTGTGGGATCTTTTTAACTCTTTGCCCAGCCTGGCGCGATTCCCGCAGAATTCTTGGAGGCAGCGATCTCGGTTATACCGAAACCCTGCAGAGATACGACCCGCTGTGGTTCGTAGCGACCAATCTCGCTACTGAATATTGATTTCAAACTCTATATGGGTATTCTGGTGAGCTGGCTTGCAACGTACATGCAACAGCTGGTGGAGCCGGATCAGGCGGGCTTTATACCCCAGCGTCAGACGAGTGACTACACCAGGAGAGTCCTACACCTCATTGAAGCAGGGTTGCGTACGCGACCGGATTGCATGCTCCTTACTATTGATGCCGAAAAGGCATTCGATAGGGTGCATTGGCCCTACCTGGAACAGGTCCTACATCTCTTTGGCCTGGGGGACATTCTTTGCACCCGTATTTTAAACTGCTACAGACAGCCCAACTCCACAGTACACGTTAACGGACATACCTCCCCTCGCTTCCCGATTAGCAGAGGGACCAGGCAGGGATGCCCCCTTTCCCCTATCCTGTTTGCCCTGTATATGGAACCGCTAGCACAGAGAGTCAGGCAGCATGGTCTCATCAAGGGTATTCGGAGGGGATACACACAAAATCAGCCTTTACGCAGATGATATTTTACTCTCCATTACAGATCCCGTCCAATCGCTACGCGCACTTTTTATCGAACTCCATAGTTTTGCCCTAGCGTCTGGCTTTAAAAACAATACAGACAAATCGGTCACCCTTAACGTTTCTCTGTCGCCCGAGACGCTAGCCGAGGTGCAAGAGGAGCATGATATACAATGGTCTGGCACCACAGTTCCCTATTTGGGAGTCCTCCTAGGCCCCAGCATCCCAGCTACGGTGGAAGCGAATTATACCAGACTTCGCACGCAGATCCTCGAGGAACTCCGTAGATGGAAACGCCATTCCCTCTCCTGGCTGGGGAGGATAGCCGCCTCCAAGATGACTCTCCTGCCACAGATCCTTTACCTGTTTCAGACCCTCCCCTCCGGCCTCTGAAAGGCTGGATCCAACAGACGCAGTCCGAACTGGCGCGCTTCATCTGGCAAGGTCTCCGACCGTGCTTTAAGCAGGCCATAGTAGTTCTCCCACCGGACCACGGCAGCGTGGGAATACCGGATCTCCAACTTTATTTTTACGCAGCACAACTCCGGAGCTTGGTGGAATGGCACCAGGTGGAATCGGGCAAGAACTGGCTCTTTCAAGACCAGGCAGTAGCAGGTATGCCCCTACAGGGTATTCCCTTTCTCCCCAAGCGCCACCAGCATCCTAGCCTCTACGCATCCCTAATCACAGGCATGGTCATGGAGGTGTGGGATCGAGTTGCCACCAAACATGAACTGACATCCTTCCCTTCGCCCCTGACACCGCTATTTGCCAACCCCGACTTCACCCCGGGCCTCGATCCGAAAGCATTTGCGAACTGGCGACGCTCTCCCTGCAAGGCGCTGGGGCACCTATTTAATCTGGAAGGTATTCTCTCCTTTCAACAGATAAAGGAGGATTTCGGCATCCATGAGGGCAACAGGCTGGCCTATCTGCAGGTAAGACATTGGGCTCTTCACCCCGAAATTAGACCGGGAGCACAGCGGCATCTTACTCCCTATGAGAAATGGCTGGTCACCCGCACTTTCGAGAAAAAATTAATCTCTGATCTGTACCAACACCTCCTTCTCACAAACATCCACACATATAACGCGGGCAGATGTTGGTGGGAGCGGGAACTTGGAAGGGCCCTCACACACAAAGAATGGAGTGGTTTCTATCACAGAGCACGGCATTCCACATATCATGCCGGACTGACTGAAACTCTGACCAAGGTGGCCACCTATTGGTACTTCACACCGGAGCGCCTTCATCAAGCTGATCCCCGCATTAGCGACCGCTGTTGGAGAGGGTGTGGGGAACTGGGCACACTGGAACACTTACTCTGGAGCTGCGACCGCATACAGGGGTACTGGGACTCGATATTGGATGACATAGACTCCCACCTGGATACCCAATTTCCCCGGTTCCCTGCATACATTCTACTAGGATTGCCCAACGCCCTGATGTACCCCTAAAGTCACGAAGGAGCCGCCTCATCGCTATTGCATTAGGGGCGGCCACGCAAAACATTCTAGCACATTGGAGAACATCACAGGCCCCCCCACACACAGGTTGGCTGCACAGGTTGTGGATGGTGCTTGGCATGGAGAAGCTGTCCCTGGTACAGGCTGGGCGGGGGGATGAATTCCCAGAGTTGTGGCGGCCCTTCTTAATGCTGCTCACAGGGGAATTCCGGGAACTGAGCTGTCCGCGATACTTACGTCTTCTCCGGCTGGCAGACACCCCGATTACGGTACAGAAGGCATCCAAGTGCAAACAGAAAACCAGATACTGATGCTTCTCTCATTTCCTTTTCTTCTTTGCTGTGATGGAGTTTTCTTTTTGGTTTGTGGACAAGGGGGGGAGGGGGGAGGGACATGTTGTATTGTTTAAAGGTTGTACAAACGACCCACATTGCTGACTGTGTTGAAAGTTGGACTGAGACCGTCAACATTATCGGCGCCCTCTTGCTCTCCTTAACCTTTTTGTGCGCGTAAAACAGCCGCCATTTTGAACACCATGGCTTCCCTGCTCCCGCCGAGAGCCAGCGCGCCTCTCTCCCACTCCTAGCTTCGCCGGCATCCCCCCGCATACTGACAACCCCCCTGCCTGCACCTGCCGCGAATCATAAAACCCCTCTTCAGCGCTGCTCTGCCCCAGGCCCTCGTCCTGTTCCCAGCGCGACACCTCCCTTCTTCCCATTTATGATCCCCGGCCCTTTGATGCAAACCCCTTTTCCCCGTGTGCCCGTTCGTCTTCCTCGTTCCCAGGCCGACACCCAGCTCTGCCGATACTGTTCCTTGCCCCTCCCCGTACAATAGAAAGTTCCCCCCCAGCAAGGGATCCCCGGGTTGATCAAAGCCCCCCGCCCTACGAGACCCGATCAAACCCCACACACTCCGTGAATCGGCGGAATATCCAGCTGCGCGATGATCATCACCTGTTGTGAACGGGGCGGGGACTTCCACTGTAACCTTGCGTGGGAACGGGCTGGGAAAGGGGGGGATTCTGAGGATGTCTTTCCGTACATCAAAGTATCGACGAGAATGTGTTACATGCAATAAACAGATAAACATGTGTATAAGAGGCCAGGCCTCAGGGATGCAGTTAGAGCACCTCAGAACGATACCTTCTGTCCGTTTCGTTGTGTTCTCCTCCGGAGAAAATAAAAACCTTGTTTCCTGCCTTCCAGTCTCCAGCGCCTGCCTCTTCAATAGTTTAACTTCTTTGTGGGTTCAAGAGGCGACACCGCCGGGCAATACTTAAGGATCTTATATTCTGGTTGGTAGTGCCCCCCAATTATTTTCAAAATTGGCGTCCCAAGCGTGGGGCCCATCAGCGACCCATGGATCCAGTGGGAGAGGTCCTGACGACAAAGTGAACGACTGCAACGATCGGGAACGCGTCTGTCCGATAGACCCTCGTCTGACAGCCGATCATCCGAACTTCACTGGTTCCGAACAGACCTCTCTCGAGTGATCTACGGTCCTGACTGGGAACCATCAGGAGTGCCGCGAGGATAACGAAGAAGAGAGGACGATCGGGCGCTGGATTCGGAAGACAGGAAACTGTCCATGCGGTCCGGGTAAGGTCGTGTAACCACGACAAGTCGCGAAATAATTGCTTGATTGCTTGTTTGTTTAAAAATACTAGTATTGCTCTTTTTATTTATTTGGAGATTCACTGTCTGCAAACGGAGAAACAACGGGCTCTCTCTTTGCAAGCAGTGGAGGATAGGTAGGGCAGCAGCCGTGCTTATTTTTTCTCCCCCACTCAATAATCACTTGAAACTGAACTGTTGTTCGCAAAACTATTGTTTCCTGGAGATTCCCTGTCTGCAAACAGGGAAGAGACCACCCTTTTTGCAGATAGTGAAAAGGGTAGGTAACGCAGATCTTTGCGGACCTGCTCATTCTCCCCATTGTTATTTATTGGTCTTTTGTTATTTTTGATCCATGAGGTATTCACTGCCTGCAAACAACGTAGAATAGAAATATTCTGTCCAGTCTTTGCACCTAGTGATAAGATAGGCAGTGCTGACTTTTTAGTCCCTCGTTACGAGCCGTCATGTCTGTCTTCTCCCCACTGATTAGTAGCCTGTTTAGCCCGGACCGCCTATTAGAGATGGACCATCCAGCCCCACTGGAAGGCACCCCTAATAAGGACATGTTCATGAAGCATGGATTGACCGCTATAGCCTATAGTAAACTATGGCATAAATATACAAAAAGGGGTCAAGAAAGTCAATGGCCCCTGATAGGATCCTTCGATGATGATAAAATAAAAACGCTAGAAACTGCCCTGGGTAAAAACAAGACAACACCTACTATGCTTGACAGCTTCGGCATGTGGCGAAAAGAAACTGAACAACGTAAAAAGAAAACTGAGAGTAGGTTGGAAAAAGAGCTGCGAAAAGCAGCCCACCTAGCTGCTCAGAAACTAGAAAAAGAGATAAAGGAAAGAGAGAAAGCTAAACAGAAACTAGAAATGGAAACGCCAAGCCAGTGTCCGGTTAGAACCCCCTCCATGCTCTACCCTGATTTACCCTCGAAACGACAAGCCAATGAGGACCTGCTGTTAGGTCCTCCTATCATCTACATGCCCCCTCCATATGCCCCTTCTCAACCCGTGGCGCAGCACGCGCCACCCCCAGGTACAAACGAAGGTACCGCCACAGCGTCGGCCCCAATGGCCTCTGTGCCAGCCGAACCCCTTGTATTAAAACCCGCATCAACAACAACGTTAGACGACCATGAGACTCGAGGGGCTGGCCCTGCAAGAACAAACAGACTAGACAAAGATGAGCGAGCGGGGATCGACAAAATAGCAAGGACACTGGTAGAAAGGAAGGATGATGAAGAGTACATCACAGATATGTTCAGCTCGTATACAGGGAGTCACAGACGACATTTTACCGTACGACTGTGTTATCATGTCTTGAATGCATACGAGGACCGATATCGAGACAAAGGTCCCGAGAGCCTAAGGACTCTGTACCGGAAGGTCGATATCGGGGATGAGGGCGAGTGTGATGTGTCGGACCTCCTTACGCGTACGCTTGAGGTTTTCCGCCTCCTCACTGAACGAAAGCCGGGAGCTAAATCCGCAGCCCCCGTAGTGACCGAACCACCAACCGAGCAATCTAACACCATGATGCCGATACGTGAGGCTGCCCCTTACTGGGTTCCTCCTCGGGGTACAGGGACTCACGATGATGCAAACAACCAAGATGCGAAGGGAAGGGTAGTATACAACTGGGTCTACCAGCCATGGGACCGGCAAGAGATACTGACATTCCGGAAATCTCTACCCGACCTACGTAAAAACCCCACTGCCTTCTATACTGAATTGGGTACAGCCCTGGGTTCAACGATCATGACCCTGGCTGACATCGACTTGTTCTTCGGGTTATGTCTACCAGCTGATGTGTGGAAGCAAATCCGGAAAGTCGACCACCTTGAGCTGTTTGGACATACCTGGTCACAACTCGATGACCTGGACAAACAACGGGGACCAGGACAAAAGCCGTTGAAATCCATTCTAGACCTCCCAGATAAAATCGTAGAGAAATTAAAAACCCTAATCCCAGAAAAGAAAGTGGACTGGTCGATAGTAACAGCCTGTCGCCAAAAACCCCAGGAGGATGTATCGGAATACTTCTCCCGGTTTGAAACGGTGTTCTCCGATTACAGCGGCCAGGACATGACCACTGCAACCGGACACCATCTGTTTGTCCAGAATTATGTTAAGGGCCTATCATCGGAAATCTCCCAGAAACTACAGGCCAGCGAGAGTAGTTGGGCAGCCTCCAAACCTACAGCGATTCTCCAAATGGCCCAATATTATGAGCATCAGAAAAATGAAAACGATAGGGCGACAGAGAAAAAGAAGAAGGACTTAAAAGAGAGGGTGATGATTGCCAAACTGCAAGGGGTGACTATAGGACGAGACCAATACCGGGGAAACTACCAGACAAACGTCCCTAAGACTACATTTCCCCAGGACCGCACTCTGACTTCCTACAGTGGACGCACAGACCTTAGAGAAGACCAGTGCGCTTTCTGCAAAGGGACTGGCCATTGGAAATCCCAGTGCCCAGTTCTTCTGGAAATGATCAGAAACAAAGACCCCAGGGATGTAGCAAACGGACCGAGACCTAAGGGACAACAACGAGGGCCCCCAAATGACGCAACTAATGACAGATCAAACAGACCAAATACTTTCGACCGACCCAGGCAGAACCAATATCAACAATCTGACTATGACGACACTCACACCTTCGCATAGGACAGCCAAGGGCGAGGGAGGGATCCAGTCGAGCTCTATGTTGACCAGCAGGGCCCTTATGTCACTGCTAAGGTCCTGGGTACCAAGTCTCCATTTCTGGTAGACACTGGCGCAACACGTAGTGCGTTATCTAAACGACTGATTCCAAGGGCACCCTTGTCTGGCTCACTCATAACATCGACAGGTTTCGATGGAACGCCCTCCACCAACCCTTTGTCTGCCCCGATTCTCTTTGACGTAGAAAATAACACCACCGACACCACGTTCTTGCTTTCCTCCAATAGCCCTGACGCCATTATGGGACTTGACTTACTGAAACACTTCCGAGCGACGATTAGGTGTTCTCAAGATGGAGTTCGAGTGTTTCTTTACGACAACCCCGTTCTGCTTAGACATTGTTCCCCCCGACACATGTTTTCCATCACCGACGTTGACGCGTCCCTGCTTGACACTCTACCTCCGTATCTGTGGGCCAAAGCGGATTCGGACGTAGGGCGTATGTTAATTGACCCAGTGCACATTACTGTCCGACCAGACGCAACACTCCCAAAACTCCCACAATATCGGATATCGCCAGAGGGCGAGAAGGCATTGGTAATGATTATCCAGTCACTGATAGACGCAGGAGTGGTGGAGGAAGTGGTTAGCAACGTTTGCAACAGCCCTATCTTGCCCATTATCACAGAACTGCGAGATGCCCTTTGCTCAGCCCCTGTCCTGGGTACCCCTGATTACAGAAAGCCCTTCTCCCTTTACACTCACGAAAGGGAGGGGTGCGCTTTATCTGTCCTGACCCAGGCCATCGGCCCTAAGCAACGACCGTGCGCTTACTTCTCTGCCACTCTTGACCCTGTCGCCAGAGCCTTGCCTGCCTGCCTTCGAGCTGTAGCTGCTGCTGCAGTCTCTATCCGACAGAGTGAGGGGATTGTACTCTCGAATTCCCTCACGGTACTGGTACCCCATGCAGTCGACACCCTCCTGAACCAAACCAAGACACAACATCTGACGAGTGCACGACTGACTGGATACGAACTGACCTTGCTTGCCCCCCATATCACCCTGAAAAGATGCACCACACTGAACCCAGCAACTCTGTTACCCTTGCCAGAGAACGATCCCAATGTGCACCCCGTACATGACTGCGTGACTCTTACGGACGAACAGACCAGGAGTAGGGTCGATCTCAGAGACACAGCTTTCCCTGACCCCGACGGGGAGTTGTGGGTGGACGGTTCTTGCATCAAACTCTCCGATGGTACCACTTCCGCTGCCTATGCAGTCACCACGGCTCGAACTGTAGTAGAAACAGCCCGCATCACCCAGCGATCTGCCCAGGCAGCGGAACTGATTGCTTTGACGCGAGCCTGCATCCTGGCAACAGGAACCACAGCGAACATTTACACTGACAGCCAGTATGCCTTCGGGGTGGTTCACCATTTTGGGCTCCTCTGGAGGGAGAGAGGATACTTGACCTCACACGGCACACCCATTTTGCACGGGGATTTAGTCTCCGCCTTAATCGAAGCTGTCCTCCTCCCCAACAAACTTGCCGTTATCAAATGCCAGGCACACAAGAAAGTGACAGACATTATTGGACAGGGAAATGCACTAGCCGACATCACCGCCCGAACGACAGCTGAAAATAGAACGACAACACATATGTACGTGACCAGGTCACAAGCAGAAAACTGGACTGACGCCAAGGACACAATTAGAGACATACAAACGGCTAGCACACAACACGAATTGACTGAATGGACACGGGTGGGATTGAAAGACGATGAAGGCTGCTGGCGGACAAAAGACACGAACAGATGGTTGCTACCTGATTCGTACTTGATTCCCATATTAACCATGGCACACTCCCCTGCCCACATAGGATCAGCCCCCATGATCGAACTTGTCTCCAGGGTTTGGCACAATGACAAGATCCCAGATTCCGCCAAACGCCTGGTCCAACAATGCTTAATATGCCTGCAACACAACCCCGGGAAAGGAACTGTAGTACCCCGGGGGGGATTTGGGGTCCCAAACCACCCATTTGAAGTCCTGCAGATGGACTACATCCAGCTAGACAGATGCCAAGGCCTGAAATATGTACTCGTCATGGTGTGCGCATTTAGCAAGTGGGTGGAAGCATATCCAACCCGTGACAACACCGCTATGGCCACTGCAAAGGTTCTGTTAAAGGAGTTTTTCCCCCGTTATGGCCTCTGTCGTGTTTTATGGAGTGATAATGGCCCCCACTTTGTAGCCAAAGTTATCCAGCTCATCCTAAATGGGCTGGGTATTAAACAGAAATTCCACGCAGTCTTCCACCCTCAATCTGCTGGGCTTGTCGAACGACACAATGCCACACTAAAGCTTAAACTGGCCAAAATAGTGGCTACAACGGGCCTGAAATGGCCAGACGCCCTCCCATTGGCATTGCTATCGATGCGCTCTACCCCCACCCGACATCACTTAACCCCTTATGAAGTTGTCTTCGGTCGACCCATGAGCGTCTGGTCTGCCCCGAAACCAACTTCCATTCATGACGTTCCGGATGTCCTAATGTCTGATTATCTGTACAAATTGACTGAAACTTTGTCTGTCCTTCATCAGCAGGTGCAGCAGGCCATCCCCGATGCTTCCAGGGGTCCGGGTCACGCCATCCAGCCGGGGGACTTCGTGCTGATCCGAAATTTTCAGCGATCAAAGAGTTTGGAACCCCGGTGGACGGGCCCCTGGCAAGTGCTGATCACCACTCGGACCGCACTTCGAGTGGAGGGGAAGAAACACTGGCTGCACGCTCATCACTGCAAAAAGGTCTCTCCAGCCCTGGCCACGACAGACACCGTCAACACCCAAGAAGAGCTCCTGAACCAGGACCGACCATCGTTGAACTGCTACCCTGATACTGAGACACTTGAACTTTCAAAACATCCTGACCCCACTGTGCCATCTCGAGAAGGGTATTTCCTGCGTCGAAAGGAGGGAGCTTCGGCTAAGTAGGCCACGGACTAGGTTAAAGGATCTCAGAACGGTGACCCAAACTACCAAGGGTTACCCGGAGAGAAGCTAAAACTAAGTCTGTGGTCCTGCCCACTACCGAGCACCTTGAAGACGAAGATGATGGAAGCGCCAGATAAGAAGATGATGGAAGCGCCAAATAAGAAGCCGACGGAGACAGCAGGAAATACCCAGTACAGAAATCCGAGAATAGACAGACTCCATAGCTCAAAGACAATTGCACTCTTCATCGTAATCCTCCTCTGTTTTCTCCTCATGACTACGCTCTGGATTATGGAAGAACACGCACCTGCTCACGAAACATTCCTAACCACTGCTCAGCCTACCACCATGAAGGAACATTATCTAATTTCGCTCTCTCCTCAACTAAGAGAGAGGCGAAAGGAGTTTTGGAACAACTCTTTCGTGCAGCTACTTCACCAGCACAATCTTGCCACCAATACCACCAACTGCTGGATCTGTGGGTTGCTACCCCATGCCACTGGACATTCAATACCATTCATCCCTTCACCCTTCTCTGTCCACGGCTCCTGCCTTGCCTGGCTGATCCTCCTGCAAGAGAGCTATACGGGCAATGCCACCTCCAGCAGAACTGCAGCACATTCTTCTCATGGGGCCGGGCGAAACAAGACAAAGACACACTTCTGCCCGCTGACCCCCAGCGACTCGAACCAAATGGACATCCCGGCTAAAGAACGAATCGAAATGCAGGTGTTCAACAATCCAACCAGACCCACCTTCTCCTATCTGCGGAAACGAACGGCTGCCACTCTGACTGTGGCCCTGACGGTCATCAACGTCACAGGCCACATGTGTGTAGAAGGACTTGGGACACAGCTGGTGGGTCGCAGCGCTTGCCGCTTTACCAGAACTCTGGATTCCACGGATCCACCTTCCTTTGTGTCATCCCCAAACATGTATTTCATCTGCGGCACGAAGGCCTACACCTGGCTCCCCAAAGGCTGGGGGGGGCACTTGCTACATCTCCTTCGTCCTTCCTCCAACTTATGTGGCCCCAGCGAATCACCACAGGCAAAAACGAGCCAAAGACGTTGAGCAAGCCGACTCAACAGGGGCGCAGTTCCTCGATGCTATGAAAGGACTCGTCCCCCTCTGGGGCCCGATGGCAAACAGCCGTGCCATCCGACATTTGACTCAGGCAGTCGAGACAACCATGAACATCACAGCGGGCATCTTTGCCAACAACACTGCCGAGCTCCAAGCGGTCCGTTTGGTGGCTCTTCAGAACCGCCTCGTTCTAGATGTGGTTCTGGCGGACCGTGGAGGAGCATGCCGCATTATTGGGTCCAGCTGTTGTACATACATACCGGACAACTCACCCTCAGTGTACAAAGCCATCGAACATCTTCACAGACTCTCTTCGGAAGTTCACCAAGAGCAAGAAGAATGGTCGCTTGGTGGTTGGTTCTGGGACACCGTCAAAAGCTGGGGCTGGAGACTGCTCACCATTATCCTGATTCCCGTAGTTATAATATGTGGCCTATGCTTAGGAATTCAATGTTTGCCACCTATGTGTTCTTTATGTGCGAGTTGTATTTTTCCCAAAACTGTGGACATTGGAAGAGAACATATGAGAGCATTGTATGATACCGAAGTTAGGAATTTGATGAAAATTGACATTGAGTAAAGCAAGGTGGCTAGATATGTTGAAAAGGGGGGACTGTTGAAAGTTGGACTGAGACGTCAACATTATCGGCGCCCTCTTGCTCTCCTTAACCTTTTTGTGCGCGTAAAACAGCCGCCATTTTGAACACCATGGCTTCCCTGCTCCCGCCGAGAGCCAGCGCGCCTCTCTCCCACTCCTAGCTTCGCCGGCATCCCCCCGCATACTGACAACCCCCCTGCCTGCACCTGCCGCGAATCATAAAACCCCTCTTCAGCGCTGCTCTGCCCCAGGCCCTCGTCCTGTTCCAAGCGCGACACCTCCCTTCTTCCCATTTATGATCCCCGGCCCTTTGATGCAAACCCCTTTTCCCCGTGTGCCCGTTCGTCTTCCTCGTTCCCAGGCCGACACCCAGCTCTGCCGATACTGTTCCTTGCCCCTCCCCGTACAATAGAAAGTTCCCCCCCAGCAAGGGATCCCCGGGTTGATCAAAGCCCCCCGCCCTACGAGACCCGATCAAACCCCACACACTCCGTGAATCGGCGGAATATCCAGCTGCGCGATGATCATCACCTGTTGTGAACGGGGCGGGGACTTCCACTGTAACCTTGCGTGGGAACGGGCTGGGAAAGGGGGGGATTCTGAGGATGTCTTTCCGTACATCAAAGTATCGACGAGAATGTGTTACATGCAATAAACAGATAAACATGTGTATAAGAGGCCAGGCCTCAGGGATGCAGTTAGAGCACCTCAGAACGATACCTTCTGTCCGTTTCGTTGTGTTCTCCTCCGGAGAAAATAAAAACCTTGTTTCCTGCCTTCCAGTCTCCAGCGCCTGCCTCTTCAATAGTTTAACTTCTTTGTGGGTTCAAGAGGCGACACCGCCGGGCAATACTTAAGGATCTTATATTCTGGTTGGTAGTGCCCCCCAATTATTTTCACAATTGGCTCCGATTGACACTGCATATGCCTATCTTTCCCACGCTGGAGCCTGACTCGTTACGCTTGCATGAACTATTGTGGTCCTATTGTTTTGTTCTTTGTGAAATCTCAATAAAAGATTTAAACCATAAAACCTTAGGGCCCCATTAGGATGACGGGCGGACTCCGCCCGCCATCTCGTCGTGAAAATGGACCGCCTGCCATAAGGGCGGGGGTCCCGTGGGTGCTATTAGGATGCGCCCTCCACAGTTGTGGGCGCATCCTGCATCCCTAACATTGTGGCGGGCGGTGCACTCAGCACCGCCCGCCACAATGTTAGGGAGGCATGTTGTGCACTTCCATGCACAACATGGCAGGCACTGCGCGGTGACTGCCATGTTGTGCATTGAACTGCAGGGGGGTACCATAGGTACCCCCCATGTGCACCCCCAACCTCCCGGAGTCCTTGGGGGCCCGCAACGGGCCCCCCTAGCAGACTCCGCATGCCTTTCCGTGGTGGCAATGCCGCCACAGAAAGGCATTCCTAAATGCACATTGTAATATGGCTGGCGGTGTCAAACAGACACCGCCACCATATTGCAGCCTTTTCCGCCCGGTCGCAAGTCGACCGTGGCGGAAATGCGGCGGACGGTCTTTCCGTCCGCCGTGGACCCCCCAGCCATAATAATATGGAGGGGGTTCTTTTCTACTGGGATGGATGCGGATTGCCCCCGCCGGGCCGGCAGTGACCACCGCCGGCCTGGCAGGGGCAATCCACCCGCCATCCTAATGGGCCCCTTAGTGTTTGCACACTGGGCATTTTATGGCTCAGGTCCACAATACGTCACAGACAGATTTATACACTATCTTCCTCTTAGGTCCTTATGCTCCTTATACAGTTTACGTGTTGTGGTCCCTAACATCAAAAGGATCAGGAAAGGGGGCACTTCCTTTTCCTTTTTGATTGAACAAGCTGGGAATCGTCTCCATGTTAAGGTGTGCAGCATGGAAGATAAATCTGACATGCGCCTCCAGATGTATCCTCTTAAAAAACAATCTGTTATTTTCCACATTCAAAAGCCACTCACTCACTTTCTATTGTATCTTCTCAGGAAGTCTATCATGCGCATCAGTACTGCTGGAACCAGTACTCTATCAAGGGAATAAGTAAATCACAACACACTTATTCTCCTCTTGATTGCAGGGTAAGCAGCAACTGCTCACCAGTCATTCTTCTCAGCTTGTAGCATGTGCTGCATGACCACACCAGCCAGTGATTTCAGAAGCCAGTATCCTATGCAGGGGCATGAAGACAGCAGCTACCATGCTGCCAAGCACTGTTGGCACCCGCTTGGTCACTAGGCAAATAACAATTGCTTTCCAGTTATTCTTCTCTCCTTGAAGCAGATGCTGGAGGGCCACATCGGCCAGTGACTGCATGAAGACAGCAGCTACTGTGCTGCCAAGCACCATCAACAAAGCACCAACCTGCTGTCTAGTTATTATCATCCTGTCACAATGGATGCGCAACCTCAGCAGGTCAGTTAATCATGTGAAGAGAATTGAAAACAGCAATGATAAGCACTTTTAGCCTCCCCTTGGTTATCTGCCAGCCAAGCGATAACTTGCTGATATATGCAATATAGTGGGAAACATCCTTTACAACGTGGTGTTTACACCGCACGACCTTTACGACGCAGCCATTACAACGCAAGTCATTACTACGACTTGCGCTGGATGGCGCTCTTGCTTAAGGAATAGTTTGATTTTCTATTCCAACACCTTCCCTACTGTTATGTGGGCTGGAGTTGGAATAGAAAATTAAATTAATCCACAATTCAGCGCCCTCCAACGCAACTCGGTGTAACGACTTGCGTTGTGAAAACCGCGTTGTAAAGTACCGCGATCAAAAAGATCGCGTTGTACTGACATACATCCCAATATAGTGTCTTCATCAACAGCGAAGCAACCTCTGTACCACAGCTATTCATTGCAGCAGCCTACTTGTAAACTCTGTGTAGTACACTTTGTAGTGCTGTCCCCTATCTTTTCTGCTAGCCAAGCACCAACTTTCTCTTCAATCAGTCTTTTACCACAATGATTTATCTACATTTTTAAAGCAGTTACTCAGAGCAGAATTCAATAATATGCTGTTTATGAACAGATAAACAGGGTTCACCACACATCCATGTACTGACAGTCTTCTTTGTTTCCTGATAGCGAAGTATTAAGTTGCCATCCAGTCAGTTCCTTCTTGTCAAGATGGCAACCATCAATCAATCAATCAATCAATCAATCAATCAGAGCATTTATATAGCGCACTACTCACCCGGAGGGTCTCAAGGCGCTGGGGGGAGGGGGTCCGCTACTGCTCGAACAGCCAGGTCTTGAGCTGCTTCCTGAAGGCGAGGTGGTCCTGGGTCAGGCGGAGGTGGGTCGGAAGGGAGTTCCAAGTCTTGGCGGCCAGGTAGGAGAAGGACCTTCCTCCTGTGGTGGCTCTTCGGATGCGGGGGACAGCGGCGAGGGCGTGGCTGGTCGATCGAAGCTGGCGTTTGGGAGCGTAGAAGTTGAGGCGGCTGTTGAGGTATCCTGGTCCTTGGTTGTGTAGGGCCTTGTGTGCGTGGGTGAGGAACCATGCCACCTTAATTTGGACCCAGCCATATGCTAATCAGCCTAGGCCCATCTCCACGAAGGGTGAAACCGGTCTTGAGTTGCTTGTGTTCGATTCAGGGAGAACCTTCTATGGCGGTTCGGGGTGGATTGCTGCTATTGGAACAGGGTCAAGACTGATTTTCATATGGCTGGGCACAAATTGAGGTGGCATAGGGGGCAATAGAACAATGGGTTACCTGAACATGAACAGGGCACACTCAGGAACTCTGAATGCTTCCCTCCTGCTAGTGTGGGTAACACTGGTTTCGGGCCTGTCGGCCCTGGGAGAACTTGCTGCATGAAGCGCTGTGGCGCTAGAACATTGTTAACTTAAATTGAGAGTCAAAGTTGCCTCTTGTGACTCAGACTGGTAGTAGGGCATACCCTAGATGTTACCATTACTGAATGGAAAATAGCCAGTATCACTAACACGAGAGAAATAGACAAGGATGCGCCAAAGAAATGCTAGAGGCCCATCCTCAAGGGGTATTGTGTGATGTGATGCTTCCATTTTTTTCCTAAAACAGAATATTTGTCTGGTCAACTATTTGTTGCTGCTGCTGCGTGCCTTTTAAGATGTGAACCTATGTTTGTTCCCCTCTATCCACACCTACCCCCCCTGGGAGCCTTGGACTGCTCAGACCACACTTACCCAGAGAGTCAAGTGCAGAAGGGGTACTTTGCCCAGTTACTCAGGATACATAGCTAGTCGGGACCCGGGACATCAGGAGTAAAAGACCTCAACCTCCACAATTGGACCCAGAAGCCCAAGCATGCCCCATGGCACTCTGAAAGGGTTTCTGACACTCGCATCACCTTTTGTGTGTTGTATATACTGGCCTAAGTGGTAAGGGTATGCCTAGACATGGGTCACGTTGTCACGGTGGCACTGAAGCAAAGCTAAACCCAGTTGAAGAGCCCCAATCAGGGCAAAAGAGGAACTGGCCTGGCAGTACGGGCTGGACTGTTCCTGCTGGAGTATGGTCAAGACTGATTTTCATATGGCTGGGTCCAAACTGAGGTAGCATGGTGGTTAAAAGAATGATGGGTTGGAATGCTATCTGAGTGATTGCCAGTGGTAAGACTTATTGCAAGCATTCCTCCCATCACTTGTTGCCTGTTAGACGTAGGCTTCAGAAATTGAACAAGATCCGGAGAGAGTTTCTATGCAGAGGGCTGGGAGTTCCAGTGCAGATATCAACTGAGAACCTGAAGATTTGAGGGCAGTGTTGAGTGGATTGCTTGAGATACAAGAACTGCACCCATTGGTTAGGGAGAAGTATAGACTATTGCAGAAATTCTGGGATAGCGATTTAGCCTAAGAGGGAACTGTGATGGTCACCTTGATGGAAGCTAAGTAACAAGATTTCACTTGCAGTGATCAAAAAGGGTAGGATGATGCTCTGCTGAGACAGGCTTTTATTTTTTCCAGATCCGAGCCCAGAAACATTCGCTCGTAAGAGAGCCCTACTGGTGAAAAAGAGAGTACCGATGTCAAAGGATGAGGTGGCTTAATTGGATAACAAGTGTGAGGGAAAGTACTTTATGAGGGGAAGTAATATGCTTTTGCACAAGCAGACTCAGCTAGAATCTATGTTCTCGGCGGTGAGGGAGGGGTCAGCCAGCCGCTTGTAGGACTCAAATAAGTGAGCCTATTTTATAATTATAATAATTCCTATTTGTGAAGAGCGAACAAATCACCCTTAAAGTTTCAAGATGCCGGGGGCGTAGGGGAGATTAAGTGAGCTACTGCCCAGAGTCACATGATGCTGAACTGTGCTGCCGCCGGCACCAGGGATCGATCCTTGAGCCCAGCGCTCTAGAATCAGCTGCCCTGGCCGCTGTGCCACACCTCTCCCTTCTACTCTCCAGGAGGGTGCATTAATGGAGATTGTTCTAATAAGCTAGCAAATGTTTAGATGACTGTTGTGTTCTCCCTATTTTTTGTTCCTTCACTCTTGAGGCCTAATTGGGACAGTTGGGAATAGTTGCCTTAATTAGCTTAGAGGAGTGTTGCTTGATTTCTAATGGGATGACATGGTAATATCAGAGATGTATTTGCTGTGGCTGGTAACAAAATACAAATTGAAACCTGCATAGCACCGTAGAAAGAGGGGAGAACTAAGGGACTCCCTGTGGGCATTTTGGAGGAGGGAAGGTGAAAGGGGCGAGCTAAATCATATTGTGATTGCTTGTTAGAAAAAAAAGTCAAATCATGCCTTTGTGGTTGGATTTCACCTGACACAGTGGCCAACCATTAAAGGAGAACGGGATGGTCCAAGGTGTCAAAGGCTTCCCAGGTCAGTATGCTTGGTATGGCCTTTGGTGCTAAGGAGTGATGTCTTGATTAGATGTGCACATGTTCTGCCTGGGGCATACACCATCCTCTCACTCGCGCACACACATACATGCACACACACATAGCACATGCATACACACATTCATAAACACACATATACACAAAGGTACACACATACACACATCAACGCTCTAATTTAAACAAGTAAGAGGGTCGAGGTGTAGGATTGGGTCTGTCTGAGTCTCCATAAGACCAAGTCTAATGCTATTAATTGAGACCTCCACAAAACAAAACGTCAAGTCAAACCCATAAAGAATTATTCAAAATTAAGATCATGACTGTGAGAAGTTGGCCTGATGTGCAGTGTTCACTATTCTAGTGATCACTATATATCAGTCCAAACAACCCTTATTGATGATTGGTTGTAAGTCAACCTTATAGACCAGCTATCCTAGTAGCATGGATACGAGCAGTCTAAGGCTAAGACTCTAGAGGGCGTGTTAAGCCAGCTGTTTTACCATCACATTACCCCTTGAACACCCAGTGAAAGGACACCACACAAGTGTTATGAAAATAAACAGTGTATTTATTAGAATCACAACAACCCTGTACTCTTTATGAGGACAGGGTGCTAGGCACACAACAAAACTCTTACGAAAATACTTAAGTTAGCACGTTATACACAAATGCCCGAGGGGCACGAAAAACCATATACTTTAAAAGTGGAATGCGAATTACTAGCAGGTAAGTAACAGTTCTAATAGGCTTTGGAATCGCTAGGACTGGACTAGGGAATCGTTAGATTTCTACTAGGAGACCCAGGGGACTCGGGTGCAGAGTGTGCACTCTCACGCGGGATGCGGGACAAAGTCTATGGAGGCTAGTAAAGGCAAAGTTAGTGTTCACGGGCGAACCCGACCTGGTAGGAAGAAAACGACAGTGGATCCTGACCCTAGGATAGTGAGGCTATGCTGGGACACCGAAGTGCCGAAGTTACCTAGCCCAGGGGCTGCAGCTGCATAGGTCTGAAAAGACGTCGGGGACCTCGTTGCCGGACCAGGAGCCTGGAAGGAAGAAGTTGCTGGCAGGCGACCAGTGAAGGAAAGTTTGATGGATCCAAGCCTGGATCAAGGAAGAAGAAACCTGAAAGCAGAGGGGACCAAGTTCTTGAATCACTAGCCAGTGATTAAGTGGGCACCAGGATGGCACCGGGCGAAGTCACCGCAGTCAGGTGAGTGGGCGCTGCTGGGCTCTGCAGTCTCTCGGACCAGGAGGCGTTGTCGGCGACCAGGATGGAGGTGCGAGCTGTCCCACGAAGGTTCTTGCTGTCGACGTCGCTGGACCCAGGATTGGGCAACAAGTCTTGGCAAATGCAAGGCCCACGCGGTGGACCTAAAATGGCGTCTTGGGTGGACCAGGCGGGTCCAGGGTACTTCTCCAATGGAGGGAAGCAAGGGCCAGTCTGGAGCAACCAGACCAGCAGCAGAAATGTCGTCGGGCGTCGTCAGGAAGGCCACAAGCCAGCGGGCTAGTAGCCAAACAACGCGGTGAGCAGTGAAAAGCAGAAGGGCCCCACGCAGATCGTGGAGATGCTGGGGGGCTGCTCTTCGGTGCTGGAGCTGCTCAGGGTGGGGGCTTCTCGGACCCCAAAGCACTCACCAGGAATTCACTCGGCGGGCTTGCTGGAAAGAAGTCGTGCAGTCTTGAAGATGGCCGGTCCCTCGAGGTCTCGTCACACCCACGAATCTCAGCGTGACTGATGATGCAGGTAGAGGTCAGAGGTGCCAGGGAAGCCGGTTCTCGTCGAGCTGGGCAGTCGGATTCCGGAGGAAGGACTTGCAGCAGACCGCAGTGTTCTTAGATGGTGCCTGCGGATGCAGGGTGACTACTCCTTAGTCACAAGGGAGAAATCTTAGGAAGAAGTCTTGAGTTCCTTTCGTGGAAAGTAGTTTCAGGATTCAAAGATGATCTGATTTGGAAGGGGGCCAGTCTCTACCTTTATCCTGTAAAAAGGGGCTGGCACGCGACTAAGTCCTGCCCTATGGGTGGGACTAGGAGGGGGGTGGTTACACCCACTTCCTTGGCGGGCTTTTCCCCAGCACAGGGTCTGGAGTGACCCTGGAACTGGTTCCAGCCAGCCTATGCACAGTGAGCACCGGGGTGCCACGTGCAGTCACCTTCCTCTAAAGCCCTGCCTACCTACAATACACAAAACCCTGTCTGGGACGGTGCTGGCACCGCCCCTGGCAGGAAACCCTTTGTCCTTATCTCCTGCTCTGGGAGGACTCCCAGCAGCAGGAGGGCAGACTTGTGTCTCGGTGGCAGCATCCATTTTGTGGATGCTAAGGCTCTGTCTGACTTTAACCGGGGTTACATACATGTCGTGTCCCTCTAGAAGGGTGGAATGCTAACCCCGTCGCCAGAATTGGCGAGGGGTTAGTATTCCAATTCGTATGACACCTTACTCGACATGTTTTGATAAAGCGATACCAGAGTTGGCACATAACCGCGAGGATTATAATGCACTTAAGAGTATATGGTATGCGATATCATGGAAACGGCTACGGGATAGATCCCGAAAGCCGCAGACAGGCTCAGCTCATACCAGAGCACCATCTCACACGATTCCAAGCACTCTGCCTTCAGGATTGTTAAGGCCTGCCATAGGAGTGACTGATAGGAGATCTGTGTGTCCATTTTAGGGTTAGATATAGGTATACTATATCTAAAGCAAAGGGTGAGTACACCACCTTGCCCCAGCTGTCGTGCAGCCAGTTGTGTCAGTTTTGGTTAGTCAATCCAGGGGTGGCACAATACATGCTTCAGCCCCTGGGAGACTTCTGGGTGCACCTCAGCCCTGGGTACAGGGACTTGGAGAGGGCCCAGGGCCAATTCAGTACCTGAGTACAATTTGGATAGAGAGAACAGCTAGGCTGTGGGTCTGATTAGCAGGCCCACAGCCAGGGAAAGTCGTAAACCAGTGCAGCAAAAAAAGCAAAAATCTGGGTGATCATAGGATTGCAGACCCTACTCTCCTACATGGACAGAAGGCAAAAAGTTGTTAGTTAAATCATGGGTAATCAGCAATCATAAGTCAAGATCAGATTTTGCAAGAGAATGAACACATATCAACCAGAACCAAAGTATAGGTATGAAAGGGGACAGCCATAGAGTATGCCTCAAAAGCAAGTGCAAAAAGCTCTGACACATATCCCAAAACTTAATCTTAGGGGTTTTTGGCACAGATGGGCACACCTGTTTAGTCACTTCTAATGGTCTGCACGTTTACTCGACACAGACTAATGAACATTAAAGTACTATAGATACATTCAATGTTACATCACTGGAATCATAGGAATTGTGAAAAATTGAAGAATGACACAAAGGATAAGTAGAGCATATGGGCCATGCCCATTGAGCCGGGGAGTGGTAAGGGTGTGAGCATGTATGTAGGTCGTGCATTTTATCATGAATATATTACTAAAGCATGAAGTGGCACCACATCGTCATTTACAGACAGCACATTTTCCAATGAAATGGCCATTAAATGTGCACAGACCTGACGGGGCTTGTTTTACAAGCCACGTGTGCCACTGGAATGTCACTCTTTGTGACGTTCCGGTGGCGCACAGGGCTTAGCCATGTCTCAATCAATTCAGAGTAAAGTTTATTTAGACCATTCATTTTTAAACCACACAAAATACACATTTTGTATTTTTTTAAATTCTTAAAATAGTTACAAAATTAGCATCTCATTCCATTATGAACTATGAATTTCCATATCCTCCATCATAGTTGTGTTAAAAACAATTCCAAAAAACATTAAAATATCCCATGAGTGAATCAACTATACTAAAACCTGTTTTAAAACATTAAAAAGGATAAACTTAAGTCTCTGTTCCTCATTTCTCAATCTAACTCTCCATTACCTTTTCCATGAACAACCTTTTGACAGCTTGGATAAACTTTGCCACAGCTATAGCAATATCAAGGTGATGCATGTTCGTGAGGAGCTCAATTGCTTGCAAATTGCTTGCCATATCTACACCCTGCATGCCTTTTAATGGCCTCGTAGATGTGGAGTGAGGCAAAACAGCACAAGCCTCTGCATTGCCTCACACCACGATGGGGAGGTGTGCCATGGGCATAACCCCCTTGGCATTTGACACATTCCCAGATTTACAACAAGCTGTGAACCTAGGAATGCATCAAAAGCCTACGCCTCCCCAGGGGAGGCGCAACGAGGAGAAATTACATTATTTCTACTTGTTTCTCCTTGGTTTTTCTCTTTATATGTGTGCTGCATTCAGTAGCACAAATAGAAAGAGGAAACACCTCCATTGATTGTTCTTTTGTGCAGGAAGATGTACCTTCCTGCACAAAAACAATCATCCCTACAGGGCAGACACCCTTGCACCATGGTGTAATACGGCACATTTCTACCCGTCTCTTTTGACGTAGGGTAGCGTAGCAGGAAGTCTTGCGGCACTGCACAACGCCAAATGTTTGTAAATGAGGCCCAAGGTTTTACTGATAAAACTATGCAGCGCACAAATTGTAATATGTGCTTTCCAGTCAATACTTATCATTTGTGCGACACCAAGTAAAGTGTCTTGATTTGTTTTTAATGTAATAAAATATTTGTTTCCATCACACTTCAGAATTACAAAAGGAAGTACTAAATTTGTGTTATAACTACTGATTTATTCTGAACTATTTGTAAAGTTCATTTTGTTGTGCGTTTGAAAACAAACGAACATTCTAAAGACTTTCCTATTACACTCAGCAAGGTTGTCTCATAGTTCACATTGCAAAATCATTTTGCAGTCAAAGAAAGAAAAGGAAACACAAATCTACTTGTTAAAAAATAAGCAGCAACTCATCAAAAGACAGAGCCTGACATTTGACCTCACTGGCGAGATAAAAACTACATTTTGAGGCATTTTTATTGCTCATTCACTTTCTGAACACAAGCATGGTTCTTTTGTGGGTGCTGCAGCACCCCCTACAGCCATACTTCCAGGGCATTTATCTGACTTATGCTTGTGTTTTCACTAAAATGGCGGTGTCACTTTTATCAGAAAAGAATGCTGGTGGGGCCCGCCATATTGAGGCATCCCATAAAAAAATTTTATTCAGAAATTAATCCTCAAAGCATCAGTTTTTGAGAAACAAAAAAACCCAACGGCCCTGAACTAGGAGCTGTCTTTCTGCGAATGGAGGCTACTGTTAATTTTGCCTGCCAAAGTCTGCCCTGCCTGACATGACGGACCGGACAAGAAACATCCATATTTGTATAGAAGCCCTGGATTGGCTGGTGTTGTCACAAATGACGTTGGCCACTTGGCAGATATATGGGTATACATGTGTGGCTTTGATGATTTTTGTGTTCCTTCAAGACATGCACTGGTTGCTGTCTGTTCACCCGGGTGCCTATATGGGCACTGATCGTGTACATAGAAGTGCTGATGTGTATTGGTGTATGTGTGCCTGGAATCAAGTAGCTGCCCTGCTCTGTCTGCATGTGTACATATATATTTGTGCATATGTCTCTCCCTGTATATACTGCATGTCTCTGGGCACCTGCGATATACGAAAGCCAAATCTATTGGCTTTCTCAATATTTCCTTTAAATCAACGTGCAAAGGATTCTTTCTGCTGAGACAGTCTTTCCTTAATGTTGGCCAAGTCTGGCTCCGTGTATCATCTGTACTAGGTATCACACACACGGACCACTTCATAGTTATTTGTTGTCATTCTGCTGGCAAATATATATATATTACCTACTGGAGGTCGCCAGTAGGTAGTTATAGTTAGGATCGTTTTCCATAGGAAATCCGCAACATTCTATTGGGAATAACTTTGGCGCCGAATGAGGGATCTGCCTGTAATTTTCCTTAACTTTGCCTCGCTGCGCTCCGCTCCTTCCCTAAAAGTTTCGGGGGGATCCGTCAAGCGGGGGCCGAGATAAAAGGGGGGTCCCAAAACGTGTTTTCCCCATGTTAATTTCCATAGGGCGGTTGGACTCACTTTTAGCCCGAACGGCTGAATGGATTTCCACCAAACTTGGCAAAATTGTAGGGACTGGTACCCCAATGTGCCTTTGCTATGTCTCAAGATATATGCTCCAGTGGTTTTTACGAAAATTAACTTTGAAAAAATATATATTGGGCTACATTGGGCTATATATATGTTAGAGCCCAAATGTAGCCCAATGTAGCCCAAAGTAGCCCAATGTAGCCCAATGTAGCCCAAAGATGGCCACCAGAGACAAAAAAAACCAAATGTAGCCCAAATATCAGCCAGATGTAGCCCAAATATAGCCCAATGACAGAATGTCCCAGAGTGTTCTAAAGAACAACTAGAGCGCTAACAGTCTTACTTATGACAAAAGTATGGCACACCTGAAGTCATCTTGATTGGAATAAAGTGTTAACACTTAAAACATTTAATTTGCAAAGGAACAAAATGAGGGGGTTCATTTTGCCATAGAAATTATGATTAGTGTTGAAGAAAGAAAAATTAGGGCTCATTTTGAGTGACTTCTCAAATCCTCTTATATTTCATTAAAAAAATTCTGATATGCAGTCTCCCAAGATGGCCACCAGAGACAAAAGAGCCCAAATGTAGCCCAAATATCAGCCAGATGTAGCCCAACTATAGCCCAATGACAGAATGTCCCAGAGTGTTCTAAAGAACAACTAGAACGCTAACAGTCTTACTTATGACAAAAGTATGGCACACCTGAAGTCATCTTGATTGGAATAAAGTGGTAACACTTAATACATTTAATTTGAAAAGGAACAAAATGAGGGGTTTCATTTTGCCATAGAAATTTTATATATATATATATATATATATATATATATAATATATATATATATATTCCACAAGTTTGCTTACAAGCATGAGACGCACTCGGAAAGTTGCACCATAAGGGTTTATTTGTCCAACAACACGCTACGCGTTTCGACAATAACTCTTGTCTTGTTCACACGTGTGGCAACTTTCCGAGTGCGTCTCATGCTTGTAAGCAAACTTGTGGAATATTACGTTTTCGGCCGGTGTGGTCCACCGAAATTGGAGACACCACCTGACTGGGGAGGAAGGATTCCGGAAGACCACATTGTTGTTTCGAAATATATATATATACCCACACTACTTGAGAAAGTGGGAAGGACACACTTTAAAATGAGGGGGACTGTGAGCAACAGTGGCGAACTGAACCAGGGGGGCATTTGATAAAGGAAGTAAACCCCGAAACGCGTCATGCCCATGGTTTAACAATAAAGAATGGTTGACATCACGAACCTCGAGTGCCGCCTAAGTCTTCTTTTTCTGGAGCAGACTTCTTGGGAAAACATAACGTGTCTGTGGCAAGCACGTAAGGAGGGCACCCCCCGCAAGTGTTAAGGGGGTCGCTATATGGAAGACCCTCTGACTGCCCCGCATGAAGTCTGGATCGGATGTTGCTGCGGATGCGCAGCCCATACCTGAATGGGACAACACTTCTACTTTATTTGTGTTCTCTGCTCCGCGACGGACTGATGTGCGAGGAAGGGGGAGAGTACCGTGATTGTCAACAGTAAGTGCCCAGAACAATTGCCGCAAATCCCCGCCTGATTACACAGCACATCGGTCACTCACCTGGTAAAATTTCACCGATAACTGGAAGTAAACCCCGAAACGCGTCATGCCCATGGTTTAACAATAAAGAATGGTTGACATCACGAACCTCGAGTGCCGCCTAAGTCTTCTTTTTCTGGAGCAGACTTCTTGGGAAAACATAACGTGTCTGTGGCAAGCACGTAAGGAGGGCACCCCCCGCAAGTGTTAAGGGGGTCGCTATATGGAAGACCCTCTGACTGCCCCGCATGAAGTCTGGATCGGATGTTGCTGCGGATGCGCAGTCCATACCTGAATGGGACAACACTTCTACTTTATTTGTGTTCTCTGCTCCGCGACGGACTGATGTGCGAGGAAGGGGGAGAGTACCGTGATTGTCAACAGTAAGTGCCCAGAACAATTGCCGCAAATCCCCGCCTGATTACACAGCACATCTGTCACTCACCTGGTAAAATTTCACCGATAACTGGGACCGCCGCCAGCTTGTGATGGACGCTGCATGCTGGGAAATGTTGTCCACTTGTGGAAATAGAGGCGGATCCAGGCCGTGTTTTCCAGGCTACCCACACTACTTGAGAAAGTGTTAAGGACACACTTTAAAATGAGGGGGACTGTGAGCAACAGTGGCGAACTGAACCAGGGGGGCATTTGATAAAGGAAGTAAACCCCGAAACGCGTCATGCCCATGGTTTAACAATAAAGAATGGTTGACATCACGAACCTCGAGTGCCGCCTAAGTCTTCTTTTTCTGGAGCAGACTTCTTGGGAAAACATAACGTGTCTGTGGCAAGCACGTAAGGAGGGCACCCCCCCGCAAGTGTTAAGGAGGTCGCTATATGGAAGACCCTCTGACTGCCCCGCATAAAGTCTGGATCGGATGTTGCTGCGGATGCGCAGTCCATACCTGAATGGGACAACACTTCTACTTTATTTGTGTTCTCTGCTCCGCGACGGACTGATGTGCGAGGAAGGGGGAGAGTACCGTGATTGTCAACAGTAAGCGCCCAGAACAATTGCCGCAAATCCCCGCCTGATTACACAGCACATCGGTCACTCACCTGGTAAAATTTCACCGATAACTGGGACCGCCGCCAGCTTGTGATGGACGCTGCATGCTGGGAAATGTTGTCCACTTGTGGAAATAGAGGCGGATCCAGGCCGTGTTTTCCAGGCTACCCACACTACTTGAGAAAGTGGGAAGGACACACTTTAAAATGAGGGGGACTGTGAGCAACAGTGGCGAACTGAACCAGGGGGGCATTTGATAAAGGAAGTAAACCCCGAAACGGGTCATGCCCATGGTTTAACAATAAAGAATGGTTGACATCACGAACCTCGAGTGCCGCCTAAGTCTTCTTTTTCTGGAGCAGACTTCTTGGGAAAACATAACGTGTCTGTGGCAAGCACGTAAGGATGGCACCCCCCGCAAGTGTTAAGGGGGTCGCTATATGGAAGACCCTCTGACTGCCCCGCATGAAGTCTGGATCGGATGTTGCTGCGGATGCGCAGTCCATACCTGAATGGGACAACACTTCTACTTTATTTGTGTTCTCTGCTCCGCGACGGACTGATGTGCGAGGAAGGGGGAGAGTACCGTGATTGTCAACAGTAAGTGCCCAGAACAATTGCCGCAAATCCCCGCCTGATTACACAGCACATCGGTCACTCACCTGGTAAAATTTCACCGATAACTGGGACCGCCGCCAGCTTGTGATGGATGCTGCATGCTGGGAAATGTTGTCCACTTGTGGAAATAGAGGCGGATCCAGGCCGTGTTTTCCAGGCTACCCACACTACTTGAGAAAGTGGGAAGGACACACTTTAAAATGAGGGGGACTGTGAGCAACAGTTGCGAACTGAACCAGGGGGGCATTTGATAAAGGAAGTAAACCCCGAAACGCGTCATGCCCATGGTTTAACAATAAAGAATGGTTGACATCACGAACCTCGAGTGCCGCCTAAGTCTTCTTTTTCTGGAGCAGACTTCTTGGGAAAACATAACGTGTCTGTGGCAAGCACGTAAGGAGGGCACCCCCCGCAAGTGTTAAGGGGGTCGCTATATGGAAGACCCTCTGACTGCCCCGCATGAAGTCTGGATCGGATGTTGCTGCGGATGCGCAGTCCATACCTGAATGGGACAACACTTCTACTTTATTTGTGTTCTCTGCTCCGCGACGGACTGATGTGCGAGGAAGGGGGAGAGTACCGTGATTGTCAACAGTAAGTGCCCAGAACAATTGCCGCAAATCCCCGCCTGATTACACAGCACATCTGTCACTCACCTGGTAAAATTTCACCGATAACTGGGACCGCCGCCAGCTTGTGATGGACGCTGCATGCTGGGAAATGTTGTCCACTTGTGGAAATAGAGGCGGATCCAGGCCGTGTTTTCCAGGCTACCCACACTACTTGAGAAAGTGTTAAGGACACACTTTAAAATGAGGGGGACTGTGAGCAACAGTGGCGAACTGAACCAGGGGGGCATTTGATAAAGGAAGTAAACCCCGAAACGCGTCATGCCCATGGTTTAACAATAAAGAATGGTTGACATCACGAACCTCGAGTGCCGCCTAAGTCTTCTTTTTCTGGAGCAGACTTCTTGGGAAAACATAACGTGTCTGTGGCAAGCACGTAAGGAGGGCACCCCCCCGCAAGTGTTAAGGAGGTCGCTATATGGAAGACCCTCTGACTGCCCCGCATAAAGTCTGGATCGGATGTTGCTGCGGATGCGCAGTCCATACCTGAATGGGACAACACTTCTACTTTATTTGTGTTCTCTGCTCTGCGACGGACTGATGTGCGAGGAAGGGGGAGAGTACCGTGATTGTCAACAGTAAGTGCCCAGAACAATTGCCGCAAATCCCCGCCTGATTACACAGCACATCGGTCACTCACCTGGTAAAATTTCACCGATAACTGGGACCGCCGCCAGCTTGTGATGGACGCTGCATGCTGGGAAATGTTGTCCACTTGTGGAAATAGAGGCGGATCCAGGCCGTGTTTACCAGGCTACCCACACTACTTGAGAAAGTGGGAAGGACACACTTTAAAATGAGGGGGACTGTGAGCAACCGTGGCGAACTGAACCAGGGGGGCATTTGATAAAGGAAGTAAACCCCGAAACGCGTCATGCCCATGGTTTAACAATAAATAATGGTTGACATCACGAACCTCGAGTGCCGCCTAAGTCTTCTTTTTCTGGAGCAGACTTCTTGGGAAAACATAACGTGTCTGTGGCAAGCACGTAAGGAGGGCACCCCCCGCAAGTGTTAAGGGGGTCGCTATATGGAAGACCCTCTGACTGCCCCGCATGAAGTCTGGATCGGATGTTGCTGCGGATGCGCAGTCCATACCTGAATGGGACAACACTTCTACTTTATTTGTGTTCTCTGCTCCGCGACGGACTGATGTGCGAGGAAGGGGGAGAGTACCGTGATTGTCAACAGTAAGTGCCCAGAACAATTGCCGCAAATCCCCGCCTGATTACACAGCACATCGGTCACTCACCTGGTAAAATTTCACCGATAACTGGGACCGCCACCAGCTTGTGATGGACGCTGCATGCTGGGAAATGTTGTCCACTTGTGGAAATAGAGGCGGATCCAGGCCGTGTTTTCCAGGCTACCCACACTACTTGAGAAAGTGGGAAGGACACACTTTAAAATGAGGGGGACTGTGAGCAACAGTGGCGAACTGAACCAGGGGGGCATTTGATAAAGGATGTAAACCCCGAAACGTGTCATGCCCATGGTTTAACAATAAAGAATGGTTGACATCACGAACCTCGAGTGCCGCCTAAGTCTTCTTTTTCTGGAGCAGACTTCTTGGGAAAACATAACGTGTCTGTGGAAAGCACGTAAGGATGGCACCCCCGCAAGTGTTAAGGGGGTCGCTATATGGAAGACCCTCTGACTGCCCCGCATGAAGTCTGGATCGGATGTTGCTGCGGATGCGCAGTCCATACCTGAATGGGACAACACTTCTACTTTATTTGTGTTCTCTGCTCCGCGATGGACTGATGTGCGAGGAAGGGGGAGAGTACCGTGATTGTCAACAGTAAGTGCCCAGAACAATTGCCGCAAATCCCCGCCAGATTACACAGCACATCGGTCACTCACCTGGTAAAATTTCACCGATAACTGGGACCGCCGCCAGCTTGTGATGGACGCTGCATGCTGGGAAATGTTGTCCACTTGTGGAAATAGAGGCGGATCCAGGCCGTGTTTTCCAGGCTACCCACACTACTTGAGAAAGTGGGAAGGACACCATTTAAAATGAGGGGGACTGTGAGCAACAGTGGCGAACTGAACCAGGGGGGCATTTGATAAAGGAAGTAAACCCCGAAACGTGTCATGCCCATGGTTTAACAATAAAGAATGGTTGACATCACGAACCTCGAGTGCCGCCTAAGTCTTCTTTTTCTGGAGCAGACTTCTTGGGAAAACATAACGTGTCTGTGGCAAGCACGTAAGGAGGGCACCCCCCGCAAGTGTTAAGGGGGTCGCTATATGGAAGACCCTCTGACTGCCCCGCATGAAGTCTGGATCGGATGTTGCTGCGGATGCGCAGTCCATACCTGAATGGGACAACACTTCTACTTTATTTGTGTTCTCTGCTCCGCGACGGACTGATGTGCGAGGAAGGGGGAGAGTACCGTGATTGTCAACAGTAAGTGCCCAGAACAATTGCCGCAAATCCCTGCCTGATTACACAGCACATCGGTCACTCACCTGGTAAAATTTCACCGATAACTGGGACCGCCGCCAGCTTGTGATGGGCGCTGCATGCTGGGAAATGTTGTCCACTTGTGGAAATAGAGGCGGATCCAGGCCGTGTTTTCCAGGCTACCCACACTACTTGAGAAAGTGGGAAGGACACACTTTAAAATGAGGGGGACTGTGAGCAACAGTGGCGAACTGAACCAGGGGGGCATTTGATAAAGGAAGTAAACCCCGAAACGCGTCATGCCCATGGTTTAACAATAAAGAATGGTTGACATCACGAACCTCGAGTGCCGCCTAAGTCTTCTTTTTCTGGAGCAGACTTCTTGGGAAAACATAACGTGTCTGTGGCAAGCACGTAAGGATGGCACCCCCCGCAAGTGTTAAGGGGGTCGCTATATGGAAGACCCTCTGACTGCCCCCCATGAAGTCTGGATCGGATGTTGCTGCGGATGCGCAGTCCATACCTGAATGGGACAACACTTCTACTTTATTTGTGTTCTCGGCTCCGCGACGGACTGATGTGCGAGGAAGGGGGAGAGTACCGTGATTGTCAGCAGTAAGTGCCCAGAACAATTGCCGCAAATCCCCGCCTGATTACACAGCACATCTGTCAATCACCTGGTAAAATTTCACCGATAACTGGGACCGCCGCCAGCTTGTGATGGACGCTGCATGCTGGGAAATGTTGTCCACTTGTGGAAATAGAGGCGGATCCAGGCCGTGTTTTCCAGGCTACCCACACTACTTGAGAAAGTGGGAAGGACACACTTTAAAATGAGGGGGACTGTGAGCAACAGTGGCGAACTGAACCAGGGGGGCATTTGATAAAGGAAGTAAACCCCGAAACGCGTCATGCCCATGGTTTAACAATAAAGAATGGTTGACATCACAAACCTCGAGTGCCGCCTAAGTCTTCTTTTTCTGGAGCAGACTTCTTGGGAAAACATAACGTGTCTGTGGCAAGCACGTAAGGAGGGCACTCCCCGCAAGTGTTAAGGGGGTCGCTATATGGAAGACCCTCTGACTGCCCCGCATGAAGTCTGGATTAAGCATGAGCGCAAAATCCGCTCCGATCGCGGATTTTGCGGATTTTCGGTAAATTCGCGGTCCGCGAACTCTCGCGAATTTACCGAAAACCCGCAATCCGCGAGCGGCGGATTCCGCGGTCAAAAGTTCAAAGCCTAATTTACGATGGCGCCGGCAAGCTGCCAGCGCCATCCTCAAATAGTTACTTAATTAGCTTCAACAGGAAGCTCTAATAGATAAGATACAGCAGGGGCTCGAGCGCCTGCTTTATTTTATCAGTTGGAGCTTCCTGTTGAAGCTAATTAAGTAACTTTTTCAGGATGGCGCTGGCAGCTTGCCGGCGCCATCGTAAATTATTTACGATGGGGAAAAACGGTGGTGTCTTCTTGAATAAATATGAAGGGCAGGGTTCATTCTGGCACGACGGTCCTGGCACAAAAAATAAACCTCAACAGGAAACACTTGCAGATATCAATAAAGCATGTGCCCTAGTTGAAGCTTAAATTCAGTGACTCATTCATCAGCCCAAAATCAATCGTGAGCGTTGTGGAGGCTGGGCAGGTGTGCCTTCTTCCCAAATATACCATCGAAAATCCGCTGTGATGCAGGCCAGAGGCATTTGCATCTTTGACTTTCACAAGCGCAATCCCCGTGCTGTTCCTGTGACCGGGAGCTTCTGTCTCTTAATCTGCCGCTCTGATCGGTCTCTGACCTTTTATACACACAAGAGGCATGTGCGCTCGCATGGAAGCCCCGTCTGTTTGTCCCCGCCCACACACTTGAGGAAGCCCCGCCCCCAAATCCGCCGATCCGCAAAATCCACGGATTTTGCGGATCCACGATCCGTGAATTCGCAAATTCGTGAATCGAGGATCCGCAAAATCCGCCCATGCTTAGTCTGGATCGGATGTTGCTGCGGATGCGCAGTCCATACCTGAATGGGACAACACTTCTACTTTATTTGTGTTCTCTGCTCCGCGACGGACTGATGTGCGAGGAAGGGGGAGAGTACCGTGATTGTCAACAGTAAGTGCCCAGAACAATTGCCGCAAATCCCCGCCTGATTACACAGCACATCGGTCACTCACCTGGTAAAATTTCACCGATAACTGGGACCGCCACCAGCTTGTGATGGACGCTGCATGCTGGGAAATGTTGTCCACTTGTGGAAATAGAGGCGGATCCAGGCCGTGTTTTCCAGGCTACCCACACTACTTGAGAAAGTGGGAAGGACACACTTTAAAATGAGGGGGACTGTGAGCAACAGTGGCGAACTGAACCAGGGGGGCATTTGATAAAGGAAGTAAACCCCAAAACGCGTCATGCCCATGGTTTAACAAAAAAGAATGGTTGACATCACGAACCTCGAGTGCCGCCTAAGTCTTCTTTTTCTGGAGCAGACTTCTTGGGAAAACATAACGTGTCTGTGGCAAGCACGTAAGGAGGGCACCCCCCGCAAGTGTTAAGGGGGTCGCTATATGGAAGACCCTCTGACTGCCCCGCATGAAGTCTGGATCGGATGTTGCTGCGGATGCGCAGTCCATACCTGAATGGGACAACACTTCTACTTTATTTGTGTTCTCTGCTCCGCGACGGACTGATGTGCGAGGAAGGGGGAGAGTACTGTGATTGTCAACAGTAAGTGCCCAGAACAATTGCCGCAAATTCCCGCCTGATTACACAGCACATCGGTCACTCACCTGGTAAAATTTCACCGATAACTGGGACCGCCGCCAGCTTGTGATGGACGCTGCATGCTGGGAAATGGTGTCCACTTGTGGAAATAGAGGCGGATCCAGGCCGTGTTTTCCAGGCTACCCACACTACTTGAGAAAGTGGGAAGGACACACTTTAAAATGAGGGGGACTGTGAGCAACAGTGGCGAACTGAACCAGGGGGGCATTTGATAAAGGAAGTAAACCCCGAAACGCGTCATGCCCATGGTTTAACAATAAAGAATGGTTGACATCACGAACCTCGAGTGCCGCCTAAGTCTTCTTTTTCTGGAGCAGACTTCTTGGGAAAACATAACGTGTCTGTGGCAAGCACGTAAGGAGGGCACCCCCCGCAAGTGTTAAGGGGGTCGCTATATGGAAGACCCTCTGACTGCCCCGCATGAAGTCTGGATCGGATGTTGCTGCGGATGCGCAGTCCATACCTGAATGGGACAACACTTCTACTTTATTTGTGTTCTCTGCTCCGCGACGGACTGATGTGCGAGGAAGGGGGAGAGTACCGTGATTGTCAACAGTAAGTGCCCAGAACAATTGCCACAATTCCCCGCCTGATTACACAGCACATCGGTCACTCACCTGGTAAAATTTCACCGATAACTGGGACCGCCACCAGCTTGTGATGGACGCTGCATGCTGGGAAATGTTGTCCACTTGTGGAAATAGAGGCGGATCCAGGCCGTGTTTTCCAGGCTACCCACACTACTTGAGAAAGTGGGAAGGACACACTTTAAAATGAGGGGGACTGTGAGCAACAGTGGCGAACTGAACCAGGGGGGCATTTGATAAAGGAAGTAAACCCCGAAACGCATCATGCCCATGGTTTAACAATAAAGAATGGTTGACATCACGAACCTCGAGTGCCGCCTAAGTCTTCTTTTTCTGGAGCAGACTTCTTGGGAAAACATAATGTGTCTGTGGCAAGCACGTAAGGAGGGCACCCCCCGCAAGTGTTAAGGGGGTCGCTATATGGAAGACCCTCTGACTGCCCCGCATGAAGTCTGGATCGGATGTTGCTGCGGATGCGCAGTCCATACCTGAATGGGACAACACTTCTACTTTATTTGTGTTCTCTGCTCCGCGACGGACTGATGTGCGAGGAAGGGGGAGAGTACCGTGATTGTCAACAGTAAGTGCCCAGAACAATTGCCGCAAATCCCCGCCTGATTACACAGCACATCGGTCACTCACCTGGTAAAATTTCACCGATAACTGGGACCGCCGCCCGCTTGTGATGGACGCTGCATGCTGGGAAATGTTGTCCACTTGTGGAAATAGAGGCGGATCCAGGTCGTGTTTTCCAGGCTACCCACACTACTTGAGAAAGTGGGAAGGACACACTTTAAAATGAGGGGGACTGTGAGCAACAGTGGCGAACTGAACCAGGGGGGCATTTGATAAAGGAAGTAAACCCCGAAACGCGTCATGCCCATGGTTTAACAATAAAGAATGGTTGACATCACGAACCTCGAGTGCCGCCTAAGTCTTCTTTTTCTGGAGCAGACTTCTTGTGAAAACATAACGTGTCTGTGGCAAGCACGTAAGGAGGGCACCCCCCGCAAGTGTTAAGGGGGTCGCTATATGGAAGACCCTCTGACTGCCCCGCATGAAGTCTGGATCGGATGTTGCTGCGGATGCGCAGTCCATACCTGAATGGGACAACACTTCTACTTTATTTGTGTTCTCTGCTCCGCGATGGACTGATGTGCGAGGAAGGGGGAGAGTACCGTGATTGTCAACAGTAAGTGCCCAGAACAATTGCCGCAAATCCCCGCCAGATTACACAGCACATCGGTCACTCACCTGGTAAAATTTCACCGATAACTGGGACCGCCGCCAGCTTGTGATGGACGCTGCATGCTGGGAAATGTTGTCCACTTGTGGAAATAGAGGCGGATCCAGGCCGTGTTTTCCAGGCTACCCACACTACTTGAGAAAGTGGGAAGGACACCATTTAAAATGAGGGGGACTGTGAGCAACAGTGGCGAACTGAACCAGGGGGGCATTTGATAAAGGAAGTAAACCCCGAAACGTGTCATGCCCATGGTTTAACAATAAAGAATGGATGACATCACGAACCTCGAGTGCCGCCTAAGTCTTCTTTTTCTGGAGCAGACTTCTTGGGAAAACATAACGTGTCTGTGGCAAGCACGTAAGGAGGGCACCCCCCGCAAGTGTTAAGGGGGTCGCTATATGGAAGACCCTCTGACTGCCCCGCATGAAGTCTGGATCGGATGTTGCTGCGGATGCGCAGTCCATACCTGAATGGGACAACACTTCTACTTTATTTGTGTTCTCGGCTCCGCGACGGACTGATGTGCGAGGAAGGGGGAGAGTACTGTGATTGTCAACAGTAAGTGCCCAGAACAATTGCCGCAAATCCCCGCCTGATTACACAGCACATCTGTCACTCACCTGGTAAAATTTCACCGATAACTGGGACCGCCGCCAGCTTGTGATGGACGCTGCATGCTGGGAAATGTTGTCCACTTGTGGAAATAGAGGCGGATCCAGGCCGTGTTTTCCAGGCTACCCACACTACTTGAGAAAGTGGGAAGGACGCACTTTAAAATGAGGGGGACTGTGAGCAACAGTGGCGAACTGAACCAGGGGGGCATTTGATTAAGGAAGTAAACCCCGAAACGCGTCATGCCCATGGTTTAACAATAAAGAATGGTTGACATCACGAACCTCGAGTGCCGCCTAAGTCTTCTTTTTCTGGAGCAGACTTCTTGGGAAAACATAACGTGTCTGTGGCAAGCACGTAAGGAGGGCACCCCCCCGCAAGTATTAAGGGGGTCGCTATATGGAAGACCCTCTGACTGCCCCGCATAAAGTCTGGATCGGATGTTGCTGCGGATGCGCAGTCCATACCTGAATGGGACAACACTTCTACTTTATTTGTGTTCTCTGCTCCGCGACGGACTGATGTGCGAGGAAGGGGGAGAGTACCGTGATTGTCAACAGTAAGTGCCCAGAACAATTGCCGCAAATCCCTGCCTGATTACACAGCACATCGGTCACTCACCTGGTAAAATTTCACCGATAACTGGGACCGCCGCCAGCTTGTGATGGACGCTGCATGCTGGGAAATGTTGTCCACTTGTGGAAATAGAGGCGGATCCAGGCCGTGTTTTCCAGGCTACCCACACTACTTGAGAAAGTGGGAAGGACACACTTTAAAATGAGGGGGACTGTGAGCAACAGTGGCGAACTGAACCAGGGGGGCATTTGATAAAGGAAGTAAACCCCGAAACGCGTCATGCCCATGGTTTAACAATAAAGAATGGTTGACATCACAAACCTCGAGTGCCGCCTAAGTCTTCTTTTTCTGGAGCAGACTTCTTGGGAAAACATAACGTGTCTGTGGCAAGCACGTAAGGAGGGCACCCCCCGCAAGTGTTAAGGGGGTCGCTATATGGAAGACCCTCTGACTGCCCCGCATGAAGTCTGGATCGGATGTTGCTGCGGATGCGCAGTCCATACCTGAATGGGACAACACTTCTACTTTATTTGTGTTCTCTGCTCCGCGACGGACTGATGTGCGAGGAAGGGGGAGAGTACCGTGATTGTCAACAGTAAGTGCCCAGAACAATTGCCGCAAATCCCCGCCTGATTACACAGCACATCGGTCACTCACCTGGTAAAATTTCACCGATAACTGGGACCGCCACCAGCTTGTGATGGACGCTGCATGCTGGGAAATGTTGTCCACTTGTGGAAATAGAGGCGGATCCAGGCCGTGTTTTCCAGGCTACCCACACTACTTGAGAAAGTGGGAAGGACACACTTTAAAATGAGGGGGACTGTGAGCAACAGTGGCGAACTGAACCAGGGGGGCATTTGATAAAGGAAGTAAACCCCGAAACGCGTCATGCCCATGGTTTAACAATAAAGAATGGTTGACATCACGAACCTCGAGTGCCGCCTAAGTCTTCTTTTTCTGGAGCAGACTTCTTGGGAAAACATAACGTGTCTGTGGCAAGCACGTAAGGAGGGCACCCCCCGCAAGTGTTAAGGGGGTCGCTATATGGAAGACCCTCTGACTGCCCCGCATGAAGTCTGGATCGGATGTTGCTGCGGATGCGCAGTCCATACCTGAATGGGACAACACTTCTACTTTATTTGTGTTCTCTGCTCCGCGACGGACTGATGTGCGAGGAAGGGGGAGAGCACCGTGATTGTCAACAGTAAGTGCCCAGAACAATTGCCGCAAATCCCCGCCTGATTACACAGCACATCGGTCACTCACCTGGTAAAATTTCACCGATAACTGGGACCGCCGCCAGCTTGTGATGGACGCTGCATGCTGGGAAATGGTGTCCACTTGTGGAAATAGAGGCGGATCCAGGCCGTGTTTTCCAGGCTACCCACACTACTTGAAAAAGTGGGAAGGACACACTTTAAAATGAGGGGGACTGTGAGCAACAGTGGCGAACTGAACCAGGGGGGCATTTGATAAAGGAAGTAAACCCCGAAACGCGTCATGCCCATGGTTTAACAATAAAGAATGGTTGACATCACAAACCTCGAGTGCCGCCTAAGTCTTCTTTTTCTGGAGCAGACTTCTTGGGAAAACATAACGTGTCTGTGGCAAGCACGTAAGGAGGGCACCCCCCGCAAGTGTTAAGGGGGTCGCTATATGGAAGACCCTCTGACTGCCCCGCATGAAGTCTGGATCGGATGTTGCTGCGGATGCGCAGTCCATACCTGAATGGGACAACACTTCTACTTTATTTGTGTTCTCTGCTCCGCGACGGACTGATGTGCGAGGAAGGGGGAGAGTACCGTGATTGTCAACAGTAAGTGCCCAGAACAATTGCCGCAAATCCCCGCCTGATTACACAGCACATCGGTCACTCACCTGGTAAAATTTCACCGATAACTGGGACCGCCACCAGCTTGTGATGGACGCTGCATGCTGGGAAATGTTGTCCACTTGTGGAAATAGAGGCGGATCCAGGCCGTGTTTTCCAGGCTACCCACACTACTTGAGAAAGTGGGAAGGACACACTTTAAAATGAGGGGGACTGTGAGCAACAGTGGCGAACTGAACCAGGGGGGCATTTGATAAAGGAAGTAAACCCCGAAACGCGTCATGCCCATGGTTTAACAATAAAGAATGGTTGACATCACGAACCTCGAGTGCCGCCTAAGTCTTCTTTTTCTGGAGCAGACTTCTTGGGAAAACATAACGTGTCTGTGGCAAGCACGTAAGGAGGGCACCCCCCGCAAGTGTTAAGGGGGTCGCTATATGGAAGACCCTCTGACTGCCCCGCATGAAGTCTGGATCGGATGTTGCTGCGGATGCGCAGTCCATACCTGAATGGGACAACACTTCTACTTTATTTGTGTTCTCTGCTCCGCGACGGACTGATGTGCGAGGAAGGGGGAGAGTACCGTGATTGTCAACAGTAAGTGCCCAGAACAATTGCCACAATTCCCCGCCTGATTACACAGCACATCGGTCACTCACCTGGTAACATTTCACCGATAACTGGGACCGCCACCAGCTTGTGATGGACGCTGCATGCTGGGAAATGTTGTCCACTTGTGGAAATAGAGGCGGATCCAGGCCGTGTTTTCCAGGCTACCCACACTACTTGAGAAAGTGGGAAGGACACACTTTAAAATGAGGGGGACTGTGAGCAACAGTGGCGAACTGAACCAGGGGGGCATTTGATAAAGGAAGTAAACCCCGAAACGCGTCATGCCCATGGTTTAACAATAAAGAATGGTTGACATCACGAACCTCGAGTGCCGCCTAAGTCTTCTTTTTCTGGAGCAGACTTCTTGTGAAAACATAACGTGTCTGTGGCAAGCACGTAAGGAGGGCACCCCCCGCAAGTGTTAAGGGGGTCGCTATATGGAAGACCCTCTGACTGCCCCGCATGAAGTCTGGATCGGATGTTGCTGCGGATGCGCAGTCCATACCTGAATGGGACAACACTTCTACTTTATTTGTGTTCTCTGCTCCGCGATGGACTGATGTGCGAGGAAGGGGGAGAGTACCGTGATTGTCAACAGTAAGTGCCCAGAACAATTGCCGCAAATCCCCGCCAGATTACACAGCACATCGGTCACTCACCTGGTAAAATTTCACCGATAACTGGGACCGCCGCCAGCTTGTGATGGACGCTGCATGCTGGGAAATGTTGTCCACTTGTGGAAATAGAGGCGGATCCAGGCCGTGTTTTCCAGGCTACCCACACTACTTGAGAAAGTGGGAAGGACACCATTTAAAATGAGGGGGACTGTGAGCAACAGTGGCGAACTGAACCAGGGGGGCATTTGATAAAGGAAGTAAACCCCGAAACGTGTCATGCCCATGGTTTAACAATAAAGAATGGTTGACATCACGAACCTCGAGTGCCGCCTAAGTCTTCTTTTTCTGGAGCAGACTTCTTGGGAAAACATAACGTGTCTGTGGCAAGCACGTAAGGAGGGCACCCCCCGCAAGTGTTAAGGGGGTCGCTATATGGAAGACCCTCTGACTGCCCCGCATGAAGTCTGGATAGGATGTTGCTGCGGATGCGCAGTCCATACCTGAATGGGACAACACTTCTACTTTATTTGTGTTCTCTGCTCCGCGACGGACTGATGTGCGAGGAAGGGGGAGAGTACCGTGATTGTCAACAGTAAGTGCCCAGGACAATTGCCGCAAATCCCCGCCTGATTACACAGCACATCTGTCACTCACCTAGTAAAATTTCACCGATAACTGGGACCGCCGCCAGCTTGTGATGGACGCTGCATGCTGGGAAATGTTGTCCACTTGTGGAAATAGAGGCGGATCCAGGCCGTGTTTTCCAGGCTACCCACACTACTTGAGAAAGTGGGAAGGACACACTATAAAATGAGGGGGACTGTGAGCAACAGTGGCGAACTGAACCAGGGGGGCATTTGATAAAGGAAGTAAACCCCGAAACGCGTCATGCCCATGGTTTAACAATAAAAAATGGTTGACATCACGAACCTCGAGTGCCGCCTAAGTCTTCTTTTTCTGGAGCAGACTTCTTGGGAAAACATAACGTGTCTGTGGCAAGCACGTAAGGATGGCACCCCCCGCAAGTGTTAAGGGGGTCGCTATATGGAAGACCCTCTGACTGCCCCGCATGAAGTCTGGATCGGATGTTGCTGCGGATGCGCAGTCCATACCTGAATGGGACAACACTTCTACTTTATTTGTGTTCTCTGCTCCGCGATGGACTGATGTGCGAGGAAGGGGGAGAGTACCGTGATTGTCAACAGTAAGTGCCCAGAACAATTGCCGCAAATCCCCGCCAGATTACACAGCACATCGGTCACTCACCTGGTAAAATTTCACCGATAACTGGGACCGCCGCCAGCTTGTGATGGACGCTGCATGCTGGGAAATGTTGTCCACTTGTGGAAATAGAGGCGGATCCAGGCCGTGTTTTCCAGGCTACCCACACTACTTGAGAAAGTGGGAAGGACACACTTTAAAATGAGGGGGACTGTGAGCAACAGTGGCGAACTGAACCAGGGGGGCATTTGATAAAGGAAGTAAACCCCGAAACGCGTCATGCCCATGGTTTAACAATAAAGAATGGTTGACATCACTAACCTCGAGTGCCGCCTAAGTCTTCTTTTTCTGGAGCAGACTTCTTGGGAAAACATAACGTGTCTGTGGCAAGCACGTAAGGAGGGCACCCCCCGCAAGTGTTAAGGGGGTCGCTATATGGAAGACCCTCTGACTGCCCCGCATGAAGTCTGGATCGGATGTTGCTGCGGATGCGCAGTCCATACCTGAATGGGACAACACTTCTACTTTATTTGTGTTCTCTGCTCCGCGACGGACTGATGTGCGAGGAAGGGGGAGAGTACCGTGATTGTCAACAGTAAGTGCCCAGAACAATTGCCGCAAATCCCCGCCTGATTACACAGCACATCGGTCACTCACCTGGTAAAATTTCACTGATAACTGGGACCGCCACCAGCTTGTGATGGACGCTGCATGCTGGGAAATGTTGTCCACTTGTGGAAATAGAGGCGGATCCAGGCCGTGTTTTCCAGGCTACCCACACTACTTGAGAAAGTGGGAAGGACACACTTTAAAATGAGGGGGACTGTGAGCAACAGTGGCGAACTGAACCAGGGGGGCATTTGATAAAGGAAGTAAACTCCGAAACGCGTCATGCCCATGGTTTAACAATAAAGAATGGTTGACATCACGAACCTCGAGTGCCGCCTAAGTCTTCTTTTTCTGGAGCAGACTTCTTGGGAAAACATAACGTGTCTGTGGCAAGCACGTAAGGAGGGCACCCCCCGCAAGTGTTAAGGGGGTCGCTATATGGAAGACCCTCTGACTGCCCCGCATGAAGTCTGGATCGGATGTTGCTGCGGATGCGCAGTCCATACCTGAATGGGACAACACTTCTACTTTATTTGTGTTCTCTGCTCCGCGACGGACTGATGTGCGAGGAAGGGGGAGAGTACCGTGATTGTCAACAGTAAGTGCCCAGAACAATTGCCGCAAATCCCCGCCTGATTAAACAGCACATCGGTCACTCACCTGGTAAAATTTCACCGATAACTGGGACCGCCGCCAGCTTGTGATGGACGCTGCATGCTGGGAAATGGTGTCCACTTGTGGAAATAGAGGCGGATCCAGGCCGTGTTTTCCAGGCTACCCACACTATTTGAAAAAGTGGGAAGGACACACTTTAAAATGAGGGGGACTGTGAGCAACAGTGGCGAACTGAACCAGGGGGGCATTTGATTAAGGAAGTAAACCCCGAAACGCGTCATGCCCATGGTTTAACAATAAAGAATGGTTGACATCACGAACCTCGAGTGCCGCCTAAGTCTTCTTTTTCTGGAGCAGACTTCTTGGGAAAACATAACGTGTCTGTGGCAAGCACGTAAGGAGGGCACCCCCCGCAAGTGTTAAGGGGGTCGCTATATGGAAGACCCTCTGACTGCCCCGCATGAAGTCTGGATCGGATGTTGCTGCGGATGCGCAGTCCATACCTGAATGGGACAACACTTCTACTTTATTTGTGTTCTCTGCTCCGCGATGGACTGATGTGCGAGGAAGGGGGAGAGTACCGTGATTGTCAACAGTAAGTGCCCAGAACAATTGCCGCAAATCCCCGCCAGATTACACAGCACATCGGTCACTCACCTGGTAAAATTTCACCGATAACTGGGACCGCCGCCAGCTTGTGATGGACGCTGCATGCTGGGAAATGTTGTCCACTTGTGGAAATAGAGGCGGATCCAGGCCGTGTTTTCCAGGCTACCCACACTACTTGAGAAAGTGGGAAGGACGCACTTTAAAATGAGGGGGACTGTGAGCAACAGTGGCGAACTGAACCAGGGGGGCATTTGATAAAGGAAGTAAACCCCGAAACGCGTCATGCCCATGGTTTAACAATAAAGAATGGTTGACATCACGAACCTCGAGTGCCGCCTAAGTCTTCTTTTTCTGGAGCAGACTTCTTGGGAAAACATAACGTGTCTGTGGCAAGCACGTAAGGAGGGCACCCCCCGCAAGTGTTAAGGGGGTCGCTATATGGAAGACCCTCTGACTGCCCCGCATGAAGTCTGGATCGGATGTTGCTGCGGATGCGCAGTCCATACCTGAATGGGACAACACTTCTACTTTATTTGTGTTCTCTGCTCCGCGACGGACTGATGTGCGAGGAAGGGGGAGAGCACCGTGATTGTCAACAGTAAGTGCCCAGAACAATTGCCGCAAATCCCCGCCTGATTACACAGCACATCGGTCACTCACCTGGTAAAATTTCACCGATAACTGGGACCGCCGCCAGCTTGTGATGGACGCTGCATGCTGGGAAATGGTGTCCACTTGTGGAAATAGAGGCGGATCCAGGCCGTGTTTTCCAGGCTACCCACACTACTTGAAAAAGTGGGAAGGACACACTTTAAAATGAGGGGGACTGTGAGCAACAGTGGCGAACTGAACCAGGGGGGCATTTGATAAAGGAAGTAAACCCCGAAACGCGTCATGCCCATGGTTTAACAATAAAGAATGGTTGACATCACAAACCTCGAGTGCCGCCTAAGTCTTCTTTTTCTGGAGCAGACTTCTTGGGAAAACATAACGTGTCTGTGGCAAGCACGTAAGGAGGGCACCCCCCGCAAGTGTTAAGGGGGTCGCTATATGGAAGACCCTCTGACTGCCCCGCATGAAGTCTGGATCGGATGTTGCTGCGGATGCGCAGTCCATACCTGAATGGGACAACACTTCTACTTTATTTGTGTTCTCTGCTCCGCGACGGACTGATGTGCGAGGAAGGGGGAGAGTACCGTGATTGTCAACAGTAAGTGCCCAGAACAATTGCCGCAAATCCCCGCCTGATTACACAGCACATCGGTCACTCACCTGGTAAAATTTCACTGATAACTGGGACCGCCACCAGCTTGTGATGGACGCTGCATGCTGGGAAATGTTGTCCACTTGTGGAAATAGAGGCGGATCCAGGCCGTGTTTTCCAGGCTACCCACACTACTTGAGAAAGTGGGAAGGACACACTTTAAAATGAGGGGGACTGTGAGCAACAGTGGCGAACTGAACCAGGGGGGCATTTGATAAAGGAAGTAAACTCCGAAACGCGTCATGCCCATGGTTTAACAATAAAGAATGGTTGACATCACGAACCTCGAGTGCCGCCTAAGTCTTCTTTTTCTGGAGCAGACTTCTTGGGAAAACATAACGTGTCTGTGGCAAGCACGTAAGGAGGGCACCCCCCGCAAGTGTTAAGGGGGTCGCTATATGGAAGACCCTCTGACTGCCCCGCATGAAGTCTGGATCGGATGTTGCTGCGGATGCGCAGTCCATACCTGAATGGGACAACACTTCTACTTTATTTGTGTTCTCTGCTCCGCGACGGACTGATGTGCGAGGAAGGGGGAGAGTACCGTGATTGTCAACAGTAAGTGCCCAGAACAATTGCCGCAAATCCCCGCCTGATTAAACAGCACATCGGTCACTCACCTGGTAAAATTTCACCGATAACTGGGACCGCCGCCAGCTTGTGATGGACGCTGCATGCTGGGAAATGGTGTCCACTTGTGGAAATAGAGGCGGATCCAGGCCGTGTTTTCCAGGCTACCCACACTATTTGAAAAAGTGGGAAGGACACACTTTAAAATGAGGGGGACTGTGAGCAACAGTGGCGAACTGAACCAGGGGGGCATTTGATTAAGGAAGTAAACCCCGAAACGCGTCATGCCCATGGTTTAACAATAAAGAATGGTTGACATCACGAACCTCGAGTGCCGCCTAAGTCTTCTTTTTCTGGAGCAGACTTCTTGGGAAAACATAACGTGTCTGTGGCAAGCACGTAAGGAGGGCACCCCCCGCAAGTGTTAAGGGGGTCGCTATATGGAAGACCCTCTGACTGCCCCGCATGAAGTCTGGATCGGATGTTGCTGCGGATGCGCAGTCCATACCTGAATGGGACAACACTTCTACTTTATTTGTGTTCTCTGCTCCGCGATGGACTGATGTGCGAGGAAGGGGGAGAGTACCGTGATTGTCAACAGTAAGTGCCCAGAACAATTGCCGCAAATCCCCGCCAGATTACACAGCACATCGGTCACTCACCTGGTAAAATTTCACCGATAACTGGGACCGCCGCCAGCTTGTGATGGACGCTGCATGCTGGGAAATGTTGTCCACTTGTGGAAATAGAGGCGGATCCAGGCCGTGTTTTCCAGGCTACCCACACTACTTGAGAAAGTGGGAAGGACACACTTTAAAATGAGGGGGACTGTGAGCAACAGTGGCGAACTGAACCAGGGGGGCATTTGATAAAGGAAGTAAACCCCGAAACGCGTCATGCCCATGGTTTAACAATAAAGAATGGTTGACATCACTAACCTCGAGTGCCGCCTAAGTCTTCTTTTTCTGGAGCAGACTTCTTGGGAAAACATAACGTGTCTGTGGCAAGCACGTAAGGAGGGCACCCCCCGCAAGTGTTAAGGGGGTCGCTATATGGAAGACCCTCTGACTGCCCCGCATGAAGTCTGGATCGGATGTTGCTGCGGATGCGCAGTCCATACCTGAATGGGACAACACTTCTACTTTATTTGTGTTCTCTGCTCCGCGACGGACTGATGTGCGAGGAAGGGGGAGAGTACCGTGATTGTCAACAGTAAGTGCCCAGAACAATTGCCGCAAATCACCGCCTGATTACACAGCACATCGGTCACTCACCTGGTAAAATTTCACCGATAACTGGGACCGCCACCAGCTTGTGATGGACGCTGCATGCTGGGAAATGTTGTCCACTTGTGGAAATAGAGGCGGATCCAGGCCGTGTTTTCCAGGCTACCCACACTACTTGAGAAAGTGGGAAGGACACACTTTAAAATGAGGGGGACTGTGAGCAACAGTGGCGAACTGAACCAGGGGGGCATTTGATAAAGGAAGTAAACCCCGAAACGCGTCATGCCCATGGTTTAACAATAAAGAATGGTTGACATCACTAACCTCGAGTGCCGCCTAAGTCTTCTTTTTCTGGAGCAGACTTCTTGGGAAAACATAACGTGTCTGTGGCAAGCACGTAAGGAGGGCACCCCCCGCAAGTGTTAAGGGGGTCGCTATATGGAAGACCCTCTGACTGCCCCGCATGAAGTCTGGATCGGATGTTGCTGCGGATGCGCAGTCCATACCTGAATGGGACAACACTTCTACTTTATTTGTGTTCTCTGCTCCGCGACGGACTGATGTGCGAGGAAGGGGGAGAGTACCGTGATTGTCAACAGTAAGTGCCCAGAACAATTGCCGCAAATCACCGCCTGATTACACAGCACATCGGTCACTCACCTGGTAAAATTTCACCGATAACTGGGACCGCCACCAGCTTGTGATGGACGCTGCATGCTGGGAAATGTTGTCCACTTGTGGAAATAGAGGCGGATCCAGGCCGTGTTTTCCAGGCTACCCACACTACTTGAGAAAGTGGGAAGGACACACTTTAAAATGAGGGGGACTGTGAGCAACAGTGGCGAACTGAACCAGGGGGGCATTTGATAAAGGAAGTAAACCCCGAAACGCGTCATGCCCATGGTTTAACAATAAAGAATGGTTGACATCACGAACCTCGAGTGCCGCCTAAGTCTTCTTTTTCTGGAGCAGACTTCTTGGGAAAACATAACATGTCTGTGGCAAGCACGTAAGGAGGGCACCCCCCGCAAGTGTTAAGGGGGTTGCTATATGGAAGACCCTCTGACTGCCCCGCATGAAGTCTGGATCGGATGTTGCTGCGGATGCGCAGTCCATACCTGAATGGGACAACACTTCTACTTTATTTGTGTTCTCTGCTCCGCGACGGACTGATGTGCGAGGAAGGGGGAGAGCACCGTGATTGTCAACAGTAAGTGCCCAGAACAATTGCCGCAAATCCCCGCCTGATTACACAGCACATCGGTCACTCACCTGGTAAAATTTCACCGATAACTGGGACCGCCGCCAGCTTGTGATGGACGCTGCATGCTGGGAAATGGTGTCCACTTGTGGAAATAGAGGCGGATCCAGGCCGTGTTTTCCAGGCTACCCACACTACTTGAAAAAGTGGGAAGGACACACTTTAAAATGAGGGGGACTGTGAGCAACAGTGGCGAACTGAACCAGGGGGGCATTTGATAAAGGAAGTAAACCCCGAAACGCGTCATGCCCATGGTTTAACAATAAAGAATGGTTGACATCACAAACCTCGAGTGCCGCCTAAGTCTTCTTTTTCTGGAGCAGACTTCTTGGGAAAACATAACGTGTCTGTGGCAAGCACGTAAGGAGGGCACCCCCCGCAAGTGTTAAGGGGGTCGCTATATGGAAGACCCTCTGACTGCCCCGCATGAAGTCTGGATCGGATGTTGCTGCGGATGCGCAGTCCATACCTGAATGGGACAACACTTCTACTTTATTTGTGTTCTCTGCTCCGCGACGGACTGATGTGCGAGGAAGGGGGAGAGTACCGTGATTGTCAACAGTAAGTGCCCAGAACAATTGCCGCAAATCCCCGCCTGATTACACAGCACATCGGTCACTCACCTGGTAAAATTTCACCGATAACTGGGACCGCCACCAGCTTGTGATGGACGCTGCATGCTGGGAAATGTTGTCCACTTGTGGAAATAGAGGCGGATCCAGGCCGTGTTTTCCAGGCTACCCACACTACTTGAGAAAGTGGGAAGGACACACTTTAAAATGAGGGGGACTGTGAGCAACAGTGGCGAACTGAACCAGGGGGGCATTTGATAAAGGAAGTAAACCCCGAAACGCGTCATGCCCATGGTTTAACAATAAAGAATGGTTGACATCACGAACCTCGCGTGCCGCCTAAGTCTTCTTTTTCTGGAGCAGACTTCTTGGGAAAACATAATGTGTCTGTGGCAAGCACGTAAGGAGGGCACCCCCCGCAAGTGTTAAGGGGGTCGCTATATGGAAGACCCTCTGACTGCCCCGCATGAAGTCTGGATCGGATGTTGCTGCGGATGCGCAGTCCATACCTGAATGGGACAACACTTCTACTTTATTTGTGTTCTCTGCTCCGCGACGGACTGATGTGCGAGGAAGGGGGAGAGTACCGTGATTGTCAACAGTAAGTGCCCAGAACAATTGCCGCAAATCCCCGCCTGATTACACAGCACATTGGTCACTCACCTGGTAAAATTTCACCGATAACTGGGACCGCCGCCAGCTTGTGATGGACGCTGCATGCTGGGAAATGTTGTCCACTTGTGGAAATAGAGGCGGATCCAGGCCGTGTTTTCCAGGCTACCCACACTACTTGAGAAAGTGGGAAGGACACACTTTAAAATGAGGGGGACTGTGAGCAACAGTGGTGAACTGAACCAGGGGGGCATTTGATAAAGGAAGTAAACCCCGAAACGCGTCATGCCCATGGTTTAACAATAAAGAATGGTTGACATCACGAACCTCGAGTGCCGCCTAAGTCTTCTTTTTCTGGAGCAGACTTCTTGGGAAAACATAACGTGTCTGTGGCAAGCACGTAAGGAGGGCACCCCCCGCAAGTGTTAAGGGGGTCGCTCTATGGAAGACCCTCTGACTGCCCCGCATGAAGTCTGGATCGGATGTTGCTGTGGATGCGCAGTCCATACCTGATTGGGACAACACTTCTACTTTATTTGTGTTCTCTGCTCCGCGACGGACTGATGTGCGAGGAAGGGGGAGAGTACCGTGATTGTCAACAGTAAGTGCCCAGAACAATTGCCGCAAATCCCCGCCTGATTAACCAGCACATCGGTCACTCACCTGGTAAAATTTCACCTATAACTGGGACCGCCGCCAGCTTGTGATGGACGCTGCATGCTGGGAAATGTTGTCCACTTGTGGAAATAGAGGCGGATCCAGGCCGTGTTTTCCAGGCTACCCACACTACTTGAGAAAGTGGGAAGGACACACTTTAAAATGAGGGGGACGGTGAGCAACAGTGGCGAACTGAACCAGGGGGGCATTTGATAAAGGAAGTAAACCCCGCAACGCGTCATGCCCATGGTTTAACAATAAAGAATGGTTGACATCACGAACCTCGAGTGCCGCCTAAGTCTTCTTTTTCTGGAGCAGACTTCTTGGGAAAATATATATATATATATTCACTGAAAAAAACCATAGGTTTCACACCAGTTATAGTTAGGAATTAGCATTTAAAAAACCTATTAAATTCACTGAAAAAACCATAGGTTTCACACCAGTTATAGTTAGGTGGAAATTTTACTCGCATAAAACCATTGAAATTCCCACGTTATAGTTAGTTGGACTCACTATAACTTGCGCGTGCAATGCACTGCTGATGACGTCACATATTACATCACTCATGACATGGTCGCGTACCGGGGAGCGCACCGGGCGCGTAACGCGAGTTCGCGCGCGGAAAGCTGATTGGCTCTCGGGTGTCTGTCAACATTCCAAACAGTCCGGAGCGGCCGCCATCTTGTGTCTCGGTAGGATCGAGACACAAGAGGTGGCAAAAACAAAGGGGGAAATGACCATAAGGGGGCAGGGTAGACCCCTCCTGACCCCCTAGGTTTGATGTGGGGGCCATAAAAGGACCCACCGGGGCAAAACATTTTTTTTTTAAAAACGATTTTCGCGGGGGGAGCGCCCGGTACGCGTACCTGGGAGCGTACCGGGGAGCGTACTTTGGTGAAAAATAGTGAAAAAAGTTAGTGTAAAATAATTATTTTGAGTGCTCAGAGGTAGGGTAGCTGAGAAAAGAGCTTTTGGGTTCTGTGGCTGATTTAGGTACCTATAAGTACATCCCACACACATCCACACGCACACACCCCACACACCCACACACACACCTTACACACCCACACCCCCACCTACACCCACTGACTCCCTATAAGTCACCCACACTGCCTTACTTACCTTTCTTTGCTGTTTCACTCAGACTCTTTCAGCCACTGTTTTGTTTACTCTCTCTGTCCTTTCTCTCTGTCACTCCCCATGTCTTACCCTAATTCAGTTTTATCCACCCTCTTTCACCCCTCTTTCCTTACACTCACTGCTCTTTTCTCACCCTCCCCCACCGTTGTTCATTTATTCCGGTTCCGTCACTACACCTCATTCCCCATTCTTTACTGTCCTTCCTTTTACTTTCAACACCCACTCACATTCTCCCAGTACCTCTACTTTAGTCTTCTTCCTCTCTCTTCCCTTCTTTCGCTCCCTTATTCATTTTCCTTTTCTCACTTACATCCTATTACACCTTCTCTGTTTTTTACTATGTAATAAATAATCCCTCTGTGTTGCTCCCTCTAGCTCTCTTTCTCTTAACATTACTCTCTCTGTGTTCTTCCCTCATGCTCACTCCATCATTAATTTTTTTAAATTTTTTTTTGGTGCGCGCCTCGGTGCGCGCACCGGTGCACGTACCGGTACGCGTACCCTTCAGAAAAAAGATTGACAGAGATTCTTTAAAAATATAGGTTTATTTTTATAAATTAAAGGTAGTTCTAAAAAGAACTGTTTTTTTAATTCTTTTTGTTGTTTTATATGTTTTTTATTTTTTTTTGAACATTTTTTACTTTTTTGGGCTTTTCTGAACAGTTTTATATTTTTTTTGTATTTTTTATGGGAAGAAACAAAAAAGAGGGAATTGTAAATGGCTCAACTGGAGCAAAAAAAAATCAGGAAAAAATTAGGGTTTTTTCGGGCACTTGTGGTTATCACCAGCACAGATGATAAGTTTTATACTTTGCTCACCATAGCAAAGTGTCTTTCCACAAAATTTGCACACGATTTTAAAATCGGCAAACTTGGGATGAATGGTAGGCATCGTCTCTCTTGCCTCTGGACCCGATGGAGTGGGTTCTTTGGATGTTGAGGGTCTGGATGTTGATGGGGGTAGGTTACTGCAGAGGTCCCTTACCTCTGCAGCAGAATAGTTGTTTGGGTGCAAACGCATCATGTGCCGAATCATAGTATGATTCCCAAAGGAATACTTTTTGTTAGGGTTCCCCCTGGACAGCACAGCACCACAAATCAGACAAGTCACCTTCGCAGCGTTGACTTTTTTCAAACCCCTTGGGATTTTGTAAAACTCCCATATGAAGTGCTCTTTTGGTTTGTAGGGGGGATTATTTTCAGGCAAGAACTGCCTTGTCTGTTCCTCCTCTTCATCATCCTCCTCCTCTTCTTCTTGACCACCAATGTGATCTTCTGGTGGTCTTTTTGATGGTGGTGGTGGTGGGGCAGATGCTCCAGCTGCTGATATGACTGTAGCCATCTCTGTAAGGAAAAAGCAGGTCTTCCTCACTCAAATAACAAAGTGAGAATGAGGAAAAAAGGTGGGGGCTTTCATCATTTGGAAAACAAAACTTTTCTGAACCAATGAAAAGTGTTATTTTCAAGTCACATGACCAGGGCTTTCATCATTTGGAAACCAAAAGTGTTCTGAACCAATGAAAAGTGTTATTTTCAGGTCACATGATCCGACGCGCTTACGCTACGCGCCCCAGGGCGCGCCCGGTGGCGCTTACGTTGTGCGATCGTATGCGCTCGGTGCTACCGGGTGCGCTTACGCCGTGCATCATATGACGCATCACGCGGCTACGCGTTATGTCACAATGTTGTTTTCGTTCGCGGCAATAGCGCTAACGGGACGCTCCCCGGTACGCGACCTGGGGCGCGCCGTAACACTGCGCTCACCGGTGAGCGCATCGGTACGCGCCCCGGCAGCGCTCCGGAGCAAAAAAAAAATAGTATTACATAATTGTAAAATATAAAATTCATTGTAAAAAATATTACATTTCATACCTATAGAGATTTGCTATTAAAAAACCTATGAAATTCACTGAAAAAACCATAGGTTTCACACCAGTTATAGTTAGGAATTAGTATTTAAAAAACCTATTAAATTCACTGAAAAAACTATAGGTTTCACACCAGTTATAGTTAGCTGGACATTTTACTCGCATAAAACCAATGAAATTCCCACGTTATAGTTAGTTGGACTCACTATAACTTGCGCGTGCAATGCACTGCTGATGACGTCACATATTACATCACTCATGACATGGTCAGTGATATCACTCATGACATCACTGATGACACCATCCTTGTGACAGAGTGACAGACCTCCTTTCACTGTAATGTAACCCTTGAAACACATATTGAAACATAGAAACAAAAATTTTCAAAAAAATGGAGATACTCATACCAGTTACAACAACCAATTCAGTAATTCCACCATCTATATACACATCCACTCATTCACCAACAGTTCTATATAGTCACTCATACATATACTCACTCATCATATGTAGTGATACACCTATACATCCTGTTACACACCGACAGTCATCAAAAAGTTACTCACACACATACTCACACATGCAAATAAACTATTCAACATCCATTTATTTGCATATACAGCTATACACACACTACCACTTTACTTCTAAGGAAACTTACACATACTTACTCTCTTAAACAATCACTTATAGAAACACATACTAATTTAAACAGGAACTCTTAGAATCCCTCACTCTCACATATACTCACTTATATACATCAATATTCACATATATTAGATTAAAACATATGTAGTTACTGATAAAGACACTAGTAAGACACTCATTCACTCAGTAACACACACATATACACACTCATCCACCCACACAGTCCTGCACATATGTTGTCTTCAAAACACATACAAACAGAGAGTCAGTCATTCATGCTTACATGTGCTAAGTAATACCCCCACCAAACCATACAGACACTCATACTGATACTAAGAAAAACATCTAATAACCTATATACATACACATGTAGCTACTCACCAACCCCTACAGCCACTTATACACAAAGTGAAACACTAATACATATATTTAAATATTTAAACATTACTCACTAATATTTATTTTTCAGAAAGACACACATTCACTGGATGGTGTCATCAGTGATGTCATGAGTGATGTCACTGACCATGTCATGAGTGATGTAATATGTGACGTCATCAGCAGTGCATTGCACGCGCAAGTTATAGTGAGTCCAACTAACTATAACGTGGGAATTTCATTGGTTTTATGCGAGTAAAATGTCCAGCTAACTATAACTGGTGCGAAACCTATGGTTTTTTCAGTGAATTTAATAGGTTTTTAAATATATATATATATAAATATATATCCCAACAAACAGAGTTACCCCGTGTGGAAGGAGCCGCACAAAGGTATGTATACATCCGACTTTAATCACGAAGGTTGCATGCAGAATCAAACATGGGCGGCATCAACAATATTGCCAGACGCGTTTCATTGGTAGCTGAAAGCGAACAGCAGAGATGGCAGCGGACAACTTTCCAACTCTAGCTCCTCCCAAGCAATATTGTTGATGCCGCCCATGTTTGATTCTGCATGCAACCTTCGTGATTAAAGTCGGATGTATACATACCTTTGTGCGGCTCCTTCCACATGGGGTAACTCTGTTTGTTGGGATATATATATATATATGTATATATATATATATATTACCTACTGGCGATAGCCAGTAGGTATATATAGTTAGGACCTAGTTTCCATAGGAAATCCACAACATTCTATTGGGAATAACTTTGGCTTTGAATGAGGAAATTGCTTGGAAATTTCCATAATTTTGGCTAGCTCAGTTCTGCTCCTTCCCAAAAAGTTTGGGGGGGATTCGTCAAGCGGGGGCCGAGAAAAAAGGGGGGGTCCCAAAACGTGTTTTCCCCATGTTAATTTCCATAGGACGTTCAGACACGGCTACAGTCCGAACCGCTGAGTGGAATTACACCAAACTTTGCAAAATTGTAGTGACTGGTACGCAGAAGTGCCTTTTCTATATTTGGTGAAAATTGCTCCAGTGGTTTTTATGAAAATTAACTTCAAAAACACATATATATCTAAATGCGCGCTTCGAGCGCTTACCTGTACGCGTACCGGGGAGCGCACCCGGCGCACCACGGAAGTGAGCGAGCGGAAAGCTGATTGGCTCTCGAGTGTCTGTGAACATTCCAAACAGTCCGGAGAGTCCACCATCTTGTGTCTCGGTAGAACCGAGACACAAGAGGTGAAAAACAAAAGGGGAAAAAAACTATAAAAGGAGGCAGGGTAGAGACCCCCTGACCCCCTAGGTTTTCTCAGGGGGGCCTAGGAGGACCCCGAAGGGAAAAAAACACAATTTTTTTTTTTTCCGCGCTGGGTGGGATGCCATGTACGCTTACAGGTACGCATACCCTGAGCGTACCACGGGAAAAAGAAAAATAAATATATATTTTTGGGCCTGGGGGGTCCTTGTGGGACCCCCTGAGCAGGCCTAGGGGGTCAGGGTGCTTCGACCCTGCCCCCTTTGCGTGTTTTGCACCTTTGTTTCACTGCTTTCTTGTGCCTTGGTGCTACAGAGGCACAAGATGGCTGCCAACACTTCCTGGTTTCGAGTGTTGACAGACAGTGGCAGCCAATCAGTATGCCTTTCACAGGAAAGCCGCATGCTCATTGGCTGTCAACACTTCTAACCAGGAAGTGTTGGCATTCATCTTGTGCTAGGTAGACCGAGGCACAAAAGAAGCAGAAAAACAAACGTGTAGAATGCAAAAAGGGGGCAGGGTAGAAACAACCCTCCGAATTCACTGAAAAAACCATAGGCTTCAGGCCTTATATAGTTAGGAATTAGCATTAAAAAAACTTGCAAATTCACTGAAAAAACCATAGGTTTCAGGCCTTATATAGTTAGGAATTAGCATAAAAAAACCTTTGAAATTCACTGAAAAAACCATAGGTTTAAGGCCTTATTTAGGGGCCGATATGGATGGCGGACGGACCTGCGTCTGTCCGCCACCCCAGGGAAGGAGGGACCGTCCGCATGGGCAGCGGCGGTCCCTCCGTGCAAATTAGGATGTGACCGCCACCCTGGCGGTCACATCCTGTATTTTTAACATTGAGGCGGGTGCTGCTAGAAGCAGCACAGGCCGCAATGTTAAAAATGAAAGCAGTGCATTTGCATGCAAAAAGCGGCAGGCACTGCGCGGTGCCTGCCGCTTCGTACACGCAAAGGCAGGGGGGTACCATAGGTAGTACTCCCTTGGTGCACCCCCCACGCCCCCGTCACCCCTGGGGCCCCGCAACAGGCCCCCAAACAAAAGTCCGTATGCCTTTCCACGGCGGAAATGCCGCCGTGGAAAGGCATAGAAATGCAGACATCCTAATATGCCTGGCGGTGTCTGATAAACACCGCCAGACATGTTAGAGCTTTTCCGCCGCGGTCGGAAGGCGACCGCAGCGGAAAAGCTGCGGACGGTCTTCCTGACCCCCCAGCCATCCTAATCTGGCGGGGGGTCTTTGAAGGCTCCGCAGCGGGTTTTCCGCATCCTCCGGGCCGGCGGACACTTCCGCCGGCCCGGAGGATGCGGAAAAACCGCAATCATAATTGGCCCCATAGTTAGGAATTAGCATTTAAAAAAACAATGAAATTGCTCCTATATAGTTAGTTGTACTAACTATATTTTGCGCACCCGCAATCCACTGCTGATGATGTCACATATTAGATCATTCATGACATGGTCAGTGACATCACTGATGACATCTAAAATGACATCACTGATGACATCATCCACGTGACAATCACATACACCTTTTCATACACTATTAAAAACTTTCATCACTCTTTGTAAAATACAGAGTATCATATTTGAATCCATTGTCACAGCAATACAAGTATCTAAAAATCCACTCAGTGATTCATAGATGTATACACACATCTAATCACTTACCTGTAGATTCACTCATACATGCTGTCAATGAACAATAGAACACTATCAAAAATACTTATACACCTATATTGACATTAAAAAACAGCACACATCCTATTCACATATGAAGTCATCCTACTCACTTATGCAAACAATGGATCATACTTACATATTTACTTAGCAAAACACTTATACAAACACCACTTCATCTATTCATTTAGATAGTAAGACATACTTAGTGAATTATAAGATCATTATTACAAGTATACAGTTATCCATACAGTAACTCATACAATCATTGAGTCCTATGTATACTTATTTATATACAACAACAGACACATACACTGCCTTTTATTTTTCTAGTTTGTTGGACATGTACCATTGAGAAATATATTTGATCATCACCACATCCAAAAAGAGATTCACTCACCCAAACTGTTAGAACATGTAGTTTTAACTTCATATATCTACTGAATCAACTATTCACACATCTTTGGACAGTCACATCCCCCCCCCACCGAATCACACACACTTTCACACTCCCATACAAATACTCAGTTAACTAATCAATAACTAATATAGACTTTCACATAACTAGTAGCCAACTGTAGAATCAGTTTACACAACAACTGACAAAGTGATACAGATATTCACACAGTTAAGTCACTATCCCCTACATTTAGTGAGACACTATAAATTGGTCAAGTAAACAGTCAATTACACTGCTACTAAATCCTCCATCCAAATATTTATTTATATATATCCACTCATTCTTCAATGCAAATTGCTATATATATAATGCATATTTAAATAACGAAGCAAACTACATTCACTGGATGATGTAATCAGTGATGTCATCAGTGATGTCATTTAAGATGTCACTGACCATGTCATGAATCATCTAATATGTGACATCATCAGCAGTGGATTGCGGGTGTGCGAAATATAGTTAGTACAACTAACTATATAGGAGCAATTTCATTGGTTTTTTAAATGCTAATTCCTAACTATATGAGGCCTGAAACCTATGTTTTTTTCAGTGAATATATATATATATATATACACACACACACACATATATATATATATATATATATATATATATACATATATATATATATATATATATATATATATATATATATATATATGAAATAAATCCAAGGCTCAGTACGCTCTCAGTGACAAGTCGACACACCAGCTCAGTTTCCAAGGGTTTTTAATGCAAAAAACAACATGTTTTGGCTTCCCTGAAGCCTTGTTCACGTTCAATGGAAAGTGCCCACCATTGTGTTTAATAAAGCATTCAGCAGTTAGTCACGTGTTATAGTAAACATATTGAAAGGACTACACAGGTATCGTACCTGAAATCAAAAAATAAACCGCCATGATGGACTGGGGAAATTGTTACTGATAAACACGCAATTCATTAATATAAATAAGTTACTGGCCATAATATATATGCCACAAATTAAACTCATATTATAGCATGCACACTTGCCATAATTAAATTTATATATAATACATATATGTACATGCTATTGGTTTCAAATACATTGTTAAATACATTTCCTTGTATATTGTCTTCGTACCATATGCGTGATCGTAACCCGACATATGCGCATGAAATCCTTGAGAATAGCCGCATAAATGCAATTAATCGTATTCCTAGGTATAGCTTATTTTATATGCATAATGAACCTCTACAATCTCTTGTAAAATACAATACGACACAATTGTTCCATTTTATAGCGTGCATACCCGACGTCAATTCTGCCAGACTGGTTGTGTTTATCAAATCATAGACATATGTGCAAATAAAAAGTTTACTGTCCATGGATGGCATCAGTTCTGAGTGCTATTACATGTACTTGCGCTACATTGCCCAGAATGCTGATCTTATTACAGAGTGCTCGTGTGGAAGGAAAAAGGAGATGGTGTCAACCGTGCTCAAAAGATATGATGTTCAATCATATTTTTTCCTGTGGAGAAAAAAGGAATCCATCGGTAATCTAAACAAATTAACACTACATCCACATGTGTATCACCTATTGAAAAATCCATATAATTCTCTCTTATGCACTGCACATGGAAGGTGAAATAAAAGGAAATACTGTTCAATGAAGAAAGCAGACTTAAAAACAACATGCACATTGAGATAGTCATCAAACTAAGAGTATCTATGATGCGGTTATCACAGTGTTCAACATAAATACAGTATATTTCAGTTACAGTAATTATTCCCTGAGGTGCACTGCCAGTTCCTCGTCCTGGTTGAGGCCACCAGGTTCTTTGGTCTGAAACTCAATTATATATTTAGATTCTATTTTTCTTAGCTTAGGTTAAGCATTCTGTTCCCACCTCTTGGGTTTTGTTTTATCTGTTCTAATATAAAATATCTAACTTTCGAGGTGTCAGAAAAGTGTTTGTCCCTGTAGTGACGGGCAACTGGATATTTTTCGTCATTGTTCTTAATTGGCCCTAGATGCTCTAGGACACGTTTCTTTGCGGCACATGTTGTACTCCCTATGTACCATCTCTCACATGGACATACAATGACATAGACAACATGTGTGCTTCCGCATGTCAAAAATTGTTGGATCTCCATGCGGTCCCCATTGTATTGAGTTTCCTTTGTGTAGACACTATTTTTGCAGGCTTTACAATGGCCACAAGGGAAAAATCCCTTGAGGCCACGTTCAGAGCCAACTTCATAAGTAATCATCAATCACAACTATTTAAAAAATGACTTTCCCATCCTTCGAAAAGCTAAAAACAGGGCAGACAATGTAACTACATCTGACACATTTGCCGAAAAGATCAAAGAAAAAGAAGAGTTAGCAGGCAATGAAACAAGATTAATTCTCATCTACAATGCTGAATCACAGAACATCAGGAGGATTGTCACAAAAAACTGGAACATCCTCAAAAGTGATAACGTTATTGGTGATGAACTGCCCAACAGACCAAGTGCCACTTACAGGAAAGGCAAGAGACTGAGGGACCTTTTGGTCCATAGTGATGTCACTACTTATGAAGTTGGCTCTGAACATGGCCTCAAGGGATTTTTCTCTTGTGGCCATTGTAAAGCCTGCAAATATAGTGTCTACACAAAGGAAACTCAATACAATGGGAACCGCTTGGAGATCCAACAATTTTTGACATGCGGAAGCACACATGTTGTCTATGTCATTGTATGTCCATGTGAGAGATGGTACATAGGGAGTACAACATGTACTGCAAAGAAACGTGTCCTAGAGCATCTACGGGCAATTACGAACAATGACGAAAAATATCCAGTTGCCCGTCACTACAGGGACAAACACTTTTCTGACACCTCGAAAGTTAGATATTTTATATTAGAACAGATAAAATAAAACCCAAGAGGTGGGAACAGAATGCTTAAGCTAAGAAAAAGAGAATCTAAATATATAATTGAGTTTCAGACCAAAGAACCTGGTGGCCTCAACCAGGACGAGGAACTGGCAGTGCACCTCAGGGAATAATTACTGTAACTGAAATATACTGTATTTATGTTGAACACTGTGATAACCGCATCATAGATACTCTTAGTTTGATGACTATCTCAATGTGCATGTTGTTTTTAAGTCTGCTTTTTTCATTGAACAGTATTTCCTTTTATTTCACCTTCCATGTGCAGTGCATAAGAGAGAATTATATGGATTTTTCAATAGGTGATACACATGTGGATATAGTGTTAATTGGTTTAGATTACCGATGGATTCCTTTTCTCTCAACAGGAAAAAATATGATTGAACACCATATCTTTTGAGCACGGTTGACACCATCTCCTTTTTCCTTCCACACGAGCACTCTGTAATAAGATCAGCATTCTGGGCAACGTAGCGCAAGTACATATAATAGGACTCAGAACTGATGCCATCCATGGACAGTAAACTTTTTATTTGCACATATGTCTATGATTTGATAAACATAACCAGTCTGGCAGAATTGACGTTGGGTATGCACGCTATAAAATGGAACAATTGTGTCGTATTGTATTTTACAAGAGATTGCAGAGGTTCATTATGCATATAAAATAAGCTATACCTAGGAATACGATTAATTGCATTTACGCAGCTATTCTCCAGTATTTCATGCGCATATGTCGGGTTACGATCACGCATATGGTACGAAGACATTATACAAGGAAATGTATTTAACAATGTATTTGAAACCAATAGCATGTACATATATGTATTATATATAAATTTAATTATGCCAAGTGTGCATGCTATAATATGAGTTTAATTTGTGGCATCTATATTATGGCCAGTAACTTATTTATATTTATGAATTTCGTGTTTATCAGTAAAAATTTCCCCAGTCCATCATGGCGGTTTGTTTTTTGATTTCAGGTACGATACCTGTGTAGTCCTTTCATTATGTTTACTATAACACGTGACTAACTGCTGAATGCTTTATTAAACACAATGGTGGGCACTTTCCATTGAACGTAAACAAGGCTTCAGGGAAGCCGAAACATGTTGTTTTTTGGATTAAAAACCCTTGGAAACTGAGCTGGTGTGTCGACTTGTCACTGAGAGCGTACTGAGCCTTGGATTTATTTCGAATTAATTACTGGCGTGCTCCGCCGGTGGTGTACGCCAATTCCCTCGGGGCTACGGAGGGTCGGAAGGAGCGCTTTTCTCGGATAATAAAAAAAAATATATATATATATATATACATATATATATATATATTCACTGAAAAAACCATAGGTTTCACACCAGTTATAGTTAGGAATTAGCATTTAAAAAACCTATTAAATTCACTGAAAAAACCATAGGTTAAACACCAGTTATAGTTAGCTGGAAGTTTTGCTCGCATAAAACCATTGAAATTCCCACGTTATAGTTAGTTGGACTCACTATAACTTGCGCGTGCAATGCACTGCTGATGACGTCACATATTACATCACTCATGACATGGTCAGTGACATCACTCATGACATCACTGATGACACCATCCTTGTGACAGAGTGACAGACCTCCTTTCACTGTAATGTAACCCTTGAAACATATATTCAAGAAGAGAAACTAACATTTTCAAAAAAATTGAGATATCCATATCAGTTACAACAACCAATTCAGTAATTCCACCATCTATATACACATCCACTCATTCACAAACAGTTCTATATAGTCACTCATACATATACTCACTCATCATATGTAGTGATACACCTATACATCCTGTTACACACCGACAGTCATTCAAAAGTTACTCACACACATACTCACACATGCAAATAAACTATTCAACATCCATTTATTTGCATATAGAGCTATACACACACTACCACCTTACTTCTAAGGAAATTTACACATATTTATTCTCTTAAACAATCACTTATAGAAACACATACTTATTTAAACAGGAACTCTTTTACAATCTCTTACTCTCACATATACTCACTTATATACATCAATATTCACATAAACTAGATTAAAACATATGTAGTTACTGATAAAGACACTAGTGAGATAGTCATTCACTCACTAACACACACATATACACACTCATCCACCCATACAGTCCTGCACATATGCTGTCTTCAAAACACATACAAAGAGAGAGTCAGTCATTCATGCATCTATGTGCTAAGTAATACCCCCACCAAACCATAGAAACACTCATACTGATACTAAGAAAAACATCTAATAACCCATATACATACACATGTAGCTACTCACCAACCCATGCAGCCACTTATACACAAAGTGAAACACTAATACATATATTTAAATATTTAAACATTACTCACTAATATTTATTTTTCAGAAAGACACACATCACTGGATGGTGTCATGAGTGATGTCATGAGTGATGTCACTGACCATGTCATGAGTGATGTAATATGTGACGTCATCAGCTGTACATTGCACGCGCAAGTTATAGTGAGTCCAACTAACTATAACGTGGGAATTTCAATGGTTTTATGCGAGTAAAACTTCCAGCTAACTATAACTGGTGTGAAACCTATGGTTTTTTCAGTGAATTTAATAGGTTTTTTAAATGCTAATTCCTAACTATAACTGGTGTGAAACCTATGGTTTTTTCAGTGAATTTCAATGGTTTTTTAATAGCAAATCTCTATAGATATAAAAAGTAAAAAAATGTATAACTAATTTTATATTGTATAATTATGGTTTTTTTTTTTTTTACATTTTTTCCCTGGAGCGCTCCCGGGGCGCGTACCGGTGAACGCACAGGTAAGCGCAATGTTGCTTCGCGCCCCGGGGCGCGTACCGGGGAGCGTCCCGTTAGCACTATGCTCGCGAACGAAAACAACATCGTGACGTTTCGCGTAACCGTGTGATGCGTCATATGACGCACCGCGTAAGCGCACTCGGAAGCACGCGAGCGCATACGATCGCGCAACGTCCTGACGCGCTTACGCTACGCACCCCCGGGCGCGCCCTGAAACGCGACTACGGGCGCGCCCCGGGGCGCGCAGCGTAGGCGCGTCGGGTCATGTGACCTTAAAATAACTCTTTTCATTGGTTGCTAACATTTTTTTTTATAAAGAATGAAATCCCCACCCATTTCCTTCACTTCTTCTTTCACTTTTGTGACTGAAAGACCTGCCTGTTTTGCTGTGGATATCTTGGATTATCATGGCTGCCAGACCATCCAGCAGTGAAGATGACTCCAATGAATTCATCGATGAAGAGCCTCCTCAGGCAAAATACAAAGAACATTTCATCTGGAAAAATTTTTCCATACCTCATGACCAGAAGAAGGTAAATGCTCCAAAAGTGGAGTGCAGGATCTGTCACACAGTCCTGTCACGGGGTAACCCCAATAAAAAATATTCTTTTGGAAACTCCACAATGATTCGCCATGTGGAGAGAAGGCACCCCCAGAATTTTGCCCTGGAAAGTGTCAGGGCTCTGGCACAAAAGGTTCCCAGTGATGGGGCCTCTACATCAACCGGAGGACGAACACCATCGGTGAGGGGGAGATCACAAGAGCAGGTTCTGAACATTCAGCCTGCATTTAACAAAGGCGCCCTTAAATGCAGATACTGTAATCAGCTACTTTCCTGTGGGGAGCAAAGTGTTCTGCTCATGGTTCGAGCATTGGAGAACAATCACTGCCGTTATCAGCCCTAATTTTTTTTGGTGTTTTTTTTTGCTCCTGTTGAGCAGTTTCCATTCCCTGTTTTTGTTGTAGTTCTAAAAAAAGAAAAAAGAAGAAAAAAAAAGTTCTTTTCAGAACTACCTCCAATTCTCATCAAAGAGCTATATTCTTAAAAAAATGAAAAAGAGTAAGTGAAGTGGAGTGCATTGATAAATGAAAGGAAAATGAGTAAGAAAGAACAGAAAAGTATGAGAGGAGAAAGGAAGTGAAGTAGAGGGGCTGAAAGAAGGTGAGTGTTAGGAACGAAAGTAAGGAGATGGAGAGTGAACATGGAGAATGTGGTTATTCAAACAAAATGTAGAAAAAGAACGGGGGTGTGGAAGGATAAAAAAAGATGCATTACTGGAGTTGCATCATTTTTGTGACACTCTCCAGCAATGCATCACTTTTGCGCTTACAGATAAGTCTGAAATACTGACGTATCTAAAAGTACTTGCGACATAATACGTCATATATTTAATATGACGCATGAGTAGAAGACTGAAGGCCTCATTTATGAGGCCATGCGTCACTTTTACGCCACAGGTGCGTCACTTTTTGTGACACACCAGTGCTGTTAAAAATGCACCTTATTCAGTCATATTTACAAAGTGACGCATCTAGGTACATGCATCACTTTCTAAACCCCTGCGCCACATTCTACCAACGTCAGGTGTAATGTATGCAAAAGGGACATATTGACGCAAGAAAGGGTCGTAGAGGTGACGCAGTAAAATCTATGAGATATCACTACGTCACTTTTATGACGCTGTTGCGTCCAAATCTTGCGCCTGTTTCACAGCAGGCGTAAGACTGGTGCAGGCCCTTTCACATGGGGCCTGGCCCCATGTGAAAGGATGCATTGCTGGAGTTGCATCATTTTTGTGACACACTCCAGCAATGCATCACTTTTGCGCTTACAGATACATCTGAAATACTGACATATCTAAAATGTATCGTTTTTGGCCACTATAGGTGTGGCAGGGTATACTCAGACATGAGTCCCTTGCTCACTGCTCCATCAGGATTCAAGCAAGCCGGGCCGACGAGGCTGAAATGCCAGAAACCGGTCCCCGGTAGCTTGTCTCCTTTCTGGTGAAGAATTGGCTTGGTAGTTTGGTCTGCCCTGTTCCCATGATGCACTGGGCCAGGGACAGACTAATTTGCATATAGCCAGGTTCTGAGCTGGGATGGGGCAGTGAGCTAAATAACGGTGATGGATCAAGCCCTGATCTTTGGACTGGGTAAGAGTGGTCTGCTTAATTCAGACACTCTGTTCATCACCACCCCCTTTTCTGTAGGGCCTCTTTATGAGGCCATGCGTCACTTTTACGCCACCGGTGCATCACTTTTTGTGACGCACCAGTGCTGTTAAAAATGCACCTTATTCAGCCATATTTACAAAGTGACACATCTAGGTAGATGCATCACTTTGTAAACCCCTGCGCCACATTATACCTACGTCAGGTGTAATGTATGCAAAAGGGACGTATTGACGCAAGAAAGGGTCGTAGAGGTGACGCAGTAAAATCTATGAGATATCACTACGTCACTTTTATAACGCTGTTGCGTCCAAATCTTGCGCCTGTTTCACAGCAGGCGTAAGACTAATGCAGGCCCTTTCACATGGGACCTGGCCCCATGTGAAAGGATGCATTCCTGGAGTTGCATCATTTTTGTGACAGACTCCAGCAATGCATCACTTTTGTGCTTACAGATACGTCTGAAATACTGACGTATCTAAAAGTACTTGCGACATAATACGTCATATATTTAATATGACGCATGAGTAGAAGACTGAAGGCCTCATTTATGAGGACATGCGTCACTTTTACGCCACCGGTGCTGTTAAAAATGCACCTTATTCAGTCATATTTACAAAGTGACGCATCTAGGTAGATGCGTCACTTCGTAAACCCCTGCGCCACATTATACCTACGTCAGGTGTAATGTATGCAAAAGGGACATATTGACGCAAGAAAGGGTCGTAGAGGTGACGCAGTAAAATCTATGAGATATCACTACGTCACTTTTATAACGCTGTTGCGTCCAAATCTTGCGCCTGTTTAACAGCAGGCGTAAGACTGATGCAGGCCCTTTCACATGGGGCCTGGCCCCATGTGAAAGGATGCATTCCTGGAGTTGCATCATTTTTGTGACAGACTCCAGCAATGCATCACTTTTGCGCTTACAGATACGTCTGAAATACTGACGTATCTAAAAGTACTTGCCACATAATACGTCATATATTTAATATGACGCATGAGTAGAAAACTGAAGGCCTCATTTATGAGGCCATGCGTCACTTTTACGCCACCGGTGCGTCACTTTTTGTGACGCACCAGTGCTGTTAAAAATGCACCTTATTCAGTCATATTTACAAAGGGACACATCTAGGTAGATGCATCACTTTGTAAACCCCTGCGCCACATTATACCTACACCAGGTGTAATGTATGCAAAAGGGACGTATTGACGCAAGAAAGGGTCGTAGAGGTGACGCAGTAAAATCTATGAGATATCACTACGTCACTTTTATGACGCTGTTGCGTCCACATCTTGCGCCTGTTTCACAGCAGGCGTAAGACTGATGCAGGCCCTTTCACATGGGGCCTGGCCCCATGTGAAAGGATGCATTCCTCGGAGTTGCATTGCTGGAGTACAAGCATTCCATTTCATTACTAAAAACTCACTATTTTACAAAATACATTTCCTCTCTCTTGCAAACAATGCTACCAAGCATTACCAAAAAAATTAAACAAACCAACAGCAAACAAGCTCAGTGTGCTTTCTATTCGTTTTCCAATTACCATTTTATGAACAGAACACAGGTCCTATGTACAAGCATTCATTTTCACTACTGAAAGCCATTAATTTACCTTAAGGTTTTTTTTAAAATATTTTATGAACAGAGCACAGATCCTATTTACAAGCATTCATTTTCACTACTAAAACCCATTGATTTGCACTAAAATCGTATTTCAATTACCATTTTAGGAAAACAACAAAGGTCCTGTGTGCTTCATATATAAGCATTCATTTTCACTACTGAAACCCATTGATTTGCACTAAAATCGTTTTTCAATTACCATTTTAGGAACACAACACAGGTCCTATCTGCTTCTTAATCTGAACTCTCTATCTAAATGAATCATAACTCACCTTTACAAATGCTTTAGGAGATTCACAACAGTGTCAGATACACACACCAATATTTCTTTAGCAGAGCAAAAGGTATATTCTCCAGGCACTGCAACCATTAATGGCACATAAAACCTCTAATTCTACCCACATAGTGCTCATGGTAACCAATCAAAACTCTTCCCTCTGTATTTTCAAACCAACACCCTTCCCCCCTCAGCCCTTTCTACCAGTTACCATAGCAACTCCCTCCTCACTGAGCTCTCAGGTTTAAAAGTTTATTCTACAATGTTGCAAATCACCTCAGCAAGGATGTTTGACCTGCGAATACACCAGCTTATCTGGTGCAATGTTTCTTAAAATGACTTTTTTTTTAACCATTCAAATTACTTCTTACACAGAACACAACCATGCACCCTAACTTACAGTTTTCAACTATCTCAATCTACCAATCATTGCTTGTGATTCAAGAGCACTGAAACTCCACAGGTTTTTTTTGCAAACTCCTACTGTTCCAACTGCAATTTTATTCCTACACGTCATCTGACTGCACAAGAACCTCCTCTACCATGTATTCTGTCTGGATTATTGGACATAGCTATATCCACTGGGCTCAAAGGTATGGAGCTACCAGAAATTTTCACAATCTTGATTTACAAAATGTGAACATTAAATGGATTGGCCAGAGAGGATTGAGATGTCACCAATTGATACCATTGGTGAAAACCTTTTTGCATTTGCCACACCCTAACCTCATAATTCTTCACTGTGGTGGAAATGACTTAGGCACTTTGACTGGGGTAGGTCTGGAAATGCTTTTAAAGGACACCTTTGAACAATTGATGGCACTTTTTCCTCAAACTGCCTTGGTATTTTCCAATATATGTTTCTGCTTTCCTGACAGACTATGGTATGGATTCCATATACCACAATAACTTCTATAACAACATGCTAGATATCTACATAAAAAAGGTGTACATTAAATTTAACACTCTGCATTGGTACCTACATGTTGGTACTTAAATCATCCACACAACACAACAACTCTATTCAGAGCTACCCTACCTCTAAGCACTTTAAATTATTATTTTACTGTTTCACTGGGTTTTCCCTGTGGTACGCTCCCCGGTACGCTCCCCGGTGCGCGTACCGGGCGCTCCCCCCGCGAAAATCGAAAAAAATTACCCTTTTATGGCCCCCACATCAAACCTAGGGGGTCAGGGGGGGTGTTCCCTGCCCCCTTTTGGTCATTTCCCCCTTTGTTTTTTGCCACCTCTAGTGTCTCGATCCTACCGACACACAAGATGGCGGCCTGTTTGGAATGTTTACAGACACCCGAGAGCCAATCAGCTTTCCGTACACAAGTCGCGTGGCGCGCCCGAAGCGCTCCCCGGTCCGCGTACCGGGGCGCGGCTATAGATATATAAAAAATGTTGAACCTAAATTACTCAAAATCCTCTGGAGCACATATCTTGAGACATAGCAAAGGCACATCGGGCTACCAGTCCCTACAATTTTGCCAAGTTTGGTGAAAATCCATTCAGCCGTTCGAGCTAAAAGTGCGACCGACTGCCCTATGGAAATTAACATGGGGAAAACACGTTTTGGGACCCCCCTTTTATCTCGGCCCCCGCTTGACGAATCCCCCCCAAACTTTCAGAGAAGGACCGAAGCGCCACGAGGCAAAGTTGCTGAAACATTCAGGCAGATTCCTCAACCGACGCCAAAGATATTCGCAATAGAATGTTGCGATTTCCCTATGGAAATCAATCCTAACTATAACTACCTACTGGCGACCACCAGTAGGTAATATATATATATATATATATATATATATATATATATATATATATATATATATAAATGGGAGTCATCAAATGCCCTTGAGCTTTCCAGGACACACTCGTGTTCGGCCTGCCATCCGGCTTATCTGGATACTTCTCTCCGACAACTCCCAGGTGAGTTATGGTGCCTGACGCGTTTCAGGGCCTGCTGCCCCTTAATCATAGGCGGCTCAGTATGCGATGTTGAAAGGCTCTTTTTTATTTGTATTCCATTTAAAAGCATGCTTTCCATTGGTTCCCTGCCCTCCATGGGCTGCACTTAGTTCGTGTTCGGTGTTGTTGCATGCTGGGAGATGTATTATTTACATTCGAGCCAATATTATCCCTTTAAGTAAGTTCAAGGTCACATACTTGATTAGAGGAATGTTTCATGTCCCTGAGTGGGATACCGTGAGTTGTGGCGAGTTCTTTACATCCGGCTTCACACGCTAGGCAGATTGAAAGCATTTCAATCCGCAGCCTCTTCTGTCCATTCCCCGCACACACGGTGACAGAAGATGGTGCATCCTGACACGGTAAGGACCCCGCGCTGTAAATAGGAATCATCAAATGCCCTTGAGCTTTCTAGGACACACTCGTGTTCGGCCTGCCATCCAGCTTATCTGGATACTTCTCTCCGACAACTCCCAGGTGAGTTATGGTGCCTGACGCGTTTCAGGGCCTGCTGCCCCTTAATCATAGGCGGCTCAGTATGCGATGTTGATAGGCTCTTTTTTATTTGTATTTCATTTAAAAGCATGCTTTCCATTGGTTCCCTGCCCTCCATGGGCTGCACTTAGTTCGTGTTCGGTTTTGTTGCATGCTGGGAGATGTATTATTTACATTCGAGCCAATATTATCCCTTTAAGTAAGTTCAAGGTCACATACTTGATTAGAGGAATGTTTCATGTCCCTGAGTGGGATACCGTGAGTTGTGGCGAGTTCTTTACATCCGGCTTCACACGCTAGGCAGATTGAAAGCATTTCAATCCGCAGCCTCTTCTGTCCATTCCCCGCACACACGGTGACAGAAGATGGTGCATCCTGACACGGTAAGGACCCCGCGCTGTAAATAGGAATCATCAAATGCCCTTGAGCTTTCTAGGACACACTCGTGTTCGGCCTGCCATCCAGCTTATCTGGATACTTCTCTCCGACAACTCCCAGGTGAGTTATGGTGCCTGACGCGTTTCAGGGCCTGCTGCCCCTTAATCATAGGCGGCTCAGTATGGGATGTTGAAAGGCTCTTTTTTATTTGTATTTCATTTAAAAGCATGCTTTCCATTGGTTCCCTGCCCTCCATGGGCTGCACTTAGTTCGTGTTCGGTTTTGTTGGATGCTGGGAGAGGTATTATTTACATTCAAGCCAATATTATCCCTTTAAGTAAGTTCAAGGTCACATACTTGATTAGAGGAATATATATATATTTGTTTTACCACCAAACAGTCCATAGTCGTGCGCTCTTCTCACAGCGGGTGCCAGTGTCAAGGGTGGACTGTCCCTCACTTAATTGTAATGCATCAAAAAGAGCCAAAAAGGAACCACCGCACTCCAGGAAAATCGATTCAAATCAGGATCTTTTGGATGCATTATATATATATATATGTATATATATATACATATATATATATACATATATATATATATATTACCTACTGGCGGTCGCCAGTAGGTAGTTATAGTTAGGACCTAGTTTCCAAAGGAAATCCGCAACATTCTATTTGGAATAACTTTGGCGCCGGTGGACGAATTTTCGCGAATTTCTCAAAATAGGTGGCCAGCTCCGCTCCGCTCCTTCCCTGAAAATTTGGGGGGGATTCGTCAAGCGGGGGCCGAGATAAAAGGGGGTCCCAAAACGTGTTTTCCCCATGTTAATTTCCATAGGGCGGTTGGACTCACTTTTAGCCCGAACGGCTGAATGGATTCCCATGAAACTTGGCAAAATTGTAGGGACTGGTAGCCCGATGTGCCTTTGCTATGTCTCAAGATATGTGCTCCAGAGGATTTTGAGTAATTTAGGTTCAAAAAAATATATATATCTATAAGCGCGCCCCGGTACGCGCACCGGGGCGCGTACCAGCGCGTAACGCGAGTTCGCGCGCGGAAAGCTGATTGGCTCTCGGGTGTCTGTCAACATTCCAAACAGTCCGGAGCGGCCGGCATCTTGTGTCTCGGTAGGATCGAGACACAAGAGGTGGCAAAAACAAAGGGGGAAATTATCATAAGGGGGCAGGGTAGACCCCCCCTGACTCCCTAGGTTTGATGTGGGGGCCATAAAAGGGCCCCGCGGGGCAGAAAAAGAAAAAAACCCAGTAAAATAATAATTTAAAGTGCTTAGAGGTAGGGTAGCTTTGCATAGAGTTGTTGTGTTGTGTGGGTGATTTAAGTACCAGCATGTAGGTACCAATGCAGAGTCTTAAATTCAATGTACACCGTCTCCTCTGTAGATACTTTGCATGTTATTACAGAAGTTATTGTGGTATATGGAATCCATACCATAGTCTGTCAGGAAAGCAGAAACAACATGGAGGCAGGAGATGAAAAAGAGATGTCAAATACACATTGGAGATAATATAGTGGGAGAAAGGAAGTAACTATGAGCAAAATTACTATGTAACACAAAAAAGTTGCACAGTATACTATAAGTCTCACTTTATATTATATTCATTTTGGTACTATTTCATGAATTACATATAAAAAAGAATAATGTCTCGAACAATTTTTAATTATTAAATAAAAATGTATTGCAGTGATTTTTCAAAATTTAAAAGAACTTCCAACATTATATCGTCAGGAATGTCCTCATTTTGAGTCCATGATTCCATTTCTTCCATACAATTAACTAACTCTTCGTCCAGAGACTGATCCATAAAGTCAAAGTCTTCCTCAGGATTGTTCTCCAGAACAATTTCGAAAGAAATTTTAATTTTGTTTGGTTCTCCTTCCATTTTCTTGCTGTAAATTGCATTAAAAATAAATATATCAGTAGAGTTAGGGCACTGTTGGGTTTGAGTTCAGAGAGGTACTTCTGAGTTTTTAACAGTGAAGTTATCTATCTGAGGTAACCCTGGGCGCCCGATTCGGCTACGCCCACGGAGTAGGCGTAGTGTTGCCTTCTACGCATTTTGCGTAGACAGAGTAGCCGGCAACACTACGCCCACTCCGTGTGCGTAGCCGAGTCGGCCGCCACCCGCCTCCCTCCCGCCCTCCCCTAGATACATTATTTAAGCAATTACCCTGATTAAAACAATTTTAAAGCACTTACCTTGTCCGGGGCTCGTCCGGGGCTCCCTCTTTGAATAGCGTCCTTTTCCTGGAAACAAATGCGCATGCGCGGCCGCTCGCGCATGCGCATTGGTATCCAGGAAAGGACGCTATTCAAAGAGGGAGCCCCGGACGAGCCCCGGACAAGGTAAGTGCTTTAAAATTGTTTTAATCAGGGTAATTGCTTAAATAATGTATGTAGGGGAGAGCGGGAGGGAGGTGCATAGTGGGGCTACGCGGAGTGCGGGAGTGGGCGTAGCTTCTCGCCCTCTCCGCGTAGCTCCGCGGAGCCCCACTACGCCCAGGGTTAATCTGAGGCAGGCAGTAGGAATATAAAAAAGTGTATGTGAAGAAGCCTAAGTAAATTCATAATATACCAGAGAAGCCTAACTGAATCTATAACTATAACAGAGAAGCCTATCTCAATATATAACTATAACAGAGGGACAGTAAATAACTATTAGAAAACGTTTTTACAAATTAACTTAAAGTGCCCCTTACAAATCAACAACTTACCTTATTAAAAGGTGATGAAGATAAATGGAGAAAATTCCTTCAAGATGTACCTCAGGTAGTTGTAGTCAAAATGGCCGTGTTTCCCTCTCATTTTTCATTTATATTCATGTACATAACCAATCAAATGTCAGGAAAAAAAAGTAGAAAATGAAAGTAACATTTTAATTGGTTGTAAATTCTAACACTTCATATGTGTTTTTGTCATGTAATTTACCTCAGGATATTTAGACAGGGCTACAGCTCAAATGGCTCAATGGAATTCCACCAAATTTGGGAAAATGGTAGGGACTGGTATGTAGTAGGGCCTATTCTATATTTGGTGAAAGTCTCTCCAGTGGAGTTTATGTAAATTAACTTTTAAAAAATGTTGGGAGCGCTTACCGGTGCGCGCCCCGGTACGCGTACCGGCAGCGCTACGGGAGTCCTCCATCTTGTGTTTCGGTAGATTTGAGACACAAGATGGAGGACAAACAACGTTGGGAATGGGTAAAAGGGGACACGGTAGACACCCCCTGACCCCCTAGGTTTTCTGAGGGGGGTTTAGGAGGCCCATATAGGCCCAAAAAAACAAAACAAAAAAATTAATTTTTCGCGGGGGGAGCGCCCGGTACGCGTACCGGGGAGCGTACTTTGGTGAAAAACAGTGAAAAAAGTTAGAGTAAAATAATCATTTTGAGTGATCAGAGGTAGGGTAGCCCTGAAAAGAGCTTTTGGGTTCTCTGGCTGATTTAGGTACCTACAAGTAGGTTCCAATGCACAGTCTTAAATTCAGGAGGAATATTCTATTCCCCTCATCTGAGAAGTGCACACCATCTCCTCTGTAGATATCTTGCATGTTGTAACGCAAGTTATTGTTGTATATTGAACCCGTTCCATAGTCTATCATGTAAGCAGAAACAGATTTATTCACATATTTGCGTGCTTTCTCAAATTGTGGACCAAATTGGTTGGACCACTTCAATTTCTGTCTTTGGCATATATTGGAAAATACCAAGGCAGTTTGAAGAAAAAATGCCATCAATTGCTCAAAGGTGTCCTTTAAAAGCATTTCCAGACCTACCCCAGTCAAAGTGCCTAATTCATTTCCACCACCGTGCAGAATTATGAGGTGAGGGTGTGGCAGATGCAAAAAGGTTTTTACCAATGGTATCAATTGATGACATCTCAATCCTCCTTGGCCAATCCATTTGATGTCTACATTTGGTAAATCAAGGTTGTGAACATTTCTGGTAGCTGCATACCTTTGAGCCCAGTGGATGTAGCTATGTCCAATAATCCAGACAGAATACATGGTAAGAGGAGGTTCTGGTGCAGTCAGATGAAGTGTGGGAATGAAATGGCAGTTGGAACAGTAGAAGTTTGCAAAAAAAACTGTGGAGTTTCAGTGCTCATGAATCAGAAGCAATGATTGGTAGATTGAGATAGTTGAAAACTATAAGTTAGGGTGCATGGTTGTGTTCTGTGTAAGAAGTAATTTGAATGGTTAAAAAAAAAGTCATTTTAAGAAACATTGCACCAGATAAGCTGGTGTATTCGCAGGTCAAACATCCTTGCTGAGGTGATTTGCAACATTGCAGAATAAACTTTTAAACCTGAGAGCTCAGTGAGGAGGGAGTTGCTATGATAACAGGTAGAAAGGGCTGAGGGGGGAAGGGTGTTGGTTTGAAAATAGAGAGGGAAGAGTTTTGATTGGTTACCATGAGGAATATGTGTGTAGAATTAGAGGTTTTCTGAGCCATTCATGGTTGCAGTGCCTGGAGTACATACCTTTTGCTCTGCTAAAGAAATATTGATGTGTGTGTCTGACACTGTTCTCAATCTCCCAAAGCATGTGTAAAGGTGAGTAATGATTCATTTAATATAGACAGAGACTTGTATACTCTATGGAGAAGATTTGGAAGCAAATTGTTGTGTTTTAATGTTCCTTTGTGTCATGTTTTTTGATAATGCTTGGTAAAAAGTTTTTACTGCATAGAGGAAGCGTATTTTGTAAAATTGTGAAGTTTCAGTAGTGACATGGAATGCTTGTACATAGGACCTGTGCTGTGTTTCTTAAATGTGATGTGAAAAACGATTTTGGGGGAAATGAATGAATTTTAAATTTTTGAGAAGGAATAAATAGTGTCTGCATGCTTAAAGAAATATATTTGAACTTTTCACAATGATGTCACCTGTGTTACCTCAGATTAGGAAGCACATTGAGCTTGTTTGCTGTTGGTCTGTGTCATGTTTTTTGATAATGCTTGGTATAAACATTTGCAAGATAGAGGATTTGTATTCTGTGAAATAGTGAGGTTTCAGTAGTGAAATTGAATGCTTGTACATAGGACCTGCGCTCTGTTTCTAAAATGGTATTTAAAAAACGATTTTGTTGCAAATCAATGGCTTTTACATTTTTGAGAAGGAATAAATAGTGTCTGCATGATTAAAAAAATATATTTGAACCTTTCACAATGATGTCACCTGTGTTACTTCAGATTAGGAAGCACATTGAGCTTCTTTGCTGTTGGTTTGTGTCATGTTTTTTGATAATGCTTGGTATCAACATTTACAAGATAGAGGAATAGTATTTTGTGAAATAGTGATGTTTCAGTAGTGAAATTGAATGCTTATACATAGGACCAGCGCTCTGTTTCTAAAATGTTATTTAAAAAACGATTTTGGGGCAAATTAATGAATTTTACATTTTTAAGAAGGAATAAATAGTGTCTGCATGATTAAATAAATATATTTGAACTTTTCACAATGATGTCACCTGTGTTATCTCAGATTAGGAAGCACATTGAGCTTCTTTGCTGTTGGTTTGTGTCATGTTTTTGATAATGCTTGGTATCAACATTTGCAAGATAGAGGATTTGTATTCTGTGAAATAGTGAGGTTTCAGTAGTGAAATTGAATGCTTGTACATAGGACCTGCGCTCTGTTTCTAAAATGTTATTTGAAAAACGATTTTGGGGCAAATCAATGGCTTCTACATTTTTGAGAAGGAATAAATAGTGTCTGCATGATTAAAAAAATATATTTGAACCTTTCACAATGATGTCACCTGTGTTACCTCAGATTAGGAAGCAGATCGAGCTTCTTTGCTGTTGGTTTGTGTCATGTTTTTGATAATGCTTGGTTTCAACATTTGCAAGATAGAGGATTTGTATTTTGTAAAATTGTGAAGTTTCAGTAGTGACATGGAATGCTTGTACATAGGACCTGTGCTGTGTTTCTTAAATGTGATGTGAAAAACGATTGTGGGGCAAATCAATGGCTTTTACATTTTTGAGAAGGAATAAATAGTGTCTGCATGATTAAAAAAATATATTTGAACCTTTCACAATGATGTCACCTGTGTTACCTCAGATTAGGAAGCACATTGAGCTTCTTTGCTGTTGGTTTGTGTCATGTTTTTTGATAATGCTTGGTATAAACATTTGAAAGATAGAGGATTTGTATTTTGTGAAATTGTGAAGTTTCAGTAGTGACATGGAATGCTTGTACATAGGACCTGTGCTGTGTTTCTTAAATGTGATGTGAAAAACGATTTTGGGGCAAATCAATGGCTTTTACATTTTTGAGAAGGAATAAATAGTGTCTGCATGATTAAAAGAATATATTTGAACCTTTCACAATGATGTTACCCGTGTTACCTCAGATTAGGAAGCACATTGAGCTTCTTTGCTGTTTGTTTGTGTCATGTTTTTTGATAATGCTTGGTATCAACATTTGCAAGATAGAGGATTTGTATTCTGTGAAATAGTGAGGTTTCAGTAGTGACATGGAATGCTTGTACATAGGACCTGTGCTGTGTTTCTTAAATGTGATGTGAAAAACGATTTTGGGGCAAATCAATGGCTTTTACATTTTTGAGAAGGAATAAATAGTGTCTACATGATTAAAAAAATATATTTTAACCTTTCACAATGATGTCACCTGTGTTACCTCAGATTAGGAAGCACATTGAGCTTCTTTGCTGTTGGTTTGTGTCATGTTTTTTGATAATGCTTGGTATCAACATTTGCAAGATAGAGGATTTGTATTTTGTGAAATTGTGAAGTTTCAGTAGTGACATGGAATGCTTGTACATAGGACCTGTGCTGTGTTTCTTAAATGTGATGTGAAAAACGATTGTGGGGCAAATCAATGGCTTTTACATTTTTGAGAAGGAATAAATAGTGTCTGCATGATTAAAAAAATATATTTGAACCTTTCACAATGATGTCACCTGTGTTACCTCAGATTAGGAAGCACATTGAGCTTCTTTGCTGTTGGTTTGTGTCATGTTTTTTGATAATGCTTGGTATCAACATTTGCAAGATAGAGGATTTGTATTTTGTGAAATTGTGAAGTTTCAGTAGTGACATGGAATGCTTGTACATAGGACCTGTGCTGTGTTTCTTAAATGTGATGTGAAAAACGATTTTGGGGCAAATCAATGGCTTTTACATTTTTGAGAAGGAATAAATAGTGTCTGCATGATTAAAAAAATATATTTGAACCTTTCACAATGATGTCACCTGTGTTACCTCAGATTAGGAAGCACATTGAGCTTCTTTGCTGTTTGTTTGTGCCATGTTTTTTGATAATGCTTGGTATCAACATTTGTAAGATAGAGGATTTGTATTTTGTGAAATAGTGAGGTTTCAGTAGTGAAATTGAATGCTTATAGATAGGACTTGCGCTCTGTTTCTTAAATGTTATTTAAAAAACGATTTTGGGGAAATCAATGGTTTTTACATTTTTGAGAAGGAATAAATAGTGTCTGCATGATTAAATAAATATATTTGAACCTTTCACAATGATGTCACCTGTGTTACCTCAGATTAGGAAGTAGATCGTGCAGATGAGGTGAGGCATGTCCAGAGGTACAGAGGAGGTGAGGCCTGTGTTCAAGACTGTAGTTGGAGAGAGGCCTTTCCTGGGGAGGATAGGTGGTGAGGCCTGTGTCTAAGAGTGCAGTGGACTAGACTTCATGAAGCCTATCCCCCACTGCACTCTTAGACACAGGCCTCGCCTCCTTTGTACCCCTGGAAGACCTCTCTTCCACTACACTCTTCAACACAGACCTCACCTCCTCTGCACCCCTGGACAATCCTCACCTGATCTGCAATCCTGAATAGACCTCAACTCATCTGCATCCATAGACAGGCCTCAGCTTATCTACACCCCTGGACATGCCTCACCTCATCTGCACCCAGTTACCATCAATCATACCCGATACATTGAGGCCTGTCCAGAGGACACAGATGAAGTAAGGCTTGTCCAAGGGTCAGAGGAGGTCAGTGCTCTCCACTGCACTCATGGACACAGGCCTCACCTCCTTTGCACCCCTGGACAGGCTTCACCTCATCTGCACAATCTGCTTACTAATCTGAGGAAACACAGGTAACATGATTGTGAAATGTGCTAATATATTTTTTTAATCATGCAGATACTATCTAATCCTTGTCAATAATGTAAAACCAATTCATGTGCCTGAAATCTTTTTTTAAATAACATTTACAAAACAGAGCATAGGTCATATGTATAAGCATTTGATTACACTACTGAAACCTCACTCATTTAGACAATACAATTCCTTTATGCACTAAGATTTCTTTACCAAGGATTATTAACAATGTATTAGTTTCTTTTATATTTTCTTCCTGACTTACTCTATTTTTCCACCTGTCCCCTTCTTACACCCTCTCTCTGACTTATTCCTTTTTACATCCTGACTCTGTGTTACACTCTGTCTATAATTTATTCCCTCTCTCTCTTTTTTACAGTAATTTGTAAGTCATACTTTCTCTTACATCCTCTTCCTGATTTACTCCGTCTTACAACCTTTCTCTTTTTAACATTCTCTCCCAGAGGTACTCCCTATTACATCATTTGTTTGTTTTACACCCTCTCTCCCTCTCTCTGACTTTTTTATTCTCTTCCTCTGTTTGTGTTACACCCTCTGTCTGACATACTCCTTGTTACATCCTCTCTCTGATTTACTTCCTCTTACACACTCTCTCAAACTTACGCTCTCTCTCTCCCTTTTACAGCCTCTCTCTGTTTTAGTCTCTTTTACATCCTCTCACCTTCTTACACCCTCTCTCTGTCTTACATCCTCTTACACCCTCTCTCTGTCTTCCACCCTGTTACACCCTTTTTCTGACTTACTCCCTTTATCCCTTTCTTTGACTTACTCCCTCTCCCTATTACATTCTTTCTCTGTCTTACAACATATTATACACTCTCTCTATCTTACTCCTTGTCTATGTTTTACTCCGTCAACCTGTTTCTTTGTCTGACGCTCTCTGTCTTTTTGTGTTAGTTCCTCTAGCTCTTTTTCTCTGTCTTACTCCTAGTTACATAGTTGCTGTGATATAAACTTGGATATGTTGTAAACTAGTGTTTATATTGTTTGCTTATTGTCATTGCTTTGTTGTTTGGTAATAGTGGTCTATAATGTGTTATTTTCTTCTTTACCACAGATTGAAATCAAGATTTCAATAGTAAGGAAATATGCCCTCAAGGCAGAGGAGAAGAAAAGATGCCAAGCGGAAAAAATAAAAAACAGCAACGGAATTACAGCACTCCTCTACAACAAATACTTCAAAAAACAGGAAAAAAGCTCCTGGTAAGACAACCAAGCCTTTCTTACGGAAAATATGTAGATAAAAAAAAAAATGTTGGTCAGAATGTGGATAAAGAGAAGGAGAGAGCAAATTTGAAAAGGAAGGAGAGGCCCCCCAAAAATGTTACTATTGGAGCAGGAGAGAATAATATGTATAGGAATAGAAGGCAGAATCAATTTAGGGACATTCGTAAACGAATGTTTTGCAATAGGGTGGTTTTAAATTTGTTAAAAAATATTAGGAAAGGTAAACAGAGAGCTGCTTTTTATAAGAAAAAGAAAAGTGTAGAGAAGATTGTTGATCAGGCTTTTGAAGTTAAGAAAAAATTATTTATTTTAATAATCAATAGAATTAGGACACTTAACAAGACAATTGATGTTTTCAAATCAAACAGTAGATGCAAAAGAGTAATTAATCGGACTAATTTTTGTAAAGTTTTTTCTGGAAAATGGATGCATAGTTCAAGTTGTGAGCCATTTTTTAATGAGGAGAGTTACTTCCAGGAGAATGATTTAGTGCATGCAGTGGACACCAGTGGTCGAGTATATGAGGTGAAAGACGGTTGTCCGATTGAAAAAGAGAAACTTGTGCCTAGAAAACCAGAAGAGGTGTTAACTGCTGAAGTTTTAGGGAGACGTACTAAGGGTCCAGTGTACACTTTGGAAGTGTAGTAGTATTTGTAGTGTGCGACAGGATTCAATCGATTTGTTTCGTAATTTCTTACGTACATATAGTAAGAAAAGTCTAAAACAGAAAATGAAGATGTTGCAAGACTTAGATCCATGCAGAGTGAGCGAAAACACAGGTTTGCAAGGGCATTCACTGGCTTGTCTTTCTAGAAAAGTCTGTCAGAGTGTTTTTCATCATTTTAGGCTGTTAGCAGTGCATCATAACAAAATTAGGAAATTAGTGAGAAGGTTGTATTATGCAAAAAGTCCAGCACTTAAGCTTAAACAATTAAACAGTGCTCTTTTGCATGGAACTGAATTAGATGTGAAGAAGATTTGTGAAGAAATTGAGATTTGTTATTTTGGTGAAAAAGAGGACAGTGTAGAAATTGACACAGAAATTCAAGGTAATGTGGAAGACAATGTACAGATTTCAAGTATAGAAAAGTTTGACCAGGAAATTACCAGGTTTAAGGTGAAATCAAGTGAAAGGCCTAATTTTACTTGTGTGTGTTGTCGACGAACTCATTATAAGCATCAAAGTAGATTAGTTGATTTATACGTAAAAAGTGAAAAGATAAATAATTATGAGTGGAAGGATTTTGCAACTTATTTGTGGGTGAAGAATTCTTTTGATTTGAGTTCTGATCAGCGTATTTGTAAATATTGTTATGATAAATTAAATCAAAACAAAACAGAATGCCTGCTAGAGCTGTTCATAATAATCTTGAGTTGGTAGACATTCCTTCTGAATTGATGGATTTAAATACATATGAGTGTATTTTGATTCAATGTGTCCCTCCTTTTCAGGCAATTGTTCGCATGGAGCCTAAGATAGGGAAATTGCCTCCTTCAGATTTACAGAGAGGATTAAAGGGAAGAGTTGTTTATTTGCCTCTAGATTTCAAGAAAAATATTGATACAATTGGTGTAGAGAAAGTGGAAGAGGAACCTCTGGTTATTCTAGTTAATGGGGTTCCGACAAAGAGTAAGAAAATCTGGCAAGATTTAGTGGATGTTAGGAAAGTCAAAAAGGCAACGTTGTATTTGGTCAAAAACAATGAGTACTACAAACATGTATGTGTTGGAGCAGAGGAAACAGCTGCAGATGAAGACAGTGATTGTTCAGCTGGCCAAATTGAAAAAGTTGATGTGTCTAGAAGTGAAGAAATATATGAACATTATACTGTTCCTCCTTTGCATTCCAAAGAAGTAATGTGGAATGCAATTGACTTGTTTCAAATGAAAGCAGCAAAAGGAAGTCCCATTAGTGTATGGGAAGAAAGTTTGGAAGCTCATTGTTTTCCACATTTATTTCCAACAGGTCGAGGTGGACGATATGATGATCGACCACTTCAAATTCCTGCATCTGAATATCGAACTTTAAGATTATATGCTGAAGATCCAAGGTTTCGTCAATGCATTCCATATTTGTTTCATCTACTGTACGAAAGTGACTTGTCTGGGCTTTCTTATGCAGTAAACCATATACTGAAAAGTGGAGCACATCTGCAAAATGTTTCGGCGAGGGACTTTATGGAGAAAGTCAATCTGCAAGATAATATTTTGGAATCTCATCTAATAAATCTCATGGCATGTCAGCGTGGTACAAATGAGTATTAGTACCGTCGTCATGGGGAATTGAAATGTATGCTAAGAAACTTAGGAACTCCTACATGGTTCCTCACTCTTAGCTGTGCTGAGTATGCATGGGACGACTTACTTCAATTTCTACGAGAGGCAAATGCAAATATACAAAATATAGAATTCAAAACTGCTGGAGAACTGTGTTCTTTGGATCCAGTGAATGTATGCAGATATTTTAATCATAGATTTGAAGCTATGATGTCTTTTATTACCAACAAAAAAAATCCTCCCCTTGGAGAGGTTTTGGATTTCTTTTGGAGAAAGGAGCATCAAGCGAGAGGAGCTCCTCATATACATATGTTGTTGTGGATTAAAGATGCACCCAAATTTGGAACAGATTCGGATGAGACAGTGATGAGCTTCATTGAAGAGTATTCAACATGTGCTGTTCCGAAAACTACAGAAGAAAACAGTTTAAGGCAACAAGTTTTACGCTTTCAATCCCATCGTTGTGGAAAGTACTGTCGTCGAAAATTCAGAAACAAGGAGAAGTTCTACACAAAATGTCGTTTCGGGTTTCTACGACCAGTGATTTCTAAAGGAAGAGTAAATAATTTGATGTCTTCTCTGCGACATACTATGACGAGGAAATCACCCAAAAATACATACAATTTAAAAAGAAACGAAGAGTCCAAGTACATCAACGACTACAACCCAGTGATTTTGTCCATGTGGAATGCTAACATGGATATTCAGTTCGTTGCTGACAACTCTATTGCTTTGGCTCGATATGTGACGTCTTACATCACAAAAAAAGAAAAGAAAGTCATAAAGTCATAAAGTCATAAAATTTGTATAGCGCACTACATACCCAGAGGGTTTCAAGGCGCTTAGGAAGGGGAGGAGGATTATTTGTCAAATATCCACGTTTTAAGCTGCTTTCTAAACGCTAGGTGGTTCTGGGTGAGGCGAAGGTAAGCGGGGAGTGAGTTCCATGTTTTAGCAGCCAGGTATGAAAAGGATCTGCCTCCCATGGTGGTCTTGTTGATGCGAGGTACAGTGGCGAGGGCTTGGCTGGAAGAACGTAGTTGGCGGGAGGGGGTGTAGAAGGACAGTCGAGAGTTGAGGCAATCTGGGCCGATGTCGTAGAGTGATTTGTGTGCGTGGGTAAGCAATCGGAAAGTGATTCTCTTATTGACGGGTAGCCAGTGGAGGTCTTTAAGGTGACCAGAGATGTGTTCGTTGCGTGGGATGTCTAGTATGAGCCTGGCTGAGGCGTTTTGGATTCGTTGGAGTTTCTTCTGGAGTTTAGCGGTGGTACCTGCGTAGAGGGTGTTTCCGTAGTCCAGTCGGCTCGTGACCAGAGCGTGGGTGACTGTTTTCCTTGTTTCGGAGGGGATCCAGCGAAATGTTTTTCTGAGCATGCGAAGAATGTGGAAGCAGGAAGAGGATACGGCGTTGACTTGTCTGTTCATTGAGAGTGAAGAATCCAGGATGACGCCAAGGTTCCGTGCGTGGTCTGTCGGGATGGGTGCTTTTCCGAGGGCTTCCGGCCACCAGGAGTCGTCCCAAGCAGAGGGGGATGTACCTAAGATGAGGACTTCTGTTTTGTCTGAGTTCAGTTTCAGACGGCTTTGTTTCATCCATTCGGAGACTTCTTTCATTCCTTCGTGTAGGTTAGTTTTGGCGGTGTTAGGGTCTTTGGTGAGTGATAGGATCAGTTGGGTGTCATCCGCGTAGGAGATGATGTTGAGGTTGTGTTGGCGTGCGATGGCCACGAGGGGGCTCATGTATACGTTGAAGAGGGTGGGACTGAGTGAGGAACCTTGTGGTACGCCACAGATGACTTCAGTGGCCTCGGACTTGAATGGTGGGAGGCGGACTCTCTGTGTTCTTCCGGAGAGGAAGGAGGTGATCCATTCCAGTGCTTTTCCTTGAATTCCGATGTTTCTGAGGCGCTGTAGAAGGGTGCTGTGGCAGACTGTATCAAATGCTGCAGAGAGGTCGAGGAGGATGAGGGCGACTGTGTCTCCATTGTCCAGTAGAGTTCGAATGTCGTCTGTTGCTGCGATGAGGGCGGTCTCAGTGCTGTGTTTTGCTCGGAAGCCAGCTTGTGAGGGGTCGAGGGATTTGTTGGCTTCGAGGAAGGTGGCGAGCTGGTTGTTGACGGCTTTCTCGATGACTTTGGCCGGGAATGGAAGAAGCGAGATGGGGCGGTAATTTTTGAGTTCGGTGGGGTCCGCTGTTGGTTTTTTCAGAAGGGCGGTGAGTTCAGCGTGTTTCCAGTCTTCTGGGAAGGTAGCGGAGTTGAAGGAGCAGTTGATGACGTCGCGGAGGTGCGGTGCTATGACGGAGTCTGCTTTGTTGAAGATGTGGTGAGGACATGGGTCTGTGGGGGATCCTGAGTGGATGGAGTTCATCAGGCGGATGGTGTCCTCAGTGGAGATTGGGTTCCAGGCGTTAAGGGTGTTCACGGGGGGAAGATGGTTAGCAGATGGTAAGGTGGGTTGGTTTCCGGGTTGGTTGACAAAGCTGTTGTGGATGTCTGCCATCTTGTTGAGGAAAAAAGAGGCTAGGGAGTCACAGAGGGTTTGAGAGGGGGTGATGTCGTTGGAGTTGGCCGAGGGATTGGAAAATTCCTTGACGATGTTGAAAAGTTCCTTGCTGTTGTGGGCGTTGTTGTCAAGTCGATCCTTGAATGCTGTTTTCTTGGCTTTTCGGATCAGTTGGTGGTGAGTGCGGGTGGCGCTTTTGAAGGCGTCCTTGGTGCTGGTGGTTGGGTCTTTTTTCCACGCTTTTTCAAGGAGGCGGCAGAGTTTCTTGGACTTCTTAAGATCATCGTTGAACCATGAGGCTTTCTTGCTGCCAGGTTTGCTTTGACGTTTTTTCAGTGGCGCTAAGGTGTCGGCGGTGTTGGACAACCATAGGGTGAGGTTGGCGGCGGCTTCGTTGGCGTTAGAGGAGAGGGCTGGGGAGTTTCGAAGGAGCGATGCGGAGATTTGGTCCGTGGTGATTTTGTTCCAGTTTCTTTGCAGGGTAGGTTGGGAGTGGTTGATGGGTTTCGGCTTGTTGTAGGCGAAGTGAACGCAGCTGTGGTCGGTCCATAGGAGATCCATAGTGTGGCTGAAGGAGACATGATTGCTGGAAGTGAAGATGGGGTCAAGTGTGTGACCTGCGATGTGGGTGGGGGAAGTGACTAGTTGTTTAAGTCCGAGGTTGGCGAGGTTGTCCACGAGGGTGGTGGTGTTGTGGTCGTTTGTCTTTTCAAGGTGAAAGTTGAAGTCTCCCAGAAGAATATAGTCTTTGGAGGGGAGCGCGTGTGGGGTGATGAAGTCCGTGATGTCTTCACTGAATTTTGCGCGGGGTCCTGGTGGTCTGTAGAGGAGAGTGCCTCTGAGTGTTGTTTTGGGGTCGATGTAGATCTGGAAGTGAAGGTGTTCTGAGTTGGCGAGGTTGGTGTCAGAGCTGGTTGAGATGCGGATAGATTTCTTATGGACGATAGCGATTCCTCCTCCTGTGTGGCCGGTACGGTCCTTGCGTGTGATCTTATAGTCTTCTGGGATGGCGATGGTGATGTCTGGGGCGGAGGAAGCATTCATCCATGTTTCCGTAAGGAAGGCGACGTCTGGAGAGAGGGTGTCTAGTAGATTCCATAGGTCAATGGCGTGTCTGTGGACCGAGCGGGTGTTGAGAAGGATGCATTGTAGGTGGTTGGGGTCGGGAATCTGTGGTGTGGTCGAGGCGGAGTTGTTGTCAGTGCCGTTGAATTTGCAGGAGTAGCAAGAGAAAGGTCCATGGGTGTGTCCAGGAGCGGCTTGGACGCAGTTGGGGGAGCGGCCGGGGTTAAGGTCTAGGAGGGTGGCGGCATCGTAGGAAATGCGAGAGGGTTGGGCGGCGCGAGGGGCAGGGGGTCTGGCGCTGGGCGCGGGCCAGGCGCGGACGGGCGTAGACGGGCTTACCTTTGGCGCACCTTCGGCGCGGATTGGGCGCGGTCGCTGCGCGTAAACGCTGCGCGCGGGAGCAACTGTCATATATGGATAGTGGAGGAGGGAGGGGCGAGGGCGGTTCAGCTGGGAGGCGGGGCGGGCTAAGGAGGAGGACAATATCAACAAAATGGAGGCGGAGGGGTCAGACCGGCAAGAGGGCTTGGGGGAAAAACGCTATTTCTGCAACAGAGTTATGATAGTAAGTTAGAATGTAAATGAGCAGAGCGGCGAAATGAACACAACGTTTGCTACAAAGTCACGCTGGCAATTACACAGGGCAAATGGACAAATCGGCAATTTAGCTATGCAAATGGGCAGCGCGGTGAATAAAGCACGCAGCGGCAATCAGGGCACACAGCAGGCAGTAATTAATAATCGGAATCCAGAATGCGCTGCACAACGATACCGCAACAGCAGGGGAGCGACCACTCAGCTTGGAAGCGAAGAGCGAGTCACGGCGCTTCCAGGTAAGGGAGCGCTGTTTGTTGTCTGTGGGAGGGCGGTTCAGCTGGGAGGCGGGGCGGGCTAAGGAGGAGGACAATATCAACAAAATGGAGGCGGAGGGGTCAGACCGGCAAGAGGGCTTGGGGGAAAAACGCTATTTCTGCAACAGAGTTATGATAGTAAGTTAGAATGTAAATGAGCAGAGCGGCGAAATGAACACAACGTTTGCTACAAAGTCACGCTGGCAATTACACAGGGCAAATGGACAAATCGGCAATTTAGCTATGCAAATGGGCAGCGCGGTGAATAAAGCACGCAGCGGCAATCAGGGCACACAGCAGGCAGTAATTAATAATCGGAATCCAGAATGCGCTGCACAACGATACCGCAACAGCAGGGGAGCGACCACTCAGCTTGGAAGCGAAGAGCGAGTCACTGAACTGAAGGAAATGTGGGAGGACATTTCACATGAAAAATTATACAGTTTCAGTCTAAAGATGTTGTCGCATCGAGAAATTGGAGCATATGAATGTTCTGATCGGTTATCATCAGCAAGTCTCTACGCCAAGTCTAGAACAATTATTTGGGCAAGTCTAGGTCTTGCTACAACACGAAACCGAGTTTTGAAATCTGTACAAGAAATTGAGTATTTGGCGGAGAAAGAACCAAACAGTACAGATATTTTGAAGACAAACATGTTGGATACATACTATCCAAATAGAAGTAGTCATCTTGAGAACAGTTGTTTGTATGAAGTTCTGCAAAACTATATTTATAAGAGGAACATCAGAGAAGATATCAATAATGGAATATATGCTGTCATTGGGTGTGAAGGATGTCTAGTGAAGCAGAGAAAAGGCCATTTGATTAATCATCGAAAATTGAGTTGCGAAAATCCAGAGAAAAGGGAATTTTACTATTTAGCTCTTTTGCAACTCTTTAAGCCATGGCGTACAGAACAGGAACTACTTGGAGATTTTCTTTGTTACGAAGATTCTTTTAATGCAACCAAGGATACCATAGAATGTCCTGTTTTTCCAAATTATCTGCAAATGTTGAACGAAGAGATAGAGCAAGAAAGCCACAATTGCTGTAGAGATTGCTAGAGACAGTTCTCAAGACAGTCAGAGTTCTACTTCATTGAGTCAGGATCCACTAGGAGGACCAATTATCCAAAATGAAGCTGCCACTGCCATGGATGAGGTGGAAAGAGCTATGGAACAAGCTCAAGATGATGTAGTTAACTTAGAAGATTTGGTGAAACAACTAAACCTTGAGCAGAAACAGATATATGACGAAGTCACAGAACAGATAGAACATGGATTCAGTCATGAGAAAAAAGAGTGCTCATGTACATCATTTAAGCCTGTCCGACTGTACGTGAGTGGAGAAGCGGGAACTGGAAAAAGCTTTCTGATTAAAGCAATTGCAACTTATCTGCAGAAAAGGACTGAATCACCACTATCTTGTGTTGTTACCGCTCCAACTGGGCTGGCAGCACATAACATTAAAGGGATTACTTTACATCATTTACTGATGCTGCCAGTGGGGCATGATAACAAATTGCAATACCACAAGCTATCTGGAGATGCGTGTTCCGAAGTTTCCAGAGTCCTGAAGAAAATTAAACTTCTTATCATTGATGAAGTAAGCATGGTCTCAAATCTAATGCTTGCTTTTGTGCATTTGAGAATGCAAGAAATTCTTAGAACAGAGTATGATGTGTGATTTGGAGGAAAACACATTATTGTTTTTGGAGATCTACTTCAGTTGACTCCAGTGAAAGGACAACCAGTGTTTAAAATGGTCACGCATGAAGACACCAGGAAGTGCCTAGGAAGCATTGGAAACGTTAATATATGGTTACATTTCAAATATGTAGAACTACTTCAAAATATGCGACAGGCAAAGGATGAAGATTATAAAAATATTCTACAAGATGTAAGAATCGGAAAAGTAACTGAGCATGGGAAAGAAGCTTTACATGCACGATTAATTTCAAATTTGTATCCAAATGAAAACATTCTTCCAGAGAATATTTTTAAGAAAATTAACGAGAACAAATCTGGGATATGTTTGATGCCAACTCTGAAAGAATGTTCCATCTTCAACAACAAAATGTTAAAGTTAGAAAATGAAGAGATAGTGAAACTGGAAGCTATATATAAAATAGAGCATATGGGAGCAACAATTATTTTGTCTGAAAATTTGAAATCAAAATTGGATTAATTAGAGAAGACTAGATCTAAAACTGCTGGTTTTGAAAAGACTCTGAATGTGTGCTTAAATTGTCGTATCATTTTGAGAAGGAATTTAAATGTTGAAAGAGGTCTGGTAAATGGAGCAATGGGTCATGTTGTTGATTTTGTGAATTACAAAAATAGAGATGGAATTGAAATTTTAAAAATTAAATTTGATGGCATTGACGAAATAGAACAAATTTGTCGTTGTTCAGCTAGATTTTTGCTTGTGAAAGACTTATATGTTCGCCGAAAACAGTTTCCTGTTTGTTTGGCATATGCGGTGACAATTCATAAATCTCAAGGTTTAAGTGTAGATAGCGCTTTGGTGAACATTGGAAGTTCTGTGTTTAAAGAGGGTATGGCATATGTGGCATTATCACGAGTCAGAACTTTATCAGGATTGTACTTGATTGAGTGTGATGAAGCAAAGATTTGTGCAGATCTAGATTGTGTTAAAGAATACAATAGGTTAAGAAGAGAGTATGCTCCACATTTGCCTCAATATCCTCTGTTTCAAAAGCGTTTGATAGGCCGAAAAAGAAGAAATGAGAATAATTGCAGTGAGGTAGTAGCAAAAAGAAAAAAGTAGATGACACTGTAATTGTAAGCAGAAAGAAAAAGGATTCTGTTGAAGATGTTGTTGGATTTCAATTTGAAAACAGTTCTGGTGTCAACTGCTATGCTAATGTAGTGGTTAATGTTGTTTTTTTTCTTCAAAATTTACAACAACAAATTGTTGAAAATCGAGATCAAACATTCTGCTGTTTATTAAATTCTGTGTTTGAGAAATCTAACAGTGATAGAGCGAAAATAGAAAGTGTTTCAGAAATTCGAAATCTTTTAGACATATGTTCTGGTCAAAATCAATTTTCACAGAATATTCAGCAGGATTGTCAGGAATGTTTAATGTATATGTTTAGTGTATTAGAAGATGAAGGTGTAGATGTAGAAAATCTATTTGGCCTTTCTTATCAATGGCAGCATGACTGTGACAATTGTAGTTTATCAAGTAGTACTAGAATAGACACTGAAAGATTTATATATTTGACTTTACCAGACTGCAAATCAGTGTCTTTCAATAATCTAGTTAAAGCAGCTGATCACAATATGGTATGTACCCAATGTAAGTCTGCAATGCTGTCCACATTATTTCTACAAAGTTATGGTAAGTATGTCATTTTAATGTTCCAATGATGTAGACCTGATGGAAGTAAATTGACAACTTCTATTAAAAATTTCGTGGCTTCTCAGTTATCAATTTCAGGAAGAACCTTTGCAACTGTAGCTATTATTTATCATGACGGTCCATCGACAACATCAGGGCATTACACATGCTATTTAAAATGTCAAAAAGGGTGGAAGCTGTGCAATGATACTCATTTGACTTTCAAACAACGTTTGCCTTTTGACTTGAAAAACTCATACCTAGTGTTTTTAGAACCAAAATTTAAGTAAAAGTAATTGGCCTATGAAGACGGGAGCAGTTAATAAAAGTTAGTTTACTATTTAAAATTATATTCTGAGTAAAAGTGATCAAGATAATATAAAAAATGGAGTTGTCATATAGGTACTGTAAGTGGATCTCATAGTAAGTGATATCAGTATCATACAAAATGTTGAACATGAGTGAGCCAGAGATGGAATTATGAATATTTAAATATTGTGAAAATGTTGTATGAGACTTTCTTTCAGTACGTCGAGAAAACGGTAATTTCAGAGTTTGTTTTAAGTAATTTGAAAATATACTGATACATCTGACACTATTTGGCCTTAAGGAAAGGTGAAGGAATGAGCAAAGAGCCATGACTGAAAAAAAGGAGTATATAAAAACATTGAAACATATTTCAGATGTTCTTGGAGCTTTTCTTCTAGAAAGTCGATGAAATGGAATTTTTAGAGAACAGCAGAGTACTTTCCAACGAAAAGGACCTTGATGATGTACTATTTGGCCTAAAGGAAAAGTAAGTGAATCAAAGATTAGTGTACATTTGTGATTTTTAAGTTTATATGGTTTTTTTTTAAAACACAATCTTTTAGATTGTGTTTTTTTTCCCGCTGTCATATGATGAGTAGTTTGAACTCACTGTTTTAAGTGAAATTCAATATATTCTGAGAACAGCAAAAATAAACTATGTAACATGTTGTACAAGTTATTCTATAGTTTGTATTGTGTAATTTAAATTGTATTCCCATTGTCTCACATTCACTTTCCTTTTTCCACCCTCTTTCAGCTCTCTTTACTCACTCATAATGTCTTTCTCTCACTCTCTTTCACCCCCGTTCCTTTACTCCACTTCTTTCACAACCCCTTATTCCCATTTCAACTGTGTGCATCCCCTCTCTCCCTTGCATCACTTTTCAACTTTCAGTCTCTCTGTTTTATTTCCCTTTTCCGTCTTTTCCTTCTTTCCTCTTTTAGTAATTCCTCTTCACTCACTCACCTCTTTTGTCGTACTCTGTCACTATAACTCACCCACTCTCCCTGACTTATCTTTCTTTACTACTTTCTTTTGTCCTCTTCTCTCTTTTTTTCGTTCACTACCTCTATGTCCTCAGTCCCTCACTCTCCTTCTGTTATGCTGACTTGTGTTTATCTACGTTCTATCATTTCTGTTACAACAACTTCACTGCTCCTCTCTCATCATTCTTCACCGCAGTTCTTTTACTTCTTTTATTTACTTTTATTTCCCTTTCTGTGTCTTTCACTCTTACTTTATTTCTTAGTACACTTTTATGATTTTTAACCTCTTGGCCTGTCTCTTCTATTTTAAAATATATATTTTATTAATTATAACTTATTTTTTTCTCTCTTTCACAGATACAAAGTGTAGCAAAAACATGTAATCACATTTACATTAATTATATGGTAAGTGTGACTAAAAAAATGTAGTTTGACATCACCCTTTCCTTTAACCTCATTACTATTCACTCACCCTACCTCAAACCTGTTTCCTTACTCTGCTTTCCTCACTTATTCTTATCCTCCATGTTTACTCTTCTTGTCCTACTGTCCTACCACATTCAACTTCTTTCAGCCCCCCTGCTTTACTTCCCTTACCCACTGTTCCTTTCCTTCGCTCCCTCACTCATTCCCTTACTCATTTACTTCACTACTCTCACTCGTTCTCTCAGTCCGTCTGTCCTCGCAGTTCCTCACTTCCATTCCCTCACTCTGTCTCTCTTACCGTCGCTGTCTCTGTCTCCTCACTCTGTCACTACTCTTTTGTCATGCTTACTCCCTATAACTCACCCACACTCCCTTACTTACCTTTCTTTGCTGCTTCACTCAGACCCTTTCAGTCACTCATTCCTTTACTCTGTCTGTCCTTTCTCTCTGTCACTCCCCATGTCTTACTCTAATTCAGTTTTATCCACCCTCTTTCACCCCTCTTTACTTACACTCACTGCTGTTTTGTCACCCTCCCTCACCGTTGTTTATTTATTCCGGTTCCGTCACTACCCCTCATTCCCCATCCTTTACTGTCCTTCCTTTCACTTTCAACACCCACTCACATTCTCCCAATACCTCTGCTTTACTCTTCTTCCTCTCTCTTCCCTTCTTTCGCTCTCCTATTCATTTTCCTTTTCTCACTTACACCCTATTACACGTTCTCTCTGTCTTAATATGTAATAAACAGTTCCTCTGTGTTGCTCCCTGTACCTCTCTTTCTCTTAACATTACTCTCTCTAAGTCTTTCCCTCATGCTCATTCCTTTCTTTTTTTTTGGTGCGCGCCCCGGTACGGGTACCCTGAAGAAAAAAGAATGACAGTTTTTTTTAAATATGTTTTTTTTATAAATTGGAGGTAGTTCTAAAAAGAACTGTTTTTTTTATTCTTTTTGTTGTTTTATATTTTTTTATTGTTTTTATGAACATTTTTTACTTTTTTTGGCTTTTCTGAACAGTTTTATATTTTTTTTGTATTTTTTATGGGGAGAAACAAAAAACAGGGAATTGTAAACAGCTCAACTGGAGCAAAAAAAAATCTGGGAAAAATTAGGGTTTCTTCGGGCACTTGTGGTTATCACCAGCAACGTTGATGAGGGTAATACTCTTCTCACCATAAGTGATTGTTTTGCCACAATATATGCAAACGATTTTGTATCGTCCAAACTTGGGTTGATTGCTTGAGATCATCTCCCTTGCCTCTGGACCCGATGGAGTGGGTTCATTGGTTGTTGAGGTGCTGGTAGACGATTGTGGAAGGTTTCTTCACAGTTCTCTTACCTCTGCTGCAGAATAGTTATTGGGATGCAAACGTTGCATGTGCCGAATCATTGTATGATTCCCAAAGAAATATTTTTTGCAGGGTTCCCCCTGGATAGCACAGCACCACAGATGAGACAAGTCACCTTTGCTGCGTTCACTTTTTTTGCACACCTTGGGATTTCAAAAAACTCCCATATAAAGTGCTCCTTAGGTTTATATGGAGCATTGTCTTCAGGCAGGAAATGTCTTCTCTGCCTTCTCTCCTCCTCCTCCTCCTCCTCCTCCTCCTCCTCCTCTTCTTCTTGACCACCAATGTGATGTTGTGGTGGTCCTTGTGGTGGTGGTGGTGGTGGTGGTGTTGCAGATGCTCCTGCTGCTGCTACTACTGAAGCCATTTCTCTGTCAATAGAAGCAGGTCTTCCTCACTCAAAGAACAAAGTGAGAATGAGGAAAAAAGATGGGGGCTTTCATCATTTGGAAAACAAAACTGTTCTGAACCAATGAAAAGTGTTATTTTCAGGTCACATGACTAGGGCTTTCATCATTTAGAAACCAAAAGTGTTCTGAACCAATGAAAAGTGTTATTTTCAGGTCACATGACCCGACGTGCTTACGCTACGCGCCCCGGGGCGCGCCCGGGGGCGCGTAGCATAAGTGCGTCGGGTCGCGCCCGGGGGCGTTTACGTAGCGCGATCGTATCTGCTCGGGCGCTTCCGGGTGCGCATACGCGGTGCGTCATAAGACGCATCACGCGGCTACGCGATACGTCACGATGATGTTTTCATTTGCGGCAATAGCGCTAACGGGGCGCTCACCGGTACGCGAACCCGGGCGCGGCAATACTGCGCTTACCGGTGAGCGCATCGGTACGCGCCCCAGGAGCGCTCCGGGGCAAAACAATAAAAAAAAATAAAAGATAAAAAAATTGTATTTTATAAATATACAAAATAAAATTCATTATTAAAAATATTACATTTCATATCTATAGAGATTTGCTATTAAAAAACCTTTGAAATTCACTGAAAAAACCATAGGTTTCACACCAGTTATAGTTAGGAATTAGCATTTAAAAAACCTATTAAATTCACTGAAAAAACCATAGGTTTCACACCAGTTATAGTTAGCTGGAAATTTTACTCGCATAAAACCATTGAAATTCCCACGTTATAGTTAGTTGGACTCACTATAACTTGCGCATGCAATGCACTGCTGATGACGTCACATATTACATCACTCATGACATGGTCAGTGACATCACTCATGACATCACTGATGACACCATCCAGTGAATTTTTTCAGTGAATATATATATATATATATATATATATATATATATATATATATCCAAGAAAGAAGTGACTCAAACAGATAGATTCACCAAAGAACAAAAATATATTTCCACTACAACGTTTCAGCTTCCGCCTTCCTCAGGTAGTATATATATATATTATGCTCTCAGTTCCTCGGGTAAACGCACCCGTGAAGGATGACAGCACTCGCGGGGTAGATTCCAAAAGTTTTATTCAAAAACTTGGATTCCGGGCACACAGGCGCGTTTCGGCGCTTAGCTTTCATCAATATTTGCACGAAACGCCGCAGCCACCATTACTTTTTTTATATACAATCACTTACGGAAAATTTCCGGGCAGACAACACAGACAAGCATTTGCAATGCAATAGGTCTCGCATTAGGAAAGTTTGAGCTATTGGTATTGTAAATGACACATTTTTTATTTATGTGTTGGTTTTGAAAATAGCGAAATTATTAGCTTTGTCATTTACAATACCAATTGTTTTAACTTTCGCAAATGTGACACCTATAGCATTTGTAATGCAATATGTGTTGTATTTACGTGACTTAGATGTATTGATATTACAAATAACAATGGCTTTTATTTTTTTTAATAACCAATACTTAAATAAAAGTTATTGTAATTTATAATGGCAATAGCTTAAACTTTTGTAAATAACTATTGTGAAGAAGTGAAATATTAACATCTTTTTGGGACATTTGTAATAAAGCTTGAAACATTGAGAGAACATATTTGAACCAGTTGTTGTTGAATGGTTGTACAGATTGATGCAGTGGTGGCGCTGAGTGATGTGGTGGCGACGAGTGATGCTGTGGCGTTCAGTGATGCTGCGGTAGAACATAGTGATGTTGCGGTGCCCCTGAGTGCTGCTGTGGTGGTGCTGAGTGATGCTGTGGTGATGCGATAGATAGAGTGAGGGCGATAGATAGATAGATGGAGGGCGATAGATAGAGGGAGGGCGATAGATAGAGTGAGGGTGATAGATAGATAGATAGAGTTAGGGCGATAGATAGAGTGAGGGCGACAGTTAGAAGCGTGCACTGACGTCTGGTGGTGTGTGTGTGAATGGTGAAATTGTGCACTGATGGCTGGTGGTGTGTGTATGCCTGGTTAAAGCATGCACTGATGGCTGATGGTGTGTGTGTGCCTGGTGAAAGCGTGCACTGATGGCTGGTGGTGTCTGTGTCCGGTGAAAGCGTGCACTGATGGCTGTTGGTGTTTGTGTGTGGTGAAAGCGTGTACTGATGAGTGATGGTGTCTGTGCGTGGTGAAAGTGTGCACTGACGGTTTGGTTTTCAGTGTAGTTGTGTGTGTGTTTGTTGTGTGTGTGTTTGTATGTGTGGTTGTGTGTGTGGTTGTATGTGGTTGTGGGTGTGTGTGTGGTTGTGTTTGTGTGTTGTGTGTGTGGTTGTGTTTGTGTGGTGTTGTGTGTGTGGTGTTGTGTGTGTGGTTGTGTTTGTGGTTGCACTGTAAGGCATTCGCGAGCGTGGCAGTGCTAGAGTTCACACCTTTCAGTGAGAGGCTTTGGGGTAGAGGTGTGCCAGAAAAAAACTCATTAACGCCAGATTGCAGCATAATGTGTACTAAAATAGATCAGCCTAACAACAGTGTGTAAAACACAATACATAAAAAAATAGTTGTCTAACAATTAGGTGGGTCGGATGGTGGTGTGTCTGCCTGCTAGAAGCGTGCACTGATGGCTGGTGGTGTGTATGCCTGGTGGAAGCGTGCACTGACAAACGGTGGTGTGTGTGCCTGGTGGAAGCATGCAAATATAGCTGGTGTTGTGTATGCCTGGTGAAAGTGTACACTGACAGCTGGAGGAGTGTGCCTGTTAAAACGTGCACTGGCAGCTGGTGTTTTGTGTCTGCCTGGTGAAAGCGTGCACTGACGGCTGGTGGTGTGTGTCTGATGGAAGCGTGCACAGACAGCTAGTAGTGTGTGTGCATGATGGAAGCATGCACTGACTGGGGATGAAGCCATTTGGACCTTTTGAAGTATTTAGCCATGCAGCACATTATCCTGGGTGCTACACCATCTACTGTTACTTCAGATGCATTGGTTAACGACCACACACCCAAGGATGGGCTTCCGTTCTTTTTAATGAAAATATGAAAAAGTTGTGTACGTGTGTCATGTGAAAAATAACAGTGGAAGTGAGAGACAGGTAACAGGTAAAGGGACGCCGCTACCAGTGGTGCAGCAGGTGGCGCCAGGTCAACTGCAACCAAATTGCACATGAAAAACCATATTAGATGTTCGTGACCGACCTCACGCTATATGCGGAGCACATGTGGCTTGATTGCCATATGACTGTAGGTAAGAACTCACATGGACAAGGAATTAGTGCATCAGAAGTTCAATGTGATGAATCAAAAAGTTCCACAGTCAGAAGGGACAACATGCGTTACCTGTTTCTGTTGTATCTTTAGCCAAGAATGAAGAAAGAATATATAAATTAGTCTTTGTGGACTTTATTGTGCATTGATTACATTGAAAGTTTGCTCTTCCTCGACCGTGATTCAGAAATAAAGTTTTGATGTTTTTTTAATTTAAAACTAGGGGATAGTTGGGCCGTTTTCCGTCCTTGCACATGTGCACATTATGGTGTCTGAAAGCCCTCAGTGCTCCGTACGGGCTGTCACATACCCAGCTTCAGGTAGGAAAGCACCTGGGGTGATTCATTCTTTAGGGCTGGTGTCTGCTTCCGGAGCGCGCTGTGAAACGACCATCTGCCTCTGCTGGCTCGACGAAATGTCGAAGAAAAAGCTAATTTCTGATAAGCCTGCTACAAGTGGTATCAGCTTGAAGGCAGAGCCATGCTCTGTGAGAGGATGTGTGGGCAAAGAGGGTGGAGGCGCTGCGGTGACTGTCTGTGGGCAGAAGAGAGGCAAGGCCTCTGCCCAAAATCCTGCCCTGAAGGGATATCCCGGGACTGAGAACGAGAAAAGGCCTGTTCAGGGGTTGGGGATCCCCGGAAAGAGAGAATACAAGGCAAAAGGGGAAGGAGAAGCATGCAACGAAAGAGGGAGTAAAGGTCTACTGAGAGAGCAAATATTGAGAGGCTGAGAAGGGGAGGACATGAAAATAAAGGAGAAACAAGGGGTATAGAGTTTGCGTGATCTGAATATGCAAAGGAGGTGGGGTGATGTGAAGGGAATGGACAGTCCAAAGATATAGAAAAGGAGAGCGGGAACATATGAAAATAATGGAGGGAACGGGCAAATAATAAAAAGGGAACGCAGAGAATATGAAGTGAGCAGAGGGAAGAGTAAACCAAGCATTTGCAATGCAATAGGTCTCGCATTACTAAAGTTTGAGCTATTGGCATTGCTAAATAATGCGACACCAATTGCTCAAACTTTAATAATGCGAGACCTATTGCATTGCAAATTCTTGTTTTATCTAGACTGGAACGTACTTTTTATCACCAGACTTTGACTCCGAGCAAGAGAGAGAAAGACAGAATGGACTAGTAAGCGAGATCGGAGAACGGTGACAAAGGGAGAAAGAATGGATGAAAAGCATGACAGTGTGTGTGAGAGGGAGAAGGGTGCGGTGTGGAAGGAGAAAAAGGTACGAGGTGAAATCAATACTAGGCAGCCTTAGTAGTCAGAGTCATTGGTATTTGGTGACCCCGGTATTCTGCAGCAGCGCTAGTGGGCTCCCAAGAAAAGCTTTATGGCATAACATATACTTTTTGTCACAAATAAATAAATGGTGATGAGGATGGGTCAGTACTGTCATTAGCCTCCAGTTGAGAAGCGTGGCTCAGTGGTTAGAGGCGGCAGACCCGGAAGCTGAGATCAGCCGTGGACCAGGGTTCGATTCCCCGCCTCGGCGGGTCTCGGGCTCAAAAATTCCACGGACTTGACATTTCTCGCTCCGGTGCCTACTCGACTCACGGGGTCACACTCTGCGACTCTGGGCAATAGCTTGCTTAATCTCCACTACGGCCCCTCGCGGCAGGATGCCTGGCTTTCACCTTGTGAATACCCTGCCGGGGTATCTCACAGGGGAATACCAGGACGGGTTCCCTAAGCAAGCGCCTTGAGACCCCTGGGTGATTCGTGCGCTATATAAATCGAAATACATTTACATTTACATTTACGTTTTTATTTAGTATTCAACTCTAGGTAGGCCGGTGCACAGACGAGAACATTACTGTATGTACGAAGATCCCAAGTACATACAGCAAATATTGTTAAATGTCCTAAGTGTATAGTTCCTTAAAGGTTATAGTAGCAACCAAGTGGAGCTCTTGTGTGGGGCATGGTAAGTGCAAAAGGAATAGGTGCTTTGTAATGTGCTAGTGAAGGACCACGAGTGCTTTTCCTTTATACTGTCCCCAAGTGTCCTGCTGGCTAGCAATTCACAGAGTGTACAATTCTCAGAAGTGCTTGATATCTTCTTTACTCTTCACTTAGGTTGAAAAAAAGTTTATACAGGGTAACTCACATCTACCAGTTTTGGAAGAATGCGTGCCCATTTATAATTACGATCTATTCATTGCAAATCAGTATATAGCTGGTTCCAAATTTAGATTGTGCTGGATTCAATATTATGCTGGTATTTATCTCCACTACACAGAGGAACAGAAGTGCAGTAGTGCACAAGAGAAATGAGAAGGGAGTGGGGCTGCTGAAATTGACTGTGAGTCAGTTTACCTTCATACCTTTTAGCGGTTCTTGCAATTAGTCACACCACTCACATATAGGCACACAAAGGAGTGACTGGAACTCCGCAAATAAGAAAGGATGGTGGTTCCTTTTGAGGAAAACCTTGCTGATTATTACCCAGAAAGAACAGTAGTTCTGAAGCTTGACAAGTATGTCAGGGGGGGGGGCTTTAATGGAAAATCCCATTCTAACATAACAAGCACGAAGATCATATGGTAGGTGTGGCCTACAAGGCACAGAAATAAATAAGCAAATAAATAAGTAAACAAATCTACAGATAAATGGCAACCTATAACTAAACACGCCACAGTGAGACTACAAAACACAAAGCGAAACAAATGGTAACCTGCTTTACTCTACTCATCTGAGTACCATCACTAGTTGCCGTCCCATGGAAAAGTGGCTTCAGGCGTTATTCTGCACGTAAATAGGCAAAAGGGGGTGTCTGAACTGGGATGGCAGAGTGAGCTAGAGAACGGTGATGGATCAGGCCCAGATCTTTGGACTGGGTGAGAGTGTTTGATTGGTTCTGATGCTCCGTCCATATCCACCCCCTTTTGTACCGCTTTTGGACCCCATAAGTGTGGCAGGGTATGCTCAGACGTGAGTCCCTTGCTCACTTTGCCACTGGATTCAAGCAAGCCGGGCTGAAGACGGCTGGAATGCCAGAAACCGGTCCACGGAAGCTTGTTTCCGGTCCAGGGAAGGCATGGCTTGGCAGTTCGGGCTGGACTGTTCCCATGAGGCACAGGTTCAGACTGATTTGCATATAGCCATGTCTAAACTGGGGTGGCAGAGTGGGCTACAGGACGGTGATGGATCAGGCTCAGATCTTTGGACTGGGTGTGAGTGTTTGATTGGTTCTGATGCTCCGTCCATCACCACCCCCTTTTATACCATCAAAGTTCGTGCATTCCCACCCTTTGTCCCTCATCTCCTATATGGCAGGTGAGTGGGAGGGGGGGGTGGTGGCGGCGGCGTGGTGTCTGTGAGTGTGTGTGTGTGTGTGTGTGTGCACGCGCGCGCGCGCGCGGTCGGGCGATGTGTGTGTGTGTGTGTGTGCGTCTGTCTGTGTGTATGCAGTGTGTGTGTGTGCCTGCGTGTGTATGCAGCGTGTGAGCTTCCGTGAGTGTGGCTGTGTGTGCAGGCATGATTGAGAGAGGTTGACGCTGTGAATGTGGAGCAAGAGATGTGCACGGCGCCGGGCTGGACGTGCGCGTCCACAGACCAGAATTGCCGCGCGTGCCCCGGGCTGTCTGCCTTGAGAGGCATCTCGACAACAATAGGTCTCGAGAGCGAGACCTAAAAATGGACCATTCCACATTGCGCAACATTAACGCTGGTAAAAAGGTTCCACCATCTTAGAATAGCAAAATCTTAACTTCTATGTAGTAAATATAGCCATATCGCATTTGTTGAACAGGCATATACATATTGAGAATCACTTTATAACTCCCATAGATGGGCTTCCAATGCCAGATTCCTTTATACAATGCACAATTATGGGGAATATATTTCTCGAAAAATTCATTGGTGCAATTAACAATTACGCCCTGGATGGGCCTTGTTGCTCACTCATTATGCCCGGATTCAATTCATGAATGTCACTAAAGTCCTTTATGTTATGTTATGTTAGGGTGTCTTATATAGCGCGACAGCTGCCCCAGCAAAAGGGTGTCCTGGTGCTGACATAGCTCATGGAGTTAAACATTCCTAAAGTAATCTTAATTCATGGATTCTACAAATCAAATATCTCGAAAACTCTCCATAGCATCTAAAGGTTTAGATGCCATATTCAAGAATAAATAAAGAACATGAACTTTTCAGACATAGAATCAACCAATAGAGCAACTTTTAACCCAGATGAACTGCAAGTTCTACGCTACTATTAAGACCTAAAGGGTTCTTACTCTGTAGGTCTATTATATAGCGTGATTCTAAACGTCTCAATCTCTGTATCATGTCCCCTCCCCTCGGATTATTGTTAATTGCACCAATTAGTTTTTCTGCCCGGAAATTGACAATGTGTTTTCCGTAAGTGATCCATACTAATATTATAAAGAGAGAGCCCAAACCTTTGAGGCGGGTAATCTCAGTAACCACAGCACCAATCACAACACCCAATACAGCGTTGGAAAGGGCAGTTGCAGCAGAAGGACATAGGCTATGCAGACGGCCACCATATATTTTTTTTTTGCAGAGTTTTATATATCGCGAACTTGACCCGAACTGAATCAGGTATCAGAACGCTTTACATAGCACCAGTTACGTTACATGAGGACACAACGTAGTTTTAGTTAGGTACGGGGAGATTAAGTGATTTGCCCAGAATCACAGGATGTTTGGCGTCGTTACCAAGACTCGAACCCAGATCCCCAGGTCCGAGGTCGAGCGCGTTAGCCATTAGGCCAACTCCGCTATACATTTCAAAGGTAAAAGAACCGTGCCAGCAAAGTAGTCCCTTGTGGGCGTGTCTGCGTTGTGCTGTGGGCGTGGGCTGGGGGCGCGACTGATGCTGGGGCGTGTGGTACGGCCATCACATCGTGGGCTGTGGGCGTGTGCTGGGGGGTGACAAACACTGGGGGCGTGACAAATGCTGGGGGCGTGTGTCCGCCCTTCATGCCATGTGAGTCGTACATACAAGCCCAATGACGTTGCTGCGCAGCATCAAGGAGCACGGTGGGGGCGTGAGAAACGCTGGGGGCATGTTTCCAGCCTTCATGCCATGTGAACTCAATTGCGCCGCATCAAGGGGCACGCTGGGGGCGTGTGCTACGTTTCGCCCTTCATGCCATGTAGGTCGTACATTAATCAGAAGATCGTCTGCTTTGGCCGTGTGCTGGGGGCATGACAAACGCGTTCACCTGGAGGCCTGGTGAGTAACGTTACTGCAGCCTCTCCTGTGCGCTGTTACTGAACTCTCTCATTCAACGAAATTACACGTGCCTGCTACCATCAACCAGGGCTCTAGCCGGGCTCAGGCGGCGGATCAGTACACTAATTACACGCGCCTGCTAACATCAAACAGGCCTGCACATGGGCCTCAAGCGTGGGAACATGCAAATGAGTGTGTCTGGGGGGACAATTACTGCAGCCTCTCCTACTCGCTGTCACTCAATCAATCAATCAGGTCATTTGTATAGCGCACTACTCACCCGTAGGGTCTCAAGGCAACTCTCTCATTAAACGGATTTACCCACGGCTGATAACTCTCTCATTCACCGACATTACACGCGCCTGCTAACATCAACCAGGGCTGTAGCCGGGATCAGGCGGTGGATCACTACACCAATTACACGCGCCTGCTAACATCAACCAGGGCTGCAGCTAGGCCTTCTCTGTCCCTATTCTAATGAAACAAAAAAGGTTGTCTACCGCGAGATTTTGAAATAAATTGCCCTTGCCAACTACACACATTACACACATTCTATTTCATACCCAGACAACGTCGGGACGGGCTGCTAGTTGTATATAAAAAAGTAATGGCGGCTGCGGCGTTTCGTGCAAATATTGACAAAGGCTAAGCACTGAAACGCGTCTGTGTGCCCGGAATCCACGTTTTTGAATACAACTTTTGGAATCTACCCTGCGAGTACTGTCATTCTTCATGGGTATGAATACCTGAGGAACTGGGAGCGTAATAATTAGGCAGGAACACCCCCGTCTGACGAGTACCCTTTTGCGAGTTCAGCAGGCTTGTGTACGAAAGGAGCTGCAATAGCTCGGCTCGGCGTGAATGGCACTGTGCTAATCCTATGCTTAAAGACTTTGATAGAAAAACAGACATTTGAGGTGAGCAGATCTAGAGTGTCCCTGGTGTTGAGAGTGCTCTAACTTACCTGCTGTTGTGCCGTGACTTCCGCTGGAAAGGAGAGGAGACGAGAGGAATCGAAGGAATATATATATATATATATATATATATATTTTTTTTTTTTTTTTTTTTTTTTTTCACTGAAAAAAAACAAAGGTCACAGGGACGTAATAGGCTGATATTTCACTCGTACAAAACCAAAGAAATCAAGCAGTTTTAGTTAGCTGAGCTAACTATAACTCGTGCCCCCGCTATGCACTGCTTATGACCTCACATCAGTATTGACATGGTCAGTGACATCACTGATGACATTACTGATGACATCATCCCGGTGACTGTGAGTGTTTCTAAAAAGTTTATGAGTGTTAAATATATATACACCAAGGTGTATTGATGAATCAGTGGGTGTATAAGTGCCTGTATGGATGATTTAGAGGGTGCGTTACTGACTGTATAAGTGAGTGATTATACGTGTCTTAGTGAATATATGGAGGAGTGACTAATTTGTGTGAATGTCTATATTAGTCTGTCATTTGGTGTGTAAGTGGCTGCATGGGTTGGTGAATAAGTACATGAGTGACTAAAGGGGTTATTGATTGGTTTTCTGAGTACCTCTATGGGTGTTTGAGTGTCTGTGTGGGTGGGTGAGGGGGGTGTCTCTGCCTGCATTAATGAGTGAGTGGGTGAATCCCTGGCTGCATGGATTCATGAGTGTGTCTGAGAGGGGCTATATGGGTGAGTGAGTGTGCGTATGGCTGTGTCGGTGAGTGCATCAATCAATCAATCAATCATATCATTTGTAAAGCGCACTACTCACCCGTGAGGGTCTCAAGGCGCTGGGTGGGGGATGTTGCTACTGCTCGAAAAGCCAGGTCTTGAGGAGTTTTGTGAAGGTCAGCAGGTCTTGGGTCTGCCGTAGGTGGATGGGGAGGGTGTTCCAGGTCTTGGCGGCGAGGTGGGAGAACAATCTGCCGCCTGAGGTCGCTCTTCGGAAGCGGGGACTGTAGCGAGGGCGAGGTCGGCGGAGCCGAGCTGGCGAGTGGGGGTGTAGAAGCTGAGTCGTCTGTTGAGGTACGTTGGTCCGGTGTTGTGGAGTGCCTTGTGTGCGTGGGTGAGGAGCTTGAAGGTTATCCTCTTGTTGACCGGGAGCCAGTGCAGGTCTCTCAGGTGGGATTTGATGTGGCTGGGGCGAGGGATGTCAAGGATCAGGTGTGCAGAGGCGTTCTGGATGCGTTGGAGCCGTCTCAGGAGTTTGGCCGAGGCTCCTGCGTACAGGGTGTTTCCAACCTGCTGCTGACAAGGGCCTGGGTGACTGTTCTTCTCGTTTCAGTGGGGATCCACTTGTAAATCCTAAGGAGCATGCGGAGGGTGGTGAAGCAGGAGGAGGAGACGGCGTTGACCTGTTTAGTCATGGAGAGCGGGGAGTCAAGGATGACCCCTAGGTTGCGTGCGTGGTCGGTGGGTTTTGGAGCGGTTCCCAGTGCAGTCGGCCACCAGGAGTCGTCCCAGGCCGAAGGGTTGGATCCGAGGATGAGGACCTCCGTCTTGTCCGAGTTCAGCTTCAGTCGGCTGTTCCTCATCCATTCAGCAACGGCCTTCATTCCTTCGTGAAGGTTGGTTTTGGCGGTGTGGGGTCCTTGGTGAGGGAGAGTATCAGCCGGTGTCATCGGCATAGGAGAGGATGTTGAGGTCATGCCGACGGGCGACGTGGGCGAGCGGTGCCATATAAATGTGAAACAGGGTTGGGCTGAGGGATGAGCCCTGGGGTACGCCGCAGATGATCACGGTGGCTTCGGAGCGGAAGGGGGGAAGGCGGATGCTCTGTGTTCTGCCGGAGAGGAAGGAGGTGGTCCAGTCCAGGGCCTTCTCTTGGATCCCAGCGTTGTGGAGGCGTGTTCGTAGTGTGTGGTGACAGACCGTGTCGAAGGCGGCTGACAGGTCCAGGAGGATGAGGGCCGCCATTTCTCCGTTGTCCAGCAGGGACTTGATGTCATCGGTCGCGGCAATGAGGGCAGTCTCGGTGCTGTGGTTGCTGCGGAACCCGGACTGGGAAGGGCCCAGGATGTTGTTCTCCTCGAGGTAGCGAGTCAGTTGTTCGTTGACGGTCTTCTCAATGACCTTTGCCGGGAACGGGAGCAGGGAGATGGGCCGGAAGTTCTTGAGGTCCTTGGGGTCCGCCTTGGGTTTCTTGAGTAAGGCGTTGATCTCGGCGTGCTTCCAGTGAATGGATGTGCCAATGGTATATGGGTGGGTAACTGCAAATGTGAAAGGCAGTAAAGGTGAGTGTTGGACTACATAAGTGACTGTGTGAGTGAGTGATTGTAAGAGTGGCTGTATGGGTGAGTGTGTGCTTGTCAGTAACTGTTTAGGTGAGTAAGTATGTGTTAGTATCTGCACGAATAAGTGAGTTGGTGTGTATGTAACTGTGTAGGTGAGTAAGTGGCTGTGTGATTGACTCTATGGGTGAGTGAGTAGGTATGTGAGTAGCTCTATGGATGACTTAGAGTATGTGAGTTGCTGTGTGGCTGTATGAGTAGAGATATCAGTGGCCTTATTAGTGAGTGAGTTGGTGTACTAGTGGCTGTATGGGTGACTGAGTGGATGTGTGTAGACCTATGAATAAGTGAGTGGGTATGTAAGTACTAGTATGAGTGTGTCAATGGTTTTGAGAATGGTAGGGTAAAAGAGGAATGGGTGCATGAAAGGTTACATGGGGGTGTGAATGGCTGCATCAGAGATTTTGTGGATGATGTCATCAATAATGTTATCAGTGATGTAATTTGAGATGTCATCAGTGGTGTAATCTGAGATGTCATCAGTGATGTCAACCATGTTATAAGTGATGTAATATGTGGAATCATAAGCAGTGCATTGTGGGGGCGCGAGTTTTAGTTAGTTCAACTAACTAGAACTGCTGAATTTCTCTTGTTTTGTACGGGTGAAATATCAGCCTAACTACAATGTCCCTGTAACATTTTATTTTTCAGTGAATTTCTAAGGTGTTTTTTTAATTCTTTTTCCTAACTATAACGTCCCTGTAACCTTTGTTTTTTTCTGTTTCTAAGGTTTTTTCAGATTCTATTTCTTAATTGTAACATATTATTTTTTGTTAGTGAACCTCTAAGATTTTCATACTTTCTTTCTATGATTGGAGGTTGTGTATTATATTTATATAATGCACCATTAATTTTTTGATTGTATATGTTTATCAGAAAATATATTAATAACTGGTTTTATTTTTAACAATTTTGTAAGTTGGCTGTTCATTCACTGTGGAGATTCCGTCATCAGTAAATGCTCCCGTCAACACAGACCTGCACTATTTGGGGTGAGTTGTTGTTACCAGTCCACTTTTGGACATAATGCACTCCATGTTGTTTCACTTCAAGTGCCTAACGCACCCAGCCTCGGTTGGGGCGAGGCTAGCTACTCCATACCACTTGTTGGCTTTGTAATCTGTGTTGGTTTGTCTTGTTTTTGTCTTACCTGTTTTCTCGGATCGCAATGGGCATCCGGGTGATTGGTACACTATTATGATTAAGGTGGCCCATTCCACATTGGGACAAGTATGAAAGCAATAACATGCTGCAAAAGTATCTGTCCTCGACTGTGACGTGCAGGTCACGCCACAATACATGCTGTCTTGTCTTGATAATTCGTGTTTGCCGCTAAGAGCGATTAATCAAACGTCTTGTGATTGCATAAGGAAATTCCTCTTCCGGTTTCGGATACACGCATGAGAGCAGTATACACCGTAATAGTTGCCGCTTTTCAAATGCAATTAGCGGGTCTTGCCAATATTTTTGGAACCCCACTAATACCTGGGAGCAGTATTCCACACGGGGATTACCTCGCTATCCCTATTGGGGTATTTTGTCGCCTCACAAATTAATCCTTCAAAAGAGAGGAACCAGGAGCTGTTTAAGCAGGTCCTGCACTCCTACTCCCAAACGTAAAGTAAGTATATCCGAATGGTGTGCAGTTCCTAAGTGAATATGAGAGTGTTCAGGTCTGTGAAAAAGTGCCTTCACACACCCCAAAGGATGTCATTATTATTATTATTATTAGTAATATTTCTAAAGCGCGAACAATGGCCCATGGGCGTCTCGGCGCTAAAATATCTGTAGTATTTAACCAGAGAGGGGGGAGCTGAATTTAATGATTAAAAAGCCAAGTCTTGAGTTGCTTGCGAAAGAGCCAAAGAGAGGGACTAGTTTTAATCGAGTGGGGCAACGTATTCCATAACTTAGGGGCTGACACCAGGAATCTTCTGTCTCCCCAGGAGACTGTTTTAGTACGGGGAACCACTAGATCAATTAGACTGGAGGAACGTAGTGTTCCGGAGGGACAATAAGGAATCTGATTTTGAACAAGAAAAGCTGGGCCCAGGTTATGCAAGGCTTTGTACACGATACAGAGAGTTTTACATTTTATTCTGTTTCTGATGGGTAACCAGTGTAACTCTCTGATGGTGTCCGAGGCGGATTGATATTTGGGAATTTTTCCCAAAAGCCTAGCAGCTGAATTTTGTATTATTTGCATTTTATTTAGGACTCCTTCTTGTGCATTTAAGAATAATGCGTTACAGTAGTCCAGGGTGGACAATACACGGGAAGTAACCAGGGTTTTACCAGCTGTGTCAGGAAGGAATGGAAGGATTTTTTTGATAAGTCTCAGTTTGTGGAAGGCTGAGGAGGTAATCTGGTTAGCATGTGGATGAAAAGTGAGGCGGTCATCGAAGATGACTCCCAAATTCCTCACCTTGCTAACAGGCTCGGGGGGGGGGCCTGATGACGAGGGCCACCAACGGGATGACCACTCCGGAATCAACTGTCCGAAGATGACTACTTCCGTCTTATCGGAATTTAATTTTAGACAATTGGAAGCCATCCAGCTCCCAATTGCTACCATGCCTAGTTTGAGATCATCAGCCATTTTATGGCCGTTGTTCTTGATGGCCAGGACCAACTGAGTGTCATCTGCATAGGAGGTAAGGCTCATCCCATGTGCACGAATGATATTGGCAAGGTCCGACACATAGATGTTAAAAAGTGTCGGACTTGATCATTGGGCCTGCTCCTTGTTGTGCCGGTGCTACAATGACTGACGATCACCCACGAAGGGGCTCTTTGGCAGAGATTTTTTTTGATGAAGCCGTTAGGTGCATGTGGATGTGTGGAATAGGTAGTGAGGTGAGTGCAAAGTGGTATGTAAATAGGTTTTAGGGAAACCCTATTGCTAAATTGTATTCCTAGGGTTCACTAACCTAACTAAAAACAAGAATCCCTATCCGGATACAAAGGTCCAAAAGGGCATGTGTGGTGTAGAAGGTTGACATGTTTGTTGCCTGTAGTAGCCCCTAACGGGTCTTGTGGCAATTTATCAGGACCGATAGTTTCAGAGAGAATAACTGAACTCTAACAGTACTGCAATGCTGGTTCTAAATGTAAGGAGATATAATAGATACCAGTTCTGTGACCCCATATGTAGTGGGTCTATAATGACGGAAGCTTACGAGCAGAGCGCGTCATTGCTTACGACTGAAGGCGGCGTGGCAACTAGCGATGCTCCTACCCCGGCTCTGGTTCCCGCATCAGAACCCCTATGGTCATTGAACCCTGCACCATCATCTGATCCATACTGGGATCACATCACGTTATCTCTTTACGCGCCAGTGAGTCTTTCTCTCACGCAGCTCCTTAAAGTTGTTTTTATCACCATTTTTTTCTTTCCGTTCTCTCAATAATAGGTAAATCGGACCTGGTATTCACTCGCAAAGCTGGTAACTATTGCATTCCTTGTACTTTTAGCACCCGCATTGCAGTAGTGTAAGACTTATGATAATTCTTTTAAATTACTGGTCCTGATGAATTGCCACAAGGCCCGTTAGGGGCTACCTTAGGCAAGAAACATGTCGACCTTAAACACCACATATGCCCTTTAGGATCATTGCACCCTTCGTGGGTGCCTGTCGGTGCAGCACGGGCCCGACGAGGAGCAGGCCCATATGATGAAGCATGACATCCTTCGGTGTGTGTGAGGGCACTTTTTCACAGACCTGAACACTCCCACTTACACTTAGGAACTGCACGTCGATCGTTTATACCTAGCCCTGGGTTGGGAGTATGTGTGCAGGACCTGCTTAAAAAGCTCCTGGCTCCTTTCGTTTGGAGAATTGATTGCACGGCGGCCAGCCGTGGAACCTACTTCTTTTCTACAAAACCCAAGAAGATAATCTATGATTAAAAAGCTCCCGGTTCCTCTCATTTGGCGAATCAGTAAATGTATTTCACATATTGAAAAAAAGACTAAAAGAAATTTTTTAAATCAAGTTTAACTCTAAATATTTTGTAAAGTAGTGATTTAACTTTTTCTTCTGTGATCAATTTAGTAGAAAGCCACCTTTACAAAAAAAAGAATTGTACTCGCGACTACCGAAGTCACCGCGATGATGTCGGTAGTTGCGAAGAGCTCATGCTTTATACAAAGAGTAAAACATACATATTCTACAGTATATTTAACAGTAGAGCTTTGTTAGTGTACTTTACAAACACATATTTTTGTAGTGACTTTACAGAATAATCGCCTTCAAGCTTTATTTTCCATTTTGGCAAAGACAGCGGAAGACGCAATGACTTCGGTAATCACGATTCCCGTGGACAAGTCGCGAAAACGGAACACAAAATCAGACATTCAATGACCACCAACTCATCAAAAAATAATGTATTAAAAATCCATTCTGAACATTGCCCTACACATATTACTATATACATACTTCTGTCAAAGCATGTTTAAACTCATATATTTATACTAAGTTTCTTTATAAACCAGCTCTCTGACCTATTTTCCATTTTCACAGTTATTCGGGCGTTGCGATGTCGCCATTAACTGTGACGATCGCGCCTTTTCCATAAAGTGAAAACACATATCTGCACACATATTACAGTATTTTACACACTATGGGTTTATTACTGTACACTTCAAACTCATGTTTTTCTAGTGAATTTCTAGAACAACCATCCCTAAAACCTATTTTCTATTTTCGCAGTGAGGCCGGAGATTATGATGACGTCAGTAATCGTGCTCCCTGCGGTTACGTCACGGAAGCAGAAAGCAAAAGCCGGAATTTAATAGCCACCACCACCTTAAAAAATGATAACTATATAATTAATTCTAACCCTCACAGTAGATAAATCACTATATGGCACTATATGAATAACTCTATTGAAACATTTATCAATATCTCCATAACAATGCTTATTAATGTTTCATTTTTAAAAAAAATATATTTTAACCAATATTCACAACTACATAGATATTCGCGATGTCCCCGCCATGGTACACAGGGGGTCATGCTGCCGGTCACGGCGTCGCCGCAAATATCACGCAGAATAAAAAAAATACTTTTTGGACACATAACTTGTGTGACTAACACCCCCATCTCTCAACCATGCGGTGAGAGTATCTTCACCCTAACTCCTACTGTATGCTTTCACACATATTTTCAGCCCCGGGACCATTCCAGATAGATAAAATGGCAGCCCCAACTTGATGTTCAGGTTGCGTCCAGCCAATCATTCCATTCCTGTTGGCGCATGCATTCGCGATTCATCGCAAAATATCTGTGGCCAGAAATATCACAATCATTTTAAACTTACATTTCTCAACAACTACTGAACGGATTTACACCTATTAAGCAAAAGGCACTTCCTTGAACCAACATCTACCTCCCTGCCAAATCTGGTGTAAGCCCGTTCAGCGGTTCGGGCTGTAGGTGTGGCTAAAGGTTCCTATGGGAATTAACATTACAAATGCAACCTTATTTCACACCACAAATTCTCGACCCCCACTGCATGGGTCACCCCCAAACTTTCCATAACAATAACACCCACTGTGACACTTTTCGGGGGGAAATTTCATACAGATTGGTCAAACAGCACCAAAGTTATAGCCAAGTCAAAAATGCTTTTCTAATGGAAACTAGGTCCTAACTAGAACTACTTACTGGTGACTGCCAGTAGGTAATATATATACAGAGACAGAGAGACAGAGAGACAGACGGACAGACGGACAGACGGACTGAAAGACAGACAGATCTCCACTAATGCCATATTGTAATGTTTGCATCCTTTACAGCTTTGCATGTGGCAACAGCGCCCGCAAGCAGTTTCTTATCCCGAGCTAATGTGTTCGCACCAGCAGGTTGACTGCAGATAACTGGCACTGGAGAACGCACAGACAAACCCAGCAAGCCTCTTTAATATCCCTGTATTACAAACCCTGCCAAGCCTCTATCTCTGCCTGACCACGTTTGTACCTGGCAAGAGCATCGTCCAGACGAAACAACGTCAAGAATGAAACCTGTGGTCCAACAAAGAGAACTTCTTGAGCAATAGCTGAGGGCTGGGGGTGTGTCGCAGACTGGCACGCATGCCAGAAGTATGCCAGCTATTCCACGCTCTTCTTTTCCTCTGGTTCTTCCAGGCTCCTGCTTCCACCTTTCCTGGTATGGACTGTGGCCTCTGATGGGTGGCATGATGCAATGGGTTACGCAAGGCCCTGAGGAGAACTACGAAGCGCTGGAGGAATCATGCCAACATTACATGCCAGTCTGGGTGACACCCTGCAGAAGCAGCCACTCTGGGCTCGATAAGAGAAGGCTGGCTCCATAGCAGCAGACGAGGTGGGCACCTTATCGCAGTGACCTTCTTCAGGTGCACCCACCGCTGCCCTTCACCAACCCAAGCTTTTCTACGATGCAAGCTTTCTGAGTTCCTGTATTGTCTAAGTATCTTCTTAAAATTTAAGTTGTCTAGTCTTTGTGCCAAGGTAATAACTTCTCTTCATTATGTTGGAAGGTAATGGGGCATGGCTGCCCTCATGGAGTTAAAAGTACAACTTTGCAGTGTAACCAGCTGCAGAAAAGTAAATCACTCTACAGATATGTTTGAGTGTGCATGGAATCTAGTAGCAGTATTGCTCTGTCTGCATGTAAACATGTGCCTGTGCATGTATGTCCCATGCAGAGCGGGTGGACGTTCCTTCCGTTTCTTAGCAGCAAAACTATGGAACACTCTACCACTCCATATTCGGGAAATGGAGGAGTTGTTTCAATTTAGGAAGGCCATCAAAACTCACTTATTTCCTTGAAATTATCCTTTGTTTCCTTTTCCGTTCTCAGTTCTGCTTTTGTTCAGGATTAGCGCCGGGACGCCCCTTTGCTGGGGCAGCTGAGCGCTTTGCAAATCACATAACATAACATATTCTGCGTGAATCTGTGACCACGCTGTATACAGAAGACAAATATAGCGTTGAGACTTCACTGGCTCCACACCACAACCTTACTGGCAGACCTTAGGATTCCAGCAAGAGTCACCCCTCCACCTGCCTAAATTAAAAAAATGAATCAGGGATACAGTAAAACGAAAATGAGATGTTAAAAAATATTTTGAGCAAAATATGGCTGTGAGAAAAAATAAGATACAGAAAATGATTTATTGAAATGCGTGTAAGAGAAAAGAGAAAATGAAATGTCCTGGAAATGAGTTAAAAACTACGCAAAATGTTGTTCGAAGTGTGAAGAGCAACAGAAAATAAAGTTGGAAAGTAGTCCGTGCAAGTAGATTTTTATTGTGCATGCAGCTCAGAAGCGTAATAAGGGCATGACTCTAGTTTTAATCCACTCCTTTGTGAATTAGGCGTCTTGCATGCAATGTTTCTAAAAAAAACGGTATGGTCTCCAGTGAGCCACGTGGCTGTGTGAAATCTTGGATGGTGAAAGAAGAGGGTAAAGTGGACGTGGCCTGAGGCCAATGGATGCTACAGAAATAGCATGTGAAAATATATGCTGCAAAAATATACACTACAAATAGAAAGACTCAAAAATGTAGATGGATAAATAAAGCCAAAACGAAAATACCTAAGTACAAAATACTGGCATGCATCTAAACCAAATGGACATGAATTGAGGTAAAAGGGTCTTTTAACCAAGCCCTACAGGAGATGGAAAGCAAGCTGGGCCTGATTTGGGAATATTGAACAGAGAAAGTTTTTTTTGAGGCAGATCATTTTGTATGGTTTTCATTTCTTCTACACTCTTTTTGGAGTTTATATTTTTACGAGGAGATGTTCTGCGTACCGTAGGTGTAGCAACGTGCTGTCTCTCTGATGCTGATCACAGACCCAGACGGCCTCCTTGTGTAGGATGCAGTGTCAGTCACATCGAAGCGCTAGATCCAATCATTGCGCTTTTACCATACACCCTTCTCAACAGGTGCTCTCCAAACTGCTGTCCCTCCTACTCCTACAGGATGGGTTGATAGAGGTCTGACGTCACCAGTTTAGATGCGACAGTGCTGTTTGCCGCAGTATGCCACGCTTCTCGCTTTCTGTAAGTTTCCTGTCTATTTATGTCACCTGGAGAACAGCACCGGGATTCTGATATTCGGCTGTGCCTCTTTGTGTCCCTAAGTGACCATCTTTTCCCTGCCTGCTGTATGTATGTCTATGCATTTATGAGACTTACCACTGAAAAAACACAAAGGTTAAGGTGATGTTATAGTTAGGTGATGTTATAGTTAGGTCTTGATATAAAAACTAACGTTTAAAAAAAAAAAATTTTTTTAAAAACACTGAGAGGCGCCAGTTATACTTTACTGAGCTAACTATACCGTGTAACCTCACATGCCCTGCTTATGACCTCTCATATTACATCACTGATGAGATTGAAGGCATTGCTGATGAAATCTCAAATTACATCATTGATGACATCGCTGATGATATCATACAAGCTACTGCACAGAAAATAGAAACAGTGTAGCACTGTAGAGGAGTCTCCTGCAGTATGGTAAACGTTTTATGGTGCACACTTTAGCTGCCAGTGAACTTCTCAGAGCAAGCGGTACTTCATTAAAGTAAGGTTAGAGACCAAGTGCACCTAGTGCGAGCTCCAGTCATACGTTTCAAATTCAAAGCCTATCACTAAAAATTTGTGAGAAAAGAGAAAGTTTCTTCATGCAATACATTATTAACCTGTGACTGTGTGTACATGCTGGCATTAAAGGCTGCCACGTTGGGGGGCGTGGCCACGGAGGCAATCGGAATGGCTGCCTCGGCGTGAAGCTCCGCCATGCGGGCTCCCAACGGCGGCATTTAATATGTGATCCGCCGCTGTTTTTCCCACATCGTAAGCAGATCCGACAGTGGACACCGCCCCGACCATCTGGGCGGTTCCGGTGGCCTTGGAAGCGACATTGGCGGTGTCGACGGCGGAGGGGAAGAGAAGCCTCCTGGGCCTCGGGGACATCTTCGCTTGCTGCGCCAGATCGCCGGGTAAGTACTTTGCGGGGCCCTCCTGCCGGGACTGCTGCCCTTGCCTGTTGCCCGTCTTCCGCGGGCTCCTTGGTGGGGGCGCTGGGCTTCTGGGCGAGGTCGGGGCCTTCGGGCCTGGTCACGCGCTGGGGCCGGGGCCTCGATTTGCAGGCTCGCGGTGGACGCTGGGCTGCGGGCGGGACAGTTCATCCGGTGGCTGCGGGGGTTGCGGGCGTTGGCGGTGGGGGTTCCGGGGGGCACTTCCGGTTGATTAATGGTGGCCCCGCCTTAGAACCACACGGAGGGGACCCACGTTCCTCCCCCAGCCGCTTGATCTGGGCACCTGGCGAGGGGCACTCACCCCATACTGCCTGCAGCAGTGGACTCTCCTGTGCCATTCACTGCTCCACTACATTGTCATGGTGTGTCAGTTAGATGTGGCTTACTGACCGGAACACCGCTACCCTGACCATCCTGAACCTGGTCGAAAGAATTAACTGACGCTACAGGGGCTTTGACACATGGCCGGGGCGCAGTTCATCCTACGTTGGCGTCGCCGGGACATGGATTGACGCTATTCACTAGGTCCAGTATATGTATGTCTACTCCTGGCATCTCGCATTGATCTGCCTTCGTTGTTTCGCACCTCTCTACCTGGTGCCACATAGTGCTTATCCGACGCAGTGCCCTCTCCACAGCTTCGGCCATGGGGAAGAGAGATCCCAATCAGAGGAAGCTGAGCTTTGACAAAACCCCCCTCCTAGCGGCTGACGTTCCGCCTGGTTCTTCTACTGGGGCTACCAGTTCTGTGGACAAAGGGGATGCCACGGCCATGGTCGCCGCTATGTTGGGCGAAATGCGTGCGGGATTCAAAGCTCTTGATAACCGCTTTTACAGCCTCGAACAGAAAATAGCGGATATGGGAACCAAAGTGCAGGCCCATGACCGACGCCTGGACGTAGCGGAATCCAGAATATCGGACGTGGAGGATGGTGCACCGACAACACTCAAGAGGCTAGAGCGCGTCGAAAAAATACTCAATGAAGTTGCCATTAAAAACGAGGACTTGGAAGCGCGTAGTCGATGCAACAATATACGCATAATTGGAGTGGCGGAGACGACAGCGACGGGGCGCTTTGACACTTTTGTAGAACATCTCCTCATTGAACTGTTCGGCAGAGACACCTTCACGAGTGGCTTTGTGGTTGAGCGCGCACATAGAGCACTGGGGTCTAGATCTCGCCCTGGACAACCCCCACGATCCATTATTGCCAGAATCATGAACTTCCGCGACCGGGATGCCGCACTGCGAGCTGCGCGAGAGGCGGGAGAGGTGCGGTGGCAGGGGAGCATTTTGTCCTTCTTCCCGGACTTCACGCTGATGGTCCAGGATGCGCTTCGCAAATACTCTGGATTCAAAGCTAATCTCCGCAAACTGGGATTAAAGTATGGAATGCTGTATCCGGCTAGGTTGAAGGTCGATGTGAATGGCAGATACCGCATCTTTGACTCCCCCACGGAGGCGCAGGACTTTTGTCAGAGCTTTAAAAGACAGGGTTCACCGGCTTCCGGCTCTGCGCCACGCTCCCCGCCTCGTGACGACTCGCAGACCAGCGTTGACCTTTTTGCTGAAACCGGCCAGGCCTGACCTCTCATTCCTATTTATTCCTTGGCATTGTTTATTGTATTGAATAATTGATGTGGGTACTCCATCGTATTGCTAACTTGATAGCACTTCTGTTGTCGCTCTAGTTAGGATGCCCGCTAGGCGTGGCGTTGCTACCCCCTATGGCGAATGCCTTTTTGTCTTCCTTCCCTAGTGTTTTCTTTTTTTGGATGTTACGTTGTTTCTTTACATGGTTATTGTCTTTGGTATTTGTCAGTTACAGTATGCGATTATACAGGGATTGCCTCTTTGGGGTGCTAGGAGGCTGGGTGGTGGGTGGGGGGCGGGTCAATTTTTTTTGTTTTTATGTTCATTTTTTTATGTGGATAATTACGATGCAGATGAGAGTGGACTGACGGGCGCACAAATATTCGCAAATTTTTTCAGTTATGAGTTATGGCCAGACTAACTTTAATTTCCTGGAATGTTAGTGGTTTGAACACTACAAGGAAGCGTAAGCAGGTCCTGAATTATGCATCACGACACAATGTAGATGTTCTTTTTCTTCAAGAAACACACTTGGCACCGGCAGAATCATCCTCCGTTGCCAGGGGATGGGGTGCCCACAGAGTTTTCTCTAATTTTAGCAGGTATGCCAGAGGCGTTGCAATTCTTGTACACAGGCGTGTTCCTTTTGTATTGACTAGTCGCAAGACAGATGGAGAGGGTAGATATGTGATGATCATAGGAGTGTTGATGGGGTACAAAATTGCATTAGTGGGTGTCTACGGTCCCAACATAGACTCACCCCGCTTTTTTCCAGGTCCTTCATGAGGCACTGCTTCGCTCTGACATAGACTTATTAGTGATAGGCGGAGACTTTAATTTGCTAATGAATCCTGTCAGGGACAGTACTTCTCCTTCCCCGGATTGCAAGGCCCGGTCCCGCTCAGTGCTTGCCGACATTTGTTCTAATTTTTCCCTCATAGACATAGAGGCCCGACTGCACCCACATTCACCCGATTATACGCATCATTCCGGGTTCCACAACACTAGCACTAGGATAGATTACTGGCTACTCTCCCCTGGAGTCGCCGGATGGGTGGAAGGCCTTTCCACCCTTCCGCGCACTTTATCGGACCACTCCCCCATTGTGTTAACTTTGCAAATTCCCAGACTGGGTGGTTACGAGAGGCAGTGGCGGTTTCCTGGTAGGGCACTGTTGGACCCGGTCTTCAAAGAGGAGATCCGCAGCGCTATCGACGACTATTTTGACATTAACACAGGCTCTGTGGAATCATGGGCCACGTTATGGGAGGGATTCAAGGCCACCATTCGCGGGGTGTGTATTGCTAAACATGTAGGAGCTCTACGAGAGATTCGTTCCACCTTAACCCGTATTGAGAATGACATCTCTATGATAGAGAAAGACATACTTACTGACCCATCTGAGGCTAGGGAGGCTAAATGGCTGGAATTACTGTTAGACTTTCAGGACAATGCAGACAGGGAGCTGAGGTTTTTGAGCAAGCACTATACGGCGCATCAGTAAGGAGAAGGGGATAGACCGGGCAAATTGTTATAATTATAATTTATAATTATAATAATAATTTTTTTTTGTAATTTTTTTTTTTAAAACATTTGTAAAGCGCATCATATACCCTGCGCAACTGCTCCGTCCTCCCCGCCAGGCGTCCTACATCACTGATATCGTTGACACGCAGGGCACAAGATACCAATCCACTCCCGACGTATGCAACACCTTTTTGTCATACTACAAGGCACTTTACACATCCACACTTTCAGAGGGACAACGTGACCCCGGCCCTTATTTGAATGAGATCGCCATGGTATATCTCGAAAAATACATGCAGGATTTCCTTGCCATGCCCATCACTCCTGATTCTATAGTTGAAGCCATTGATGCATTGAAGGGCTCATCGGCGCCGGGCCTTGACGGTTTCTCAGCCGATTTTTATAAAGAATATAAAGAAGAGCTTGTTCCACAGCTAGTCGAGGTATACGCTGAGGCACTCGAATCCGGCATTCTGCCACCCACGCTCAGAGAAGCGGTTATTGTTCTTCTTCCCAAAAAAGGTCGTGATCCCTCCTTATGTGGCTCTTACAGACCCCTTTCACTACTAAATTTAGACTACAAGATTTTGGCTAAAGTTCTCGCGATCCGTCTATCGCTATTAATGGAGTCCATTATTTCACCGGCTCAGTCCGGATTCGTTCCGCACAGGTCCACTTCCTTAAATCTGAGGACACTGTTCTCTGTGTTGCACAGGATGGACCCCTCTATTCCAGCTGCCGCAGTGTTTTTGGACGCTGAGAAAGCGTTCGACACACTGGAGTGGTCCTTTTCTTTATCAATCATGAGGCAAATGGGCATGCCGGAGATGTTTGTGGCTACAGTCGAATTACTATATGCTGCCCCTATGGCACGGCTACCTTTAAACGGCATCATCTCGAAAAATGTTACACTCTCGCCTGGAACGCGACAGGGATGCCCCCTATCCCCTCTGCTGTTCATCCTAGCGATGGACCCTCTATTTCGCCAATTTGAAGAGAAGCACCTCCATAGAGGGCTTCAGTTTCACACTGGGCCTCGCCTCATTTCTTTATATGCGGACGACACGATTTTGTATGTACGGACGCCTCAGACCAATCTGGAGCCTCTGCTTTTGGAGATAACCCATTTTGGAGAGTACTCAGGCCTTCGCATAAACTGGCACAAATCTGTCATTTTTCCGCTTACCCCCTCCACCTCGCACTGGAACTGTGCTTTTCCTCTTGAGTGGAACACGGATTCGGTGCGATATTTGGGAATTCATGTCCACCTTAACACGGTGTCCATTATTCGCTTGAACTACGGGCATGCCCTGGACTTCTTAGAAGATCACCTGGAGCGATGGATTCGCCTCCCCTTATCCATGGCTGGCCGGATCGCCATAATCAAAATGATCGTACTTCCTCGGTTTTTGTATCTCTTCAACAATATTCCGATTCCCCTCACCAAGATTTTCTTCTCGCAACTTCGTTCCTTGTTGTTGCGTTTAGTATGGGGTGGTAAAAACCCACGAGTGTCCTGGCGAACCTTAACGCTTCCTTATGAACGGAGGTGGCTTTGGTGTGCCCGACTTTTTTCTTTGCTACTTGGTTGCACAATGCTCGTACGCCTATACCTGGTTTCATCCGGACGCTAGGATTTTATATTTGAAGCCTGAGGCTGACCTGGTGTTGCCTGTACCCCTTGATTCCATTCTCCCCAGAGGGATTCCCCGGGATCCGCACGACATACAGGCAGTTTCCACCACATGCTGGGCTTGGGAAAAGCTGCGCAGGCTACTTCAGATTGACACATTATATTCCTCCGCCCTTCCGTTGCCCAATGCCCATTGGCTCCCCATCACAGGAGAGTCTGTGGTACAGCGCACGTTATCCAAATATCAAATACACACGGTTGGGGGCCTGTTTCCGGAAGGACATGTTTTCTCCGTGACAGGATCAGCGTTTTGCTGACTGATCATTTATAGACTCTTTCATACTGACCAGACTTCGGTCCATGCTTCGTGCTAAGTTTCCCACATTTCCACTTCCCCCCGATGACGCTGCAATCCTCACATTCATAATACAGAGTCAGACTGGTTCGCATGTAGTCTCTAAGTTATACAAACTATGCATGGCCGCGCTTCCCTCCTCGGACACTGCAGTGCGAGCCGCGTGGGAGATAGACCTGGGCAACCCAATAACTGATGACCAGTGGGCGGCGTGCTGCACGGCCACTAGGGACGTCTCCATTAATAGTAGACACAAGCTCATACACTTTAAGTTTTTGAGACGGATGTATCATACCCCTGCCCTTGCTCACAAGATTGACTCTGACAGGCCTCATTGCTGCCCTAAATGCAAAGCCCCACAAGCTGATTTTGCCCATCTTTCCTGGACATGCCCTCTTTTACATCATTACTGGATGCAGGTGCATCGTGTTTTAGGTGACATATTGGACTTGGAGGTGACACCCATCCCTGAGATGGCACTATTGGGCTATGTCGCAAATTTCTCACGTTCTACCCGCAAGGTGGCAGCCATTGGCTTTCTATTGGCAAAGAGAGAGATTGCGCTGCTCTGGTGCTCTAGAGGCGATCCCAGCTCTCATGCTTGGCTTCGCAGCATGGCCTACTGCAATGTCAATTGTGTAGAATACTCCACACAGATCCCGACTGTGTCCCGACCGGTTGATATATGGGGACCATATCGTACATATATTGCGAAACTTACCCAGGAAGCACAGTCTCAGTCGATGAGCTCCATTGTTCCGGAAGGGGTGGGCTAGGTACACATGCAGGGCTGCGCCGTGGTCACCCACACCTCGACTCATGCATCACACATATTGTAACTGAATACTAGGCTTCAAGGATTGTAGACACCACGGGTTGAATCGGAATTTAGTAGGAGGATCTGGAATGCGGTGTATGCTTCTACACAGCTCCATATCCTTACATAAGTGTTCATCACGAACAGGCTTGACTCACGATGTAATGTTGTTTACCCTTAACCTATGAACGGATTAATCTTATGGTATTTGATGTGCTGATCGAACTGCTCTCTCTCCCACAAAAGCTTCCGCATATTGCTCACCTCCACCGCCCCCAAAAAGAGTTCTACCCGTATAACCATATAATAACCAAAGTCTGTGTTTGAACGGTATTCAAGATATTGAGCTGTTGATCTCATTAATGTCTACAGAGCCATTACATATCTTTTACACCCAGAACCACCTCTGTGAATGGGGTCTGGGTGGATGCCACCTCTGTGAATGGGGTCTGGGTGGAAGGCACTTCTGTGAATGGGGTCTGGGTGGAAGGCACCTCTGTGAATGGGGTCTGGGTGGATGCCACCTCTGTGAATGGGGCCTGGGTGGAAGGCACGTCTGTGATTGGGGTCTGGGTGGAAGGCACCTCTGTGAATGGGCTCTGGGTGGATGCCACCTCTGTGAATGGGGCCTGGGTGGAAGGCACGTCTGTGAATGGGGTCTGGGTGGAAGGCACTGCTGCGAATAGGCTCTGGGTGGATGCCACCTCTGTGAATGGGTTCTGGGTGGAAGGCACCTCTGTGAATAGGGGCTAGGTGGATGACACCTCTGTGAATGGGGTATGGGTGGATGTCACCTCTGTGAATAGGGTCTGGGCGGATGCCACCTCTGTGAATGGGGTCTGGGTGGAAGGCAACTCTGTGAATCAGGTCTGGGTGGATGCCACCTCTGTGAATGGGGTCTGGGTGGATGCCACCTTTGTGAATGGGGTCTGGGTGGATGCCACCTCTGTGAATGGGGTCTGGGTGGAAGGCACCTCTGTGAATGGGGTCTGGGTGGATGCCACCTCTGTGAATGGGGTCTGGGTGGAAGGCACCTCTGTGAATGGGGTCTGGGTGGATGCCACCTCTGTGGATGGGGTCTGGGTGAATGCCACCTCTGTGAATGGGGTCTGGGTGGAAGGCACGTCTGTGAATGGGGTCTGGGTGAATTGGGGTCTGGGTGAATGCCACCTCTGTGAATGGGGTCTGGGTGGATGCTACCTCTGTGAATGGGGTCTGGGTGGAAGGCACCTCTGTGAATGGGGTCTGGGTGGATGCCACCTCTGTGAATGAGGTCTGGGTGAATGCCACCTCTGTGAATAGGGTCTGGGTGGAAGGCACCTCTGTGAATGGGGTCTGGGTGAATGCCACCTCTGTGAATGGGGTCTGGGTGGATGCCACCTCTGTGAATAGGGTCTGGGTGGATGCCACCTCTGTGAATGGGGTCTGGGTGGAAGGCAACTCTGTGAATGGGGTCTGGGTGGATGCCACCTCTGTGAATGGGGTCTGGGTTGATGCCACCTTTGTGAATGGGGTCTGGGTGGATGCCACCTCTGTGAATGGGGTCTGGGTGGAAGGCACCTCTGTGAATGGGGTCTGGGTGGATGCCACCTCTGTGAATGGGGTCTGGGTGGAAGGCACCTCTGTGAATGGGGTCTGGGTGGATGCCACCTCTGTGAATGGGGTCTGGGTGAATGCCACCTCTGTGAATGGGGTCTGGGTGGAAGGCACCTCTGTGAATGGGGTCTGGGTGAATGCCACCTCTTTGAATGGGGTCTGGGTGGATGCTACCTCTGTGAATGGGGTCTGGGTGGAAGGCACCTCTGTGAATGGGGTCTGGGTGGATGCCACCTCTGTGAATTGGGTCTGGGTGGATGCCACCTCTGTGAATGGGGTCTGGGTGAATGCCACCTCTGTGAATGGGGTCTGGGTGAAAGGCACCTCTGTGAATGGGGTCTGGGTGAATGCCACCTCTGTGAATGGGGTCTGGGTGGAAGGCACCTCTGTGAATGGGGTCTGGGTGAAAGGCACCTCTGTGAATGGGGTCTGGGTGAATGCCACCTCTGTGAATGGGGTCTGGGTGGAAGGCACTTCTGTGAATGGGGTCTGGGTGGAAGGCACCTCTGTGAATGGGGTCTGGGTGAATGCCACCTCTGTGAATGGGGTCTGGGTGGAAGGCACTTCTGTGAATGGGGTCTGGGTGGATGCCACCTCTCTGAATGGGGTCTGGGTGGATGCCACCTCTGTGAATTGGGTCTGGGTGGATGCCACCTCTGTGAATGGGGTCTGGGTGGAAGGCAACTCTGTGAATGGGGTCTGGGTGGATGTCACCTCTGTGAATGGGGTCTGGGTGGATGCCACCTTTGTGAATGGGGTCTGGGTGGATGCCACCTCTGTGAATGGGGTCTGGGTGGAAGGCAACTCTGTGAATGGGGTCTGGGTGGATGCCACCTCTGTGAATGGGGTCTGGGTGGGTGCCACCTCTGTAAAGAGGGTCCCATGGAGGTATTTGGCGAGTCTGACCCACATTATACTTGCCGGATGGGGAGGTTACCTACCAACGCTAGCCCAGTTTTTTACCTTCCGTATGAACGCCTGCAGCTCTCCCATATACCTCCTCCCCTATACGAGCAACTCTTGCCCCAGCCCTGCTTCCTCTTAACTTTCTATGGTCCTGTGCCCTCAAGTGCTCCTTTGTGCCAATGTTCATTTAAGATGGTATGTGGGTCTCGTGCCATGCACATTATGTAATTCCTGTTAATCATTTTTGTTTGATTTCTAAAATCCATAAGACGTGTTTGGACACAAAAGTAGTACTGCATAATAAATAACTTCACGCCAGACGGATTATTTCACAATCTAAACGGGACTTCGATAAAAAGAAAATTCACTTCAATTTTCAAGTACAAAATTCTTTGCAACGCTTGGGGAGTTTACAATGGCTTCATGCTGAAAAGTTTGTGAACCTTTTGATTTTAGCACAAGGTGAGCCGCTTTTGCACAGCGGGAGGGGCTCTCTGCAGGTGTGTCTCTGCCTTGTGCAGGAAGATTCCCGAACATACAACAATTAACCCTTTATTGCTCAACAAAGCTCAGTTTCCTCTTTTAACAGAAGACATAAATAGGGTCTCAATAATAAACATATAGGGAAACATGCATCAATATCGGAAATAGTGATGACCTAATTGTGATTTTCTGTGAATTGCAATTACGTAATCGGTATTCCTAATGTATGAAACTCCATTAGTTTCAATTAGCGATTCCTAGTGGGTGGCAAATCGACCTAACTCATAAATATGAATGAGGTAGGTCGAAATATGTTAGGCAGTGGGAGTCTCTGAAATCATGGAGATTGTGGCAATCATTTTTTTTTAAATGTAAAAATGGGTTGCGTTTAAAAAAGAAAAATGAAAAGTTTTTATTACATTTAGTAAGAGAAGGCAGTGAACTCCACTGCCTGCTCTGAAAAAAATGGTTGTCCTATCATTCACAAAGGGGAAGGGATCCCTTTGGGAAAGGTTACCTCCAACTTAAAGTTGGTGGTAAAACACATTTCGGTCACAAAACGTTCTTACATACCACTGCGATTCGGTATTAGGAACGCCCTAAACGCACCCCTTACAACACTGAATCGCAAACCATATGTGCAATTCAGTAATAGATTTGGTACATCAGAAAATGCTTTTTTTCAAGTCGCAATGTGAATCGGGCCTTTGCAAGCAGAAAAAAGCTTCTTACATCTGACCCACAGGGCTATTCGCTATTCAGGGATGTGAAATTTAAACATCGACTGGTTATGAATGAGTCTGCAAAATGCGACGTAACCTATGTACTAATGTGTTGCATAGCAACTTTGCAGGGGTCACACAATGATGCTGCCTAATGAATATTAATTAGGCAGCTCGCATTTTGCAACCTCGTGATTGGCTGAGAATGCAGGCATGTAGCGGGGGAGCTGCCAAGGTGTGAATAAGTTGTGAGAGTTCACGTTATAATGCCAGACATCTGAGTGCCATGCAATGAGTAATCATAGTGCCTAAATTTACAGCGCTTTGAGGTAGCAAAATGATGGTATGAAGTGCTATATAATAAAAAAACAAGTTAATATTATTTTTCACTTTGTAAATGGAACCTGACATTATTGGAATTTCCACCAGTATGGTGTAATGTCTGTATTCTGAAAGGCAGATTTAGGGGATGTTTGTTGATGTTTCTGGAGGCTTCAATCAAGATAATTTGGTGAACATACACAGTTTGTGGGAATCGAGCAACAATTTTTTGGCAGGTTTGCAAGCTGGAAATGTAGACAGATTGACTCCTGTCAAAGACCCTTCATTTCTGTTGTTGGAAAAAATTTCTTCCATAGGGGAAAAAATAATACTGTAGAAAATCGAAACAAATTTAAGTGCAAATGCACATTTGTATTGCATTTCTAGAGTGGAATCGTGCATAGTTATAGCTCTGCAAGGTGAACAATGAATTTCACGAGTGAAAAATATTTCCAGAAATGCAAAACAGTTAAACATTTAAATCTAATGTTGGAGGGAATGTTGTGCGCAAGAGAGGTGGGAAGAGAATGTTTAGAGTAAATGTCAATTTAGTGAAAGTGAAAGAGTAACAGGCAGGAAAAGAGGAGGTGAAATGAGGAGGATAAAGGCAGGAGACATCAGCAGGACTGATGGGGGCTTAGAAGAGTGAGGGCATGAAAGAAGGATGAGAAGGTGGTGCTAGAACCATGCTAGATGGGGAAGCTGGGGAGTCAGTGACGTCAGAAATTAGAGGCGCAAAGAAAAGTTGTGGCGGCCTTAGGAGAGGTGGAAGAAGATAGGGGCAGGGAGAGATTAATACAAATATGAAAGGGAATGCCAAAAAAACAAAGGGGCATATTATCAAGGGGGTTTATCTCCGCTTTTTTGGCTTTAAAAGCCAAGAAAGCGGAGATAAAATTATCTCCCTATTACCTAGCTGTCGCTAACACCAGTTAGCGACAGCTAGTAGGAGATAGCGACCATCTTGGCCCCCACTTTGCATGTCAGTGATATTTATCACTAATGACATGCAAAGTGGGTGTGCCAAGATGTTAGCGACTGGAAACAGTCGCTAACATCGCTATCTCCTATTACCAACTTTTGGAGATATTCGCGCTAAGCGCGAATATCTCCAAAAGCTAACACCTGCCCTGAGCAGTTCTTAGCCATGTTATCCAATGGGAGGTGGATAACATGGCTAAGAGCATTAGCTCGGTAATGCATGAATATCGCTGACTTTTCATTCATGCATTGCGGCCGTTTTTTTATCGCATTTGCGATAAACCTTGGTAATACCAAGGTTTATCTGCGATAAAAATCGCCGCAGCTCAGCGGTAAATTTTGTCTCTAACCAAGCAATAGCGATAATTATCGCTAGTGCTTGTTAAAATGCCCCAAAGATTGTCACCTGAGACTTAAAACGTGATTTTTCTTGCTTGTAGCTAGAAAGGTCAGCTTTGGAAGAGGCGCAATGGTAAGCATGAGAGAGCAGGGGGTTTAGACGTCAGACATATAAAACCGCATTTTTTGGGAGAAGAAGGTGAGGTCAATTTTCCTCCTGTCTTTCAGGGTACAAGGGAGATTTTTTGATGTATATTAGGAAAGCTTGCAAGTCTTGGGTGTATATTGGTAAGATAAAGGGGTAGATAATTTTAGAAGCATTTTAAGACTAACACTAGAATGATAACTAAAACGAAAAGATAAATCACATCTCTAAATAAGTAGGTTGTGACCCATAAAAGCCTCCAGTTTGTTTGCTTTTGGACCGTCTTGTTTTTGGACCTCTGCTGCCTGTGATCATGCCTCCCTAATGGAGTCTTCCTCTCAGTAAGTGCCTGTTTTAAAAGGATCTTGAGCTGTAACTGGTAGAGCTTGCCTTTTAGCATAAGGCCAGCTGCCCTCAGCAGGTAGGGTAAAGAGCCCAGAGCAGGTAGACATGCAACACGGGTTCACATGTGTAGGCACAGTGCTACCTGTGTGCAGACACCCGGCTCTATCATACAAGCAGTCCCTCTCTCTGCACACAGGCAGCACTGTCACAGATGGGGCACATATTAAATTGGTTATAGCCTGCTAAGGCCTTATAATTTAATTGAGGATCCAAGAAGAATTACCCCCTTTCTTCTTTGCGCAAGTACAGAATCTGTAGTACTTACACTGCTTTTGTACTTTGGGTAATAGGTGCCTAGGTGGCATTTTTTATTGGCATGACATAGAAAAAGCATTGACATCACTTTTCTTAATAACGTCTGGTACCTGAATTCATATCTGGTGCCTGATATGCAGTTTTATTCTCTATGAATTAATTTTTGTAGTTTAAAATTCGACATATTTTGATGACCTTGACTTAATGCAATTCAGGTTTAGACCTACCCTGCTGGGCCAAGTAAATTACTCTGTGGGCCAGCTGGCAGTTCGAATCCAGCCCTTCCTGAACAATAGGGGCAATTGGAGGTATTATCCTTCTCCTAGAGAGGAAAGAGTGGGGGACTAGTTGCAGTAGCGGTCGGCAGTAGGAGTTACTGCAGGGCGGTGACGTGGGCAGGGGGAGGGGCAGGGTGGGTGGTAGTAATGTATGGATTACGGAGTTTTACAGGTAAGTAAACATTTAAATAAATAAAACGAATTTCGTTGCGCGCACTGCATCACCAAATGTGATCACCAAATGCTTACTTACCTGTAAAACTCCGTAATCTATACATTACTACCCCCCACCCTGCCCCTCCCCCTGCCCACGTCACCGCCCTGCAGTAACTCCTACTGCCGACCGCTACTGACTAGTTGCTTCTCTCTTGAAAAGCCTGGGCAGCATGTTATTATAGAGACAGAGGTTGAGCAAACCCTTGTCACACCAGGGTTTCTCTTTCAAAACTTAGAGATGAGGATCCCGATCTGACTGGCAAGAGTCAGGTTCAGATGAGAGGTTTTTTCCAAATTTACATCAGTCCACTATTTTGGAAATCCCTACAATAGAGGTTACACAGCCAAAGGGCCATTCCCTGTAAGTGCCAGTTGCCGATGAAGTGGTGATATAGCATCTCTGGACTAGGCATTCACTCCAATATTATAGTACTATCCATTGTGTTCTCATGTAATGCAACTGGTGCTATGTAAAGCGCTCTGATACCCGATTCGGGTCAAGTTTGCGCTATATAAAACTCTGTAAAATAAAAAAAATTAAAAAATAAAACATCTCCATTTCTGAAACCATGGACAATGGAAGACACTTTGAGAAGAGATGAGAAACAGACGAAGAAGGACTTGCCCAGACTGTGGATGGACGCTTGTCTGGAGCTCAAATACTCTTGAGTTGAACTTCATAGACTTCGTTTGGGTACTGTCTCCAAAGATTAGCTCTCCACCCCCATTTTAGAGAGATTTGCTGGGAACCTCGATTGAAGGTGACCCCCTTGGACTTTTGTGTACTGACTCTGGCTGTGGGTGCTATAGGAGGGGGTATCCTAGTCTACTCGTGGATACATGGGCACTGAAAGTGACAGAAGGCTTGGGTGCTTGGGAAGTGCATGCTAGAAGAGTGGTCTGCCTAAGGACAGTAGGGGCTGCTCCAAGAAGACCCCAGGTCAGGAGATTACAGGAGCTATGATAGGAAGGTAGATTCCAAGCCTTACAGGCCACTGCTGCTGAGATGAAGGAACCATCAGTGCCCTGGGGTTGTTACAATCATTATTCCATCAAACAAAATACACCAAAATGTAGGAGGCTAGTAGACCATACAATTTGACTTCTGGTCGTTATAATGTGCTACAAGGAGCTAGGAATAACAAACCCCATTCCGTCTGACCTATTGGGACCAGAGATATCAATTTCTGATTGAGGCACTTAGGTCAGGTGGTCTCTGAATTTTAGCAGTGCAATGACGTTTGGGGACCACGGTGCCCATTGCTCCCTGTCACAATTCAGGCAAGAAAGCGTGCACATGTGGGCTGGAGGTGCTAGAAATGTTTGCTCAGTGGAAGTTTAGACGAGCTGGAACACTAGACAGCTAACCTCCTCCTTGATCCACGTGCACTCACGTCCTGCATTAGGGTAATTTCCATGTCAAGATGGGAAGAATCCTATTTAAGACACCTCTTGGACTTTAGTCACAGCCTGGCAAAAAGTTGCATGATTTCATTGGCTTTCTGACTTTTGATTTAGTTTGCACTCTTTTTGTGCCCCGCTCTGTTGTTATTTTCTTCCTTTTTGATTTTCTAAGTTACCGTAGTTACATCTCAAGCCTTGTTAATTTGGTTGCGTTTCCTTCTGGCCACTTTGGGTAAAGAGACTTACAAGATAGTGTTGAGCAATGTCCAGGGACAAACAACAGATTCCTGATCTGCTACTGGCTCGTCATAGCACCGTACAGTGCTAAAATCCCTAATTCTTGTTTAATTTGTCATTAGTCCTTTTACTCAGCTGGTACTATTTACTGCCATCCGTCTTCCAGATGACCAGATCCACATATCCCTATAACATCAAGAGTGAGTGTTGGTGTCCCTTGAAATAGGCAAATATATAGAAGTGTGGCCACCAATCTAGGATTTTATTCTCACAGTTTTTTTCATTTGTCCCCCGGTGTATGTGTTTGGTCACACATTCCCGTCTGATCGCCAATACAGAGATGCAGGAACGGCAGTACCTTTCAGTGGGTATTCTTTTCCAGAACCTATCATTCCCAAGAAGGATCATCTTATCCCGCTATACAAATAGCACATACATACATGCATACATCTACTGGGGAACATCTAAGCATACGAGAGCTCCATTGGGCTCCATTTTAAAGTCTCTCCCTTTGAGGGGAGGAATCCTGTTAGGATCACAGAAAACAAAATCCCTTTTCTTGGGATCCTCCCATGTAATGCACCAGTGGCCCTGTAAATTGGGGGGACGCCTAGATAGGAGGTGTTATGGCACACTCTATCTCCCACTCTTCATGCCTGTGGCTGGGGAGCAGGGCTAAGCAAAACCAAATGATGGATGGGATGATGGGCTTAGTGTTGAACATTGCAAGCATTCCCCCCCCAGTCAACTGATCTGGGTTTAATCCATCATCATTCTTTAGCTCACTCCGCCACCCCAGTTCAGACATGGCCATATGCAAATCAGTCTGACCCTGTGCCTCATGGGAACAGTCCAGCCCGAACTGCCAAGCCATGCCTTCCCTGGACCGGAAACCAGCACCCTGGGACAGGTTTCTGGCTAATAAGCCGTCATCACGGCTGCCGGTTAAGGAGCAAGGAGAGAAGAACAGCTGCTTCCCCATTGGGAGCAAAGGAGTGTGTGCCAGGGCGGGGAAGTCTGCTTAACCATGCAACTCTGATAGCCTCCTGTGGCAGCCTTAAAGCCCACTATGCCCCCACAGGAGGAGACCCCATCAGGCTTGGTGTACAATTTAAAATATAGCAAAGGGAAAAGTAAAAATTTGTCAGCCAAAGACTGCAGCATTAAAGGTTTGGCTGCAGGCTGAAGTCACCCATGTGTGGACGCTTTAGAGTGCCTGGACTCCTTGAGTTGTTGCTAGGTTATTTCATCTAATAACAAAAACAAAGCATCCACTAAAATGTTAACTGTTTTGTATGGTTTACTCTGAAATGTCTGTCAAGGACCACCGAGATGTTTTTTTTTTTTAGCTACAAGGCAATATTTCTGGTATCATTCTGCAGTGTTTTATCATTGAATGAGCGGTGACATCTTATGACAAAGGGAATAGGCCTTGATGCTTTTGTAATTGTCTACCACTTGTTTGTTACAGAAGTTGTGGATTTTGGGGTCAGAGTTTGCTGGTGTTGAAGTTGTTACAGTCTTGGCCACGTAAAAAGTATTTGGATTTGAAAAGGATTACCATTACACTGGCATCTTGGTTATGTTTGACTTGGTGCCGAAAAAGTTCCTATGTTAAAGCTTTGGAGGTAAGCAGCAGGTTTTATGGTCCAGATGGTGTATATTTTGAAATATCGAAAAGGACTAAAACAATGACAGTGTCATTTTGCCATCCACACTTTGATTAATGTAAGCATCTTTCTGTGGCTAACTGTATGCAAGAGGATGCAAGTAGGGATTTAGAGTTGAGGCCTGAAGGTGGAAGTCAATTGTTGCTTTCATAACCATTAAACTTGCTTCAAGCATAGCGGTCTAGTTTTCATTTAGGGGGATATTTGGTGACTGTGACCTTTAGATAGTGTGCTCCCCCTGGACTGAAGATGTTACACAATACAAGGGCCCTCTTAGAAGCTGCTAGAATGGCAATATCCCCTGCATGATGTATAGTTCTGTTCCCTTGCCCTGAGTGCCTGACTGTAGTATCTGGTATTCTCTTTTTGATTGTGGCCCCAGCCTCACGCTATTGCTGAGTTTGTGAAGGCCTTGGTTAAAGTTAAAGTTAAAGTTAAAAGTTTTATAAAGCGCTCGTAAACCACACGGTTTCTTGGCGCTGAGGACAGAAGTACCGGGGGAGAACGGGGGTGCCGCCTATTCTGCGAATGCTTGTGTAAAGAGCTGAGTCTTCAAGGCCCTGCGGAAGTCCATATAGGAAGTAATTGTCCTAATGCCGAGAGGAAGAGTGTTCCAAAAGGAAGGGGCCAAAAAAGAAAAGCTCATGTCACCGTGTTTTTTCCTTCGGAACCGAGGAACGCACAGGAGGAGCTTAGAGGAGAACCGCAGGTCTCGGTTGGGGATGTAAGCTTTGAGTTTAGAGATAATATAGACAGGTGCTGTGCCATCGCGAGCCTTAAAGATCATGCATCCCAGTTTAAATAAGGAGCGTTCAGAAAGCGGAAGCCAATGCAATGTTTTTAACAGTGAGGTGACATGATGGTGTTTGGGCAATTTGTAAACTAACCTGGCAGCCTGGTTCTGGACTAGTTGGTGGCGACGGAGCTCGTATGCCGGAATACCAACATACAGAGCATTTCCATAATCCAGACGGGATATGACCGTGGCTAGTAAAATGAGTTTCAATGCTGCAATGGAAAAAAAGCGGGAGACTTTACGTATGATACGGAGCTTAAGAAAACAAGATGATACCACCGCACTGATTTGGGAGTGCATGGAAAGGTCACTGCTTACTCTAACACCAAGGGTTTTAACGGAAGCAGAAGGAGAAGGAGAGAGACCTGGAGAGGAGGTCCAAAAGGAGGAGGACCAGAGACTGGAGACCCCGCCAGTGAGCACCAACTCAGGGTTGAGCTTAAGGTGGTTAAGGTTCATCCAGTCACTGATAAAGGTCATGATTGATCGGACATTAGAAGCAGAAGAGGGAGAAGAAGAAATATTGAAAATGAGTTGAAGGTCATCGGTGTAATTGAACACCGTGACATCTCATTTCTGGAGAGCAGCAATGAGAGCAAAGATATAAAGATTGAAAAGAAGAGGAGAGAGTGATGACCCTTGGGGGACACCGCAGATGATAGGGCACGAGGCGGCAGAGAAGCCCGCCAACTGGACCGCCTGCTGACGATTCTCTAAAAACAAGGTAATCCACGCCAAGGCGGATCCCCGAATGCCAGCGCCCTTGACACGATCGATTAAGATGGTATGATCGACAGTGTCAAAGGCAGTGGACAAATCCAATAAAACCAGGGCCTGAAAGGATTTGGCATCAGCACCACCTCTAAGCTCGTCCAGCACCAAAAGAATGACAGACTCCGTAGAGTGCGCTGGACGGAAACCTACCTGATGGGGATCTAAAAAGTGCGTGTTCTCGATAAAGGAACTGAGACATGATGTGACATGACTCTCCAGGATTTTCCCCAAGAAAGGGAGCAAGGAAATAGAACGAAAATTAGAAAGAGAAGAAGGATCGGCCGCGGCCTTCTTCAGAATAGGAATGATTTTTGCACATTTGAAGAGGTCGGAAACTGTCCCCTGTGAAAGGGAATTATTAAGAAGTAGTAGCGGGAGATCTGGACAAGCAGAAAAGATCTCTTTGAGTAGATGTGCAGGACAGCTGTCAGAAGGAGACTCGGATTTGACTTTGAGAAGTAAGGAGAAAAATGTTTCCCCGGAAATCAAGGGGAGCTGCTCCACAAAGTGAGGATTTGAGGGGGGCTCAGGACAGGAAAAGTTAAGTGAAGTCCTGCACATCTAACCTGGAATTCAATAGGAATTCTATAACGCATATTAGCAAGCCCATTATCGCCGTTTTATCGGCACTTTCCTGGCGATAAAACGGCAATAATTTTAACGAGGTTCCTTGCTAATATGCCCCCAAGTTATTAAAAATACGGAATGCTCACACACAGAATCGTTAAACAATATAGAAAACAAGCACACGCACAACGAGCGTCAGCCCTCTGCCACCGGGTGCTGATCGCGTCCGCTGCACGTGCGCAGGAGCAGGGAATTAAGTAGGTCAAGGACACGCAAAGGCTAGAGCGCCGACCTGCCAACCTGCCAGGAAGTGAGTATAACCTCCCCGGAAGCCCTCCGATCAATCGGCACACAGCCGCGTTGGACCGGGGCTAGGGGATTAAAAACAGGTAAGTGCAAAGAACCAAGTTATTAAAAATACGGAATGTCACTTGATGTGTCTGGACCTGGTGGGGTGCTCTAAGCTTCCCCTTATTTGTATCACACTGGACTACTAACCCTGTCATGGGTTTAGCATGTACAGTGGTGGTGACAGCATACTATATTTTGTGAAGCAGTAGCTGTGACAAGACTTGTTAATGTGTGTCCCTGAAGTGGAGGCCTACTGGCCCACCTGTGTAAAGGTCCATGTCTATGTGCTAATTCAAGTCATAGTGCTAACATCCCAGTGGATGTTACACATCTGCATATGTGGGTAGTCTATGTGGTGCATGCATTGAATGTATGAGTGAACCAGAGGCCTGTGGGTTGTATTTTGGAAAACCTTAGCCAGTCCAAGTGCACAGGTTGATGATGGTGATGTAGATAGATTGCACAGATGCTCTCGGGAGTGTCCCAGCACCAATCAATGTGAATCGCCAAGTTTTAAACCCTTTCCTTTCAGCAAGTTCGGAACTTTCCTGCTTCACGTGCATTGGAAGAGAATTCCATGCAGATGGCCCTAAGAAGGTAAAGGAGCATCCGCCAATCCTTGTCAACCTCACTCTTGGCACTCTTTCAAAACGCTAAATGTGAGGACCAGTGGCTCCTGGCAGGATTATAAAAATTAATATGGGAAGCCAGATAGCATGGACCAATATTGTGCAAAGCACAAAAGATCAACACCAAAGTTTTAAACAGAATCCTCTTCCTTCCTGGTAGTCAGTGCAAGGAAGAAAGATGTCCTAGTTCTCTTCAGCAAATTCAGTAAATTTCACGCCGCAGCACTTTGCACGATTAGAAGTTTATGGATGAAATGAAAGGAAAATTTATAAAGCGCAAACTGTCACTCCTAACGGAGTCTCCTGGCGCTGACAACAACAGATCAGAAAAGTGACATAAGCCTAGATCAGGTTTTGGCAGCAATCCACTGATAGCCCATAAATCCATGTTTTTAACTGTTTTCTGAACTGCCCCTCTTATTTAGTGGCCCTCAGTTCGTTGGGCATGCTGTTCCAAGCTTTGGCTCCCAGGACGGTCGCTGTCCTTCCGCCTCTGGTGACTAGCTTAAACGCTGGGACGCTAAGCAGGTTAGCCGTAGTTGACCTTAGTGTTCTTATCGTGGTGTATGGCTTGAATCTTGCTGAAAGATTTCCGGGACCTAGCTGATGAAAGTCTCTGAATGTTATCAGGAGCAGTTTGAACAGAATTCTCTTGCAGACCGGTAGCCAATGGAGGGTCTTCAATGCAACTGTGGCCGAGGCCCTGCGTAGCAGACCCAACACCAATCTGGCTGCTGCATTCTGGACTACCTGTAGTCTCCTTAGGATGTTTTTATTAGTTCCCACAAGGAGACTATTACAGTAGTCCAATCTTGATGATATCAGGGCTACCGCCACTGTCTTTCTGGCCACCAGGGGAATCAGGTTGAAAAACTTTCTCAAGGTTTTTATAAACCCAAAACAGGTCCCGGTCAGTTTCAGAACATGGGGCTTAAAGGAAAGTCCAGAGTCAAACCAGACACCTAGGTTTCTGGCCACTTCCACAGTTGATGGCGGTGCTGTGGTGTCATCTGGCCACCAATCCTTTGGATGAAAAAGATTGTCTTTCCCGATTGGTAAGATTTCTGTCTTGCTAGTATTGCAACACAGGTGGTTTTCCCTCATCCATTGCAACACTGCCGTCAGACAGTTTTTAAAATTACCCTCTGCCTTGGTGGTGGTCTTATCCAGGGAGAGGATCAATTAGGTGTCGTCGGCGTACGATGTTATCTCGATCCCATAGTTGGATATCAATGAGACAAGAGGGGGCCATATATACATTAAACAACAGAGGACTCAGAGAAGCCCCCTGCGGCACCCCTGTAGAGATGACTTGTACTGGTGACCTGAATGATCCCAGCGTGATTGATTGTGTCCTATTAGTCAAGAAGGATGTTATCCATGATAAGGCTTGGTCTGATATGCCACATGCTCTTAATCTAGTGAGCAAGATTTTATGTGAAATCGAATCAAACGCTGCTGACAGGTCTAACAGTATCAGGACTGCCTTCTTTCCCTCGTCCAAGATAAATTTGATAGTGTCTGATATCTCAAGTAACGCCAACTCAGTAGAATATTTCGGTCGGAAGCCAGATTGGCGGGGATGAAGAGCCTTTGTTGTTTCTAGGTCAGATGGCGCACTCAGGAAGACCGAGATACAAGGCATTAGAATAGTCAAGGCGAGATGTTATCAGAGCCTGGATAGCTGTTTTCCTAGGCCAAAAGGACAGAAAGAACAGAAACACTAGCCACTAGGCCCCAGAAAGTCATCACGCAGATTAACCTCTTCAGCGAAGGGTCCTGTCTGTCTCTTGGTGTTAGAAGATCATCTCGCGGGATACCCAAGAAGAATGATCAGGAGAGCGCAAAAGAGGGCGTAGTTCAGCCCGCTAGATGATCTTCTAACACCAAGAGACAGACAGAACCCTTCGCTGAAGAGGTTAATCTGTGTGACGACTTTCTCTACAAGGAGCAATGCAATAAGAAAAGTGATCAATAAGCACTGGGGCCTAGTGGCGGACGACATCAAACAACCAGAGCCACCTATGCACGCTTTCAAAAAAGCTAAAAGTATAAAAGACCACGTGGTTCATTCATTCCTAACAACAGAAGACAACCCTACTATTCAGTCCATGTGGAATCTACCACAGATCACAGGCCACCACAAATATGGTCAATGTAAGGAGTGTGCTACCACCGTACAGACAAAAACCTTCACACATAATCAACATAACATTGACTTACAGGGATTCACCAACTGCAATTCTTCAAATGTGATTTACGGTATTCTATGCCCATGCGGCTTATTATACGTAGGTCAGACCCAGCAGAAGGTCAAGATGAGGATCCTTCAGCATCAGAGCAGGATACGATGTCAGGTGCAAGGAGCGCCTATTGTTGAACATTTTGTCAATAAATGCCACACATCAGACCAAACGAGATGGCTTGTACTGGAAAAAGCAGAGTTGGGCCCAAGAAGGGGTGACATCAGCAGTATTCTAAATGTAAGAGAACCCAAATGGATGATAAGATTGGACTCCATTATTAATGGGCTGAATGAACAGGATACCGTTAATGCCCAGCTGGCATGTCTAAGTACACAATAGACTCCACAGTTAATGATGTCTTCCTCACCACGAGCTGTCCTTACAATGGCAACCCAATCTATCCTTAGGTGACACGTACAGTCTTTTTGAAAAAAATCATCATTGTGAACCCTGTACTACTTGGTTTTTTGCCTCTTCTGCCAGACGTAGTGACCACCATAATATGGCACACGCCAATTCGTTGATTGATGAACCTTCTATTATTCACATAGGAGTCGTTTCTCATGAACCATGTACGAGCTGGTCTTTTGCCATGTATGCACCTATGTAATTGACTATTCGCCTTAATGAAGTGCTTTCTCTGCTTGTTAACGATGGCCATTAGGATTTGTTTCAAGATGCATATTCTAATCTGTAGAACGATCAATCTAGTTTTACATGCATTGCAGTTGTGTTTTATCGTTATGCTGTTTGAGACTATTTCAATTGTATGCCAATGCGCATGGAGAGACAATATTGCACCTATGTTAAATTCACAGTAATTTCGTCTTACCCGTATGTTATTAATGGTCAAAAGTGTAACTTTTATTCTGTTATTCACTATCTACCCTTCATAGGAATTACTTTCAACATTGTGGTACAACTCGGATTCATGTATACTGTATGAGTATACCTATACACCGGTTCATTGTTTGCAAACATTTCGTTCAAGCTCCCAATGCCGATATTAAAAACATACCACTCACACATCTGGTTATTACTTTCACCAAGTATTTTTTCACTTTCTTTTTTTTTTTTTTTTTTTTTTTTTTTGTTTAAAAACTTTTATTGAGCAACAAAATCAGGGTTACAGAGACGGGCCTACAACCTCACGGGCTGGTCGCTAAAATCAAGGCACAATGTGAGAAAAATACTTGCGGCCATTCCGGCGGTCAGGCACAAATCGGATACAAAATGTCGCCCAGAGTATAAAACAAGATAAGGCATTTTTCTTTTTTATACACACCGAAAAACAACAAACAACAAGAAAGGCGAATGCATAATAAACGGAGTCAGCCCAGAAGGAGGAGGGGAAACCCACTAATCAGGAATATGAAATCATCATCAGTAGGACAAAGCAGGGTGGGGGGGACAGCGGGGAGTACAGGCAAATCAAAGGACAGTATACGAAATTTCAGGAACGCCAGCCTAGGGAGATAAGGTAACATCGGGGGGTTCAACCAATGGAGGAGCACAAATATATCTGCGATAGGCGTTCCACTGACTCCAGATCTTCGTCCATGCCCTGGGTCTGCCCCTGGCTGTATAGACCGTCTTTTCGCGGAACATAGACCAGTCCATGTTTTCCTCCCACACAGAGACAGTGGGGGGCCTGTACGAGCCCCAGAGTTGCGCTATGTCCCGCTTCGCAACCATATATCCCAGGGTCGCCCATCTGGTCTGGGCCACCGAATAGTCGGTAGGTTCCCACACGTTCAACAGGCATCTCCGGGCCTCAGGCGCTAGGGCAATTCCAGTCACATCAGCCATCACCGCAAGTACCTCAGTCCAGTAGGCAGCCACCCTCGGGCACTCCCAGATAATGTGAAGAAACGTAGCACTCATCCCGCATCCACGCTTGCATAAACCATCCGGGGAAAAACCCATCACAACCAAACGAGGACCAGTAACATACACCCGGTGGAGGATCTTGAGCTGAACCAGACGGAGACGGGCAGGAATGGCGACCTCTTTCGGAGAAGATAGTGCCGACTGCCAATCCTCGTCATCCAATTCCAGCCCGTCGCCGACCCAAGCCTCCCTAAGTCGGACAAGCAAGTCAGCGCGATTATGAATCAGCTTCTTGTAAATCAAGGAGATAGTGCTATCGGGGAGGTGGCCATCAAGGATACGATCTTCGAGGGGGGAGGATTGAGGGATGGCGGCACCAGAAGTCAGAGCAGAAGCAAGGGCATGGCGGACCTGCAAATATCTAAAAAAATCCCTATCACTCAAGGCAAAATCATTCTGAAGGGCCTCGAAGGACTTCACCGCTCCATTCGTACATACGTCACCCACTCTACTTATTCCAATCATATCCCAGCGGTCAAAACCCTTCGTCGTCCAAAGACATCCCAGACGCTCGGATGCATAAAGCGGAGTCGCCAGTGTCATTCGATCCTCCCATCCCAGGCTTACATTCGCAGCGCGCCACACACTAACCGCAATCCTGGTCGGTCCCGTAAGATGGCGCCCAGCCGACCTGGAGTAAAGCGCTCTATTAAAGTCCCCTCCCGGCAGTTGGAGTCTATCCATTTCAAAGGCCGGATCCCGACCCGGGGAATACATTGAATGGTTAATGGCAGACAGTTGGGTAGCCCAATAATATCTCCTGATATCAGGAAGTGCTATGCCCCTGTCATACCAAGGGATGGTGAGCTTCGCAAGGGCGATACGTGGACGCCCGTCCCAAATCAGTTGCCTTTGTAGACTCTCGACCTCTCGAAAATAGGTAGCGGGGATGTCATCATAGGAGTTCTGGAGTGCGTAAAGGAATCGCGGCAAAGACATCATCTTGAAAAGGGCAGCTCTGCCCAGCGGAGACAGAGGTAATTTACGCCAGCGAGCCACGTCCAGCCTTAATCTAAGAAGCGGGGGAAGGAGATTACGTTCAAACCGGAGCGACGAATCAAGTGTAATAAAAATCCCCAGATATTTGAAGCCAGACTGAACAACCTGGATAGGAAATCTATTCGGCAACGGGGGCAGAACACCCGAGAGAACATATACACAGGACTTAGCCCAGTTAATAATCAAACCAGAATTTTTACCAAACGAGGTGAGAACGTCGAATAAAACATTTAAAGATTTACGCGGGGAAGTAAGGTAAAGAAGAATGTCGTCCGCGTAAAGCGAAACGCGGTCCTCAAAGTCTGGGGACCAACGTATCCCCTTGAGAGAAGGCTCCCATCGAAGCCACGCGGCCAGCGACTCTAACGCGAGAGCAAAAAGTAGCGGAGACAAGGGGCACCCCTGTCTGGTCCCCCTACCGAGGGAAAAGGGAACAGAAACTCGACCGTTAACAACAACCTGCGCCAGGGGGTCGGTGTATAGCAGCTTCACCCATCCAATAAACCCCGGGCCAAAACCAAACTTCTCAAGAGCTGCCCAAAGATAGGGCCACTCTATCGTATCAAAGGCCATCGAGGCGTCCAACGAAGCCAAAATGTCCGGCTCCGTCAGAAGCCCCGCCCTCGCAATGGCTCCGTGGAGGCGACGCAGATTAAGAGCTGTGTTACGGTGCGGGATAAAACCGGATTGGTCCCGATGAATCAAGTCACTAATGACCGTCAGGAGGCGAGTAGCCAAGAGCTTGGCAAGAACCTTGGGCTCAACATTTAACAGGGAGATGGGTCTATATGACGAACAAAGATCCCGGGGCTTACCCTCTTTAGGAATTACAACGATCGTAGCCAGGCGCTGGTCATAGGGGAGAGCACCCCGCTCACGGGACTCCAAAAACATTGTACGAAGATAGGGCGCAATCTTATCAGGACGCAGTTTGTACAATTCGATTGGCAATCCGTTCGGGCCCAAAGCCTTGCCCGAACGGAGAGAGCGAATGGCAGTCGCTATTTCGTCCGTAGAGAACGGGGCCTCCATAGAGACCTGCTCCAAACCGGAGAGGCAGGGCAAAGCTATATCACGCAGCAAGAGGCGAGAGTCGTCTGCATCCCGGTCTGACACAGGGGAATAAACCGCACGAAAGTAGTCCGCAAAACATTCCACTATTTCAACTGGGTCTGTCACTCTCACACCATTCGAAGTCTGAATCACCGGCACCACTCGATTCGCCCTCTCCTTCTTATCCAACCAGGCAAGCAATTTACCCGCTTTGTCCCCAACATCATACAAACGACCCTGTTGCTCTCGAAACATCATTTTAGCCGCATCTGTGACCAGAGACTTATAGGCCAACTGCTTCAGACCCAGGGCATGGAGTTTGCCAGGAGTAACAGCCGATTCCAGGTCAGCCTCCATCTCAAGTATTTCCATCTCAAGATCCACCACTTCCCGATTCCTCGCCTTTTTGGTTTCAGCAATGAGAGACAGGGCCTGCCCACGAATCACTGTCTTAAAAGCCTCCCATAGGGACACCGCAGAGGAGACGGACCCCTCGTTGTCTAGAAAATAATTGTCCAGGGACTTAATCAATAGACCACGGGTCTCAGGGGTGGTCAGGTACCAAGGGTTGATAGGAGCCACCTGGCCCGCCGCCTCCACCCCCACATCAAAGCAAAGCCAGAGCGGGGAATGGTCCGAGATGCCCCGGGGAAGGTGTCTAATCTCCCGGACCGCCGATGACTGTGCAGCTGGCAATAGGAAATAATCCAGTCTAGACAGACTCCCATGGGCCCCAGAATGGAAAGTATATTGAAGCTGAGTGGGGTGCATAAGTCACCAACAGTCCACCAAACCAAAAGTATCCAAAAAACCACCCAGCCACTGTTGGGCCAAAGGAGTGTCCCTAGGGGGGTAACGATCACTCAGACCGGAGAACACAGAGTTAAAGTCACCAGCCATGAAAAGAGCACCATCAGGGAGGCCCAACAGCACTCGGCCCAAATCGGAGAAGGTAGAGGTCTGCAGGCCGGGGGGCACATAGACGGCGAACAGAGAAAGGGTCCGGCCCTCATAGCGTCCCACGAGGACGGCATAACGCCCCCAATCATCAAGGATCACATCATCTATCGCAAGGGGAAGGGAGGCCCGGACAAGGATGCCCACCCCCCTGGAACCCGTAGTAAACCCTGAGTGCGCAACAAGGCGATAGCCCCACCTATTCATTGCACGACAAGTATTACCCACTAGATGGGTCTCCTGCAAAAAAACAATATCGGGAGACAAACGTCGCAGGCATCGCAACACCACCCCCCGTTTTATACGATCCCCCAGACCATTGACATTCCACGAAACAAATCTCAACACGCTACCCCCCATCCCACAGAGTGATGCAGGAACCATCCCCCCATGAGCATGACATTGAAAATTCCATTAGCAAGATAGAGTCGCCTTGAAAAAACAGAACACGAACCTCAAACACCCCACCAACCCACCCCCCAACATCCAAGAAAACACCCCCCACCCTGCACCCCTGCAGTAAGCTAAGAAGCCACCCCAACATGCAGTGTGCCTGTCGCCCAAAACTCCCCGTTCTACAAAAAGACCCCGGAGGAGGAAAGGCCCTGTCCCACCCGCCACCCCGACAGAGCTAAAAGGAGAAGAGAACACACAGAAAATAGAGGCACTCAAGTATGGAACCCCGGAATAAATCACATGGCACGGAAACAGGGGCATAAACAATAAGTTCAGCTCTCTACACCTCCCTCGGCACCACCCGGGTGCTCGGTGGGCTCAGTCCAGTTAGGCCGGTCCGGCAGAGAGTCCAGCCAGTCATTTACCGAATCAGGCCGATCAAAGAAAAGGGTCCGTTCATTGTACTCAACTCGCAGCCTGGTAGGAAAAAGCATGGCGTATCGCAGTCCCAAGTCCCGAAGACGCTTCTTGACTCCACGGAAGCCCATACGTTGTCTCTGCACAAGCTGTGAGAAGTCCGGGTAAAAGTTCACCATGGCATTCTCGAAGGCCACCGGGCCCTTAACTCGCGAGGCCTGCAGGATAGCGTCTCGGTCCCTATAATGAAAGAGTTTTGCAACAATGGGCCTCGGCGGGGCGCCCGGCTTGCCCTGGCCACCCGGAACACGATGGGCACGTTCCACCGCAAAGAATTTGCTCAATCCAGATGGAGAAAGGTAGTTTTGTATCAAGTCCTCAACCAGGAGATCAACAGAATGTGGGTCAGGATTTTCCGGAACGCCAACCACACGCACGTTGCAACGCCGTGCTCTGTTTTCAAAATCCTCCAAGCGCCGAGTCATGAAATCATTCACCTTTCTGAGGTTGCCAATCTCCGTCTGTATCTCCGAGACGTCGGCCGTGAGTCTAGATGACTTGAGATCCAATGACTTCACCTTCTCATTGGTTTTAGATAAGCCGGCCCGAATCAAGTTCACATCGATGGCCACAGTATCTATTTTGTGGGCCAGAGCCTCGTACTGTTGGCCGATGGTTTCTCTCATGCCAGAAATGGCGCCCATGATGTCCTGCAGGGACGGCTCCGCCGAGGCCTCCAAAGGGTGCCCAACTGCACTCGGGCCAGGCAAGGCGGCTCCAGGGGACCCCTTCGATTGTGTGTACCGGTCCATGATGTTAGACTGGACCGGGCCCCCGCGCATGGGCGTTTTGGTCTTCCGCCTCTCTTGGTCCCCTCTGCCAGACATGATGGAGACCGCGTCTCCGAGGGACCCACGCGACCTGGTGAAAATGGCCGCAGGAGGACAAGGCGCCGGAGCCAAAAATCAGCAGCGAGGGCACATCGAGATGTGAACCGGTCTGGAAGGATGCGAAGCAGGCAAAAGGTGCAACAGCAACCTCGCGCCGCTGGACCCAACAACGGCCAGACACCTCTGCCGGAAGACGTAGTCTGAGGCAAAATCGAAACCGAAAGTTAAGAGGGGGACCCACAAGTCGAATCCCCCTGCCGCTGTTGTTCAACTCAGACACGGCAACAGAGCCTCACCAAGACCCGGGCGCACCACCGGGGCGGGCCCCGAAAGTTCGATTCGACGTATCTTCGGTGCCCCTGGTCCAATTCGAAATCCAAAAACGGCATTAAGATCAGCCCGGGTTCCTCTACAAGAGTCCTCGTAATTAATCAAGATATGTTCAGGATATCATGCCGGGAGTGGCGGGGGTCCGGAGAGCGCTGTGCTCACACGGCCATTACGGATGCCCTCCAAGCTCCTCCTCTATTTTTTCACTTTTGACTAACTGTTGACGCGTCACGCTTACTGCCAACATGCACGCTTGCAGCGTAGCCTTTTCTGTATATCTGCGAGCAGTGCGCGAGTCCGGGCTGTTCCCATAGACGCTGTCAAGTGGACGAACGGGTAAGACGTCTTTAGCATCCTGCTGTTACAATTTGTTCACGTACCTGTAGGACACGACGGCTCGATCGATTTAGGCACATGCACGCCAGAACTGTTTCACTCTCCATTCGGCCGTTATGAATTTCACAAATGAGGTTAGCTCGATTTATTCAGTTTTATGTCATTTGACAAACCGTCTTTCACTTGTAATTCAACCGCCAGTATTTTTACCAACCGATTTTCCGATTTACGGCAAATCACCTTATGTGTAGTGCTTTAGTGCACTTGCCGGAATCTACTGCAATAGTGGCCTTAACCGTCTATAAATCTCTCTTTTTTGAGCAAACGACCACCACGATGGGCACAAGAACGAGCGGCTTGCTTTATTAACTCAGTCACGATTGTTATTTTTCAGTTGTCTCGGCACAACGAGTTTACCCTAGTACATGGGATATATGCCAACTCCGTTGTTTAAACTAACCAGATCACACTGTTTACCTTGGCATTGGTAGACCACATTGAGCCTGCAGGCCATTAAATTTGGCACTTCCAATTTCACTTTTAGATTTCATTAATGCCATGTCCCTGGTGTTTGCAACAATACGAGTATTGCACTCTATTCATGTCTTTTCTCAAACACGTATCATAGTTCTTCCATGTCTTGGATTCTTAGCTGGTCTTTTTTATCCTCCCCAGATTCATTTAGTTTACCGCCATTGATTTATTCAGGTTTCTTTGGATTCACTACCAAATTTTGGGATTACACTGTTCATTAGAGAAAGGGATCCCTTGACAGTTTGGAACTCGGCGCACTGCACACGCACATGCAGTAAGTGCGCAGGGTGTTTGTTTCATTCTTTAACGAATTTTATGCCGACTTCATTTTGGCTAATGTTCACCTTTATTACCCAGGTGACGCCTCACTCCTACCAACATATTTTACCTTCGAGAGCCACGGAGCCACGATTTTTCTCAACAATTGATCTGTGAGAGAATCCTTCCCCTCGCGCTGCAACACTCATGGTAACGTTATGTAACTCTGCCCAAACTTTTGGGACTTTGTTTTAGTTTTGTAGTTTCAAGTCAGGTACTCATACACAGTCCCTGTTTTTTAGGTGTTCTCAGCCCTTCTCACATCACACTTGTCCGCAGGAAGACCCCGGTATAAGGTTTAAGATACCTACGGATATAGGGATCGAAACGTTGACTTTACAGCATCTGCCAATACCTATTTGACAGTGATGAATTAACTGTGATCTCATATTTTATATGGCAAATATGTATATTGGATGTGGACTTTGACTCTCTGGTATATGACCAATATATACCAAAACTGTTTGTGATATATTTGTCACCTTCACCAAACTCTCTCTCCCATCACTTACTACCTAACACCCCCTTCCCCCTTCCCCATGGGCACCACCCATATGAATGTGATACCTTGTTAGGTTTGTTTATACGATTGTTCATAAAAATGCATTCCCAATGTGATTAAATAACATTGGTCGAACATTACTGTTTCCTCTCTCATACTATTGAATGCCCAGTTTCAAGAGTTATGTTTTTAATTTTTTCTCCCCTCCATGTGAAAGCCAGTAAAACACTGGGACCACTCTAATATATAACGTCTAGTACCCAGGTCCCAGTGATTCCGGGTTAACCCTTGTTTTGTTACTCAAAACCCCCTCAGCAAAACAAACTACTAATCTTCATTTCCGTAGAACCAGTGGAAGAGCCTTCTCCTACATCGCGGCAAAGACCTGGAACAAGCTCTCAATCAACATCAGATGTTCCCCCTTCTCTGCACATCTTCAGGAAGACCCTCAAGACCTTGTTCTTTCACTGACCGGAGCTGCAACCCCCACCTCTCACCCTCCCCCAGCCCCTTGAGCCCCTCACGGGTGAGTTGCGCGCCTCACAATTCCCTGATTGTATGATTGATTTCCTTTACTTCCAAGATGATAATCCGGCGGCCTGCTTATCTGGGTGAAGGTGAACTTGAATTATTCTGTTACCACACATAACATACCATCAAGTGATATCCTGCATATTTCCCTGAAAAGTCCTAATGGGAGTTGTGTTCACCTGTTTTGTGTATATGCAAGAGGGACCCCGGGTGGTTCAATCTCTCCAACGATTGAGCTTTTAGATGTTAAATTGACTGAGCTTCCACCTAGGTCTAAAATTTTGCTGGGGGTAATTTTAACTGTACATTCGAACCTTTAGATGCTGAGGATGTTATGGGTTCAAATTCTGAAGACTGGAGACAGGCCATTCCACTTTTAACGTTGGCGCCTATTAAAAAGTGGACTGCAAGAGCAATTCAGTTGAATGCATTAGCCCTGTACCATAACTTACGGGCATTAAACGGTCGGACTACTTCTGATCGTGAAGGAGCTATGACCTTTAATAGGATAAGTTGCCCATCACGTATTGATTATATCTTTTTAGATGTACACTCTTGGGCTAGTCTAAAAGACATGGAAGTCAAACAGTCCTTCGACAGTGACCATAATCCACTCTGCATGGAAATCAGCTGGGGTCACGGGCTTACCAACAAAGGTGGCCCTGAGATGGCTACAAAGGATGTCCAACCATCTAATTGTAATCGGAAACTGAGGTGGGACGTGGTAAAACTTGAAGAGGGGAAAATTGATAATATTAGGGAACTAGTCAAAACGGAAATTTCCAGCCTTGCAAAGGTGGTTAGAGGAGAGATTCCCCTTATGGGCCAAAAACTACTGGGTCATTACCAAACTTTTACTGATAAAATAGGAGCAAACTTCGTTAAAACCCCCCAAAGAAAATCCGCAGTGGCCAATGGATTGCCTAAAGAGAATCCGTGGTTTACTGCTGAGTGTAGAGCCAAGAGAAAAGCCATTGGCCTAGCAATAAAACTAAAGGATCCACTGACAGTAAAATTAGCAAGGAAAGACTATCGTGGCTCCATTGCTTTGGCAAAAAAAAATTGGGAGGAAGAGCATTGGCAACAGCTCAAAACTGCTGCTAATGGTAAAAATTCCATTATATTCTGGAAATTGATCAACAAGCTAGACAGGAGGGCCGGTGACCCTATTTTAAATCATATCACCGACCAGCAATGGCATGCCCATTTTTTAAAATTATATTGTAATGTTGCCGATCAAACACCCATCCCTCCTTCGATAGAGATTAGTAAAACTGTCTCTGGCCCGGAAATGATGGCTAATGGAATAATATTTTCCGAGCTAGAAGTTAAGGCTGCGATCTTAAAGATACTACCAGGAAAAGCGGCCGGTCCAGATGGCCTGCCGGGAGATCTTTTATTACATGACCCCCCAATCTGGGCTAACTATATAGCTACTTTAATGGCTCTTATTCAGTTAGGCTACCCTGTCCCTGAATCATGGAAAGGGGCCGAGGTGATTACAATCTTCAAAAAAGGAGACAGAGAGGACCCGGCCAACTACAGACCAATTAGTCTGATTGACACCATCCAAAAGGTAGTTGGCAGGGTCATCATAAACCGAGTGGAGACCTGGTTAATGGACAATGACATTCTTACGCATTTTCAGGCTGGTTTTAGGCGGAATGTTGGTGCTATGGACCAAGTTTTCCGGTTCTGTGCCGTATGGACCAAGTTTTCCGGTTCTGTGCCGTATATTGGAAGTCAGTATCGATCACTAAGGGTTGCTTGTATCTGGCTTTCATTGATTTGAAAACGGCATTCGATGTTATCCCTCGTGCCAAGCTATGGGAGATTTTGCAAGCTATGGGGTTCCCATGCCCACTTCTCCAACTAGTTATTAAAATGCATGAGAACACCTATGCAAGAATACGCTGGGGAAGACAGGGTCAATTGACAGAGAGGGCACCAGGGATGCGTGATGGCGCCAACATTATTCTCCCTCTTCATAAATGGGGTGGTGGACCATTTGAGGGAGGTTCCGGCGGATGCCCCCGTCCTTGCCGGGGAGAAAACTCCGACACTCCTCTTTGCCGACAATACCCTCTTGATGTCTAAAACCCCCAAGGGTCTACAAACGCTCCTTGACCGTTTTTCCCTATTTTGTGATGACCGTGGGTTAACTGTTAACACCCTGAAGACAAAACTAATGGTCTTAACCCCCAACAGAAAGATCAGGAAGGTTCATGTTACCTTGCGTGGATCACCCCTAGAGGTTGTGAATGAATTTGACTACCTCGGGGTGAGACTGTCTAACCGTATGACCTGGGATTCTCATATTTCTAAGATGGTACTGAATTTAAAAAGGTTGTCCGGTGCAATAATAAAGAACCAGCGACTCTCCATAAGTAGACCGGTAGCCCCTGCTTTAATAGTCTATGAGGGGAAGGCTTTATCTTCGGCAGTTTATGGCGCCGAATTATTGGGGGCAGAAAACACTAGGTCACTGGTAACTGCTGAAAATAAGTTTATTAGAGACTTAGTCTCACTCCCGATTTCTTCCCCCTTGTTACCCCTATTTTTTGATATGGGTAAAAAATCAATCGCGGATAAAGTTCGGCTAAGGCCATTGTTATTTTGGGTGCGCCTTAGAAGAACCGAGGAACTAATGGGGTATGCTCGAGTGTTGGATGAGCTAATAACTCTTAATGTTTCTAATCAAATAAAATGGCTTAACAACCTTAAGAAACTAGTAGTGTCATTAGGTCTCGGGGAGTCTTGGGTGTCACAAGATCCTCCCCCAAAAGAAATTGTAAAGAAATTGTATTGGGACTGGGTTGAGACCAAGATTAACAACAGCTCAAACTTGTGTACCCTAACAATGAACTTCCTTGTTCATAAACCATCCATGAAGTTGGAACCGTTCTTGGATTTTATCCAAGTAGCCAGTCATAGAACTCTATTCCTGAAATTAAGGTACGGCACCCTGCCTCTCAATGGTTTTTTGGGAAGATGGAAATCTAAGGGGGGAACTGAATTAAAATGTCCAGGTTGTCATTGTCCTGAGGAAACCATTCCCCATTTCCTATTTGCCTGTCCAACATATAAATTTGTTAGAGCTAAATGGCTGAAACCTGTATGTAGGGAGTTGGGTGTAAAAGATCATATGTCAGCCCTACGTATTATTACAACCAACACGGTTTCTATGTACATTGTTTGCGGGGTGGCCAAATACTTGGGGGGCGCCTGGTTATTACGCTCCAGACTGTTGGATAATGTGTAAACATTGGGCAAGGGGAAGACACTCTTTTAAATATTGTTTTACTTGATTTTATGAGATGCAATTGTAGTACATGGATTATTTGTTTTTATATGTTTGTTTGTTTGTACTTTTATGATGTATTTCCATCGAATAAAGTATTACAACACATAATCCTTTAACAAAAAAACATCACTTCAACAGAATATCAGATTCAAAACTTCATCAACCTATAAAGAAAAAATAAAAACAACTTACAACCACAAGAAATTCCTTACAACTTACACATCTACTTTTTACCTCCTTTTTTAGTTTCTTTAAATCACACAATTGAGGGAGAGGTGGGAGGGATAATGCTAGCCTCCGGGTCTTTAATGAAATCCAGATTCTCTCTTTCTTGCAATTTAGGAATCGTGATTTCATCACAAGATCGGAGGACATCATTATGCATGTTGAAAGCCCTTCAAAACTGCACTCGCCATATGCTCAACCAGTCTAAAATAATGCCTTTTAAAAGTACTCGCAGTAGACCAATCAGCTGCCTTCATAACCTCTTCCAATCTCCCACCACACCAAAAAACTTTACTTGCATTATCTCCCCTTATAAAATGAGGTTTAAATCTTTCCAAATTTACAGCAGCTTCACTCATAATCCACTTAATCCATCTACCAATGGTTGCAGAAGATACGCCACCAAAGGGTTTTACATATGAAAGCAACAACTGACTTCCACCATCAGACCTCAACTCTAAAACCCTACTTTTATACTCTTGCATACAATTAACCATAGAAAGATTCTTACATTCATCAAATTGTGGATAGAAAATTTCCACTGTCATTGTTCGAGTCTTTTTCCATATTTTTAAATATACCCCATCTGGACCATAAAACTTACTACTTACCTCCAAAGATTTAACAAACTAAATTTTTCGGTACCTCGTCACATATAAGAAAGATGCCAGTTTAAAGGTAATCCTTTTCAAATCCAAATAGCTTTTGCTCTTCAACTTCAACACCAAAATTATGTCCAATAGAACCTCATATTTTGTCTCCTTAACCTTCATAAAACTACATAAAATAACATTCCTCCCTACAGATTTAGCATCAACCTGAAATTTGTTGTGTTGAAACTGATGACCATTCATCCTCCTGTAACTGAGTCCCTTCTTGTACTGTTCCACTAAAAACCACAATCCCTACTATAGGAGCTACCACAGGTTCCAGATTCCTCTCCACACACCAACTAAACCATATTTTCCAAATCCCCCTGTATCTCCGTCTTATTCCTGGTGCCCATGACTCCTCAAGTAACTCAACAACCTTGCCCAAATGTCCAGAGAAACAAGCAGATCTTCTGATACTTTCCAGACAAGGAGGTTCAAAACCTCCAACATCACCTGAGGATGCTCTTCTCCAATACCATTCCTTAATAAACGTTTTCTGGCCCGGATTAGAAAAGGAATTTCGAAATCCAACTCCATAACCGCTGGAAACCATGCTTGGGATACCCAAAAATGTGCCAACAACACTACCTGACACTTCTCTCTCCTCACTTTCTACAGAACTCTGAATCACTGCAAATAGGGGAAATGCATAAGTCGGAATCCCCAATGAACTCTACTAAAACGCACGCAACACCTCTACACTCGGATCCGGAATCCAACTTTAACATCTCTCCATTTGAAATGGTAATCTGCTTGTTAAACGATCCTCTACCAGTGTTGTATAGCATTTTAAGACCCTAGTGTAATTTTCCCGATTCATGCCCTTATATAGGTACAAATCACCATGCCCTTATATAGGCATAGAAATCATACCCATATTTAGACATAGCCCATGCAGTCCAAATACAGGCATGGCTACTTCCACTAGTTCCAAAAAGCCACAACGATTTCTTGGAAAACTCGGCTTCAGCAGTCAGGGACATCCCCTTTCTTGAATATTGATTTGTCCTAGAAATCATGGCTTTTTCATAGAACTACCATTCCCTTGGGGTTCTTTGGTGACACTATTATGTCCAACTTTACGTCAAATCAGGCACCTTCAAGGTATAAATGTGCCCACACTTACCCTAGCAAACACGCAGTGGTCTGGAGCAGTACCACTATCTACTTGCCCGACGCAGCTCGCTACAGCAAGTGCCGAAGGAAGCCGACCCTCCAGCTGACACACGGACAGAGAGGCTGCCTTTTCTCTCGCTGAGAATCCAGTTCCAGTGTTTCCAAGATCCCCTTGCGGGGTGTTGGGAAATTGAGTCAGAGACAGAGATACCAGACCTTCATTCTAAAACCAAGGTACGGAGCTGATTAGACCCTAAGAGAAATCTTGGATAGATTCTTGGCAAAGAAACTGAACTTATACTACACCTCACTTACTTCTTCCCTCGTACGAGACTGAGGTTAGGTACATTGGGGTAGGCATATTTTAGAAGCACTAGTTGAGTACTTTTAGCTTTGTTATTTATGTATGTATTTTATGGCTTAGAAACCATACCATGCTTTTACAGTATTATTTTATAATACTCTTCTTACTGTACACATTATAATTTGCAACCAGTATTACGATTGTAGCAGTTCACTTTACTTGCAAGAGAAAGAAGACTGTTCAATAAATACTTTTATTGAAAACGCCCGTCTCTCCATTTCTCTGCAACTCTGTTGAAACGAAGCATGCACGATTGACTGAGTAAAATATCTATCTATTGTTTCTGCGACTCCGAAGATACATTTTATTCTTGGGAAACAAAGTTGTCATGTTTATGCGGTTGTCGGAAAACTAATCCCCTCTTGTTTATTCGAGAAAGTTTCTATTGACCTCTGAGCTAGCTGGCACTCACAATTAACACTAATATATTTAATAGAGACCTAGTCGACATAAGTCCTACGTCAAATCAATAGGATATGCTATTCCAATGCGCAGAGCCTATTGGGAATATAGGAACTACACTACACCAGAGCACCCCATTCCAAGTCTATCCTCCTGAAACAATCCTCAGCTTCCGATCGCTGAATTCCTTCAGATTCCTCACATTCCAGTCTGCAATAACATTCTCTGGGCCTAGAACACACCCTGCCATCAGGCTTATATTGTTCTCGAAACAAAAAAAAATAAAGCTCCTTTGCCAAATTCAATGAAGTGCAGGACCTGCTCCCTCCTAATCGATTTATATAAGCCACAGCAGACACATTGTACATTCTCATGATGTTAGACCTGGCATCCTTAGGGTGGTCTTCCCCCAATCATTTTGCTTTTTACCTCCACATTTTGCTGTATCTTTTTGTTGGCCTTAAGGCTCTGAGCACTTTATCACTGCTAATCAGTGCCAAAGTGCATGTGCTTCTTCCTTAAACAGGTGTGTAATTGGTGTATACATGATTGACATACTTAATTTACTTATAAGTCCCTTGTGAAGTGGTCTATCTTATAACCAGGGCCTGGAAGTTAAATGCTATTAGTGGGCTGCAGCACTGATTGTGCCTTACAAACCTGTCTCGGGCCTGCCACTGAACTGCCTCTGTGTACAGTCCTACTGCCCCTTTGACTTGGCATTTAAAAATATGTGCCAAACTGTAAACTCTCCTTTTATTACATATAAGTTTCCCTTAAGGTTGGCCCTAGGTAGTCTTAAGGGCAGGGTGCTATGTAAGTAAAATGTAGGATTTATATTGTCATATTTTGAATGTCCTAGTAGTGACAAACAGCTAAATTAAGTTTTCATTACTGTGAAGTCCACCCCTCTCTTAGATTAGCATTGGGAATTCACTTACACCTGTTTAAGTGGCAATTCCTGATCAGAGAGGAGTAACTTTTTCATGTTTATGTCTGGATTGGTAATAATAAATCCTCCTTATTTGTAAAGTTTGATTCAACCTTACTGATTTAGAAATGCCTCTTTTAGAAACTGCAAGTATGGTGGACCCAGTTTCGGATCCACATAGATGCACAGCCAGATACTGGATTAAATCCAATGTATTTCATTCTTCTTTTCTTTTAAATTGTTCTCCTTACATTTTCACCATACTTTTTCCTTTAGTTCGATTCAGTTTATTCAATATGTTATTTCCGCATTCTAAAAAGTGCTCAGAAGCATGGGGTTCATTCCATGTCACGATTTATTGCCAATGGTCCAATGCATTTTGGGACGAAACCTCCCTTCGTGAGGGACATGCAGCAGACCACTGCAGGACATCATGCGATTGGGTCCTAATAGCAGCTTTGGTAAATTGCTTCAGGAGATCTGGGAGTTCAGGCGGAATGTTGATTTGCTGCACACAGAACATTGTTTCCGGAGGAGGCATGATTTGTGTATAAGCTGGGACCACCACAGCCTCTCACCTTGTCAAGGGGTATGGCAACATTGTTGCACCCTTGACTGAGCTGACTTCCAGAAGCAGCCCAAGAAAGTGAACTGGACTGACACCTGTCAGAAGGCTTTTGACGCCCTGAAGACTGCCATGTGCACAGCACCCGTGCTTCAGGCGCCCAACTTCTCAAAGGAATTCATTGTACAGACAGACGCTTCAGAGCATGGTGTGGGGGCTGTTCTATCACAGATTAATGAGGAGGGCTTAGACCAACCTTTAGCCTTCATCAGTAGGAGGTTACTTCCACGGGAACAGAGGTGGAGTGCAATTGAGCGTGAGGCATTTGCTGTGGTTTGGGCACTGAGGAAGTTGAGACCATACTTGCTTGGGACTCAGTTTCGTGTTCAGACCAACCACAAGCCCCTCAGATGGCTGATGCAGATGAGGGGTGAACACCCAAAGTTGTTGAGATGGTCCATTTTCCTACAGGGTATGGACTTTACGGTGGAACACCGCCCAGGTACAGAACACGCCAACGCTGATGGTCTGTCCAGATTTTTCCGCCTTAGTGAAGAGAACTCCCAAGGGGAAGGGTAGTTTTCCCCACATTTCAGCTGGAGGGGACACGTGTTAGACCTGACATCATTGGCGTGAGTCTCGCTTCCATTTTTGACGGATTGCCTCCTCTGTTTTAATATGTTTTTGCTGGATTTATGCTTTGGGCACTGTGCCACTGCTAATCAGTCCCACAGTGCAAGTGCTCCCCATGTTAAATTGATATACTGATTGGATTCCATTATTGGGTTATTTGATTTATCTGTCAGCCCATCGTACAGTGCACCATGTGTGCCCAGGGCTTGTAAATCAAATGCTGCTGGTGGGCTTGCAGCACTGGTTGTGCCACCCACAGAAGCAGCTTGTAAAGTGTGTCTCAGGCCTGCTAATTGCAAGGCCTGTGTGCAGTCTAACACTGCCATGTCGACTTGGCCAAGTGCACCCACTTGCCAGTCCCTAAACCTTCCCTTTGCTTCATATTAGACACCCCTATGGTAGGCCCAAGGGCAGGGTGCATTGTAAGTATAAGGTAGGACATGCTCTAATGTGTATAGCATGTTCTAATAGTGAATTACAGCCATTTTCGTTGTTCACTATTGAAGGCTACCTGTTCTCATAGGCCACAATGGGCAGTTAAGATTATTACATTCTTATAATTCTAACTGACTCAAGGAACATGGTAGAAATTCGAATTTAGTATGCCTGAACTCAGAATAATAAAGTACATCTTTAAGTAAAGCTTATTTTAGTATTATGTGTTTTCAAATACCACTTTTAGAAAGCAGGTATTTGCTTGCCTAACCATTTGAGCCTGCCTCTGCTGGGTTGTGTATTCCTTATCTGGGTTTGTGTGCGACAGGGCTGGGGAATTCCAGGAGACCAGCTGGGGCAGCCCAGTGGTGAATAGAGAGATCTGCATCCAGATGGGAGGGAGGAGTTACACCTGGGACCTGAATAGGGCTGGGGCTTCCCTTTACAATGCTGGCTCCACCCCCTGTGGCTTGTCTGATGTCTCTGCCCTGCACTGTGAAAGGAGAGGAGGAATCATGTCAACAGAGCGCTCCAGGGCTGTATCTCCCCTCCCCGAGCTGGCTCCACCTCCTGTGGGGCGGCTGATGTCTCTGCCCTGCACAGTGAAAGGAAGAAGAGAGTCATGTAAACAAAGTGCTCAGGAACTGGTTTGGACTAGGCAGAGGCCTCTCTGCCTTCAGAGAACAAAGGATGTTGGGGTATAAATATTGGGACCCTGATCCCAAGAAATTAGATCACTTCTGGAACAAGAAACCTTTCTGCCAAGGAGAAGAACCAAGGAAGCTGCAGGAGTTTGGACTACCCCTCTGCCAGTGTGCTGTTTTCTGGGTTGGCCTGTAGTGGTTGCTTCATTGCCAAGGGAAAGGAGAAGGAACTTTGTAAGGACTTTCATCTACAGAATATTCTCCAAGGGCTTGAACTGTGCTTGCCTCCTGTTGAAGTCTCAGGGACAAAAGACTTCATCTCCAGCTCCCTCCTGAATTTCCTTGCTGGGAATTCTGACTCCAGTCACTTGCGTGCCGCTGGGATCTGGAAGCGGACACATCGAGAAGAAGCGTGTCGCCGCCGCAGCTGAGATCATCGCAACGCCGAAGAAGCGAGCCTTCGTCGCATCTCTCTGGAAGCGTGTGTTCATCAAAGCTGCCTGTTGTCGCATCACGGGAGAAGCGTGACGCCATCAAGAGAGTTGCCATCGCATCACCGGAGAAGCGCGTCGCAGGGCCTGTCGCGGCTACAGAGTACAGAGTCGTCGCAAGGCTACCAGGGCGTCTTCGCATCGTCATCACCGCATCAAGGGCGCCATCTTCTCACATCGCAACCGGATCGTCGCATCGCATCAAGGTGCTATCTTGCGCACCGCAACGGGCCCGCAGGCCGAGAATCTACGCATCACCTCCGCACCGGTAAGGCTTACGACGAGTCCCCTACTCTGCGCAAGCAATGAGGAAGGAAGTAACTGTTCACCTGGGTCACGGAACCGGCGCATCGCCCCTTTTGCGTGCCTTTTGTTCACTTGGCGTTATGCATCCAGGTACTTTGTTGAGAACTTTGTCGCATTTACCAACAACTTGAACTAAAAGACTTTAATCATCTTTTAAGTAACCTTAAGTATAGTATTGTGGATTTTTGTCATTTGTGGTCTTGTGTTAAGTCTATATAAAGAATACTTCTTTTTATAAAACCTGTGTTGTGTCCATCTGTAGTGTTATCACTGTATTACTGTCTATATTCACAAATGCTTAACACACTGCCTCTGAGATAAGCCTGTCTGCTCGCGCCAAGCTACCAAAGGGGTGAGCAGGGGTTATTAAGGAGTGTAATCCCCTTATCCTGACTTAGAAGTAAGAGTCCGTATTTGGACAAAGGTGATAACCATTGCCAACTAGAGACCCCCAGATCAAACAGTGTGCAACTGCAGGTGGGTACCATAGGTACCCCCCCATGTCCACCCCCACCCCCCAACATCCTGGGGGCACTCAAAGGGCCCCCAATTGTGAACTCCACATGCCTTTCTGACAGGCTGCTCTCTACCTGCATACTAATATGGATGGCGGTGTCCAGCAGACATCGCCACCATATTAAACCCTTTTTCGTCGACCAAGCGGAAAAGCGGCATACGGTCTTCCTGTCTGCTGCGGTACCGCCTGCCATACTGATATGGCGGGAGTAATTGGCATGTGGGCGGTGTAGTATGGCGGGCGTATCGCCACCGCCGTTTAGGTGGTGGCAATCTGCCCGCTATACTAATAGACCCCTATATTTGATCCAATAAATAAGTAGGTTTGTGCAAATGTGTAAATAAGGTGCCCAAGGGCCTGATGCGCGATCAGGCAGATCACAAATAATACGTGCAATTTGCAAAGCAACTTTTTGCAGCCCGACTGTCACTTTGCTGTGTGATCTTTGAACTGATAGCTCAGGATGCACAATGATCAGTCACAAGCAGTTGTAGAATTACCTGCCTAATGATGTCACTTTGCCGTGTGAGTCACAAACAGTTGTAGAACTACCTGCCTAATGAATATTAAATACTCAGTTTGCTATGTTTGACCCCCATTAATTGGCTACGTATGTCCAGATGGTGACCTGCAAGGGACCAGTGGCATAGCTAGGGGGATGCTGGCGAGACTCCTCCATGTGAACCGTGGCGGTTGCATTGAGGTGCGGGGGTGCTGGTGATTGCCACCTGAGACAGTAGGTAAGAATGGGCGGCCGCCGCCTCCTCCACCCTCCCTTGCTACATCACTGCAAGGGAAATCAGACCACCCTCAGGTGCTGCTTTAGGAAAAAAGTTTCCTATTTGGGAAGGCCACCAAAGTTGGCCATCGCTGTTCCCAAGTACAATCTCTCCAAGGGAGGTGCCACCTGCTTTAAGTTGTCAGTAACTTTTCATTGATTTGCAACTCTAGTTGCAAATCATTGACACATATCATCACTAGTACTGGATACCCCTTTCTTGTCCCCTCATAACCAATTTTGTGGTTCAGGTAGGATTCTCCCGAATCGCAAAAGGGGTTTAGTACACAGCAGAAAGTGTCTGGGCCAGTCTTCTTCATCGCATGGTCAGCGACTAGCTGCCGCCTCCCCCCCAATCCGGCACCCAACACCAAGGAACGTGGACACGAGACGTGTTTACTCTTTGGAAGGCGGGCGCTAGTCGCCCGGCCGTATTTATTAAAGTATGAAATTAAAAAAGGGTTTTAATTGCATAATCAACGATGAAATACAAAAATCAGCAGGACATTCAGTTATACAATCGTTATCAACAAGTTTGAGAGCCTGACCTTAACAAAACTCTAATACAAGTTGTTCCTAGCTTAACTAAACATCCTATCTTGATTTTTGTACATTTCTGGCCATATGGCAGGGTCACTACCGGTGTCAGGTCCTACAAGCTGCGCCTTCCCCTTAGAAGTGCGCATGCGCAGTGTTACCCCGGGAATTGCCCGGTCTACGCCCCAAACTCCATTTACCCACTAAAGGAGGGCCCTTACTCTGCGCCGGTGGCGTCATGAGTCCACGCGCGCGGGGTGGCTACCAGCCTAAGGAAAGCGTGAACTACTCCTACCCGCGCTCCTTTGCATATTACCTTGCCCCTGGAGTACTGGGAGTGGCCCGCAGGCTCCTCCCCCTGGGCGGGAACCTCCATAGGATGATGCCCGCCCCCTCAGACCTCAAATATGTGCTCACCGATAATGACCTTACCGCATGCCCCATACCTAATAAATACGACGACCTATGGAAAAAAGTCTAAAGGACAACTACACTGGCTAATAAATAACAGTATCCACGCATAGCTAAAGGGGAAAAAAGCCCTAACGACACATGGCATAAAATTACAATTCAGTTCACGCATGTTGCTCATAATCACAATATCTACGTATATCTACAAAGGGAAAAAAGGCCTAACGACACATATCTTCAAATATAGTTCACTTCACACATCATTTTTCTACAAAGGGAAAAAGGTCCTGACAACAGATCACAAAATACCACAACAACCTACTCTCTCCCGCGGTCTATACCTATGAAACTTACCATTAGACCGGCCATAACGCTGCTTAAGCTTTGTCCTAAGGGATGGTGGGTGGGAAACAAAGAAGCCCCGAACGCGGGGCACAACGTTCGGCGAGGGAGCGTCCAGGGACAAGGGAGTCTCCTGGGCGCTCCCTACTTCTTATTCCCGAGGGGCCGGGTGGCCCCTCCTCACGCCCGCCCCCCCCGACCCGGAACCAGTCCATTGATTCCGGGTCAGGAGGGGCGCCGGCCAATCGGCGGTGGGCCGCGCCCCCAGGAAACGCCCCCACCGTCGAAGGACCCGCGGGGAGAGGGGGTGAGGCGGTCGCCGCGCCGCCATGCGTGCGGGGGGGCCGAGGGCCCCCCCTTTTCACATGGTCAGCGACTAGCTGCCGCCTCCCCCCCCAATCCGGCACCCAACACCAAGGAACGTGGACACGAGACGTGTTTACTCTTTGGAAGGCGGGCGCTAGTCGCCCGGCCGTATTTATTAAAGTATGAAATTAAAAAAGGGTTTTAATTGCATAATCAACGATGAAATACAAAAATCAGCAGGACATTCAGTTATACAATCGTTATCAACAAGTTTGAGAGCCTGACCTTAACAAAACTCTAATACAAGTTGTTCCTAGCTTAACTAAACATCCTATCTTGATTTTTGTACATTTCTGGCCATATGGCAGGGTCACTACCGGTGTCAGGTCCTACAAGCTGCGCCTTCCCCTTAGAAGTGCGCATGCGCAGTGTTACCCCGGGAATTGCCCGGTCTACGCCCCAAACTCCATTTACCCACTAAAGGAGGGCCCTTACTCTGCGCCGGTGGCGTCATGAGTCCACGCGCGCGGGGTGGCTACCAGCCTAAGGAAAGCGTGAACTACTCCTACCCGCGCTCCTTTGCATATTACCTTGCCCCTGGAGTACTGGGAGTGGCCCGCAGGCTCCTCCCCCTGGGCGGGAACCTCCATAGGATGATGCCCGCCCCCTCAGACCTCAAATATGTGCTCACCGATAATGACCTTACCGCCACAGGCCAGTATTGTTAACCGACGATCTGGCCTCCCCCTCTAGCCCCTATCTAAGGACACATCCTCCTACCCCAGCCCTCCAGCCAAGCCCAGATATTGTCAGCCCATAGGACATTACCCTCTTCTGTCAGATGAACCCCGTCCTTCAAGTAATACTTTTGACCCCAGATGCACCCATGAGGTATTGACTGTAACACGGGAGTTCGGAACAACCTATCCAGCCGTGTGTTGATCCTCTTTACCGAGTGATTCAACGCCCTGACTGAATCGCCCCCCCGCCACTGAAGTCGAGGTATTAGTTGTGACCATACTAGCGTGCACCCGGGGCAGGTCCTAGCTATCCAACCCGCTGTTGAGATAATCTCCTCAATCAAGGTGCGCCTGCCCAGTGTTGCCAAATCGTTCTCCCCAAGGTGAAGTATCACCACTGACGGTGGAGCCCGCTGGCGTGCTAACAGCCCTTGGAAGAATCCCCTAAACTCGTGAAGACACAACCCTCCTCTGCCAAAGAACGTGATATTCAACCCTAGTTGTGCCGCCCTTTCCTTCTTGACACCTGACAGGAAGACACATTCCGCTCGCTTCACATATGAATGACCAACAATCCAGACATTGCTCTTTGTTGTTTCCTGGTCGCCGCTCCGTGCCGATGAATATTGGCGGTGCCCGACGACAAATTCCTCCCCTGCGTAACAGGTCTGAGAAACTGTAAGAGAGCGGAAAAGAGACCAAGCGTGAGTGACAGGTAATCATAGCATGTCAATCCGAACATAACGTTTATAGCAGTCTGACGACCACCTCCCAATTGTCTTCACTCTTTCCACTGGGAGGCCCCCCGCCACCGCCTCAGTTGCTGCCCCAATCCTGAAGGAATGAGATCCAAAATCTCTAGGATCAAGACCCGCTTTTGTAACCCCTAATTCGGACACTCTCCTGAATTGATACCTGGTTAAGGAGCTCCCGTCGGCGTGACAGAGCAACGCCCTGCCTGCTGAACCGACCAATAACCCTATGAGTGATTCCACGTGCCTCACCGGGCAGCACGGGTTGGCGGGGGCCCGTTGCAGAACTATGGTGTGACCCCTAGCTTCTTGATCGGTCTTTGATTTCTGGATGATCACCCACATGGTGTCACCCCTTATCGTCACCCCAGCCTTCTGCAAGCCACCTAGTATGTCAGCCTTAGATCCTGCCACAAGTTCACTAATTCTCAGTGCCCCATAAAATGCCAGGGAGAATGCCGCCCTAAAAAGAAGCACTTCCCACTCTGAGTTACAAACAAACTCAAGCGTGCCCAGTAAGGCTGTTAGCCGGGCCAACCCCATGGGCTTCCTCTTATCCTTCTGGTGTCCCTGAATACGGCGCCATCCCCTTAAAGCCTTGCGTATCATAAAGGTATTGGTGGGATCCCGGAAGCCCCTAGCTTGAGCGAAGAATGACACTGCTGCCCTATGTCTGGTTGCCGCTGCTACTGAGCGCCCCTCTTTGTGCATCCATTCTAAATAGGCTGCAAACCCATCCTCCTTCGCCCAAAGCACTTCCCACTGTGGCCCCAAAAAAGAACAATAAGACAGAAACGCCCCTTCGTAAGCCGTCTTGGTCCTGGGGGCTAGGCTAGCGACCACGAGGTCTTGTAATCTGGGGCACCAATCTGCCAAAGTACTGCTGGAAAGTGTGCTGGCGAGGGGTCTGCTGTGGGGAGATGTTCCCTGAAAACCTGCATTTTGAAGCGAGAAAGGGCGTCAGCAGCATTGTTTAAAACACCAGGGACATGTTTGGCTCTAAAATTAGCATTCAGTTTAAGGCAACGCAGAACAATTTCTTTGATCAAACGAAGTATGAAAGGACACCGTGCCCCCTGCTGATTGATACATTCCACCACTGTCATGTTATCTGACCAAAACACCACTGATCGGTTACATAGGTGTTCGGGCCAAACCATCAGTGCCACCCATATTGGAAAAAGTTCCAGGAAGCCAATGTTGCCGAGCAAACCCCATGTGTTCCATTCTTCTGGCCATTGTTGAGCGACCCACCTATTCCCTAGGATGGCACCAAAGCCCACACTACCGGCCGCATCGGTCCATAGTCCCAACTCCGCTGATGTAGTGAGCGGGCCGGGCCAGACCACCCTACCGTTAAAATCCTCCAGAAATGCCATCCAAATAAGCATATCCTGGCGAATTTCAGACGATAGGCGCGTGCGGTGGTGCTTTTCCCTCAGCCCCTGCATCGCGTGCGCGATGGAGCGAGAGAAGGGGCGAGCCATTGGGATGATTCTTAGTGCGAAATTCAGTTGCCCTACCACCTCCTGTAATTGCTGCAAAGTAACCTTCTCCTTGCGGAGGCATAACCGTAGCGACGTCTTGAATTTGCGCACCTTGTCCTTAGGTAGTCTAAAACATTTCTCCATCGAGTCAATCTCGATGCCCAGAAATTCCAAGCAGGTGGTCGGGCCCACCGTCTTCCCAGGCGCAAGCGGGACCCCAAAAGCCCGCATGAGCACGCAAAATTCCTGCAATGCTAGTGCGCACTCCTGAGAACCCGCTGTACCGAGGAAGAGGAAATCATCTAAGTAATGCATGACCCTCTGATGGCCTGTCACCTGTCTCATGGCCCATTCAAGAAATGAACTAAACATCTCAAAGTAGGCGCAAGAAATAGAACAACCCATAGGCATGCATTTGTCCATGTAGAACCTATCCCTAAAGGTGAAACCTAAAAGATGTTGATCTGCCGGGTGGACTGGGAGGAGGCGGAAGGCGGACTCTATGTCTGATTTCGCCATCAGCGCCCCGGGTCCCGTGGCCTGTAATAAGGTCACAGCCTGATCAAAAGAGGCGTACTTAACACTACAGATACCTTCGTCAATGGCATCATTCAGTGAGGCCCCCTTTGGCGCTGATAGGTTATGAATCAATCTGAATTGCCCCTTCTCTTTCTTGGGGACAACTCCCAGTGGGGAACACACAAAGTTGTGTACTGGCACTGCAGAATAAGGGCCAGATATCCTGCCTAAGGAAATCTCCTTGTCAATTTTGGCAGCCACAACAGCCGGATTCTGTGTGACTGATAATTGATTTCTACAGTGCGCACTGCCTGTGTATCCCCCGGCCGGGATCCTAAAACCTTTAGAAAAACCTTCCTGGAGTAGGGTGGCCGCTTTGTGGTCAGGGTATCTGTTCAAGAATGGAATCATTGCCACCACATCCACTGGAGTGGGGGGGCGTGACGTGTCTGACTTATAGTGGCTTTCCCCTACCCCTCTGTCCCGTGTTACCTTGCTTGGACCTACAGGTAGATTCTGGATGAGAGGGGTGCCCACAGGAGGCACATGCATGCCTAAACTTACACGCGGCCCTTGTGCAGGTACGCTTATTAAAATCCCAGCACACTCCTTTCTTCTCTGGCCCACCTGCCCTAAATTTCCCAGGTACTTCACTCGTTTGGGGGGGCCGAAAGGGCTGCTGCGGTCTAGTGAACACCCTGCCCGCACCGAACTGAGGGGGAGGTGCAGTGTCAGAGAACTGTTTGTGCCAGGCCATGGAATCTACCGAGTCCCATGGTAATGCTCTATTGAATTCCAATGCCTTCCTAAAATTTACATCATAACCCTTCCATGCTTCCCCAGAATACTGCTGACTCCACCCCACAATCCTGCTCGAGTAGCAAGCCAATGCAGCCTGCAGATCTGGAGGACGCTCAGCCTTAACTGCAGTGAAAACGGCCCATGCTTGCATCCAATTATTGAGATTTTCCTCAACCCTGAATCTAGTGCACTGCGCCCTCCATTCACTTGGGAGCATCCACTCTTTCAGTGCTTTCGCCTGCTCCATTTCCCTATTATCCAATAATAAAGAATAAATGTACACGTATTTATCAGCCCAAATCATTTCTTTAACAGCTAAAGACACATGTTGAGCTAGATTTTCGCTCCTGGAAGGTACTACACCGTCCCCCAAGAGCGGCAATGCCACTTCCTTACCAAGCGCGGGCACCGGGGGCGGCTGCCCTTGTACTCCGTCCAGCTGGGGAACACTTGGACCTGCAAGGGGAGAAGAAATTGGCAATGCAACACTGTCGGCGATCGGTGCCGATCTGATTTTTTCTACGAACCTTGCCGCCTCTGCCGCATGGTCTGCAGCATTCGGGAAGGCTCCTCCTTTTTGGAGCCATGGCATCATGGCCGTTAACTGAGATAACAATTCGGGTGGCATTGAATCTACGTTACCCCCCGGGACAACAGGTACCACTGGGGTTATGCCCAGTGGTCCTGGCACAGCTGGCAGGGCGGGCGTCGGGTGCGGCCCGCCTGTACCCGGGATTGTGGGCACCGGTGCGGAAGCAGCCCCAGCGTCTACTGGTTGACCTGCCGGCACCGGCACCCCAGGGGCAATGGGTGTAGGCACATGCGGGGGTGGGACCACCGCGGGCGGTGCGGCGGGTAACGTATCCCCTGGGCCTGGGGTGGGTACCGCCTCCTTGGGTCTTTTGGACCTAGGTTTCCCTTGCGGGGTGACAAATTCCCCTCTTGGCACTGGTGCCACCCTCTTGCGGACCGGTCTCCCGGACGGGCCCGGTGCCTCGCCATCTCTATCCTCCAGCCGGGCTTCCCGCTCCTTAATTTGTCCTAGCTGTTGTTTAATGTCACTCATCTCCCGCATCATAGCCCGCATCATAGCCTCCATGTTGGACCCCCTTTTTCCACCCCTTGGACCTGGCATGATGCTAACCCCCCAAAAACACCCGCTGCCTACTTAATTCCCAACAGGTCAGCTGTGTGTACCTTTCAGATGGAGGGTCACCAGGGGGCTTTCAGCACCATGCAACGGCGACCGCAACACTAGCGGCTTGTCCGCTTATGTAAGGGGGTGAGTAAACCTAATGTAGACCCACCCGGCGGCCACCAGGAGCGATGAATGCCGGCCCCCCGTACCCCTCGTACCGACCAGTCCTGCGTCCTCGCCGGCGATAAAGATCAGTGGTTCAGGTCGACACCACGTTGCACGCTGACCGCCTTTCCGCTAGATAATCGCACCAAAATTGTCGTTGAATTGCCTGCAATTGAGACTTGTATTAACACAGTGTACTGAAACAGGGACGGATTTAGGGAAACCAAGTTTAAATACAATTGTACCCCCCTGTCCACCTCCCTGGTGCTGTGCACCACAAAATCAATATCAGCTCACTTCCCAACAATATTCCGCATAAACAAGATCAGGCAAAACAATGCACCCTAGAACCGCACTGTACTGAACACTTGTGTAATGATTACGAGCACCAGGTCACTTATTTACTAACACCCCGCTGTCCTGTAAAATTGTACTTCGTTTCTAATCATGACACCCTATTACTTGTTCATAAATACATGGCAGCCGTGTAACAATCTTAATTGTTCCAAACAAACTGTGCAATATTCCCTTGGGGACTCTGCTCAACTTCCTTTTCAGCGTGAGTGAGGATGCGCGCCAAAACAACCGCCTATTCAAATTACCCCGCAGTCTCTACACTACCTGGACGGCCACAGAATGCGCGCGAATGCCACACAATTGAGAAAGGGGGCGTCCGAGTACTTCGTTAACTATCCCGCTTTCTAAACCAACAGAGCCACAGAATGCCTCCGCAATTCCCAGGCTCTTTATTTCCCCTTTCCCAACAGCGCGCTCACCGCTTGTGCAGTCCGCGCCTCTACCCCCTGTCCCCACACGATACCTCCTGCGCCTCAGCAACGGGCCGCTCCGCTTGTGGAGTCCGCGCCTCCACCCCCTGTCCCCACACGATACCTCTCCGACCTCCGTAAGGGGCCGCACCACGCCTCGTCCGCCCGCGGCTTGGATTCCTCGATGAGTCGCCGCCTCCGCAACCCGCGATGCGATGTTCCTCGCCTCGCCCTAGCTCCACGACGCTGAAAAACAAGCGGGAATAATTAACAAAGGCAGCCCGCTCCTCTACGACGCGGCGGCTCCGAATGTCCGATTTCTGCTCCGCTCCACGTGCTCCGCTCCACGGTAAACGCACACCTGAAAAATATAAAGAGAGATTACTAAACAAAGAAGCCCCGAACGCGGGGCACAACGTTCGGCGAGGGAGCGTCCAGGGACAAGGGAGTCTCCTGGGCGCTCCCTACTTCTTATTCCCGAGGGGCCGGGTGGCCCCTCCTCACGCCCGCCCCCCCCGACCCGGAACCAGTCCATTGATTCCGGGTCAGGAGGGGCGCCGGCCAATCGGCGGTGGGCCGCGCCCCCAGGGCACGCCCCCACCGTCGAAGGACCCGCGGGGAGAGGGGGTGAGGCGGTCGCCGCGCCGCCATGCGTGCGGGGGGGCCGAGGGCCCCCCCTTTTCAAGTGCTCATAAGCTACTTGTAGCTCTCTAGCCAGCTGTAAGTAGCTCTCCTGTGTGCAGTCCAGTCTACTACATTTAAAGCATTTTATTTTGTTGAATTAACATATGTATCCCGAAATTTTAGATGCCTGTTGTCACGAAATAAATGTGTCTATTTTGAGAAATTACAAGTTGATGATTGAAAGAAATAGTTGAATTTCCAAAATAAATTAAAAAATTATATTTGTGTGATATATTACCCTGTGTCAAGAGAGTTGTTACTCATACTGCGACCTTGGTGCCAGGGGCCCTGCAGAGGTGGCTGTCATGTGATATCCATCTAGGGATATTCAAGACTGATAGAGTCTTTCTTTGCATTAATGCTGTTACCTTAGCTGATGCACCGAGGCCATCAGTGCTACTAACATTGCCTGGGGGGGGGGGGGGGGGGGGAGCCTAATGCAATCTTATCTAATGTGCTCAATATTTTAATATTATCAGTAGTTTGGGATACATTTTGTTCAACATAAGTAGCTCTTATTGCAGAAAAGGTTGAAGACTCCTGGTCCAGGCTGTTTACTGTTCCATGTTAGTCCAGGGAATCGTCTGTTTCCATTCACTTCACATCATTGGTCCAACGCCTTATGCCTCGGCGGAGTATTTCTTGTTGTAATACTCATTTCCAAGTTAATAATTGGATAAAAATATTGGGGCAGATTTACAATGAAAGTGACTCAGTGTATTCCGCAAGCCCTTTGGCTGCGCCGCACTGAGTCACTTTCAGAGCACAGGACTGCAACATATTTACAAGAAAATGTCAAATCTCTGTGCTTCCCCCCGCGCTGGCGCAAAGACTGCAGCCATGCGCCGGCGCAGGCACCTTTGCACCATGGTGTAAGGATGCCTGCCTCATGTGGAGATTGTTTTTGTGCAGGAAGGGGCACATTCCTCCACAAAAACAGTCACTGCAGGCGTTTTCCCTGTTTCAATGTGTGCTGTAGAATGCAGAATGCATTGAAAGAGGAACAAATGAGGAGAAAAGAAAACATTTCTCCTTGTTGCGCCTCCCTACGCCTCGGCGTAGAATTCACACGCATTTCCAGATTTACAATTCCTCGTAAATCTGGAAATGTGTCTGGTTCCATAGGTGTTGCGTGGGAACACCCACAGCAACACCCATGGAACACCCCTGGGCCGCACGGTGGCTTTTCCTGTCCTTGTCAATATGGAGCAGTAAGATACGCCACCCATACCTCACGAAAAGTGACTACTGGTGGCGCAGGGTGCTTGTAAAAATGCCCCGTCATCTTTAAGAAGCACAAAGCTCTTACCGAACAAATTTTGAAGTAAATGATTGTGCAAAATCACTTTTGAAAGATTTTCCGCTTGCACACGAAGTGCACAACATTTTCAACCATCACAAAGTGCGCATTTAGTAAACTTTGCTAAAAAAAATTGTGGGCGAAATGTAGATTCTGCCAACCTCTACAATAAACATGCTGGTGGGTTTGTTTGTGTAGTGATCCGGAGCACAGGCCGGGAGGCGGGCACCATTCTGGGCTCCTCACGGGCAGGTGCTGTCTCCACTCCTGACGGATATTTGTCCAACCCGGAGGTGGGGCCGCAACAGAGGAAACCATTTTGTAAATATTGGGCATGCGAGAAGGGAGATCGTATCTCAGTTTACATTTTTCAGATGTTTCCAAACATAACAGCGTTGCGCTGTCGAGCGTGTTAAGTTGTTTTACTGGAAGCCCGCCTGGAGTGGAAACGCCTCACAAAATGCAAGTCCATTTTTTTCGAATTGCTCAAGGCTTTCTGCATTGCATAACATTGCTCAACGACTGAAAATGCTCGACAGTTGCATCGCGGTTGAAACACCAATAAAAGCGGCATAAATCAGTTTGAAATACGTTACATAAAGGTCGATGGCTCGTTGCATAAGGAGAAATCTCCGGGCCTTGCGTTTTGAGGAGCAGTGGCTGGCTCTGGCTTACAAGCGCCCAGCATCGCCTGAGCTGTGGTCATGGTTTCTAGGCGCTGTTGAAAGAACAAATTGATGACATTCAGTGGGTGAGATCTAGAGGTTGCTAAGTAACCAATAACACTGAACTAACCTTTATTAACCTTGGGTTCCGGAGCAGCGTGCTCTCCGGTATGAAGCGCTTCGACGCCTCGTCAGGGCTAGTCAGCGCTATTTAATGCAATTACAATACAATACAATGAGAAAAAGACCGGCATTTCGGGGGGGGGGGGGGGGGGGGGGGGGGCGGATTGGGTGCTAAAATGAGAGGTGAATCCAAAAGTGGATTTTATTCCACCATTTAGATAGTTTAGTACAATAAATTCTGTTGATGGATTTCAGGGGAATACAGGACACCGTCAATCAGTTGATCATTCTGTAAGAAAATGTAATTTTCACTACAGTTCCTTCACAGGTTTGCACCAGATGTGAAGATGTCATTAAAAAAATATACAAACAAAACAGTAAATAATCTAGCAAAAGTTAACTTTTTTAGTAAAATCCATTGTAAAAATAACAGTTTTAACACAAAACGTTCTCTCCCAAGAGATGTTTGGGGGGAAAAAATCCTCCCAAATGTTTTTGTGTGACTAGATTGACCTGCAGGTACAGGTTTGTAAAGGTGACATGATTTGTAATTTTGATTTTGCTGTCTTTACTGAATACAGTTGCTGTTATCAATACAGAGATGGTCAAAATGCTCCTGGTAAAATGTTAAAATCCTACGGTCAATGGGATGAGGACCATCAGAAAGATGATGCTGGTTAGAGAAGAAGAGGCCCTGATGAAGTGTTATGTAAAAATACACGTGTTGTGCCCCAATTACAACAATCAGATGCAAGCAGAAGCCTTCAGCATCCTGGTACTCTAAAGATCTTGCTGACAATAAACAATCCATCCGCAGACAGGGAAGAAAATGACAGAAATACAGAACTGCTGAGGACCTCTTGATACTGAAGTCCCTCTGTGCCACGCAGACAGCTCATCCCATCAGCGAGAGCAATACTATAGATTGGTTCTAGTGGCACAGTGTGCATGGGACCACGTCTGGGCATGCTCGTCCCACTTAGGGCAACACACTGTAGTATACAAAAAAAATGATGGATGGAATGCACACACTCTGCCACTGGAACCAAGCTCTACCCAGTTGATAAGGCCTAATATGGGCAAAATCTGATATGAGTTGCTTTTATTCTGGTTTTGGGAGGACCTGGCATGGCCGTTCGGGCTGGACTGTTCCCATTTGAGCAGGACAAAGACTGTGTAAAATAACAATGGGCTGGAATGCATCCCTGTGCATTGGTGAGATTAACTCAAGCATTTCATCCATCAATGTTTTGCATACGTCAATGTTCAAGAAAATCAAGCACAGCATCAACCCCATACCAGAACCACCTATTACTCACTCCACAGAAAAGTGTAATGCCTTCACCCTCGTCTTCACTGAAAAAATGCAAACAATCCAACTGTACATCGATGACACTAAGCCTGTTTCCCTTCTTACACCCACCCTTTCCTGTAGAAGTTCGCAATGGTCAGCCTTCAAAGATCTATCCCTCCAACATCTCGCTGACATATTCAACTCCCTCTAAGCCTATTCTTATAAATTCCCTACCATTGTGTTTCATCAAAGCCCTCCCTCTGACCCATAGTTACTATTGTCAGTGCCTCCTTCACTCAAGGCATCTTCCCAGAAGTTCTCAAGGCATGACGGATCCTCCCACTCCCAAAGAAACCTACTCTAGACCCTAATGACCTCACCAACTACCAACCCATCACTCAACTTCCATTCTTTGGCAAAAACATTAAACAAGCAGTCTACGTTCAACATTAAGATCAGTGCTAACCATCTCCTACAAGACTACCAGTCTGGCTTCAGATCACGCTGCAGCACAGGAACCTTACCCATCATAGACGATAAACTCTAGGCCACAGATGAAGATGACCCCTGACTCCTAATATTATTGGATTTTTCAGCTGCCGTCAACATAGTTAACCATCCCACCCTCATGCACACCTGGAGTGGAGTTTTAAATGAGATTCACCAGCAATGGCCTTCACTGGTTCTTCACCTACCTTTCCTACCAACAGTTCTTCACATGGGCACCTCCAACCCGAACACCTGCTCACCATCTGTGACCAGCTTACGACACAATACACCACAGCCATCATGAAATCTGTCCACTCAGGAACTCCACGGACCCCTGACCCCACCACAGTTTCAACCTAAGGAGCAAGCTGATCAGCAAGGAGATCACCACCATTTTCAATGCATCCATGCCCATAGCCACCTTCCCTGAAGATTGGAAACACGTAGAAGTCAAACCCCTTCACAAGGAACCCTCCGCCAACCACAGCAAACTCATGAACTACCGTCCCATCTCTCTGCTCCCCTTCCCCACCAAAGTCCTTGAGAAGGCCATCAACTGCCAACTCATGGAACACCTGGAGAACAACAATCTTCTGGACTCTTCCCAGTCCGGATTCCGCACCAACCACAGCACTGAAACCACCATGCTTGCTACCATCAACGACATCAGAAGCCTCCGGGACCTGGAAGAAAAGGGCAGCCGTGATCCTCCTTGACCTCTCAGCAGTATTTGACACCGTATCCCTGCCATCAAAACCTGGGTGTTCGACTAAATGGCTCATCCTCAGTGCCTGAATACCCCAGGGGTGATATGCTTTGCTCCTCAAAACCTGCTGATATGATATATTATGATACTATGGCCACACCCTTATCAAGAGGCATCATCACATTGGATTTCCAGGAGATGCCCTCAAATGGATCGACTCCTTCCTCACTGTGCCTGCCACCTATTACCTCAGAACCCAAGAACATCATCTGTGGTGTTCCTCAAGCCTCGTCTCTACGCCCCACACTGTTCAGTACCTACATGACCCTCTTGGCCAACTTCGTCAGAACCGAGGAACTAAACATCCTATCCTAATTCGACAACACCCAGCTCATCCTCTAGCTATCAGAAGACCCCTCCAACTCGAAGGCCTGTTTCTTCAGGTGCATGACGAGCATCGCGACTGAATAAAGTGCAACTGCCTAAAACTCAGCACTGACAAAACGGAAGAACTGATCTTCGGGAACTGTAGAACCTGCTTTTCGGAGACCCTCCCCCACTAGGAGAGTCGAAGCCAGTGGCGCAGGGAGATGCCTTGAATCTACGGTCCTTCTTGCATCAATCATGCATTACCAAAGAGACCAGGACAACCAGCCGTGGAGGGAAGCAAGTACTTTATTAGCTCGAGCTAAGGACAGAGGTCCCAGAATGGTACAAAGACAATTCTACGGAGACTGCTGCTTTACTCCACAGCATTACACATATTTATAGCGCTAGCCACGCCCATTTACACAATACAAGTTCTGCTTTCAAGTTCTTCTTTTGACATGTTCTTCGTCAGCCTCGCATGGTGTGATCGTGCCGGGGGACATCCGTCCCTGTATACACAATGTCCTCAGCCTCGTGCTATCTTGCTCAACCAGCGTGATCAAGTGACATGGCCTCGTGCTATCTTGCTTCATTCGGCGTGATCATGTGGCACGGCCTTGTGCTACCTTGCTTCATTCGGCGTGATCATGAGGCATTGTTCCATGCTTCCCCTTTCTCGTTGTGGTCACGGGGCAGTTGGTTTGTGACTGGCTGAGTCACCAACGATGCACAGGACGTGGCTAAGTCTTTTGACACCATTGGGGGGGGGTGAAGCACACAGGCAGTTTCTGGGAATCGGTTTGAACACATAAGTAACAAGGGTTTGTATAAGATTCAACGGGTACGTGGAAGACGGGCCTTCATCAAGTTGCCGAGAGCATGGCAACACAAAATGGCGTCTCAAGGGTTTTTTGTTTACGGTTCAACAGAACAACACCTCTCCATGAAATGACTCCTGGTGGCTCCCGAACTAGGACCCTGTCCCACGCCGACAGACTACGTCCGCAACCTTGGCATTATCCTGGACAACAAGCTTACCATGAGGCACCAGATCAACGCAGTCTCTTCCCCCTGCTTCCTTACTCTTAGCATGCTCCGTAAGATCTTCAAATGTGTCCCCGTCAACACCAGACGAACCCTCACTCAAATGCTAGCCACCAGCTGCATGGACTATAGAAATGCACTCCACATAGGCATCACCATACACCGCCTGAAAAGACCTCAGACTATACAGAATTCAGTAGCCACCTCCCTCTCCTTCGCACACATGCCCTCACCCACTGAAGAATCAGTGAAGGATGCTCCTTCTCCCCCCTCAAGGTGAAGTCCTGAAACAACCTGACCCTGCAACTCAGGACTGCAGCCTCCCTTCAGGAATTCAGGAATGGGCTCATTGACTTTATGCTTGTATTGGACTATGTATGGTGCTCCGCTGCCTTAAGGCACAATAGAAATACCACATAAATACATTGATACATACACATATTTCCATTTAAACTAGGCGTCTAATTTCTTTGATCATCCATCCAGCAGATCCATATTTTGGTAGCCCAAAACTAATCTCATCCTTTAAACATGTGTGTGTATGTGTCTGAGCGTTTTTGTGTCTGTGCACCTGTGTAAGCGAACAAGAGAGTGCATGCTCCTTGTGTCTGTTGTGTCTTCCGGCTCAACAGTGTTTCTCCCTCATCCCTGGACCCTCGCTGAGACAGTGATGGGTTATCACATGGCTCTCGTACCTGGTTGTCTCTTACCATACAGAGACTTGGTATTGACCACTAAATGGGCAGCTCACTTTTCAATTGCTCCTACTTGATTGGATCCCACTGGGGTAACACTTACTGCATTCGAGGACACGGCTGCATGTAGTACAGTTGCCATACCATGGTGCAGCTGTCATACACACGATGAACCCTACCCGTGAGTACTTTTATTCTTCTCTCTTAGGTGATTCGCACCTCTACACCTTTCACACTGTTATCACACATCCCTGCCCTGTGATCCTTTATCTGAATACCCTGGATCACACCAGGTGCCCTCCATCTGTCGTTATGTCCTTATGAGTCTCGGGGATTGGTTTGGGGGCCAAAACATCATTGGCAGCCAATATACAAACACATTTGTTGCTATTTGAGATTTATCACCACACAGGCAATTGATGACCTACTATACTGGATGAAAAACTTTAAGTTGTTTGTATACAACACACAATTTTATTATTCACTTACAGCTTCTCACTACTTTCCTCTAGTGTTTTTTTTTTCACTGGGGTCACTCTATTTTATTACAGAATGTGCTATATGTTTGATTTATGCTGTTAAAAATCACGCTCTACTATTAGAACCTGCATCTTGTGAATACGCATTTACTACTTACAGTAATTTCACTCTGTAAAATGTGTCATTATTTAAATGAGATCCGTGAAAATGACTGTTCTTTAAACAATCTCCTGATCCAAGCATTTTCAGCCTCTTATGGCACTTAATACATGATAGGGCCCCTGCATGACATTTGAGTGCATACTTAAGACAATGGTACCCATCTATGGCCTAATTCTGGCCCTTGTGTAATGTTGATAATTCTTCGTACTATGTGGCCATGCTTCAATCAATCAATCAGTATCAACTTATATAGCGCGACTGCTCACTCATACCCGTCTCAAGGTGCTGTATGGCATTGTAGTGCCCATCTCTCCAGAATGTTGACCCTGTTATAATGGGGATCATCCTGGCCTATTGCAAGTATCCTCGGCATGAAAATGCCCAAACATGATAAATAACACTGGCCTTATTTGGCATATTGTGGACATCCTTGGTATTATGAAGCCCGTCCCTGGCACAATTAAGGTACTAAATGACATGTTGGGGACATCTTTGGCACGATGGTGCCCACCCATGACACAATGCTTGCGCTGCCGTGATGATGGCCAAACTGGACTTAATGGGGACTATTCTAATGCAATTGTGACTAACCCTGGAATAATGCTGGGATCACAGGCATATGACTGCCATTTCTGGCTCATATCAGTGACACATGGGGATGTATGACAGAATCTAACCAGGTGTGGAAACAGTACTTGTCACTACATATAGTGCAACAGACTCACAGATATTTGCAGGCCAACTATGGGGTTTATTTACAAGGACCTTGTGGCGCAGGTGTGTCACTTTTATTGACGCACCAGCGGTGCATTGTGCTGGCCCATATTTACAAGGCCATGCAAAACCAACCCTGCATGGCTTTTCATAGCCTTGTAAATACGGCAAAAACACAAAAGAAGGGGGGACTGGGAGCTAATGGAGAAAGGTCCAGTACCCATGCTCCCAATGTTTACGTGTCAATCACTGGAGGGTAACTGTTCCGAGAAAACAAAGCTGGCCTATTATGTCGCTAGAAGTACAGCTGAAAGAAGGCCTGAATCCTTCAGAAGTTATTGGTTGGATATAAAGATGTGAGAGGGAGGAATTCCTCCTTATTAGAGAAGGGCCCTCACACACCCAAGCGGGTGTCATGCTTCATCACTGGGCGTTGCTCCTCTAATGGGTGGCGATGCTGTCCCCCATGGGCCCTGCGAGAGGGCTCTTTGTCGGAGATCTTTATTAGAGGAATGCCGCAGTTGTGAGTGGGTGTGTGTGGGGAGTGGTGTGAGAGAGTTAAAAATATCTTACTGGTACCCTGTAAATGTTTTATTCTAGGGTCTGTGCAATATGGTTAAAAAATGAAGCCAAGAGGAATACTCTTGATCTGGTTGCCAGAGTTAGGAGTATTTTCCTTCTGTGTTTCTTCTTCTAGAATTTGAAAGAGCGAGAAAGAACGAGCGGCGGTGGGCAGGTAACTGGCTTGTCTCATGCAGAGGTCATTGTAAACCTCTCAAATTGCGCTCCAGGCCAATGAGGATTCCCTAAACTACTTTTTGGGGTTGGATACTGATACTTAGGTGGTCGAACCCGTTCAGGTGCAGAGTTGCCCTGACCACACCTGAATCTAGGTATTGATGGAGCAAGGACTCGTGAAAAAGAGACTTGCTTGGAAAACAATACTCTCATGTAATCTCTAACCCCTTACTAAACTTGTATTGTGGAAATAATATGCATTACACAACACTTATGAGTACAAACTAGCCTTGCCTATGTGTTTCAATTATAAGTAACTCAAGTGTGATTCTAAAATGGACGCTAACTAAAAATCTTTAGCGTGCATGCGTCTACTGCATCTACGTAGTATGACGTATCTTTTGCTTGGAGGGAAATTTCTGCACTTGCACAGTAGCTAACAAAATGGCCACTTGAAACTCACGTGCTTGCCACCTGCTTGCTGAAAAACGAAACCCAACTGTTCAACTAATGCTAATGGGGGGAGAGTAATATGTACATGGGAGTAGAGTAGAGATAGGTGGTATACAGTGAAGCCATTTATTTTTGATTTTAACATTTGTCTTTTTGACTCTTTCAATAGTGCTTATTATGGGCCTAGAATGGTGAGCCACGGACTATTCCCTCTCGTTCTGCCGCACATGCGTAGTGCAACCAAGCTATAAGACGCAATGTCAACTTGAACATCGTCCAAGGATGCTGATGGATACATTCCTGAGAACCGGAATGACAGTTTACTGAAATGCATGGGAACCTGCAGATTTGTTATAATTTGTGACAGTTGCATTGTGAATGTGGGTGGAAAATAAAGTTTGAATAAAGAATTAAGGAGATGGGTTTATTAACAAAGGGCTAACTAGAAGAGTAACATGTAAGCATGGTGTGATGATCATCTCCCCTTGCCTGTCCAATCAGAGTTAGTATTTTCATAAGTTTGAAACATTAATGGGTGGTACCAGCATACATAAAGTTATAATTGAGGTAAGATTAGTTAGTTAGTGAAGAGCTAGGGACCGGAATGCTGTCCGAGAGCACAGAGAAATTCCAGACAGAGATGCTGAAGAAGAATCGAATTGATGAACAAATTATCTTAAGCAAATACATTTTAGAAGAAGAATCTCGTGGAGGAAGAGAGTGTCAGAGAGGGGTTCAACGCAAGCGTCGGTGATAGAGAGGTCATCTGTCCTGTCCTGATTCCTGTCCTGAATTCTTTGTTCGCCAGATCTTTCTTGGGGGACCCTTCCAATTCCTAGGCCTGGGAGTTGGTTTTCACACCATTCTTGGTAATTATAAATATATCTGTGAATGCGCTTATGTGCTTTTCTCTCTACCCTCTCTCTTACATGCAGTGTCATTGCAAAGTATAAATTAATTCATTTTGATTGATTATTTGAGATTTTACTACCTGCGGGAGACGGAGTTTGTTCTGTACTGTGTAAGTGGTTCACATGATTTAATTTGAGATAAAACTTTAAAATTCATCCCGACTCTGTGATAATTTTCAATGTGTACGTATGTTGAAATCTTATGTCATTTCACCATCAACTAGTTCAACTAATGGTCCATTGACCAGAGGAAAGAACTTTTTGATCAGTGAAAGATTAGTTTGGCATTAGAGATAACTAATCTAGAGAATTATATAACATGACCCCAGCAGTTATTGTCAGTGTGTTGTGATTGAATTTATGGGCCCAGGTGAGTATGTGGTGTTAGATTACCTGTTGCTGGTTACCCGCTGAATCAATTTTCTGGTAGCAGAGGATGGTTATTATTAACTAGTTTGGTGATAAATATTGATTATTGATTATTGTTGTGTTACGTTTTGAATTATGTTGTCCAGAATTTCCCGGTGAAAAAAGTGAATGGCGGGTGGCGACAGAAACCACACTGCAATGAGGTTACTCGTCTGTTGCAATAACACTGAGAAGCTAGGTAGGGCTGCCAGTGTTGAACTAGGGACTATTTTGTATAAATTGAAAGTGATTGATAGCAGAGAGTTCGCTGGTGAAACTTTGTGTTATATCACCTAGTAAGGGTAACACGAAGTAGTAGCAGGTTCTTCCGAGCTTGATTGAAAGGTAAACAGAAAGTTTTTCTTGTAGTGTGTGAAAAGTAAACGGAAGGTCTTACTCAAAGAAGAGTGAGTGGAAGGTTTAACTTGCAGTAAAAAGAAGTTAACTATCCTTTGATTTAGTGGAACAGACAAAGTAGGGAATGTTTATATGTCATTGTTAATGGATTTAATTTTGAAAGAAAAATAAAGAAAAGAAAGTACGTATTACCTTGTAAAGGGAGGGTCATTTGCCGGAGTTGCACTGACGTCACAGTGAGCCACGCTGGGATTGGTGGGTACAGCGGGTGTGTGACAAACGCAGATTGCAAAGGAGGGGTCAGTGGAAAGGAGCAGAACTGACATCATTCAAAAGGCCGCACTAGCATTGGTCAGATTATAAACATGACCTGAAGCCTGATTGGAAACCTTAATAAGAACTACATTTTGAGATGGGAATAGACATAGGGAGATCAAAGGTATTACAGAAGCCTATCCGAGAGGATTTTACTGACAAAGATCTGGAAAATATTGCAAGTGAAAGAGTGGCTGTGTATCTTGCAGAAATGGGGAGATCTTGATAAATGGAGAGTGAGATGGCAAAAGAAAAAGAAAGAAGCACAGGCTAAGGAAGTGTCTAATGCATATTTGATTAAAGAAACAGGGAAAGTAGAAAGATTGTGTCCTATGAGGGAGGTACCTGGTGGTGGATACATGCATGTTCCATGGAGTCGACAGGATATTTTGTCATTTATGAGTTCCCAAAATTGAGAGAGAAGTCAGCTGAATGGTATAAGCAAGTTGAAAGGTTTGTGAAAGTTTCAAAGTTTTTTTTGAAAGATTTATATGGTCTGTTTGATATAGTAGTGCCTCCAGACTTATGGACAGAATGTAAAATCACAGTTAATTGGCCTAGTGAAGAATATCCAAGAGATTCAAAAACAGGAGCACCCTCAGATGATGTGATGAAGAAAGATCATCAAGTAATTACGTTTTTGAAAGGTAAGATACATCCAAAAGAAACAGATTGCATAAAAATAGATCGAACTACCCAAGAGCCAAATGTGTCTGTTCATGCCTATTACGAAAGGTTATTGCAGGTATTTAAGCAGTATAGTGGATTTGAAAGTATTGGAGTTAAGGAAGGATATGAGACATTTTGTATATCGATTTGTTACTGGATTAAAACCATCAATGAGATATTAAAGTATGCTAAATATTGTGGAGACGATATTGAGCATAGGCATAAGAAATGATAAGAAAAAATGGTGTGGGCACAAGTGAAATTGGCAGAACATCAGGGAATAACATTAGATGGTCAAACAGATGAACAGACAAGAGAGCAGAGTCAGAGTCAGAGTGATAATGTGGCAAGTAGTGGTAAACAAAAGGGACGAATGAGCAGAGAGGATGTGAAGAAAAAGTTTCCTTGTCATGGATGAGGAAATCTTGGACATTGGAAAAACGAGTGTAAAAATATGCAGAATTATAATGGCCCAAATCAAAACTTAAATCCACAGACGCAGAATGAGGGATTTGTGAATCAACCGCAGCAGGTAGTTAATCAGAAGTATCGGTTGCCACCTGCCCCTATGCCACATTTTGTGAATCAGGCACAGTACAGTGCGGACACCGGATTTCCAGGAAGCGGTAAGAAAAATTCTGTGGTTTCGCAATATTTTTTGCAGAATAAAAACGAAGAAGATATGTTGATTCAATGGCGGTGCCTGCGGGGGGACGAAGAGGAATGCGTACTTGGCACATCCTTACCGGTAGATCAGTCAGGTCCATTTGTTGATGGGAAGGTGGAAGGTAATGACATCACTTTTCTATTGGATACTGATGCTACCCATTGTACTGTGAGAACAGCAAACATCCTAAACCTACCCCTCTCTGGAGACTCTATCTAAGTGTTTGGAGTTACCAACTAGCAGATCTGAACCCCAATTACAAAGCCTATGGAGGTACAAATTGAAACCTTCAAAGATATGCATACATTTGTAGTCCGTGATTCCAGTCCAGTGAAACTGTTAAGCGGAGACCTGTTGTACAAAATGAACTGTACACATTTTTGCACACCGGATGGTGTTGCTTTCCAAACTCATGACAAAGACATGGTTTATAAAATAATGCTATCTAAGCAAGGTATCGAAGTTGACAAGATGTATTCATTAATGACAGAGAATTACTTACCAGAAGAGCTAAAAATGACTGTAATTCCAGAAGTATGGGATTTCACAGGAAAAGAAAGGGCTAATGGTGAATGTATACCCAGTGAAAGTGATTGTGAAAGAAGGTGCAGTTTATCCAAACACCCGACAATTCAAAATGAGTCCAGAAGTTAAAGCAGGAGTAGTTTCTGAAATAGATCAAATGATTAAACAAGGAATTCTAAAGGAAATAATGAGCAGTCCTTGTAACTCACCTATAATAGGTCTCAAAAATCCTAGTGGGAAGTACAGGATAGTGCAAGATTTAAGGAAAATCAATTAAATTGTAGTGCCATGTTGTCCAGTGATGCCAAATCCAGCAGTGATTTTGTATCAGATACCCTGGAATACGGGCTGGTTTACTGTAATTGATTTGTGCCAAATTTTTTTCTCGATTCCTTTACACCCTGATAGCCAGTATCTTTTTTGTTTTACATTTGAGGATCGTATTTTGGCATGGAATCGGGTTCCTCAAGGGTAGACGGAAAGTCCATCAATTCTTAATCAGATTTTGAAAAAGTGTCTAGAAAAGTTTGTTTTGCCCCGAAATTCAGCCTTAGTGCAATATATTGATGACCTGCTTGTGGCATCAAAATACAGAGATGATTGTGTCACTGTTTCAATTGCACTATTAAATCATTTGGCTGATGGAGGACACAAGGTATCTCCAGAAAAATTACAATTTTGCAAAACAGGAGTGAAATATTTGGGTCACCAATTAGAAAGAGGAGTGAGGAAAGTGACCACAGAAAGAATCAGAATAATAAGACAAATGCAATTGTCCCAAACGCAGAGAGAAATCAGAATATTTCTTGGAGTTGTGGGCTACTGAAGACAGTGGATTGTTGGATTCTCCTTACTGGCGAAGCCTTTAATCCAGATGACACGAAAGACAGCAAAAGATCCAATAGTTTGGGGTGATGAAAGTATAGAGCCTTTGTGAAATTACGAAGCTGTTTATGTGAGGCCCTAGCCCTAGGAATGCCTGACTATAAAAAAGATATTGCACTGTTCTGTTGTAGGAGGGAAGGTTGTGCACTTTCAGTATTAACCCAGAGACATGGATTAAGCCGACGTCCAATAGCCTATTTTTCAGCGACCTTGGATCCTGTGGCTTCAGCATTTCCTGGCTGCTTAAAAGCAGTTGCTGCTACTTGTAGGAGCATAGAAGAAAGTGAGTCAATTGTGATGGGACATCCAGTGAAGGTATATGTTCCACATTCAGTCGATATTTTATTAACAAGAACTAGAACACAGCATCTTACCCCTAGTCGGATGACTAAGTACGAAAGTATAATTCTAGGAGCAGAAGATGTAACAGTAATTAGATGTACTATGATGAATCCAGCCACACTATTACCAGATCCCAAATGTGAAGAAGTGAAAGATGAGACAGAACATGACTGTTTAGATGTTACCGAGATGTGCCCTAAGCATCGTCCTGACATACAAGAAGAACCACTGAAAGAGCCAGAACATGAGTTATATTTGTTGATGGCTCTTGTTTAAGTCTTGAGGAAGGCGGACTGAGTGCAGCCTATGCTGTATGAAAATTGACTGGGGTTGATGAAGCTTCCTGTTTACCTGGAGTAAAATCTAGACAAGTAGCCAAATTGATAGCTTTAATTAAAGCAAGTAAAATTGGGAAAAATTGGAGAGTGACCATATTTACTGATAGCCAATATGGTTACGGGGTTGTGCATGATTATGGCCAGTTGTGGTCACAAAGGGGATACATGACTTCTTCAGGATCCCCTATTAGAAATGGAAAATTTGTGAAATACCTATTGGAAGCAATACAATTGCCAAAAGAAATAGCAGTGGTCAAGTGTGCTGCTCACCAGTCAGGAAATGACAAAGTGACAGCTGGTAACCGTTAATCTGACCAAGTTGCTCAGTATTGTACTAAAATCAAAAAGTCAATAAACAGAGACATGGAAACAAGTGGAATCACCTGCTAAGTTATATCATTTTCAGTTTTTGAGACATGGGAAGAGGTGAGACAGTGGAAGAAAGTGAAAAGGAAAATTGGACAAAGCAGGGTTGTGAACAAAGGGAAACAGATGGTGTGGGGGTGTACCATGATGGCAGACCTGCTATGCCAGATTGTTTGCTCTCACAAATGGGAAGAATGTACCATGGAGACACACATGCAGGGAGGGACGCAATGATACGATTATTTGGACAAGATTGGTACAATCCAAGGTTTAGGGCAGTCGCAGAAAGTCTTTGCCAGAGATGTTTAACCTGCCTACAACTAAGCCCAGGGAGAAAGACAGTGGTCAGTTGGAGAAAAATTGGAAAAGCAGAGGGACCATTTGTGAGGTTACAGCTAGATTTCATAGCACAACCACCATGCAAGGGATTGAGGTACGTCCTTGTGATTGTTTGTTTGTTTTCACGGTGGGTGGAGGCATATCCGTCAAGAAGAAATGACCACATAACTTTTGCCAGACTATTGTTGAGGGAACTCATTCCAAGATTTGGTTTTCCAGTAACTTTGGAATCAGATAGAGGGACTCCCTTTAACAATGAAATAATTTGAATAATCTGTGAAGCATTCCAGATCGAACCGAAACTGCTCCGTGCACACCGCCCAGAGGCTTCTGGAGTGGTAGAACAATTGAATGGCACAATAAAGTTAAGATTGGCAAAGTTGTGTGCATTCACTTCAATGAGTTGGCCAGATGCGTTTCCTCTTGTTCTGATGGGACTCAGAAGTATTCCAGACAGGAACACAGGACTGAGTCCCCATGAGATTATCATGGGAAGAGCAATGAGACAGGCATTTATACCAGAACATAGATTGCTGAATATAACTGGTGATCTGGTATTGGTGTATTGCAAAGGATTGGCTGACCTAGTGCATTCTATCTCTCACCAAATTGGAGAAGACACAGTGACCAGGCAGCCGGATCAAGCTCATGATTTGAGTCCTGGAGGTTGGGTGGTAATAAAGAACCACACCAGAAAGTCATGCCTAGCACCAAGATGGGATGAGCCACGACAAGTCATATTGGTCACTACCACAGCAGTGAAGTGTGGAGGCCTGCCAAACTGGGTGCATGCCAGTCATACAAAAAGGGTGCCAGCTCCTGATGAGGAGAGACCACAACTGATGCAAATAGTTGAGGTTGCTGAAGGTTGTACAGTTGAAGATTCTGGAGCAAGGGACACTAGAGAGATTGCCAACGAACAACCGAACACAAGTCAGGAGGACTCAATGCCAATAGTTGACATACCTGAGGTATTCATCAAAACACGGAGTAGAACAATAAGAACATGCTCAGGAAGAACTGAATATAGAAACTGGAGATTCTAAACAAGACCAGATAGGGACAGGAGAACATACTCAGGCAAACAGATCAATTGAAAGACCTGAGCAGGGACAGATAGGTATAGAAGAACACGTTCAGGTGGCGGAAGACACAATTGTAGTAAGACCTGAACAGGACCAGTTAGGAAAAGAAGAACAAGTTCGGGAAAAAGAAGAAAAAGAGCTATCTAAAAGAGTACCGAAACAGGAACAGGTAGAAACAGAAGAACGAGTTCATGCAGAAAAGGCCACACAGATAAGTCCTGAACAAGGAAAGGTAGTGGGGAACTCAGAGGATGAAGAAAATCAAGTTGTGCCACAACGTAACGAAAAAAAAGGGCTCTTGAAAGAGACCAAGAAGGTGAAAGTGCAGTGCAAGTCAAAAGGGTCAGAAAAGGTGCAAATTGGCCAGGTGGGGTCAAAAGGTTAAAATATCATTTAAAAACAATGAATGAAGATCCAGAACAAGTAAACATAGTTACAAGTCAAACTCAGACTGGACAGTCACTTGCTAAAAACAATTGTAGAAGTTCAAGATTGAAAGTAATACAAAATAAATTCAAAGGACCTGACTGGACCTATGTGATCCTTGAAGAGTTTGAAAATCTAGATATTTCGAAATTCCTGTTCGAAAGAATATGAATCCAGTATGTAGTCATTTAGATGCACAGTTTATGGGCGAATTTTTCCTAACAATGAAATCACTAGATATAGAAAAGGTTCATACAAATATTCTACCTTGTTCATTATGTGAAGAAGAGAAAGTGTTTTTGAATTTAGTTGAGGAAAGGACGCAGGATTTCCAAAGAAAAGCTGGTGAACAGAAACTTCATATTCCATCATGGGCAGAGAAAGAAGGAATTTATACAGCTGGCAAGGAACATGCTGCGATGGACGTAGATTTTGTAAAGACAGGGAAAATATGCCTCCATAGATTAAAGACAGATTACAATAACACATTTATTGGTTCCAGTGAATGTGACATAACTTCCTAATTTTGGGAGGTTGGGGATTAAAAGGTGGAACTGATCCAGTATTTCCTGGAGTTTACTACGTGGGTGGGAATAAAGCTTATTATAAGCTACCTGCCAGGTGGTATGGGAGTTGCTATTTCGGAATAGTTTTTCCGAAAATCTATCATGTTAAAAGAATCACTGGAAGCAAAAAAAATGCTTATCGACTAACATGTAGAAAGAGAGCTAGCTTTTCTGAAATAATAGGTGTCATATTCAGTGCATTGATACCTTCAGTGGAAGTCGTACTAAATTCACATAGAATCTGTCAATTGTCAACAGTAGTTGATCATCTTTCGACTAATACTGCTGGAGGCTTCTTGATGATTAATACAGAAATGGTTGCAATTACGTCTATGGTTTTGCAAAATCGACTTGCGCTTGATATACTATTAGCTAAAGAACATTGTTGCGCTTATATACCAGACAAAAACATGGAAATTAAGGGATATATAAAGAATATTACAAAAATGCAAGAAGAATTGAAACCACTGGCGGTTGATAATGTATGGGAAAGACTAACAAAAAGTATCTCTTCAGTAGGGAATTGGTTTTCCAATACAGGGAAGAGTTTCCTAGGACAAGTAGTTTTTTCTATAGTGGGTATAGCAATAATAGTGTTATCAATAATAATATGGTGCAAGTCGTGTACTAATAAACTGAGAAGAAGAAGAAATGAGATAAATGGAAAGAGAAACAAAAGAAATTATGAAGAGATTCAGTTGGACGAAATGTAAGGCAAGGTATTTGAGCAAATGAAAGGATTAAAGGACAAAGATGAGAACAAGAACAGAAAAGGGAAAGAAAGTGAAAAATGCTAAAGTTGGCATCTGATGAGGGATGGGTAATTTTGTGATGGCTATAAAATACCATCAGAGAGGGGATTGATGGAGCAAGGACTCACGAAAAAGAGACTTGCTTGATAAACAATCTTCTTGTGTAACCTCTAACCCCGTACTAAACGTGTAATGTGGAAATAATATGCATTACACAACTCTTATGAGTAAAAACGAAGCTTACCTATGTGTTTTATTAATAAGTAACTTGAGTGTGATTCTAAAAAGTCGCTAACCAAAAATCTTTAGTGCGCATGCGTCTACTGCACCTAATAGTATGACGTTTCTTTAGCTTGGAGAGAATTTTCTGCACTTGCGCAGTAGCTAACAAAATGGTCGCTTGAAACTCACATGCTTGCCACCTGCTTGCTGAAAAACTAAACCCAACTGTTCAACTAATGATAATGCGGGTAGAGTAAAAATAAGTAAATGGGAGTAAAGTAGAGATAGGTGGTATACAGTGAAACCATTTATTTTTGATTTTAAAATTTGTCTTTTTGACTCTTTCAATAGTGCTTATTATGGGCCTAGAATCGTGAGCCACAATCTATTCCCTCTGGTTCTACCATACATCCGTAGTGCAACCAAGCTGGAAGACGCGATGTCAACTTGAACATCATCCAAGGTTGCTGATGGATACATTCCTGAGACCCGGAACGACAGTTCACTGAAATGCATGGAAACCTGCAGATTTTTTATAATTTGTGACAATTGCATTGTGAATGCGGATGGGAAATTAAGTTTGAATAAAGAATTAAAGGGATGGGTTTATTAACAAAGGGCTAACTAGAAGAGTAATATGTAAGCATGGTGTGAGGATCACCTCCCCTTGCCTGTCCAATCAGAGTTAGTATTTTCATAAGTTTGAAACATTAATGGGTGGTACCAGCATACAGAAAGGTATAATTGAGGTATTAGTTAGTGAAGAGCTAGAGTACGTAATGCTGTCCGAAAGCACAGAGAAATTCCAGACAGAGATGCTGAAGAAGAATCGAATTGATGAACCAATTATTTTAAACAAATACATTTTAGAAGAAGATCGTGGAAGTTTCTCGAGAAGGAAGAGAGTGTCAGAGAGGGGTGCTACGCAAGCGTCGGTGATAGAGGGGTCATCTGTCCTGTTCTGATTCCTATCCTGAAGTCTTTGTTTGCCAGATCTTTCCTGGCGGCCCCTTCCAATTCCTAGGCCTGGGAGTTGGTTTTCACACCATTCTTGGTAATTAAAAATATATCAGTGAATGCGCTTATGTACTTTTCTCTCTATCCTCTCTCTTACATGCAGTGTCATTGCAAAGTATAAATGAATGCATTTTGATTGATTATTTGAGATTTTCCTTCCTGCGGGAGACAGAGTTTGTTCTGTATTGTGTAAGTGGTTCACATGATTTATTTTGAGATAAAACTTTAAAATTCATCCAGATAATTTTCAATTTGTAAGTATATTGAACTCTTATGTCATTTCACCATCAACTAGTTCAACTAATGGCCCATTGACCAGAGGAAAGAACTTTTTGATCAGTGAAAGATTAGTTAGGGACTAGAGATAACTAATCTAGAGAATTATAAAATATGACCCTAACGGTTATTGCCAGTGTGTTGCGATTGAATTTATTGGCCCAGGTGAGTATGTGGTGTTAGATTACCTGTTGCTGGTAACCCCCTGGATCAGTATTACTACAGGGTCTCAAACCCCTGCACCTCACTTTCCACTTTCTAATTCTTGAACGGTCCTGAAGAAACACCAATGGATCCATTAGGGACCACAATAGGCATGAAACATGTCGACATGAAATCACCACTTTTCTATTATCACCACACACACTGAGATACACAGAAGGGAAATACTACCAACTCTGACAACCAGATCACGAGTATTCCTCTTGGCTTCAGTTTTTAACCATATAGCACGGACGCCAGAATAAGGCCAGCTTTGTTTTCTAGGAACAGATACCTTCCAGTGATTGACTTGTAAATACAGCCTCTTTGCATGAAAAGGGTCTGAAATGGGTGTTGCTGTGGGTGTTCAAACGCAAAACACCCATGGATTCTGCTGCATTCCCAGATTTACAATATTTTGTAAACCTGGGAATGCGTAAAAATTGTACGCCTCACCAGGAGAGGAGAAGAAGGTGCAACCAGGAGAAATACTTTTATTTCTCCTATTTTATTTCTCTTTCTGTGCATGCTTCATGCTTCAGCACACATAGAAAGAGGATAACACCATCAATGATTGTTTTTGGACAGCTTCCTGCACAAAAACAATCATCCCCGCAATGAGCAAGGGTGCCTGCATTGGTGCTAGCAGCCAATTGTCCGCCAGCATAGGGGAAAGCACAGGGATGCGTCATATTGTTGTAAATATGACGCATCCCTGTGCGTTTAAAATGACGCAGCTCAGAGCAGCAAAAGGACTTGCTGCACCGCGCTGCATCATTTTGTGGTAAATGCGGCCCTATGTATTTTCAAAAATGCAATGCTGGTTCTTCAGGACACCGTAAAAATGACAAACAGTGCTTGGAAAATTAAGTTAATTTATCAGAAATGAGAATCTTGTATGTAATAGCAGAATCTATCAAGTTAGTGATTGGGGAGACAATAACTGTACTTTAAACATACATTTAGAACTGATATTTGAGTGAAAATGCATGCTACATTTAGAAGGTTTGTTACTGATGCTGCTCCCTTGGTGCCCTCGGGTGTTTCTTGCTAAAACTGTCATGTCATGATTTGTTTGGCGGCATTTCATCATCTGTACTGCAGAAGTGTTTCTGATTAGTGCAGTCTCAAGCTTGGGCCTGTAAATTTGCTATATGAACTTGGAACTATAATCTCAGTGCCAGAACCAATTTTTAAATATGTAAGATCTGTCTGGCTCTACTTATGGCATATTTGTAAAATCTATGCTTATTACAGCCTTCGCCAAATATTTATTGAGTTACAAAACTCAGAACCAAATTGAAAGGAGGAGTATGGTAAAAGGAAAGGAACAGCCAAACATCCTCTGATTCTGGGCCTCTCACTTAATCTAATATGTGCTTCACAAAAGTAATGTGACTTTGTGTAATGTAATCTGGTTCTCATGTAAAGCATTCGAATACCTTAAAACCAAGTTTGTGCTACATAAAACTGCAAAAGAAAAAAAAAATGTCTAAGTGAACAAAGATGATATCTATACACATTATTCAGAGCGACAGCTTGACTGACATGAACTTGTATACCAAGAGTTTCATCCGTCTATAATATATATGGTCTTTTAATCAATTATAGGTATATTGTACTGGAAAAGAAAGGTTATTTAGGGAAAGGAGGCCTCTTCCAAGCTTAGTGGTGTGGGTTTGTGAAAGTATTGGAATATTTCATTATTGCCCTTTCAGCATGACCTCAGGTTTTCAGTGAATTTATTTGAAAAGTGTACTAAGTCAGCAGGACCTTCCAGGTTGATGCAAAGGAAGATTTACTTAAAAATGTATACGCAGGTAGAGACAGGATAACATGCTGGGACATATTATGATGCAAATACTCCAACTGCTCAACCAACTAACCCCTACTTCTCTCCTCCTAGGCAGAGGCTTAAAATTGGTCCCACACATACCCTTCCTTCCAAATAATGACAACTATCTACAGTAAGGTTCTGGTCCTCAGGGCTATGACTAGGCTAACAACTCACTTCTACACTCCCTGTTCCTCCAAAATTATTACAAGTATATGTAGTACATTGCCTTCCCTCCCACAACCACACACAAGAATACACACACACACACAATAGAGTGGTCAACCATACCACATAACAAGCCAACCCAATTTCTCCAGGTTAGAATACTGCACATACTGCGTAGAAGAAGTGCATCCGAGAACCCATTCTCCATACCTGAGCTTAATGGACCCAAACTAGTCTCTGCCATAGGCTCATTCGGTCTCACAGATTCACACATTCCTTCCATCCACTTTCTGAGAATTTGGAATTTTACTACTGCCTCTCCTGACAGACATTCCCCTTAAATTGCATAGCTTGCCACCTTCCCCACTGACTACCCTTTTGAGAATGTGTCTGACCACCTGAGGGCCAGCCCATTTACCAGTTTCTTTACAAGTATCACATGTTCCTTTGACCCTTATCAACTGGCTGACTAAAATGTTCACTTTAGTATTTGCCCTTGGACTCAGCCATACAGCACCTCATTTTGTTCTCCTCCATAGCCATGTATTTGTGTGCAGCCTTTAAATCCAACTTGGCTACAACGCCGTGCCACGTCCTGGACCACAACAGCATTACCCTAGAACCCAAGACACGACAATGCAACAATTTACAACTTGAAGCTGGGTGAACAGTAACACGATAAAGTAATAACGTAGCCCGAAGTCCCTTCTTCTAGCTTAATTGATTGCCACAATTCAACTGGACAGTATCTTTGACAACTTTGTTGGAAATTTCCATCTGCCTGTTTACTTCAGGATGGAGTATGTTTTTTTGTGTAAGATGCTTAAGTGTTGACGGTAGGTACTTTCTCGTGTTGGTGCTGGTGGATTGACGCCCATTATTCAATAGCTGTCTCTCTGATAATCCTTCTCTATAAAACACATCATCAAGGACCTCAATAATGATGCCAATGTCGGCCTTCCCACAATCCTGACCTCTAAGCATGTGAAAAAATAATCTATAAGCACTATGCCAAAGCCCCCGTTTGCAGCAACACTGAAAACGGGCCAATGATATCTATTCCTAACCATATCCCAGGGTCCTCTGGTACCTACACTGGTTTTGAATTCCACCCTACATGGGTTTACTGACTTGTCACTGCTCATATCTACAGCACAATAATGGACCTCTCTGTCCAAAAGCGTGTTCATTCTTGGTCACCTGAAGATGTCTATAGCACTTTGTTTGGTAGCAAACATGCTCAAATGGCCTTTATTTATTTATTTATTTTGAAATTTATTAAGCGGGAACGAATACCCGTAGGCGTCTCGGCGCTAGATTATTCACCTAATTTTCCAGAGAAGAAAAAGGCTCCTGAAGGTTAGTTACCGATATTACTGATTAAAAAGCCAGGTCTTTAATCTTTTGCGAAACTGCAAGAGTGAGGGGCTTGTCCTGATGTGCTGCGGCAGGGTGTTCCATAATTTGGGTGCCGCGACTAAAAAGCGGCGATCACCCCATGAAACTGTTTTTGCTCGTGGAACCACTAGTTGGTTAAGAGTAGCAGATCGAAGCTGTCTGGCCGGTTTATAGGGTATCAGCTGATCCTTAAAATAATGTGGTCCTTGGTCATGAAGAGTCTTGTATACTATGCAAAGTGATTTAAATTTGATCCGATTACGGATCGTCAGCCAATGATATGTCTTGATGGTGTCTGATATAGCCGAAAACGTGGGTGTTCCAGAGAGCAGACGTACTGCTGCATTCTGAATTGTCTGAAGCTTATTCGTTACCCTGACCTGGGCATTTAAGAATAGGCCATTACAATAGTCAAGAGACGATAACACTAAAGAGCTAACCAATGTTTTAGCAGCTGTGCCTGGCAGAACCTGGATGATTTTTCTGATCAGTCATAATTTGTGATGGGCTGTTGCCGCTACTCTGTTTGCATGTGCCACAAAGTTGAGATCCGCATTAAAAGTTACTCCCAGGTTCCTGACCTTGAGGGCTGGACTAGGAGGGGCTCCAAAGGCTGATGGCCACCAGGTTGCTGACCAGTCTGGAAAAAGGGGTCCAAAGATGAGCACCTCCGTCTTTTCGGAGTTGAGTTTAAGGCAGTTGGATGCCATCCACTCTCCGATTGCTAGCATACCGCGTTGGAAACGCTCTGCCACCTCGAGTCCATCGCCTTTAATGGCCAGAACCAATTGTGTGTCATCAGCGTAAGAGGTTAGGCTCATCCCATATGCTTTGATTACATTAGCAAGGTCCGACACATAGATATTAAATAGTGTCGGACTTAGGGATGAGCCTTGAGGAACCCCACACGGTAGTGACAGCTTGGCAGATTGGTATGGCCCCAGGGTGACAGCCTGTGTTCTATCAGCCAGGAAGGATACAAGCAGATCTCTCGCTATATGGTGAATGCCCATCTTTCCGACACGGTCGACCAAGATCTTATGGTCGACCGTGTCGAAGGCCGCCGATGAGTCCAACAATACAAGTACTGCTGTCCCTCCCTGGTCTCGAATTGCCCTGATGTCGTCTGCAGCTTTGATTAAGGCGGTTTCAGTACCATGATATCTTCGAAAGCCGAATTGTGATTCATCCAGTAGAAGATGTTTCTCTACATGCTCGACTAGTTGTTGATTCATGGCCTTTTCGATCACTTTGGCTAAAAATGGGAGGCTTGCAATGGGCCTATAATTCTTTAATTCGGCCTTATCAAGACTTGCTTTCTTCAACAGGGGTTTCACCAGCGTGTGCTTTAAGGAATCCGGGAATATCCCAGAACCCAATATAGAATTACAAACTAAAGTGATAACCGGGATGAGTGTGTCCATCACCGGTGGGAGGAGTGAGAATGGACAAGGATCTAGTGTCGATCCAGTTTTGATAGAAGAGACAATGATCTTTATTTGATCGATAGTAAGAGCCTTGAAGCTGGTCAAAACCTTGTCCCGAGGCAGATCAAAAGGAGCTGTTATTGTCGGGTTTGGGGTAAAAGCCTGGTAAATATCATTAACTTTAGAGAGAAAGAAATTAGCCAGTGCATCACAAAATGATTGTGAGGGGGGCGGGGTAAGGTCAGGGGCATTACCTGACAGAGTTCTAGTGATGTCGTATAATTGCCTACTCGAGTTTTTGGCTTTTTCAATTTGATCTGAAAAGAACGTTTTTTTTGCTTCCGTGATCATAGCTTTATAAACGGTCAATGAATCTTTATATTCGGCCTTACTCTCTATATCATAGTTTTTTCGCCACTGCCTTTCCCTGTTTCTACTCAATTGCTTTTGCCTCCTTAGTTCCTCTGTGTACCATGGGGCGGAAGATGTAGTTCTATTCCTAGATTGGGTTTTAATTGGTACTAAGAGATTGGTGGCATGGCCTAACCAGTCATGAAATTGTTGGGTAGCAATATTAGGATCAGTGGACAGAGATGGACGTGAGCTGTCCAATAATTTTGTTAATTCAGTCTGGTTTATATTTTTCCATACTTTAAAGGATCCTGGGATAGGCATAGTGACCTTTTTTTTCAAGATTTCATTAATTGTCAGTCTGCTAAATATAGCATAATGGTCAGTCCATGGCATAGGTAAGATGTTTAATATATGTAAGCCCTGTTTATGGCACTCTTCAAAAATCCTTCCACTCAAACTGTGAGGGGGCACAATTTTGTTACCTCATGCTCCTATCTCAGTGCACTCAGCTCATCCTTTATCTTGGAAAGTGCCCCCAAGTGCCCTCTCAAGTTGCACTTCTCAGGCCACTGTGTATTAGTGCACTCAATGATATTTTTTTAACCAATACCTGCTTCCATATTACTCTGCCAATCTTCTTCTGTTACACATGTCACCAACATCCTGCACTTCCTCCACAGTCAAGCCGGCCGCACACTCCACCGCACAATTCATGACATCAGCTGGCACTACCAAGGGCATCCTAGACTTGCAATCAGCATGCACATTACATTCTCCAGGAACATATTCTGTGCAAAGCTGCCTGGCGGTGTGTGGTGGCCAAGTCTAGTGTGGTGAAAACTGTGGCTCCTGCTAATATGGAGACTGATGAATGGTGGGTAAATGGCATCAATCTACATTATTAACACTGTAAAGATCGATGCGCAAGCAAAGTTCTCCAGAAGACTTCAAGATTATTACAACTGATGGACTTCAAGGTGAAGATTTTACTGGTTCGATAACACTATTTATTTATTTATTTATTTTTGAGATTTTTATTGCGCAAACAAATACCCGAAGGTGTCTCGGCGCAAGTGTGGGCTAGCAGGACCGCAACAACAAGATTCACTGGTTAAACAGCCATGTCTTTAAGAGCCTCCGAAAACTCATCAAGTTGGGGGCGTTTTTGATGCTTAATGGCAGAAGGTTCCAGAGTTTTGGTGTGGCGACCAAAAAACGTCTGTCTCCCCAAGTTGCCGTTCTTGTGCGGGGTACTGGTAGGAGGCAGGTGTTGGCAGATCTCAGCGGCCTTTTAGGAATATACAGCTGAAAAGCCTCAGTCAGAAACTTGGGTCCGACGCCGTGCACTGCTTTATAGGCAATGCAGAGGGCCTTAAATTTGATTCGGCTCTCTACTCTGAGCCAATGAAGCTGGCGGATGGCGAGAGTGGTAGGCTGGCGGCGAGGAATGTGTAGGAGAATTCTAGCAGCCGCGTTCTGTACTGACTGTAGCTTAGACAGCACAAGTTTCTGGGAATTGAGAAAAAGGGCATTTCCGTAATCCGTTTTAGAGAATACCAAGGTGGTAACTAGGGTCTTCCCGGCTGAGATGGGGAGGTAAGGCAGCAGTTTCTTAATTTTCTTTAAAGTGAAGAAAGCAGAGGAGACAACCTTGTTGACATGAAGGTTGAATGTCAGCTTGCTGTCGAAGATGACTCCAAGATTCCTCACCTTTTCCACTGGGACAGGTGGAGAGCCCAGCTGGTTAGGCCACCAAATGGAGGACCATTCTGGGGAAAGATTACCAAAGGTCATAACCTCGGTTTTATCCGAGTTAAGCCTCAGGCAATTAGAGGACATCCACAAACTAACAGCAAGCATAGCCTCCTGGAAATTGGCTGCCACCGCTGTGCCATTCTTATGGATCGCCAGCACCAGTTGGGTGTCGTCTGCATAAGATGTTAGTCTCACTACTCCTGTAACATGTTCCTTAACTTCTTTCTATAGTTAATCAGAACGTTCCTGACTTTACAACACACGGACACAGCCCAAACTCTGATATGAACCTTTGTACTCCCCCCCCAACTTGTCCCACAAATGTCAGAAACCTCCCCTGTCAGAGTCTCTATGAAACTTTTTGCATCCTCTTTTCCACCTTGATCCATAACAGAGTACAAAGAGATTCATTGTTACTCCTAAATTTTCCTGTTTTCTATGAATACTTGATATGATCCCTCCTTCTGTCTGCCATCATTTAAACTATCACATTTACTTCTGTAGATTTCCCTCTTATTTCTCGTACAAATCTTTCTGAATTCTCTAACCTCTGGCTTTAGTCACAGCTGCTTTCATTGTTAAATCATACTACAGCCACAATCACTCCTTTACTTTCTTTTTATTACATCTCCTGAGCATTTGCCCCCTTAAAACATGCTGACAGCTGATGTGCTTGAAATCACATTACGGGTCTAAGGACCTAAATACCTCAAGACACTCCTCAATCGATTCCTCTTCCGGCTGTCCTCTAGAGTAAAACTTAATGCGCTCCAAGACCACATTTACGCTATGTATCGTAATCCAAGCTGTTTAGCGGCGTAGTCCAACACATCTAGTCCCACACATGTGATAGGGTCTTAGGGGGGGGGGGGGTGGGCCTTAAATTCGTTCAATTCTGAGCCACCAAGGTAATGTTTTATGATGTTAATTTACATGTGGCCACGCAATTCACCCTTTGAGACCTCCACTTAGGCTAAAAAGACTTAATTCCAGTTTTTCTAGACCATGGTTGGTTCCCCGGCATGTTACAGGAAAGCAGGTGGTGGAGATAGAAGACGTATTACATTTAGGAAATCGTGCATTTAAAAAAAGCACAGCAAAACAAAAGTACCTCACCCCAGTAGCCCCCACATCTCACTTGTTTCAATTCTTCTTAATTCTAAACTTTGCTGTCCTTTGATGCTAATGCGGGACGTTTTCTCAGGAGCTCGGAACATATCTAAAATAATCCCCCAAAACTGTCTCATTCATCAATAGCCTGGCGAGGACTTGGAATTCTTCCTCAAGGCATTGCCTTTTCTCGGCCCCTTGGCCAAAACTGCATGGTGACGGTACCAGCATGTGTGTAATTAAACTTACAGAGAGCTGAGGTTATTCAGAAGACCCCAGGACAGAAAGCTCAGCCATTGTAAGAAGTGTGTGTGGGCTTTTGTCAGTAACTCCCTATTGCTTCTCATCAGACACCATTCACAATCAATATCTCCATACAAGGTTTAAAAGACATTCAGTTTCCTGTATGTTGTATACAAAAACCATCTCTAAGCAAACAAAGCACACTCACCGACTAGCACAATATTTCACTTTAATTATGACTAGGGAATTTAATTAGGAGAATTATAATTATTTATTGTCCTGGCATTAAGCCTTGACAATAAATACAAATTAGACAGGTTACAGTTATTAGTCAATCTGAAAAAGCCATTCCTACAATTTCATCACATCAAAAACATTAGCATGTACCCCACACCCTGCACCTAGAGAGGCTGCACAACAGCAACAGCCATTTTAGAGTCAGGCGAAACGCCAGTGTTTTATCATTCGTCTTTTGAGGGGAAGTATGATCAGAAACCTGACATTCATCCTACAGGACCCAGAATAGTCTTGCAGTGCCTGAGCCATTGTATTTATTTATTTATTCATGTATGTTTTTAGTTAGTTATATATTTACTTGTATTAGTTCGCAGTGTTCTGCATTTCAAAGACACATTTTTGGGTCTCGCTGGTAATGCATCCGAAGGATGCATGTGTCCAGCTGGAGACGTATAGTTATCGGTCTGGGGGGAAGGAGGGACAAGAAGGTGGTACGAGCTTTTTTTCCTGGATTCGTGTGCGCGAACGCGCATGTTCCGTCCTGCGCCGCGCCGTGCACTTCCCTCCCATACTCCCAGCCTAACGCGCATGCATGCACACAGACACACACACGCGCGCACACGCACTTACACTTACACAGACACGCAGGCACCCAGACAGGCAACCCCCCCCCACAGTCACACACACACACGCATACAGACAGACTCCAAGACACATACACACACGCACGCACGCTCACACACATACACAGCCCGCCGCCGCACGCGCGCGCACACACACATGCCCCCGCCCTCGCAGCCCAGCAAGAAGGCGAAGCCCCACTCACCGGCAGCAGGACTCTTCCTCCCTTCTTCGGCACCGGGGCGCAGGGTAGGCTCCTGCCTGCTCCGGTGCTCCAAACAATCGCGGCTCTTCCGTGGGAGGCGGGGTAGGCTCCCGCCCTGCTACTTCCTGTTTCCGGTTGTCCCGCCCGGCCTGCCTGACTTCCTGGTCGCAGGCCGGCGGCGTTGCGTGGACTTGGTGGAGTCGAGTTTACTGAAAATTCAACATGCACCTTTGTTGTTGCTTCGTTCCTTGTATTCATTGTTTTTGTGTTTTGGTGTCCTTCCCAGCAGAGAAGAGACCTTACTATTGCATTGCATTTTCAAGACCTGGATTTGATTAGTATGGCCTGTAGCATGTGCCTTACTGGAGTTTGGCTTCTATCTTCGTGTATCTTCTTGAATCTCCTAGATTTCTTTGGGCTGGGATTCAGTAAGGATTTTCAACGTTTTATAAGATAAAATTGCTCAAATAATTGGGAACATCCCTGCAGAAAGCCGAAATTCTAAACTTGGAGGTTTTCGTAAGGGTACGTTAGCAGATGATTTAAAGGATTTGGTTTCAGGAACCCCTTACTCAAACTGTAGGGCTTTTTGAATTGGGCCTGTTGCTCCTCTTCAAAACATCATAGCTACTTTTATTCCTGCTAACTTTTTCTCCCTCACTCTAGTACAAGATTGGTCTTTTTCCAGGATATTTGCAATAATAGAAGCATCTGCCTCCATCTTCTCAACAGGCAAACTGTCCTCAATCTCCATTGTACGCCTGATGAGTAAAGCATGGGTTTTTTGTTGTTTCTCTCCAAATGAGAAGCAATGTAATCTGTAACTCCATGTGGGGCCTTCACTTGGGGAATTCTCACCAATCTTCACTTTTTCTATTCCACTACATCCACTGATGCTACTTATAAAGCTTACTCTCTGTGCTTTACCAAGAAGCTTGTTCCTTTATTTTTCAAATGTTTCCTTTTTTAGATGCTTCCGTTGCGCTTCTGGGATGCCACTGCGCGTGGGTTGTTGAAGTGAGGAAAGATTCATTCAATTAGCTGGTTACAGTTTTTAAATAAGTGCCTTATGGCTTTTATTTCTTAATATTGTAAACATTTGCTATTCTGTTATGTACATTCATACAGTATAGCTTAAACAGTTAGTAAACCTTCATTTCTCTCCAGATGTTGACATTATTTCTGAGCAAATGTTGGTGGATAGATGAGGTAGCTTTGCAAAGTTGAAATAAAAATAGAAAGCAGTCAGTTTTGAAAGGAGTCCATTCATCATAAACCTGTTAAACTAGTTAAGCACAGATCCGGGACGAGCTGCCCCTCTGTCGCTTTTTGACAGGTTTTTTCTCTATCTTTTGTCGTCTTCTGTATTTTTTGATCAGGTGCGAGGGATGTCTTCGAGGAAGACAGGGTATAAGCCATGCGGGGCCTGTCCCCGCACGCTGTTGGTCACCAATTCCCACCTCGTATGCTTATGGTATCTCAAGCGTTACCGTGATTCTAAGTTGTGCTCGGACTGTCGGGCCTTGGCTCTCAAGTCCTTAAGGGAGCGGGCTTTGAAGCTCTTTGTGGCCTGACAGCTCACACCATCAAGTAAGACTTCGCGGAGGTCCCGATCGAGGAAGAGAAGGTCGCAGGACCATTCCTGGACCCCAAAGTCCTCTTCATCCCACTCGAAGTCATCGGGACACTTGGGGAAGAGACTCAAGAAGTATAAGAAGTCCAAGCGGATTACCTCTTCACCTCGAATGTTGTTCACCAACGAAGGAGGTAAGGTACCCAGACACTCTAGGGATGGTTCTGCGGAGCTGAAGCCAGGGTCGACTTTGCGCCTCCCCCTTTTCCGAAAGCCAGAGCTACCCCCGTTCAGATTAAAGAGTTTTACAAGGCCATGCGCTGCGTAATTGTGCGGGCCGACCTCTCAGGGGAGCCTTCTGGCCCGCGGAGTCGGGAGGGGCCCGTCAGATTTGACCCCGTCTCTCAGGGATCGTATCCAGGTTGATGCCGGTCGTGCCACCGTGACCTTCTCCGGCGTTGGACATGAAGTCTGTGCCTGCCGTGCTGCGGGTGCCCATCGTGGTGCAGCCCCATCCTCATACCCTATGACACAGAGCCGGAAAGACATCGCTCGACGCTGATTCCAACGTCACTTTAACCCAGAGGTTCTATGCCCCCCGCCCCCGGTCTCGCTGGTAATGCATCCGAAGGATGCATGTGTCCAGCTGGAGACGTATAGTTATCGGTCTGGGGGGAAGGAGGGACGAGAAGGTGGTACGAGCTTTTTTCCTGGATTCATGTGCGCGAACGCGCACGTTCCGTCCTGCGCCGCGCCGTGCACTTCCCTCCCATACTCCCAGCCTAACGCGCATGCATGCACACAGACACACACACGCGCGCACATGCACTTACACTTACACAGACACGCAGGCACCCAGACAGGCAACCCCCCCCACAGTCACACACACACACGCATACACACAGACTCCAAGACACATACACACACGCAGGCACGCATGCACGCTCACACACATACACAGCCCGCCGCCGCACGCGCGCGCACACACACATGCCCCCCGCCCTCGCAGCCCAGCAAGAAGGCGAAGCCCCACTCACCGGCAGCAGGACTCTTCCTCCCTTCTTCGGCACCGGGGCGCAGGGTAGGCTCCTGCCTGCTCCGGTGCTCCAAACAATCGTGGCTCTTCCGTGGGAGGCGGGGTAGGCTCCCGCCCTCCTACTTCCTGTTTCCGGTTGTCCCGCTCGGCCTGCCTGACTTCCTGGTCACAGGCCGGCGGCGCGAGCTCTGGACGGACTGCAGCACGCGCTCTCGCGAAGATTTCCCTGCCCTCGCAGTTGTTGTAAGGTAAGAGAAAACTGCAACGAATGCTTCACTTGGCTCCCTAATGCGTCTAAGCACTGTTCTGTTTTTGTGAAATACATTGTCTGGAAGGACGTTGTCTTTCCTCACAGAATCAATCTGTGCAACCATTCAACAACAACTGGTTCAAATATACGCTATCAATGTTTCAAGCTTTATTGCAAATGTCACAAAAAGATGTTAATATTTCACTTCTGTTCTTGGATTTTCGTCACAATAAAATACACTGAACATAATTTCACAAAAGTTCTTTAGAAAAGTTTAAGCTATTTCCATTATAAATTACAATAACTTTTATTTAAGTATTAGTTATTTAAAAAATTAAATGCCATTGTTATTTGTAATATCAATACATCTAAGTCATGTAAATACAAAACATATTGCATTACAAATGCTATAGGTATCACATTTGCGAAAGTTATAACTATTGGCATTGTAAATGACAAAGCTATTAATTTAGCTATTTAAAAAAAAAACATAAATAAAAACTTTGCCATTTACAATACGAATAGCTCAAACTTTCCTAATGCGAGACCCATTGCATTGCAAATGCTTGTTTAGGTTTATAATCAAGATTGTGGACTGGCTGGCGATGACATAAATTGGTGCTGTGGACAGGCGAGGTATATTGTTGTATCGAGTGGCACAGGCGAAGCGAGGCATGACTAACTCAATTGCGCCTGTGACCCGGGCTGCAGTCGATGGTACTTGAGAGGTCGGGCAGGTGCAGGCATCAGAATGTAGGGTTTCCATTGGCAATGACGTCATCCAGTAGGACCTTTGTGAAAGACTGGAAAGTCCGTGCCATCATGGCCAGTTCACAAGTATTCCAATGCAGGCGAGGCAGGAGAGCGGATGCATGAATCCAGGTAATGGGACAAAGGTTTGACGTGTCGGAGAGCTTCTGAGATGCCAAGGACCATGTCACCCACAACAAGATGCCGATGTTGGTGTTTGGGCGGGGGACCAATAAAAGCCATTCGAGACTTCAATGTCATAGGTTGCAGTAGACAAACACTGGGGTGGCCACAATCTGAAACCCCCATTCGTAGGTACCCTTCAGACAAAAAATATGAATTTCCTGAGAACAACAAGGGTCTGATTTATAGGAGGGCGGTACAAGAGAATCTGCCAAACATGTTTGATGCCCTAACCTGTCGAACTACCCTGCTTGGAGTTCCTTCTATGGTGGGCATACTACCAGCAGGGACTCCTCTAGCTCTGCCAATGGATGAGGATGGTGTATTACCAACGTCAAAAAAGATGGTGAGAAATAAGCTGTCCAATCTGGAGTGGCTGATTGCATGAAGAGATGTGAGGGTTTGCCTCATGCACAAAATTCAAGAAAAACACTGCCTGCTCTGCCTTCGTGTCGTGGTGAAACTCTCGATCATGTCTAGCATCATGCAAACACAACATATCTTGCGCTTACTTGGATGACCATCATCAGCCTGTGACACGCAGTAAACTGTACACATTTTGTTTGTTCAAGGAACACAGCAAAGGTTTGCACAGTGTAGCATGATACAAACTTGGTTAATGTGTTCCCTTGTTTCCTGCCACCCGCCATGACGGCTCTCCCACCATCTTCCCACCTAGATTTTTTTTTTTTATCCGGCATCCTGCCATTCCACTCCACCGCCTTTAAGAATACCCTCCCCTCCTCTCATCAAAGTGCACAAGAGCATCTATCCTTCATCGTGCTATCCTCCCCCACTGCCCTCTCTGAAGTCCGTCTCTCTTCCCACCTCAAGCTCCTGAGAACTGGCCTGGCACTGACAGGATCTAAGCCAAAGTGGCGGTCAGCCCGGTCTGGGATCCCCCATCAGTGCCGATCCACAGCCTAAAGGGGGGCAGTAGACATTCCCCCTCCTTTCTCAGGTCAACCACAAATTCACCGCCTCCCTGAGGTCCCTGGAAGCTCATGTCAGGCAGTGGATCAACATCCATCCCCATGAGGCACAGTGTCAGACTGATTTGCATATAGCCATGTCTGAACTGGGGTGGCAGAGTGGTCTAAAGAATGATGATGGATTAAACCGAGATCAGTTGACTGGGGGCGAGTGTCTTAAAAGTTTCAACACTCCGCCCATCACCCTCTTTGATTTTGCCCCAGTGGATCAACATCCCTCAGAAAACAGGCTTTAGAGCTGGGTTTTAGGGTGTTTGTGTTAAGCAACAGTAGTTTCAACGCCCCTTCAACACAATGAAGGTCTCTTATGAAAATATACACAAAAATTATGTCACCTCTGCTTCGAGAGATCTGTGCGTGAGGACCCTTCTCTAATGCAATCCCTCAGTCTATGAGACCTTTCCGTGGTCTGCCAAAGCCATTCATCATGTATTGTTCTGAGGTTTATTCACGGGTGGGGGATGCCCCAGTGAACCCCCAGGGATGGAGTGTGTCCTGGATCTGAAAGGAGTTCATGGGCAGTGAGCTGCGACTGAGTCTAACATTCTTGGCCACACCTGCCGGATTTCAGAAAGCAGAGAAGTGGAAAACGAACGACTGAGTCAACCCACGTGTCCGTGGTTGGAGTTTTACCTCCTTTCATTCCGGCTCCAAAGCCATGTGATGAACAGTACTTTTTCAATCTATTTTTAAAAATGCATTAACTCTTGCAAGTTTATCTAAAAACGTTGTTGCTGTACAAACTTATAAAAATGTTTCATAATATAAGTTAACATATACAATTTCAAGCATGTGCTCGAAAAAATCCACTATATTATCCTTTTGAATCCAATTATGACCTATGAATCTGCCCACTAGATCAGCAATTGGTGCTGTTTCAACTGATCCATTTCTGAGAATCATTTGTTGATGGAGGACATGTTACCAAGACAAGTGGCAGAGACTTCCAGGTTCGTTGCCTCAGTAAAAAATGTTCACAACTGTTGTGCAGACCTCCAAGTCCCAGTTTTATCAGACCCGACCTGAGTCAGAGAAATTGACCGATACATCTTCAGATGCTAGCAGCGTGATGATGAGGTGGTCTGGAACCAGTAGGGCTGACAGCAAGAGAATTCTGAGAAATTGACAAGATCAGTCATTTCAAAATATCTTCCTTGCAGCCCATATCTCTGAAGGTGCTAGTTTGAGGCAATCAACTGACAACCAATCTTGTCTACTAACGGAAGTTGATGCAATAACTTATATTTGTGGTTAGTCATTTCAGTAAGATAATTGACCACAGGGATGTGCTTTGAAGTTTCCTGGTGAATTTGCAAAACGTTGTATTATGAAAATTCTTGATTCGACAGAAACATTTTTCCCAGAAACTCCAATATAGAAAAAAACACTCAAGCACTTCTTCTCCTTAAACCGAGTTGCAGCCAGTTTGCAACAACTGCTCTTTTTCTCTTAATTGCCAATGCCCGGACATGAATTTTGTTTCCAGTTAGTCAGGTTTAGGTATAGCCAGGACCACTGGAATTATGCGATTGTGCTGGAGCGGTTATTTTTGCATAATTGTAGATGTGCCACATTTGCCACATAATCCATCATCTGCCACATAAACTGCAGATTTTAAAGATTTTTTTTTTCAAGTTCAGACTGATTCAAAGTTAGTAAAAATGCAGCGACACATGATTCCACGTGGTGGAAAGTCTTTTGCAAATTTTGACTTTTCACGTTTTTGTAGCGTATTGCCATATTTGTATGTTAAACTGGTACTAATGAGATACAACTAATGCTCAGATAGTGTTCACAAGTTAAAACATGAGAAAATAATGAAATAATATTATCACAAAATGTGCCACATAATTCCGCTTAATTTGACGTTTCTTGCCACACAATTTACTCAACTCTGCCGCATAGATTGACCCTCCTGTGCCGCATAATTCCAGTGGTCCTGGCTATAGCACAAACATTCGAAAAATTAATAACCCAGTCCCACATTTGAGCACAGCAGTGTATGTTATGTTACCTGGGAAGACATTTCCACAATTTGTAGACTGCTGGTGAATGAATCAGAGGTCTGGCCTGCTCTCTGGAGATGGAAATCTGTGACATGCAGGTGGACCACAGCCCACTGAGCAACCTTACCGGCTTTTTGCATTTGAAAGTGACTTAACAAAACTGCCATTCAGCGATCATGGCTTGGCTTTAAGTTTGAAATATCCTGTCTTTTCCACAGTCCAGAAAGGAACTTAGAGGCTTCATGCACAAAAGCCATCTTGCGGTTGCAAAACTGAGCGATTTGTAAAATCAACAGGTTTGCCACCACAAAATATTTTTGGGCAAGCACAGCCCCCATTTGTGATTTGGAAGAGCCTTCCCAAATGTCACAAGGGGTGTTGCAACTCATTCCCAATTGCAAATAGGAGGGGGCGCGAAATGGACGCCCCCTCATACTTGGAAATTGTAATGAGCGGTATCAATGCATTTGCATTAGTAAACGTTTGAAAATGGTAACTCATTCACAAAGCCGAAGGCCACAATAGGGAGATTACAAGCAACACCTTTTGAGAGTTGAAATATTGGCCAAAATGAGCTGAACCACAGACCCCAGACCCTTGATCCGGTGAACCATGAAGCAAGGGTGCCTCCTTTGCAGGCAGGATCGTTTTGGGGCATGAAAGGGCACCTTCCCAGACGAAAACCATCCTGAGAGATGTGTACCTCTTTCTATGTGTGTAGCAGAATGCAGCACACATGAAAATAGGAAAAAATGAGGAGAAAGGAAAATATTTCTCCTTGTTACGACTGCTCTGGGGAGGCGTTAGTAAATCTGGGGCAGCGACAAAATCCATGCAGAAAGAGGAAAACACCTCTGAGGGTTGTTTTTGTGCAGGAAGGTGCCTCTTCCTGCACAAACATAATCCTTATGATACTGGGTAAGGGGGGCAGGAAAGGTAAAATAACTATTCGGGTCGGTAAAGAGGTCCTCGAGAGGGTTGACAATTTTGACTATTCAGGAGTACGATTCATGGACAGTGTTTAGTTGCTAGACCAGATTATGAGAAGTGAACTCATGATCGAGCATAGGTCAAATGCCATTCTGAGGACGGTGCCCCACGTAGTATTCCCAGTCCTGGAGATTTATCATGCCCAGGTGCAAGGGGCTGCTCTCTACGGGGCTGAAGTCTGGGACTATGTTGATGCTCAGCCCTGGTAGAAAATAGCTTTGCCAGGAAAGCATTATGTCTGCCTCATAGTACACCCCTTATCTCATTGTATTTAGAACTGGGACTAAAAAGAGTAACTGATTTGGTAGCCTTGAAAATACTGGTCTATTGGGTCCGTCTTTGGTGTACACCAGAGCATGTTAATTATAGGGATTCTTTGAGTGAAGTTAATCTATCAGGTGCTAGATCACTTTCATGGATTAAACATGTGTCTTCGTGGATGGGAAAGCTAGGTCTCCATAGAGTCTGGGCTGATCCTACCAAATTAAAGAAAACTGATATACACCTACTTAAAACCACATATTGGGATTTTATGAAGGTATTCTAAGAAGAGGTACTGTAGGATCTCTAACCAATACATGTCTTGATTTTAAACCTCTCCCATTTCTAAAAGAATACCTAGATTTTATACCCTCCGCTTTTCCTCAAAGCCTTTTTATACGGTTTCGCCTGGGGACACTACCTGTAAGATCGTTCACCCTTAAAGGGAATATAGCACAGTCAACATTGACCTGTGCGATGTGCAATCAGGGTGACAAAAATTAACCACATCTACTTGTTTTCTGCCCAGAGTATTCCTCCCCTCGTAGGAGGTGAATCATTCTCATTTGTCGTTATCTCTCTTTTAGAACTGTTTTAGCTGTTAGTAAATTTCTAGAGGCAGTTTGGCATAAACACGATGTAATTTTTTTAAATCAAACCAGTGTAATGATTATGAGCTCTATTTTATTTCTTACTTGTAATAATGAATAGTTTTTTAATGTATTGATCTTATGGCATTTTTATCACAGTTTACTGATATATATCTACTGATGGTTTTTATCTTATATTGATGCCATTCATGGTGTTATCCTTTTGATTTTTGTACAATTAATGTGCTACTCGGTGTTATGTTAATTTTGAAACATTTGGCCCTTTAAACCCAGGTATGTCCCTGATGAGGGCAGATACCCCATACTGCTGCTACCATTGTATATAGATACTTCTTTTACCCATCTTTTATCTTGGTACTGCTTAGCTTTTATTACTATTGCACATTTTGTATTGGAAGTGACAATTTAAATGAGTTATATTCCTTTTGCGCTGGGGGTGTTTATGGTCTTTAGCCCCGACTGATAATGGTGTATTTGTCAATAATAGGATTTATGTTCTGTGTACTGTTATTGATATTTTAATGTTTTGTTTGTTTATTGTAAACTTTGATGGTTGTAATAACCGAATAAATTAAATTACTACTACATATTACTGCATTCAACTGGAGGCACCCTTGCACCATGGTTGGGACAAAGGACAGGAATGCACTGTATTTATTGAATGTGGTGAATTCCTGCCCTTTCATTTTGGCTTATGGCAGTGCAGCAAGGTGTCTTGTGGCCCTCCCTTATGCCAAAATCCCATAAATAACCCCCCAACTGTTGATGTTTGTAAATGATTAATAAACTAAATACATTCAAATTGATTGGCATATTATCATTTCAGACTATTGCTGAATTGTCACTGGTGCATGTAAACATCCTTTCTTGAGCACATCAATAAATATTCTGGCAGGTTTGTGAAAAAATTGAAATATGTCAACACAGTCTTGTGCCTTTTCCTTTAACCCCTTGACCGCGGCGAAAATGTTGCCGCGGTGTGGGTGATTTATGGCGTGGCCGTGGTTCGGAAGGCCCCCGGCCGTCCTCTGCACACGCCCACCGTGACGTCGGGCGGCCGGCAGCCGTTCGACGCACGTAAGGGGTTAAACCATCATTTTGATGCGAATGTGTTTCAAAATGCTCCATGTGACTCCTTTGCCTCAAACATCACTAGGCTCCATTAATCCAGTACACACACACACACTCATTTATACCTAAGGCCTTACTTAGAGGTTGTTGCAAAGTTAAAAGATACAGCAAACTGATTAGGAATACGTTTTCTCACTTGCACTTTGCCAGAACCCCTTTCAGAGGACCACAGGCATGCACGGGCTACTGGGCCCAACCGTGTGGTTGAGGCCTTTTACTCCCAACTTACTATGGATTCTGATTAACTGGGCCAAGTACTCCTTCTGCACTTGACTCTTAGGTTAGCATGGTCCGAACAGTCCAAGGCTCCCTCAGCAGGGCAGGGGGGCTTGAAGATAGTGAATACAGGCTCCCAACTCAAAAGGCATCCAGCAGGAACAATAAATCATTTCCCAGCCAAATACTCACTTTTATGACACAAGAGAAGCTGTTTATTTTTCTACCGCTACCAGCGCAAAGTAGAAATATGACATTCACAAACAATCACCCAGTTCCCCTTGAGGTCGGGGCTCTAGTGTTTCTGTGGCAATTCCCTGTCTCACTCTATCCTCGGATTAACTATAGTGGTTATTCACCATTCACTACTAGTGACACCCAAAGTATGCCCTACTAGCAGTCTGAGTCTTAGAATTAGACTTTGACTCTAATTTAAAGTCAATAGTCTTCTACCACTTCCATACTAACTTAGCAGCAAATGCCCCTGGGCCGACATGCCCGAAAACAGTCTTACCTGCACCGGCAGGAGTTCCTGAGTGCGCCCCGTCTATGGGCCCTTGCATTGGCTGCAGCTGAGTGCAGGTCGGCCCCCGCACACAGCCCAGGCAAAGTCTCACATAGGTGGTCATGCTCCCGAAGTGACTGGAGGCTCTGTGCAACTCCTCCTGCGGGGTAAGTGTCCGGTTCCTCTCCCAGTGGGAGTGTCTATGACAATCCTGTTTTGGGTCCCTCGCCTGGGTGATGTTGCGTAGGTGCTCCCACAGCATGCTCCCTTCTCCAGCGGGAGGTGGCAGATCCGGTCGCAGTTTATGATTCTCCTGGTGACCCCCTCTGGCATATGGGGTCACTGTATCTCATAGCATACCAGCTCCTGCCCGATTATCATGGAGAGTTATTTTTCAGTTGCCCCCTGGGATACTTGGCCAGCTGCCTGGTACCGCATAAGGCTACGGCCCTTATCACATTGCAGTCTTTTTCAGGCGGCTCTTCATGGCATTTGTGGTTGCCAACTTGACACTATGCAAAGGCTCTGGCCCGATTGACGTAGCATGGCACACAACTCTATTCACGGCGGCCTCTTCTGGCGTATTGGGGTCACCAACTTTGCCCTGCACATAGGCAATGACCCGGTCACTGCTGCAGCCGTTTCCTTACACCTCACTGAGGGAGTCCACTCAACAGGAATCCCTGCTGGACCTCACTCCCTCCAATGCTTTCTTCTTCCTCACAAGGTTCACTGGTCTTGGCAAGCAGGCAGGTGCTGGTCCTCCCAGGCAGGTGGTCTTGGATTCCCCGGGTGATGTCCCCTCACCCAGCCCGGAGACTAGCATGCCTGGGTCCCCAGTCCTGGTCACAGGAATAAGTCTGGCAGAGCTTCCCCTCCTCAGCCAGCTGTCTACCTACTTGGCAGATTGCAATATTTGGGATCTCAAACTACTCTTCTCACATTTCCAGACTCCAAATGACATTTAGTGTATGAGTCTTTGAGGTTTATGTTGGGGGTCTGCTTCTTTTGAAGCCTCCACTCGTCTGCTTTCTCTTGAAAAGCCGTCTATCACAGCAGGCGAGTCTGCGAAGCTGATAGCTGCACAACGCAGGCCATGGAAGTGACCACAATTCACACCTGGATGTCAGCCACAGTGATATATGCATGAATAGGTTAGCCCAGGGCCCCCAGCCTTACTCTTTATGATTCTGTTATAAACCCAATCTCCTTCCTGAGATGTGCCCCCTGTTGAATCAAAGAGCACCCTTTATAGTGTACTGAAAAGCCTGGCTCTCCCCTCTCTAGTGTGGGTCCCACCCATCTTACAGGAATCCAGCGAAATACAAATCTGTCCGGGGTGTTTCTCTACCTCCTCTTTATATTTCACCATGCTGGCCTGGGTCTCTCAAAATGGAACTCGGAGCCCACCATGGATTGTACCATCAACAGGCACACATACACCCATTGCATGCATACAGCGTACACACACTGCACAGTACTGTATCCTCCATGTACTGTACCACTCATAGTCACACGTACATTCAGCACCTGCATTTAAGATGCATGCACTTCACACCTTTCTATCCTTCATGTAGTGTACCAATAAAACAGGCACCCATACAACCAGCACATGCATTTAACATGCATGCACTGCACCCTTAAAGTATTGTACCACTCACAGGTACGCATACCGCCAGCACATGCATTCAACCTGCACATATTGCACAGCACTACATCCTTCATGTACAGTACCACTCATAGGCACACCCCTATATTGTACCCGTCCTGGGCACACAGACACCCAGTGCAGATACACCACTGCTAGGCTGCGCACCACTCCACACCAAACCAATGTTGGCTAAGGGCGAGTTAAGCACACAACAGCAGAACTTTGAAAATGAGTGAGCCAGTTGGCCTCACTCCAGTGACACAGGTAACAGGCATTAGCAAAGGCAATAAGTCTCAGTAATGCCTGAGTTATTGGCCTTGTCAATGTGAATGTCTTTTAGCCATGTGGTCTAGCAGCACATCTACTGTTCAGCATGTGAAGGCCCAGAATCACAGGTTGTTGAGCCAATGCCAAGTCTCTTTGCCTCCCATGTTGAGCTTATTGTCCTGCCCCTCCTAACACAAAAAAGCTCTATGCTATGACCTGTGATGGCTGCATCATAGCGCTTTTGTCAGTGGCTTTCAGCCACGCTGAAAAGCAGATGTGCTCCTAGACAACATGGCTATAAGACATTCACGTTGACAAGGACCATAGCTTGGGCATTGTCAAGATCGATTGGCATTTCCAATGTTTGTTTGGTGTTGACGGGGTCTTGCTGAACAAATGTGGCACTGATATTGAGAAACAGCTGAGGATCTTTGAAGTGGAGCGAGGATGTGGCGTAACAGTCAGGGCTGCCGACAGGGAAACTGGGGAACCAGGTTCAAATCTGGGGGTCTGCTGAACACAATGTGATTCTAGGAAAATCACTTACGCTTCCCCCTGCCTACGAAAATGCATGTGTCATTGTGGAATGTAGCTGGTGAGCAATGGCGGTTCGTCCATTGGGGGCGTTGGGGCGTTGCCCCACTAGCCATGGACGGCCGTCACTGCATACATACCAATTACCGAGTCTTGATGCATTTATTTTGAGCCTTGAGGTCGGTCGGCGTCACTAAATATAGTGACGTCATCGCAGAAGGGTGTGTGGGGGGCGGGCCTGCGGCAGTGAGTGGCAGGCTGGGCTGGCAGATAGCAGCAGCGTGGCAGGGAGGGCAGGGGGCAGCAGAAGTGTGTGCGCATTTAGGACAAGTCATTTTTATGACTTGCCCACGCATGCGCACACACGCAGTAGCCCCTTCCCTCCTCCTCCTCTCCTTGCACTCACACAGGCAGAGACCGGGGGAGCCGGGTCTCATTATGGGCAGTATTAGCCCTGCTCCATGTAGTCAGTGATTGGCCGGCGTAACGGTGTTGTCCTCTGTGTGGACGTCACCACGCCCTGGCGTAGACAGGACTGCTACAACACCAGAGTTACGAGGTGGCATGCGCTCCCCCTTCCTCTCGAAACAGCGCTGTTGCTAGCTGACCCTGCCTGTAGCGTTGCATTGAACCGTGTTTCAAGATTACAAATACTCTCCCAGGCCTGCTAATCAGAAAGATTGTCAAATCCTGTAGTGAAGCAGTACGAACCAGCAGGAGATTTATGGCTGAGTCGCCAAATGGTTAATTTTTGTTGGAATGGATGCTCCCTCTTCAGACAGTTTGTACGAATGCAGCTTTCATCTTGCATCGGCGATTTGAACTGTCTAGTTCCGTCATTAACAAGTATGAAGGGGAATATGTTTTTATCAGGCATTGTATCAGTTCTTTCAAGTTGCTAGCCGAGCCCTGCCTATTTATCTACGTCTCAAGGGCAAACACGGCTTCTTAAAATCCCTGATTCACCTGAGTCGATCCAAATCGGATTCAATATTACAATAGAGGTGAGATAGCTCTGGTTGCTTGCTGCTGCGCACAGAAGCACTGTACTGCTGCAGGTTGCTGTCCGGAGGAGTACTAGGACAGTGGGGCTATGACTACTTTGAACTCGGCGGGAGTTGGGCAGTTCAGAAGGTAAGGCCCAGGCAGGCATTTTTTAACTTAAGTAGGCCCGTTTATCCTTAGGGCCTTGTCGCATGGATTGATGTCGGGGTGGGGAGGGGGGCAGACAGTACATTGCCAAATAGTTTAGTTCAGTTCTGAGTTCAACAATCGCATATCTTTTCTTTGCCCTCCATAAATGGAATGAAACGTTTATTCAAACGCTGTATTATTTCTGTGCATTGTAAGAAATCTTTCACTCTGACTCTAATCAAACAATGGTGCATTTATGCAGGATGTTTCTCTGCAAGTATGAGATGTTGTATGGGCCCAAAGTTGTTTCTAATATATGTGCTTGATGTAGCAAGACCATTTGTTATATATGTATTTATTGGGATTTGATGTGCAATCACTTGTGTTAGGCTGATGAGATTGTCAATTTCGGTTACAAGTTACCTAATGGACCCTGGATGGTGGAAGAAAAATCCTTTATAGCAATGCAATGTTTCTCTGAGATGTCATGCAATCTAAAATGTACTTACTGTTGTGGAGTGCATTGAGAAGACATGTACGATCCTTTGTGAAGGGACTGATAGCAAGCCAAACATCGTTGGTCACTTGTGCGTAGGAAATATTTGAAAATCTAAAATTTAATTGTTCTCTTGTTGCATTTTGAAAGTTATGTATTGCATTTTTATGTGTTATTGCATACAAGGTCTTGCCTTTCCTTTCACACAGCATATTATGTAGGCATACAGTTCAGGGCTCTGCGTGAAATAGTTACGGGGGGCCCGATTCACAGAATGAACTTAAGACTAAATCCTAAACTTACTACTATTTGGTATTCACAGAATGCACTTACTACTTTCGGGATTCACAGAGTGAACTTACTACTTTCGGGATTCACAGAATAAACTTACTACTTTCGGTATTCACAGAATAGATTTAAGACTACTAACTCTAAGTCCGAAATCGGGGAGTAAATTCCGGCCCGGAGGCGGGGCTTACGGCCCAGAGGCAGGGCTTACGGCCCGGAGGCGGAGCTTACGGCCCGGAGGCGGAGCTTACGGCTAGGAGGTGGGGATTTTTGCCATGCTGAAATCTCCAACTCTGGGCCGGAAGCTCCGCCTCCGGTCCGTAAGCTCCGCCTCCGGGCCATAAGCTCCGCCTTCGGGCCGGAATTTACTCCCCGATTTCGGACTTAGAGTTAGTAGTCTTAAATCTATTCTGTGAATACCGAAAGTAGTAAGTTTATTCTGTGAATCCCGGAAGTAGTAAGTTCACTCTGTGAATCCCGAAAGTAGTAAGTGCATTCTGTGAATACCAAATAGTAGTAAGTTTAGGATTTAGTCTTAAGTTCATTCTGTGAATCGGGCCCAATGAATCCGCATTGCCAAGAAATGGTGAAATGTACTAAGAATATCTCTACCACCTATGCTGCCTTTAAAAACAGGAGAATACAGTAGATTTTCTGTTCATCATTCTCAGCTCTGCCTGTAAGTGCAGCTGTACGCAAGTCAGTAGTACTAAACCTCAGCAGTGTTAAGATCCCACACCACTAGCAGGAAACCTAAAGCTCTACTCATTTCATTGGCCAAGTTGCACCTTAGGGCACCTATGGCATATGCTTAAAAGCAATTATGACTATTTGGACACCATCTGTAGTTTATATCTCGCTTCTTCTAGACCTGTACACAGTGTTATTTATCTGTGTTGCTAACCAGTTCTGTGTCATCTTGTTTTATATGTGAGCACTTAAAGCACTCCAGTACTATTGGCTCATGTTCGTGCCATGGCAAGAGTGATGACAAACCGGCGCCCCAATTCCGTTGGATCGTGCAAAGAAAAATAAACAAGTGCTGTTCGTGTTTTCACAACTTTTTAAGTAATGCATCGTTTATATACTTGTGCATGCATTTTAGTGGTATGTGTTTATGTGTATAGGAGAGACTGTCTGAAAACACAAGTACTCCTATCGAGTGCTTGAAAAGAAAGAAAGAAAATAGTTCCACAAACCGGGAGCAGTGTAAGGAGACATATTTGGTCCATATGCTATGGGAGGGCCAAATACAAGAAGAGGGCATGATGCCCGCATGCTATAACTAATGGCATTAATTAAAATGAGAGTGATGCTGAAGTTTACCAATGGTAGGAGATGGTGTGAACACAACATGTCTCTATGAGACAGCGCATGCGCTGTCTAGCCGAGATCTAAAAAGGACCTATTCACTCCTACTGATCACTGCACGGTATGCTGCCACCACCATGCTTGCGCTGCTTAACTCTTGGTGAAAGCAGTAGCCTTCCACCACTATGAGGGTAGTACTTTGGACTCCGCCCCCAGTCCAACAAGACTGTAATCGGACAGGCCTATGTCATGACGCACACGCATGATTCTTGTTTTCCTATGACAACAAAAATCAGCATTAGGTATCCAGATATCAGTACAGTTTGGCACTCAGTGCAGGGGGGCACGCCCATTACCATGCAGATAACTTTTCTTTTCCAACACACCTATTGCAAATTAAGCCCAATTTAGATTGACATACTTGATTTTTGCACCAGCTATAACCTGGAGGGAAAAGGGACTGAAAACAGGAGTGTAACAAGTACAGCGATGGTGTGCAATCAAAACATGAGCTTCATCAGTTTTACCGCAATATTTAGGATGAATCACTAAATGGTGTTCAGAACTTGGAATATCCCTGATTTGTCTTGGTCTATGGTAGCAATAGGCCTGGGGTTCTCGCCTCCCCCCCTGAGCAGCGCTCTACATGATGCAGGCGGCTCCAGTGAAAACCCTGAGTTTGCTCATCTGTGGGTCTTAATACCTAAACCCCCTGAACAAGCTGTACCCCTGACAGCACAGGTGTGTGTGATCTGAAGGTCACATGCCTGAATCCCACTTTACCCAATTTAGCCTTCCATCCTCCTGAGGTGGCTCATAAATTTATCTGCTGTTTCCAGCGCTTAGTAACAGCAAAATTGGTATCAAGCGCTGTATGAGTAATAACTTACAGCTCCAAATGTGAAGGTAAGTCCTCCTTGATTCCATACATGAGCTAAACCTCATCAGGACATTTAGCTGTATATTGGGGGTCCTTTGTTTGCATGCAGGTGTTTGGGGTTCAGCAGGGTGGCAACTTTTCGGGACTTTGTTATTCGTATGCTAAATTTGGAACTGTTGGAGGTGGGCACTGTATGTGACTATGAGTGGAGGGGTAGCAAGATGGTAGCAAGTGATTACGCCCGATTCTTATCTTATCTTTTGGATCTTTTTTCCTGCTGAGAAGTGTAAAGGAGAGATATCTTTACATTCGAAAAAAACTTCCCAAAATTTGGAACTGTTGGAGGTGGGCACTGTATGTGACTATGAGTGGAGGGGTAGCAAGATGGTAGCAAGTGATTACGCCCGATTCTTATCTTATCTTTTGGATCTTTTTTCCTGCTGAGAAGTGTAAAGGAGAGATATCTTTACATTCGAAAAAAACTTCCCAAAATTTGGAACTGTTGGAGGTGGGCACTGTATGTGACTATGAGTGGAGGGGTAGCAAGATGGTAGCAAGTGATTACGCCCGATTCTTATCTTATCTTTTGGATCTTTTTTCCTGCTGAGAAGTGTAAAGGAGAGATATCTTTACATTCGAAAAAAACTTCCCAATAGCCAATACGGTTCAATTCAAAGGACCACTGACTACGAAATAGATTTTGAGAATTTATTACCATGCCAAAAATAACTGAATGTACAAGCACCTCAATACGAGGTTAAGGAAATAAATGGGCACTAATACAAACATAATCCTATGCAAGAGTCTCATCTCAAAATCAGAAGAACAGTTAGCTCTAGAAGCTTTAAGCACACAACTTCAATTCCAATCTGTATCCTGGAACTCATTAACCTAGGAAGGAAAAGTTAGACTATCACTAAGGTGACATCCCTACTTAACACCGTACCCAGGCAAGGGAGAAAAAGGTGTCAGTAGTGAGGACTTCCTTAGAAGTTCCCTCACTTGCATAAGTAGGTAGCCAAAGCTACGGAGCTCGTTCTAAGATGCTCCTACCCCTGTTCTATTTCTCCGTCCCCCTCTCCTCTGATCCGCCTCTCCTCCCTCGGGGCCCTATCCCTAATACAAAATTGCAAAACATTAAAACACGCCCAGATCACTCCCCTTAGGAGGGTCTTCCTTTTGTATTTTTCCACTGAAACTCTGACTTCGTCCACCAGTCGTTTGGATGTCCTTGGGACACAGGCACCTTCTCCGCTGAAAGTATCAAATCTGCATTCTTGTGCACTCCCATGCAGCTTCTCCAACCATCCTAACTCCTAAAACAAAGAGTTATTCTGCCTAACGAGATGTATGTTCTTGCACCTGAAGCAAGAAACATGGGAGCGAAGCAACCTTGCACACACACAAAATCCACTGTCTGATAAGGGGTGATACCCTGAAACCGGTCCCAGGATGCTTGTTTCTAGTCCATTGAGGAATTGTTGCAACAGTTCGGGCAAGACTGTTCCCATGAGGAACAGGGTCAAGACTGATTTGCATATGGTTGGGTCCAACCAAAAGAATGATGGATTAAACCCAGATTTTTTGCCCGGGGTGAGTGGTTGAAAAGTTTCAGCACTCTGTCCATCATCTTGTGTTTGCTATATTTGCCCTAAGAGACCAAGTGTATGCCAAGATGCGGGTCCCTTGCTCGCTGTGCCACTGGATTCAAACTAGCCTGGCTGATGAGGGATGATAGTGCTGCATATTCAAATCCGGGCGACGCCAGAAGTAACATGTTAAGACCGCTCACAGGCTAAGAAACCCAAATTATGAAAGGGATCTTCGATGGTGCAACAGACAATTTATAAATTGCACTAAAGGCCTCAATAAACAATTTTTATATCCATCCCCTTCACGGTGAACGGAATGTTATAAGAACTATAAAAATCACCAGATCAAGGCTAACGACGCCTGTGACCTAAGCAAATTCCATTCTGTCATATCTACAATTTGGGTCCTTTACAGATCGTTTTAAGTTATCCGGCACATTTTAAACTTGGACTTGAACAGGAAAGACAGAGGTGTATGCCCCTGATTTCCACGGGTAACTCTGTGCCCGTGATGTCCTCGTCTCCTCCTAATGGCAGCAGTAGTTGGTCCCAATTGTTCCAGTTTAAATCAGTATGTTTGTGAGAGTTACAAAAACTCAGTCTTGATAAAGATGGTTATATAAAGTGCCCATCGAAACGCGTCAACGCTTTACTAAAGGAACACAATCTGTGAAAAGACTGGGACCTTTGAGTGCTCATTATTTACATAGTATCGGGTCTCAGCCCTAAAATTAAGTAGTCACGGATGTGGGCCATTTCATAGTTCTTTTGTCTGTTGTATGTACTCTCCTTTTTTAATATGTTACCTGTTTTTAATATGAAATTGTATGCATTTTATGTTTTTATTAAGGAAACGATGTTCTGATCGAACACAAGTATTGACTACCCATATATTGTCAAGTTTATGCTTTTTTAAAAAAAACACCTGGATAAAATTGATGAATAAAGTGACATATTTTTGTGAAACAATCTTTGTCGACTCACAAGTGATGGTTTTGGGCGTGTAGTTATACTGTTCCCCCCATGAGCGATGTTAGCTTGAATGAGTGTGTGCTTGGTGTCTAGCATGACATACAGTGAACAGTATTAGCCTTAGAGTCCTTCCCAAAGGAACATTTTTGTTGATATGATGAGGGATGATACCCTGACACTGATCCCAGAATACTTGTTTCCGGTCCAGGGAAGACCTGGTCAAGCAGTCCGGTCTGGACTGTTCTCATGAGGCACAGGGCCAAGACTGATTTGCATATGGTTGGGTCCCAACTGGAGTGGCGTAGTGAGCAAAAGAATGATGGATTAAACACAGATCTTTTGACTGGTGGTGAGTGGTTGAAAAGTTACAGCACTTCGTCCATCATCTTATGTTTGCTATGTTTGCCCTAAGTGGCCAAGGGTATGCCCAGATGTCGGTCCCTTTCTCACTGTGCCAGTGGATTCAAGCTAGCCTGGTTGATCAGGGGTGATGTCCTGAAAGCCATGTCCAGGGAAGACATGGCTTGGCAGTTCGGGCTGGACTGTTCTCATGAGGAGCAGAGTCAAGACTGATTTGCATATGTCTGGGTCCAAACTGGGGTACATAGTGAGCAAAAGAACGATGGATTAAACCCAGATCTTTTGACTTGGGGTGAGTGGTTAAAAAGTTTCACCACTCCATTCACCATCTTGTTGTGTTTACAATTGCCAACACCTACGGTACTAATGACTTGTGCTCGGAGTACAGCCATTCTTTTCATTTATTTTAAACGGTTTTGCTGCATTAACCACTGTTCTTTACAGTTACTACCAACTTATCTTCATCAGTGTATCTCTTAGTGGGTCCATAACCCTTGTGTTTGGAGTTCAGTCCAATACTCCTAAGCTCCTATATGGGCTGCTTGTGGTATTCCAAGAGGTACTAGGAACATTGTAGGGCATGTTGCTCAGCAACAGCTCTTTTGTGTTTACATGCTTCCACTGTTTGTTTGCATGGTAACCTCTTGTTCCAGACATTTATCTGATGTATTGTTTTCCTGTCCCATATTTAACTCAGGTCAAACCTACATCTTTATACTTCTCTTCAAATTGTTTGGAATTTAAGATAAAGTTTCAAAATTTCTGAACAGCTTCCAATTTGGCTGATGCCATTAAGTGTGTGTCCAGCATGCCAAATAACAGATCAAAAGCTCTTGTACCCCAGACAGGCTTGGGTTGATCACAACATTGCCTGGCCTCTCAATCTTGCCCTTGGCATTAGGTGGGATAGCTGTAGGGTCCAGCTGTCCCTCCGCCAGGCTCCCAGAGCACCGTCTGTAAAGGCGGTACACATTTAATCAACCTGGTATGTTGCACTTCAACCATGGGCGTTCAGCATCACTTGCATGGTGAGGGCATTTCTAAAGGCAGATAACTGGCAGCTCTTGTGCACTCAAACAAACTATGCAGGAAGGAAAGGGAAATGTACCAACTTTCTAACACTTCAAATAGTTTCTCAAGTGGAGATGTTGACTTTTCTCAACATTTAGAAGAACAGGCACTTGTGTCTGAGTTCCAGGCATGGGATGTACAGTATGAAGGTCGAGGAAATGTCTGCGTAAAGTCAACAAATGGCTAATAACATCTGAGCAAAGAGGTTGCTAGACAATCTGAGGAGCCAGAAGGTGCATTTAACTTGATGGAAATTAGTTTCACACCCTTGAATAAATCAATTATTTTTAATTATTATGTGAAGAGGTATTGTGATGAAGGCTTGCAGTGTGAAATGAATAAAAAATTGTCAACTCTGGGGCACTTAGAAACAGCATTGAGGCAACAGCAAGGACTTTACGAAGCATCGATAGATATATACATGTGTACACTATTGATTAGAACTAGTCTTAACATCTGAAAAAACACAGGGGCATATTTTAAATGGGATATCGCCACTAGGATGTAACTTTTAGTGACGTTTTGTTGGCGATATCTAATTCTCTAATTTACAAGGCGGCGTTTAGCCACTTAACCTGGCTTAACGCCACCTTGTAAATAAGGCCTCTTTTCACACTTCACTTAGCGTGTAAGGGGAGGGCAATGGGTGTTGCAGTGGGGGTTCCACCGCAGCACCCATTGCTTTTTTACGCTGCCCCAGATTTACAAGGATGTGGCAGTGCCAAAAACTAAGACCAGGTAAAATTTGGTTTTAGGATGGCACTACAAGGAGAAATGATTAATTTCTCCTCGTATTTTACTCTTACTATGTGTGCTGCATTCTGCAGCACACATAGAAACAGCGAATCACCTTTACAGATTGTTTATATGCAGGAAGGTGTCCCTTCCTACACATAAACAATCGACCCTGCAGCACAGACACCGTTGCAATATGATGCTAGTGTGCCCTGCAGTGGTGATAGGCAGCTTTTTTAGCTCCAGCGCTAGGGGAAACACAGGGGTGTGCTGTATTTTGGCAAATATGGCACACCACAGCGTTTAAATAATGTCAGAGTATGGCGTTAACAATTTTGGAGTAATGCCAAGCTCCAATATTTTATTGTAAATGTCCCCCACAGTGTCTTCATTAGAGACGTCATCAAGGTGGAGAGGTGGATGATTCTTTACAGAGAAAGGCCATGAAACAAACTAACTAATGTACTCTAGTAACTAATTTAATCTAGTAAGTAAGCAAATAGATTTTTGAAAATGTTTTTTGTTTAAAGTGAGTAGCCCCATAACTATGTGTAAGAGTCCCATTCCCCATGTTGTTACAGAAAATATCAAATATACAAAATATATAGTAATGTTTACAGCATAAGCTACCCAAGAAGAACAGGAGCCTATCCAGGGTAGGAACTAAAAGAAAGACCAATCATTCCAAAAGCTTTCTGAATGATGGTGTTTCCAATGCACCAATGTGTGTAAGGTACTGGTGACAGAGATAAAAGTAGTGCATACAGAAGAGGCCCACAAGCATTGTCCAGGAACTGCTATGACCCCAACAACAACAAGCATTGGCATAGCCAATAGGTCTCGCCTTTCCTAGAGTTTATTTTATCTTTGCTTTACAGTAGTGAGGGTGCATAGTAAGTGTAGATCGTTTGTGTTTTTGATAATAAAATAGCCTTTAATGGTTTGCTGAATAATTGAAGCATGATGGTATACACTTGTGAAATGTAATGTAACTCTGTAAAGCAAATACATAAAACCATTCTGGAATCTTGAATCGTCTCCTAAGTACCACTAACTCATTGTGCTTATGGACTTTCAACTATATTTGTGCAAAAGAAATTACAAACATAGCTGGAAAAAGACAAAACCGGGAGAAGCTAGTGAGATAATATGGAGTCCTTTTTGGAGAGGATGAGGCATAAAGGCCAGAGCTGGCAACTATGGAGTTGGGAAAGCAGGTTCTAGTTTCAGCTTCGGCTTAACATCCGCGATTTTGGGCAAATCACTTAATCTTGCTGAGCTTACAAAAATGAATGCATCAGCGGCTGGAAGAGGCCTGGCTGGGCCAGGTCATTTTTCTGGCGCATTGGACATCTACGGACTTTTATCCTGACTATTAGGCCCATGGACTGAGATCTAGGAACTGGGGTACGAGGCCATTACATTATATTGTTGTGCAAACAAATCTTGTTAGAGAAAAATGGCACAGAAACCATCAACCAAAAGGAAATCACTAACAGGCCAAGGAGGGTGGGGACTTTGGATGCTTTTCTTTTAAGGGCAGAGTCAGCCCTTATCCATGAAATCGCTCTTACCGAGCGTAGACTGTCACTAGAACCACAACCCCCTTCAAGACAGCCCACGTAGACCACTCTAACTCTGACCCCAGTTCTCCCTTGATTATTGCACCGCCCAATCAGGTCTCTGCACCAGACGATGCCCCAAAGATAGGTGACACAGCCACTAGACCTAAAGTATTTACCAGAGGCCTTAAAAGCTAAATCAGACAGGGGGGTAGTCCCTTGTCCCTGTCCAAAAAAAGAAAAGATCAGGATTCCAATAAGCCACCATATCCTATAACAAAAAGAGGGCGCAGAAGCATAATAAGGGAGGGTGAGGAGGAAGGAAACCGTCAAGTGACCGACACCGTTACTACTGCTAAAGAGTTTCCCCCATTATCGCTACCTCCCCTGCAGATTAATGACCATTGTAGCACTAAGATCGCCCAGCCTAATAGGCCCAATAGCTGTCTAAACGACCAGCCCTGAGCCCTCGATCCTGGCCTAGTGTTAGCACCCCATACTGCCCCATTGGATTCCCAACTCAACAACTGCAACAGGGTAGCAATGGGGAGGCCAAATGATACAGTACATACCCAAAGCACCATCCAAGAACGGCCGTTGAATATTAAAAAAGCACCACCCCCTAATAGGCTTAATTATGGATGTAGGGAGGAAGCACAGCCACAAAGCAGTCAAGGACAACATAACAAGCCAGCGAGAGAAGCAACAGGTGTTAATATATTACATCTACCCCTGTTGTGTGTCGATTTAGATACAGTATATAGGTTTCCCGATTTATGCCCTTATATATGCACAATTCGCATTGCCCTTATTTAGGCATAGAAATCCTACCCTTATTTAGGCATTATCCAGGCTAACCAAATACAGGCATGGCCACCTACATCCGTCCATCCACGTCACAACGAGTTCTTGGAAAACCAGACTCTTAAGCCTTTAAGACTTCCACTTGCTTGGATTATTATAATAATAATAATCCACATTTGTAAAGCGCACAATCACCCGTAAGGGTCTCTAGGCGCTGGGGGCCGTCGGGAAGATTAAGCAAGCTATTGCCCAGAGTCACATGGTGCTGGGCTAATCTGCCGCCGGTGCCGGGGATCGAACCGTGATCCCCAGATTCCGGAGTCAGTCTCCCTAGCCGCGGCGCCACACCTCTACCCTTATTGATTTCTCCAAGAACTCATTTATTATGCATGAACATCTATTCCTTAGGGGTTCATTCATGACGTTCCTCTGCCCGACTTTTACATCAATACTGGCATTCCTAAACACCTTCAAGGTATAAATATACCCTTACTTGCCATGGCAAGTCACGGCTGCATACTTGCACGGCTCTCCATGGCAAGTTCGGAAGGCAGTCGAGTCCCCGCCTGATGCACTGACCAGACGCTGTTATCCTCCTCGCAGAGAATCCAGCACCAGTGTTTCTGATTCCCCTTGCGGGGTGTTAGAGATAGAGACCCGGAAAGCGATTCCAACCTCTCTTATTCTAAGGTACGGAGCAGACTAGAACCTAAAGGGACTTGTGGCAAATCTTGGCAATACCAATCCTAACTATAGCTAAACTAGACTATAGAAAAACAGCACCTACTTCTTACCTCGTACTACACATAGGTTAGGTACACTGGGGTAGAACTAGCTAGAAGCACCAGATGAGTATTCACATTTTAGCCTGTGTTATTTATGTATGTCTTTTTATGAATATATGTCATAGCTACAAACCATGCTATTGCAGTATTATTTTATAATACTGCTAACGCTGTACGTATTATAATTTGCATTCTGTCTTACAATTGTAGCAGTTCATATTTCTTGCACAAGAAATAAGACTGTTCAATAAACCCTATTTATTGAAACGCCCGTCTACCTATTTCTGTGTAAACTCTGTAGAAACGAAGCATGCACAATTGACTGAGTGAAACTGTTATCTATTATTTCCACGATTCTGAGACTGTTCCGATTCTAAGGGAAACAAAGTTGTCATATTTATGAGATTGTCAGAAACTAATCCCTTCTTGTTTATTCGAGAAGTTTCTAGTGACCTCCGAGTTAGCTGGCACACGCAAGTAATTACGTTTAATGTATTCAATAGAGGCATACTGACCTCAGCCCTATGCCACAACTATAGTGTATATTATTCCAATGCGCCGAGCTTATCAGGGCTATAGGAACTACACTACATGGAGCCCAACGGTTTGGTAAGTCACTAATTTAACGCTAGATACTGATGTAACTCAGTCGTGCTTTTCTCAGAGACCCCTACTCATAAAACTCCATAAGACGTCTGGAGTGGGTAGGGATAATATCCGCCATAGCTGAGTAGGACGAAAATCCTATGTATTAGCTTTTTAGTTTGTTCAACGTTGAAGGATACAGTGTTCCAAAATATTTTTGCGCCTAATCTTTGTTCCCTTGAAACTTGCTCTGCAACTTTCATTAAACAATGTCTAATAACAAGACTAACACCGGAACAAGTGGAGCTGTACCCGACCATGTTACAGCAGCTTTTGATTATACAGGTTTCATGAAACCGATGAAAATGCGATAATCATTGCCCCAAATTTAAGGAGAGCCATCACTCTAAAGCTTATAAAACATGGCCTAACACCAAGAGGTGGTAGAGCAGTTTTTGTGATAGAGGCACATGAATCTTACCAGACAGAGGTATTCTACTCATGGATAGTATTCCCTGAATCACATCCAGTAACTAAAATGTTTCACTTCTGCAAAGAAGATGAACCATCTGAGGAATATATTCCACTATCACACAAAAGAGGGGGGGACCTAGGAGCTAATAAAGGTCCAGTGTCCATGCTCCTAATGCATACGTCTATACCAATGAAAGGACACAGTTCCTAAAGTGGGGTGCAAAAAGTCACCCACACTTAAGGGTGCAAGAAAAGTCACCCATACATTTAGAAAGAAAAAAGTACAAAGGAAAGAAAGGAAAATCTTAGGTAAGGATACCCACTGGTGAGGGGAAAGAAACCTTTGTCCTCTGTTGCCCTCACACACCCCAAGGGATGTCATGCTTCATCATCGGGCAGTTGCTCCTCGTAGGGCCGGCGCTGCAATTCCCTACGGGCCCCCGAAGGGACACTTTGTCGGAGATCTTTTGTAGGACTGCCGGATGGTGCATGGGGGTGTGCGGGGAGTGGGTTCAATGAGGGTAAAAAATAAAAGGAAGTGCGTGCAAAAATGAGATAAAAAGGGTCAACATGCAGCGACATTGTAACTGTTGTACCCTATGCAGTCCGAAAACCGCAGAAATAAAATTGCCCCAAAGGCACACTATGCCTGGGTGACAAAAGGTCATAGGTCGACATGTTTCGCGCTTGTGTCGCCCATATAGGGTCGTTTGCGCTTCTTCAGGACCAAAGTAATTCAAATAAGTGAAGTGCACGTGAATAATGTCTATAAAATAAAATACCCTCTGTCTCAATCAGGGTGGAACAGCAATATGTTTACCCTCAATGTGGCAACGGCTGTATGTTGGAGACCACTCGTGATTGAATACCTAGAAAAGAAAAAACAAGATGAACCACAAAATTGGACACCATCCCCTAATCCCCTTGCCATGCGCGTTTAACATTCCAGATCGCTTAGCGCTAATAATGAATAATTATCTATAGTTATCTCCTCCACACCTCTCCCATCATTTTGGAAAGTTGGTCAAAAAAAGAGAGGGGGGGCGTGTTTATACACTGTAATACTAGTGTGGGGGGTGCCAAATATAAATACAAGGTGCTAACATACAGCACTAGTAAATTATACATATGCAAATGTTCAGGTTTAAGGACTCCCTGTATCGATGTGACTGGTGCTCGTGTGCCTGGGAGAAAATTAAGGGAAATTATAAAATAGTAAGGTCCCTCGGCCGAGCCGCCGTACAACATCTATCACACAAAAGAGGGGGGGACCTAGGAGCTAATAAAGGTCCAGTGTCCATGCTCCTAATGCATACGTGTATACCAATGAAAGGACACAGTTCCTAAAGTGGGGTGCAAAAAGTCACCCACACTTACCTAAGATTTTCCTTTCTTTCCTTTGTACTTTTTTCTTTCTAAATGTATGGGTGACTTTTCTTGCACCCTTAAGTGTGGGTGACTTTTTGCACCCCACTTTAGGAACTGTGTCCTTTCATTGGTATATACGAATATATTCCACTCACATACCAGGAGCATGATCTCTGGTTTAAAGGCGCCCTAAAACATTACAATTACATTACCAGGCTCGGTCCACTAGGTAGACCAGGAGGGACATGGCCGATTTTAGCGGGCTATACACCTCATCCTGACATTGATGCATTGTCAGACGTAGAATTACTCAATCAGATACAAAGATTAGTAGAATTACACAGTTAAACCACAACTGTCTGAAGGTCCTGAGAAGGACTCTATTAAACACAATTCTACCTCTTTTAAAAAGAAGTGGAAAAATAGCACACAACATTCAAAAGAGAAATGTTCTCAATCCTGAGGTAGGTTTCCTCAAAAGGAGCCCGCTGAAAGGAGGTATAACCTCAGGACTAGGGATAATTTGAGAAAACCTGATAGGTATCAAGATACTGATACAAGTTCCTCTCGTACCTTTCAGATATCACACAGACATTCGAAAGAAGAGGATGGTCAGAACTAATAGAAGAACGCACGTTCAGAAAAACAAACCAAAACCTCAATTCTCCAAGACGAAGGTAGCAGGTCTGAAGATCAGACATGCCGAGAATTCTGAGAACACAATTCAAGAACGTAGAATGGGCTCCGACAATGTTGGATAGTGCAGCAGAAGTAACAATAGTTCGCCAGAACCTGAAGGGACTTCTGGAGACAGTGGACTTGAATGAAGACAATCAAGTTGAGACTGTAGACACCAGGGTTAGTTCTCCACATAGGTTATATGAAATAACACTGCGGATGGAGGGAGACATACCAAGGAAAGTGAAAGCACTCATTTGGAGGCATCTTTCAAAGGGTTATGACATACTTCCTGCAGAACGGGACTGGCCACCAGAATTTGTCAGGTAGTGCCCACATGGCAAAGACATCATTATGGCAGCCTTCTCCAACCATGTTCCAGTACATTTAAAATATACTTATGCCAGGAAATGGGGTGTTGCCAAAGCCCCAGCATTATACAAAATTCATGTAGGATGGGTATGAGGACTCGCCTCACCACAAGATCCAGTTAAGAAATCAACCAACTGCGCAAAGGCAGAACCCGATTAAGCCAGAAGCTAAAAAACAGTCAATGAACAATCCTATGTTTCCTGTTTCCAAACCTGACAATACATATCGTCTAGTTTTGGATTACAGACATCTAGAGCCAGATGTATCAAAGAGCTTTACCCATTCTGTGTCTATGGGAAAATGTGTTCATACATATGGCTCTTGTTGTAAAACATTTGCAGTGCAAAATGCACACAGTACAGCATTAATGAATAACATTGTGCGTAAAAAATATAAAACCACATTAGATATTTCTAAAAGTTTCTTTTGTCAAAACATAGCACCTGAAAGCAGGTATTTGACAGCTTTCTCAATAATGGGGACCCATCGCCAATGTTGTCGACTCCCACAGGGCTTCAAGAACAGCCCGGGGTTATTCTCAGCAAGGGTAACAGAGTTACTACAAATTTATGATGACGAGGCGTTGTCATATGTCGATTATATCTATCTGACAGACAATAACCTGGCCAGGCAATTGAACAGGGTGAACACCATTATACTGGGCTTTGCCTCTGAGGGTTATAAATTCAAAATCACGAATTGCCCATCTCCTTTTCCTAGGATATGAACTATCGAGCAAAGACAAATGCCTTGCAGCCAACTTTTTAGAAAAGTGTGCGCTGCTCCACACTGAAAAACTTACAGTTGATTCTATGTTTCCTGAATTTTGGAAGAACATACATTCTAAATTACGCAGAAAGGGTTAAACCTCTCTACGAAGTAATGAAACCTGATTTTAAAATCACACATTAGACACAGGAACTCACAGATATCCTGCGTTACTTCAAGCTGACATGTTAGCAACAAAACACTTACAAACAAGCATAAACATACGCAACTTAGTGATCCGAATCATTCCGGGTCAATGCGATTTCACCTACTTAACTTTTAATGGAGGTAAAATAGTACCAATTGCATACAAATCACATTTGTATACACAAGCAGAAATGAAATTCACATCAACAGAAAAAATTCTGACAGCAGTTCAAACCGCTGCAGCAAAAGAAAGAGCCCTAGCACAGGGGAAACGCATTATGGTCATAACCCCTGTACCAGCCTGTGAGGCAGTTCCAAAAGCGAGCATTCCGAATGCAAAACCTTTAGATCCGAGATGGATACAATGGGTTAATTCACTTGCTGCAACTGATGTTGATTATGTTTTTGATCCTTATTTGAAAATACAAGCATTCCTGCAATACGAACATGAATGTCCTCTGCCTACCGAGATTCTCCCTCTTGATCAGTACGTATTTATAATTTATACTGACGGATCTGCACAACCCGCTACAGGGGGGGTAAGCAAGCTTATAGTGCAGCATGCCCGTTCGTTAAAGGTCGTATGCTTGATGGCAAATTCAGACCAATGGTCACAAAAACACAATCTCTAGGAGATTGTACAGCTCAGCGAGCTGAACTACAAGCATTGAAAATGGCACTTGAAAATACGGATTGCGAATTCCCCACACTCATAGTGTGCGATTCTTTTTACTGTGTTCAATCATATAATCAATATTTACAGAATTGGCTTCAAAATGGTTTCAAAAAGGCAAAAGGTGGCACAATCAAGCACAAAACGCTTAGGGAACAAGTAGTTCAGTTGCGAAACGGACTACAAAACACTCACGTGATACACATGCTGAGTCATCATCGTGATGGCGTTCACGTTGAAGGGAATTCATTGGCTGATGAAGCCACAAAGGGGGCTGTGCAAACGGCTTCGGTAGCTGCAATCACTTGTTCAAAAACGAAAATAGACAGTGAGATAATACTGGCTGTCAATGCTTCAAGCAAAAGCAGCAGTGCAGCGTTACCTAAAAAGTTTCCACTCAAATACTCATATATAATTGATGCGAACAACGTTCCGTTTGCTCGAATCCCTGGAGTGGGGGATAGGGTAATTCCAAACATGGAACGAAGAGCAGCTTTGATTTATGAAGCACATCTGGGAGAGGGTCTAACACATCAAGGAATCTCTAAAACATGATTAACATTAAAGGAGATGTACTGGTGGCCAGGAATGAATACACTGATTCACATTTTCATCAATAACTGCATAGACTGCAATAGAGATCGCAGTACAGAACGCCACCATACACCTGACTACAACATAGCCAGCCCAGTTCAGACACCATTGTTAGACAGATTAGACTATCCACATGCAGGCGTCCTTATGGACAAATGCAGTCCCACAAACACTAAATCAAGGTTCCCATGGATGTGGGCTCAGCGCTCGGCTGACGCTCGAACTGTTACAAAATATTTGCGAGTCTTTATCGGCATATACTAAATAGGCACACTACACTCTGACCAGGGCCCTGCGTTTAGCTACCGAGCTTACAAAGAAGCCATGGCCAGTTTGGGAGTAGCATTGCGGTATTCTTCTCCATTCCATCCTGAGGGAAATGATATTGTGGAAAGAAAAAACTGGGACATAAAGCAGTCTATAACAGCTAGGGTATTAGGTTTGGGTGATGAGTGGGTCAAACATCTTTATGGGGTCCAACACTCAATAAATAATTTGCCAAGAAGTTCTCTAGGGGGTGTCACTCCATATAAGGTCCTATTTGGGACTAGAATGTTGGTACCAGACCTTGACATGAAAGGCACAGTGGGGGAAAATAAAGAGTTTGATATCAAAGATCGTTTGGCTGTTTTACAGGAGTTAAATGAACTAAGATTGAAACAAAGCAACGTGTTCCTGTAGCCAACCACCACTGGGCAAAAACCAGCCAGCCCAGCAAGGTCTGTCTGGATCCCAAAGCTTGGTGATCTAGTCAGAGAAAAGATTGCAGAAAAGAAGGAATTTGGGCCTTCTTACAGACAACCAGTACCTGTCCTAGCAATCCACGGATCAAGAACAGTACTTTTGCCGCCTCTTGCTGGTAAAAAGGAGAAAAGATTCGTGTCCATCGACCTGATCAAACCACACTATGTGGCCGATACTAAGCAATAAGCCAAGTGGACTCCGACAATGTAGCAGATGCACTCCTCTAGCTACAATCCAAGAGGTTCAAACTGAGAGACTCATCACCTTTGAAGATTCTGCAGTGAGAAATGAAGGACTAAGCAATAATGCTATGGAACTCGTTCTTCTTGAAACACAATTAACAGTTTATCCTGATACACCTATCTACAACGAAGTAGCAAGTGATCAACTGGTTCCAGCGATTTCAACGAATCCTGATGCAATACCAACCTTTGACAGAACTGCCTCTGGCTATTTCATTAACTTTTATATGTTTTCTGAGGATCCCAGCGAACCTGAAACGACGCCAGCTCAAAGAACTTTCAAACAACAAGCAACAGATTTTTTCCATCTCCTGAAAAACACTTATCTGGTTTCACCATTGATTGAACTATGGATTGTTTTGGGAATATTCTTCTTTCTACTTTGGTTAGCTCTGGTAATAATTCTGGGTATGCTGATAAATGGAAGATATATTCAAATAGACACAGCAAGTAAAAGAGTGAACTTACTTCTCCAGCCACACAAATCATCCCATCGTGAAGCAAGAGACTTGTCAGCAGTGAACATCACAGCCGTTCCTATACCAGATGGTATAGTTTGGGACAAAACCGAATATGAAAATGTTGGCCCGTCGGAACTCTTGAAGAATCCACACTTATTTAAAATTTCATTAAGTGACTTTATTACCTCTAGTACCTTTTCTGATTATTGGGACTTCAAGACTGTTAAGAACATGATGTCTGATCTAGAAATGTCTGCAGTATTCCCAAATCATGAATATTTAGAGGGTTCATCAGACTATGAACAAATGTATTGTTATAACCACTATAGCTACATTTATTGCATAAAACTGCAGCACCTAGAAATGTATTTATGTATAACCAATGGGAACATTGTCCTACACCTCCAAAGGGTAGCTCAGAAACTTTTGCAAAGAAATTTCCATATTTTTCAGGGTTCAACTTGTCAAATCCAGAAACGTTTTTCTTTAAAAATGTGAACAAGACAAGAACGAAAAATATGTCAACCAATACAAAACAGATTTATTCTGCAGCCTTTATTGCCCAACTGTCTAGACAGGGTTTTGACTTTTGGAAAGACAACATTGAGACAAAATCTGTCTGGGGTACAAAAGATTGGCAAGTGCAGGGGGTAGAAGCTTTGTTTAGAGCCTGTATCATCCCTGAGCAAATTATGTTTTTGAATGACACTGTCCAACAAATTTCTTGCCTTGGGATAGCCAAGATCAAATACATGAACACTCCGTCCATACCTGCACCTGCAGATCAGATCCAGATTGGAAAAAATGGTTGCTCTGGCCCACAGACACATCAACTGTCAAGATTGATTCCTGAACAAAACACAGGGTTTCACTATCAATAGGCCAGGCCCACGCTATGTTCAAAAACAGCATCCAGGGGTAGTAACAACATACAGTGTAGGAAAACTTTGCCTTGATTGGCTACATAAAGCTACACTAGAGTATGTGAAACAACACTTAACTTTACTTCAAGAAGGCGCAGACCTTAGGTAATTCTTGCTAGGTCCAAGAAGACCGCGTCAAAAAAGTTTCATATATGCCGGTATCTACGCTGCTTATAATGAAATATGGAAGGTTACCCAAGCAGAAACTGCAGATAGAATACGAGAAATTGATTGTATTCATTTAGAGAAATCTCTCGCTGTAGTAGACAATGAGTTAACAACTCTGTCGTCCAGGATATATTCATTGGACAGCATTGTATCCTCTGCCATAGACATTATGGAACAAGACTTGGTCATTTTGCAACATGGTCAGTCTCAACCATGTTCTATCATGCTATTAGGCTGGACGCTACAAAACCTGCATGCAGGCTATGTGCCTTGGCGTTTAATCAACACTACGTCACTGTTATCAGAATTCAATCCCACTGATAAACAGATCAAACTAGCGCAAAGGAGAGCAGACTATACGGTGCTGACCATTGAAAAACTGGAAAAATTACCATTCACTGTGGCAGAAAAACCAGCTACTGAGGGGATCATACATTGTAAAATTACTCTGCCTGTTACAACTTTCCATTTTCAATATTGCCTAAAACATATACCAGCAGGCAAATATGAAAGGTTGGGTAAAGGACACATCAAGAAATCCTGGGATTTACCTTACTTACACAGATTTTGGAGTGGGAGGCGTAAAGTGGTTCTTAGCGGTACAAACTGTGAAAACGCACTAAGCGGTTCTCTCCTATGCCAGGGTATTAATTTACACAGGGCGTGTGATGGTTCCACTACAAACTTATCTTGCCACCTGCAAGGTTCACCAGCTGTAGTGATTAATCCAATTTTTGGCCAACTTTCGAATGGAAGTTACATTATGTTGAATGATCACAGCTGCTGTGGCATGTTGCCAGGTATCTCATATCTAGTTACGGTTATATCCAGGGTCACTTGCTGTATGCAAGTCTTGTTCCTTCAGATTGAGACAGCCAGGGAGTCGCCTTTATGTCCTTCACTGAACATCTCTTCTATACGAATTCATACTCTAAGCAGAATGAAAGCCATTCTTTTACAACAAACAGTGCCTCTGACCTCAGCCAAAGAAACCTATAATCTACAAGTCGCAAGGACTTCAGCCAAGATACAAGCCCTTTTGAATACAAACTGCCCTATACATTTCTCAGAAATGTTGGAACGTATCTTAAACATGTCTGATACGAGCGGTATGGTACATGTATTTAAGAACGTGTGTTCAGGACTGTTAGCACCTTTTCAAGCAGTCCTCGGAATAATTCCCGACTTCATGCACTCTGTGTTTGACGGACTGCCACTACTTTTAGCACTCGTTGCAGGGATCCTGTTTTTGCTCCTACTTCTACGAGATGGCAAGCCAAATCACCAGTGTCACTCCAAGCACCATAGAGAGAGCTCTACTGGGATGAAGTGTTGAGAGCTCATCGTCTAAATTGTAGGTTTACCTCATCTACGAGAATTAAATACCACATGGCTTCTGTCATTCAGACCAATCTGGCAAGATTGCATCTTACCTGTTCTAGGCTGCCTGCTTTGCGGTGAAAAAATGCATGCTAGACATCTGTCTAACACTTCCATCAGCCATGCCTACGGATATTGATACTCTGCTGGACCCGGTAACGGCCCATGCTGTGTGTTGTCCCGAGCGGCTACCAATCCTGATGACGGCATTCATTGAGATCTCAGAGAAGCAAATTGCTACTGCTGAGTTACGAGAGGAAATAACAGGCACGCAGGTAACATCCAATACAAACATTGCTGATGCGACTAATGCTGAAGGCGATACTTCTAATCTATGTGCGGTTAGTCTTCTAAACGAGGTAATCCAGCTTTCACCTACAACGGTGGATGACTTTTTGTCTACAAGATTAGAAGATTTCATGTTTTCTCCATCCCCATACACTGACTTTCGATTTGGCACACAGTATACCGGGAAGACTCTGAATTTGGCCTTCATTTTTCAAAACAAAGACTAAACTTAGAACTTTTTCCTATGCTTAATTTTTTTTCTCCAAAATTCGTATTTTTCTTTTTTTTTTTGGCAAAGTAATATGCTTACAGTAGAACTATTCATAGAGAACAGAATTCTTTGAAACACTTCCAGAGACAATATGTCACCTTGTCAATAACAGTTATTTTATGTAAATTGCCATTAAATGATGTTGGCTTTTTTCTTCTGTATTTATGAGCCATTTCATCATGTTTATATATGTATGTTCATTCATTTAGCATTCACAGTAAATATATGCTTGGAATGAAACATTGCTTTAATATGTACAGCACCATTGCAGTTTCATGCATAAGCAACAATTTTAATGCATTTTGATAAATGTGTTTAGACATGTTTTTAGCAATTCATGTGTAGCTATATTTGAGACATGTTTAGAATTTAGTAATGTCGTTCATACGAAACTGGAGTGGGTGTTGTGTGTCGATTTAGATACCGTATATAGGTTTCCTGATTTATGCCCTTATATATGCACAATTCGCATTGCCCTTATTTAGGCATAGAAATCATACCCTTATTTAGGTATTATCCATGCTAACCAAATACAGGCATGGCCACCTACATCCGTCCATCCACGTCACAACGAGTTCTTGAAAAACAGAATCTTAAGCCTTTAAGACTTCCCCTTGCCTGGATTTTTGATTTCTCCACGAACTCATTTATTATACATAAACATCTATTCCTTAGGGGTTCATTCATGACGTTCCTCTGCCCGACTTTTACATCAATACTGGCATTCCTAAACACCTTCAAGGTATAAATATACCCTCACTTGCCATGGCAAGTCATGGCTGAATACTTGCACAGCTCGCCACGGCAAGTTCGGAAGGAAGTCGAGTCCCCGCCTGACGCACTGACCAGACACTGTCATCCTCCTCGCAGAGAATCCAGCTCCGGTGTTTCTGACTCCCCTTGCGGGGTGTTAGAGATCGAGACCTGGAAAGAGATTCCAATCTCTCATTCTAAGGTATGGAGCAGAATAGAACCTAGAGGGACTTTTGGCAAATCTTGGCAACACTAATCCTAACTATAGCTAAACTAGACTATAGAAAAAACATCACCTACTTCTTACCTCGTACTACACTTAGGTTAGGTACGCTGGGGTAGAACTAGCTAGAAGCACCCAATGAGTATTCACATTTTAGCCTGTGTTATTTATGTATGCATTTTTATGAATATATGTCATAGCTACAAACCATGCTATTGCAGTAATATTTTATCTTACTGCTAACGCTATACGTATTATACTTCGCATTCTGTCTTACGATTGTAGCAGTTCATATCTCTTGCACGAGAAATAAGACTGTTTAATAAACCCTTTTTATTGAAACGTATGTCTACCTATTTCTGTGTAAGCTCTGTAGAAACGAAGCATGCACGATTGACTGAGTGAAACTGTTATCTATTGTTTCCATGAATCTGAGACTGTTCCGATTCTAAGGGAAATAAAGTTGTCATGTTTATGCGGTTGTCAGAAACGAATCCCTTCTTGTTTATTCGAGAAGTTTCTGAGTTAGCTAGCACACACAATTAATTAAGTTTAATGTACTCGATAGAGGCATACTGACCTCAGTCCTATGCCACACCTATATTGTATATTATTCCAATGCGCTGAGACTATCAGGGATATAGGAACTATAGTGTTGGCTAATCTCACTACACTGCCATATGGAGCAATGGAACATTGGACCAATGTGAAAAATAAATCACTATACGAGATAAGAGTAAGGACACGTCTATCAAATCCCCTTTTCACAGAGTTTAAAATGGTGAGACAGGTCAGTTGGATAGGGAGATTAAAAAAAATCTCTAGAAGGCAACTCTGTAGTGTTATCATTTGGGTCACCAGATCTGGTTCAAGAAATACTAGAAAGGGCGGGTAACTGGTTCATATAGAAAACGGGGATTAGTATCCTACCTCTTGGTTACTTTTACAAACCACACTGCCTTACACAGTCTTCGCTAGGGGAGAACCCGGGGGGGGGGGAGAGACAGCATAGATATGCCATCCCTTTGAATAATTACTATGACGTTTTCAACCCCTTGGATGATAATGACTGACTCTTCTCATTAAATGGAGGACCAGCAGTGGATGTAGGCATCATAAGGGACAACACGATTGTAACAACATTTAATGATCATCTTGAAGTTCAGGAGACCCCTGATCCCAAGTCCTCCCACAGGATAATTGTAAGGGAACCCCCTGAGAAATGTACCACTGGCAGCCTTTACATACGGCAAAGGCATAATTTTAACACTGATTCCAATACATTTATCACAGATCATTTGAGCATCGATAACGAATCAATCTTTGGGCCCCACGGCAGTAGTCATATTGCTGAACTAGTTATAAGTAATCTGCACTCGACTGCAAATACTGATGTGTTAACTGAAAATACCAATAGTACAACTACGATTACGCCCTTGTTGCAACATCATCTAATTCCATGCCCGATTGACTCAATCAGTGATAATGATCTTCCATGTAATGTAGATACCCATGGGTGTGTAGCCAGAGCTACAAATTAGGTAAAGAACAGTCTAACATTAATATCCTGGAACCTGGTGGAATTCATTCTAAACTTCAAGATCGAGACTGGCTCTCCTACATAGGGAAAATTATATCTGTGTCTTTCAAGAGACCTGGGCCGTAGATAGGGTGCATATAAACGGCTATACCACTTATAGTGTGGAAGCTAACCCACCCAAATCAACGGGTAGGGCCAGTGGTGGGCAGCTAATTCTTTAAAAAAATATCCTAGCCTGCAAGTATAAGCAATTATCAATTAATTCACAAGATGTTATGGGGATTCAGCTTGTCTTCCCGACCGGCTTAATTTTGACCTTGTTTAATATTTATGCTAGGTCAGAATCATATAGCAGCGAATCTTCTGTACTTTCACTGCTAGATGATTTGGTGGGAGTACATCAATCTAATTCTAAAATTATAGTTGAGGGGGATTTTAACACTGCATTTGAACCCTCTTTCCTACTGAGCACTTTGCTCGAGGAAGAGGATGAGTTATGTGGTATTCCTAATCTGGTTGCTGGCGAACATGGCCAACGTCTATCAAACGTCTCCTTGCAGATTGCTTCTTTAATCACAGGTAGGAGCCTGAGGGTTTGTAATGGGAGAACTGCATCTGACTTAGGAAGACAGGTCACTTTTAAAAGGGGTGCCTACACAAGTATTATCGATTATATTTTTGTTGACGTAAAGGTATGGTTGTTAGTTCAAGTTATGATTATTGAACAAAGTGCTGACAGCAATCATAATTCTTTATTATTAAAAATGAGGGGCACGGATATGGATAGGAATTTCTCAAGTCACATCTCTAAAAAATGAAGAGCCGCATGTAACTAATAACCGCAGAAGAGTTACTTGGCCCAAAGTCCAAGTTGCTCAGGATTTATAACTTACTAGCAGCCCGTCCCGACGTTGTCCGGGTATGAATTGCTGCCGGCCAGTAGTATATTGTTTTGTAGGATTTAGTTTTGATAGTATTTCTTATCTGTGACAGGCCTGTGAAACGCTCCGATTCACAGTGCACTGCTGATGCACTTAAGAGTGCACGTTCAGTAGTGTGTGAACTCGAGTTTCGCTTCTTTATTTTTCCTTGCAATATTATGTAGCGCGAACTCGACAACATGGCATGAGCACAATTTACATTACAGAAGAACACATTCATTTGTGGTAGGCACGGGGAGACAAAGCGATTTGCCTGGAATCACAGGATGTTGAGCTGATGCCGAGATTCGAACGTAGCTCCCCAGCTCTAAAGTTCGCAATTCTAGAACTTGTGGCGGGAGGTGTGTCTAAAAGTGTATGTCAGTGCTGGCCATCAATGAGAGAGACCTGTGCATTTTTCAAATCGGTGGTGAAAAAATATGAGTATGTTGCTGGAGATGTGGGCCGCCGTGCCACCAATGTACGTACTGGGGAGGGTAAACACCCATTATTCCGCAACTTTCTTTCCGCATACCATCACTCCGCATACTTTCATTACGAAAGTACCATGACTCCGCAATGCCATTATAACGCATGGCATTACATTTTATATGCTTTTACCATGCATACATTTACAACGAAATTCGTTGTAAATGCATGAATGTCAAAAGCATGTTTTTTTTTAATGTTTGGATAAGGTAAGTATGGGTATAGGGGTATATGTTTTGGGGTACTGAGGTATATGTTTTAGGGTGTTTGGGTATTTTAAGGGTTCAGATATAGTTTTGGGTTATGGGGTACAGGGGTAGTTTTAGGGTTTAGGGATAGGTATGGGTTTTGGGGTACAGGGGTATTTTTAGGGTTCAGGGCTACGTTTGGGTTTTGGGGTATAGGGGTATTTTTAGGGTTCAGGGGTAGGTTTAGGTTTTGGAGTACAGGGGTATTTTAAGGGTTCAGGGCTAGGTTTGGGTTTTGGGGTACAGGGGTATTTTTAGGGTTCAGGGCTAGGTTTGGGTTTTAGGGTACAGGGGTATTTTAGGGTTCAGGGGTAGGTTTGGGGTACAGGGTTATTTTTATGGTTCAGGGCTAGGTTTGGGTTTTGGGGTAGAGGGGTATTTTAAAGGTTCAGGGCTAGGTTTGGGGTACAGGTGTATTTTAGGGTTCAGGGGTAGGTTTGGGTTTTGGGGTACAGGGGTATTTTTAGGGTTCAGGGCTAGGTTTGGGTTTTGGGGTACAGGGGTATTTTTAGGGTTCAGGGTTAGGTTTGGGTTTTGAGGTACAGGGGTACTTATAGGGTTCAGGGCTAGGTTTGGGTTTTGGGGTACAGGGGTATTTTTAGGGTTTAGGGATAGGTTTGGGTTTTGGGGTACAGGGTATATTTATAGGGTTAAGATGGGTTAGTGTTTAAGGGTGTTGGGGTATTTTAAGGAGTGAGGGTGGGTTATGATTATGGGGTGCAGGGGTATTTAAAGGGAGCAGGGTGGACACCCGGTGCTGGAATGTACAGAACCTGGGAAGAAAAAAGAATGAATTATTGGGTACAACGCTCGCTTTTTTTTCCGTAATCCCGCGGCCCGCACACGCCCACGCCCCCAGCACACGCCCACAGCACACGCCCACAGCACACGATATGAGACATGGCATGAAGGGCGGAACGTACCACACGCCCCCAGCGTTTGTCACCCCCCAGCACATGCCCAAAGCACAACGCAGACACGCCCACAAGGGACTACTTTGCTGGCACGGTTCTTTTACCTTTTAAATGTATATGGTGGGCGTCTGCATAGCCTATGTCCTTCTGCTTCAACTGCCCTTCCCAACGCTGTATTGGGTGTTGTGATTGGTGCTGTGGTTCCTGAGATTACCTGCCTCAAAGGTTTGGGCTCTCTCTTTATTATATTACTATAGATACACTAGAATATATTAGCTTTTTGTATTGTTTTTAACTAACCTGTGTAGTAGTCACAGACTCCCTGTCCTATCCCCGCACCCGCGTGGATTTAACCTGAGTGGGTAAGAAAGATGTTCCGCTCAGGTCAGGGAGTCTGTGGGATTTCTCTAACCCGGTAGTTCAATACAGAGGGGTTAGAGAAACCTAGGTGCGCATGTGAGTTTTGGTCGGCCTGAAACGACTGGCCAAACACATATGAGCACTTAGAGAGTGCACTAACACTCCTCCTCCCCCCTCCCATGCCTCAGCCCGCCCCTCCCTGCACACACTGCCTGTGACAGTGGCTTAAAAATAAAACGATGCTGAAATATCGTTTTTGGGTTATTTGCTTCTGGCTGTGAGCCAGTGGGGCGACGCTCCTCCGCCAATGCAGAGCAGCCGCTCCTGCAGAAACCCCGATTCGACATTAAGCAATATTTCAAAAATCCCATGTAACCAACTGGAAATTAGACCAATCTCAGAATAAAATTAACTGCCTGTGGTGGGAAGAGTATTTTTTTTTCGAAGTCAAGATACGTTCTTTGTGGTGCGAGGAGTTCCCATTTAAGGGGTTACCCACACCTCATAGCTCGCAGAACTCTGACGTGACTGAAAAAAATATTATTAGAATTTGGGGGGCCAATTTACAAAGGCATATATGAGTCCCACAGGAGCACTAATTTACATGCTCATTAATCCATTTGTGAATTGTCATGAAACGTGCATCTTTTTATTAGTAAAAGTGCAAAGCTGGCACAACTTTTTTCTTTTGTTCTAGCTGTATTTGTATTTGCAATTGAATTTGTAAGGCGCAACAGCTACCCACCATGGGGTCTCCCTGCGCCAGGACAGTCGAGCAAATACGAAGCTACTATTGAGGGAAGAGCCATGTCTTGTATATCAGCACTCCCTGCATATTCCCATTTGAGATGCTCCTGGATTCAATTCAGAAAGGCATTTAAGAGTGTGTGAAATATTGCTTGTAATGAGTTAGGAGCGGTGCATTCACTTTTACAAACATGTAAACAATGTATTTCCATATTCTAGAAAAGACTATCAAACATCTTAGAAGAAACTTTGTTGGTAAATCTGTCTTTATTAGCTTTTTGATTCAGTTTTTAATAGAAGAAAGTCGTTTTCTATTGTTAAAACACAACAGACGCCAAATACAACACTTGTAATATAAAGGCTGTCATTTAGAAACCAGCTGGTAATGCATCGAAGCAGGAAAACATGTCAGGCAACTTGATTACAGTGCTGCCGCATTACAAGCTGTGCAGAAATCACCGAGAGGTCTAACTGTACTACTGACCACTATCCACTACTGTGTCCTCAGCAGGAACAGGTTGTGCAAACCACCAACAGTGTTGTTGTTACCACCAGTGAAGTCGGGCAGGAGCATCGCCAATGTACAGCAGCGTCCCACCAAACTTTAAAAGATCACCACTGGTCTCCACACCCTTTGGGCATAAAAATAAATACAAACTATTTTTTATACAGGGCTAACCACTGCTATGAAACTGCTCATTCGTAACCCTGTGAATGTGCTATTTCCAGCCATCGCTCATAATTGACCATTGCCTTTGCTAACCATGATTAACTGGAATTAAATGTGAAACGTAATTTGATTAATATAATGGCAGGCACACAGGTTTGTTTCTTTTATGGCATCGACCTAGCTTAATGCTTCATTACTGTTAAATGTGTTAATATTGATTTTAATGTTCATCTTGTTGGTCATCGAATCTACCTTCCGCTTCAAGGAAACAATCATTTTCAGAGATGGCTCAAAGTAACTTTATTAAAAGCTGTAATATTTGAATTGGGTGGGAAGGCCTTTTTCTTGTTTCCTTCTTATTAACAATGGGGTCAAGGGTTATTAATCCTCCTATGGACTGACCCTTAATGTGGTCTGTCCAGAGTCAGCCATGGATGACCTTGACTTGACCTTGTCTGATGCAAGTTAGAAAGAGCTTCCCACTGCCAGTGTCACCTTTCTACCTCTAATGCCACTAAACATCGGTAACCTCTAAACACAAGCTCTGCCCAGGAGCGTCATTTCCGCTTCCTTGTGCATCAGGCAGGGGAATGGGTGGCCACACTTTCAGAGCTCAAAGTGTCTGCATTCTTCAGTTCCCCACCCACTCTCCACCCATCTGCATCGATGGACACCTGTGCTCATCACCACTGTCCCGTTTCACACACCTTAGCAGGTGTGAGATGCAGGATGCACTGTGTGATGCAAAGCACTCTGCCCACCACGAGGGACAGTGTCCAGCAGCACCCTGCCATGCAGCGCTATAAAAATATTTATGCCCTCATTCCAATCAGGACTAGAAGTAATACAAAATACCACACTTTTTTCTTGCCCACATTTTGCGAGATAGAATAAATGTTCTAAAAGAACACAGTGGGCCCGATTCACAGAATGAACTTAAGACTCAATCCTAAACCTACTACTATTTTGGTATTCACAGAATAAACTTACTACTTTTGGTATTCACAGAAGTTAGGATTTTATCTTAAGTCTGTCTTAAGTCTGTCTTAAGTTTGTCTTAAGTTTGTCTTAAGACAAATTTAAGCCAAAATCCTAACTTCTGTGAATTCCAAAAGTAGTAAGTGCATTCTGTGAATACCAAAATAGTAGTAATTTTAGGATTGAGTCTTAAGTTCATTCTGTGAATCGGGCCCAGTATTCCACATTTAGCACCTCAGAATCGTGGAAAACGTGCAGTATTACTTCATTATGTCATATTCAGAGGCCTGGACTCATGAAAAGGAGGTAATACCTCATTCACCAAACCGACTCCGGGATCACCTCCCAAAACATGGGTCAGTGGTATCCGGACGTTACTATCTTAGTGGTAAAATCTGTACTCATTAACACTGTTCTCCATGGAAGTAATTCTCTACAAAATCAACAAACCGTGGTTTGCAGTTTAATAGTCTCACTCCCTCCAGCCACAGCGCCTTGAAACTGCATTGGTGCCAGTACAGAAGAGCTCAAAGACATAAGCTAAGCAAGCATAAGCGCTATACACATAACTCTGGCCTCATTTATCATGTAGCAGTGTGTTAACCCCGCTCATCGACCTATCCGGTTTTTCAGTAGACTTTTGAAGCAACCCTTGTGCTATATTATAAAATACTAGACTGTTGCACGGTTACTATGACTTCCCTTAAACGTCATCATTTTGAGGTCTTATGCAGAAGGAACTAGTCATTACAAAAACAACTGAAGTATAAGGGTTCAAGTAGCTTGTTTTTTTCATCTGTGAAGCGCCTTGAAGCAGTGAACACGAATGGGTCTCCCAGGTGCTCCAGGCAGCTCTTCCTGAAGTCCTCCTTTTCTGCACCACGCACCCCAGACCCCCTGCTGACATGTGACCTTATTTTTGTCTTTTTTTTTTTGCACTGCATCAGACGCACTTATGTCTCAGCCTGAAAGGGATGTTCCAAAGCTTTGCAGAAACCCTGCTTTGTGGTAATAATGAAACGAGATTCCATCTAAATCCTTGTGAATGGCGGCCGCTGCAGAGACGGAGGCCTGCGAGGGACAGCATACCTCTCGCCAATAGTTTCCAGTATAGAGCAAAAAATGAACATGCAAATGCAATTTGATAAGCATTTCTCCAAGAATGATTGTACATCGTGTTTTACAATGTGTGCCCCTGCTTACAACTGTGAGTACTTTTGAAGCGCTGCTACTTAGGGCCATGTTTATGACCCTTGTGACACAGGGCAAGGCAGCAAGTCACCTTGCGTCACATGGACGGGGCAGGAATAAGCTGTATTTATCCAATAAGGCGCATTCCTGCACTTTCCCCTTGCACTGGCGCAGTTTTGGTAGCATAGCGCCAACGCAGCCACCCTGGCACCTGGTGCAATGCTGCCTGCGTTGTAGGCCGGATTTATACCTTTTTGCACAAAACCAATCCTGAGAGGCATTTTCCTCTTCCTCTTCCTATGTGTTCTTGTAACAACTCACCTGGGGAGGCAAATCTTTTTGGCTGATTTCTAGATCTGACACCTTTGGGTAAAGTCTGCGCTATATAAAATTGCATTAAATAAAAGAAAATAAATAAATATCCCTGAATATTAGATATAAACACATTTAGAATTTGGAGGAGTGTGCACGTGCACTGTCAGTGACCTGGTCAAAGAGGGCATGAAAAAACAAACTGGATCATTAAATCAAAGCTGATCTGAACAGGGGCACCCAAAATACATTTCGCCCAGGGCCCCCAAAATCCTTAAGATGTCCCTGCAGGCCAAAATGTCACTGCATAAGGTGAAAACCCGGAAGTGACCTCTCTCTGTGTGTCCATGTCTGAACAGCACTGTGTCTTCCCTGTGCTATAATTAAGGAGCCGTATGGGCCTGTACATTTCAGCATCAGGGAGGACGGGACCCAAGCAACCCTCCCCCCCCCCATCTTATTATGATTCACCTCTCGTTAGCCCCGCCCCCTCCCCCACCTTACTCAGCACCTCAAGTACCGCATCCATCTCGCCAGAAGCCGCACTTTCCTCATAATTGGCCGCTAATGACCACGGGACATATTAGGGTTATTCGTTGTCATTGACGGCCCGGTGCCCCCGGGGGACGCGAACATAGGCACACTAATGCAATAAGGCCGCTGAAGGAGGGGGGAGACAGCTGTCGCTCCATCTCTGACCAGATTAACGTCAGATAACATCTTTTAATGAACGCTATGCGGCCCCGCCCCGCGGGCTGCGCCGTGATGCTGTTAGGGACAAAGAATGTCACTGCCGTGTGTGGCTGAGGATGTCTGGGAGTGACAGCTCAGAGGGCCTTGGCGCGCAGGGACGAGCAGGAGACCAGGGTCCCTCACTCAAGTCCCGTGACTGTGAAAAAGAAACACTGTAGTGTGGAGATTCGGATGCATTTTCCCCGAGCCTTATAACGAGGGCTCCCGGTTTAATGGTATTTATTTCTTTGACATTTCCGTCTGTATTTATCCATATTTATTTTGATCAACTTTATCTGTATTTATTCATATTTATTATGTGTTTTGTGGAAAAAATAAAGCCTAACCTGGTATATTTCCACATTTATTTAACCAATAAATATGCAGTCATGCTTGAAAGCCTGTCAGGTTTCAGTGCTGTGAACACCCGCAAAAGATAAATCAATGCACTTATATGAAAATATACACATTTCAGTATCAGCCTTGTACAAATCTACTGTTCTTTAAGCCTCTTTACTAAAATTCCTTTCTTTTTCTCACCCCCTTACCTATCAATGCACTCAGTTATTGGCCTGGCAGTCATGGCAATGTGTATTTAGAATCACTCAAAAAGCACCCAATTTCCGTTTTTACAGAGAAGAAAATAGATGGTTTTCTGTCTCTAGTTATCTGTGAAAATCAGTAAAAATGGAAAACAAGCAGCCTTACTTATAACGCAGCGTTGGAGTCTTAAGTGCAGATGTGCAGGTGGGGGCACCCCATGGCCTGGGAATCGTTACGACAGGTGGTTTTCAGCAGAGCAGCCAGCAGTGTGGGTTTTCCATGCGCCACTTTGTTATTTATTATGGTCAGGGTTGCTCCCTGGCTGGTTTTGTACTGGCCTGGCATAACCTTTTAGGTTGAGTCCAGGAAAAATGTTATTTTTGCCTTCTGAACTATAAACCTAAAACAGCAAGCACTCAATTAAATCAGTCAAAAGGGTCTGTGAGAGCTCCCTAAAGCGTTTCAGAATGATTATTTATTTATTTGTTTATATAGCGCCAGAATCGCCTCCTGAAGGAGTATCTCTGTGCTTTGGATGGGCAACGTAGGTGTGGCGCTCTTGCGGCTAGATCAGAAACAGAAAAGGGTGGTCTTGAGCAGCTTCCTAAATTGTAGGTGTTCAGGACACTGTCTTAGGTACAGGGGGAGCTCGTTCCAGTAGCGGGGTCCCAGATAGGAAAGGGCCTTTCCCCCTAGTCTTACCCTCCTAACTCAGGGGACCTCCAGGAGATGCTTAGAGCCCGAGCGGAGACACCTAGAGGGAAAGTAGGGTATGAATTTCTCCCAGAGATAAGTGGGACCAAGATTGATTAGCGCTTTATGGATGGAACAAAAAACTTTGAATTTTACCTGTTGGCGTATTGGGAGCCAATGAAGCTGCAGGAGAAGAGGACGAGAGGCAGCCCATAGGGGGCACGTTAAGGACTAGTCGCACCACCGTATTCTGGACCACATCCAGACAGCTGAATATATGTGCCTGAGTCAGAGTCTTCCAAGTGGAATAAGGAAGCAGAGGAAAGACTCTACGAGGTAGGCCCAATGTATGGAAACAGGCGCCAGCTGTCTGGGCGACATGCTCCTTCAAAGTTAGGGCTTGAGCCCAGGGGCGTCACTAGGGGATGCAGGGGGTGCAGACCGCACGGGGTGACATCATCACATGGGGTGACACTCGAATGCAAAATATTACTGTCTATGATTCTATGTCACTCTATGAAATTATTCTTATGCATTGTTTCAGCCCAGCGACCGAAATTTCTTATTGAAATATAAAAATATCTCTGTTCTGTTAGTTATAAACACAAAAATGTGTTATAGTTTTTTTTTGCGTGTATAATAACTCCTCCAGAAGATAACATTATACATAGTTACAGTAATAGATAAAAAATTAAATGGCGACTAGACTATTATATAATCTGGTTACGCTGTTGGCGGCTGAGTGCTGGCCAAACTTTCTCTATCAATAGCTCTGCCCTCTGCAGCCTCTGCTTTAAATCATTACATAAATCAGGAGGAACCCGTTACCCGTCCGCCGGCCAAGATTATTGTCCAATTAGCTATACAACGTCCGGACGTCGACGTTCGAAACACGTCACTCACGTGGCTCCCGGACCCGCCATTTCATCAGCCCACGTTCACAACACGTGCTCAAAAACACACTTTGTTTTTGTCGTTCGTTACTGTTGTTGGTGTTTTTGAGTCGCTATTTTTTTTAATAATTGTTCAAGGATATATTATATAAATCATGCCACATGGAATACATAAATCAAAGAGGCCAAGTGGATGCCAGCAAAAAAGGAAAAAAATGAATCACTCTCAACAGTACGTGGATCCATGCTTCAATATGTCAAGAGACCAGATGATGGCCAGGGCTCATCAAAAGACACAGTTCCTCGGCCACCAATTGATCACGCTGATTCTGATGCTAGTATGCATTCTGCAGAAGAGAAGAGGAAGGAGTTAAAATAGAAGAAAATGAAGCAGAAAAACAAGGAAAGAAAATAGAAAATCAAATGGATACATTTAAAGCACAAGAGAGTACTGAAAGTGACTCTAACCATTATACTGTAAATGAGATGATGAATGAGGTTAAGGGGGAAAATTGGAATATTTGAGATGATGCTTCTTTTTGGAATGTACCAGTTCCAGATTTGCGGGTTGTAATCATCAAAAGAGGAAGTGCTTCTTTCTAGAACAAAGATGGCCCTTTCAATTGTGACAAGGCAAGATCCAACAGCAAAAGGAGATGTTCGCCAGCTATCAAAAGAGTGGTTTTACAAGGTGATGCCAAATGGCGAGAAAGTGTTGCGATCATGGATGGTTTACTCACTCGTCAGTGAGAAATTATATTGTTTTTGCTGTTGACTCTTTGCCGCTAATGGTACAGACACGACACCCAAATTTGTGACTGGGTTTCAGATGTGGTGGAAACTGAGCCCGAAAGTGCATAATCATGAGACATCCGAAGATCACTTACATTGCCTTGAAAAATGGGAAACATTGGCAGCAGGACTTAGACTGCACAAAACAATTGACACCAAAAGTATTGCTTTGATGGACATAGAGAAGAAAAAGTGGAGAGACATCTTGCACAGGTTGCTCGATATCACATTTTTTCTTGCCAAGCAGAATCTGGCTTTCCGGGGCCACAATGAAGATGAATCTTCATTGAATAAAGGAAACTTTCTTAAAATGACCTACAGAGAATCTCAGTTAGAGGGCCATGTGGGGGGAGGAAGCTTGAAATTTTTAACATCTATGTCAGAGGAGCAAGGGGCGGGTCCTCCACACTTTCTCTTACGGGCATCGAGGAGGGCCTTAGTTCTTGTGGTTCTGACTCCCTTGTCATACTAGCCGGGTACTTCAATTGCACATTTGAACCCCTGGCTAGGGAGGATATATTGGGCACCAGGGAGGATGATGCCAGGAGAGGCATCCCCTCTCTCACATTGGCCCCTATCAGAAGCTGGTCACAAAATGCCATTGACCTTAATGCTCTCTGTTTGGAACATGGCCTCAGGGCAACTAACGGTAGATCAAACTCAGATTCCACAGGAGCACATACGTTTAATAGAGTGGGTCATTCTTCGCGAATCGACTTCATTCTTTTAAACTACAGTCTTTGGGCCCACCTGATAGATATGAAGGTCTTACAGTCTTCTGTTAGTGATCATAACCCTCTATTTCTGTCCCTGTCCTCTCTGTGGACGGGCGCGACTCTAGCCCAAACCCCACACGTGTGGAAATCAACGCATGAAGTAATCCCCACTAATTGTGGCAGGCGTCTAAAATGGAATACCATTGTGGCAAACGAGGAAAAGATCTTGGGTGTCAAATCCATAATGTCTAATACCGCATTGCGTTTAGATTCCCTTGGAGCCAGCATGCTTGAGGTTCCAAATTTGTTTGCCGAAACAACAAACGCGTTAGGTGAATTGTTTATGGCTCACTCTATAGGTTCAAGGGGCAACGCAAGAGGTAGACCCATGGGCAATGCGGGCTGGTTCTCCCCTGCCTGCCGTGTTGCCAAAAGGGAGCTAATTAAGGCAGTGAAAGTAAAGGATGGGGCCCAGATTAGCTTCGCTAGGCGCAACTATAGAAAGACTATATCGAAGGCAAGGGTCGAGCATGAGAATCAGTTTTGGCATGATTTGAAGGCGGCCAGCGCAAGGAAGGACTCCAAGGGCTTTTGGGACCTAATAAGAACTAGGGACTAACCCGCGGACTCTCTTATAACATGCAACATAACTGAGGGAGTGTGGTTTGATAATTTTTCCAAGCTTTATGCAATGGTTGCGGGCCCCGAGGCTACCCCGATGGAACAGTACCCCCTAGTTCGCATAGAGCCCAGTGAGGAATTCCTATTCACACCTAAGGAAGTAGAAGGGACGATTAAGTGCCTTGTCCCTAACAAGGCAGCGGGCCCTGGCGGCCTTCCGGGAGACTTGCTCCGTGTCAACCCAGTCGAGTGGGGGAGACTTATTGCCTCCTTAATGAATGCTGGCTTGGCTGGTGCGGTTCTACCTGACTCATGGAAGGGCGCAGAGGTCGTCCCGATATTTAAGAAAGGGAGTAGGGATGACCCTGCTAATTATCGTCCTATAAGCCTCCTGGATTCCACGCAGAAGGTGGCAGGCAAAGTGGTTCTAGGAAGGGTCTTGCAGTGGGTCGAGGAGAACCATATCCTTTCAGACTTTCAGGCCGGCTTTAGAACTGGCATGGGGACAATCGAGCAAGCATTTCGGTTGATGCTGCTTTTTTGGAAAGTGGTTGTTCTGGGCAAAGGCAGTTTGTTCCTTGCATTTATAGATCTAAGGACTGCCTTTGACCTGGTCCCACGTAACCACCTCTGGAGTGTACTCGATGCGTTAGGTATTCCCCCATATTTACTGGGCATGCTGATAAGGTTCCATGCAGACAATTTTGCACAGATCAGGTGGGGTACTCAGGGACAAAAAACATCACGAATACCTGTAAATAGAGGTGTCCGCCAGGGTTGTGTGCTAGCCCCCACTCTGTTTTCATTGTATGTCAACGGAGTGGTGGAGCACCTGCTGCAACATCCTGCAGATGCACCATCGCTGGCTGGTAGGAGAATACCTACCCTCTTATTTGCAGACGATACCCTCCTGATCTCTAAGTCACCAGTGGGTCTGCAGAGTCTCCTAAGCAGCTTTAAGACCTTCTGCGACTCAAGGGGATTAGTTATAAATACAGGGAAGACTAAGTTCCTGGTCTTAAACCCTCCGAAGAAGTCAGCTAAACCACCTACCCTAGATTCAGTTCCACTCAAGAGGGTCAAGGAGTTCGATTACCTTGGCATCCGCCTCTGTGACTCCATGAGTTGGAAATCCCACCACCAAAAGATGCTGCTTACCCACAAGAGGGTGGTGGGGGCCCTCCTTAAGGAACAACGTGCCTCTTCCCTCAAACCAATTGCACCGGTTCTCGATATTTATAGGGCACGAGGTGTCAGTGCAGCTCTCTATGGGGCAGAACTATGGGGTGTGCAGAACGTGGACCAGCTGACCCGCTCCGAAAGTAAATTCCATAAGGACATAATGGGCCTCCCTCATAGCACTCCAACTCTCCCTCTTCTTTTAGACATGGGCACCCGCCCCATTAGTGATCAGGCGAGGCTGCGCCCACTCCTTTTGTGGGCATGTGTTTGGAGAGTCCCTGAAATGTCCAGCTATGCAGATGGTCTAAAAGAGATCATCCTAATGCCTGGCTGGGCAAAGATCCAGTGGTTAAAGGAAGTCAAGCGCCTTCTTATAGACCTGGGCCTTGAAGATGCTTGGATTACTAGATCTGCCCCGCCTAAGTCAATTCTGAAGAAACTATTCTGGAGTTGGGTGATCGACAGCAGAAATAGTAATGCCAATTTGTGCAGGTCAACGGTGGAATTTCTTTTGGTTAAGGAGGTGCATTTCTGCGAGCCGTACCTGGATACTATCCTAGCCACCTGGGACAGGGCTCTATATTTCAAATTTAGGGTAGGCCTACTTCCAGTGGGAAAACTGACTGCCAGTTGGAAGGTCCCGGCGCAGACAACCCCTTTCTGCCCTTGTTGTTTGGACAGATTAGAGTCAGTTTTGCACTTATTATTCGAATGCCCGGCCTACGCAGTCCCCCGCCGCAGATGGCTGAAGCCACTCTGTAGAGAACTTGGGACTAGATCCCACAAGGAGGCCCTACCAATACTAAAAACGGACCCTCGGCCCCTGTTTGCAAGTGGACTGGCTAAATTTTTAGGCTGGGCATGGCGTATTAGATCTAATAGACTTTCGTACCTTGTCTGAGATGTATTTTAGATTGCTTTTACGTAATTTCTATGTAAATTGCTGTTTAAATTGTATGTTATTACTTATGCACTGGCTTTTTACTGTTTTTTAATGTACATGTATTGCTTTTTATGATATGAATTATATCGAAATAAAGCTATTTACTACTACTAAAATGGTTGGGATGCTTTCTAAATATGACTCAGTGCTGAAAGAGCACCTGAGATTAAAGCGAAGCACATGTAAACTCAAAGCATCAGTATCTTATCTTACACGAAAAACTCAGAATGAGTTTATACATGTCCTAGCAAATCATGTGAAGGAGAAGCTTGTCATGGATATAAAATCTGCCAGGTATTTTGGGATCATGTTCGATAGCACACCTGACACATCACACACTGGCCAAATGTCCGATCAGATATGTGAAAATCCAAAATAGGAAGTAAGAGAAGTGTTTCTGGGATTTTTCCCTTTAAAGGGGAAAAAAAGCTGTTGACTTCAGTTCTGATATTCTTAAAAATCTGGAAAGTGATGGACTCGACATAATGATGTGCCGCGCTCAAGGTCACGATAATGCTGACACTAAGGCTGAAATCCATGGGGGTGTACAAGCCATTTTGAAAAGAAAGAACAGGAAAGCTATTTTTAATGGCTGTGTGGACCATTCGCTTAACTTGTACGGCCAACATTCTTTTGCTGAAAATGCTTTGTGTGTGACTTTTTTTGGAACTCTTGAGACAATGTTTTCCTTCTTTGCTGCTTCCACTCACCGATGGGATGTTTTAACGGACCACACTGGAGTCTCAGTGAAAAGACTATCAACAACACGCTGGAGAGCTCATCATGCTGCATTAAAGGCAGTGAAAGAAAAATTTGATGAATGTGTGGCGGCAATTGAAGCTCTATGTGATCCAGATGAAAATTTGGACACAAGAGGTACAGCCCGAGGTCTTTTGCCTGCTGTCTGCAATTTCACGTTTCTGTGCCACCTCTACTTTTGGTGTGATGTACTTGAAGAAGTTAATGTTACACAGCTGTACCTTCAGACTAAGGGCTTAACTCTTGACCAGGTGGTGACAAAACTAGAGACGCTAAGACTTTTTCTGTACGAGCAGCGCAATCATCTAGTGGAGCAGGCAATTGAACAGGCGCTTTTGAAATCAGACCAATATGGAATTTCAGTAGAGAGCAGACCCAGGTTCAGGAAGAGGATGACAGGTGAGAAGACAAGAGATGCTGGACTAACTCTGCAAGAAGAAAACAAGAGGGCGATGCTTGAGTGTATTGATCGTCTCCATTCTGAACTTCAGATCAGATCAAGAGCCATCAAGGAAGTAGCAGCCATGTTTGAGGCTGTTCAAGCCAAGAGTTTGATATCTGCCACTGAAGAAGAGTTACTGGTGTCCATTCCAAAATTGTCCTCTCTCTATGATGAGTTATCAAAGGGAGAGCTTTTATTAGAAATACCAAGGCTGAGAAGGCACCTGAAGGTAGCAGAGATAGATCTCGAAGAAACCAAAGACTGGTCAGTATTGGACGTTTTGAAATTCATAGCTGAATGGGGTTTCCTAGAATCTCTCCCATATCTCTCAGTGAGCCTACAATTATTTCTTACAATCTGTGTGTGTGTGGCTTCATGTGAGAGGAGTTTTTCAAAGCTGAAGTTTATAAAGAACTATTTGCGATCTACCATGGGACAGTCAAGGCTTTCTGATCTTGCAATATTATCAATTGAAAGTGATTTGGCGAAAGGGGTGGATTTCGATGAAGTAATTAACAAGTTTGCAGCTTTAAAGGCCAGGAAAGGAAAGTTCTGATTAGTCGAGATTTAATGTAACATTGTAATTTGTACTGTTGCATACTATACTGGCAGTTGCTGATTGTGCAATCCCAATACAGAGCGGTTACAACCTTATCTCCTGTAACAGTAGAATTTAAAGTTTAATTTTAAAAGAAAAAGAAAAAGAAAAAAGTAACATATTTTCAATTTAGTTCTTAGTTCTTAACTTCTTACAATCTTTTACCTCCGACCCTGAATTCAATTTTTGTTCTATGGCCTTTGTAAATATAGCCAGGACCTAAATTTACAAACGTTACTAAGGATTCTGTTTGGTCCCGTTATTTGGCACTGACGGACTCGGAGGAGGTCCATGGGATAAATCTGGGGGTGATACCATGAGTTACAGCACTGGGTGACACCAACACTAGTGACGCCGCTGCTTGATCCAGACGGATGCATAGGTTCTTAACAGTGGATTTAGGGACAGGAGGGGCACCGAGATCAGTCGGCACCACTCAGAAGACCATAGTAAGGGGGCCTCTCCCAACGTTACACTGGAGGAGATTGTTCTTCATCCAGTGTGAAATGGATCTCATACCAGAAGAGAAAGTCAGCTGAACAGAGGGAGTACATTTGTCAAAAGGGAAAAGTAGCTGTGTATCGTCGGTGTAGGATATTGGGGTCAACCCATAAGTACTCAGGAGACTGGCAAAGGGAGCAACATAGATTTTAACCAGAGTGGGGCTCAAACATGAGCCCTGGGGTACTCCTTTGGACAGTTCCATTGGTGCCCAATGATATGGTCCCAGAGTGACGGTCTGGGAGCGATCAGATAGAAAGCTCAATATCCACTGATTACTAAGGCAAACAGTGATAATTGTCATACTGTAGATGAATCCGGCCAATTTTACACAACTACTGTTTCACCTACTGCTCTTTGCTGTTGCAGAACGTAAATACATAACTGATATATTTTTCTAAGGAAGGTGGCAGCCCTAGTTGTAGCTGACACTCTAAGGGGCATATTTACAAGGATTTAACGCCGCAATAGCATAATTTTTTTGAATTTACAGCTTTTTTTAAATTGCCATATTTACAAGTTGCAGCAAAGTCCAGTTAGCGGCATTTTTCAGCATTAATGTGCATTTTTCACAGTGCTACTTCTGTTAGTGTGACTTACGGAAAATTAGATGCAAGCTAGGCGTTCCGGCGTAAAAACTCCTACAAAACACACAACGCGATAGTTACATGGATTTCCTTATGAGTTGCTAAAACAAGTAAAAAATCCGCTAGGTCCCATTAGCGACAGTTTTTTAACGTCAGAAATTCCCTGGTCTTAAAAACAAGCATTGGCATAGCCAATAGGTCCCGCCTTTGGGACCTTATAAGTGTTTTACCAGACCTATTGGATTTGCCAGCGTCTTTAAGCTATGTTGTAGAGCAGTGTGACTGCTGTGCTGCGTTTTGAAAAGTTACAGTAAAAAAGTGCTAAGCATTTTTGTAACCTTATATATAACCAAGAAGACATTGGGATCGATTCCGATTCGGGAAATAAGTCGTCCGTACGATTCATACCCGGAGCCCTCTCCGTACGAATCGTAAACATGCTGTACGAACCGCCGAGTACTTTCCGGACCTGGGGGTGAGGACGCGATTCGTACTGTCCACGTCAGGTAAGGGCGATTCGTACGGAAAAGCACACATTCACATACACACCGAACGGTGCGTACACCCCATGATCGCAGGGATACGGTGAGTACCCCTGCGATCATGGGGTGTATGCACCGTACCCCGCGATCGCAGGGTGTACGCACTGAACACCCAGCGAACATGGGGTACGGTGCGTACACCCTGCGATCATGGGGTGTATGCACCGTACCCCGCGATCGCAGGGTGTACGTACCGTACACCCAGCAAACATGGGGTACGGTGCGTACACCCTGCGATTGCGGGGTACGGTGCATACACCCCATGATCACAGGACCCCTGCAATCATGGGGTGTACTCACCGTACCCGGGGGGGGGCGTTCTGTACCTGTTTTGAGGCGAACTCTGCTTCTCCGGACGTTTTCGGCTCCCGTAAAAAAAGCGTTGTACGGTGCGTACCCGACACGATTCGTACTTGCTGGGTCGGAAAAACCAGCCGTGAACCGTACGGATGTGGCGTACAGCGGGTTCAGAGGGAGATTCGTAGGGGATTTGATTTGTACGGACTCTGTACGATTCGTACGGAGTCCTGCTCCTGGTACAAATCGTACTTCGTCGTACGTACGGGGGACGTTGCAGGGTACGAATCGTACGGGGAAAATGCCCCATACGGCTATTCGGAGGGGTTTTTCCCGAATCGGAATCGACCCCATTATGTACAACAGATTGACCCTATTAAAAAAAGAATTAAAAAAAAATGTTTTCTAGTTTTTTTGGCCTTGTAATACTGGCAACATTTTCCAGCCTGTTCTAATGCTCTTTTGTTATCGCTTTATTTGTGTTATTGAGGGGGGATATAAACAACAGGAGGCTGAATTACAACACAAGCAGCGGATGGACACTACCGGAGAATCAACAGATGCTAGATTCTGAGGACAGACAGAGGTGGTGCTGAGATAGTGGTGTGCTGGTGTGGAGGTGATTCTGAATGATACTCAGGTGGTTCTGAGTGATGCTGAGGTGGTGGTGTGCTGGTGCGTAGGTGATGCTAAGGTGGTGCTGTGCTGATGCTGCGATGGTGCTGTGCTGATGTTGCGGTGGAGCTTAGCTGATGCTGGGGTGGTGCTGAGCTGATGCTGAGTGGTGCACTTATGATGAGGTGGATCTGAGCTGAGGCTGAGATGGCATTGTGGTGGTGCTGAGGTGGTGCTGTGCTGATGCAGAGGTGGTGCTATGCTGATGCGAAGGTGGTGCTGTGCTGATGCGGAGGTGATGCTGTGCTGGTGCGGAGGTGGTGCCGTTTAGTGATTCGGTGGTGGTGCTGAATGATGCTGTGCTGGTGCTGCACTGATGCTGAGGTAGTGCTGCATTGGTAGTGAGGTGGTCCTGTATTGGTAATTACACAAAATATTGAGTTAAAAATATTTACTTACATAAATATCGACTTCAAAATATAGAATGGACAAAATATCAAATGGACAGAATATAGTCTACAAAAATATCGAATTTAAGGTAAGTAATGTAATATCGATTTTTATAAATATAGAAAGTCAAAATATCGAAGTATATAATATAGGTTTTTTAAATATATCGAATTTTTAACAATATCGAATTTTTTAAAGTGTTTTGTATGTTAGTATATGTGTAAAAAGTGTATATGTTTTTTGTAATTTATTTTAAGTAATGAATTATGTTATTTAATTTTTACGTAATTTAATTCTGTAGCGGGTTGTGGGTTTATAGGGGAATAGGGTGGGAAGTAATTTCATTATATTAAATAAAATATTAATTTTTAGAAATTATTAATTATTTTTAATTTAATTTTGTGTTTTAGTTATGTAGCGGGTTGTGGGTTTATAGGGGAATAGGGTGCGAAGTAATTTAATTGTAATTAATTAAATATTTTAATTTATTTATTGATATTTATTTTGAATTAATTGTTAAATAATGTTTAATTGGTAATTAATTATTTTTTAATTGGTAATTAATTCTTATTAATTGATTAATTGATAATTATGTGAATTTTATTAATTTATTTTCCATAGCGGGCTGTGGGGTTATAGGGTAATAGGGTGGGAAGTTACTTAATTGTAAATAATTAAATATTTTAATTTATTTATTGGTATTTGTTTTGAATGAATTGGTAATTAATTTGTAATTGTTAATTAATTAATTGTTAATTGGTAATTCATTTGTATTAATAGTTAATGAATTGTAATAATTAATATTTATTAGTTTTTTTAACTGATTAATTATTATATTATATTAAATTGGTAATTACTTTTAATAATTTTTTTATTGGTATTGATATTTAATTAATTTTTATTAATATATTAAATATTTACTTTCCCTACTGTAAAGCTCACTAGAGTGGGAATAGTAATTTTTACCCCTACGCTATCCAACGCTTTCCCTACTGGTGCACTCTCTGGAGTGGGAATAGTAATTTTTACCCCTACGCTATCCAATGCTTTCCCTACTGTTGCACTCTCTGGAGTGGGAATAGTAATTTTTACCCTCCCGCTATCTAACGCTTTCCCTAATGTTGCACTCTCTGGAGTGGGAATAGTAATTTTACCCCTACGCTATCCAACGCTTTCCCTACTGTTGCACTCACTGGAGTGGGAATAGTCATTTTTACCCCTACGCTATCCAACGCTTTCCCTACTGTTGCACTCACTGGAGCGGTTATAGTAAATTTTACCCTCCCGCTATCCTATGGTAAAAATATTGTATGTTTTTATTAATTTTATGTTAATATATATATATATGTTTAAAAAAATAAAATTGTATGTTTTTATAGCTTAAATTAATCATTTTATAATTTTAAGATTATTTAAGTATTTTTAAGTATGTTTTGGTTAATTATTTTTAATATTTCATTTATTTTAAATTACTTTTAAGACATTTACAAAACTTCGATATTTTGACTAACTATGGAGTCGATTATGATGGCGGATGGACTTGCGTCCGTCCGCCACCACTGAGTATGAGGGACCGTCCGCATGGGCAGCGGCGGTCCCTCCATGGCAATTAGGATGTGACCGCCACCCTGGCGGTCACATCCTGTATTTTTTACATTGCGGCGGGTGCTGCTTGAAGCAGCACCCGCCGCAATGTAAAAAATGATAACAGTGCATTTGCATGCACAAAGCGGCAGGCACCGCGCGGTGCCTGCCGCTTCATGCAAGCAAATGCAGGGGGGTACCATAGGTACCCCCATGTGCACCTACCACCCCCCACTCAACCTGGGGGCCCGCAACGGGCCCCCAAAGAAATCACCGTATGCCTTTCCACGGCGGAGAATCCGCCTCGGAAAGGCATCTGTTGACCCCCATCCTAATATGGCCGCCAGCCATGTTAGAGCTGCGGACCGATTTTGAGACCCACCGCCATCCTAATTTGGCGGTGGGTCTTTTGTGCCTCCCCAGCGGTTTTCCCGCATCCTCGGGGTCGGCGGTGGCTTCCGCCGGCCCGGAGGATGCGGGAAAACCGCGATCCTAATCGGCCCCCATATTTTTTTAAACTATATTCTTGATTCGATATTTTTGTACTTACCTGTTTGTAGATAGGAATTCGATATTTTTGTATTCGATATTTTATCCTCGATATTTATGTAAGTCTATATTTTTGAAATCGATATGTTATGTTATGTTATGTGCATTTATTACGCGCACAGCTGCTCCAGCGAAGGAGCGTCCTGGCGCCAGACAAGGTAACAACATAACACAGCTAAAAGGTGGGAAACTAAAAATACAGTGATTTAAAGAAATAGGAAGGTCTTGACGGCCCTGCGAAACGAAAAAAGATCATCATGGGCACGAATCTTTGAAGGAAGGGAATTCCACAGAGCCGCCGCACGTACTCGAAATGAGCGGCCGCCAGCACGGCTAAGCTTGAACCTGGGGACTACTGCAAGTTCGTGGTCCGACGAACGTAGAGAGCGGGCCGGGACATAGGGAGACAGGAGATTCATAAGAATCTGGGCAGGGGAGCCCTTGAGGATCTTGTATGACAGACAGAGCACTTTAAATTGGATCCTCTGCTTAATCGGCAGCCAATGGAGAGAGCGCAGAGTGTTGGCAGTGGAACAGAACCTGGGTAGGCCCACCACTGCCTGAGCGGCCGCGTTCTGCACACGTTGTAGACGAGTGATTTCGGCCTGGTTTATCCCTACCAAGAGGGAGTTGGCATAATCAAGCCGAGAGATCACCGTCGCCTGCACCACAAGTTACCTGGTCGAGGCGTCAAAACATTTTAACACAGGTCTTAAGCCTCGCAGGATACCGAAACAGCATGCAGCAGTTCTCTTTGTGTGGCAGACAAAGCTAAGGGCAGGATCTAACCACATCCCGAGATTTTTTATCTCCGAAAACTGAGTCGGGGTGGGACCAAGCTCTGGGGGCCACCACATATCACCCCAGAGTTCCGCTTGCTTGCCGATGATCATGATTTCCGTTTTTTTGCGTTCACCTGGAGACAGTTGGAGTTCATCCAGCTGGCAACCGCCCGAAGTCCATTCTGGAATCCTGGGGCATCCGAACAAGGATCCCCGCTGAGTGTGACCGCCAGCTGAGTGTCGTCAGCGTATGACACCATGGTCATACCCCACTGCTTGACGACCTCAGCCAGCGGCCTCACGTAAGTCAATTGAACAATGTGGTGCTCAGCGAAGATCCCTGAGGGACCCCAAGATCCAGAGGGTAAGATTTTGACTGGTGGGGCGGAACGGCCACGCAAAAAGATCGATAAGCAAGAAAGGAGCGGAACCACTGAAGCGCAGGACCAACGACGCCAGCTTCCTCCAGGCGCTGCAAAAGAATCTTGTGCGAGACGGTGTCAAAGGCGGCGCTAAGATCTAACAAAACAAGCGCCGCCGTTTGACCCGAATCTAGCACAGTGCGCAGGTGTTCCACCATGAAGAGGAGGGCCGTTTCCGTGCTGTGCCCAGCACGAAAGCCGTTCTGCGTGGCGTCCAGGATGTTGGCCCGCGTAAGATGGTCTGAGAGAACAGTGTTCACATGCGCCTCCGCTACTTTTGCCGTCAACGGAAGAAGCAATATTGGACGATAGTTCTCGGGTTTTCCAGAGTCCAAAGACGGCTTCTTCAAGATGGGCATAACCACTGCCTGTTTCCACTTGGCGGGAACCACACCTGATGCAAGCGAGATATTAATCAAGGAACAGACCGGCAAAAGATCGAAGGATGCCGGATCTCTAAACAAAGCTGGTCTTAAGGGGTCTGCCGGAGACCCAGACTTAACTTGCTGAGCCAGTTTCTTGAAGCTTTCAGGTGGAAGGCAGGGAAGAGAGAGTAAAACATCCTGTACTGGAGGGCTAAAAAGCCCTCCGCCAAGGGGCATAGCCGTGGGAAAGGCTCGGTAGATGGCTTGGACTTTCCCAAGAAAAAAGGCCGCCAAGGTTTCGCAATGTGAAGTAGAGCACATTGCATTCACAGAGGCCTTTTTTGCCACCAACTCTTTGAGAGCCTTAAAAATTGTTTTAGATGGATTAATGCTGTTGCGGAATTCAAGAGCATAGAATGCCGCACGAGCTCTACAGACAGCGCGATGGTAGGATTTAATGGTGGCCAGATACAGGGCTTTTTTGCTGGTGTCATAAGTTTTACGCCATTCTCTCTCAGCACGTCTCCACGTACTTTTCAGCACACGCAGAGATCCATCATACCAAGGACTGGGGTCCCTTGATCCGCATTTGCTCAAAGTCACCGGAATGAGGGAGTCAAGGGCCCGGGTGACCCATTCACAGAAACGGTCATAGCCCGTTTCCACAGTGTCTAGCGGGCCCAACGGGTCCTCAGACAGAAGGCGATGAAAATCCTCAAGTTTTAGTTTATTCCAGTGTCGTCTGGGTACAACTCGGATCATGGGTTTGAGAGGACACTCATACAGTGGGCACTGGATCGTCACTAAGAAATGATCCGTCCAGGCCAAAGGAGAAGGGGTTGAGACCCTTGCCTCTGCAAGATTCGTAAAAAAGGGATCCAGAGTGTGTCCCCCTGCATGTGTGGGACACGTGATCAATTGAGACAATTGAAAGGCCTCAAGATCGGCCAAGGTACTGCTCACGGCGGGCGCTGTCGGATTGTCAAAGTGGAGATTCAAATCCCCAAGAATAGAGAAATTGGCACACCCTACAGCCAGCGTGCTAATAGCGTCTGGAAGTGCCTCCCTGAATGCCACGTCGCTGCCTGGGGGGCGGTAAATCAACATGCCAGAAAAGGAGAAGTGGGGGGCTTGGAAATCTTAAATGAGGCACTTTCACAGCCTGCGATTTTTAGACCTCTCCAATCACAAGGGTAGCAGGATCTTACAGCAAGCGCTATTCCCCCACCTCTAGTGGCACGATTAAGCATGTAAACCGAATACTCGGAGGGGAAGGCCAGATTAAGAATAGCCGTGTCAGCCTCCTGTAGCCAGGTCTCAGTCAGACAAAAGATATCAGGAGACTTGTTCTCAATAAGATCATGGATATCTTGGTAATGTTTCACCAACGACCTGACGTTCAGGTTCCAAATACTGAGCTCACGCAAGGAGCGTTTACTTCCAGGAAGAGAGTCCTTACCCATACAACGTGGGAGGGCGGGGGCACCAAGCGACCACCTGCCACAGGCACACTGGTGCGGGCCACACATCGGACTCACCTGAGCCTCATCACAACCCGGGAGATGCTGTCTAATGGACACAAGAGCATCCCTAGAGTAACGGAACATCGCAACCACCACCAGGCCAAAGAGCGGAGTCCTGCCCTGCCCAACGCGTCCGAACGCGGACGGGCGCAGACGGGCAGGACTCTGGCACGACTCAGGCTAAGCGAAGGCGTGCCCGCTGCGCGGTACCGCTGCGCTTGGCAGGGAGCAATAAGTAGGCGTCCCTCACGAGGTCCTGCGCACTAGAGCGCTCAAAGATGCTGGCGTCCGGGCCACAACACCACTCCAAGATGGCCGCTACGAAAAAGACCCCACCCCGGGAACCGGACCCGCTCAAACAGTGGTGCGGTACAATTAAGGTGCAAATAAGGGGGCAGAAAGTCCCTAGGGTAAAAACGGGTATAATAACCAAAATAAAAGAAAATAGAAAAACGGGTAAGTTAAACGCAGTAAATCACAAAAAGCGCGATGCGCTCAAACAGCGGTTCGCTACCTTGTCAGGGCAACTCTGGGCAGCTCGCCTTAAGTAGGCGTCCCTCACGAGGTCCTGCGCACTAGAGCGCTCAAAGATGCTGGCGTCCGGGCCACAACACCACTCCAAGATGGCCGCTACGAAAAAGACCCCACCCCGGGAACCGGACCCGCTCAAACAGCGGTGCGGTACAATTAAGGTGCAAATAAGGGGGCAGAAAGTCCCTAGAGTAAAAACGGGTATAATAACCAAAATAAAAGAAAATAGAAAAACGGGTAAGTTAAAAGCAGTAAATCACAAAAAGCGCGATGCGCTCAAACAGCGGTTCGCTACCTTGTCAGGGCAACTCTGGGGCAGCTCGCCTTAAGTAGGCGTCCCTCACGAGGTCCTGCGCACTAGAGCGCTCAAAGATGCTGGCGTCCGGGCCACAACACCACTCCAAGATGGCCGCTACGAAAAAGACCCCACCCCGGGAACCGGACCCGCTCAAACAGCGGTGCGGTACAATTAAGGTGCAAATAAGGGGGCAGAAAGTCCCTAGAGTTTCAGTGATCCACTGTGTTGCTTGTAAATCATATTATCGGGTTACATTTGCTGAATATTTAAAGAAAAGGACAAATAATTGATGAGATTTTCTGAGGGGGGCCTGTTTACTTTCATTCTATGACTTCAGAAGGAGACTTGTTTGTTCAAGCTTCACTTTTCTTTGTTCCTCGTGCTTTTGTGGCATTTGATCAGCATACCCTTAAATGACAATAATTTTTTATTGCATTTAAAAGCTTAAAGGTTATTACATGTTTATAAAGAAAAAAATAATGAAATAAATAAAATATGCAGGATGTTGCAGTGAAGATGCCAATCATTGCTTTCTCGCCCTAGGTGCACCAGGTATGCCCAGACTTGGGTCCCGGGCTCACTGTGCCACTGGAATCAAGCTATCCTGGCTGAAGAGGGGTGATACCTCGAAGCCGGTCCTAGGATGCTTGCTTTCAGTCCAGGGAGGACATGGCTTGGCAGTTCGGGCTGAACTGTTCCCATGAGGCACAAGGTCAAGACTGATTTGCATATGGCCAGGTCTAAACTGGGGGGGCATGGTGAGCAAAAGAATGCTGGATTTAACCCAGGTCTCTTAACTGGGGGTGAATGTTTTGATTTGCTCTGCATTCCGCCCATCAATTGTGTGTCTTTTGCCAATCATAGTGTGACACCACAAACTGAAGGTCCTGTAGGCGCTTGCATAGTCAGCGGAACAGTTGTTCACTATTGGTCTACAGATTTTTTCAAATCCGCCCCCACCCCACCTCAATATTTGGAAAGTAATGGAATACGAGCGTAGGGGATACTGACAGGCATCTGCCTAGGATTACACCATGGAGTGGAGCTTCGGATGTAAACCAGAGGGTCTCTGGCCATATCTTCTCCTTTGGCTCATTCAAGCTACACAAATGCTTGCTTATGAAATGTAATGTTACAGAGCCAATACACCCTATTGCACTGTAGAGGGCACATAGTAAGGTCCATAGGAAGAAGCGACCTGTGACATTATTCCATATAAAATGTATGGTATGTGCTCAGCTATGTGCAGAGGCTTCCACACATACAAAATAATTACTGACGTTCTAATGAGTAGTCTATAGATGCTTACCATGTTACAGAAAGTGCATTTGTTTCAACAATTAAAATAAACCGATAGCGCTAATAGTCTGGTAAGGATCTGTAACCAATGCTATAAAAGGTATTGGCTCTGTAAACATTGGCAATGGGTGGAGTTTTGAATGTTTTTCCTAGTGATGAAAAATAAATAGGGAGGCAGTTTTAGCAGTGCACACATCGTAGACGACTGGCAGGGTATGCATGATGCTCGCTGTGTGGCAGTGCCAAGAGGGCACTGGGGGACAGCACAGTGCACCTCATACAGATTCACATTTTTACATGAAGGGCAAACATTCTAGCGAAACGGTTAGCAGCCGCAGGACTGTGGCATACCCTGGGCACGGGTGTTGGACCACGGGACTCTTAGGGGTGATGGGAGACAAATATGTGAGGGCAGGAGTGAGGAAACAGGGTGGCAAAGATTTTGGGTGGTGGCGGGAACCCTGGAAAGACTGCAGGAGGCGGGCCACCAACTATGCCTATTTTGAGCAACTACATTAAATTGCATTGTATTTTTCTTTGTTTTGTTGGTTGCCAGCGCAACAATGAGGCTGTGACACTCCCCTGCTGTGGGGTTACGGTTGGTTTGGCGTGACTTACCTGGAATTGCCTTGGGTGCAGAAAGCCACCGTTCCCTGCTTGAGATGTCCGTTTTGGAGTCGGAGGACCGCAGCTTTGTGCTGCAACCCGACTCTGGGTGATGTGATTAGACCTACACAGGAACTCTACGATGTCAATCATTGACCCGTCTGCATCATGGTCGGAGTATCTGGGGTCAGAGGAATCTTTTCGCCCTTCAGCATCAATGGGCCCAGTGCCAGATAAGCGCAGAGGGAGCACACCCTGGCACGGACGGCAAGCCCTGTGTGCCCCAGTGCTATCAGCTACTGGAAGGAACACAGGAGAATGCTGCATCCCTGGGAAACAGGTGGAGACGCCACCAAAGCACCAGGTGGCTTCCGCAGAGGACGGGTCACCAACGCCAGCAGGCCAAACATACCAAGTGTGCCCAAGTCCAAAGATGCCGACTGCTCTTGCAGAGTAACAATTGAAAGGGGTTTTTAGAGATTCAGATTATCGAGGCGCGCTACCTCAGTTATACGTTACAGGGTTTGGATTGACATGTAGGTATGTAGTGCGTGAAGAGCAGGCGGAAAAACACCCTTAACCGTCTAAAAAGTCAAGGGACTAAGCAAATATATACAGTTATGCTCTCGCTACTACAATATTTTATCACACAGACAGTACAATGACTGATATTTATTCATAGAGACAGAAGCAGATTCTTTGGTGTTTTCTTGGTTACAGCAAGAAGATGTTTATTTTCTCCAGACTCTTGAAATTTCATACAAAGCCAGCCGACACGTGTTTTGTCGTGTGCAGTTGAGTCAACACGACTCTTCAGGGCTGATGATACAAGAATGACATATGCAGATTTACTTATGCAGCTAGTCTAGGTCACATACTGCAAATGGTGACAAAGTGCAACCAACATGCAGTAGTGCTGTGCGTCTGGGTTGGCGCATGGTGGTCGTGTATAGTGATGAGGCCACATACTTAGGAAGTGTGACTCTCCAGGGCTGTGGGTGGTTGCCCTTGGGTGGCGGTCTATTGCCGTGCGATTTCGTGGCAAAGTGCTACAGTGTGTGGTTACATATCACTCAAACACGGTGATCTTGCACTTAAAAGGATCGAGCGGGGGTGGGTCGATTGAGAAGTGAAAATGGTGGGCTATTGTGCGGGGGTGTTGGTGAGGGACTCTAGCGGTAGCCGGACGTGGTTAAAAACAAGCTGCTTCTGAGTGATTTGTGGAAGCAAGTGAAGAGTTCCGTTACCGCGCAAGTGAAGTTGTAGTTTATAAAAAGGGGTAAAGCATTGTCTCTCGACATGATGGATTATTTACCTTAAAGCTCAGTATAATCTTGGCGATTAGGTCTGGACTGGTATTCAAGTGTTAGATCATTATGTCATAGAGAGACTGAAGGAAAGAGAAACATAAAAAAAGAGAAATATAATGATTTTAAATGGAGAGGAGGAAAAAATCAGGGAACACAATCTAAAAGGGGCCATGACATCCATTTGGTAAAATAGATGGCTGCAAAACAAACGGTTTCCTTACCGATGTTTAGAGTATCAGTGACTAAAAATAGCAACTGTGCGTTCTTTACGGGTAGTCACGAAGAAGGTACTAATTTTTTAGGCAGTCTGCCTAGTAGGTTGTCAGGAATCTTCCTTTCTGTTTGAGCAATGGGCAGTGAAAAGAAGAAAAAGGAGAAAAACGGAAGTCATAGTGGCTCCTGACAACTCTAAGCGCGTAGTAGCGCGGTGCTCAAATAATGCACACTATTGCACATATGCTGTAAGCGGGAGTTTAAATAGACAAAGTACCTGATTATTGTTGTGCGTCAGGTAGAAACCGGGAGGGGATCCTTCTGGTCGCGAGTACACTGGAAACGGGTGCGTTTCTAGTTTGGCGGTGCGCTATAATTGAAAGGCAAGAGCACGAGTTAGCTCTCAAAGAGTCCGGTTCTGTACGTTTACAGAACAAACATTTGTGAAGGGTAGCAGATGGCTCAAGATCTGTGAAACTGCTTACCCGTATTACGGTCTCCCTCCTCCTTAGGTTCCCGGTCGCCGTCTCTCGGTACGGACACGTGACCGAGTGGGAGGGGTCATTTTATAAAGTAAACTAGACATCAAAGATGTCTAGTTGGCAGTCATTTTTAGAGAAAAGGAATCCGCCATCTTGGAATGGGTAGGTAGTGCGGAGACAGAATGTATTTGCACCGAGGCACCCACAGTTTATTGACCTCATGGGGAAACATGATTAGATCCTTAGAGTACGAAATATCGTACCTGTGGCTGGTTATGGCGCGCGAATATTAAGGATCTTGGAGTGTTTGAAAATAAAATTAAAAATTGACATTAAAAAGGAATTCGTATCTTTGTCACAAGGAATTAATAAATGAAATGTATACCGGCAGAGACGTGTTTCATTTCACCAAACTTAAGAAGGTGAAGGTGAAGGGATAACAGAGTATCTGTTTTATCGTTAGTCCTTATGTCTGTTTATTTAAAGATACTAAGAAATATAGAAGAAAAGGGGGCGCATCATGAGATTCGTTGTAGGTGTACAAATTGCGAGCACTGAGAAGCGGGTGCGGTGTAGATAGTGAACCTTAGTGATCCAAGTGGTTAGATCGACGCATGCTCCGTGGCCTGTTGTGTTACATTTAGTGTTCTCAAAGAGTTGGGATGGCTCTTAGAGTGACGGTGCCCCCCTGTCACCATATGTTCGTGAGCAACTAATACTTTCACTTAGTACCAAAAACAGTTACAGTCTCATTTGTTACATGATGTGGATACTTAACAAACACAAAGAAAATAAAAAGAATTTGTCACCATTTGCAGTATGTGACCTAGACTAGCTGCATAAGTAAATCTGCATATGTCATTCTTGTATCATCAGCCCTGAAGAGTCGTGTTGACTCAACTGCACACGACGAAACACGTGTCGGCTGGCTTTGTATGAAATTTCAAGAGTCTGGAGAAAATAAACATCTTCTTGCTGTAACCAAGAAAACACCAAAGAATCTGCTTCTGTCTCTATGAATAAATATCAGTCATTGTACTGTCTGTGTGATAAAATATTGTAGTAGCGAGAGCATAACTGTATATATTTGCTCTTGCAGAGTATATCAATACTCCTCTATGAAAGAGGACGAGAGAGCAGTCAATGAGGAGGCGCGCTTGGAGGCGAGATTAAGGAACTGGGTCTGAAGGCAGCCCTGCGCACCTACAGGTGGCAAGGAGTGGCGGAAGTACTCAAAGTAAAGGGGCCAGTAGCCATGGAAGAATTCAAATGACGACATGGCCGTCATAAGGAGGGACTAACAAGCCTAAAAAAATCAGAAGGCAGCAATTAGGAACGACAAAGACACACGGCAATGAAAAAGATGTGAGAGTGGACGAAGCTTCCACTCCACACTGAATAATGCATGCCTCGCAAAGCGAGCCGCGCTTGCGCGCTGCTGCTAAAGGCTCGACCTAATGATGCAAACACACATGGGGCCTCATTTAAGAGGCTTTGGTACAGGACAGCGCCACAAGGAATCTTGCAGCGCTGCCCTGCGACAATACCAGAGGGCAGGAATGCACCCTATCAATAAGATAGGGCGCATTCCTGTCTTTTCCCCCAATGTTGGCGCACAATGGCTGCCATGTGCTAACGCAGGCACACTTGTGCCAGGGTGCCTGCGTTGTGAGGCTGGTTGATTTTGTGCCGGAAGGGACACCTTCCAGCACAAAGGGAATTGCCTCATCCATGTGTGCTGCAGCATGCAGCACACATTTTTTTTGTTTACATTTCTTTATTGGTATTTTTAGCAAAACATATTTGCTATACAGTTAAAAGCATCATTTCAGCTCCGGCACGGAGGTGCATAAGTCTCAGGTAATAATAATTTAGTCAATCGTTCAGTACATGGCCTGGAGCGTAGGCTGCTGCAACTACCACGGGGGTACTCGCCAATATGCATTGCAAGGCATACGGGGATTGGATGCTGTGTCTTACGCCACTAAAAGGAGCTGACAGGTATTACACTTTGAAGGGAGGGGAGAGGAACCAAGGTCTAGGGAATAACAGCATTAACTGATGCCCAACTCAGGTCTCCGCTGCTACTTTATTCTCCCACACTGCCTGCACAATCCACACAACCATTGGATCAATGGGTACATATCTAGTCGCATTGCTGGAAGATGATGAGGGAGGTGGGGAATGTACAATGGGGATGGGGGAAGGAGGAAGACAGGGCACCAGCGCATCCATGGAACATCCCTGCCTTACGTGCTACTGTGTCGCCGCTACTGCCACTATGTCCGAGCATGTTACGGGGGGGCTCGCCCCCACGCTCCTCCTGCTTCCTGCTCCTGTGCCTGAGATTCGCTGAGCCGCCCCCCGCACCCGACTTTCCCGCCGCTGCCTCCCTGCGGCCCCGCCCCCGCCAGCCCATTGGCCGCCCCGCTCCCGCCACCCAGCTGACCCTCCCTCCCGGCTACCTTCTTATGACGCCCCCACGCACGCGCAGCATTCACGCGCAGCGGGCGCGCCGATTGTGCGCGGAAGGCAAGCCCGTCTGCGCCCGTCCGCGCCTGGACCGCGCCCAGCGCCAGAACCCCTGGCCCCCGCAGAGGCCATCCCACCCGCCGGACTTACGACGCCAATCCTGCAACTTCTCCTGCATCCGGACCGGCACCACACCCGCCAAGCCGAGCACCAGCAGCAACCACCTGAAGTGCATCCTGCTCAACACCCGCTCCGTCCACAGGCACGCCGTGGAACTCTGGAACCTGCTCGACACCACATCTCCAGACGTCGCCTTCCTCACGGAAACATGGATGAACGCCTCCTCAGCGCCCGACATCGCCATCGCCATCCCGGACGGATACAAGATCACCCGGAGGGACCACGTCAACCAGACAGGAGGAGGCATAGCCATCGTCCACAAGAACACCACCCGCATCACGACCAACTCCGACGACACCCTCACAGCCGCCGAACATCTTCACTTCCAGATACACACCGACCCCAAGACCACACTCAGAGGCACCCTCATCTACAGACCCCCGGGACCTCGCACACAATTCAGCGAAGACATCGCAGACTTCATCAGCCCGCACGCCCTCTCCTCCGCTGACTACATCCTCTTAGGGGACCTCAACTTCCACCTGGAGAACAACAAGGACAGCAACACCACCACCCTGCTGGACAACCTCGCCAACCTCGGACTCAAGCAGCTGGTGAACACCCCCACCCACTACGCCGGACACACGCTTGACCCCGTCTTCTCCTCCAGCAAGGACATCGCCTTCAGCCACTCCACCGGACTCCACTGGACAGACCACAGCTGCGTCACCTTCAGCTTCAGAAGGACCACGACTCACCATCACCCGCAGCCGGTTCCCCGTAGGAGCTGGAACAAGATCACCTCCGACCAGCTCTCCACATCCCTGAACCAGAATCCTCCCGCCAGCTCAACGGACCCCAACCAAGCGTCCAACAACCTCACACAGTGGATCACCAACTGCGCTGACGACCTCGCACCCCTGAAAAACCATCCCAGCAGGCCCGGCAGCAAGAAGGCTTCCTGGTTCAACGACGATCTCAAGAACTCCAAGAAGAACTGCCGCGCCCTCGAGAAAGCCTGGCGCAAAGACCCGACTACAGACAACATGACTGCCCTCAAGCACGCCACCCGCAAACACCACCAGGTGATCCACACCACCAAGAAGACTGCATTCAAGGAACAACTAGACAACAACTCACACAACAGCAAGGAACTCTTCAGCATCGTCAAAGAGCTCTCCAACCCCAGCGCCGAAACCAACGCCATCACCCCCTCGCAAGAACTCTGCGACTCACTCGCCTCGTTCTTCCACAGCAAGATCGCCGGCATACACAACAGCTTCGGCACACAGCCCACGCACCCAACCACCGAACCAACGCACCCCACCACCACGCTCCGCTCCTGGAACCCGGTCAGCACCGAAGACACCATCCACACAATGAACACCATCCACGCCGGATCACTAACCGACCCGTGCCCCCACCACGTCTTCAACAAGGCCGCCTCCGTCATCGCACCCCAACTCCGAGACATGATCAACTGCTCCTTCAACACCGCCACCTTCCCGGAGAGCTGGAAGCATGCCGAACTCAGCGCCCTCCTGAAGAAACCTTCAGCAGACCCCACCGACCTCAAGAACTACCGCCCCATCTCGCTCCTCCCTTTTCCGGTCAAAGTCATCGAGAAGACCGTCAACCGTCAGCTTGCCGCCTTCCTCGAGACGAACGGATCCCTCGACCCCTCGCAGTCCAACCACAGCACCGAGACCGCCCTCATCGCAGCCACTGACGACATCCGAGCCCTGCTCGACAATGGGGAAACAGCGGCCCTCATCCTGCTGGATCTCTCCGCAGCGTTCGACACTGTCTGCCACCGCACCCTAGTACAACGCCTCAGCAACGTCGGAATCCAAGAGAAGGCTCTGGAGTGGATCATCTCGTTCCTCGCTGGAAGAACCCAGAGAGTCTGCCTCCCCCCGTTCAGATCCGAGGCCACCAAAGTCATCTGCGGCGTACCACAAGGATCTTCACTCAGCCCCACCCTCTTCAACATCTACATGAGCCCCCTCGCGGCCATCGCACGCCAACACAACCTCAACATCATCTCCTACGCCGACGGCACTCAGCTGATCCTCTCCCTCACCAACGACCCAGCCACCGCCAGAACTAGCCTACACAAAGGGATGAAAGACGTAGCCGAGTGGATGCAGAACAGCCGCCTGAAACTGAACTCAGACAAGACGGAAGTCCTCTTCCTGGGACCATCTTCCTCCACCTGGGACGACTCCTGGTGGCCCCCTGCCCTGGGCAGCGCACCCAAACCATCGGACCACGCACGCAACCTGGGCTTCATCCTGGACTCCTCCCTCTCGATGACCAGACGAGTCAACGCCGTCTCATCTTCATGCTTCAACATCCTACGCATGCTCTGTAAGATCTTCCGATGGATTCCCACCGAAACCAGGAAGACGGTCACCCAGGCCCTCGTCACCAGCCGACTGGACTACGGAAACACCCTCAACACCGGAACCACAGCCAAACTACAGAAGAGACTCCAACGCATCCAGAACGACTCCGCACGACTCATCCTGGACATCCCCCGTCACAGCCACATCTCCGGACACCTGAGAGACCTGCACTGGCTCCCCGTCAACAAGAGAATCACGTTCCGACTCCTCACCCACGCTCACAAGGCTCTCCACGACCTGGGCCCCAGGTACCTCAACACCCGCCTGACCTTCTACACTCCCACCCGCCAGCTTCGATCGACCAGCCACGCCCTCGCCGCAGTTCCACGCATCCGAAGAACCACCATGGGAGGAAGATCCTTCTCCTACCTGGCAGCCAAGACATGGAACTCCCTCCCCATCCACCTCCGCCAGACCCAAGACCACCTCTCCTTCAGGAAGCAACTCAAGACCTGGTTGTTCGAGCAGTAGCAGACCCCCCTCCCCAAGCGCCTTGAGACCCTCCGGGTGAGTAGCGCGCTATATACATTTCTTGATTGATTGATTGATTATCTGCCAGCTGCGTTGAAAGTCCTGCAATATAATATCCCAGTCGTCTGCCATCGGAACTTTACGTAACCCCAATGTGTCTTCACGGCGCAAGGCAATACTTTCAGCTTGCGCCCAGACTGTTAGTGAGCGGGACCATTCCAGTGCGTGGGGAGGCTCTGAACGTTTCCATTTGTTGGTGATTAAACGCTTAATTGCAAGTAGCCCCAGATCTACAAATAGGCTAACCTGTTTTAGGTTTAAACCTCTAATAATTGATAAAACCCCACCAAAAAGGAAATAGCCCTCACCAATGTAAACATACAAACACTGAAAAAAATACCCGCACAACCACAAACTAAATGCCATTCAAAGAAAGAAAAAGGATAGTGAAAGTATTTTTTATTTCTTCCTAAATGGGCCAATACAATATAACTTATATACAAGGTAGTAGTAAGAAAGACTGAGATAACATTATTCTGCTTGAGTTTTGTTTTTTAGGGATGTCACTAAAATATTGTTTCTTCTTCCTTTTGCTATCTTCAGTTTTGTAGCTTTTGGTCTAAAGATGCAGGGTTTAGAAGCATGTTTTAGGTCTTTTTTTAATTATTTCATAAACTGCATAGAATCAGGAAATAGCAATCATATTTGATATTTTGGCTACATTTGATTCTCTCACTGATAGGTAAAATGGCTGGTTTCATAAGAATCTTTCCCAATATGTACCATCACATTTACCCACAGAGAATGGGTAAAACCCCTTGATACATCGGTCCCTTTTCCAGCAATTCAATATTGATAATAAGTGAATTGCCAAATACCCCAGGCTTTAAACCTTCAATGCAATGTGTAGTGACAGTTATATGTGAAAAGAGTCCTGTCACCAAGCATCTGGGATAGTGGTGAAAACATGATACCAGACCTTTGGAAAACATGGAACGCAGTATCACTTGATATGCTGCTGCAAAAATATCTTACCAAGTTCAGCAAAGATTGGAGTGATTTTGTTTGTATTTTCAGTGATTTAAGTACATATATGAAAAAGTTGTGTGATGTCTTGTTCAAATTGATAACTGACCTGAAGTGCTTTCCTGTAAGAGATCCTTGACACTTTCTAGATGGTATGCTGAACACACCTTTATAATCGTCAGAGTTAATAAAGAATGCCATTGGCCTTTTAGTCCATTCTGGTGCACTGTTTTGTTATGCATGGGAATTAAAACGCAAATATTTCTCATTTTTGTGTTTTGTGTAGCATCAAAGAGTCATCCCAAGTGTGTCATTTAGCTGTTGGTTCTCAGTCCTAGAGGCCGTAAATGCTATATTATCCATGTGCCAACTGTTTACAAAATATTTGCTGAGTGATGATGCCAAAGTCAAGAAATTGGAGGATGTTTGGCCGCATATTGATAGTGATGTTAAAAAAAGAATACTCTACTCCATTCTTCGATTTTTACAGGAAAACATGACTGCTGTAGTAATAACCCTTGTCTGCCAAGTGTTCAGCATAATTGGTGTAGATGTTAAACATCTCCTTGAGAGTAGGCTGGGTGACACTTTTAGTGACTTTGGCGCTGTAACGTGTTCCATGGTAGAGTGCTTGCCACTAGGTAAGCAAAGAAATGTTGAGGAGCAATTTAGGACATTTTATTTTACAATATATGAGAAATGGCTTGAAATGATGCATAGAAAAGTCCCTTCATCAACCATGGAATTTGAAGTCAATAAAGCCTCACTGTGGTACTCGGCACACGTTCTAGAACCCTTGCGAAAACAGGAATTTTCTCCAGACTTTCAAAGTGCTGCTTCATTTTTGACAGCTTCAGTAACTCTGAGGGCATATGTGCCTAGTTCAAAGCATTTGTTGCAGAAGCTGTCCCAGAGAATCGCAATCTTCAGACGTACCAGTATTGGCATGGCAAGCTATGTCAGTGGCCAGAGCTTGCAAATTGTGTACTGGCTGTTTTGGCGTTTCCCGTATCAAGGGCCTTTTCACAGATAAAAGTTTAAATAGGAAGGAAAGAGTGAGCGCGCATGACCAAAGACTCACTGAAGAATTATTGTTTGGTGTACTACAATAAGTTTGATTTGTAAAAATGCATTCAGACCTCTTATACACTGTACGTACACTGTCTATATACCATGCACTATCAGTGTAGAAAGCAAGCAATAATAGAAGCAAAACGTTCTATAGACACCGGAAAAAACACTCTTTCTGTTGTTTTCAATGGTGGGAAATGTGTAACCCCTGATAACCACAATATTTTTAAGGTATTGAAATCACTTGAAAACACTGAAAAACCCCCACCAGAATTTAATAAAAATAGAAACTGAAAACAAGAAAGCCTCTCAATGTGACTAGCCAATCTATGGAAGAGCCCCAGGAGACATACATCCCAGGTATACCCCACCATCTGTCCAGTGCAGCCAGCTGAGTGTGCTGTGATGCTACGCCAGTACTCATCGAGCGCAGGGAAGTCCCAAGGCATATGAATGAAATTCACATCAATCAGCTTACATCGGGGACAACAAGCATCTGTACGCTGGAAGTACCTGTTGATCTTAGCTAGGCTCTGTGCAATACATACTACTGAATGAGAAGGAATCTGGCATTTCTAGGAATATGGGTAGGTCCCTCAAGTATATTCACCCATTTGCGGGCTGTGCACGGGAGAGTCAAGTCTGTGTCCCAGTGATGTCAAAGGGACGTTAATGGCTGTGTTGGGTGCATGGGCAGCAAGTTAGCAAACCAATTTGTGAATTGCCCCTCTGTGCCCATCATGTGTATGTATTGAATGGTGCATGTCAGTCTCCCGAGACATGTCCCCCATAGGGTCCGCAGTGCTGTAAGTAATGAGGTACGAAGTAAACACTGACCTTGCGGCAGTTCAGCATCCTCTATTAAGGTGTTGAAAGGCGCCAGCAAGCCATCTTTGTATAGGTCGCTCAGAGTCTGTAGGTCAGCCGCCTGCCAGGCAGAAAGTTCTTCCCTAGTTGTGTTTCGGCCACCCCTTTGCATGTCTTGCAGCAATAATGCCTGCACATACAGGATGGCAGAGTGTGTGAGACGCAAGCAATGGTGAAAAGATTCAGAGCAACCCTGCACAGTGATCCATACCATATGAACTCATGCATGACACATTCGAAGGAGTGGAAGACAGGATGCTGATATACACTGGCTAGTTTGTAAAGAAATACAGTAACCGGGGCATCACCACCATTTTAAGTAGAAATATGCGGCCCATGAAAGTCAGGGGCAGACTCCCCCATAAGAGCATTTGTGACTTTACGGCTGCTATCGCCCATGAGATGTTCCCCTCCGGTAGGTCCACTGACTGATGATATGCACGTACTCTAAGACAGTGGGCTGCCATTTCACAGGTATATTGTTAATGACCAGTGTGGTGTTGAATCAAGTCTGGTTGAATGGGTACAAACAAGACTTCGCACAATTCACTCTGAAACCAGAGATGGATCCAAATTCATTGAGGATCTGCGGAAAGTCAACAGGTGTTCCCCTTATGTGCCGGATGTACAGGAGCAGGTTGTCTGCGTACAGGGAGATCTCATGCGTCCCATCACCCAAGAGGATATCCCATTCCACTCGACTTCCACAAACGGCTTCCGAAAGTGTCTGTATAGCCTGCGAGAAGAGCAGAAATAACAGCAGGCAGCCTTGCCTGGTACCATGACTGATGGGCACAGGGTCTGACATGAGGGCGCCAGTTTTGACTCTAGCAAAAAGGGTGGTGTATATTTTAACAGCCATATTAGGTGGAGAAAATGAGCCCTGAGTCCATAGCGGGACATGCCGGCAATTTGAAACTCTGATTCCAGGATATTAAATGCCTTCACCAAGTTAAGCACCAGACACCCGGAGTGAGGTCAACATGAGGCTGAATAGCTGGCCACCAGGAAAAATTTACGCAGGTTAAGGGGCGTACTCTAGGAAGGCACACATCCGTTCTGGTCAGTGTGCACCAGATTGGGCACCCAGGGGGCCAACCGATCCACCTGTATTTTAGCCAGGATTTTATAGTCAGTGTTTAAAAGCACCAGTGGCTGGTAAGAGCCCAAGAGCATTGGGTTTCAATCCCACTTAGGCAAAGAAACGAGCAGAACTTCACGGAGAGAGCCCGGGAGGCTCGAGGCTCCAAGCAAATCCTCATTCAGGGCGAGCAGTCGAGGGGCCAACACAGAAGAGTATGCTTTAAAATATTCTGCTGGCAGCCCATCTGGCCCAGGCATCTTGCCAATGACCAGAGCTCTGACGCCCTCCCCGACTTCAAATAGTGTGATCGGCTCCTCCAGTTCTTCTCACTGTTCTGGTGGACAAGCAAGTGGATGCAAAGAAGCTCACTAGTTCAGCCGGACAAACGCCTGCAGCAGGCACATACAGAGCTGTGTAATGTCTGGTGAGCTCCCCATGGATATCCATCAGAGTGTACAACAGCTGTCCTGAAAAGGAACACAGCGAAAGAATAGGTTGCTGTGCCTTCCTCTGACGGTTCATCTATGCGAGCAGCCGCCCAGTTCAGACCACAGCTGCATGAGTGTGGGCAGAATGCGCAGAATAGTTCAGCCATCACAATCGCTCCAGTAGGTCCGTAAGCTCATGCCGCACATCCGCCAAATGCCGAGTACTGCTCCAGTATGTTATTGAGACAGAGTCCAGCTTCAGGAGGGACCACTCAATACGCATGAGATCAGCATCAATTTGTTTGCGAGCACACCATCTGAGTCCCATGCAGTGCCCCCTGATTGTGTCCTTGAACGTTGCCCAATCCACGCCTCTGGTGGCAGCAGAGCCGGTATTTGTTTCAAAGAAGTCTGCTGTGGCAGTGCCCAGCGACGTCCGAAAAGGAGGATCCTTCATCGCTACCGGTTGGAGGCACCAGATATGCACGCCAGTTTGGTGTCTTCCTATTCCAGCTTGAGACGGTGAGGGTTGTGATCTGAATGCCTGCCCCCAGATAGTCTATATGCCGACAAACCAGGAGCAGCACCGACGAGCTCACAATGCAATCAATGCGATGTGCAAGTCATGCAGCAAGGAATAAAAAGAATAGACATGCACATCCGGGTTACACGCTCTCCAGACGTCAGCTAAGCGCAAGTGCTACAGCCATTCTCCGGTGCCCGGGCGTTAAACATGGTGACTGTACAGGAAAGCGGTGGAAAAGACTGGTCTAATGCCAGATCGGTGACATCGTTGAAATCCCCGGTATGAGCCAGGAGATCACGCTCCAGCGGGCTAGTGTACGGACGGTTGTGCGTAAAAAGGTTGTCTGGTCTGTGTTAGGTGCATACACATTCCCGAGTAACAAATGCCTTCCATCCAACCTCCCCAGTACGAATAGGTAGCTGACCTCCCCTTCGACCTCCATCTCCTCCAATGCAAAGGGGACTCCTGCCGCACCCAGATAAGCACCCCCTTGCATATGCAAAGTAATCCGTTGCAAATACCCAACGAAGCCATCAACGCTGGAGCTTGTGGGCTTCAGGTAGTGTGATATGTGTTTCCTGCAATAACACAATGAGGACAGACCTGCGCTTAAGGGAGGAATACACAGCGTAGTGGCACGATGTTGTGTGCAGGCCCCTCACACTCCAGGTGATTATGTTAGTAACTGGCATGCGGGTAATGGCGCCGGCATGTAGAGGTACACGGGGAGCGCGGCAGGAGGGAGGGAGAAGAGTATCCGGTCAAAAGCCTGCAGATGTGGGCAGCACCTGCAGGACAACATTGCCTGTAATATGCGCATGTTAAACATTAGGGTGAGGGGTAGAACAGGAGTATTGCAACATTGAACAGCATAAGAGTGGAGGGACAACATATATCCACCCAGTCTGGCAATAATGCCTTGTGGTCACTGCTGGCAAGTATCGTCAGCCGAACAGAGCTGAAGGCTCTATGGAATTGCAAGTCTAGCGCACCAGTGCCCCACATATCCACAGGAAAGAGCTCTCAGTGTAATTTGTATCAGTCTTATGCCCAGCTGTGAGGGCAGGCACTGAGCTTCCCAGACTACCTTGAATCTTTCCATCAATGGCGCCATCCAAGCCGGCGCACCACAGGCTCATGCTGAATTCATCAGATATCACCGCACCAGATGTTCCATTTGGCAGTCAACACCCTAAATTAGGTCATCTGCTGTCTGATGAGTCACATCTGGGGGATTCCCTGGACTCTGCACTGGATGGCCATGTTGCAGTGGAACCATCGTCGTTGGGGGGGCATTCAGGAGAAGTGTCTGGATCATGTCTCTGAGTGAGATCTTGCATCTTCGCCGCTGCATGCAGTGCCTTTCGCCTTTCTTGTATACCCTGCTGCAGACTGGTGGGGGATTGTAGTTGTGGGTGGGGACGCCTGCTCCTCCTACACCTCCCACTATGAGTGGCCCCGTGAATGACAGATTGTTGTGCAGACCCTTCAATTCCTGTCCGTAGTAAATTCCAGCCAGGTCAGACCTGTTCTGCGAGGTCAAAGAATCGCGTTTTGCCATCTGAGACCACTCGCAACCTTGCCGGGAAGAGGAGGTAGTAGTAGATGCCCAACTCTCAGATGTGTCGCCTAACCACTAGAAATGACCCCCTCTGCCTCTACACTCCCATGGCGTAGTCAGGGAAGAAAAGCACAGTGGCGTTATTCACTTTCACCTCCCCAGCTTGCGTACCTCCCTCAGGACACCGTCATGATCCCGGTAGGAGGCAGAAGATAAAGGGTCTAAGACCTGTCCCCGGCACTCAATGGGCCTGCTCCACAACAAAGAATGGGGAGAGTTCATCTGCTGGCGGATGGTCACGCAACCATGTCTCAGTATATGCCACTGCATCCGCTCCTTCCGCTCCCTCAGGCAGACCGACCACCCGTATGTTGTTCCACTGGGAGCAGCCCTCCGCATCCTCGGCTCTTCTTTCTAGTGACTTCACACGTGCCATTAGCTCCTGTACCTCCAACGCTGCGGTCCGGGTAATAGGGTGGACTTCGGCAGGTTCTTGCTCAATGTCGCTTTCATTGTCAGTCAGCTTGCGATGATCTGAGTGCTGCATGAAGTCGACTGTGATTTTGTCGATGCGGCCCTCAAGGGAAGTGCGCGTTTGTTGAGGGAGGTACCTATTTTCTCCACAGCAGCAAGTACAGAGTCTAGTTTGGAGTCCAGGGTGCCCGCTGTCACCTGCCCCGGGGACCAGTGACCTCCAGCAACTCAGTCCACCAACACGGAGGTGCGGCCAAGTGTTGATGCAGCCCCGTGCGCAGGCGGCCCATTGTTGTACCAAATGCCCAGGCACTATGTATGACACGAGGTGCAGTGCAATGTGGCCAGCTGGCCCTTCTCCTTCATTCAGGTGTACGCTAGTCAGGAATCTTCGTTTGGGCGACACCGACGAAAATCCCCATACACCCAAGAGTGCACTAACAGGGGGTAAGGAAAGGCAGCGGCACTTGGTTGCCTCCTCTTATTTAAAAGTGGTGGCCGGATTCTGTGTTCTCCAGTGCCCCAGCGAGTAATGGTGGATCAAGCTGCATGCCCAAGGACCCAGGCTGAACTGACCCCCGTGCCCCTGACACCCGTCACCACCAAATGGCCGTTATCTGTGACTAGAGCCAGTTAGTGGAATCCCCCACTAGTCTTGTGCGCTGCCTTCAGCCATGTCGGTCCACCGCAGCACAGGGATTGCTCACGGCATGGTGTGCATTGCCTTGACCCACACCAAGCTCGCTTTCGGCCTGCTCACTCTACAGAAATGGTAATACTTGCGGTACTAGACTCCCTACGGGAAAAAGCTGACAGAGCCATTCCCCAGGCCCTGGTGCTGCTGGACGTGTCGGCCACCTTCAACACGGTCGACCATGGCATATTGGTAGACCATGTCAGGGAGGCAGGTTTTCGGGGTCCAGCCCTCAGCTGGATCAACTCCTTTCTGGAAGATCGCTCCCAGGCAGTCCACATTGGTCAATTCACGGACCCTAAACTGAAAACTACGTGAGGGTTCCACAGGTATCCTCGCTTTTGCTGCACCTCTTTAATCTTTATCTGCTTCCGCTGATCAGATCCCTGAAAGAAAGGAAAGTGGTCACTTTTAACTACGCTGATGACCTGCAACTATTGTTCACCATTGACAATTACCCTCAGTCAATATTAGACTTACAGTCTACCATTAAATTCATCCGCCACTGGATGGACAACAACCATTTAAAATTAAACCCAGGCAAGACCAAACTAGTCTTGACTGGGGTCCACACTACTGGCCGAACGAACTAGGCCCCCCGCCGACTCCTACCTGCTCAGCAAAAAGCTTGGGAGTCACCATAAACAATGACCTCTCCCTAAAAACTCACGTAGGTTCTGTGGTCTCCTCGTGTTTTTTTCAGTTACGAAAAATCAGGAAAATAAGTAGACTACTCACCCAAGCAGCTTTGACACAGGTGGTGATAGCTATGTTCTTATCACACCTTGACTTTGCTAACGCTATCTACCTCGGCATACCCTCTACCTCTCTAAAAAGCTTAAGATGGTACAAAATCAAGTGGCCAGACTGATATGCAAACAACCCAGGTGGGCAACATGCTTCCTCTTTTTTAAGGAAACTGCACTGGGTTCCTATTCCCCAGCACTGCGCTTCAAAGTCAGATGCCTGGTGTTCAAATCCCTACATGGCCAAAGCCCTAAATTCATAGACTGTCTCATGTCGTATTACACTCCCTCACGCAACCTTCAATCAGCCCATCTTCAACTCCTGTCCGTTCCAACTTTGAAACTAAAGCGTCAAGGGGGATGCAGGTTTGCCACTCTAGCCCCAAAATTGTGGAACTCCATCCCCTTGGAAATCAGGTCTAGTACTGACCTACTGAGTTTCAGAAGGTCTCTAAAAACTTGGCTGTTCGCCCAGGCCTACGAAAGAACCACCCGGCTCAGCTTCCCAGATAGCGCCATGAAATCAATTGGTTTACGAGCGCTTTACAAAACCCTTTTAACATTAACATTAACAGGTGCTAGGCCTGGGCCTGACACAAGCCCCGGTCCTCCTCCGCTCCCCATCCCACCTTCTCCTCACCTGACCTACCGGAGCTCAATCTGCCGTGCTCTATCCCACTCTGTTCCTCAGCCAGCAGGAGCCTTAGCCAGGCCGGATTTCACAAGTCTGGGTACAGCAGTTGCTGCAGAGTCCACAGGGGAACCTCCAGATGCAGGTGATGCAACAGGCCCCTCTTAGGCGCGATGTCATGGTGCTCCTGTCACACACGTTCCGCGCAGCTCAGGGGCCTCACCCTCCACATCGTCCAGGCAGCACCACCTCCTCCGGCCTGTGATGCAGAGAGGCACGGCCCACCCTCAGCAATCTCCTCCGTGCACCCACCGTGCACCCTGGTGCAGTGGTGGCACGTGCTATGCAATGCAGACCTCCCCACGTCAGTGCACAGGAGCACCTCTACTGATCACATCTCCAGGGGGCACCAGGCGGTCTTCTCACACAGGTCAGCAATGTGTCTCCATGCGACCTGCCAGACTTCGCCTCCAGGTAAGAGCGTTGCCAACTCCTCAATGTCTACCGCTGCAGCCCACAGGCTCGGACCAGACGCCGCCCGCCTCCACAGTTAGGCTGCAGACCTCCACAGCATCGGCGCCTCCCACATTGGGTCTCAGACGCAGACGCAGACGCAGACCCAGCAACACCTCCAGGCCCCGGGGACTGTCCACGCTTCCAGGCATCATCTGCCATGGTGTCGTAAGGATGGCGCAATGAAAGGTGGTGCATCACTGTTTTCCCCAGTGATGCACCACTTTTCATAAATGAGACCCTGATTCTGCATTTCCTCTTCCCCAGGGACTCTGGCTGGTCATCTTGGCTGTGCGGGGCTTAGAAAGGGTTGTTGACCAGTGCTAGCTGTTCCATTCTGTATTCCGGTGTTTTGGGGTTTTTTTCCCCTTAGAGGTGTATTTGTAAGCTCTTTTTGCCTGTACAGGCTGAAAAGTGATGTTGGGCTGACTAATGTGAATGTTTTTTGCCGCTAATTGCCCGGCCGGCACTTTTTTAATGCTAACGTGTATTTTTATATAGCCTTGACGCTAGTGTTAGCAACAATTTTCCCTGCCACAAGCTGATCCTAACACCATTTAGCGATGTCTTGTGAATACGATTTAGCGATCGGCAGCAGTAAAAGAAAATTCAGCTAAGCAATGTCAAAATTGCTTAGCGGCAATTCTTGCAAATATACTCCTAAGTGCGAAGGGTATGCCCAGACGTGAGTCCATACTCACTGTATTATTGGACTTAAGCTGCACCCTACTGAAGCGGTACAAATTTGCTGAAATCAGTTTAGGGTTGCTTGCTTTCCCTTCTGAAGAGGGTCTCACCTACCAGTTTGTTCTGCAGTCTCTGAGAAGAAGACTTAAGGCCTATCCTCAGGGCAGAACCCGGAGTTCACTGAAGTTTTTTCATGCCAGTTGAGTTTGTGAGGCCAGGCGGGGTGGGAAATCATTTGCTTTCCTAATGGCGTAACTCTGGAACTCGTTTCCGACTACTCTCCATTTTGTACCATCGGAAATGTGCTTTAGTAAAGGTTTGAAGACTCATCTGTTTAATGCCTAGGCTGGTGACCTGGGCTGGTTGCCTACTTTGGGTGGTCCTGCTGCTAGGGACGCTTTCTTGGGAGCAGCCACGCGCTTTATAAATGCCCATTGTATTGTATTGTAGATGGACTGTTCCAATGAGGAGCAGGGCCAGTACTGATTTGCATAATGTGGGTCGCTGTTTAAAATGGCATGGTGGGCAAAAAAGGATGGACTGGAATGTGATCCTGTGCAATCGCCAGTGACTGAGATTAATTCAAGCATTCAATCCACAATCTTGTTGTTTGTTCTGCTGGTGGCTCTCGACAAGCTCCCCCTGGATCATTCTCACATCGTTCACTCCCAGATGCGGGGACTTCATCTTTCCTTCCTGCAAAATAGGATGAAATGTACCTCCTGGTTTCTGGAGCCTTGAGATGGCCTGCTTGTGTGCTGCAATCCACTGGAAACATTCGAAGCATGTCCACTATGCCAAATCATGTTGCCATCATACATTCCCCAATTAGCAAAATCACAGGGTTTGTGACAGCAAAATGACATTTAAATAATATGCACTAAACACTTTGTGCAATTCACAAAAGCCTTTCTCAATCCCAAAACGTCTTATGCGGTTCACTCTGAACTACAATTAGGAAAGCGTGAGGAAGAGGCTTACAGGCACATGCATCAATATTGCTTTTTGCGATTCCTTAATTGCGAAAAATAAGGGAATCGCAATTAAGGAATTGCAAAATGCAATGCATCAAGAAATTGCTAAATAAATTGCGATTTCTTAATATTCCTTAATTGCGACTCGCAAATTGCGAGTCGCAATTAAGGAATACCTCCCTATTCATTCCTATGGGCCTAGATTCCCATAGGAATGAACGGGAAGACATTCTCAATTTGCGATTAGCAATTAGCGAATCGCAAATTGAGAATGCGATTTCAAGGGTGCAGGGGTGTCCAAAGGACACCCTGTTGCACCCCTGAAATCAATCTGTGCACATATGTTGTGCACCCACATGCCCTAAGGGCATGTGGGTGCACAACATGAAACTTTGAAAAATGCACAAAAGTGCATTTTTCAAAGTTTTCGCAAATTACCATGAGGTTCAACCTCAGGGTAATTTGCTCCCCCTAATTGCGAAATCGCAATTTTTTAAAGTTTCATGCATTGCATGTAGGGAATCGCAAAATGTAATCCCTTAAATGCAATCGCAATTTGAGAATTCGCAAATATTTGCGAATTCACAAATTGCGAGGGCCTTCACCCTTCATGCATTCCAAAAGCAGATTTTGCGATCACAAACGGCCGATTTTTGCGATTCGCACCGTTTGCGATCGCAAAATCCTTTGATGCATGTGCCTGTTACTCTCTTAATTGCAAATCAATATGAGATGTATCAACAGTTTGTGAGTGCAATTGTGGCTGCAAACCATCGAAATATGACCATCTCCTCAAAGCAGGCTGTAACAGATTGGCAATGGGGAAGCTCTCCCTATTGTGTCCCTATTGGACAGCTTCCCCTTCGGGATGTCTTCCCAAATGGGAAACTTTTTTATAAAGCAGCACTGGAAAGTTTAAGGAACAGGTGCTGCTTCAAAAAGAAGTTTCCCATTGTGCTGTGCAAACAGACCAGTGGAGGATTGCTGTTCCGTGCAGCCCACCATCCCTGCCCTGTGTTTATAGCTACTCACAGTGGGTCGCAAATAGAGACCTGCCTTAGTAACATAACCCCTGTGACTGGAGATTTTGCGGTGTGACCTATTACTAATAGGGCTCGAGTCGGGGTACCACGCGGGTGGACAGGGTCCCCCCACTTATTTTACCGGGTGGACGCCGTCCCCCCTACCAAACAGCTGGACTTCACTCTTTGGCCTCTCTGGGACGAGAAGCTCGGAGCTCACAGCACGCTGCTCACGCGCTGACTTCTCTGATGCAATCTCATCCAAGGGGTGAGAGAGGGGAGGCAATGAGCCTGATGGTGCAAGCCACCTTTCGTGACGTCACTTCCTGTCGTGACATCACTTCCGGTGACAGCGTCCCCCCACTTCTTTTTTTAGGACTTGTGCCCTGCCTATTAGTACATAATTCACGTCAAAAAATCAAAGATTGTTCCCAAAGAGTCCGTACGTAATTTGCAACCACTGTTTGCTGGTAGCCTTTTTGTCCATTGGGCCCCATTTCCCCAGGCACATTTCATGTATTCTTCCTCACACTGTAGAGAAGAAGTCGCCACAGGATGTTCCGGTCACAAACACATCCGGAAGCAAAGTTGCACAACAAACTCAATGAAACACAAAGCACTCTCTTCAACGCCACTCCCTAGTGTACCCTGCGGATGTGCTAGGGCATGGAAAGCTGTTCAACTTGGCTTCATGGGGGAAACTGTGCTCAAAGCAGAAAACACTGGGATTTCTTATTTCCGCCCAGTGATACCATTGTGAGCACCTTGAAATCCTCATAGCTGGACTGCAGAAATGCAGTTGAAATGGGCCTTTTTAAGTGCCTGATCAATAGACTGTGGCTACAGAATGCTGTGGCCTCCTGGCTCTAGGTCAGAGGTCACACAAGTCCAGGGTTTCATCAAGGCTAAGGCTTTATGCGTGGTCCATGGGACACTGGATGCAGATCACCCCGTTTTTGTGACATCAGAATTGTCATCCTATCATCCGGGGAGTGCTGTACCTTAATTAGACCTACAAACCAAGCTGGGCTTCTTCAGTAAAGCTGCCTCCTGCTGGAATCCCTTATAAGAGTCTGTACCAAGTCAACTTCCACATCAGTCGTTTTTGTGGGCAGTAAAACTGGATTCTCTTCTCATCAGTTCTTTTATCTCCAGATCAGGGCCACGGAGCCCACAGCCATATGTTACGCTCTACCAAAAACTACCATAGACAAATCATGTTTTAGTTCCTGCCTCCATTCATCTTTTAGCTCTGTGTGATTGAAATCCCATTGGTTGGTTTTCCTGTCACTCATTTGCATGCTTCTTATGAAGTGACTTTCCTTCCTCCCCTCCTCTGTGTTGTCCCTGCCCTGGATTGCAGCTTCTTTACAGTCCTTTTTGATTGGATGAACTCCAATGCTCACATTCATGGAACTACTTTCTTCACACAGCACCCACAAGAGTGCATGTGTTTTCTTGGTCTCTACCGCGTGTGATGCGTCACCCATCAGAATACTCACCCTTCGACTGCACTCACATTAGAGTGCCCAACCCTCTCAATGTGCCTGTAAAAGCACAGCAAGAGGTATATTTTGGCCAGGGTATGACTGAAGAGCAGACTTTAAGTATTATTTTTGTTTTATCTCCTGCATGCCACATATTGCACAAAGAAAACACAAGGAGATGATGGACGGAGCGCTGAAACTTTTCAGACACTCACTCACAGTCACTATTAGATCTGGGTTGAATCCATCATTGTTCTTTAGCTCACTCTGCCACCCCAGTTCATACCCATTTATATGCAAATCACATACTGCACAAAAGGAAAGGCCTTGTCAAACAAAGGCTTTCATGGCACGGAGGGAGAGGCCCACTACTACACTCACTGAGCTGGCATTTGAGGCATATTGTGTAATTTACATGACTATAAGATGTCTTTGCTCCTGGGGCCCATAAAGCAGCTCTCATGGCTATTGCAAAGGACCAAATGGCTGGAACATGTATGTATGTATGTGTGTGGTATTTCGACACTGCGAACCTATCCAAAAAGCCATGGAGCACTGTGCAAGATGTGGCATAACGCTCAGAGCTGCTGACTTTGAAACTGAGAAACTAGGTTTGAGTCTCTGCATAGGCTTAACAATCTGTGATTCTGGGCAAATCATGTAATCTCCTCATGTGTGCGAAAAAATGAATGTGTCCTTGTGTAACGTAACTGGTACTCATTTAAAGTGATTCAGTACCTTCGGGTCAAATTTGCGCTATATAAAAATGCAACAACAACTAAAAAAACATGCATAAAGTCAATGAGTGATAGGAGAGGTAACCGGCTTGTGGGCTGTGGATGCATTGTGATGTAGGGTTGTGTAAAGAGGTGCGTCTTCAACTCTTTCTTAATTTGGAGAAGGGTCTTGATGGATACAGGGATGTTGTTCCAGATCCTAGGTACATAAATAGATTTTCATTTTTACACTTCTTAGTTTGCTGTCTGTTGTTGTGTTGTAGTGAGTTTGTATGTAAGATAAGGGTGTGCTGGTTGTGGTGACTTTGTAAGCAATGCTGCTGGTTTTGAAGATGTTGTGGGCCGGTAAAAAGCGCCAATGAAGTTCCATCTGGAAAGGGTGATGGATGTGGAGCATGTTTCAGTTCTGAGTCCTGTGGAATCTAAAATGGGCCTTGGCAAGCATTTTCCTTTAAACTTCCTTCTTCTTTCTCAATTCTGCTCAGTTTCCTGAGCACAAAGTAGTTGAAAAATAAACAATTTCATTTACAGCGACTGAAAAGTTTTAATTCAGTGTACAGTTTGAGGTACTTTGAAATATGTGTTTACTTTCCCCCTTCTTTTATTTTATTTTCACTAATGCTTTACAAACAAGCATGGGCAAAGCCAATAGCTTGGCACTCTCATTATAAAGGTGTGCCTTATTTGCTTTGCCATTGTTTATTTAGAAAATTTGGATGCTGTGATGTACAATAAAAGGACAGAAAGTTTTGCTGCGCTCCAAAAGCAGCACCTGTGATTTGAAGCACAGCCTTCGCCTTCAGCATCCTGTCATGAACTTTCTTGGCTGTCTGCTTTGCCCTCGGACGGTAGCTCCCTTGGTTCAGCTCTTCAGAATTCATTACAGTCAAAGCCGGAGCAATCTGAAGTGCCATACCCTTGGAGTCAAGAGGACAGAACTCAAGCTGTTCCATTTTATTAAAACAAAGCAGGGACAAGGAGGTCTGGGAGACTTGCCTAAAGCAAAATGGCATTTTGTGCTCAAGCAGGGAAAGAGCTTTTTAACAACACAGGGCTCGGCCACTTGATCTTGCTTAGTCCAGAGGACAGCCAGCATGGACTGTGTGCACCCACCAGAGCCGCCAATTAATCATGCTGCTTGCTCCAGGGATGCTGAGGGCTTGCAGGGAGGTGTTTACTGAGCAGTGAGTGCAGGAAGGGGAGGCTGTCTTCCTTCAAGGGCCTGGCTTTCAAGATGGTTGGAAGCAAACAGGAAACGCCTGTGAAAAGAAATACATCAGTTACAGTGTGGTCAAGAGAGTTAACACAAAGTGCACCTAAAACACAGGAGGAAGGTTCTACACTGGAGATCTATGAGAGTGATTAAAGTGCAATGGATCAGTCGATGCTTGAGAGGAGGAAATCTACTGCAGGAACGATTCATAGTATGCATAGGGGGCATATTTATGACCCGGTTTGGTTTACGTTTGCACTAATCAACGTGGTACATGCGTGATGCAAACCTTAAGTGAGATTTATGAAACCATGCAAGGCCACTTTTGTGGCCCTGAGTGGCGCCATAAATCTGGAGTAAAGCAACGCAGCGCAAATCGCTGCGTTGCTTTACTCTGCCCTGGTAAAGCGATGCGTGGTGGATCCTACGCAGCTCTTATCGATTTTGACGCATTCTCAGATTTACCAGAATTGGTGAACCTGGAAATGTACCAAAAATATACACCTTCTCAGGGGAGGCACTACGAGGAGGAATATCTTTATTTCTCCTCTGTGTGCTGCACTCTCCAATATGCATGGAAAAAGGAAAATCCCTCTCAGAATTGTTGTTATGCAGGAAGGTGCCCCTTCCCACACAAAAACAATCCTGCCTGCATCTGAGACACCTTTGCACCATGGTGCAAGGGTGCCTGTGTTGGTGCTAGGCTGCCCACACACATGTGCCGTATTGACTTAAATATTTTCTTGCCCTTTCCCTGTCGCTCAGTGCAGCACAGCAAGTTACTTGCTGCGCTGCACTGCGTGACAAGTTCGCAAATCTACTCCATAGTGCTTAAGTTTAGAAATTTGGTGGTGGTAGTAGCTGGTGGGCCCTGACACTACCAGAGCATGAGAGAGAAAGGGAGAAAAGAGAAAAATAAGAAGAAAGATGGTAAAAAAGGAACAAAGGGACAAAGCAGTGATGAAAAAGAACCCACAACGATGAACTAAAGAAAAGGAGGTGTAAGGTGGTGGACTAAAGAGCCTTGGAATCAAAACTAGTTAGCCGTGGTAATCGGTGACTGAGGCATAAAGCAGTGCAGGTGGCAGGCGCCTTAGAAAAACTATGGCCCTTGCACTTATGTTTTACAAATTACCAAGCTTTGTGTAATCAGCAAGCCCCAGGACCGGAGGTCGATAGAAAGATGTGCATTTTGTATTTGTTTTTGTTTGCAATTTTTTGGCCCCTCCATATTTCAGGTAAGTGACAGCAGCGGCCCATGCAGGTAAGAGTGGTGGGGCAGGGTGGGAGGGGGATTTGGACAGACGACGACAAGGGAAAATTAATTATTTATTTATTTAATTGTCCCTCATGGCCCCCCCAACCCAACCCCACCACCACACCGCTCTTAGCTGCATACCTGCACAGGCCGCTGCTGGTAAGCAATCACAACATACAGAAAGATGCAGCAGCGTAATTACAGAAGCAAAAAGGCACAGGGGCATAGCGCAAGCCCCTGCTGGGTGGAGGGGCCTCCAATGGTTCAGGGCCCCACTAGCCCTTCACTGGGTCCCATTCAGCCCAACTTCAATGAGTATCTGTGAGATATGGGAGAATCTCTTGACGTTCTGCAGGATGGATACATCATTCTGTTTTACACCACTGAGAAGGCGTAGAGGAATGAGAGACAGAACTACAAAGCACATGGGCAACTAAGGTTCTGCAGTGCCTGGAAGCCATGGGTTTGAGTTTCAGGGTGACAAAGGTGGTTGTTGAAAGGCTCTCCTATTAAGTGGCAGTAGCCATTGATGGTGGATTTGAAGACATAGCTAATAGTGGGAATCCTATGTTGGGGTTTTGGGAAATTATGTGAAGCAGTGCGGAGTATGAGAATGATTGAGATTGGGAGACAGGGGAGGGCTTGAGAGTGGAAGAGAACAAAAAGGAGAGATGGAAGGAGATGGGCTTAGCCAGGAAGGGCTGCTAAAAAAAACCATGGACAGGATTTAGGAGTAGCAGCTGATACCTCTGGCTTGGTCTTTGATACCACCATTGTTGAGCTTGCTACCCGCCATCTCATTTACCATGCAGTCATAAAGTAATTAACTCAAGTAAATGGTTCTCGCTCCAGTTTCCACCACATACCCTCCATATATAGGCGGCTGGTAAAAGACTACAACCCTCAACTTTGTGATGTAATCAGGTGGAGGACAAAGTTTGTGTAGTGGTCTCTCCTTGTCATTATCTCTGTTTGGAATGCTCATGCTATGGTGAGCATTCCACTTCAGAACTTAGAGTTCTTTATGTTTGAATACTGAGTCAGTTGCTGTTTGATGCCTGAACTGAGCCGGCTGCTGCACAGTCCCTGTCTACAATAAAGCTTACCTGCCGGTAAAACTCACCGTCTGCTGTATGTTCTCACTATATTATTATTAGCGACGAGGATGGGATTCGAACCCATGCGTGCAAAGCATTGATTTTCTCAAAGATATTTTCCTGCGTGAAGGTTTTCCTTCCACCATTGGGTCCGACAATGGAGTACAGTTCGTCAGTCAGGAATTTTAAAATGTTCTTCAACAGGGTGGTATTACTCATTCCAAGAGCTCACTCTATCACCCGCAAACGAATGGTCTTGTGGAATGAACGAACAGAGTGTTGAACAACTGTGTGCAATTGGCGTTAGCTAGTAAGTGCAATGTTCAGAATGCTGTGCAGTCTATGCTGTGGTTTTACCGCACCACACCTCACTCGTTTACTAAAGTATCCCCTTTTGAACTTTTGCGTGGAAGAAAGCTGTGTTCCAAGGTGTGTTCTGAGTGGATGTCGAAGTGGGTGAAAATGGATGCTGTGCTGGATGTGAATGATCTTGTGAGGAATAACGTTCCTCAAGCTCATTCAAGTCAAAAATCGTACTTTGATGCTAGAAAAAGATCCTTTCCTCATACGTTTGTTGTCTGTGACACAGTGCATTTGAAGATTCCTGTACACAGCAAGAAAAGAGATTCGAAGTTCTCTGATCCCATGGTTGTGGATAAAGTTTGCAGAAATTCTGTCAGGGTGAACAACAAACATTGGTGGAATGTGTCTAGGGTTGTCAAGTTGATAGGGAATGTTCCCAACAGAAACTTAAATTTCTGTCCTGATGTCGCTGATGGTTTTCTCTCCAATGCTCCTTCACCCGGGAGATTGCGTAGGAGTGAGAGACAACATTCTGTTCCAAGTAGATTTAGCTAATTTGCTTTTCCTATTTTTTGTGATATCAATTCATTTAAGCGGGTGAGGATAATGTGGTGGTCTCTCCTTGTCCTTATCTCTGTTTGGAATGCTCACGCTTTGGCTGTTCTTGATGTGAGCATTCCATTTCAGAACTTAGAGTTCTTTATGTTTGAATACTGAGTCAGTTGCTCTTTGATGCCTGAACTGAGCAGGCTGCTGCACAGTCCCTGTCTACAATAAAGCTTACCTTCCGGTAAAACTCACCGTCTGCTGTATGTTCTTACTACAGTTTGCCCATATGAAAGGTGTATCATGTGATGTGGGAATGTGCAATCATGAGCCTTTTTATCAAATAGTGAAAAAATCCTACACAATTGTAAGAATACATACTGGACATCTCACCTGAATTTGGACACAAATTCACCAATCACCTTCGTTTCCTATTTAAATGTGAAATATCCGTGACATGGCTTTGGGATGGAAAAACGACCCCTGCCGTGCTCCTGGGAGTGTGCACCTCTGCTCTGAGTTCATTAAAGCAAATGGCAGACTTTGACCCCCCCACCTCAGCACCTAACATGATCTGGCTTATGCACCATGGGATGGGTGTAACACGAATCTGGGCTCTGAGCAGGGCTCTGTGGTATGGAGGTGAAAACCATATGCACCCTCCATATCAACACAACTCCCTGGACTGTAGAGGTCTAATAATACATGCATTTGTAAAGCTCACGTTCACCTGTGGACATCTTGGCACTGAATAACATCTTTTTTTTTAGTACAAACCTGACACAAACTCTCATAATGCGCTTAAATGTACTTTTGATAGACCTGCTCAACCTGTGTGAAGATCTGATGTCACTTCTTGTGATGTCATGGGTTGTGATGCCACATGCAGTGATGTCACGCACCATGATGTCACTTGCATTCAGCCTAACTTGGTTAGTACCCCACTTCTTTTTTTTTAAGGAATGTGCCCTGAAGCAAGTAAACAAAACGTGTAAATGGACCGGTGGAACCACAATTCCTACAGTTCAGAAATTGAGCACTTGATCCATTATATGATCTAGCAAGTGTGTAATCCACAAATAACAGATGTTTAATGTTACCCAACTCAATGGTACTTATTTATTAACCTCAGAAGGATGGCTGAGTGGACCTGCCGGGATTTTAACCTGTGACCATGAGGTCGAACACAGGTCCCTGCAGTGGACGCAATAGTCCATTAAGCCAGCAGACCCGGCTAATAATGGTGACAGCACTAACAACTACATTGGTAAGGAAGGTCTTTTGACCTGTCCCTTTCAGGAAAGTTTCCTCCTGGCATCTCCTACCCTTTTTACATTGATCTGCCAGCCCCCTGAAACTGAGTCCTTTGCCTATCTATGTGGGAATGGAAGTTGCTTGTGTATATCTATCTGTGTATATAGTGGTTGTATGTTGTACGTGTATGGCACCGGTGGTCATACCACACAGGAATCCATTTTTAATTTTTTATACCTCAGTGGCACCTAAGAAGCAGGATGGTAGAGAGCCTGGAGAACAGATGTGAGTTGGAGTCTTCCTCCAGAACATTCCAGGGATCCTTTGAGTGTGGAGGAGGGAATACAGAAGGCCCTTTTAAAGTTTAGGGCGTTTCACCTGCTATTTCCTGGCCCTGTGTTCTCTGGAAGAGCTGCCACCAACAGGGTAATTAGTGGTAGAGCAGCCTCCCTCGCTTTTGGGTTTCTCCTGCCATGAGACTCCCAGATCTGCCCCACCCTCCTTTTAGCACCCTGTAACAAAGACTTTGGCTGGACCAGTCTGAGTGGAATAAGCAAAGTGACAGAATAGCCCAGAACTGGCCACTATCTGTTGGAATACAACAACTGACAATAGCTTTGCTATACGATGGGAGAAAAACTTCCTGATGGTGTTTGAAGATTTATCTACTGGACCTTTAGCGCACACCACTGGTGACTCAAGCCCTTTTTTGTCCCCAAAGGTTGGGTTATCCACCACCAACTCCTCGTACCCGATTTAGAAACAGACCTGGGGAAGTTCTGCAGATTGTGGAAGATGGTGCTTTATAGCCTCTCTTGAAGGATGGAGCTGATCAACTGCTGAGGAGGGTCATGGGGGTGCCCTTGCTGGAGCAAGACACTACTTAGAAAAGGAGGGCAGCAGAGGACCTGAGGAGGTGTGAACTGTGGCATCCGCTGCAGCCCCGGTGGGATCTCCACTGCTCATGAGGATGGGTGAAGTCACTGTGACCTGAGTACTCTCGAGGCATGTGCTGTCCTGGGGAAGTGCCGGAGATCTGGGGGCTTCCTGAAGATCAATGCAACGCTTAAGGGTCATGGAAGTGAAAGGCACTCATCAACTTATGAACAGAGTTTAGGTTGCAACAGACGTATCTATACCAGTTGGAAGAATGAGTCCTGGTGAAGGGTAAATGAAATAATAAAGTCCAGTAGAGAGTTAAGTACCTTATTCAAATAAAAAAGTCATAAGAGAACCTCAAACAAGTACCTCCAGTCTCACCACGCAACGTAGGCTCAAAGTCCTCTCAGCATTATAAATCAACTTCAGCGGAATGTTCCAAGTTGACAACACAAAGGTAGAGGGAAGGTAAAGGTAAGTCACAACAGTAAAGATGTTGATTGTTGCCTGGCTTACCATTGCAACCAGGGTGGGCTCCTAACTTTGAGTGGGGAACTGTTATCTGAGCCTTTGGAAGAACCCATGGAGCAGGACTCACCCGACCCAAGCACTGCTACTCCACTGCAATTACTGCAACTGCATCCACTTCACTGATAGAGCATTCACTGGTGTGTCTACCGTAGAGTGCACCTAGCTGGTATGAGGAGACGAGAAGTGTGTGTCAGTCCTACTCGATGATCTGTGAGCAGTGCACACCACCGTTGCGGCAAAGCCACTGACCAGTGATGAACTGCGGGCCTGGCCTGTGTGAATGGCCTTGGTTAGGGAGAAAAGCAGGTGAGTCCTGCACAGTGGCCCATGAGTATCACACACCACCGTGCTTGATGAGTCCGCCGGCCAGCAATCAATTGCAGACTAAGGCCCTTATTTAGAAGAGGACTGCACTGCCGGAGCATCACTTTGTATGAGAATCCGGTAGCACAGGCCTCTCAATCATATCTGTGAGGCGACGCAAAGCCACCCTGTGCGACTCTGCATGGCCTCATAGACATGGAGTAAGGCAAGGCAGCATAAAGTCAAGGAGGCATTCCTTGGGTGTTGCTGTGGGTGTTCCTACTCACCCCCCATGGATTTTGACACTGCCCCAGATTTACTACATCACGTAAAGCTGGGGCACTGGCAAAAACGTACACCTCCCCAGAGCAGGCATATCGAGGAGAAATGTAATAATTTCTCCTCTTTTTTTACCTTTAAACGTGTGTTGTATTCTGCAGCACACATAGAACGAGGACAATGCCTCTTGTGATAGTTTTTGTGCAGGAAGGTGGCCTTCCTACACAAAAACTATCATGTCAACAACATGCCTGCGTTGGCGCCCGCTGCAAATTGTGTACCAACCCTGGCTGAAAGGACAGGAATGCACTGTAACTTGTAAATACGGTGCACTCCTGCATTATTGTACTGTGCAAATTGTACAACGTGACAAGAGTGCAGAGCCTCTCGGAGGAGTGCCGTGCAGAGCCTCTCAGAGGAGCGCCGTGCAGAGCATCTCAGAGGAGCGCCGTGCAGAGCCTCTCAGAGGAGCGCCATGCAGAGCATCTCAGAGGAGCGCCATGCAGAGCCTCTCGGAGGAGCGTCTTGCAGGGCCTCTCGGAGGAGCGCCCTGCAGAGCATCTCAGAGGAGCGCTGTGGAGGGACTCTTGGAGGAGCGCCGTGCAGGGCCTCTCAGAGGAGCCCTGTGCAGAGCATCTGAGAGGAGCGCTGTGCAAAGCCTCTCAGAGGAGCGCCGTGCAGAGCCTCTCGGAGGAGCGCCGTGCAGAGCATCTCAGAGGAGCGGCATGCAGAGCATCTCAGAGGAGCGCCGTGCAGAGCCTCTCGGAGGAGCGCAGTGCAGAGCCTCTCGGAGGAGCCCCGTGCAGTTCCTCTCAGAGGAGCGCCGTGCAGAGCCTCTCGGAGGAGCGCCGTGCAGAGCCTCTCGGAGGAGCGTCTTGCAGGGCCTCTCGGAGGAGCGCCCTGCGGAGCATCTCAGAGGAGCGCCGTGCAGAGCCTCTCGGAGGAGCGCTGTGCAGAGCATCTGAGAGGAGCGCCGTGCACAGCCTCTCAGAGGAGCGCCGTGCAGAGCCTATCGGAGGAGCGCCGTGCAGAGCCTCTCAGAGGAGCGCCCTGCAGAGCCTCTCAGAGGAGCGCCGTGCAGAGCCTCTCAGAGGAGCGCCGTGCAGAGCCTCTCGGAGGAGCGCCGTGCAGAGCATCTGAGAGGAGCGCTGTGCAGAGCCTCTCAGAGGAGCGCCGTGCAGAGCCTCTCGGAGGAGCGCCGTGCAGAGCATCTCAGAGGAGCGGCATGGAGGGACTCTTGGAGGAGCGCCGTGCAGGGCCTCTCAGAGGAGCCCTGTGCAGAGCATCTGAGAGGAGCGCTGTGCAGAGCCTCTCAGAGGAGCGCCGTGCAGAGCCTCTCGGAGGAGCGCCGTGCAGAGCATCTCAGAGGAGCGGCATGCAGAGCATCTCAGAGGAGCGCCGTGCAGAGCCTCTCGGAGGAGCGCTGTGCAGAGCCTCTCGGAGGAGCCCCATGCAGTTCCTCTCAGAGGAGCGCCGTGCAGAGCATCTCAGAGGAGCGGCATGCAGAGCATCTCAGAGGAGCGCCGTGCAGAGCCTCTCGGAGGAGCCCCGTGCAGTTCCTCTCAGAGGAGCGCTGTGCAGAGCCTCTCGGAGGAGCGCCGTGCAGAGCCTCTCGGAGGAGCGCCGTGCAGAGCCTCTCGGAGGAGCCCCGTGCAGTTCCTCTCAGAGGAGCGCTGTGCAGAGCCTCTCGGAGGAGCGCCGTGCAGAGCCTCTCGGAGGAGCCCCGTGCAGTTCCTCTCAGAGGAGCGCCGTGCAGAGCATCTCAGAGGAGCGCCGTGCTGGGCCTCTCAGAGGAGCGCCTTGCAGGGCCTCTCAGAGGAGCGCTGTGCAGAGCCTCTCAGAGGAGCGCCGTGCAGAGCATCTCAGAGGAGCGCCGTGCAGAGCCTCTCGGAGAAGCGTCTTGCAGGGCCTCTCGGAGGAGCGCCCTGCAGAGCATCTCAGAGGAGCACCATGCCGAGCATCTCAGAGGAGCGCCGTGCAGAGCATCTGAGAGGGGCGCCCTGCAGAGCATCTCAGAGGAGCGCTGTGGAGGGACTCTTGGAGGAGCGCCGTGCAGGGCCTCTCAGAGGAGCCCTGTGCAGAGCATCTGAGAGGAGCGCCATGCAGAGCCTCTCAGAGGAGCGCCGTGCAGAGCATCTCAGAGGAGCGCCGTGCAGAGCCTCTCGGAGGAGCGCCGTGCAGAGCCTCTCGGAGGAGCGCCGTGCAGAGCCTCTCGGAGGAGCGCCGTGCAGAGCCTCTCGGAGGAGCGCCGTGCAGAGCCTCTCAGAGGAGCGCCGTGCAGAGCCTCTCAGAGGAGTGCCGTGCAGAGCATCTCAGAGGAGCGCCGTGCAGAGCCTCTCAGAGGAGCGCCGTGCAGAGCCTCTCAGAGGAGCGCCGTGCAGAGCCTCTCAGAGGAGCGCCGTGCAGAGCATCTCAGAGGAGCGCCGTGCAGAGCCTCTCGGAGGAGCGCTGTGCAGAGCATCTGAGAGGAGCGCCGTGCACAGCCTCTCAGAGGAGCGCCGTGCAGAGCCTCTCGGAGGAGCGCCGTGCAGAGCCTCTCAGAGGAGCGCCCTGCAGAGCCTCTCAGAGGAGCGCCGTGCAGAGCCTCTCGGAGGAGCGCCGTGCAGAGCATCTGAGAAGAGCGCCGTGCAGAGCCTCTCGGAGGAGCGCCGTGCAGAGCCTCTCAGAGGAGCGCCGTGCAGAACATCTCAGAGGAGCGCCGTGCAGAACATCTCAGAGGAGCGCCGTGCAGAACATCTCAGAGGAGCGCCGTGCAGAGCCTCTCGGAGGGGCGCCGTGCAGAGCATCTGAGAGGAGCGCCGTGCAGAGCCTCTTGGAGGAGCGCCGTGCAGAGCCTCTCAGAGGAGCGCCTTGCAGAGCATCTCAGAGGAGCGCCGTGCAGAGCCTCTCGGAGGAGCGACGTGCAGAGCATCTGAGAGGAGCGCCGTGCAGAGCCTCTCGGAGGAGCGCCGTGCAGAGCCTCTCAGAGGAGCGCCGTGCAGATCATCTCAGAGGAGCGCCGTGCAGAGCCTCTCGGAGGAGCGCCGTGCAGAGCATCTGAGAGGAGCCCCGTGCAGAGCCTCTCAGAGGAGCGCCGTGCAGAGCCTCTCGGAGGAGCACCGTGCAGAGCTTCTCGGAGGAGCACCCTGCAGAGCATCTCAGAGGAGCACCATGCCGAGCATCTCAGAGGAGCGCCGTGCAGGGCCTCTCGGAGGAGCACCCTGCAGAGCATCTCAGAGGAGCACCATGCCGAGCATCTCAGAGGAGCGCCGTGCAGGGCCTCTCAGAGGAGCCCTGTGCAGAGCATCTGAGAGGAGCGCCGTGCAGAGCCTCTCAGAGGAGCACCATGCACAGCCTTTCAGAGGAGCCCGGTGCAGAGCATCTGAGAGGAGCGCCGTGCAGAGCCTCTCAGAGGAGCACCGTGCAGAGCCTCTCAGAGGAGCGCCGTGCAGAGCCTCTCAGAGGAGCCCTGTGCAGAGCATCTGAGAGGAGCGCCGTGCAGAGCCTCTCAGAGGAGCACCGTGCAGAGCCTCTCAGAGGAGCACCGTGCAGAGCCTCTCAGAGGAGCGCCATGCAGAGGCTCTCGGAGGAGCGCCGTGCAGAGCATCTCAGAGGAGTGGCATGCAGAGCATCTCAGAGGAGCGCCGTGCAGAGCCTCTCGGAGGAGCGCCGTGCAGAGCCTCTCGGAGGAGCCCCGTGCAGTTCCTCTCAGAGGAGCGCCGTGCAGAGCCTCTTGGAGGAGCGCGATGCAGAGCCCCTCGGAGGAGCCCCGTGCAGTTCCTCTCAGAGGAGCGCCGTGCAGAGCCTCTCGGAGGAGCGCCGTGCAGAGCCTCTCGGAGGAGCCCCGTGCAGTTCCTCTCAGAGGAGCGCCGTGCAGAGCATCTCAGAGGAGCGCCGTGCTGAGCATCTCAGAGGAGCGCCTTGCAGGGCCTCTCAGAGGAGCGCTGTGCAGAGCCTCTCAGAGGAGCGCCTTGCAGAGCCTCTCGGAGGAGCCCCGTGCAGTTCCTCTCAGAGGAGCGCCGTGCAGAGCCTCTTGGAGGAGCGCGATGCAGAGCCCCTCGGAGGAGCCCCGTGCAGTTCCTCTCAGAGGAGCGCCGTGCAGAGCCTCTCGGAGGAGCGCCGTGCAGAGCCTCTCGGAGGAGCCCCGTGCAGTTCCTCTCAGAGGAGCGCCGTGCAGAGCATCTCAGAGGAGCGCCGTGCTGAGCATCTCAGAGGAGCGCCTTGCAGGGCCTCTCAGAGGAGCGCTGTGCAGAGCCTCTCAGAGGAGCGCCGTGCAGAGCATCTCAGAGGAGCGCCGTGCAGAGCCTCTCGGAGGAGCATCTTGCAGGGCCTCTCGGAGGAGCGCCCTGCAGAGCATCTCAGAGGAGCGCCGTGCAGAACCTCTCAGAGGAGCGCCGTGCAGGGCCTCTCAGAGGAGCCCTGTGCAGAGCGTCTGAGAGGAGCGCCGTGCAGAGCCTCTCAGAGGAGCGCCATGCAGAGCATCTCATAGGAGCGCCATGCAGAGCCTCTCGGAGGAGCGCCGTGCAGGGCCTCTCGGAGGAGCGCCCTGCAGAGCATCTCAGAGGAGCGCTGTGCAGAGCATCTCAGAGGAGCGCCGTGCAGAGCCTCTCAGAGGAGCGCCATGCAGAGCATCTCAGAGGAGCGCCATGCAGAGCCTCTCGGAGGAGCGTCTTGCAGGGCCTCTCAGAGGAGCGCTGTGCAGAGCCTCTCAGAGGAGCGCCGTGCAGAGCATCTCAGAGGAGCGCCGTGCAGGGCCTCTCAGAGGAGCCCTGTGCAGAGCATCTGAGAGGAGCGCCGTGCAGAGCCTCTCAGAGGAGCACCGTGCAGAGTCTCTCAGAGGAGCGCCGTGCAGAGCCTCTCGGAGGAGCGCCGTGCAGAGCATCTCAGAGGAGCGGCATGCAGAGCATCTCAGAGGAGCGCCGTGCAGAGCCTCTCGGAGGAGCGCCATGCAGAGCCTCTCAGAGGAGCCCTGTGCAGAGCATCTGAGAGGAGCGCCGTGCAGAGCCTCTCAGAGGAGCGCCATGCAGAGGCTCTCGGAGGAGCGCCGTGCAGAGCATCTCAGAGGAGCGGCATGCAGAGCATCTCAGAGGAGCGCCGTGCAGAGCCTCTCGGAGGAGCGCCGTGCAGAGCCTCTCGGAGGAGCCCCGTGCAGTTCCTCTCAGAGGAGCGCCGTGCAGAGCCTCTTGGAGGAGCGCGATGCAGAGCCCCTCGGAGGAGCCCCGTGCAGTTCCTCTCAGAGGAGCGCCGTGCAGAGCCTCTCGGAGGAGCGCCGTGCAGAGCCTCTCGGAGGAGCCCCGTGCAGTTCCTCTCAGAGGAGCGCCGTGCAGAGCATCTCAGAGGAGCGCCGTGCTGAGCATCTCAGAGGAGCGCCTTGCAGGGCCTCTCGGAGGAGCATCTTGCAGGGCCTCTCGGAGGAGCGCCCTGCAGAGCATCTCAGAGGAGCGCCGTGCACAACCTCTCAGAGCAGCGCCGTGCAGAGCCTCTCAGAGGAGCGCCATGCAGAGCATCTCATAGGAGCGCCATGCAGAGCCTCTCGGAGGAGCGCCGTGCAGGGCCTCTCGGAGGAGCGCCCTGCAGAGCATCTCAGAGGAGCACCATGCCGAGCATCTCAGAGGAGCGCCGTGCAGGGCCTCTCAGAGGAGCCCTGTGCAGAGCATCTGAGAGGAGCGCCGTGCAGAGCCTCTCAGAGGAGCACCGTGCAGAGCCTCTCAGAGGAGCGCCGTGCAGAGCCTCTCGGAGGAGCGCCGTGCAGAGCATCTCAGAGGAGCGGCATGCAGAGCATCTCAGAGGAGCGCCGTGCAGAGCCTCTCGGAGGAGCGCCATGCAGAGCCTCTCGGAGGAGCCCCGTGCAGTTCCTCTCAGAGGAGCGCCGTGCAGAGCATCTCAGAGGAGCGCCGTGCAGAGCCTCTCGGAGGAGCCCCGTGCAGTTCCTCTCAGAGGAGCGCCGTGCAGAGCCTCTCGGAGGAGCGCCGTGCAGAGCCTCTCGGAGGAGCCCCGTGCAGTTCCTCTCAGAGGAGCGCCGTGCAGAGCATCTCAGAGGAGCGTCGTGCTGGGCCTCTCAGAGGAGCGCCTTGCAGGGCCTCTCAGAGGAGCGCTGTGCAGAGCCTCTCAGAGGAGCGCCGTGCAGAGCCTCTCGGAGGAGCGCCGTGTAGAGCCTCTCGAAGGAGCGCTGTGCAGGTACTCTCATCTGTACAGCGTCTCTTAGAGAAGCACTGTACAGGGCCTCTCGGAATAATGTGGTCTGCACAGTGGGCCTTGTTAGAATTTCATCAGCACAGCACACAATCTGCCTAAAGTCCCATATATGGAGTGATGTGCAGTACAGCACCAGCCTCAGGCTGCTTCTCATAACAGCACTCTACAGTGCCCGTCTGCATTACAGCGCCAGCCTCACGCTGATCCTTGCTGCATCACTATACAGTGCCAGTGTGCAGTGCAGCGCCAGCCTCAGGCTGCTTCTCACTACAGCACTCTACAGTGCCCGTCTCCTATGCTGGCCAGCCTCAGGCTGCTCCTCACTACATCATTTTACAGTGCCCGTCTGCGCGTAGCGCCAGTCTCATGCTGCTCCTCACCACAGCACTCTACAGTGTGCACCAGCCGCAGGTTACTCTTCACTGCAGCACTCTACAGTGCCCGTCTGCAGTGCAGCGCCAGCCTCATTCTGATCATCGCTGTAGCACTCTACAGTGCCTGTCTGCAGTGCCATCCTCAGGCTAATTCTCGCTGCAGTACTCTACAGTGCCCCTCTACAGCGTAGCGCCAGCCTCAGACTGCTCTTCACTATAGCACTTTACAGAGACTGTCTGTGGTGCAGCGGCAGCCTCGCCCTGGTCCTCACTGCAGCACTCTACAGTGCCCGTCTGCAGCGCACCGCCAGCCTCAGGCTTCTTCTCACTATAGCACTCTACAGTGCCCGTCTCCTATGCTGGCCAGCCTCAGGCTGCTCCTCACTACATCACTTTACAGTGCCCGTCCGCGTGTAGCCCCAGCCTCATGCTGCTCCTCACCACAGCACTCTACAGTGTGCACCAGCCTCAGGTTGCTCTTCACTGCAGCACTCTACAGTGCTCGTCTGCAGTGCAGCGTCAGCCTCAAGTCGATCATTATTGTAGCACTCTACAGTGCCTGTCTGCAGTGTCAGCCTCAGGCTGATTGCCGCTGCAGCACTCTACAGTGCCTGGTGCTGCAAGTCCCCATCTGCGGCACAGCGCCGCCTCAGGCTGATTCTCCCTACAGCACTCTGCAACGCCCGTCTGCATTGCAGCACCAGCCTCGGGCTGCTCCTCAGTACAGCACTCTACTGTGCCCATCTGCGGTGCAGCACCAGCCTCACACTGCTCCTCACTACAGCACTCTACTGCACCCGTCTGTGGTGCAGCGCCAGTCTCAGGCTTCTTCTCACTACAGCACTCTGCAGCGCCCGTCTGCGGCACAGCGCCAGCCTCAGGCTGCTCCTCGGTACACCAGTCTACAATGCATGTCTGCGGCGCAGCGTCAGCTTCAGGCTGCTTCTCACTACAGCACTCTACTGCACCCGTCTGTGGTGCAGCGCCAGTCTCAGGCTGCTTCTCACTACAGCGCCATGAAACCGTTGGGTGTAAGTGCGCTCTATAAGAATTTTTTACATTACATTACTACAGCACTCTGCAGCGCCCATCTGTGGCGCAGCGCTAGCCTCAGGCTGAGCCTTAGTACAGCAGTCTACAATGCGTGTCTGCGGCGCAGCGCCAGCTTCAGGCTGCTTCTCTCTACAGCACTCTACAGCGCACATCAGCGGTGCAGCGCCAGCCTCAGGCTGCTTCTCACTACAGCACTCTACAGCGCCCATCTGTGGTGCAGCACCAGCTTCAGGCTGATTCTCAATACAGCACTCTACAGCGCCCATCTGCTGCTCAGCGCCAGCCTCAAGATGCTTCTCACTACAGCACTCTACAGCGCCCATCTGCGGTGCAGCGCCAGCTTCAGGCTGCTTCTCAATACAGCACTCTACAGCGCCCATCTGCTGCTCAGCACCAGCCTCAGGATGCTTCTCACTACAGAACTCTACAGCGCCCATCTGCGGTGCAGCGCCAGCTTCAGGCTGCTTCTCAATACAGCACTCTACAGTGCCCGTCCTTTCCTGTCATTTTAAGTAGTGTTTTCCCTCAGCAGAATAATCTCCACAGAAATAGCAGTTTGCTAAAGGACTTCTAGTTGAGAGGGGTGAGTAAGAGGCTGTGGGTAGGGATATTAAGTCCTCACGGCTATGCTCCAGAAACCAAAGCTTTCCAGTAGGGATAGACTACATAACAGCATCTCGTAGAGTTCTCAGCAGCAGTAGGCGCAACTGAATCGACTCTCTTTACCTGATTCTACTGGCACAGAGGAGAAAATAAAGGTACAGTCATTACAAAATGTCTTCCACCGTCCCATGTAAGGCTGAGCTGCTTGTATTGATGAACTGCAAACATGCAGCCCAAAGCTACCTGCAGAGGATGGCCTGGGGTGTACAGCAAAACCCAACACCAGGGTCAGACTGGGACCAAGAAAAGGCCCGGGCACCAAAATAAAAGTGGCCCCCATTAGCGAACCAGATAGCTAAACAAGCATTTACAATGCAATGGTCTCGTCTTTGTTAAGGTTTAAGCTATTGGCATTGCACATGACATCATTTTTGTTTTTAAAACATATAAATAAATTGCATTGTCATTTACAATGCCAACAGCTTAATCTCTCGCAAATGCGAGACCTATTGCATTTGCACCCACACACAGAGCCCCCCCACACACACACACACACACACACACAGCCACACAAACAGAGCCACACAGACAGAGCCACACACACAGACAGAGCCACACACACACATACAGAGCCACACAGAGCCACACACACAGACAGAGCCACAGACAGAGCCAGACACACAGACAGAGCCACACACACAGACTGAGCCACACACACAGACAGAGCCACACACACACAGCACGCTACACACACACAGACAGAGCCACACACACACAGAGCGCCACACACACAGAGCGCCCCACACACACACACAGACACAGAGCCACACACACAGAGCCACACACAGAGAGCCACACATACAGACAGAGCCACACACAGACAGAGACACACACACAGACAGAGCCACACACACAGACACACACACACACACAGCGTGCCACACACACACACACAGAGCGCCACACACACACAGAGCGCCACACACACACACACACAAAGCGCCACATACACACACACAGAGCACCACACACACACACAGCCCCACACACACACACACTCACAGAACCCCCCCACACACACACTCACAGAGCCCTAACACACACCACACACAGAGCCACACACACACAGAGCCTCCCACACACACACACAGTCTCACACACACACACACAGAGCCACACACACACACACACACAGAGAGAGCCTCACACACACACACACACACACACACAGAGTCCCCCACACAGAGCCCCCTCACACACACACACAGAGCCCCCCACACACACACACAGAGCCCCACACACACACACAGAACCCCCCCCACACACACACACAGAGAGCCCCCCACACACACACACAGAGACCCCCACACACACACACAGAGACCCCCACACACACACACAGAGCCCCACACAAAAACGATCACAACTAGGGAACAGAGGCAAGAAAAAACGATTACAACAAGGGAACAGAGGCAAGAAAAAACGATCACAACCAGGGAACAAAGGCAAGGAAAAACAATCACAACCAGGAAACAGTGAAGAACCGGGTTATTTAAGACCCGGCGGCGCCAGAGGCACGCCCAAAGTCTTCGGGTATTACCTGTCTTAGAACACAGAGACACGGAAACTTCTTGGTGGCGTCAAAGATCGAATTTATTGGCTGCAGCCAGTAACAGAAGTCCTAGAAGTCAACACGGTATGAGTTCTCAGGAGACTGCTCAATTTTACAAAGCAAGTCATCCCTTTTTATGCCAAAAATCACATTCCAGGCAAATACCTAACATTTACAAACTGTCCAATCACATGTATCCACACCCAAAGTATCGCATGACGGTAAAACCCACTTTTCAGTTACCCGGCCCATGATCAATCATTGGTCAAACCCAACATTCTTCTTAAGACAGGTCGAACGAACCCATAATAAAAAAGGGCACATCCCAATCGTAAACAGACCATAAAGAAAGGAGCAGAAACAGGTGAGAGTAGTATAAGGCATATTTGTGTGCAATAAAGTTTTACGATGTCCTGTGCTCTGATCCTTAATCTTGATCAGCAAAAGGGCAGGAACTGGTTTAACAAGGTCAGCTTCAGGCAACAGGGTCAGTTCACTCAGGTCAAACAGGAGTCAGCACGAACTGGAGGTACATGTACTTAAAGGACTTGTTCAGCCACAGTCATCGGCCTATGTGAGGGCAACCACAAAATGGCTGCCATACACAAAATGGAACCCAAGGGTTCAGAACGAAATCCCTAAATACGTAGTGAATCCATCGGTCTAACGTGCTGAAAACACTCATACTTGTCGTACTAACTAGTTACGGTTCGCTAATATCAAATTCGTAACGAAACCATGACCTTTATGAAATGGGTTCAGAATTCACGGAACCTCAAACCCTCCTTTTGCCCTTACATAGGCAATAACCTACACTCACTTCAATCTGAGTCCAGGTCTATATTCATCAGATCATCAAGATGTTGCTGGAGCATAATCCTATTACTTAGTACCTCTCTTGGGACAGGTCTCCTTGCACACATAGTAGCACAGAGGCCACATATAGCAGGAGCGCACCGCACACAAAGACAGAACAGGAAAAGAATCGCTAAAGCCATCCCAATGATCATCAGAATCTTCCATCCCCAGGTCGATAACAGTTCCCAAAACCATCCAATCAACGACCAATCTCCTTTGTCCACATGTATAGACTCGGAGATCTTATGTAACCTGGAAATGGCCTCGTAAACTGTCGGAGCATTATCTGGGATAAAAACGCAGCAACTCGATTGGATCACTTTACATACTCCACCTCGATCTGCGAGTATGACGTCTAAAACCATACGATTTTGTAACGTCATAAGGCGATCCGCTTGAAGCTCAGCTGTCAGATTACTAAGGGCACCAGCAGTTTCGCTTATGGTGGATTCAACCACTCTCGTCAACTGTCGTAAACCTCTACTGTTAGCCATAGGTCCCCAAAACGGTAAGAAACCCTTAATGAAGTCTCCCACTTCTTGTCCAGCAGTATCTTCCTGATCGAAGACACCTCTAACAACTCTCGTCTTGTGGTAATCTGAAGCAACAGTATACGTAGGAGGCAACAAGTATCCAACATAACACGTTCCCAAAAAATCAGGGGGCAACCATGTATATGCTCTGTTGTAACAAACAAAATATGTGCCCTTAGCTGCCAAAAACGTCGGGGAAGATTGAGACGTAAAAATGTACGTCTGAGTACAAACATTCTTCCCCAGCTGAGCTTTCAGATTTTTGCCAATACCTTGCAGACAAAATTGACCTCGGTGGGGTACGACCCAAATCGAAGGTGACCTCTTTCGTTTCTGCCTTTCACTCAGACTAACACTGTAACCAGTCGTGTTCCATCCAACATAAGCCGCTAACTCTTCCTTAGGAATAGTCCTATACGTGTCGATATCTCTGCTCATATTCATAACTCCCTTCACCAAAGCTTGATTACTTAAGTTATCTCTCATGGAATGTAGAGGATAAACTTCCAGGGCGTAAATGAACATAGTCTGAAAAGCCCATATCGACCCATTCTGACTAAACGGTAAAATCAGATAAGGAACAACTCTACCTGTAGTATGTGGCATAAGACCACACACCCAGCAATTAGTAATGTTCACTACCAACTGATGCTGGTGTAGTAGCTGTATGAATGTGTTATGTACAAATTCTGACCTTCTAATCTGCTCGTGTTCAGGTAGGACATGAAAAGAATGCACAGAAGTAGCAGTAGAAAAAGACATAGACTGGGAGGTGGGTGCAGAAGTCAATTGGGTAGCGAAAACAATCCCACCCGCCAATGCTAACGTCATGCTTAAAACCATCAGGACACATGTTATCAGAAAACATGTGCTGTACATTAATTTATACAGTTTCATTTTAGAGTTCTTTCTCTCAGCAGCTCTCTCTGTCCCAGGAAACTCCATCCTCTAACCGTGCTGTTCGCGGCAGTTGGTTTTCTTCTGGTAAGGAATGCGTCTGTCAGTCCAGGGAACGCCCTGAAACCAGCCAGAACCGTCGACCTTGTGTCTATGGCCTGCAATCCCAAGTCTTTATACCGCGACCCTACAGCTGAGCTCGGATGGCAGCTCGAAAAAGAAAAATAGGCCAAAACAGTTTCTTGGATGAGAGAGTGCAGTTCTCCAAAAGCAAAAGGAGTAAAAAATTTAAACTTTAATTGTCAATTGTTTCTCGGTCGTAAATTATAACGGCCTTTACCAGGCACTGTGTGATCTGTAAATAAAAGTTCAGGCTCAGTGGTGTCCAATCTCAATTGTGGAGGTACAGCTGCTTGTAGAATGTCGTCGTCCTCTCATTCAGAATTTGTTCCTACTAGATGTGCATCGCTAAACGGCATGAACTTCGGTACTCGTTCTGTCTCTGAATCACCAACACCATCACGGATCCACTGGTCGTACGGCAGAGGTAAAGGCACCCTCTTACAATGTACGCCGTGAATCCAATTTTTCTTCCCGAAGACCTTCACTGAAGTTCTTGTGGACAGGAGCACTTGGTGGGGGCCGGTCCAGCAGGGCTGCTCGTTTTTGGTCCACTGAAAATTCCTCACTAGGACCCAGTCACCGGGATTGATGGTGTGACCTGGATCCACAGATGCTGGTGGCAAGTTACCATGAACCTGTTGATGCAAGACACGCAATTTAGCCGTCAAATCATACAAATAGTCCACCAACACAGGATATTCGATGTCACTAAACTTCACTGGCCTCGGCACTCCCCACACATTCACCGGACGGCCAAAAACAATTTCATAGGGACTAAGGCCAATCCGGGAATGTACTGTAGTTCTAGTTGACAAAAGTGCCAACGGCAAAGCATCTGGCCATTGAAGACCAGAACTCGCCTGAATTTTGGCTAACTTTAGCTTCAAAGTGCCATTGTAACATTCCACTAGTCCAGCTGATTGGGGTGATTTGCAGCATGGAACTTCTGTCGGATTCCCAAACCCTCACACACTCTCTTCATGATCTTCCCCACAAACTCACTTCCGTTATCACTCCACACCATCCTTGGCAATCCGAACCTAGGGAAATATTCTTTGAGCAAGACTTTGGCTGTGGACGAGGCAGTATTGTCTTTTAGGGGGTATGCCTCTACCCATCTAGAAAAGGCACAAACAACTACAAGCACATATTTCAGGTTGTTACACCTTTCCATGTGTATAAAATCCAATTGCAGAACCTCAAACGGATACGTCGGAGGCGCAAAGTGACCAGCTGGAGTTAGAGTTCCCTTGCCAGGATTTTACATCAAACACACCATGCAATTCTTGACCACGTTCTCCGCACATTTGGGAATTCCAGCATTCTGCCATACTGGAGCCAACAACTTACAAATCCCTTTCACACTGATGTGAGACAAACCATGTGCCATAGTAACCACTGCAAGCACGTACGCATCTGGCAACATCCATCTTTGGTGTTCTGACAATTCAAACCAACAACCAGTCGAATCCAATCTACCCGTAGTTTCTCTCCAAACATTCTTCTCACTTTCAGTAGCTTCAGCCTGTATCGATTTCACACTGTCAATCGTATCTTCGCACATTCCAACATCACCAATCCATCTCGCAGGGCCTGCCACATACATTCGACTCATCAGATTTCTTGCTGTATCTTTCGCAACTTCATCCGCAAACGCATTACCACGGCCAACATCATCCGTAACCTTCCGATGAGCACTACACTTCACCATCGCAACTTGCTTCGGCAAAGTAAGTGATTCGAGAACCTCATTCACCAACTGTCCATGCTGAATCTTAGTCCCATGCGACATCAGAAATCCTCTTTCTCTCCACAAGCGTCCAAAACTATGGGCAACACCAAACGCATACTGACTATCGGTATAAATATTCACTCGTTTTCCTTCCAACAACACACACGCTCTAGTCAGTGCAATCAACTCTGCTGCTTGCGCAGAATTCTGTGGTATACGTGCTGTCTCAACAACTGTATTTAAAGTTGTGATAGCATAAGCTGCAGTCGTCTCACCATTCGGAAGCTTAAAACACGAACCATCAACCCACAGCGTACCATCCACATTCTCAAAAGGAGTGTCTTTTAGATCCACTCTAGCTTTTGTTTCTTCCTCTGTACGAAGAAAACAATCATGCTGTTCTTGAGCATCCGTCTCTGTAGAGATCGGCAATAACGTAGCTGGATTCAACACGTTATATCTTCTGATGTGGACGTGGCTAGCCAACAGTGTCAACTCGTAGCCTGAAAGACGTGCACTAGTAAGGTGCTGTGTCTTAGTCCTGTTTAATAAGGTATCCACTGCATGCGGAACCATCACAATCAACGTATTATCCATCACCAGTCCAGCAGACTGTCGGATAGAAACAGCCGCTGCCGCTGTAGCTCTCAAGCAACTTGGCAACGCTCTAGCTACCGGATCTAAAGTCGACGAGAAATACGCACATGGACGCTTCTTGTCCCCAAAAGATTGTGTCAACACTGACAACGCACATACCTCTCTCTCGTGCACATACAACGTGAAAGGCTTACTGTAGTCGGGAGTACCCAACATAGGAGCAGAACACAATGCATCACGCAACTCAGAAAAACTTTTCTGACAATCGTCAGACCACGGAAGAGGATTCGGTGTATCTTTACAAGTCAATGCCAATAGAGATTTCGCCAATAGAGAGAAATTTGGAATCCACTGTCTACAATACGACGTGATACCCAAGAAAGCACGCACTTCTCTCTGTGTACTTGGCACAGTCATTCGAGCAATCGCTTGAATTCGTTCTGGGGTCAACCTTCTTCCCTCCTTTGACAAGAGATGACCTAAGTAGGTCACTTCTTGGCGACAATACTGCAATTTAGAAGGTGACACTTTATGATGCAAGTCCGACAAATGTCGCAACAAAGAAAGAGTAGCTTCTTTACAAGTTTCCTCATCATCAGCAGCCACTAACAAATCGTCAACATACGAGCACTACCAGCAGGCAACGCAAGAGTATCAAGCTAAGTTTTGAAAGCCTGGCTATAAATAGAAGGACTTTCACAATATGCCTTGAGGAGCTCTCTTAAACCAGAAGCTTCGGCCTCCTAAAGAGAAGCCAAAAATATCTCTACTTTCCTCGGCAATTGGAATGCTGAAGAAAGCATTCTTCAGATCTATAACTGAAAACCAAGCAGCTGAAGCAGGAATCAAAGTCAACAAAGCAGTAATATCCGGAACAACTGGAAACTGTGGCACGACAATCTTGTTAACCTCTCTAAGATCGATCACAAACCTGTAAACAGGTGGCTGAGAAGAGTCAGTGCGCTTTAGGACAGGCAAAACCGGACTGTTACACACATTACCTCTCGTTTCTTCAATCACATCTTTCTCAATCAAATCATAGATGATCGCTAAAAGCGCTCTTTCACCATCGCTAGAAATCCTATACTGGGAATGCGCGGCAATTCAACATTCGCTTTAAGCGTTACAACGTAAGGTGGAAGCTCCAAAAGACCCACATCATTAGGACCAGTAGCCCAAAGAGTATCAGGGAGAGAACGCTATTCCGGTGGAAGCCGATCTTTAGACAAATACATCGGAGAGATCACTTTCTTACCCAATGTAAGCTGTACTCCCGCAGGAGAACAACGTAATGTTGCATGCAACCTTTTCAACAAATCCAAGCCTAACAAATTCTCACCACAACCTGTCGTTAAAATGAGAGGTGCTTCCAATTCACAAGGCCCTATAGAAAGAGACAAAGGACTAGAAACTGGATTACGAACTGGGGCGCCAGAGAATCCTACCGAAACATTTGTTAAGCCAGACAAAGGTGCGCCAGGGAGTTTAGAGTGCATGATAGAACTCTTCGCTGCACCAGTATCCAAAAGAAAAGGCTCTACCACACCCGATGTGGCTACTGCAACATAAGGCCCACTCTGATCTACTGGAACCGACACTACTCCCTCTCTTTGCCCATGGCTGTCCTAGCAATCATAGTCAGCATTCTCACTTTCGACATAATAGTCATCGGCATAGTACTGAGTCGACCGACCAGATGTCATTTTCTGTTGATCAAAGCAATTCATAGAATTCTGCGGGGGAAAGGAACGTTCGTTCTGAGGAAACGCACCACATCCTCTACCCCTCGACACTTGCTGAAAACCACCACGACCTCTCGGGGCCGGCATACCACTCGCACGTTGTCGTAAAACAGGGCACTCATTTTTATAATGACCTTCCTCCTTACAATACGCACACTGATTCAAACCCAAGGGTGGTCTTGGAGGAAAATACCCAACGTTCTGTTGCGGTCTCTGAAATGGCGGAGGTTGCTGAAACTGTGGGCGTTGCTGTGATTCTTGCTGATTCGAGCGAGGCGGATACACCTGCTGTAAAAGAACCTTCGTCTTTAAGTCTTTAGTCTTTTTCTCTACTCTATCTTTCTCGTCCTTATCCCTATTCATAGTACTGTGCAGTTGCCAATATCTGGGCCGACGAAGAAACAGCCCAAGAACTTTCAGAATCTTTCAACCTATTACATAGTTCAGGCAGTAAGTTAAAGACGAACTTATCTACGAACAATCTTTGCCCACCTTCCGTACTCATATCCTGACCACTATGATCTATAAATGTCTCACCAAACCTAGTGAAGAAATCAGATACACTTTCGTCCTTCTTTTGCTTACATGCTGCTAACTTGTCCCAATTTACTCGTAACGCTGGCATCATCGTTTTCATAAGATCTATAATTCTGCCAGGTAGATCTGCCACTAAAGCCTCAGGTTTAGCACCACCAACCTGTCTAGCGTCTGCAGCAGCAATATTGAGCCATGTGTCACCTAATTCAACTGCATGATCCTCATGACAAATTTTTGCCCACAGAGGTTGAGGTACTACATTACCCAACAGCATATCTATGTCGGCTAAATTCATGATGCATGCGTCAACTGTCTGGGAAAATTCTTTGTAATAGCCAGCTGGATTTTTACGGGGATCAGGTAAAGACTGTTTAAGGGCCAAAACTTCTACTCTCTTCCATGGCACATGTACCCATACTCTTTGAAAATGTGCTGGTATAGCTGGGGGAACATTATTCGGACCAGCAGCTACTGCATCACGCCACACTGGAGGAACTTCTCTCATCGGATACTGTCTCACTTTCCTCCTAACTGCGGAATCAGGCTCAAACAGTCGCTGAGAAGGGAAATCGCTCCTTAACGCAAGTACCATCGCAACAGCATTCTCAATTCCGGGACCCACTATCGTCCCTTTCGCAAACTCAGACTGGACATTTAGCAATGCTACAGAAACTGAACCCAAATCATTATCTTCCCATTCCTCACAAAGGGAAGTACACATAACATCAAAAACGTACCTTTGTTTCGGTGCCTCCCACTGTTGGAAGACATCCATAACTGATTCTAAGTTATACCTCGAAACATTCGAAACCCATCTGCGAGCCAAGAGATCTAACACTGCCCGTTCTTCGGGACCAGGTAGCTGACTACGCATTTGTTTACGTGCAGAAACAGGGGTCATACTCAATGACCCAAAGAAAGGAGACAAAAGACCAGTAACAGTATCAGTCATTCGTTGTCGAGCAGAAGAAGAAGGTGTCATAAGGACAGGAGACAAAGTATTTTGAGGTGATAGAAGCGTAGGGTTAGTAGCAAGAGAAGTTGAAGGTACAGGAGAATAAGGCAAAGTAGTTCCAGACAAAACCGATAGCAAAGTCAGCGGCCCCAGAGGAGGCTGCGCCGTAGGAGGAAGAACCAGCTGAGGAGGAGCCGGTGGCGGAACAGCAACAAGAGGTTGTGCAACTGGAGGTTGCAGAGGTGCCGTAGCACTCTGTGCATAAGGGGGTGGTAGTCTCAACAAATGTGACATCAAAGGATCCTTCTCAGGGTCCTTCGTTACATTCTCAAGAAGAGAAGGCAATGCTGGATAACATTTATCAATAGCCATATTATGTTGCCTATCTGACACCTCAATTGCTTTATCTTCTTCGTTTTCTTTAAACTGCCTAGCAGCTTGCATTATTGATACATCCTTTTCTCGTTTATCTCTTTTAGCTTGTTTAATTTCTCGTTGTCTGGCTTCTTTACGCCAAAGGCGAAAGGAGTCAAACATTGCCGGCCGGGCTTTCTTCCTAAATAATTTAACTTCTAAATTATCTAGAATCTCTGTGTCATAGCTACCGTGATGTGGCCATTTTAAAACACCGTCTTTCCTAGTGTTTCGGACCCATACTTCATTAAACATAATGGGGCCCATGCCGTGTTTAGAGTAGAGCTCATAAGTCGGAGTTCCAACTGGAGGTATGAAATTAAATGAAATGAAAATGGGTTTTCTAAAGCGCAGATAGTTGCCCGGGGGCGTCCTATCGCTAATATATATCGGACATGAATCCTCCAATCGGGAATCCCTGTTACAACCACACCCAAACCAAGTACCAAATTTGCTACGATTAGGCATCTTCGCTCACTAATCGAGCTTCAAACTTCAAGGGATTATCTCTACCGATACACTTGTAAATATACAAGACCCTCGGCTTTGGAAATTGCAATTTTCAAATCAAAACTAAGGACCAAACAAACTAAGAACCAAAGAACCAAAAACTAAGGACTGGGAGCGACCCACTTATACTTAACTGAGGTATCAGTCACGCCACCAGAAGACCCGTCTATCGTCTTGCCGTACAAAGCATCACAAATGGGTCCAAGACAGCGCGACAGTCAGGGCAGCAGTCCTTCGTAGCCGTCAGGAAAGCGGGAAGCCTTGCAGAAAAGACTTTCAGTCCACATTCGACATGCCGGGGTCGATGAAGTGGTGGCCGTCCTCCAGAATTTCATCACGAAGCTCCTCACGATCTTCAGGCTTGGAACGGTACCGCTGAAGTCGCCCTACGTTGGGCGCCAACTGAAGAACCGGGTTATTTAACACCCGGCGGCACCAGGGGCATGCCCAAAGTCTTTGGGTATCACCTGTCTTAGAACACAGAGACACGGAAACTTCTTGGTGGCGTCAAAGATCGAATTTATTGGCTGCAGCCAGTAACAGAAGTCCTAGAAGTAAACACGGTATGAGTTCTCAGGAGACTGCTCAATTTTACAAAGCAAGATATCCCTTTTTATGCCAAAAATCACATTCCAGACAAATACCTAACATTTACAAACACATGTATCCACACCCAAAGTATCGCATGACGGTAAAACCCACTTTTCAATTACCCGGCCCATGATCAATCATTGGTCAAACCCAACATTCTTCTTAAGACAGGTCGAAGGAACCCATAATAAAAAAGGGCACATCCCAATCATAAACAGACCATAAAGAAAGGAGCAGAAACAGGTGAGAGTAGGATAAGGCATATTTGTGTGCAATAAAGTTTTACGATGTCCTGTGCTCTGATCCTTAATCTTGATCAGCTAAAGGGCAGGATCTAGTTTAACAAGGTCAGCTTCAGGCAACAGGGTCACTTCACTCAGGTCAAACAGGAGTCAGCACGAACTGGAGGTGCATGTAATTTAAGGACTTGTTCAGCCACAGTCATCGGCCTATGTGAGGGCAACCACAAAATGGCTGCCATACACAAAATGGAACCCAAGGGTTCAGAACGAAATCCCTAAATACGTAGTGAATCCATCGGTCTAACGTGATGAAAACACTCAGACTTGTCGTACTAACTAGTTACGGTTCGCTAATATCAAATTTGTAACAAAACCATGACCTTTATGAAATGGGTTCAGAATTCACGGAACCTCAACAGAGGCAATAAAAAATGAGCACACCAGGGAACAGAGGCAAGAACAAGCAGAGAACAGAGGCAAGAAAAAACACGACCACAAGCAGAGAACTGAGGCAAGAAAAACATGACCACAAGCAGAGAACAGAGGCAAGAAAAAACACAACCACAACAGAGAACAGAGGCAAAAAAAAACCGATCACAAGCAGGGAACAGAGGCAAGATTATAGACCATTTTTGATAGAGGCAAACACGTACCAATGTAGGGACCCGCCTACTGAACCCAACTACACACACACACACACGTGCACTGAGGACGCACCTTGGAGATCTGCTCCAGGGCAAACGCCACGTCGCAGTAGCTCGGCTGCTGCAGGTACTCCAGGGGCGGCCGGACGGCAGCAGCGGCTCCTCTCCGGTGGCCGCCCCGGTTCCTCCGGCAGCTGCTCAGCCCCAGGGGCGGCCCCGCTGCTCTCCCGCTCGAGAAGCACCACCATAGTGGGAGCGCGGGACTGCTCTTCAGAGCCTGGGCTCACTGGAACGGAGGTGTCTGAGGGTGCTGCTGAGGGAGCAGCCTTACCTCCCTACGCCTCTTCTTTTAATACTGTAAACAAGCATTGGGCAGACGGGCAGCAGGAGTCTTCTATCTTCTGCCCATTCACCTCTGCACAGACCTCGGCATGGGAGACAGGAAGTGCGGGAGCGCTCGGTCCGCTGCTCCTCCAAGCATTGGGTGAAAATCATATCCTGGCGGGCATACGGGCCATGTACAATAAATAAATAAAGCGTCAGAAAGAGCCCCTTAACAAGACACCTCAGGGTTTTTGTTTTGCCAAATTCAGAAAAACAACAGACAAAAAAGCAATATGGTGGCAGCAGCTGCGGATAAGCCCTGTCCTTTTCAGACTGGGGGGCGTGTTTTTTGTTGAGTGACTGAAGACGTCACGGAGAGAAAGGACAGCAAACAACACGCCCCTCAATCCGAAAGGGACGGGGCTTAAAGTTACAGACAAAGCTCTTCTCCAATGGCTGGCCGCCGATTAGGAAGCCAGCCAATGGAGAAGAGCTAGCTTGTTTACCTCCGTACTAGAAAACATAAAATCTCGCAAGCAAGACTGCGCAAGCGCAGCCTATGCTAGCTGAGACCTAAAAAGTGGGCCACATCTGAAAACCAGTGTTGAACTTGTAAAGATGTAGGGGCATATTTACCTGAAAATGGCACAGAGCGGTGCTGCAGGCAAGTTTGCGGAACCAAGCTGCGTTGTTTTCAAAACACAGGGATGCGCTGTATTAACAAGAATACGGCGCATCACTGTGCTTGCCCCTTTGCCGGAGCTAGAAAAGCTGCCTAGTGCCAACGCGGGCACCTTTGCACAGTGATGCAAAGGTGCTTGCGTTGCAGGGATGATTGTGTACCTTCCTGCACAAAAACAAGATTTAATTGCATTGCAGAATGCAGCACACAGAAAGAGCAAAAAACGAGGAGAAATACGAGTATTTCTCCTTGGTGTGCCATATTAACACCCCCTTTTGAAAGCTGTTTGTTTTTGGCGCTGCCTCAGATGTACAGATCCATGTAAATCTGGAGCAGCGTCACAAATCCATGGGTGTTGCTGGGAACAGCAGCACCCATTGCACACCCATTTGTCGCAGAAACCTGCATTGCAGAGGGCCATATTTACAAGGCTGAGTTAAGCCAAGCAAAGTGGCTAAGTGTGGCCTTGTAAATATGGGCTTGAATAGAGCGCCACCGGAACTGCGTCAAAAAAAGTGATCCTCAGGGGCTGCTAGGGGCTTGTAAGTATGCCCCAAACTGTCCGGGTGTTTTGCAGGCATAAGAGACTGCATGCATTTGTGCTTGCTGCAATCCTTGCTTGTGGTGATATCGGTGACGCCATGGTAAAAAGCGGCCCTCCTGGTTATAACACAAAACACAATTGCCCCTGACACCATGGATTACACAGTTATTTTTCTTACAGAAGTCCCTTTTATTGACTCTGTGTATATTGAAATATATTTTTTCTTTTTGATTTCTTTATCACATACCAACTTTCCTTGTTACCTTACATATAATACATTAACAATATTTACAGCATTTTTCTCCTACTGTATATTTATATACATGAACTTATTGTCACCATTTTTTTACACTTAAAGAAACACAAAAAGTTGTATATACAGAATCCTACTTTTTTTTAAAGATGTCAGGAAATCACAGTCTCATGATCATATCCACATTTGTATGTGGTGGTCCTTAACAGGTGAGGTCAACAACAATGTATCATATATTTTAACTCTTAGTGCTTATATCAAGAGGTGTATCTTTTTTTCATTTGCCAGATGTTATTAACACTATCTGAAACTTATTTATACATGTATGACCAGTATGTATCGCCGACACGTTTCGACCTTGTCGTAGTGGGACCTGCACTCTTTTTTTTATCAAGTTCTTCTTCAGGGCTGTATTTATATTGTAGTAGGACAGGTTTCCAATCTATAAAAGTAATAAATTCAAACTTTTTCCATTAATGGGTATTTCTATCGAGAAGTACCAGACTACATCGCTTTATGTCATTGTCATTTGTGTTCAATCATATACATACCCGCCTTGTTGTTAACGGTGGGTACTGTTGCTATTATCACCTGTGTGGCAAAAAAACTTTATTTAATTTATGTGAACAATCTTTGGGGGGACTTTGGCATTTCATCAGTATTTTAAGATCTCCTCACAGTTACATACCCTCGATTCTTCTTTAATGTTCGCATCGAGGGGATCGTGGGTTTCCTCTCATCTTTCTTAGCATGCTCGCAGGCTAATTTTCTCGTTCTTGTTTCTATAGGGTACATTTTTCTCGAATGTCAGCAGCTCTATTGGCATATTGGTGGTGTTTGGGAAAAAGGTTGATTGATTTTTTAAACCGGAGTAATTTCTCTCAGTATAGTCGGGTCGATCCTTGAAGAAAATTTTTAGTCTCATTTTTCTGAACAATTGAATAATTTCTAGTTCAGTGAGTCCTAAATCTGGTTTAACTGTTGGAATGAATGAGAGCCCTTTTTGTAGCACACTCCTTTCTTCTGATGTAAGATCATAATTAGATAGATTCTATATGAGATTTTCTTCTCTTCTTACCAGCGGTAGACATTCCTTCTCGTGGTGATTTGTCCCTGAAACTGGTTGGATTGTGGATTGTACCATCTTGAGCCTCGCGCTCTGCCTCTGGGTCTGCGACTTCCTCTGTCCAAAAAAGGTGCCGGCTGGTAAATTTGTCCCTGCTGGTTTGTGGCTGAACTTGTTGATGTATTTGTGTCACTGGAGCTGTCCGACGAAGATGATGCGTCTGAGAAGGTCAGGAATTGTCGTCTGCTTCTTCCTCCGTATGTACGTAGTACACCTGTATTTTGAGGTTGCTTGAAGAAATCTTTGTCTAAATAAGGATATGTCTTGTTTTCAGAAAAATTACTGATATCCTTTTGAATTTTTGATTTTTTGGCGTCTTCTGTATTTTTCTTGAATAGATCGTTTTCTTTCTGTATTTTCAGTAATAGTGCTTGTGCATTCTCTATTGCTGTATTATTCAAAAGGGCTTCCTCTAGTTCTTGAATTTGTTCAAGTTCCTTTAGGCTCAAACGTTCTGCGGTTTTAATTGAGTGAAACATCCAGTCTCTGGAGCATTTTGTTCCTATGTGGCTGCAACCTTCAAGATATTCCGGTTGGTCCAAAAAGAACCTCACCGTGGAGTGAAGTCCTTATCTGTTTCTTTTTGAGTCTAGTTATCTTTTCTAGTTCTGATTGTTGACTAGGATTGGTAACTATACTTCCTGGGTTAAGTGTGGAAGGTCGTTTTAAGAATTCTTCTATGTCTTCTTCTCTGAAGCTTAGTGTTTTGGGTTCTGACATTTATGAATGATGTTGCTGAATGTTTAGTTAGTACTCTCTTGAAAATACCCCTAGTTGTTAACCACTTTTCTTGTACTGAATTTGATTATGTCAAATGGTCTATTTAAAGGTCTATTGGACGTGCCTAAATGTTTACGCAGCCTAGATCTTAATATCCTGCTGGGGGACGTTTAGCTACTTCCGTCTGGTTTCTTGAAAATCCCTCGTAGACATATTGTCTACTCTAAACTGGGTTCTAAATAAGGGGGATGAAAAAAAAAAAAAAACATATTTCAATATACACAGAGTCAATAAAAGGGACTTCTGTAAGAAAAATAACTGTGTAATCCATGGTGTCAGGGGCAATTGTGTTTTGTGTTACAGTATTTTTGATTCAAGCCCCTGTTCTCCTAAAGGAATCATCCCCCTTATTTAGAACCCAGTTTAGAGTAGACACTATGTCTACGAGGGATTTTCAAGAAACCAGACGGAAGTAGCTAAACGTCCCCCAGCAGGATATTAAGATCTAGGCTTCGTAAACATTTAGGCACGTCCAATAGACCTTTAAATAGACCATTTGACATAATCGAATTCAGTACAAGAAAAGTGGGGTATTTTCAAGAGAGTACTAACTAAACATTCAGCAACATCATTCATAAATGTCAGAACCCAAAACACTAAGCTTCAGAGAAGAAGACATAGAAGAATTCTTAAAACGACCTTCCACACTTAACCCAGGAAGTATAGTTACCAATCCTAGTCAACAATCAGAACTAGAAAAGATAACTAGACTCAAAAAGAAACAGATAAGGACTTCACTCCACGGTGAGGTTCTTTTTGAACACTTGAGAGCAGGAACCATACCAGCAGGCCTGCAAGTAAAGAACGTTCCAGTGATTTTTGTGGACCAACCGGAATATCTTGAAGGTTTCAGCCACATAGGAACAAAATGCTCCAGAGACTGGATGTTTCACTCAATTAAAACCGCAGAACGTTTGAGCCTAAAGGAACTTGAACAAATTCAAGAACTAGAGGAAGCCCTTTTGAATAATACAGCAATAGAGAATGCACAAGCACTATTACTGAAAATACAGAAAGAAAACGATCTATTCAAGAAAAATACAGAAGACGCCAAAAAATCAAAACTTCAAAAGGATATCAGTAATTTTTCTGAAAACAAGACATATCCTTATTTAGGCAAACATTTCTTCAAGCAACCTCAAAATACAGGTGTACTACGTACATACGGAGGAAGAAGCAGACGACAATTCCTGACCTTCTCAGACGCATCATCTTCGTCGGACAGCTCCAGTGACACAAATACATCAACAAGTTCAGCCACAAACCAGCTGGGACAAATTTACCAGCCGGCACCTTTTTTGGACAGAGGAAGTCGCAGACCCAGAGGCAGAGCGCGAGGCTCAAGATGGTACAATCCACAGTCCAACCAAATTCAGGGACAAATCACCACGAGAAGGAATGTCTACCGCTGGTAAGAAGAGAAGAAAATCTCATATACAATCTATCTAATTATGATCTTACATCAGAAGAAAGGAGTGTGCTACAAAAAGGGATCTCATTCATTCCAACAGTTAAACCAGATTTAGGACTCACTAAACTAGAAATTATTCAATTGTTCCGAAAAATGAGACAAAAAATTTTCTTCAAGGATCGACCCGACTATACTAAGAGAAATTACTCCGGTTTAAAAAATCAATCAACCTTTTTCCCAAACACCACCAATATGCCAATAGAGCTGCTGACATTCGAGAAAAATGTACCCTATAGAAACAAGAACGAGAAAATTAGCCTGCGAGCATGCTAAGAAAGATGAGAGGAAACCCACGATGCCCTCGATGCGAACATTAAAGAAGAATCGAGGGTATGTAACTTTGAGGAGATCTTAAAATACTGATGAAATGCCAAAGTCCCCCCAAAGATTGTTCACATAAATTAAATAAAGTTTTTTTGCCACACAGGTGATAATAGCAACAGTACCCACCGTTAACAACAAGGCGGGTATGTATATGATTGAACACAAATGACAATGACATAAAGCGATGTAGTCTGGTACTTCTCGATAAAAATACCCATTAATGGAAAAAGTTTGAATTTATTACTTTTATAGATTGGAAACCTGTCCTACTACAATATAAATACAGCCCTGAAGAAGACCTTGATAAAAAAAGAGTGCAGGTCCCACCACGACAAGGTCGAAACGCGTCGGCGATACATACTGGTCATACATGTATAAATAAGTTTCAGATAGTGTTAATAACATCTGGCAAATGAAAAAAAGATACACCTCTTGATATAAGCACTAAGAGTTAAAATATATCATACATTGTTGTTGACCTCACCTGTTAAGGACCACCACATACAAATGTGGATATGATCATGAGACTGTGATTTCCTGACATCTTTAAAAAAGAGTAGGATTCTGTATATACAACTTTTTGTGTTTCTTTAAGTGTAAAAAAATGGTGACAATAAGTTCATGTATATAAATGTACAGTAGGAGAAAAATGCTGTAAATATTGTTAATGTATTATATGTAAGGTAACAAGGAAAGTTGGTATGTGATAAAGAAATCAAAAAGAAAAATATATTTCAATATACACAGAGTCAATAAAAGGGACTTCTGTAAGAAAAATAACTGTGTAATCCATGGTGTCAGGGGCAATTGTGTTTTGTGTTACAGTATTTTTGATTCAAGCCCCTGTTCTCCTAAAGGAATCATCCCCCTTATTTAGAACCCTCCTGGTTATAAAACGGCCCCACAAACTGCTAGAAAACTGGCCCATACACTCAGGCCTGTCAAGTGTCACGCATCAGGCGTGACACTATCGCATTTCAGTGCGGTGTTCCGCATCACCGCACTGAAATGCATTGTCACGCATTTTAATACCACTCTGCTGCTGCAGGTTCCAGCGCTGAAATGGCTGACAGCGCGCCCGGCGCGCCTGTGACACTGCGCCTGCTCTGCCAGTGCTCCCCGCAGACTTCTTGCCTTTTTGCCGGGCCGGGCGCACGCCGAACAAGCTATCTTAACTCTGGCTACAAGAAATTCCCACCCAATGATGTCACCTCCCCCCGCACTAATTCTGTGTGCGCACAAAATCGATACACCCGGGCGGGGCCTGCTGCCCTCAGCACTGGTCGCGTTGCGACATTCTAGTGGCTGTGGCGCTGCGGGGGGAATGTCATATGACCTCACCTCCCGACTGGTCCTAGAAGTGAGGTCCGTCCGGATTCAGAAAGCGGGAATTATTGGAGGAGTGTTGCGAGCTGGCATGAAATCATTGCTCATCTAGATTTCAGCCGGGCCTGGCTCTGAGAGGTGAGTGCTGGCATACTTTGTTTTACGTTTATTTTCATCTGGAAAAGCCCTACAGACAGCCCACATCAGACGGCAATTCACTCTGGGTGTTTTACTTCTATTTTAAAACTGTAAGGACAACATTAATAAATGTCTCTAAAGTAGCACAGAAAAAAAGAGTTTTGAATCAATCTAGCCCCAAACGGGGCCGCCTCGCACACTTTCCTCATGAATCACGTGCTCTTCAGTGTACAAAAAGAACAGCATCCGGATCGTAATCTGAACGGGGCACTGGCGGCGGCCCCCAGGCAGATCTGGTGGTGCCTTGTCTTCTGTTTTAAATGCTAGCAAGGCACCCCCTGTCCCGTCACTACTATGCAGTGCAGAAGATTATTTTCAGGCAGAAACGGTTGGTTTGGCTCTTTTTACCGAGTTGGCATGGCCTAGGCTTCTCAGTCTGGCAGTGGAAATCCTAAAGACAGAATAACGCTGAGAATTAGTGAAAAGTGGAAATCCTCATTCGTGCAGAGTAGCCTTCATAATCAGTGCAATACAGCCAAAATATTATATTTAGCATAGGATGAAAGTAATAATTCTAAAGAAAAATTAGAGTAGACTGGGCTTCAGGATCCGATTCCACACAGTGGGCAGCATGTGCAGTCTTATTAGGAGTATGGTCGTAGTTCTCTGCCTCGCCCAGACTCAAAAGAAAAAGTTGTTGTCCTTGACTAAGATCAGTGCTGTGAATTTCACCCTGATTGTTCAATATTTTGGTTCTTTATCAGGATAGGGACCCAAATGGGTCGTTAGGAAAAATGAGGCTCTTTTTGCAACATATGCTTCACAAAAGGGTGTGTAAAAAGATATGGTGGGAAGGCACACATATCTCTAACTCATTAAGTGCAGGCTGTTAAAAAAATCAAACAAAAATTTGAAGTGTTTTTTATTGTTTATATAGTAAGATTTTGGGACCAAATCTAATTCTCAGTGAAACATGTACCAAGTGCTTTACCTAGTCAGGAAATATTTAGTTCTTTTGCACGCTTTAGTTCACTGACTTCTTAAGAGTATCTTGTTGCTCAAATGGGTGTATTTTCTGATATTGATAAGTTTCCCTAGTATTTACTGCTTGATTTTGCTCGCAAGAAGGTGTCACTCATATTCGTTGAAATGTCACTCATAATTACACTGACATTATGAAAATGTCACACATAGCAATCTGAAACCTTGGCAGCTATGTACACTGATCTGTCAGACCAGCCCATCGGGCACTGCCTGATTGCACAATAGGCCAGTCCGACCCTGCCCACCGCTGCCGGGATGTAGAAGACTCTGTAAAGCAAGAAAAACTATACTTCTCTCTAAAAAAAGTATGACTCCTAGGCACTGTGCTTCATTTGTTTCCAGGACCATCCTGTCTTCTCAAGGGATAGGCTCTAGTACCAGCCATAGGGCTTGCAGTGTCTCAATCTGTCAATCAGGATTTATAAAGCTCAGCAAATCACTCAATAGGGTATCCAGGCGCTTGGACTGAGCAGTAGGTACAATGAGGTACGCAGATGGCAGACAATAATGCCCACTTCCTGTTATCTGCAGACCTCAGGGCTTCCACAGCCCTACCCACAACAAAGACAATGGTGTTATTGTTGCTAAATAAAATGTGTTCTTGTCAGTATTCCTTATTGTATTTTTGCTATTGGCCTTTCATTACTGATTGCCACCTAGACCACCTTTTTAGCTATTCAAATAGGTCTTTTTCGACGCTTTATACAGGATTGTGTATAAACCTAATAAAACCAATCATCACATGTCTGCAGAATGCTCCTTGAGAGGCCACACCCTACCAAACAGCTTAAAAATAAAATGGTCTCTGTATTATCCTGTAAATGTTTTGTACAGTATTACTGTTTCACATATATAATATTATATTATGTTCCCTATTCCTACTTCCCCCTATACATTGTTTTGTTATAATCTTCCAATAAAGAATTGCGAAACAAAAAGAAACCAGTGGCTGGCTGCCCCCGGCTATACTGCTGTCAGGTAGTAATGAATTCCACTTGAGGTGGGAGGTCATTTCTACAGAAGCCGCCCCTGCCTCCAATGGCCGCCTCTCACCTTCTACTGATGTGTCATCGACCCACCCCCGCAGGGATCGTTCTATAACAATCTTCAGCGTAGGATGTGACTTCAAAGAGGAAGGGGACAGTCTTATGCCCGAGGGCCCGCCACTCTAGCCTGACGAGATGTGTGCGCCATGATTCAGGCTCAGCTCTGCGTTGACGTGTGGGTCGGGACGTGAGTGGCCCCAGGGAGGCCATGCTTGAAGCACGAGTCATGCAGTGAATGGGAACCTCACTGCCGTGTATACATCCGGATATGACGCGAGCTGCCTGGAGAGTCGAGAGAGGTTTCCGGATTCGCTTCTCTACTGCTCTATTTTTGGCGGGAGAATGTTAATTATTAGGCTCCCTAATGCAGCTGCACTTATGACAACAACACGTTCGAATATCTACTCCCATGCAGTCGTATGTCAGTATATCGACTCAAAAATATTGTGCTGCAAGAATATTGTAGCAAAAATATCGACAACCAAAATATTCTTCGACGTTGGTATATATTGGTAAGGACAGATTTATTAATCTAAACTCCACATCTATGTACCTTGAAGACATACAAAGCATCAAGGTAAGTATATGTGGAGCCAAGTGAAGGAAAACGCAACTTACCTCTATTTTATTTAACTGGATAGTTACAAAGCAAAAACCATTCACCATAAGGTATCATGGCGTTAACGGCCTAACATGTCTGAATTTCAGAAACATAAAAAAAGCTATACTATAGAATAGGAAATAGGAAAGAGCCAGGTCTTTAGAGCCTTCCTGAACATAAGTAGTGAAGTTTGAGAACTCAGTACTAGCGGTACGGAACTGCACTACGTGGCTGCTGCTACCGAAGTCTGTCCCTCCAGTAGAGACCAAACGAAACTGAGGGACTGTCGCCATGAAAGAACTATCAAAGGGAAGACATAGCATCGGTCTATGGAGAAGGAACCACTGAGACAGGGAATATGGCACAAAAGAGCTTTATGCACCAGAGAGAGATTTAAATAGATCTCTTTGCTTTACCGGAAGCCAATGCAGAGAGGCGAAAAATGAGACTATGCATTCAGGCTGCAGAATTATGCACCAACTCTAGGTTATGTGGAGCCTTTGCTGTCAAATCAACATAAATAGCATTGCAGTCATCTACGCTTGCTGCGATGACCGGGTTCAGAATCTGAACCTTATCAGAGGGAGTGATCCACTCAAGCTGTAGGGTTGGAACTGACAAGCGCGTACAACACATTTTATTCGGATAGACAAGGTTAGCAGTTTTGCTAGCGATGCCTCCATTATCATACACCAAACCAGCCGCTTGGACTAAACGTGGTCCTGTCAATCTTTAAGTAAGCAAAAGATAGACCCTTGTTAGAGAAGGCAAAGTAAGATAGGCCGCTGCTGGCTTAAATGGGAAACTGTCAGACCCAGAACGGGGCAATTTAATCCATATTGTTGCATTTCAGAAACATGGGCCTTGGATAAAGTTGTTTGGTGAGAGGACTCTAATTACGGATGTATGACATTACAACGCAAACTATTACAACGCATACTGTTATAATGCAGTTTTTACAATTCAACTTCCATTACAACGCATGCTATTACAACACAATCCATTACAGCGCATGCACCATTACAACGTAAATTACTATTGCGTTGTAATACCTGCATTGTACTGGATGTTTCTAATTTAATTACAGTGTTGAGGGAGTTCCACCCAGAGCAAGATGCCTGTTTGATGGCCTGATAACCTGGATTAAAAATGCGTTAGGGGTAAGTGTTCAAAGTATAAACATCAATAGTAAAGACATATTGGGCTTGTATATTAGTGGCCAGATGTAACTAAGCTTAAAGTATTTAACATTTACAATAAAGATTTGTCCACTCGAAAGCATCTTCGTGAGATGTCATAAAATGTCCCTGTTATATTAGCAGGAGATTTTAACACCACATTCGAGCCCCTTGAAGGCCTGTCACCGACGATAGAGGGGGAAGATGAAGCTAGGGGATTTCAGAAATTGGAGGTTGAACCGCGTAGATCGTGGTCTGTGGCGGCACTTTGATTACTGCCACTTACCCTGTCTTCGGGTAAAAGCGCCTGTAATGGCAGAGTTTAGTCAGACAATCCCTCGCTCCAGCTTTTGCTAGAGGGACCAGACAGAGTTGAATAGATCATGTCCTATTAGACACAGATCTCTGGCATCTTGCGTTAGACTTTGAAGCTACTGTGCGGGAAGACAGTGATCACAACGGTCTTGTAGTGTCAGTGGACGAAAAATTGATTAAAGCTAAGGTAATAGTACCAAACTCTGAAACAAATAAAGTCACTCGCAAACAATAGAGGGCAGTCAAATGAGCTAAAATCAGTTACAGTCCAACTATATTTACACAAATGTATACTACAATTTATAATTTCTTAGGCCCTTTTGATAACACTCTCCTTAATGAAATACCTTTGGGCAATATACACACCGCTCTGTTTAATATCTTACACATCTTATGTATTAAACAATGAAGGCTCACAAGTGAAGGGAAGCCAATGCCACTTTTTGGTACATGAGTGAGAGCCGCAGGCTAAGGAACTCCTGATTAGAGCCATTGAAGCAGGCGATCAAGAAATAATCAGGCAACACCGCGCCTCACATACATCCACCATCACTGCTTCCAAGAAGCAATGGATAGATTTAGGCTGGTTGGCCCTAACCAAAGCCCTAAAAACTAAGGACCAAAGATTATTTTGTCTGATTTATTCACATGTGACTCATTAATTCCCTACGCCCTTGCAATGCACCTGGACCTGGTGGCCTTTACCGCTGGGAACCTAGCGTATGGGGTCCTACATCAACACTGTTTCCAACAAGATATTGGAAAATGGCAGTATACAACCCCCCCCCCTTGGTGCAGTAGAAGTAATCCCTATTTTTTAAGAGGGGTGATAGAACATCCCTTGTAATTACAGGCCAATCAGTCTGATTGCTCATTTGCAAAAAAGGTCTTCTGCCATCAGATGTTGTCTAGACCTCATGACTGGGTGGATGAGAGGATGAGCCCACAGTTCCCCTATTTTTTTTATACCAGTCTTGAAATAACAGGAGACTTAGCAGATACACATTTACGAAACACCGAATGTTTACAGTATCTGGCTTTATGGCAAGCATTGATTGGCATGATATATAATAATTTTAAGTATTGTATGTTTACTATTTTTAATCTATGTATGCACTGTGCTTTTTTTTATAATATAAAGTCTCATAGGCCAACTGCACGTGTATACATTCCGGGTGCCCTGATTTCTCATGGTATCGGTGAACTACTGGCAATGATTTTTAAAACGGTTGTCATGTATTGTTCTTTGTATATGTATTTTGTTTTAATATAATTATTTTTAAGAAAATTTGGATCTCTTTTTTTTGCATGTTTTGTGGGCTGGATCCCTAAATAAATATTTTTGAAAATGATGACCTACCGCTGCCATCTAACTACAGACCCATCTCTCTACTCCCCATGCCAGCAAAGATTATGGAGAAACACCTTAACAGACACCTGTTGTTGTTGTTATGGAGCAGGAAATCAGAAACACGTCTCAAGATGGTTATGGACCCAGGAGAAGCATTGAATCAATCTTATGAGCTGCACTGTAATTGTAACTGTGACTGTGAATGAAAGAGGGGAGGCTGCACTGACAGTTTCAATCCCTCACCAGCTTCTAATGTGCTCAGCTACAGGACCCTCCTCTCCAGGGTCAACCCCAGTGGGACGGCAGGAGCAGCCATGAAACTCAATGCCTCATATGCTATGTAGAGGCAAGCAGGTTGCTGTTGTTGTCTTTTTTATTTCCCGAAAAACTTCTAAAAGACTCAACTATTCAGAGTGTCTTTGTAATGCATCACCAGTGTTGTCACCGAAGAACATCGCTACATAACATAACGTGTATTTGTAAAGCACACGTTCACCCAGAGGTCTCTTGGTGCTGAATAACAGATGTTTATTGTTACCCAACTCAATGGTACTCATTTTATCGACCTCAGATGAATGAAAGGCTGAGTGGACCCACCGGGATTTGAACCTGTGACCATGAGGTCAAACACAGGCCCCTGCAATGGACGCATTAGTCCACTGAGCCACCAGACCCGGCTACACCCACCCGCTAGGAGCGCAATGTCCTTGTGTCCATTTCCTAGATGTATCGTATATCATTAGTTCTTCTGGTGGTTGAAGTAACCAAGGGGTAACACGTAGAGCTTTACACAGCTCACAATAAACAAACCAGCAAACAAACAAATAAATAAGGATCTGATGCCCACATATCTTGCACCTACCCAGGTGATATACAAATACTGTTGAGTCTAGAAGAACCCACAGAACCTTCTACTGAGGCTTTTAGGAGCTACTACAGAGAAGAGGTCAGTTGGATGTCAATGGCCTCTCTCAAGCTGAACTCTGACAAGGCTCAGGTACTAGTGGTTGGAGGGCCAGATACCGCATGCAATGCCACCCTCTGACGCCCCCCCGACAGTCATCGAGATTCGATATCTACTCTTCCTGATCAATAAAGACCCCAGTCACAGGCCACAGATTCATGCCACCACTGGGATGTGATTTAAAGCCCAGATGTTTGAGCAAAGTTCTTCCCTTACTGTCAATGTTTAGCAATCCCTGTGGTCCTGGTAACTGTTCGAGTAGGAGAATACCGGAGAATATGAGGAGATTTCCTATTTAAGAGATGAAAATTTAAAAAATGAAAATCAGTAAGTCTGCACCTGATTCCCTCTTAATTCACCGCACTTCCCCTGCAGTTTCACAGAGAAATTTTGGCTGTCTGTTTTGTCTGCTTTTGGCAACCGAAATCTCAAGGTGTTCAGTGCCAATTTGTAAAAAAAAAGTGCTGGTGCTGCTGAATGAAAGAGTTACCAAATACCAAAGCAGTTTAGTCTTAATTCCACAACTTGCCTCTTTCTTTCACCACCCTACAATCACTGTCTCTTCATCTCATTCTGACAGGTTATTTTCCACCCATCTTTTTCTCATTATCTCACTCTTGCAGGTTATTTTTAATCCCTGTTTTTTCTCTGTCACTGTTTTCCGATCTTACTCTTCTGCCTTCTTTCTTTCTCTTCTTCCTTTTCTACCTTCCTTCCTTTTGCCTTCAGTGACAGTCGGAAGGTGAAAAAACACCCGGGGGACTGACCAAGCATAAGTCACTTCGCCCACCACCTCCAACACCGGTACAGATTATGCACCGGCAGTGTTTCCAGGGACACGGAAATCTGATGGGACTGGTAACCAGATTTACAGGCCAAATCACCATTTTAAGGGCTCTCATATTGACCCCCAAGTTGTTTACTCAAAAAATAAATTCTCCTTGACCATTTTTAATAATTTCTGAGGTGTATATCTGTGTCACCCTTGGGTAACGTACTGTGTATCCCTCAGAATTCTCACTGTCCTTGACTTTGTATCAAAGAACCCACACTGGGAAGGACAAGACAAGCGATACTGGTCCTGAGACTCCATAAGAGACAACAGATCAAGACAGCCAGTGAGGGACAGAATCAGTTTAACATTGAGTGCCTCACTTTCAAATGCGTCAATAATCTTACCCATTCGGACCGCAGTATTAGGGCTCCTCTCCATCCGCATATCAGAGATACAAGAAGTAAAGATAAATATATTTTCATGATTCGCTGCATTAAACTCGTCTGTAGAGATTGGGAGGCTTTTCTTTCTGAAGAACCTAATTTCTAAGGAACCTCCTTTTGAAACACTTGGGGGCATATTACCAAGGGTGGCGATAGGCAATTATCACCGGTTTAGCGGCCATTTTCGGCCGCTAAGCGGCGATAATTCTATCGCTCTATTAGCAAGCTGGCGCTAACTTATGTTAACGACAGCTTTTAGGCGATAGCGAGCGGTTTGGGGCCCGCTTTGCATGTCAGCGATATTTATCGCTAATGCCATGCAAAGTGGGCGTATCCAACCTGTTAGCGACTGAAAGCAGTCACTAACGTCGTTATCGCCTATTAGCAAGGCAGGCGTAGCGATGGAAATATTCCCGCTATCGCCAAAAACTAACGCCTGCTCAGACCAGTTCTTAGCCACGTTATCCAATGGGAGGTGGATAACATGGCTAAGAGCATTTCGTCGCTAATGCGTGAATATCGCTGTATTCTCAGCGATATTCACGCATTTCGCCGCTATCGCTTGATATTTTAGCACAATGGAGAAAAACATTGCTAATAGCATGTTTTCTCCGCTAACATATCCAGCGATAGGCAGCAATAAAAAAAATCGTTGCTAAGCCTATTTAGCGATAATTATCGCTACTTGTTGGTAATATGCCCCTATGTCCTCAGAACTGAATCAATCCTCCTGATTGGGTGTCTTCAAGAAGGGCACTTTTGATACCCATCTAGGAGCAGCGCCAAGAGACTTTTCGCAAAGTAGTGCTTGTATTACAAGCATGGTCGATCAGAAGAAAGGTGTCCACCATATCAAACTTTGTGAAAATGTCCAAGATGACTAGGGCAAATGTGAGGCTATTGTGTCAACAAAGACTAACAAAGGTTTCAGCTTCAAGAATAGTTTCAGTAGAATCGTAAGAGAAGAAGCCAAACTGACACTGGACAAAGACCAGGAGGTAGTAAAGGAGGTGAATTAGACAATACATTGCATCATTTTAGATGCAAATTGTAGAAGAGAGATATGTTAGTAGTAGGTAGAGTTTATATAGAGCTGTTTTTAAGAATAGGAATGACACAGTCATGGAGGAGGGACACACACCCACAGAGCAACAGATGGTAAATCAAGAGATCCGAAATGGAGAACAGCAGGACAGATCTGGCAATAACGTCAAGGAGTGTATATGTCTAAATGAGAAGCAGTAGACAGATAACAAGGTCACAGAGCAGAAACCTCTGCACGAGAGATGGAAGAGATGGAAGCTAGTAAGATGAAAGCCGAAGAGGGCTGGCTGGAAGGTGGTCTTGTCGGGCAGAACTATCTGAGCAAAGAATCAAACTATAAAAAACAAACAAAAAGGGAACATGGAGATGAGCAGCTGATTAGACCTAATAGGGGAAATAAGGTTTATTTTGTTGTCACAACAGGAGAACCCAGGAGGAAGGAAGAGAGGCAGATTCATATATGAGGAGGCATGTTCCTTCCAAGCCGGCTCTGTATGGAGAGAGTGGGCACAGAGTGCAAACACAAAGGGGCAGATCTACAAGAAAGTGCCGCAGCGTGGCACCGCAAGCCCTTTGGCTGCGCCACGCTGCGGCACTTTCAGAGCACAGGAATACAACATATTTACAGGAATATGTCGCATTCCTGTGCTCTCCCCTGCGCTGGCACACAAACAGCTGCCAAGGGCCGGTGCAGGCATCCTTGCACAAAAACAATCACTAAAGACTTTTTCCTCTTTCAATGCATGCTGTAGAACGCAGCACGCATTGAAAGAGGAAAAAACGAGGAGAAATTAAAACATTTCTCCTCGTTGCGCCTCACTACACCACCTCTAAGGTGGCGTAGCATTCAGACACATCTCCAGATTTACATCTCCAGATTTACGATTTCTCGTAAATATGGGGATGTGTCTTGTTCCATGGCCGTTCCGTGGGAACACCTACAGCAACACCCATGGAACGCCCCTTCAAGGCAAACTGCTGCCTGTAATGGGGCTGTATTTACAAGGAGAGGAAAAGTCACGCAGGGTGGCTTTTCCTGTCCTTGTAAATATGGAGGAGTCCCCAGCGCCACAAGTACGTCACGAAAAGTGAGGTACCGGTGGCACAGGGGGCTTGTAAATCTGCCCAAAGAGTGAGCGGGTGTTGGGATAGCATAAAGAACTGTGAGAAGAGACAATAGACTGATTTTATAGAGTGAGTTAGGAGTGGAGGTTAAGGATGGAGACATGGTGACTTTGGAGTTGTCAGAACGAAGGGAAGAAAAATTACTCAGAGACGGAGATTAAAGCTGCATGAATGGTGGTAGGGAGTGAAGTACAGGAAGATTAAGTAGAAACTTGTCCCTGAAAAATATTGAAGATGGATTGGAAGGGAGAGGTATAGAGTGCATTTAGAGAGAGAGAACTTCAAGGCAGTGGCCAGATAGGAAGGTAAAGAGGTGAGCAGGAGCATGGAAGATATGAGGGACACAATCGGAAGAGAAATAAAATGCAAACTCAAAAGTATCCATCAAGGGAAGAGATAAAGAGCAAATGGTGAAGATGATGTATAAAGCCACCAAAGATGATGCGAGAGTGTAGCAATAAATAAGGGGATGGTAGAATATCGCTCAAATGTAAGGTGGGAACTCAGGGTCAGTAGATACTGAAAGAGGTTAAGGAGGGAGGGTCAAGGAAAGTGTATAATTGGAATTCAAAGCTGGGGTTAGAGAGGGGAGATAGAGCGGTGGTTCTGTATAGCGCGCCTCTGCCATTGTTAGGAACTTGCAGCACTTGGATTTGGGGCCTGATTACGATGTCAGTCGGACCGTCCGTCCAACCGCCGTGACCACGATCCGATTTGAACCGCCGAGTCAAGGAAAGTTCCCCCAGCCGTATTATGATGCAACCACGGCTACCGCGGCGGTCTTATGTATGATGGTGCACATACCCCCGAATATGTCGCTGCAAGTGCATACAAACTCACAGGAAACATGTCATATATGCACACACACATATGCCTAAAATATGGGGACATGCCTTGTGCTGCATGTACCCTATTCTTGGAGTGTGGCAATCTGTGCACAGTCCAGACAATGGGGATACATGCCACCTATGGTCTTACCTGCTGTCCGGTGCCCACAGGGTTGTAGTTTTCAGAGTTTAGCTGCCATTGTGTAGGAGGGACCTCGAGAAAGGGATCCAGGCCAGAGACTATTGGGGAGAAAATGATTTGTGTATGCAACCCAAATCCTTTTTATTCGGACTGATCGAGGCAGCGGGCCAGCACGTCGGCAATGCACATTGTAATCCCGATGTCAGTGGGAACTCCCTGTACAGCTCTTTGGCTGCTGCTTTTCTCTGACCACCACCTCAGCAGTCGAAGAAAGGCTGCTGGAGTCGGCGGTCTGTCAGTGGTCAGTCGGAGTACATGATGCATCGTTATCCGGCAGTCAGACCGACTGATTTCGATGAGACCACAGCAGTCCAAACACCTCAGACAGGACCGCAGTAGTCAGTCCGACCTTCATCGTAATGAGGCTCTTCGTTAGTATCTTCTAAGGTGGAACTTGGCAGTGATAGGCTGGATGCTCACTGATGTATTGTTGGATGTCAGATGATTTTTCAGGGTGTTTGACCAGTCCCCTGTGTGTAACCAGGTCATTATTTGTAATATGAGCAGTTTGCATGTTGGAGAGGAAGTGAGACATTGACACTAGTTGGCTTTTGATTTTGTGGTTAGGTCATCAACAGTACTGTTGTGCTTGTTGCCTTGTAAAATGATTTGTTGCATTGCTGTTGAGGCAGTCATTACTGGTTGATGGCATGTGTTTGGATTGTTTACTCCTCTATAATTCAACCCTAGCCAGAGGGGTGGAACACAGAGTAATGAGAATGGGAGAGTAATTATAGTAATCCGGATTATGACACGAGCTAAACCTACGTATTTGTGTAGACAATGTTTACGTCGCCTCTGACGAATGGAGGATGATGCAAGGAGCAATAGAAGAGGGAGGAGGGATGGCATATGTTTCAAATGACAAGATCTAGTAGGTAGGCTCCCAGTTGAGGTGATTTGTGCACAATATCAAATTAAAGTAACATAACATAGGAGAGTGGGCGTCACCTGAGGTGGCAGCAGTTATGGAGTCAACAGACACACAGGTGGAGCTGGGGCCTGGCATAGCTCCTACAGTAGAGAGACACAATATCCACCTCTGGTTCCTGCAATGGCAACATACTTTAGTGAGCAAACATAAACAATGAACAACAGTAAAGTACAATACAAAAACCGTTTATTCCCTGTACTAGGAAGAAACAACTTAGACAATATTCAATTATGCATATGCCTCTGTATGTCCCAAAAATGTACGGGCCTATTCACATTTAGGAGCACTAGGTTAGTACTACTAAATATGCTACAAAGTGCTATTCAGAAACCTAAGAGTATACATCTCCACTTCCACCACTCCTATCAGTTCTATAAGAAGATCCTCACACATGCAAATACCTGATAGTAAATGTGGGAAGAACCAGGGGGAGTGGTTGAAGAATGGGACGTGCTTACCGCAAAATAAGCGAGGTTTAGAGAGGACCAAGGAAGGATTAAGGGAGGGTTTAATAGGGGGTTAGGGAGGGATAAATACCACAATTGAGTATGCCAAAAAGGACCCAAAACAGTATTAAATGTACTCCAGCTCAATGCTGGAGTAAATTCAGCACCACACATGGCCAACCACTGGCACTGCAACACCCTCCCATACACAATAATGGTGATAGGAACTTACAATCAAACCACATATGAAATATTGTTAAATACAATTGTTTAAAAAAGTTCAAAATATGAATAAATGTAATCTAATGTAAAAAAAATAAGTACCTTAAAATTATGTATATTTGTTGTTTGATTAAAAAATAACGTTTTTTAAATAGAAAAATTAAGGTAACATAATTAACATTTAAATATTGTTACTATTTTTTCAAATGTAATAAACGTTTTGACTTTTTCTTTACTTTACCACAAGGAGTTCTCTGCCACAGGTGCAGGAGGTCTACTGTTTGACTGGCGGATGCCGGGCAGCTTGTACGATTGGTTGTTCTTGCGTGCAACCACTGAAAGTTTACCTTATAATTGAATATTGCTTGACATCATCAGGGCTTGAGTTAGCTGAAAATGGATAATAACTTTGAAGTTGTTCCAAACAGGGGACCCCCAAAGTGTGTCATGCCTGGAGCCCCTAAAATAATTTCAACTGCACTGCCTTGAACAACCAGACCTCGACCATCCCTAGGGTGAATTGGGCTGTGTGAAGTTATGCAATCAACTGGACTAATCTGATGAGCCCTGTGGCTGTGACAGGGCCTGAAGCTCATCTCCAGGGGGAGTCATCAATGTCTTTACTGTGGCTACTGCAGCCAGCACTAGGCCTGACAATCCATCTTGCTGAATTTGAGGTTGAGATGCTGTGAGGTCGAAGATTACAGCTGCCTTTTCCTTTTCCTTCGAACCCTCTTAAAGGACTTTGTCCTACTTTTTGTCTTTGCGCATACACCTTTGTAACTTTCTATTTCAGGACATAATTATGACATACATTGTTGTTTTGTTCATTTGTCTCCCCCTGTAAAGCGCTCTGATACCCGCAATGGTCATGTTCGCACTATATAAAACCTTCAACAAATTTTTGTTTTAAAAAAAATGCTGACTTCTGAAACAAGTCTCTTAAATAATTATATATGTGCACATCCATTTTCAAAAGAAAAAATTCTATTTATAACACAGTAATCACCGCAGAGAGCAATCCATCCAGACTGCAGTCCTAGTGTGTGTGTGGACTACACATCAATGTTGAAATGCAATATCCGGGTATAGCCTTTGGCTGGAGGCGAAAAGCAGTAGCAGAAAAGTAAACACTGGAGGGTCAGCTTCTGTGCAGAGTTAAATACAAGGCTGTTATGCTTCAATGTGCTCTTGTGTGAGAAAGTTTTCATTTGAGTTCCGGAAGTGCATGGAGATAAAAATCAGGGCCCTGCTCGCCATACGAGCACTGGGTGTATTGGGAAGGAGCCCTGAGGCTTATGGTTGTACAGATCTTTGCAGCCATTACTGCATGTCAGAGGTTTTTGTAGGACCAGAGACCAAAACATCTGATTGGGCCCCACTTGTTACAAACACCTCAAAGAAAGAGAAAACAGCAGCTCCAGACCCAAAAGTATCTAGTGGTTTTAGCCATGTCAGCTGCCATGAATGAACAGGGCAGACTTTCCTTAAAATGCAAAGTGGCCCAAGGGGCACATGCAGTGCCCCCACGCACATCCATTCACCATGTGCCATGCACGACATGGTGCGTGGCACACACTGCATGGATATGCACAAAGTGCTCTCGAACACGGTGGCTTGTGCGGCAGGCCTTTTCCTTGCCTGCAGCACAAGCCGCAGTGTTAGGGAGCACTTTTTTGACCACCTCCACTGTGGTCAAATCGTGATGGCATCGGCGGTAAGACCGTCCGGCATCGTAATAATGCCCTTAATTCCTAGCAATAGCCAAGTACACAGACTTGCAGTCACCAAGCCTTGATCCAGCAACGGTAGCCACGAACGTTTTCTGCACACTTAAGACTCTAAAGAAACAACAGGACATTTTTCGAGATAAAAAGAACATAATGAGACACTAGGGGAGAATTGATTATCCATCTTAAGTTTGGGGTCAAGTTTGAGCATGCCAGTGGTTTGGGGACCAGGTATTAAGGTCCTCCCCCACTACCAGAAAGTGTGTTTTGTCTATGTTTATTTTAAGCCAGCTGTTAGCTATCCAATCTGTTACATTCTCTTGCAGAGACACTCAGTAAGTTCATTATAAAGGTAGTTGAAGTTATGAGATGGAAGATGAATTGAGAATAATCCACATAAGTATAAACGTTCGAGCCAAAACTTTTGGTTAGTTTGGAAAGTTGTAAGATAGAAATATTAAATAAACAAGGAGAAAGATCAGACCCTTGTGGGACTCCTGCAGTTAAAGAGATGAACTAGGAGATACAATTGTCCACCAAAACTTTTTATGATCTGATGAAAGGAACACAGGTTAGCCTGTAAAGTGCTTTGCCTCTAATCTCACATTCTGTTAGTCTAAAAATTAGCATGATCAAATCCGCAGTGTTGAATGTTGTAGACAGATTCAACAATATGAGTGCGCTTGTGACATTACCATCGGTAGTCCTTCAAAGGCGTTTGGAAGCCGTGGCAAACAACCTTCACTATGCAGTTTTTACACCGCAATACCATCAAAACACAGTTGTTACATCGACCGCGTTGTTACCATGCAGTGCCTTTAGAACGCAAGTCGTTACAACGACTTGCGCTAGATCGCGCTCTAGACTCAGGAATAGTGGGGCAGATTTATGAAGGCCTTGCGCCGCCGGTGCGTCACTTTTTCCCATGTTAAAAGTGACGCACCGGCGGCGCAAGGCCTTCATAAATCTGCCCCAGTATGTTTTACTAATCCAACACCTTCCCTAGTGTTGCGCACACTGGAGTTGGAATAGTAAATCATACTATTCCTAAATCCATCACGCCTTCTAGCGCATGTCGTTGTAACGACTTGAGTTGTTAAGGCACTGCGTGGTAACAACGCGGTCGATATAACGACCGAGTTGTGATGGTATTGCGGTATGAAAATTGCGTAGTAAAAGTATATATTCTGGAAACCGCTTTTGGATGGATTCAGTAATCCTTTTAGGACAAAAAACAACTTGGGCAACAATGAGGATAGAAAAGGTCTCCTCAAGGAACAGATATGTGAAGCTTGCAATGTTTTGTTCTCCTACTAGCATGACTTACACTCATTGGATCTCGGAACTCACTGTGTTTACCTGTGGATCTGTAACAGCCCTTCAAAGCAGGGCACGTGGGGAGACAGGCTTATCCCATGGCTTCCGCTTGCCTTCCATGAAAGTAATAACCAGACTACACTCTGATAACCATGTGCATTGTAAACAACTTTAAATATTTGCTTGTATTCGTAGAAACAGTGCTGTAAATCATACTCATGTGTCATTTCCTACTGGATGCACCATAAAGATAATTTTGCTTGTTTGCACTGTTGCTAATGTGTGGGTTTTTCTTCTCATACGTACATTAATGCTAAAAGGTGCACATTGTCCCTGAGCGCGTCAACTGACCAAGAGCATACACTGCCCGCTTGCGTATACAGTCTCCGTCCTTGTCAGGAGTACACCGAATCCCCTGAAAATACACTTTCCACAAACAGCCCACAACTGAATTTAAAAAAGTCAATTTTACTGCTCTGGAATATTTAGGAGTAAATGACTTTTAAGCAACAGTGTTTCTAGGTTTCCTATCAATTCTACAAGGTGAGTAAAGGGAAGCAAGTAACATAGCATGTAACATCATATCCACGCATGCCCTTCTAGTGCAGAAATACAGGGTGCAGCTGGTGAAACACAAGGCCCTGGGCCCATCCAGTGCATCCATCTGCTGGCTCCTGCGTCGCCATCTTGACTTCTGACTGCCAATCAGGCAACAGAGAACCTTAGACAGAGAAGAAAGAACATGAAGTGCAAACATTTGCTGCAGGCTGGCTATACCCAACTGCTTTGAAATGCTAAAAAAAAACACAATTTACCAGAAAACATCACATGTTTGCTTGGATTCTGGTGCAATTTTTGCAATTACTAGTTTTGCCCCTGGAGTGGAGAATAACCACACATGCCCAGAAATAATTAGTCCAAGGGAGTGTGTTTTTCCCAGACACCAGGGACAAATGTGCTGGCACTTTCCATCTGCTCAGAACAGAGAGGTCCATTAGGATGGCGGACGGACATCCTGTCTGAGGACGGGACCGTCCGCCACAGGTGCGGAGGTACCGTCCGTGGAATTAGGAGGCACCCGCCACAGTGGCGGGTGCATCCTGCATTTTTAACATTGGCTGTGGTAATGAGGGCTTGAGATGCTTGGTTGACTCAATCTAGGCCTGTATGTAGCAACCTTGTCTGATACAGTAAAAGCTACAACCAAAGTCCCTACACCAGCCGCACTTAAGTTGTAAACTGTATTTCCTGCTCCATGAAGTAAAATCAATAATGTGATTTCAATGCAGACGCTGCCGCACTGTGGGCACCACTTTAGCATTAAAGTACTTTCCTGCTCATTGTAAGTGTCTTGGTTCTGGTATCAAAGTCTTCCTAGTTGCTCACCCACTGATTAACCACGAGAAAAGGCGAGTTGAGTTCTCAGGAATGGTTATATGCCTATGTTGCCAGGTGCCCTGATGTGCCAGCCATTCTTACTTCTGTAGTGTAACTACTGCTTAAGATGTCACACAAGTTCACAACACCTTGAGAACCTCATGGTTGATTTGCTGCGCTCTACAAATCCTTGATTGATTGAGCACCTATGCTCTTGATACATAAGTGTTTAAAACATTTGTGGCTCAGAAAAATGCCATTGGCTTCAGACTCGCAACCAGTGGCAGCTCGCAGAGGGAGTGCTGCGGGCGGTGAGGCGGGGCTGGGGAGGGTCAGGGTGGGGGTGTAGTGGACTCGGACATACGACGGAACGGAGTAAATAAGTAAATAAATATATAAAACTATTTACCTTGCGCTCGCTGCATTGCTGAGTTGATCAATAGTTTCCTGGAAGCATCAATAGCTGCAAACTGAAAAGTAACAGATGTTCTAAGAGAGGTTTAGAACATCACTGAAGCCCTTCTAGAAAGGAGCACAACAATAGCAGCTGCAGTAGACTAGCAGCAGACCTGCAACTAGGGGCTCAGCAATCACACCCACCAGGTTCCGCATGAGAAGTGCAGATTCTGAAGAACTCTCCACCGTTCCCCTGTAAGGAGTGTGAACTGGATCACATGGGATGCTATCCAAAGTGCACTGATTAATAGCTCATAAGCCTCACCATCTAACATTCCTCTCAACTGCCCTGTCCCACCCCACAGTCATAACAGCCATACATCCTGAAATCACTCAATAATATCCCCTGTCTCATCCAAACATCTACCTAACGGTAACAGTAGTTACAAAGACTAAAACATGTAACTGCTGTCACCAGAATATCAAATAACAGATAAGAAACCAATGAGGTGATCACTAAAACAGTGGTAAAACACAACAAAAGTAAAATGGCATCTTCAAAAACTTGGAGGCAGGACTAATCAGCTGACAATCAGCATCCAAGAATGGCCTAAACACCCACAGCCATTTTGTACTGCAAATGTTTTGCAACAAGAGTTTAAATGTCAGTAGTCCAAAACTAGACGATATGTATTGTCTGGTTTGGAGACAGGAAACAAAGGATTGTTCATGGACGAGGTGCAGGTTTCAAATAGGGGTGGGCGGAAGTCGCGTAATGGACTTTTGTGGAGAGGCACAGAAATTGACCCAATTTCCGTGCCTCTCCGCAAATTTCTGTTACGTGGCACCCGTCCGCCTGCTGCCCGCAATATTAAAAATATTAAAGCCAGAAATAAACTTTAAAAGACTTACCTTAACACGGGGACATCTCTTCCTGTATCGCGCCTTCTTCTTTGAAACTGCGCATTCGCGGGAGCCTGCGCATGCGCATTCCTTGCCAAATTCCCCACATTCATAGTGTGCGATTCGTATTACTGCGTCCAGTCTTATAATGAATACTTGCAGAACTGGGTTCAAAACGGTTTCAAAAAACCAAAAGGTGGCACAATCAAGCATAAGTTGCTTTGGGAACAAGTAGTTTGGTTACAGAAAGAACTACAAAAGACTCACGTGATCCATACACTGAGTCATCAGCGTGATGGCGTTCACGTTGAAGGGAATTCGTTGTCTGATGAAGCCGCGAAGGCAGCTGCGCAAGCGGCTTCCGTAGCTGCAATCACTCGTTCAAAAACAAAAATAGACAGCAAAATAATGCAGGCTGTCGACGCTTCCAATAAAGACAGCAGTAAAACACTACCAAAATGCTTTCCACTCAAGTACTCCTATATAACTGATGCAAATAATGTTCCTTTTGCTCGAATCCCTGGAGTGGGGGATAGAGTAATTCCAAACATGGAACATAAATAATCTTAGCAGCACATGAAGGGCTCGCCTCTGCACATGCAGGTGTTTCCGCCACAGTGTCATTATTAAAGCAAAGATACTGGTGGCCGCGCATGACGAAACAGACCCGAAACTATGTTTTGGAATGTGAAATCTGCCAGAATATGAAAGTTTCAACAGTGAAACGCCCGGCGCAGATGCCCCTTCTAATTTCAGATAAACCATTAGCGTGCATTTACCTGGACCACTGTGGTCCCTTACAGAGGGTTGGCAACTATAAATATATCTGGTTGCAGTGGATTCCTGCTCAAGATTCATTTGGATGTGGCCTCAGTGCTCGGCTGACGCTCGAACTGTTATAAAAGATTTATCTTTATCGGCACATACGCAATCGGTACACTACATTCTGACCAGGGTCCTGCATTTAGCTCTCGAGCTTACAAGGAGGCCATGGCCAGCTTGGGCGCTGCATTGCGGTACTCAAGTCCATTCCATTCTGAAATTTGGTTGTGGAAAGAAAAAACCATGATATAAAGCAATCTATAACAGCTAGGGTATTAGGCTCGGGTGACGGGTGGGTCAAACATCTAATAAGTGTCCAAAGTAGTTTAAACAATCTGCCAAGAGATTCTATGGGTGGAATCACTGTATTTGAAATCCTTTTTGGTACTAGAATGATTGTCGAAGACCTCGATCGTCATACTTCAGTGGTAGAACAAAAACCCTTTGATATCAAAGACCATTTGGCTGTTTTGCAGGACTTAAATGAAACAAGAAGTCTAAGCAACACATTACAGAAGCCAACGACCACTGAAGAAAAACCGTCTGTCCCAGCAAGGCCTGTCTGGATTCCAAAGATTGGGGATCTAGTCAGAGAAAAGATCGCGGATAAGAAGCAATTTGGTCCTTCATACAGAAAACCAGTACCTGTGCTATCAATCCACGGATCAAGAACAGTGTTACTGCCGCCCCTTGCTGGAAGAAAGGAGAAGAGGTTTGTATCAATTGACCTGGTAAAACCACACCATGTGGCCAATAATAAGTAGTAGGCCCAGTGGACTCCAAAGATGTAGCAGAAGACCAAATCTGGCTACTATCCAAGAGGTTCAAACAGAGAGACTCATCACCTTTGAAGAATCTGCAGTAAGAAAAGAAGGACTATGCAACAAAGCAATGGAACATTTCTGTCTACAATGATATAGCCTCTGACTATACTAATATGACAAGGGACCAAGCTGCTCCAGCGATTTTAAGTAATGCGGATGCAATACCAACAATCAACAGAACTGACTCTGGCTATTTCATTAATTTTCATATGTTTTCTGAGGATCACAGTGAGCCCTAAACAACGCCAGCAGACAAAACTTTTAAAGACAAAATAATAGCACTTTTTCAGCAACTAGAAAAGACTTATCTTGTTTCACCATGGGTTGAATTTTGGATTGTGTTAGGTGTACTTTTTGTCCTACTTTGGCTCATTCTTGTATTAAGTTTGGGAAAGCTGATAGATGGAAATATAGTAAAATGGACAACGCAAGTAAGAAAATCAACTTGCTCCTAAAGTCACACAAATCATCTCATCATGAACAAATAGACCTGTCATCAGTGAACATCACAGCCGTTCCTATACCTGGTGGTATATCATGGGACAGAACTGATTATGACATTTATGGTCCTGCCGAGCTGCTGAAGATTCCACATCAATCTAAGGTTCCCTTGAGTGATTTTGTTTCACCCAGCACATTTTCTGATGATTGGGACTTTTAGACTGTTAATAATATGATGTAAGATTTAGAGATGTCTGCAAAATTTACAAACCATGAATATTTAGAAGGTTCATCAGATTATGAACAAATGTATTGTTACAAACACTATGGTCATCATTGCTTGCACAAATCTGCAAACCCTAGAAATGTTTATACTTATAATCAATAGGAACATTGTCCAGCGCCACCAAAGGGTAGCTCAAAAACATTTTATGAAACATGTCCATACTTCTCAGGTTTTAATACCACAAATCCGGAAACATTTTATTTTAAAAATGTTAATAAGACATGAATGACAAGTATGTTAACAAATACAAAGCAAATTTATTCAGCAGCCTTTTATGCCCAGCTGTCCTCATTAGGCTTTGACTTTTGGAGTGACACACCATAGAAACAAAAACTGTCTGGGGTTCAAAAGACTGGCAAGTACAGGGAATAGATTCCTTATTCCGAGCCTATATTATTCCTGAACAAATAATGTTTTTAAATGACACTGTTCAACAAACATCCTGTCTTGGACTAGCCAAGATAAAAGATTTAAACAAACCGTCCATACCTGATAGTAAAAACACTTCAGAGGGAGGGGTCGACGTAAAAACAATGTTATTAAAAAACAGAACTGATCCTGATTTGAAAAAATGGTTAATCTGGCCCACAGACACGAATAACTGTCAAGATAGATTCCTGAACAAGACACAAGGGTTTACAGTAACTAGGCCAGATCCAAGATATGTCCAGAGACAACATCCAGGGATAGTAACAACTTATAGTGTAGGAAAACTGTGCATCGAGTGGCTACAAAAATCTACACTTACAGAGGTAAAGCAACACTTAACTTTACTTAAAGATGGCGTTGATTTGAGATACTTCTTATTAGGGCCTCATAAACCACGTCATAAACGTTTCATATACGCCGGTATTTATGCTGCTAATAATGAAGCATGGAAAGTCACTCAAATGGAAACCGCAGAACGAATATGAGAAATTGATCGTATTAATTTAGAGAAAGCTCTCTCTGTAGTTGATAATGGGTTAACAACTCTGTCATCCCGAATTTATTCTTTGGAGAGCATTGTATCGTCTGCCATAGACATAATGGAACAGGACTTGCTCATGTTACAACATGGACAGTCTCAATTGCGTTCTATAATGTTGCTAGGCTGGAAGTTACAAAAGCTTTGTTCAGGCTATGTGCCTTGGCGGCTAATCAACACCACGTCATTGTTTACTGGATTTAAGCTTACAGATAAACAAATCTCTTTGGCACAAAGGGGAGCAGACTATACGGTGCTGAGCATAGAAAAACTGAAAAGATTACCATTGACTGTTTCTGAGAAACCTCAAACCAGCCATATAATTGATAATACATGGCACCATTACGCTGCCAGTGACGATTTTCCAGTTTCAGTATTGCATGAAACACATACCAGCAGGCCTGTATGAAAGGTTGGGTAAAGAATACATAAAGTCAACCTGGGATTTACCATACACACACAAATGTTGGAGTGGGGGAAAAGAAGTATTTCTTAGTGGTACACAATGTCACAGCGCACTAAGCGGTACACTTTTATGTCAGGGTATTAATTTACACAGAGCCTGTGATGGTTCTTCGACCAACTTATCCTGCCACCTGCAAGGTTCTCCGGCAGCAGTGATAGTTCCAATTTTTAGGCAGCTTTCCAATGGGAGCTACATAATGTTGAATGATCACAGCTGTTGTGGAATGATGCCAGGAATTGCCTATCTCGAAAGTGTGTCAGCCAGGGTCACATGTTGTATGCAAGTATTGTTTCCTAAAAGCAGGACAGACGGGGAATCGCCATTATGGCCTTCACTGAACAACTCTTCTATTCGAATTGATACTTTAAGCAGAATGAACGCCATTCTTTTACAAAAGCTGTGCCACTGACCTCGTCCAAAGAGACGTATGATCTGCAAGTTGCAAGGTCCTCTGCGGAGATACATGCCTTATTATCAACAAACTACCCCATACATTTCGCAGAAATGTTAGGTCGTATCTTAAACATGTCTGATACCAGTGGTATTGTACATGTATTTAAGACAATTTTTTCGGGACTGTTAGCACCCTTTGAAGCAGTCCTGAGCATATTTCTAAACTTCATGCACTCGGTGTTTGGTGGACTGCCTCTCGTTTTGGGACTCGCAGCAGGAATTTTATTTTTGTTACTTCTGCTACGATATGGCAAGCCAATCCACCAACGACGCCCAGATTACCATCGAGAACACTCTCCTGGCAATGAAGTGTCATGAGCGTATAATCCAAATTTTAGGCTTGGCTTGTTTAAGAGATCTGAATACCACATGGTTTCTTTCATTCAGACCAATCTGGCAAGATTGCATCTTACCTGTTCTACGATGCCTGCTATGTGGAGAACAATGCGTGCTAGACATCTGTCTAACACTTCCATCAGCACTGCCGACGGATGTTGACGCTTTGCTTGGTTCGGTAACAGCTCATGTATTGTGTTGTCCCCAACGGCTATTAATCCTGATGACGGCATTCATGGAGGTCTCACCAGCACAACCAGCTGATGGTGTAATACGTTGACCGACAGGCACACAGGTACCATCTACTGCGAACATTGCTAATGCGACTGACGCTGACGGCGATGCTTCTCATCTGTGTGCAATTGATCTGCTTAATGAGGTAGTCCAACTTTCACCTACAGTAGTGGACAAATTCTTTTCAAACTTAGAAGATTTGATGTTTTCTCACAACAGCGAGAGTGACTTTTGAAGTTAGCACACAGCATTCTGATGAGCTCTGAATTCGACCTTCACTTTTCAAAACAAAACTTCTAACTTTAGAACTCTATTTTTTTCGAATTAATTTTTTTCCAAATTGAATTTTCTTTTTTTTGGGGGGGGGGCACAAAGTAATCTGCTTAAAGTAGAACTATTCTTAGAGAACAAGAATTCTGTGAACACTTCCAAAAGACAATATTTGACCTTATCCACAACCTAACATTTTTATATATTCTGTCATGGAATGGGCTTGACCTTTCTTCTGTATTTCAGAGCCTATTCATAAATGTTTCCAATGTCACACTACATGCTTTGAATGAGAATAATGTTTTTTTGTACATGAGTACAGCACAAATGTTCGTTTTTGTGTACAACCATTTTCGAATGCATTTTATGTATTTTGGGTGGGATTGTAAACCCATGCTTTAGATATGTTTTTGCTTAGTATTCAGTAATATCAAACATAATAAAGTGGAGTGGGTGTTGTAGAGCGTTTTAGGACCCTAGTGTAATTTTCCCGATTCATGCCCTTTGTTGGACTTGGCCCTTTTCCCCCAAAATGTTTCGCTTTTCGCTCCCCTAATGTAGGATGTCTCCGCCATGGTAAAGGTTACTGAATAGGCCATGTGAGGTATGAGATGCCCTCTGTAATGTTAAATGCAATGCAATGGTGTGAACACTTATTTTCCCCCATTGTAAACATGTACCCTGGTGAAATGCTGCATTTGTGTTTTGCATTTGAAATGGCTGTCATGGCTGTACGTTGTGCCACCTGACTGCAGTAGGTCAGCGGTCTAGTCGTTAGGTCCCCAGCCACCCCAGCATTTGGAGGGAAAGGCTGGCACCCAGGGAGCTCTACTCCTCCCCCTGAGCCAGTTTAGACCAGTTTGCCACAGAATTCTAGAAGGCTCTGGCACTGTCTGGGAGTTGGGGTGAGGAGGGTATAAATAAGGGGGTTGTACCACCATGTGCAGAGACAGAGCTGGGACAGGAATGTGAGGGGATCTGCTGCCAGGGGATACCGCATCTTGGGCCTGTGTGGTGGACCCTGCACCCATCCAGAACCCCCCTACTGTCCCCAGGGCTAGTGGAGCCCCACTTCAGGAGTTCAGGCTGCTGTGTAGGAGGAGGGCCATGCTGCAGTGGGGATGGTGAAAGCCTACCACCCTGTTTTGATGATGCCCCCACTACCTGCTGACCTGGCCCAGTAGTGCCTACTGCTCTGTCCCCAAGGTTCCTGAAGAAGGAGGGCCCCCCTAGGTCCCTGAAGCTGCCGGGACATGTCCGCCCCATTTCGCTGTGTGCCTAGAGGAAGCGCTGCGTGCCAAAGCGCTTTGATCTGGGAAGCGCTGTGCTGCAGAAGTCCTGGGTGGTCCTAAATTGCCTGAAATGTACTGCCTGTGTGTACCTGCAAAGCGCCGCTTCAATCAAGCGCTGGACTGTTAGAAGTGCGGCTGGCCCTCCAAGAGCGGTGTGTGCTGGAAGCGCTGTGCCCCGTTGAGCGCCACGGCCCTGGAAGCTGGCATGGCCTCATCGAAGCGCTAGAGAAGTGAAGCGCTAGCGAAGTGAAGCGCTGCTGGCCATTCGTGCGCTGTGACCCCCGAGGCGCTATAAGTGCCAAGCGCTATTCTGCTTTCTAAGCGCTGTGCCCGGATTGCGCTGCCTGGCCCGGCGCTAGTCGAGGAGATCACCGCCGCTGGCTGGGTCTCTGCGTGGGGGCGCCGGGAACCCAAGGAGCATTGTGGCCCGCATCTCCCGCCGCGGCCCCCGGAGCCAGAAGCTGGCCGCCGCGGCATCAAGGAAGCCGCGCTGGGCCTTGTAGAAGCCGGGAAGGGCGGCATCACATGGCTGGGGCACCGGTGACGTCACCGGCCGTACACCCCAGCCCGCCACGCACCGATTGGTTGGCGCCACCGCGCCCATCGGAACCAACACCCTGATTGGTGGCTGACGCCCCCCCCCCCCCCCCCCGGGAGCCGTGTCCTGATTGGCTCCTGGGCCGAGATGAGTCCCGGAAGGCCCGGAGCCCCTGCGGATCGGTGGGGAGACCGGGAAGAGCGCCGGAGCTGCACTGGGACATTGGGGAGGCCCAGGGAAGATTGCCGGAGCCGCGCGGGCCTCCTCTGACCAGCCCCCTCGGCGGAGGAGCTGGAGTTAAAGTAAAGAGCCCCTGTGGAGTCAAGGGAGCCCCATGGGGAACAGCAGAGCCCGAGCCTGCCTGGAGACACGGAGGGGGGGGGCCTCGATGCACATTGTCGGTGCCTGCCCCCCATATCACAAAGGAGATCGCAGGGGAGCAGAAGGAAGTCGGCTGGAGCCCGGTGAGTGGGGGCCCAGCTGCTAGGTGGTGGGGGGGGGTGTCGGGGCATATAGTCGGTGCCCGCCTCCGGGACTAGTGGTTGCTGCAATGGAGGCCGCCCTGCCCCTCCTGGGAACTGTTGTTGGGCCCCGTTGGCACCCGAAAGGTGTCAGAACTGGGCCAGAACCCTAACAGGGCCCTGGGTGAATGGGTTTGAGGAAGAGTTACCTCCCCTGGCTAGGCAGGAGTCTGTTGCAATATTTGGGGCTGCTGTTGAATTCCTGCAGAGTTCCCGGCCTCAGGTGTTATGCCCCTGCTGATAGGGTGCCCAGTATTTCCCACGCTAAGGTCCTGCATAATGTTTTGATGCCTAATGTGCGGGAGAGCCCCCTGTATACCTGCAGGAAGTTACGCCCAGGATGTTATAGGCCTGATGTTAAGGTGGTACACCTATTGGTTGATTTGATGCTAAGGCTCATGCCCCATGGTAGATGTGATTATGCCTGTCTAGGCCTGATATTAAATGTACATGCCTATGCCAGATGTTGATGCCAGGTGACGCATATTTCTGTTCACAGGAGACGCGGATGCAGGCCCTGTTGTGTGGTTATGCGTAATGTTTTATTTCACGCTACAGCCTTCTACCCAGGTGATGCGAAGGATTAATGCCTGTGTTTGCCCTGCAATATTGACCCTATGTTTTATGCATTTGCTAACCTTCTTTTTATTTCAGCTGGACACTAATGGACTTACTTACCTTTTATTATTTTTCCCATTTTCCTTGTAAATAATCCCCCTGGCATCTATTGCCCTGGTGCCCGTTGGCGCCCTATTGTGATTACTGGGCTTTATTGTGTTTTACCTTTGCAGGTTGGATCTAATACATGAGTTATTCTTTTACTTCCAACCCAGTGTCATGTCTCTTTTGTAGTGTGCCTGGTGTGTCGTCTGTGGGTACTGCGTGGATGCTTCACACATGTCCTCAGGAGTTTGGCCTGCCCGCTCTGCTCCATGCTACCCCCTGTAGAATTGGCAACCCCATTTCTAACACCCTTATATAGGTATAATTCACATTACCCCTATTTAGGCATAGAAATCTTAACCATAATTAGACATAACCCATACAGTCCAAATACGGCATGGCCACTTCCACTAGTTCTAAAAAGTCACAACGATTTCTTGGAAAACTCGGCTTCAGGAGACAGGGACATCCCCTTTCTTGACTATTGATTTATCCTAGAAATCATGGCGTTTTCAAAGAACTACCATTCCCTTGGGGTTCTTTGGTGACGTTATTATGTCCGACTTTACGTCAAACTAAGCACCTTCAAGGTATAAATATGCCTACACTTGCCCTCGCAAACACACGGTGGTTTGGAGCAGTTTGACTATCTACTTGCCCGACGCATCTCGCTACAGCAATTGCTGAAGGAAGCCGACCCTCCAGCTGACGCACTGACAGAGAGGCTGCCTTTCTCTTGCTGAGAATCCAGCTCCAGTGTTTCCAAGCTCCCCTCGCGGGGTGTTGGGAAATCGAGTCCCGAGACAGAGATACCAGACCTCCTTCATTCTAAACCAAGGTACAGAGCTGATTAGACCCTAAGAGAAATCTTGGATAGATTCTTGGCAAAGAAACTAAACCCATACTTACTTCTTCCCTCGTACTAGACTTAGGTTAGGTACATCGGGAAGAGGTGTGGCGCCGTGGCTAGGGCGACTGACTCCAGAATCTGGAGATCATGGTTCGATCCCCGGCACTGGCGGCAGATTAGCCCAGCACCATGTGACTCTGGGCAATAGCTTGCTTAATCTTCCCGACGGCCCACAGCGCCTAGAGACCCTTATGGGTGATTGTGCGCTTTACAAATGTGGATTATATTGGGGTAGGCGTATTTTAGAAGCACCAGTTGAGTACTTTTAGTCTGTGTTATTTATATATGTATTTTATGGCTTAAAAACCATGCCATGCTTTTACAGTATTATTTTATAATACTCTTCTTGCTGTACGCATTATACTTTACAGCCAGTATTACGATTGTTGCAGTTCATTTCTTTTGCATGAGAAAGAAGACTGTTCAATGAATACTTTTATTGAAAACGCCCGTCTCTCTATTTCTCTGCACCTCTGTTGAAACAAAGCATGCACGATTGACTTAGTGAAATATCTATCTATTGTTTCCATGACTCTGAAGATCAGTTTTATCTTGGGGAAACAAAGTTGTCTTGTTTATGTGGTTGTCAGAAACTAATCCCTTCTTGTGTATTCGAGAAAGTTTCTAGTGACCTCTGAGCTAGCTGGCACTCACAATTCAGTCTAATATATTCGATAGAGACCTAGTCGACCTAAGTCCTACATCACATCTATAGGATATATTAGTCCAATGCGCAGAGCCTATTGGGAATATAGGAACTACACTACACAACATGACTGACTAGCTACGAACCCTGCTTAATACAACATGATAGATTAGCTACCAACCTTGCCCAGTACAACATGATAGACTAGTTACCAACCCTGCCCATCGCAGCAAGCATAATAGACTAGCTACCAACCCTGCCCAATACAACATGATAGACTGGCTTCCAACTGTGCCCAATACAACATTGTAGACTAGCTACCAACCCTGCCCATTGCAGCAAGCATGATAGACTAGCTACCAGCCCTTCCCAATATAAAAGATGGACCTTTCAGCAATAAATAATGTTACAAGGAACTACTCTAAGATTCCATCACCTCAACAGAAAACCAGCGACTAGAAATATGAAGATACTGTTACTGGATTTTAAGAAGGTCAAAGAAGCTTTATTGGAATTGGTAAACCAATACTAACAACAATTAAACAAAAAGAAGAGAAATTAGAAAATGTATAAAAGGAGCTGGGCAAAGTTATAAAAGAATACCTATTGGTACATAACCGAAGACCTGAAGGGCACATTAGCACACAAAATGAAAGATGGCGACTATACAAATCAAATGCCATGGTAAAGAACACATTGGTACAGGTCAAGAGTCAATAGCATGACACTGTCCACTATTGACAAACACTTTTAGGCCTGTGCGTGACCTGCAATATAAATGATCTGCACCGTTCCCTTCCAGCACCAGAAAATCTAAAATATGGTTTACATTTCCTCGCAAACAGACCTAGGGGCTGATTATAAACTTGGCGGTTGCACCGCCAGGCCACAGTGTCAGCAGTCGGGAGAATGCCGCCAAGCTGTTGATATCCTGACTGGTGGATTTTCACTATATCGCAGGTCTGACAGTGTGTTAGTGGCGGGCTTGTGGTGGCAGCATGCTACGGCTCATATCCTGAGACTGAAGGCAATGCCACCGCACTGCGGCGCCTCCACTGTCATGCATGCACTGTTGACATGCACGATGCCGTGCATGGCTTACAGTGCTCGCACAACAGTGGATACATAGTGGGGCACAACATATGACCCCCAGTAACAACCCACAATGGGCAGAATCGCCCTGGCCCTTTTTGGGACCCCTTAACTTCCAATCCCCCAACCTTTTCATAGCGGGTGAACGCCATGAAAAGGTCAGCAGAAAGGAGGTTTGTCACCAGCACCACCACCACAGATCACGCCTTTCCCCATAGCTCCACTGGCAGTATCCTAGATCCTGGCTGCAGTCTTCTGGGGTCCGACTGCCTTGGTCCCAATCGGTCAGTCGGGCCCCCACGAGTACAGTGGTCTTGGGACCGTAGTACTCGTATTCAGGCTCTCTGCCTTTTCACTCTAACCAAAGTCAGCAGACTGGAGCTCCTGGCATCTGACAAAGTTTACGCTCAATCTGTGGTTCCCCAAGAGGAACTCTTTTTGTAGTCATTTTGATAGACAGGTATCTTAGCTACAATTCAACAAACACTTATGGTCTTTCAAATGCATATTGTGTAATTCCAAGGATATGTAAATGGAGCCCAGATCAGTGGTTTCATTTTTGGAGCTCTCATAGTAATTCCAACATCTCAACTACCTAAGCAGGCTCACATCAAGGAATGTGAGAGAGCCGAACCATGGTGATTGGAATTTACACCGCAAGACATGCTCCAGGGATCCTGCATGCTCCCTTCTGGACGACTTAAGATGTGAAAATGTCTCCTTGCCTTAGGGCAATCTGTAAATATTTGGGGGCTCACTGTCTTCTGGTGCAAGTTGCTTTACTCACATCAGCCCCCGTGCCTTACAGGGCACGCCAATTACTTTCCTATAGTCATTGAGGTAAATTACTAAATCACAATGCTACTCCTTCCTGTAGAAGGGTCAAGCTGCCTTACATGCTGAGACCTCTTCAGATCCCAAGGTAGAAGGCAGAAGAAGGATGGCAGTGCTTGTGATGCCCTGGCGCAGAGGGGATAAAGGTGGGGCACCTCAAATGAAAGCTACGGTTATTTAGAAAACCATGGATCATTCTTAAGATCTTAGAGATCATTATCTCCTTCTTAGCTGATTGCAGCCAGCTGTTTTCTGCACCAATGTGCCCTGGAGAAAGCCTCACAGCACAGCCACCTCAAAAGTTCACATATCAGTCAACACAAAGTTTTCTGTGTTATATTCCTATTGGCAAATTATTGACATTAGTACCCCTCCTAGGGACCGCCTGACCCCCAGACTTGGTTCTTGCACATCTGTCGTCTCCTGTTCTAGATGGTATTCTCTTGCACACACCCAGCACCCTTTTTGCTGAAGGTAGATTCAAGTCCTCCAGCTGGGTTTGGACTGCACGCCCTTGCACAGTTTCTTAATTACCAGGCAGCTGTTCTGATGACTCTACAGCAGAGGTCTTCAAACTGTGGGGTGTGCCTCCCTGGTGGGCCATGACTGCATTCCCAAACGGGTGTAGATGGCTCAACAAGTACTTGTAAATGAAGATGGCCTGGAAGGGCAACTAGGAACGTTTCCAGGCTTTCTTCATTTACATGCAGTCTTTGAAATGGTTAAAAAACACATATGTATTTATTTATTTATTTATTTATTATACAGTTTCCTATAGCGCGAACAAGACCCTTGGGTATCAGAGCGCTTCACAGTTACAAGCACGAGATTACATTAGACTTTTTTAGTTAGTAATACTATCATAATGGTTGACAGGGATTACAAGGTCATAAAGAATAAAGCAGTGTTCTGAGGTAGGTGAGATAATAGTTATACTTGGAATGTTCAAACTTCCTCTATATGCTTGTTTCAAGTGTCTTTCCTTTGTCTTCTATGTTCTCCAGTCAATGGAACATCTTAAACGTCTCTGAGTTGAAGAATTAGCGCCTAGAGAAAATGATTATGGAAGGAACTTACTCATTAGAAATAACTTGGTTTCTCTCTTAAACATTGCTAAGTTTGGGATTTTTCTGATATTTGGGGGAAGTGAGTTCCATATTCTAGGGGCTGCTCCTGAGAATGCTCTATCATAGGTTTTTTTCTTCCTGAAGATGGGTGGTCTCAGTACCAGTTTCTTGGCACTCCTGGCTGGTCTGCTTCCTCTAGATAATTCAATTTTTTGTGCAAGGTAGTATTGTGATGTACTGCTTTGTAGGTGATACACACCATCTTTAGCTGTATCCTGGCTTCGTAAGGTAGCCAGTTTAAAGTTTCCAGGTGAGGGGTGAAATGGTCGAATTTCCTCGATCCTGTGATAAGTCTAGCTGCTGCATTGAGGCATGCTTTTAATGGTGCTGTGGATATTTTTGGTAGCCCTGCCAATGTTGTGCTTCCATATTCAATCCTCAAAATGATCAGTGATTACACAGCTTGTTTTAAATACGCGTCAGTTAAATATGGTTTCATTTTTCTTAAGTAGATCAGATGAAAATGGGCGCTTTTTGCCATTGCTTTGATGTGGGCTTTCATGTCGAGGTTTTCATTCAATGTGATCCCTAGTGATTTCGCTGAGTCAACTAGGGTGGGGGTGCAATTGAGTGCCGTGATCAATTTGGACCACTCCTTCACTTCAGATTGATTCTTTTGTGGCGAGATAAGTAAGAATTCTGGGGCATATTATCAAGGGGGTTTATCTCCACTTTTTTGGCTTTAAAAGCCAGGAAAGCGGAGATAAAATTATCTCCCTATTACCTAGCTGTCGCTAACACCAGTTAGCGACAGCTAGTAGGAGATAGCGACCATCTTGGGCCCCGCTTTGCATGTCAGTGAAATTTATCACTAATGACATGCACAGTGGGCGTGCCAAGATGTTAGCGACTGGAAACAGTCGCTAACATCGCTATCTCCTATTACCAACTTTTGGAGATATTTGCGCTAAGCGCGATTATCTCCAAAAGCTAACACCTGCCCCTGAGCAGTTCTTAGCCATGTTATCCAATGGTAGGTGGATAACATGGCTAAGAGCATTAGCTCGGTAATGCATGAATATCGCTGACTTTTCAGCGATATTCATGCATTTCGGCCGATTTTTATCGCTTAGGAGATAAACCTTGATAATAGCAAGGTTCCTAAGCGATAAAAATCGCCGCAGCTCGGCGATAAAAATATTGCCGCTAAGCCAACATAGCGATAATTATCGCTAGTTGTTTGTAATATGCCCCTCTGTTTTATGTGCGTTTAGCTTCAGATGATTAATAGTTAGCCATTTTAACGTCATGTTTAGGGCCTCATTCCTTACATTGATGTCATCCAGGGAAGTGATCTTAATGTATATCTGTGTGTCATCCGCGTACATTTGGTAGGATATTTTGGACTTTCGGAGAATCTCTGTTAAGGGTTTGAGATACAGGTTAAACATTAGGGAGATAATGTAGATCCTTGTGGAACTCCGATTGCGTTAGGGCTTGAAGGTGACAGAGTTTGGTTGATCAGAAATCTTTGGGTTCTATTCTGTAGGAAGGATTAAAACCAACTCAGCACCTTACCAGATATTCCCATCCTTTCACGGAGTCTGTTCAATAGTTTTTCATGGTTAAGCGTGTCAAACGCAGAAGACAAGTCAAGTAGGATAAGCAGACAAGATCGATTGTGATCTAATGCTTGAAGTGCATCATCGACTATGTGTAGAATCGCCGTTTCCGTGCTGTGTCCAGTTCTAAATCCCGATTGGCGTTCATCCAATAATGAGAAATTGTCGATGTGTTGGCTCAGTTGATTTTGTACACATTTCTCTATTAGCTTGGCAAGAAGAGGAATGTTAGTTACTGGGCGGTAATTACTTGGATCTGCTGGGTTCGCCGTAGGTTTTTTGATGAACGGCACTACTTGTCCTGTTTTTAGACATTCTGGGAGGCTCCCTTGGGATAGGGAGGCATTTACAATTTCTGTCCATATTGGAGGATCACTGACATAATATCGACCTCACAAAAATCGAGATACAAAAATATCGAGTCAAAAATATCGAGACAAAATATCGACTCCCTATCTTCAAACAGGTAAGTACCAAAATATTGACTCCAAAATTGTGGCGTATTCCTATAGGTACTGTATCGATCCCCCTATTTCTGACCCTGGTCTGGTTAATAATTAACTAGCAGCCACCTAACGGCGCAAAAACCCGTTATCTGATTATCCACACCACGGCACAGAAGCGCGTTATCTGATTAGGTCATAGCGCACGCCACCTCATTAGGCACGCACTATTCCTCCAGCCCCTAATAGGCATACGGAGTTCTCATAACAAATCAAACCTATGACAACCTGGGAAAATCCCTGCAGCCATTGTTTTGATTCCACCGAGAACTTCAGTAAAGAATGTGCTAACGACCAGTCCGTATGACATCCTTATTGACGTATATATGTCCATCCTTACGTCAATCTTGGCACCTTTCAGGTATAAATATTACCGACATTGCCTTAAGCAAACACACGCGGTGGTGAGGAGATTGGAGCAGCGAGACGTGCTGAGGAGCCCAGCTGAGAGCGAAGCCCACAGACACTGCCCCGCCTTCCTGACGCGCTGAGAAGGACACGCTGCCTTTCTCCTGCCGAGAAATCCAGCTCCGTCGCTTCCAAGCCGCCCTCGCAGGCAGCTGGAATATCAAGACCTAAGATGAGAGATACCAGCCCTCCAGACTTCTAGGTCCCAGGTACAGAACTGAATAACCCCTTGCAGAGAATTCTTGAGTCAGTCCCTTGGCAAAACAAAACTTAACTTAAACTGCTACTTGTCTACTCCCGCCCACGTATTAGGCTTAGGTCAGGTACACTGGGGTAGGCGTAGTTAGAAGCACCAGTTGAGTACGTTTAGTCAACTGTATATATGTATATATCTATTTTATCCATTTTTAAGTATCATATGGCTTAGAAACCATATCAATGCTTTTCCAGTATTATTTTATAATTCTGTTTTTACTGTATGCACTTTACTTAACTATAAGTATTGCAATAATAGCGATTCATTTCTCTTGTACGAGAAAAGAGACTGATCAATAAATAACATCTTTTATTGAACACGCCCGTCTCTTCCTTTTCTCTACAAACTGGTGAAACTAAGAATGCACTGAACTGACTGAGTAAAATAAGTTGTCTTTTGTTTTCACACGACTCTAGAGATACACTCTTGATTAGGGGAGAGCAAAGTTGTCATGTTCTATGGTTGTCAGAAACTAAATCCCTTCTTGTCTATCCAGAGAGGTTAAACTCCTCCCTGCCTATTCGAGAAAGTTTCTAGTGAACTCTGAGCTAGCTGGCAAACACTAAACTTTAAGTCTAATATCGTCAGTAGAAGACCTAGTTAACCTCTGTCCTAGGTCTATACTATTGAAGGTATTATTCCAATGCGCAGAGCCTATTGGGATAATAGGAACTACACTACATGGCGCCCAACCGTTTGGATAGGCGATACAACTAACGCAAGACATTAGAGTAACTCAGTCGTGCTTTTTCACACAGAGCCCATTTTTCCCATAATACTCCAAAGACGTCTGGAGTGGGTGAAAGGTCATATCCGCCAAACTTCATAGAGAGGAAACTTCTATGTAAGGTTCTTGGTCTATTCAACGTTGAAGGATACACTGTTCCAAAATATTGTGCATCTAATCTTTGTTTCCATAAGAAACCTGATCTGCAAACAAACAGAATAACCTTCCTGTCAGTAAAATGGTAGACAGTGAAGAAGAAAGAGAGTCAGCCAGAGTAACAGCTGAACTCATAGCAGCTGATAATACTCTGCAGGAAAATGACCCAGATATAAAACTCATCCCGGTCAACATAAGAAAATCTATAACTTTGAAACTTATAGAAAATGGACTGACACCGAGAGGTGGTACAGTCATATTCGTAATTGAGGCACACGAGTATCGGCAGACAGAGGTATTCTATTCATGGATAAACTTTCCAGCAGCAAACGCTGTAACAAAGGACTTCCACTATTACAAAATAGAGGAACCCCCTGATGAGTACACTCCTTTCGAGGATGTGGAAGTACCACTCAAATTCCAAGAGCACTTGCTCTTGTTTAATGGCGCCCTAAAACATAACAAACACATCACCAGGCTCGGTCCACTAGGTAGACCAGGAGCAACGTGGCCGGTCCTAGCCGGATACACACCACATCCAGACATTGAAGAAATGCCTGCACCAGATCTTTTAGTACAACTAAAACAATTAATTAAAATACATAGACAATTAGTCCAATATGTAATGCGGACTTCAACTGTCCAACCAGTAATTAAAATTCCACAGCTGACCCCTCATCAGGGGAACACAAATAAAATTACACCACAGAACATACAGTCCTGTCTGGGTAAGGTACCAGCTAAACGGGAACAAATTCCATTCTGGCTAGCACAAAAAATAACTCAAATAGAGGCGGTATTTCCAGATACCACTCCTCTTGAGAAACACAGGATTCTGACTATCTGTCTTCCAATGGGAATCGCACCACACGTGGAGGACTGTGACACTTGGGGTACAGTCTTTGCTTCCATTTACACAAAAACACATGGAGTACCATCCATGTCAGTAATACCAGATGTGCTAAAACAAATTCAAGATGAATACGGTCCAGAACCCGCTTTAACTCTCGGTATGAAATTACTGAAAGACTTCAAGCAGGTCTCGGCAATATTACTAGCCAACATAAAAGGAGAAGCAGCAAATGTGGCGATCCGCCAGAGGTTAAAAGAGACAGATGTAGCAGACCAACCATCTGAAATTGCCAGAATTATAGAAAAATCCTATGAAGAACTAGGTAGAGATAGTTTGGGTGGAATACCAGTGAAGCCCCAACTAATTGAAAGTCCTGAAAAGGTATTTATTAAAAATAATCTAAACAGTCAAAAGAAGAGCTGGGATGGAAATAAACAATCCAATCCAAAAGAAAAAAGATTCCAGTCCAGAGGAAGGTCTCCTCGGCGGAGAGAAAGATCTCCGGACCAAGGACGCAAGTCTCCCCAAAGGGAGCCCTCTGTGAAAAAATACAACCTTAGAAATAGGGATAACATAAAAAAAACCTGATAGATATCAAGATTTTGATACACGTCCCTCTCAATCTTTTCAGACTTCCTCGCAGAAATTGGAAAGAAGAGGACGATCGGAACCCAGGGAAGGGCACGTCAAGTCCAAAGACAAGGAACCTGCTCATCCAAATAAAAAATTACAGTTTCCAAAGAAGAAGGTAGCCAGTATTAAACTATTCAACAATGCCGAGAATACTGAGGACACAGCTGAAAAACGGAGAATGGGCTCAGACAATGCTAGACAGCGCAGCAGAAGTGAGCATAGCACGCAAAGTCCTTATGAATCATCTGGAGACAGTGGACACGAATGAATATATTCAAGTGGAAACTGCAGACACCAGAATTAGCAAACCTCATAAAATATATGAAATAACATTGCGTATAGAGGGGGATAAGACTAAAAAAATAAGGGGACTCTTTTGGGATAATCTCTCCAAAGGCTATGACATCCTTCTAGCTGAAAGAGACTGGCCACCAGAATTTGTCAGTAAGTGCCCTCATGGCGAAGAAATAATTATGCCTGCCTTCTCAAATCATATTCCAATACATAAAAAATATACACTTGCAAGAAAGTGGGCAGTAGCTCAAGCTCCTGCTTTATATAAAAATCATGTAGGATGGGATGAGGACTCTCCTCCTCACAAAATCCAGTTAAAATCACAACCCACTGCACAGAGGCAGTACCCAATTAAGCAAGAAGCTAAAAAACAGGTAAAAGAGATCCTAGATCAACTTGAATACCAGGGGGTGATTGAAACTTGCACCTCTCAAATGAACAATCCTTTGTTTCCTGTCTCCAAACCGGACAATTCATATCGTCTTGTTTTGGACTAGAGACACCTTAACTCATGTTGCAAAACCTTTGCAGTGCAAAACTCGCATAGTGCTGCACTAATGAATAACATAGTGCGCAAAAAATACAAAACAACATTAGACATCTCTAATGGATTCTTTTGTCAGAATATAGCACCAGAGAGCAGATATTTGACCGCGTTCTCAATAAATGGCGCTCAAAAGAATTTCTGTCGTTTGCCCCAGGGGTTCAAGAACAGCCCAGGATTATTCTCAGCGAGAGTAACAGAGTTACTACAAACATATGATGACGAGGCATTATCCTATGTCGACGACATCTACCTAACAGATGATGACTTGGATACTCACTTGAAGAGAGTGAACAACATAATACTTGGGTTCGCAGCAGAGGGTTACAAATTCAACTTTAAAAAGTCTAGAATTGCCCATCTAACAGTCCTATTTTTAGGATATGAACTATCAAGTGAAGGGAAAAGCCTGGCTGACAATTTCCTAGAGAAATGTGCTGTAATCCAAGCACCTAGAATGTGGAAAAGTAAATTTTGCCATGTTCTGTGTCCCTACGTGTCATCCATCATATGTTATGTGTGCATGATTAAATATGCATATGTATTCCCCATGTTCGATTCAAGACGCAATTACAGTAGTGTCCACCTCTAGTATGTCAGTTCCAGTTCTCGTGAATACTACGAATATCAGGCCTATGTAAAACTACGTTGCCACGCTTCTCAGTGTGCACGTTATTCTATTGAAAAGTCCCCGTTTCTAGGCCTCAAAAGGGCCCGGACACCAGATCCGGCTTCTGTCTCCTGAACCCTCGCTGAGGAGCGATACAGCCCCCACCTGTATCCTCGACCCTTCACTTACTTCCTGCCTCGCAGTGCCCGGCTCACCCTGGCTCTGCCTCTGAGTCTGCCAAGAATATGTTATGATTCCAGTTATCAGTTCAGTCCTCCTTCTCTACATTCCTAAAGCTACTGAATCGCATCGATAGTTTCCGTCATTGTCTAGCCTTCACGTCTCCACGTTAGAGAAATACTGTATTAATGGTCATTTAATATTCTTCATCACGCACTACATGTAGAATAATGCATGCTCCAGTCTTAGAATCAAGTTAGCCTTTCCCCTCCTGACTTCTAGTTTATATCAACATGTTCTCTAAACATCAGATACTAGATACTGCTTAGGTACATGTCGCCCTGACTCTCCAGACTTCAGTCTCTGCTCCTAGCACAGAGTTCATAGCCCCCAGCTTCTCCTAGTGATACGTCATTGCTAGTTTGCGCGCACCATCAGGTTAGAGGTCCCGGCTCCTCAGGTAGCCCCCTCCATGGTTTCCGCCCCATTCATGACATATTCTGTTACGTTTGCATCACATGTCTATGTATAGGCCCTGTTACACCTCTTTTCACCCTTATCTTCCACGACTGCTATGCGTCACGCCTATTGCTCCACCCACTGCTACGCCTATTGCAATGTAATGCTATGTGTTTGCGTTATGTATATATGCTCATGTATTGTTATTAAAAGTTAGACGCCGTCATTCCCGATCCTGTCCCCGGCAGCTGCCATCCTATTCCCGTGCAGGTCATCCTGTTCCTGTCCTTATGCTGTATTAAACCTGCAAAACTCCTACTACCTCGAATCTTGACTCTTATTTATTGAGCTATCTGTTATTCATTTATTCATTCAAAAATAGGGTATTATTTATTTATTTACCACATAATGGCGCCCGAACAGGGACTTGCCCTTTCCCCACGCGTCGGTGAAGCCACGCCGACCCCCTGACCCTCTGCAGTCGTGACGGAACTCTTCTGCGCACCGGCAGATATTTCTGCTTCAAGTATCCCTCAGGCCCACGGAGGAGACGGAGGAGGCGGTCCAGCATCCAAACGAGACGGTGGAGGAACGCGGCGAGTCCCGACCAGAGCCCAAGCCGAGAGTCCAAGGTCCGAGGTATCCGGAGGTCCACCCGTAACTGACGTGTCTCTTTATGAGACCGGTAAGTTTCGTACTGTTTCAGCAGTGCACCTAGTTTCTGTTCCAGTCAGTTCTGTTCTCGAGGAAATTCATGTATTCTGTGTTCCGTATTCCAGGTAGTATTCTGTTCGAACTGTTATTTTTAAATGTTCTTCATGTATTTTAATGTCGTGGTATGAATGGGGGATAAGTATCGTGTTCATTGTGTATTGTATTGTGTCTAGATTATAGTCCAGTCATGCCTTTGTTTTCTAAGTTACGTCAGTTAAAAACCAGAAAGGGTCTGCTGGAAGCAGCAGTTCCGGTTCCGCCTAGGGACAGTCCAGGTCATTTTATGTATCAGAAGCATGGCATAAGTGCCATACTATATTATGGGTAGAGTACACCAAACAGTTGGAAGAAAAGTATAGATGGCCCGTATCGGGTACATGGGATGCCGAGTGCATCATGCGAGTAGAAGAGGCATTATGGAAAAAGAAAGCCAGACAGTCACAGAAAGATGCCATCGTGTTATGGCGCAAAGAAGCTCATAAAAGAACCGAAAAAGAAATCAGAAAGTCAGAATTAAGTAGAGAATCCTTGGAACGAGCACAAGAAAAAGAATTAATCGAGATAGGTGAACGAGTTAGAACTGAACAATCAGACAGACAGAGGAATGCCCTCATTAAGGGTATGTATCCTCTTCTTGCCGAGGGCTTGCCAAAAGCGACCCCAGAGGCATCCAGTAATTTCCCGCCACCATTAGTTCCGACCAAGTTACGTCACAAACAGACCGCAGCTGATATTTTTATTTCGTCCTATTTGGACGACACAGTCCCAGAATATGCAAATCCTGTTCGCGCTCCGCCAGTCCCTGTAAATCAGGCACTTCCCGCTCCTCCAGACACCGGAGTACCTGTTACGGTACCCCCGGTCCAGCCCGCCATACAGGTCCAGCCCGCATTTCAACTTCCTGCCGTGCAAAGACGAAAAGCATCAGTTGATGATTCTAGTTTAGGGGCCGCAGAAGGAGGTCCTCCTCGAACCCCGCCGCCACATAAGCGTTTAACGACAGCCGAATTACATATGCAGGCGTCACAACGTACGCCCAGACATCAGTCTGTTGCAGAAATAAGAAAATCCCTTGCCGAATGCTGCTATGACCCAGTCCCAGGCGAGGATGATATGGTTTTATATTCATTACGCGTAAGAAATGTGGCCGAGTATCTAGTCACCCTACCGAATATGAAAGAAGATCTAGACAGAATATATCGTTTCATCCGTACAGGGGAAGATCCAGAAAGTATTAGTGATGTCATGTCCCAAAGGAAAGCTGAGACCCAGCTCATGATATTAAAGTTTCTGATTAATTGTCTAATAAGAGAACAAGATTACCCGTCCAAAAATCAAGCCGAAATGAGAGCCCTGACAAAGTGGAGTAATAGTATAGCCGAGGGTAAGCACAAGACTATCAGTGCTATGGACAGTATGTACAAGAAAATTCGTAAAGAAATAATAAGGTTACACGATCAACGTAAAGCAGCACAAGTAAGCGAGAAAGAAAGTAACTCTGATACTGAAGAGGTAGAGGACGAGAATCCCGACAGAATAGCGTATGTAGGAAAATCTAGATTTCCAGATCGCCATTTACGCCTAGAACACAAGTCTATTTTTCATCATCCAGCACCAGAACAAGGTTCTCTAGAACAAGTGTTTCAAGCTACCGATCACATTCTGAAATCACGAATCGGTTACAGTGAGTTGAGTACCATGCATGAACAAGAACTAGTCCGATCAGCAGTCCGATGGATTACTGATTCTACCACTTTTCCAGACGAAATAGTGGCACAAATGTTTCTGAAAATGCCCCCAGCCGAGCAACGACTGGCGGGTATGTATATGATTCAGCACCTCATTACATTGTATGAGGGTCAGCACTCTGATCCAGGCCCGTTACATGATATCCTGAACGAGTTACTCCAGTATAGATGGAAAGGTTTAGGTACCGATTTAATTAGTGTCATTCTAGAACAGCGTCACAAATATAGAACGTTTTTGAACCCGCATTTTGTTCATGTCTCACCCCCAGAAAGTAAACCATTTTACATGGAGAGACAGAATCCGTTACGAGAAGTCCACCCAGTTAGAGGAACGGGTGGCGAACTAGAACGAGTGTTTGTTTACACTCCGATTACAAAGATGGAACTCCTAGAGATGAAGAAATTAATCCCCTGTCATGATAAAGATCCAGCAGGGTTCCATCGAGAATTAAAAGACATGCTCCGTATGGGAGAATACACGTATCCAGATATAATTAAAATGTTAAAAGTTCTGCTGCCCGCAGGGGTGTATGAAAAGCTCAAGGAAAAAGAATGGGAGGTGGGAGAGAAAAAGATCGATTGGGCAGTTCTAGAAGCTGAAGATAAGGCACGAGTACCAGGTACCGGTCTTGGAGCGAAATGTAAAGAATTACCAGAATTATTAATACAAGTTTTACCTAGATTATTGACAACTAGAAAAGAAGACTGGGATGCAATCTCAGCCTGTAAACAGAAACAAGACGAAGATATTAGTGATTTTTATTCCAGATTTGAGAAATGTTTTAGCATCAACAGTGGCCTCAAGACAAGTAGTGAGTCATACCCTCACCTTTTTGTTACTAAATTAGTCGAGAATTCAAGCCCACAAATTAAAAATCGAGTTTTGAAAGTCGAAAGTACCTGGCAAGCTAATACCCCGTCCCAGATGTTGCAGATGCTCCAATACCACCAGAATAGAATCAGGGAAGAACAAGAACACGAGAGAAAACGTATGAAAGACACGAAAATGAAAGTACTAGTTGCACAATCTGTTCCTCAAGACAGTCAGAAGAGGGGTCCAAATCAAGCCAGTCATCCTGCAGCTCCCGTTAAAGGGAACTGCAATTATTGTAAACAGCCAGGTCATTTTATAAATGAGTGTGCAGTTCTGAAACATAATATAGCTACCGGTAAGACTAAAGAAAGACCACGTCCGCCTAGACAAGAACAAGTTTCACAGATTCCTCAGCCACAGAATGCGCCACAGACAGTTACAGCTCCGCAGCCTATCGCTGCAACACAGCACGTCACACAGCAGATGTACCAGTATGCACAGTCTGAGTATCCAGAGTACCAACAGTATTCATGAAACAGCCTAGAGAGGGAGGTAGGCTTGCCTCTCATCGAGATACCTGTAGATCAAGAAGGTCCCTATGTTCACAGTCAAGTATTAGGGAAAGACAGAAAGTTTTTGATTGATACAGGGGCAAGTAGGACCACAATTAGTCACGCCGAAGTTCCAGGGGCTCCGCTCTCAGGCTCAAGAAATGTTTCCCTTGGATTTTCAGGAAAACCTATCGTAAATGAAATTTCAAAGCCAGTTACTCTAGAAGTAGGTCCATTGTCCCGTACCACTGATCTGTTACTTACTAAGTCATGTCCAGAAAACCTATTAGGCATTAAAACACTGAAAGAGTTAGGTGCAGTTATATGCTGTTCCCCAGAGGGAATACGATTGTTTCTACGTGACTTTAAGGGTCACTATGTATTACGAGATTTTGATCCCAGATTGTCTAATGTTCCGCAGCATTTATGGGCGCAAGGTCCAACTGATGTAGGTTACATGCAAATCACACCCCATCGTGTGACTCTTAAGCCAGGTGTAGTGTTACCACGAATCAGACAGTACAGATTGCCACCTGAGGCTGTAGCAGCCTTATCCAAAATTATTGACGAGCTCATGGCTCAAGGAGTAGTTGTAGAAACTGACTCCAATGTATGCAATTCTCCGATCATTCCAGTCATGAAACGTACTGATCCAAATGCACCCCCAGTATATCGATTAGTGATTGACCTACGAGAGCTTAATAAATGTATCATTCCCCAGTATCCAGTTGTCCCAGATATCTCTTCCCTATTAACAGCCATTGATTCCGAAGCTTCATTTTTCACTGTCATAGACCTCAAGAACGCATTTTTCAGTGTCCCCATTCATCCAGACAGCCAGTTTCTTTTCGGATTCTGTTTACATGGAAGGAGCTATATGTTCACACGAGCTCCTCAAGGTTTCACAGAAAGTCCTAGTATTTACAGTCAAGCACTCAAGAGACAACTAGACAACATTCACATGCCAACTGACACTGCCCTGCTCCAGTATGTCGATGATCTACTGGTCACAGCCCATTCTGAACGTGCTTGCGAGCGAGCATCCCTTACAGTCTTGTATTTCCTAGCCGAGATGGGGCACAAGGTGTCCCCTTCTAAGCTTCAATTCTGTGTCCAGCAAGTGGTCTACTTAGGACACTTACTGTCCAAGAGGGGTAGGCAGTTGACACCAGACCGTATCCAGTTAATAGCGAGTCTTCCTCAGCCCAAGACCCAGAAGGAGGTACATGCTTTTATTGGCCTTACTTCTTACTGCAGACAATGGATTCCTCAGTATGCATTTCTAGCCAAGCCATTGATACAGTTAACGACACAGGAGGCAGCCGTATCGACTGTCCTCCCTTGGACATCTGAACATACACTCAGTTTCAATGAGTTAAAGAAAGCCCTATGCCAAGCTCCAGTCCTAGCTACACCGGACTACAGTAAGCCTTTTACACTTTTCGTAACTGAACGGGAAGGTACAGCATTATCTGTTCTCACACAAGATCAAGCAGGACAATACAAGCCATGTGCTTATTTTTCGAGCACATTAGATCCTGTAGCCCAGGCTCTGCCTGCGTGCCTCAAGTCAGTTGCAGCCACAGCACTAGCTATCAGACAAAGTGATTCCATAGTATTAGGACATTCCTTGACAGTACAAGTTCCACACTCCGTGGAAGTTCTTTTAAACCGAACACAGACTCAGCACTTGACAATTGCACGTTTAACAGGTTATGAATTGACACTGTTCCAGCCACACATAGAAATCAGACGCTGCAACATTTTAAATCCTGCTACATTGTTACCATCAGTTACTTCGAATTCTGCCACACATGACTGTGTGGAAGTAGTTAACATTACGACAAAGCCAAGACAAGATCTGACAGATACTCCGTTACCAGACCCCGACCTGACACTTTATGTGGATGGTTCATGTATGAGAACAAGTACAGGAGAACTAGTCGCCGCGTATGCAGTGACTACTGACACTGAAGTTATTGAAACACACCGTATTGACACCCTGTCCGCTCAAGCAGCAGAGCTAGTTGCTCTGACACAAGCCTGCCTACACGCTAAGAACCGGAAAGTTAATGTTTACACAGATTCACGCTACGCATTCGGAGTCGTACACGACTTTGGAGTGCTCTGGCAGGAGAGAGGTTTCATGACTTCTCATGGAACCAAGATTCAGCATGGTCTCCTTATTCAAGCTCTGTTAGATGCCATACATTTACCGACATCTATCGCTATCATGAAGTGCAAAGCACATACGAAAGTTACTGACACCATTTCTCAAGGTAACGATCTAGCAGATCGCACAGCCAAGCTTACAGCACAGACTCCAGACATTCCAGTTAACATAACACACACTCCAGATCCGACTACATGCATGACAGTTAAGGACCCTACTCAAGATGTCATAGATATCCAGTTACACGCTACTCCCGATGAAATCAAGAAATGGTCCGAACAAGGAGGGGTCCAGACAGATCAAGGATGGTTAACGAAGGGTAGAGCCACATGGTTTCTCCCCGACTCTATGGTTCAAGTCATTATCAATACCGCACATAGTCCAGCACATTTAGGAGAAAAAGCTATGTTAGACAGTATCCAGAACATTTGGTTCAACAAGCATTTACGAGCTGCAGCCAAGCAAAAAGTCCGTACCTGTATGATATGTTGTCAGTTTAATCCAGGTAAAAGTGTCCCGGTGGAACAAGGTGGATTCCAGCCTCCTGACCACCCTTTTGAAGTCCTCCAGATGGATTATATTCAGATGGAGCGATGTCGAGGTTTCAAGTATGTCCTGGTAGTTGTATGCGCTTTGTCCAGGTGGACAGAAGCATATCCAGTCCCAGATTACACAGCCGCGACCACTGCCAAGCATTTTTGGTTCGTGAGTTCTTCCCCCGTTATGGACTCCCTAGAGTCGTATATTCTGACAACGGCCAGCCATTCTCATCTGAGTTGATGAAGCATGTTTCCCTTTTGTTAGGGTACCAGTGGAAGTTCCATTGTGTACGCCATCCTGAAGCAGCCGGTCTCGTAGAGAGACATAACCAGACCCTGAAAATCCGCATCGCTAAAGTGTGTAAAGAGAAAGGTGTGGACTGGCTAGTAGCTCTGCCAGTTGCCTTGTTCTATATGCGCATGGTCGCACATTCCAGATCAGGTCTGTCCCCGTATGAGGTCGTTTTCGGCCGCCCCCCTAACATGTGGGGTACTCCTAGACCCCGAAGTATTACCGATGTTTCAAGTAATATGCTGACAGATTACCTAGCTTCCTTGATGTCTGCCCTCAACTCTTGTCGTTCACAGGTTGCCGCCGCATTTCCAGACAATACCGAGGTGGCACCGCATGAAATCGTTCCAGGATCCATGGTCCTTGTCCGCAATTTTGACCGCTCAAGTCCGCTGGAGCCACGCTGGAAGGAGCCCCGACAGGTCCTCCTCGCCACCCGTACAGCCGTGAAGTTGGAAGGTCGCAAAGGCTGGGTGCACCTTTCGCACGTGAAGAAGTTTTATGGACTGAAACCCGTCTCAAAGAACATTTCCCAGGATTTGACGGATTGCCAAAATATTGTTCTCAAGGACTGTCCCGCAAAAGACATTGCTACAAACCCTCCCCTGTTAGAGAAGACTCCGCAGCAGGAGTATAAGTTGAAACTCCGGTCTAGTAAAATAAGTCAGCCAGTTTGATTGTCTAAGTCCTCCCCTAGGTGAAACGGTTAGACTGTTTCTGACATGTATAAAATAGACCCCCATAGTGAGAGAGTTAGTCAAAACTCTATTCGATGTATCGTTTTTCTATGTTTCATATTATTTCTCAGCATTATGATTTCCTGCACCAGTTACGCATTTTACCTGTGTTTCCCAGTTTCTCATGTAAATAAGTCTGCTAATGCTACAGTAGAGCATATGTTTAGTGATCTGCCTCCTCATGAACTCTCTTACCGCCTCGCTATGCGAAATAATTCTTTTATCCGCATGTTACATTATTCACACCAGACCAGCAATGCCACTAATTGTTGGGTATGTGGTCGACTCCCCCCTTTCCAGACACCGAAGGGAGTTCTGCCACTCTTTCCTTATCCGTTTTCACATAATGGTTCGTGTGGAGCATGGTCCACGTTAACGTCATCCTCAACAGATATGTCTTTTCTTAACAGCACATGTTTTCCAGACAAGCAAGGTCTCCCCCACAGAACCGGGTTAGATCTAGAAAATGAAGTGTATAATTTAGGTAATTATTCTTCGAATTTCATGGTCTTGAATGTTCAGTCTGATTCCACTCCAGATTTACCTGCTATTTCAGTACTACCAGTCAAAGGTGAATTATGTGTCCGAAATTATGGTTCTGTACACGTAGGACATAGTGATTGTACTACTATTGTCAAGTATAGTGACAGTGGGAAATCTGTTTTCAAAGCTTCACGTCATTCTTATTTTATTTGTGGTCAAACTGCATATGTTCGTCTGCCCCTCGATTGGGAGGGAACCTGTTACATTGCCTTCCTACTGCCACCAGTTTTCCTAGCCCTACCTGATTACCATAGAAACACACATCTAGTACACATTAGACATAGAAGGGAGTCCCCAATTGTCGATTATACTGAAACTGCCCTAGAACAGTATACAGATTTCAACAGAGGTTTCTTTTTCTTTATAGGACCTATCCAGAATAGTAAACTAATCCGTAGGTTAACCAGAATCCTTGAAGCTGTAGTCAATGAGACTGCCTCTGCTCTAGGTAACTTAACCGAAGAGCAATCTGCTATGAGATTTGTCGTTTTACAGAATCGTCTCGTCCTTGACGTCATACTGGCCGATAGGGGCGGGGCCTGTAGAGTCATCGGATCTAGTTGCTGCATTTTCATTCCAAATAACGCGCCGTCTGTTTATTCAGCTATAACCAGACTCCATAAAATTGCCCATCTGTTACACCAAGATCCAGGCACCTGGACATGGTCCGGTTGGTTCTGGAATATAATTTCCGCCTGGGGGTGGAAAGTCTTGTCCTTTCTAGGTATTGCAGTAGCGATCATATTCAGCTGCTGCCTCTGTATACAATGTGGCCCTGCGATTTGCGGCATTTGTGCTACATCATGTATTCCTAGTCCCAAGCCCCGTTCTAAATCCCGTTCCAGGATAATTCGAGACGAACAAATGATACTGTATGAAATGATAGATGGTATCATGAATATTGATGTTTCCTGATGGAAACGTAGTGACAAGGAGGGAATGTGGAAAAGTAAATTTTGCCATGTTCTGTGTCCCTACGTGTCATCCATCATATGTTATGTGTGCATGATTAAATATGCATATGTATTCCCCATGTTCGATTCAAGACGCAATTACAGTAGTGTCCACCTCTAGTATGTCAGTTCCAGTTCTCGTGAATACTACGAATATCAGGCCTATGTAAAACTACGTTGCCACGCTTCTCAGTGTGCACGTTATTCTATTGAAAAGTCCCCGTTTCTAGGCCTCAAAAGGGCCCGGACACCAGATCCGGCTTCTGTCTCCTGAACCCTCGCTGAGGAGCGATACAGCCCCCACCTGTATCCTCGACCCTTCACTTACTTCCTGCCTCGCAGTGCCCGGCTCACCCTGGCTCTGCCTCTGAGTCTGCCAAGAATATGTTATGATTCCAGTTATCAGTTCAGTCCTCCTTCTCTACATTCCTAAAGCTACTGAATCGCATCGATAGTTTCCGTCATTGTCTAGCCTTCACGTCTCCACGTTAGAGAAATACTGTATTAATGGTCATTTAATATTCTTCATCACGCACTACATGTAGAATAATGCATGCTCCAGTCTTAGAATCAAGTTAGCCTTTCCCCTCCTGACTTCTAGTTTATATCAACATGTTCTCTAAACATCAGATACTAGATACTGCTTAGGTACATGTCGCCCTGACTCTCCAGACTTCAGTCTCTGCTCCTAGCACAGAGTTCATAGCCCCCAGCTTCTCCTAGTGATACATCATTGCTAGTTTGCGCGCACCATCAGGTTAGAGGTCCCGGCTCCTCAGGTAGCCCCCTCCATGGTTTCCGCCCCATTCATGACATATTCTGTTACGTTTGCATCACATGTCTATGTATACGCCCTGTTACACCTCTTTTCACCCTTATCTTCCACGACTGCTATGCGTCACGCCTATTGCTCCACCCACTGCTACGCCTATTGCAATGTAATGCTATGTGTTTGCGTTATGTATATATGCTCATGTATTGTTATTAAAAGTTAGACGCCGTCATTCCCGATCCTGTCCCCGGCAGCTGCCATCCTATTCCCGTGCAGGTCATCCTGTTCCTGTCCTTATGCTGTATTAAACCTGCAAAACTCCTACTACCTCGAATCTTGACTCTTATTTATTGAGCTATCTGTTATTCATTTATTCATTCAAAAATAGGGTATTATTTATTTATTTACCACAAGAACATTAAAAAACTTACAATCAATTCTAGGCTTCCTAAATTACGAAAGAACTTACATTATAAATTACGCAGAAAGGGTCAAACCCCTTTATGATCTAATAAAACCAGATTTCAAAAAAATCAATTGGACTCAAAAACACACAGAAATTTTGAGATCCTTACAAACAGACATGTTAATTAAAACAAAATTACAAACACGTGATAACACACGCAACCTTGTGATTCGAGTCATCCCAGGGAGATGCGGATTCACATACCTGACCTCTAATGAGGGAGAAAAGGTACCAATTGCATACAAATCACACTTGTACACAGAGGCTGAAAAAAGGTTCAGCATTAAGGAAAATATTGTTCATGCGGTTCAAACTGCTGTAGCAAAGGAAAAATACCTAGCTGACGGCAGACAGGTTACAGTCAGAACAGCAAAATCAGCTTTCGAGGCATTAACAACCCCATGTAATTTACCGACAACGGCACTGAATCCAGAATGGTTACAATGGGTAAATTCTGTTGCTACAGACAAAGTGAAATACTATTTTGACCCGCAAATGAAAGACTTAAAACATCTAGAATATGAGAGAGAGTACCCTCTGCCAATCGACATTCTGCACTTACGACAGTACGCCTGTGTAATTTATACAGACGGCTATGCTCAACCACCAGGGTGGGGAGAACAAGCATACAACGCCACATGTGAAATTACAAAAGAAGTGTGGCGCGGAGGTAAACTAAGACCTCTATTGACAAAATCGCACTCAGTGGAAAATAATTCTGAACAACAAACTGAAATCATAGCGTTAAAAATGGCGCTAGATAATGCCGATCGCGAATTCCCGACACTTATAGTGTGCGACTCGCATTACTGCGTCAAATCATACAATAACGATTTACAGAAATGGATTCAAAACGGTTACAAAGATGACACAGGTGCAACAATAAAGCAAAAAGTAGTTTGGGAACAAATAGTTCTTTTACAGAAAGAACTACCAAAGACTCACGTGATACACTCACTGAGTCATCAGCGTGATGGCGTTCACGTTGCAGGGAATTCATTGGCTGAGACAGCCACAGCGGTAGCAACTGAATCGGCTTCCGTAGCTAGAAAAAAGCGTGCAGTAAGATACATTGACGGTGAAACAATGCTGGCGGTGAAAACGTCATCAAAAGGCGACTGCTCAGCACTACCGATCAATTACCCACTCAATTATACATACAGAATCGATGCAAACTCCGTTCCTTTTGCTCGAATCCCTGGAGTGGGGGATAGAGTAATTCCAAACACGGACAGGAGAGGCTTGTTGATAGCAGACGCACATATGGGCGAGGGTCTCAGACACTTCAAACTAAAAGATTCTCTGGAAGAATTACAATCAGTGTACTGGTGGCCAGGCATGCGCCTGCATCATCACATTTTTGTAAAAAACTGCCCAAACTGTAACAGAGATCGCAGTGGCGAAAGAAACGGTATATTACCTTGGCGTTTCACACCAGAATGGATCAACAATAAAAAATAATGCCAATATGAATAATGCGTCGTATTAACATATAGGGACTAGTTTTCACTTATAATGTAGACCCCAACTTTCGGCTGACGCCAGAACTGTTATATCAAGATTTGCAAGTCTATAATGGCATATACGCTAGAAGCATGCTACGTACTGACCGATATCTTTCCATAAACTCTCGGGCTTGTGGGGAGTGCCTGGCCAGAATGAGCATTGCATTTGCGGGAATCTTCTCACTTCCTTCCTGAGGGATACGGGATGGTGTAAAGAAAAAACCAAAGGCAGAGAGCAATCTATAACAGCAAAGGTATTAGGTTCGGGAGCTGGGTGGGTCAAACATCTAATAAGTGTCCAACGCAGTCTAAATAACCTGCCAAGAAATTCTCTGAAAGGTTTCAGTCCGTACGAACAATTGTTTGGGACTAGAATGATGATCTTAGATCTTGACAGTCAGACTTCAGTGGTTAAAGATAAAAGCTTTGATATCAAAGATCGTTTGGCTATTTTGCAGGACTTAAACGAAACAAGGAAAGACCTGAGCAACATAAAGTTGAAACAACAAGCCATCAACCACTGAAGAGAAACCACCTGTCCCAGCAAGGCCTGTCTGGATTCCAAAAGTCGGGGATCTAGTCAGAGAGAAGATCGCGGTAAAGAAGGAATTTGGGCCTTCTTACAGAAAAGCAGTTCCTGTCTTGTCTATCAACGGGACAAGATCAGTGGTACTACCGCCCCTTGCTGGTAAAAAGGAGAACAGAGTTGTATCCATCGACCTGGTAAAACCACAATCATGTGGCCGATAACAAACAGTAGGCCAAGTGGACTCCCGATAAGTAGTAGAACACCAAGGTTTGCTACAAATACAGAGGTTCAAACTAAGAGGCTAATCACATCCGAAGTTCCTACAGAACATCAACAAGGACTATGCAACAAAGCAATGGAACTTAAACCTCTAAAAACCCAAATAAAAAGTTTTAGTCGAGACACACCGACCTACAATGAAGTAACATATGACTATGCTGATGAAACAAAGGAAACTTCTAGAACAAAAAGTAATCCAGAAGCAATTGGAACAATAGACAGAACAGCATCCGGCTACTTCATCAACTTCGATGATTCATCCGAAGATCAGAGTGAATCTAAGAAACAGCCATCAACAAAAACCTTCAAAAAGAAAGCAAAGGAACTTTTTCAACAACTGAAAGCAACTTATCTGATTTCTCCATGGATTGAAATTTGGGTGGCATTAGGTGCATTTGTCCTCATACTTTGGCTCATCATGGTAATATGCTTGGGACATTTCATTGAGGGAAAATATGCTACAATGGACACAGCAAGCCAGAAAATCAACTTGGTCCTTAAACCACACACATCTTCACACGTCGAGAAAAGAGAACTTTCTTCAGTCAACTTCACAGCCAATCCTATACCCGGCGGTGTAGCATGGGACAAAACTGATTACGAAATCTATGGTCTGGTTGAAATCCTGAAGTATCCACACCAGTTTAAGATATCATTAAGTGACTTTGTAAAACCGAGCACATTTGCTGATGATTGGGACTTTGAAAGTATTAATAATATGATGTCTGACCTAGTGATGTCTGCTAAATTTACAGAACATGATTATTTGCAGGGTTCGTCTAATTATGATCAAATGTTCTGCTATAACCACTATGGTAACCATTACCTACATAAATCTGCACAACCTAGAAATGTTTTAAATTATAACCAATGGGAACATTGTGCTACTCCTCCAAAAGGGAGCCCAAAAACATTTTATGATAAATATTCATACTTTTCAGGGTTTAACACAAGTAATGCAGAAACATTTTATTTCAAATTGTCAAATAAGACAGGTATGAAGACCATGCTTACAAACACAAAATTGATATATTCAGATTCATTTTTTAAACAAATGAATACATTTGGGTTTGATTTCTGGAACAATAACATTGAAACGAAAACAGTTTGGGGTACAAAAGATTGGCAAGTACAAGGTATAGAATCATTGTTTAGAGCCTGCATGATCCCAGAACAAATTATATTTTTGAACGACACTATTCAACAAACTACCTGTCTTGGCTTAGCCAAAATCAAAGATTTAAACAAACCGTCTATTCCTAAACCAACAACAAACAGCAACAGCTCTATAGATGTTGAGATAGACGTAAACCATATATTAAACCAAAACAGAACACATCCTGATTGGAAACAATGGTTGATCTGGCCCACAGATACAAATAACTGTCAAGACAGATTCCTGAACAAAATACAGGGGTTCACTTTGACCAGGCCAGACCCTAGATATTCCCAAAGACAACATCCAGGGATAATTACCACATACAGTGTGGGCAAGCTCTGCCTTCAATGGCTACAAACATCCACACTGGCAGAAATTAAGCAACACCTAACTTTACTTACAGATGGTGCTGACTTGCGGGATTTCATTATGGGACCACGCAAACAGCGTCAAAAACGTTTCATAGCGGCCTCTATATATGCAGCTTATAACGAAGCCTGGAAAGTAATTCAAATTGAGACAGCAGGGAAAATACGGGAAATTGACCGAATTAATTTGGAAAAATCACTTTCTGTGGTGGACAATGGGTTAATGACTCTGTCCTCCAGGATTTATTCTCTGGACAGCATTGTGTCTTCAGCAATCGACATAATATCGCAAGACTTACTGTTGTTACAACACGGTCAGTCCCAATTGCGTTCTATTGTACAGCTTGGCTGGACGTTACAAAATCTGCGTTCAGGCTATGTGCCTTGGCGTTTAATCAACACAACGTCACTATTTAATATCTTTAACCTTACTGATAAACAAATCAGTATGGCACAGAAGGGTGCTGATTATACAATTCTGAGCATTGAGAAACTCGAGAGATTACCATTGACAATGCCAGAGCGACCTGTCATTGAATGGATAATACACAGGATAAATAATATTCCGATATCAACTTTCAGGTTTCAATACTGCCAAAAATATATACAGGCAGGCCAGTATGAAAGGTTGGGAAAAAGTTACATTAAGTCAACATGGAACTTGCCCTATACACACGCATGTGTCAGTAATAAAGGCCAGAATGTGTTTCTTAGTGGCAATAATTGTGCGAGGTCACTAAGCGGTTCACTTCTGTGTCAAGGTATTAGTTTGCATGGGGCCTGTGAAGGGACTTCAAATAACCTTTCATGTCACCAGCTAGGCACACCTGCAACACAAATAGAACCATTCTTTAGGAGACTCTCAAACGGGAGTTACATTCTAATAGTAGATCACAGATGTTGTAGTTTGCTGCCCGGAAAACCTTATCTCATATCCGTGACGATGAAGGTCATGTGCTGTGGACGAGTATTGTATCCTAACGAAACTCCAGACAGGGAGGCAAGGTTATGGCCCAGCTTGAAAATTGCTTCTATTCGAATTGATACTTTAAGCAGAATGAAGACAGTGCTCCAACAGACGCCGACCAGGCTAACGTTATCGAAAGAAACGTATGATCTCCAAGTTGCAAGGACAACGGCAGAGATTCATTCACTGTTATCAACTAATTCCCCCATACATTTCACAGAAATACTGAACGAAATCTTAAATATTTCTGATACCACTGGTATCTCCAGTGTATTTAAAGCAGTGTTTTCGGGTGCTTTAGTTCCATTCAAAGCCATCCTGGGTATTTTTCCAGATTTTGTCCATTCCATTTTTGGCGGACTTCCTCTTCTTTTGGGACTAGTGGCAGGTATCCTATTTTTGATCCTGTTACTTCGCTATGGCAAACATTGTCACAGACACAACACCTGCGACAAGGGAAGAAACAATCCTAGCCATTGGGTACCGGGACCGGATAACTAAAGTCCTTGGACTAGCCCGGCTTAGAGACCTGAACATGACTTGGTTTCTTTCATTTAGACCGATGTGGCAACGTTGTGTTTTACCTGTATTAAGGTGCTTGCTATGCGGCGAAGAATGCGTGTTGGACACCTGTCTGACACTACAATCGGATGTGCCAATGGACGCAGAAACCTTGTTGGGTCCGGTAACGGCTCATGCATTGTGCTGTCCCCAGCGGCTACCAATCCTGATGACGGCATTCGTGGAGACTTCACCACTACGATTGAGGGGTAGTGAAGTACGAGATGAAAGCAGCATCGATCAGGTACGACCTTCTGTCAGCTATGCTGATCCAAACATCAATGAAGGTAATCATGCTCATGAATGCATGGTAACAACTTTTTTCGAGTTAATGGAACTTTCACAGGAAGCTGTTGACAGCTTTTTCGAGAGTCTAAATGATATGATGTTCTCACCAGAGCAGAAATAATGACTTTGAGCAAGCTAGCACACGGCGTTCCCAACACTCTGAATTTGGCCTTCAAACTTAATAATAAAGTAATATGAACAATTTTCTCCAGTTTACGGACAGCGGAACATATTTTTTTCCTCCAGCGGCCCCAAAATATTTTTAATTTTTCGGGACACTTATCTTCTGCTTAAAGTAGAAACTATTCTTAGAGAACTAAATTTTTATTTTAGGTACTTTAGAGACATTAGCTGCCCTCTGGCATGTTCATAAGTATTTTATTTTGTGATGAAATGGTCTCGCACTTTTTCTTCTGTATTAAGAGCCATTTCATGTGTTATTTTCATATTATTCACGCTGATTTATAAATATGCGTAATAGATTTAGCATTATTATACTGCTTAAGTGCATATAGTACTATATTTATCTTTCGTATATTTCATGATTTCAAAATGCATATAATTGTATTTTGGGGTGGTACGGTATACACATACACAGCTTGTTTTGTTTACTATGCCTAGATTTGTAAATATGGACATAGTCTACGTGGAGTGGGTGTGGCGTATTCCTATAGGTACTGTATCGATCCCCCTATTTCTGACCCTGGTCTGGTTAATAATTAACTAGCAGCCACCTAACGGCGCAAAAACCCGTTATCTGATTATCCACACCACGGCACAGAAGCGCGTTATCTGATTAGGTCATAGCGCACGCCACCTCATTAGGCACGCACTATTCCTCCAGCCCCTAATAGGCATACGGAGTTCTCATAACAAATCAAACCTATGACAACCTGGAAAAATCCCTGCAGCCATTGTTTTGATTCCACCGAGAACTTCAGTAAAGAATGTGCTAACGACCAGTCCGTATGACATCCTTATTGACGTATATATGTCCATCCTTACGTCAATCTCGGCACCTTTCAGGTATAAATATTACCGACATTGCCTTAAGCAAACACACGCGGTGGTGACGAGATTGGAGCAGCGAGACGTGCTGAGGAGCCCAGCTGACAGCGAAGCCCACAGACGCTGCCCCGCCTTCCTGACGCGCTGAGAAGGACACGCTGCCTTTCTCCTGCCGAGAAATCCAGCTCCGGCGCTTCCAAGCCGCCCTCGCAGGCATCTGGAATATCAAGACCTAAGATGAGAGATACCAGCCCTCCAGACTTCTAGGTCCCAGGTACAGAACTGAATAACCCCTTGCAGAGAATTCTTGAGTCAGTCCCTTGGCAAAACAAAACTTAACTTAAACTGCTACTTGTCTACTCCCGCCCACGTATTAGGCTTAGGTCAGGTACACTGGGGTAGGCGTGGTTAGAAGCACCAGTTGAGTACGTTTAGTCAACTGTATATATGTATATATCTATTTTATCCATTTTTAAGTATCATATGGCTCAGAAACCATATCAATGCTTTTCCAGTATTATTTTATAATTCTGTTTTTACTGTATGCATTTTACTTAACTATAATTATTGCAATAATAGCGATTCATTTCTCTTGTACGAGAAAAGAGACTGATCAATAAATAACATCTTTTATTGAACACGCCCGTCTCTTCCTTTTCTCTACAAACTGGTGCAACTAAGAACGCACTGAACTGACTGAGTAAAATAAGTTGTCTTTTGTTTTCACACGACTCTAGAGATACACTCTTGATTAGGGGAGAGCAAAGTTGTCATGTTCTATGGTTGTCAGAAACTAAATCCCTTCTTGTCTATCCAGAGAGGTTAAACTCCTCCCTGCCTATTCGAGAAAGTTTCTAGTGAACTCTGAGCTAGCTGGCAAACACTAAACTTTAAGTCTAATATCGTCAGTAGAAGACCTAGTTAACCTCTGTCCTAGGTCTATACTATTGAAGGTATTATTCCAATGCGCAGAGCCTATTGGGATAATAGGAACTACACTACAAAATATCGACTTACAAAAATATAGACTGTCAAAATATTGATTTTTTTAAATGTTTTAAAATTAAGTTAAAACTAATATAGTAATAAATATATTTAATATAAACTTAGAAATAATTATTAAATAAATGTAATATTAATAAATAATTAATATAATTAAAAAAATTATATCACCAAAAATAATACATATATATATATATATCCAACCATACCAGGGTCCTTGTTAGTAATAACGCCTCACAAAGGTTAGTTTTCAAAGCCCACTTTAATGGAATGCAGCCCGCCAGCAGGCGCAGTTTCAGAGTTCTCAATGTCCGTGTAACAAACGCCAGACGCGTTTCAGGTGAAGTACCTTTCTTCAGTGGCGTAGATAGGCAAATGCTGGCTGAGGGCGCTCACTGGGAAGCACTTCGTATTCATCCCCTGCTCAGGTAGGTGTGGCCTCATGCGAGGCATGCTGGGTGATGTAGTCCTTCCCTTAGTATTACCACCGTGGGCGCGACCCCCACGCCAGCGCGGTGAGCCTTAATAAACGGGAGTCTTCTTGCCCGCACCTGCCTTGCTTTGTTGGCTGCAAACCGGAGCAACGGAGCTGGAATCCCCTGTTGATTTCAGTCTCCCCACCTTCGCTCCCAAACGACAGCACCCACTGGACACTGGCGGGCTGCATTCCATTAAAGTGGGCTTTGAAAACTAACCTTTGTGAGGCGTTATTACTAACAAGGACCCTGGTATGGTTGGATTTATAGCGGCTTCCTGGTCGCGGTAATACGCCTGTCGCAACAGCGGATCCCTGATGGTGTCCAGTGGGTGCTGTCGTTTGGGAGCGAAGGTGGGGAGACTGAAATCAACAGGGGGTTCCAGCTCCGTTGCTCCGGTTTGCAGCCAACAAAGCAAGGCAGGTGCGGGCAAGAAGACTCCCGTTTATTAATGCTCACCGAGGACGATCGGAACCCAGGGAAGGGCACGTCAAGTCCAAAGACAAGGAACCTGCTCATCCAAATAAAAAATTACAGTTTCCAAAGAAGAAGGTAGCCAGTATTAAAGTATTCAACAATGCCGAGAATACTGAGGACACAGCTGAAAAACGGAGAATGGGCTCAGACAATGCTAGACAGCGCAGCAGAAGTGAGCATAGCACGCAAAGTCCTTATGAATCATCTGGAGACAGTGACACGAATGAATATATTCAAGTGGAAACTGCAGACACCAGAATTAGCAAACCTCATAAAATATATGAAATAACATTGCGTATAGAGGGGGATAAGACTAAAAAAATAAGGGGACTCTTTTGGGATAATCTCTCCAAAGGCTATGACATCCTTCTAGCTGAAAGAGACTGGCCACCAGAATTTGTCAGTAAGTGCCCTCATGGCGAAGAAATAATTATGCCTGCCTTCTCAAATCATATTCCAATACATAAAAAATATACACTTGCAAGAAAGTGGGCAGTAGCTCAAGCTCCTGCTTTATATAAAAATCATGTAGGATGGGATGAGGACTCTCCTCCTCACAAAATCCAGTTAAAATCACAACCCACTGCACAGAGGCAGTACCCAATTAAGCAAGAAGCTAAAAAACAGGTAAAAGAGATCCTAGATCAACTTGAATACCAGGGGGTGATTGAAACTTGCACCTCTCAAATGAACAATCCTTTGTTTCCTGTCTCCAAACCGGACAATTCATATCGTCTTGTTTTGGACTAGAGACACCTTAACTCATGTTGCAAAACCTTTGCAGTGCAAAACTCGCATAGTGCTGCACTAATGAATAACATAGTGCGCAAAAAATACAAAACAACATTAGACATCTCTAATGGATTCTTTTGTCAGAATATAGCACCAGAGAGCAGATATTTGACCGCGTTCTCAATAAATGGCGCTCAAAAGAATTTCTGTCGTTTGCCCCAGGGGTTCAAGAACAGCCCAGGATTATTCTCAGCGAGAGTAACAGAGTTACTACAAACATATGATGACGAGGCATTATCCTATGTCGACGACATCTACCTAACAGATGATGACTTGGATACTCACTTGAAGAGAGTGAACAACATAATACTTGGGTTCGCAGCAGAGGGTTACAAATTCAACTTTAAAAAGTCTAGAATTGCCCATCTAACAGTCCTATTTTTAGGATATGAACTATCAAGTGAAGGGAAAAGCCTGGCTGACAATTTCCTAGAGAAATGTGCTGTAATCCAAGCACCTAGAACACTAAAAAACTTACAATCAATTCTAGGCTTCCTAAATTACGAAAGAACTTACATTATAAATTACGCAGAAAGGGTCAAACCCCTTTATGATCTAATAAAACAAGATTTCAAAAAAATCAATTGGACTCAAAAACACACAGAAATTTTGAGATCCTTACAAACAGACATGTTAATTAAAACAAAATTACAAACACGTGATAACACACGCAACCTTGTGATTCGAGTCATCCCAGGGAGATGCGGATTCACATACCTGACCTCTAATGAGGGAGAAAAGGTACCAATTGCATACAAATCACACTTGTACACAGAGGCTGAAAAAAGGTTCAGCATTAAGGAAAATATTGTTCATGCGGTTCAAACTGCTGTAGCAAAGGAAAAATACCTAGCTGACGGTAGACAGGTTACAGTCAGAACAGCAAAATCAGCTTTCGAGGCATTAACAACCCCATGTAATTTACCGACAACGGCACTGAATCCAGAATGGTTACAATGGGTAAATTCTGTTGCTACAGACAAAGTGAAATACTATTTTGACCCGGAAATGAAAGACTTAAAACATCTAGAATATGAGAGAGAGTACCCTCTGCCAATCGACATTCTGCACTTACGACAGTACGCCTGTGTAATTTATACAGACGGCTATGCTCAACCACCAGGGTGGGGAGAACAAGCATACAACGCCACATGTGAAATTACAAAAGAAGTGTGGCGCGGAGGTAAACTAAGACCTCTATTGACAAAATCGCACTCAGTGGAAAATAATTCTGAACAACAAACTGAAATCATAGCGTTAAAAATGGCGCTAGATAATGCCGATCGCGAATTCCCGACACTTATAGTGTGCGACTCGCATTACTGCGTCAAATCATACAATAACGATTTACAGAAATGGATTCAAAACGGTTACAAAGATGACACAGGTGCAACAATGAAGCAAAAAGTAGTTTGGGAACAAATAGTTCTTTTACAGAAAGAACTACCAAAGACTCACGTGATACACTCACTGAGTCATCAGCGTGATGGCGTTCACGTTGCAGGGAATTCATTGGCTGAGACAGCCACAGCGGTAGCAACTGAATCGGCTTCCGTAGCTAGAAAAAAGCGTGCAGTAAGATACATTGACGGTGAAACAATGCTGGCGGTGAAAACGTCATCAAAAGGCGACTGCTCAGCACTACCGATCAATTACCCACTCAATTATACATACAGAATCGATGCAAACTCCGTTCCTTTTGCTCGAATCCCTGGAGTGGGGGATAGAGTAATTCCAAACACGGACAGGAGAGGCTTGTTGATAGCAGACGCACATATGGGCGAGGGTCTCAGACACCTCAAACTAAAAGATTCTCTGGAAGAATTACAATCAGTGTACTGGTGGCCAGGCATGCGCCTGCATCATCACATTTTTGTAAAAAACTGCCCAAACTGTAACAGAGATCGCAGTGGCGAAAGAAACGGTATATTACCTTGGCGTTTCACACCAGAATGGATCAACAATAAAAAATAATGCCAATATGAATAATGCGTCGTATTAACATATAGGGACTAGTTTTCACTTATAATGTAGACCCCAACTTTCGGCTGACGCCAGAACTGTTATATCAAGATTTGCAAGTCTATAATGGCATATACGCTAGAAGCATGCTACGTACTGACCGATATCTTTCCATAAACTCTCGGGCTTGTGGGGAGTGCCTGGCCAGAATGAGCATTGCATTTGCGGGAATCTTCTTACTTCCTTCCTGAGGGATACGGGATGGTGTAAAGAAAAAACCAAAGGCAGAGAGCAATCTATAACAGCAAAGGTATTAGGTTCGGGAGCTGGGTGGGTCAAACATCTAATAAGTGTCCAACGCAGTCTAAATAACCTGCCAAGAAATTCTCTGAAAGGTTTCAGTCCGTACGAACAATTGTTTGGGACTAGAATGATGATCTTAGATCTTGACAGTCAGACTTCAGTGGTTAAAGATAAAAGCTTTGATATCAAAGATCGTTTGGCTATTTTGCAGGACTTAAACGAAACAAGGAAAGACCTGAGCAACATAAAGTTGAAACAACAAGCCATCAACCACTGAAGAGAAACCACCTGTCCCAGCAAGGCCTGTCTGGATTCCAAAAGTCGGGGATCTAGTCAGAGAGAAGATCGCGGTAAAGAAGGAATTTGGGCCTTCTTACAGAAAAGCAGTTCCTGTCTTGTCTATCAACGGGACAAGATCAGTGGTACTACCGCCCCTTGCTGGTAAAAAGGAGAACAGAGTTGTATCCATCGACCTGGTAAAACCACAATCATGTGGCCGATAACAAACAGTAGGCCAAGTGGACTCCCGATAAGTAGTAGAACACCAAGGTTTGCTACAAATACAGAGGTTCAAACTAAGAGGCTAATCACATCCGAAGTGCCTACAGAACATCAACAAGGACTATGCAACAAAGCAATGGAACTTAAACCTCTAAAAACCCAAATAAAAAGTTTTAGTCGAGACACACCGACCTACAATGAAGTAACATATGACTATGCTGATGAAACAAAGGAAACTTCTAGAACAAAAAGTAATCCAGAAGCAATTGGAACAATAGACAGAACAGCATCCGGCTACTTCATCAACTTCGATGATTCATCCGAAGATCAGAGTGAATCTAAGAAACAGCCATCAACAAAAACCTTCAAAAAGAAAGCAAAGGAACTTTTTCAACAACTGAAAGCAACTTATCTGATTTCTCCATGGATTGAAATTTGGGTGGCATTAGGTGCATTTGTCCTCATACTTTGGCTCATCATGGTAATATGCTTGGGACATTTCATTGAGGGAAAATATGCTACAATGGACACAGCAAGCCAGAAAATCAACTTGGTCCTTAAACCACACACATCTTCACACGTCGAGAAAAGAGAACTTTCTTCAGTCAACTTCACAGCCAATCCTATACCCGGCGGTGTAGCATGGGACAAAACTGATTACGAAATCTATGGTCCGGTTGAAATCCTGAAGTATCCACACCAGTTTAAGATATCATTAAGTGACTTTGTAAAACCGAGCACATTTGCTGATGATTGGGACTTTGAAAGTATTAATAATATGATGTCTGACCTAGTGATGTCTGCTAAATTTACAGAACATGATTATTTGCAGGGTTCGTCTAATTATGATCAAATGTTCTGCTATAACCACTATGGTAACCATTACCTACATAAATCTGCACAACCTAGAAATGTTTTAAATTATAACCAATGGGAACATTGTGCTACTCCTCCAAAAGGGAGCCCAAAAACATTTTATGATAAATATTCATACTTTTCAGGGTTTAACACAAGTAATGCAGAAACATTTTATTTCAAATTGTCAAATAAGACAGGTATGAAGACCATGCTTACAAACACAAAATTGATATATTCAGATTCATTTTTTAAACAAATGAATACATTTGGGTTTGATTTCTGGAACAATAACATTGAAACGAAAACAGTTTGGGGTATAAAAGATTGGCAAGTACAAGGTATAGAATCATTGTTTAGAGCCTGCATGATCCCAGAACAAATTATATTTTTGAACGACACTATTCAACAAACTACCTGTCTTGGCTTAGCCAAAATCAAAGATTTAAACAAACCGTCTATTCCTAAACCAACAACAAACAGCAACAGCTCTATAGATGTTGAGATAGACGTAAACCATATATTAAACCAAAACAGAACACATCCTGATTGGAAACAATGGTTGATCTGGCCCACAGATACAAATAACTGTCAAGACAGATTCCTGAACAAAATACAGGGGTTCACTTTGACCAGGCCAGACCCTAGATATTCCCAAAGACAACATCCAGGGATAATTACCACATACAGTGTGGGCAAGCTCTGCCTTCAATGGCTACAAACATCCACACTGGCAGAAATTAAGCAACACCTAACTTTACTTACAGATGGTGCTGACTTGCGTGATTTCATTATGGGACCACGCAAACAGCGTCAAAAACGTTTCATAGCGGCCTCTATATATGCAGCTTATAACGAAGCCTGGAAAGTAATTCAAATTGAGACAGCAGAGAAAATACGGGAAATTGACCGTATTAATTTGGAAAAATCACTTTCTGTGGTGGACAATGGGTTAATGACTCTGTCCTCCAGGATTTATTCTCTGGACAGCATTGTGTCTTCAGCAATCGACATAATATTGCAAGACTTACTGTTGTTACAACACGGTCAGTCCCAATTGCGTTCTATTGTACAGCTTGGCTGGACGTTACAAAATCTGCGTTCAGGCTATGTGCCTTGGCGTTTAATCAACACAACGTCACTATTTAATATCTTTAACCTTACTGATAAACAAATCAGTATGGCACAGAAGGGTGCTGATTATACAATTCTGAGCATTGAGAAACTCGAGAGATTACCATTGACAATGCCAGAGCGACCTGTCATTGAATGGATAATACACAGGATAAATAATATTCCGATATCAACTTTCAGGTTTCAATACTGCCAAAAATATATACAGGCAGGCCAGTATGAAAGGTTGGGAAAAAGTTACATTAAGTCAACATGGAACTTGCCCTATACACACGCATGTGTCAGTAATAAAGGCCAGAACGTGTTTCTTAGTGGCAATAATTGTGCGAGGTCACTAAGCGGTTCACTTCTGTGTCAAGGTATTAGTTTGCATGGGGCCTGTGAAGGGACTTCAAATAACCTTTCATGTCACCAGCTAGGCACACCTGCAACACAAATAGAACCATTCTTTAGGAGACTCTCAAACGGGAGTTACATTCTAATAGTAGATCACAGATGTTGTAGTTTGCTGCCCGGAAAACCTTATCTCATATCCGTGACGATGAAGGTCATGTGCTGTGGACGAGTATTGTATCCTAACGAAACTCCAGACAGGGAGGCAAGGTTATGGCCCAGCTTGAAAATTGCTTCTATTCGAATTGATACTTTAAGCAGAATGAAGACAGTGCTCCAACAGACGCCGACCAGGCTAACGTCATCGAAAGAAACGTATGATCTCCAAGTTGCAAGGACAACGGCAGAGATTCATTCACTGTTATCAACTAATTCCCCCATACATTTCACAGAAATACTGAACGAAATCTTAAATATTTCTGATACCACTGGTATCTCCAGTGTATTTAAAGCAGTGTTTTCGGGTGTTTTAGTTCCATTCAAAGCCATCCTGGGTATTTTTCCAGATTTTGTCCATTCCATTTTTGGCGGACTTCCTCTTCTTTTGGGACTAGTGGCAGGTATCCTATTTTTGATCCTGTTACTTCGCTATGGCAAACATTGTCACAGACAAAACACCTGCGACAAGGGAAGAAACAATCCTAGCCATTGGGTACCGGGACTGGATAACTAAAGTCCTTGGACTAGCCCGGCTTAGAGACCTGAACATGACTTGGTTTCTTTCATTTAGACCGATGTGGCAACGTTGTGTTTTACCTGTATTAAGGTGCTTGCTATGCGGCGAAGAATGCGTGTTGGACACCTGTCTGACACTACAATCGGATGTGCCAATGGACGCAGAAACCTTGTTGGGTCCGGTAACGGCTCATGCATTGTGCTGTCCCCAGCGGCTACCAATCCTGATGACGGCATTCGTGGAGACTTCACCACTACGATTGAGGGGTAGTGAAGTACGAGATGAAAGCAGCATCGATCAGGTACGACCTTCTGTCAGCTATGCTGATCCAAACATCAATGAAGGTAATCATGCTCATGAATGCATGGTAACAACTTTTTTCGAGTTAATGGAACTTTCACAGGAAGCTGTTGACAGCTTTTTCGAGAGTCTAAATGATATGATGTTCTCACCAGAGCAGAAATAATGACTTTGAGCAAGCTAGCACACGGCGTTCCCAACACTCTGAATTTGGCCTTCAAACTTAATAATAAAGTAATATGAACAATTTTCTCCAGTTTACGGACAGCGGAACATATTTTTTTCCTCCAGCGGCCCCAAAATATTTTTAATTTTTCGGGACACTTATCTTCTGCTTAAAGTAGAAACTATTCTTAGAGAACTAAATTTCTATTTTAGGTACTTTAGAGACATTAGCTGCCCTCTGGCATGTTCATAAGTATTTTATTTTGTGATGAAATGGTCTCGCACTTTTTCTTCTGTATTAAGAGCCATTTCATGTGTTATTTTCATATTATTCACGCTGATTTATAAATATGCGTAATAGATTTAGCATTATTATACTGCTTAAGTGCATATAGTACTATATTTATCTTTCGTATATTTCATGATTTCAAAATGCATATAATTGTATTTTGGGGTGGTACGGTATACACATACACAGCTTGTTTTGTTTACTATGCCTAGATTTGTAAATATGGACATAGTCTACGTGGAGTGGGTGTGGCGTATTCCTATAGGTACTGTATCGATCCCCCTATTTCTGACCCTGGTCTGGTTAATAATTAACTAGCAGCCACCTAACGGCGCAAAAACCCGTTATCTGATTATCCACACCACGGCACAGAAGCGCGTTATCTGATTAGGTCATAGCGCACGCCACCTCATTAGGCACGCACTATTCCTCCAGCCCCTAATAGGCATACGGAGTTCTCATAACAAATCAAACCTATGACAACCTGGGAAAATCCCTGCAGCCATTGTTTTGATTCCACCGAGAACTTCAGTAAAGAATGTGCTAACGACCAGTCCGTATGACATCCTTATTGACGTATATATGTCCATCCTTACGTCAATCTCGGCACCTTTCAGGTATAAATATTACCGACATTGCCTTAAGCAAACACACGCGGTGGTGACGAGATTGGAGCAGCGAGACGTGCTGAGGAGCCCAGCTGAGAGCGAAGCCCACAGACGCTGCCCCGCCTTCCTGACGCGCTGAGAAGGACACGCTGCCTTTCTCCTGCCGAGAAATCCAGCTCCGGCGCTTCCAAGCCGCCCTCGCAGGCATCTGGAATATCAAGACCTAAGATGAGAGATACCAGCCCTCCAGACTTCTAGGTCCCAGGTACAGAACTGAATAACCCCTTGCAGAGAATTCTTGAGTCAGTCCCTTGGCAAAACAAAACTTAACTTAAACTGCTACTTGTCTACTCCCGCCCACGTATTAGGCTTAGGTCAGGTACACTGGGGTAGGCGTGGTTAGAAGCACCAGTTGAGTACGTTTAGTCAACTGTATATATGTATATATCTATTTTATCCATTTTTAAGTATCATATGGCTCAGAAACCATATCAATGATTTTCCAGTATTATTTTTTAATTCTGTTTTTACTGTATGCATTTTACTTAACTATAATTATTGCAATAATAGCGATTTATTTCTCTTGTACGAGAAAAGAGACTGATCAATAAATAACATCTTTTATTGAACACGCCCGTCTCTTCCTTTTCTCTGCAAACTGGTGAAACTAAGAACGCACTGAACTGACTGAGTAAAATAAGTTGTCTTTTGTTTTCACACGACTCTAGAGATACACTCTTGATTAGGGGAGAGCAAAGTTGTCATGTTCTATGGTTGTCAGAAACTAAATCCCTTCTTGTCTATCCAGAGAGGTTAAACTCCTCCCTGCCTATTCGAGAAAGTTTCTAGTGAACTCTGAGCTAGCTGGCAAACACTAAACTTTAAGTCTAATATCGTCAGTAGAAGACCTAGTTAACCTCTGTCCTAGGTCTATACTATTGAAGGTATTATTCCAATGCGCAGAGCCTATTGGGATAATAGGAACTACACTACAAAATATCGACTTACAAAAATATAGACTGTCAAAATATTGATTTTTTTAAATGTTTTAAAATTAAGTTAAAACTAATATAGTAATAAATATATTTAATATAAACTTAGAAATAATTATTAAATAAATGTAATATTAATAAATAATTAATATAATTAAAAAAATTATATCACCAAAAATAATACATATATATATATATATCCAACCATACCAGGGTCCTTGTTAGTAATAACGCCTCACAAAGGTTAGTTTTCAAAGCCCACTTTAATGGAATGCAGCCCGCCAGCAGGCGCAGTTTCAGAGTTCTCAATGTCCGTGTAACAAACGCCAGACGCGTTTCAGGTGAAGTACCTTTCTTCAGTGGCGTAGATAGGCAAATGCTGGCTGAGGGCGCTCACTGGGAAGCACTTCGTATTCATCCCCTGCTCAGGTAGGTGTGGCCTCATGCGAGGCATGCTGGGTGATGTAGTCCTTCCCTTAGTATTACCACCGTGGGCGCGACCCCCACGCCAGCGCGGTGAGCCTTAATAAACGGGAGTCTTCTTGCCCGCACCTGCCTTGCTTTGTTGGCTGCAAACCGGAGCAACGGAGCTGGAATCCCCTGTTGATTTCAGTCTCCCCACCTTCGCTCCCAAACGACAGCACCCACTGGACACTGGCGGGCTGCATTCCATTAAAGTGGGCTTTGAAAACTAACCTTTGTGAGGCGTTATTACTAACAAGGACCCTGGTATGGTTGGATTTATAGCGGCTTCCTGGTCGCGGTAATACGCCTGTCGCAACAGCGGATCCCTGATGGTGTCCAGTGGGTGCTGTCGTTTGGGAGCGAAGGTGGGGAGACTGAAATCAACAGGGGGTTCCAGCTCCGTTGCTCCGGTTTGCAGCCAACAAAGCAAGGCAGGTGCGGGCAAGAAGACTCCCGTTTATTAAGGCTCACCGCGCTGGCGTGGGGGTCGCGCCCACGGTGGTAATACTAAGGGAAGGACTACATCACCCAGCATGCCTCGCATGAGGCCACACCTACCTGAGCAGGGGATGAATACGAAGTGCTTCCCAGTGAGCGCCCTCAGCCAGCATTTGCCTATCTACGCCACTGAAGAAAGGTACTTCACCTGAAACGCGTCTGGCGTTTGTTACACGGACATTGAGAACTCTGAAACTGCGCCTGCTGGCGGGCTGCATTCCATTAAAGTGGGCTTTGAAAACTAACCTTTGTGAGGCGTTATTACTAACAAGGACCCTGGTATGGTTGGATTTATAGCGGCTTCCTGGTCGCGGTAATACGCCTGTCGCAACAGCGGATCCCTGATGGTGTCCAGTGGGTGCTGTCGTTTGGGAGCGAAGGTGGGGAGACTGAAATCAACAGGGGATTCCAGCTCCGTTGCTCCGGTTTGCAGCCAACAAAGCAAGGCAGGTGCGGGCAAGAAGACTCCCGTTTATTAAGGCTCACCGCGCTGGCGTGGGGGTCGCGCCCACGGTGGTAATACTAAGGGAAGGACTACATCACCCAGCATGCCTCGCATGAGGCCACACCTACCTGAGCAGGGGATGAATACGAAGTGCTTCCCAGTGAGCGCCCTCAGCCAGCATTTGCCTATCTACGCCACTGAAGAAAGGTACTTCACCTGAAACGCGTCTGGCGTTTGTTACACGGACATTGAGAACTCTGAAACTGCGCCTGCTGGCGGGCTGCATTCCATTAAAGTGGGCTTTGAAAACTAACCTTTGTGAGGCGTTATTACTAACAAGGACCCTGGTATGGTTGGATTTATAGTGGCTTCCTGGTCGCGGTAATACGCCTGTCGCAACAGCGGATCCCTGATGGTGTCCAGTGGGTGCTGTCGTTTGGGAGCGAAGGTGGGGAGACTGAAATCAACAGGGGATTCCAGCTCCGTTGCTCCGGTTTGCAGCCAACAAAGCAAGGCAGGTGCGGGCAAGAAGACTCCCGTTTATTAAGGCTCACCGCGCTGGCGTGGGGGTCGCGCCCACGGTGGTAATACTAAGGGAAGGACTACATCACCCAGCATGCCTCGCATGAGGCCACACCTACCTGAGCAGGGGATGAATACGAAGTGCTTCCCAGTGAGCGCCCTCAGCCAGCATTTGCCTATCTACGCCACTGAAGAAAGGTACTTCACCTGAAACGCGTCTGGCGTTTGTTACACGGACATTGAGAACTCTGAAACTGCGCCTGCTGGCGGGCTGCATTCCATTAAAGTGGGCTTTGAAAACTAACCTTTGTGAGGCGTTATTACTAACAAGGACCCTGGTATGGTTGGATTTATAGCGGCTTCCTGGTCGCGGTAATACGCCTGTCGCAACAGCGGATCCCTGATGGTGTCCAGTGGGTGCTGTCGTTTGGGAGCGAAGGTGGGGAGACTGAAATCAACAGGGGATTCCAGCTCCGTTGCTCCGGTTTGCAGCCAACAAAGCAAGGCAGGTGCGGGCAAGAAGACTCCCGTTTATTAAGGCTCACCGCGCTGGCGTGGGGGTCGCGCCCACGGTGGTAATACTAAGGGAAGGACTACATCACCCAGCATGCCTCGCATGAGGCCACACCTACCTGAGCAGGGGATGAATACGAAGTGCTTCCCAGTGAGCGCCCTCAGCCAGCATTTGCCTATCTACGCCACTGAAGAAAGGTACTTCACCTGAAACGCGTCTGGCGTTTGTTACACGGACATTGAGAACTCTGAAACTGCGCCTGCTGGCGGGCTGCATTCCATTAAAGTGGGCTTTGAAAACTAACCTTTGTGAGGCGTTATTACTAACAAGGACCCTGGTATGGTTGGATATATATATATATATATATAAAAACATATTATTAAATAAACATATATAACATTTTTAGCATAGCATAGAAAATGGTTAAAATGTATTGTTACAACTATAGTGAGTTCAACATTAGCAAAAGTGTTGGATAGCGTAGAGGTAAAATTTACTATTCCCACTCCAGTGGGTGCAACAGTAGGGAAAGCGCTGGATAGCATACGGGTTAAAATTACTATTCCAACTCCAGTGGGTGCAACAGTAGGGAAAGCGCTGGATAGCGTAGGGGTTAAAATTACTATTCCCACTGCAGTGGGTGCAACAGTAGGGAAAGCGCTGGATAGCGTAGGGGTTAAAATTACTATTCCCACTCCAGGGATGTATGACGTTACAACGCATACTTTTACAACGCCTACCATTACAACAAAACTTTTACAACGCAAAAACATTTACAACGCATACATTTACAACGCAAGATTTTACAACGCATATACCTTTACAACGCATACCATTACAACGTAAGTATTGGTAAGTATATAATAATTGTTTTAATATAAATTAATGAAAATTATTATAATATAATTTAATTTTATTTAATTTTATTTAATTAATTTAATTTAAATGTAATTTTACTTTATTTTTACAAAGTACCCCTGTACCCCCAAAACCCAAAACTGACCCTGAACCCTAAAAATACCCCTTTACCCCAAAAACTGAAAACTGACCCTGAACCCTAAAAATACCCCTTTACCCCAAAAACTGAAAACTGACCCTGAACCCTAAAAATACCCCTTTACCCAAAAACTGAAAACTGACCCTGAACCCTAAAAATACCCCTTTACCCAAAAACTGAAAACTGACCCTGAACCCTAAAAATACCCCTTTACCCAAAAACTGAAAACTGACCCTGAACCCTAAAAATACCCCTTTACCCCAAAAACTGAAAACTGACCCTGAACCCTAAAAATACCCCTTTACCCAAAAACTGAAAACTGACACTGAACCCTAAAAATACCCCTTTACCCAAAAACTGAAAACTGACCCTGAACCCTAAAAATACCCCTTTACCCCAACAAACTGAAAACTGACCCTGAACCCTAAAAATACCCCTTTACCCAAAAACCCAAACATATAACATTTTAAAAATAATTATATACTTACCAATACTTACGTTGTAATGGTATGCGTTGTAAAGGTATCTGCGTTGTAAAAACGTGCGTTGTAAATGTATGCGTTGTAAAAGTTTTTGCGTTGTAAAAGTTTCGTTGTAATGGTAGTGCGTTGTAAAAGTTGCGTTGTAAACGTTGCATACCCACTCCAGTGGGTGCAACAGTAGGGAAAGTGTTGGATAGCGTAGGGGTTAAAATTACTATTCCCACTCCAGTGGGTGCAACAGTAGGGAAAGCGCTGGATAGCGTAGGGGTAAAAATTACTATTCCAACTCCAGTAAGTGCAACAGTAGCAAAAGGAAAAAATACAAAAATAAATATAAATATTAGAAATATTATTACCAATTAAATTTAATTTCCAATACCAATTACTTTTATTTACTAAGTACATTTTATTTAATGGTCAATTATCAATTAATTAACAAATGTAATTAATTAACATATTTAATTAGTTAATATTAAATTACTTCCCACCCTATCCCCCTATAAACTCACAACCCACTACAGAAATTAATTTACTAATTATTATTTATTTATTATTTAAATATTTATAATTAATTACCAATTATATTTTATTTATTTACCTAATAATAATTAATTAACAATTATTATACATTTACATATTTAATTAATTAAAATTAAATTACTTCCCACCCTATTCCCCTATAAACCCACAACCTGCTACAAAAAATAATATAGTAACAAATAATGATTTATCAATTATTCAATTATTATTAATTACCAATTATATTTTAATTAATTAACAATTATTAATTAACAATTACTATTATATTACATATTTATTTAATTATATTTAAATTACTTCCCACCCTATTCCCCTATAAACCCACAACCCGCTACAAGAAATAATATAGTAACAAATAATGATTTATCAATTATTCAATTATTATTAATTACAATTATATTTTAATTAATTAACAATTATTAATTAATTAACAATTACTATTATATTACATATTTATTTAATTATATTTAAATTACTTCCCACCCTATTCCCCTATAAACCCACAACCCGCTACAGATTTATATTACACAATTATTACAAAATATAAAACACTTACCTAATTTTACATATTTTTGTAGTCGATATTATGTCTGGTCGATATTTTGTCTGGTCTATATTTTTAACTCGATATTTTTGTATCTCGATATTTGTGAGGTCGAAATTATGTCTGTGTACCATATTGGAATCACTGTATGGCGGATTTCCCTCAGATATTTTGAAGGTAGTGGGTCATTATAGTGATTATTGGGTTTGATGTCTGATAGCGTTTTGGCAATGCTATTCTGATCCAATATTTTGAAAGTGTCCCATTGAGCCTTGTTTTTTATCACATTATCCACCGTTTTCGCTGTGTTGATGTCCAGTGATGGTGTATAGAGTTCCAGGTTGTCTGCTGCATTCTTGAGTTCTCTTTCCAGAGTGTTAGCTTTGTCGGTCAAAAAGTTTGAGAATTCTTCACAGCTTAGTTGCGTATTTGTGATTTCTTGGGCAGTTTTGGCCAGCTTATTTGATTGCTGTTTTAAGATCTCAAATAATTTCCGTGGTCTGTTTTTGGCGTTGTCTAATTCGGATCTAATGAATTCCTTCTTGGAGTTAAGAATCTTTTTGTTGTATTCATTTCTGATTTTTCTGAGGGATTTCCGTTCCGGGGATGATGGGGGTGGTCTCCATTTCCTTTCTGCCAATCTCAATATTCGCCTGTCTTCATTCAATGTCCCATTGAACCAAGGGTGTTTCACCTTCTCTGTAACTCTTTTCTGTTTTAGTGGCAAGATGTCGTCGACTATTTTTGTTACTGTAGTAGTGTAGTGATTGGTTAGATCTTTCACATTCTGCAGGTTGTGAGGTAGGTTTAGGTCTTTCTCACATCTTTCAATTAGTAGTTCCGTGTTTGCATCTCTGGAATCTCGGATCCATCTTGTGCTTCTCATAGGTTGTGTTGTTTTTATCTTCCTCCATGTGGGTATCAAGAAGGTTATGGCATGATGATCTGACCAGTCACACGGCTCTATTGAGAGGACTGACGTAATATCTATTTTTGAAATTACCCAGTCCAGAATAGCTCCTTTCGAGTGAGTTGGTTGTATGCATGCTTGTGAGAGATTTAGTTCCAATAAAAAGTCTTTAAGAGCGTTCACCTGTTTGTCGTTGTTGTCATTCCAATGAAGATTGAAGTCTCTTAGATATATGTTATTTATTTCAGTGTTAGAGTTTGCCGTGATGATCTCCATTAACTGGTCTATGAAGGTCATATTGTTATTACCCGGTGGGTGATAGAAGGTATGCAGGTTGCATCTTTGATTGTTGTTCGATCTTGTACTGAAACCTAGGTATTCACATGTATCTAGGGGGTCGGATTGTATTTGGCTGACTTCAAGGTCTGATCGGTGAATGCAGGCTATACCACCTCCTGTCTTTCTTAGCCTATCAAGTCTCACAATATTGTAGTGAGGGGGCACCAGAAGATCCATAACCGGGGACGATGATTCTGATAGCCATGTTTCTGTAAGGATTGTTATGGCTATTTCCTGGTTAATGATGAGATCGGCTATGTCAGAGGCATGTTTAACTGCTGACCGACAGTTGAGCAGTGGGCATTTTAGTGTTTTCCCTGTTATGTTTGTGTTCTGATTTTGCGAGTCGATGATCAGTTGGACTCGTTGGAGATTGTTAAGGTTAGGTTTCCTCTTATTCAGTCTAGATATTCTGTTGACATCTATCGGTACTGTTTTAATTTTTTCTTCTCTAGTGCTGACAGAAGGCTCATATTCCCGTAGTAAGGATAGGATTTCTTCTTCCGTTAAGTATTTCTGAATCCTATCGGGTCGATTTTGTCTATATGCTAACGGCATAGCCATGTATTTGTTCATTCTTTGAGATTTATATAGTAGTTCACATATTTGTTCAACTTTGGTATGAGTGTTCTCTGTGATATCCCGAAGTTTGTCTACCGCCTGAAGGGTGTTTAATAAGTCAAGCGACACGTGTCCTATTTGTGTTTGGAGCTCTGTCATTTTCCCTAAGGTCTGGAGAGTCCTATAGGGGTTGCTCGTCCTTTTAATTCGCAATTCACGTTTCTTGTTCCCGTATTTCCGTCCTAAACTCTTCGTCATGGTCTTCTTCTCTCTGTCATTAGATTGGTTGTTTATTCCACCATTCAATGCCTTGTTGGATGTGATATCTATGATTTGTGTTCCTTGTTTCAAGTCTGTAGTCTGTGATGCTCGAGTGGGTTTTAGTGATCTTTGTGTTGAGGTACTTTGCAGTTGTAACTTTGATGCGGGGGGGCGTTGATTCTTCCCTCTGGTAAGGTTCTGTGATGATATTCCCATGATTTGTAGTCATTTCTGTTGTCTCTGGGTCATTCTCAGACATATGGCCTCCCTAATCGATTGTGTCTCCTAGATGCTTTAAATGCAGTGGTTCCTGAGGTTCTCTGGTTATTATGTTGTCTGAGTCCAATGTTTCACTCTGAAAAACCTCTGTGTTGTTATTTGCCTGTTGTGATGGTGATGTTATCTCTCTATCACATCCAGATGTTGTGTCTCTTGTACCGGTTGTGTCTCTTTGTTGCCTTGATTGTTCAGGTTCCTGAGTGCTTCTAGATAGTATACTGATAGTGACCGTATTGTCAGATGAGTTGGGCGTTAGCCCTAGTGGCCTCTGTTGTCGTTGCGAACTTGAGTTCTCTACACATCTTTTTAGGGTTGAAAACATATTGTCAAATGTTTCCAGTTCGTGGTTAGAGGCTTGTATCATCACTATTCCATTCTTGTAGATAGTTTTGCAGAGGTCGGCATTGTATCTTGGAGACGCCGCGGTCATAATTTTTGTGCCATGTGGGATATTAGTGATTTATTTTATGCTCAGTATATTTGTGATGGCATTGCGCCATTTCGCAGTTTTTCTGGTGAAGAAAATCATGTCATTCACTATAAGGCCTTTATCTGTGCAAAAAGCAGTGTCCGAGATCAGCGTGTCAGGGTTTTTTCTCATTAGGTTGTGTTTCAATTTTTTGGCTGCATTCTTGGATAGTTTGGCTGGGTATTTTATGATATGAGCGTTTCTAGTTACAGGTTCTAGATAGTTCTCCTCCATGTTTGTTTTATGGTGATGAGTATGATATGACATGCACTCTTCTTGGATAATTCTTTGATGTGGACTAAAGTATTCTCCCTATATTGGTATTAATGTGTTAGTATTCTTTATATTAATCTAAATTTATAAGTTATTCTAAGATGGCTGCCAGTAAATCTGGTTATCCAAGAGTTGAAGTGCCTTCTCTCTTTCAGATGTTTGATTGTCCTCTTTCTCTTTCCTATACTTGTTTGCTGCCCATCTCTCTTTCAACTGTCCTGTGTGACCATTTTCACTTTCCTTTACTTGTTTCTGCCACTTGGTATAGTGCCTTTCTCTATTTCGACTTGTCCTGCTTGTTCTCTCTCACTTGCTAATCTTTGTTTTTGTTATTTTTGTGAGATTAAGGTTGTGCTTATATGAAAAGGAGAGTTCCACATTAAAATGTCCAAACGATCCTTGCCTTGGCTGATCCTACACCTTAATCAGATCACTCTAGCAGCAGCCCCCGCTTTTAAATCGTCTCTGATCAGCGTACGTCCTATGCGGCCGCCATTTTAGAGTCAGGCAGGCCGATTCCTGTAGTCAATTTCACTTTGTCTGGCTCTTTGTAGAAGCTCACCAAAAACCGATATTCAAAAACTTAGTATCTAATGGGCTTTCTTACTCGCGCGTTAATTCTTCTACAGAATCGCGAGTCTGTTGGAAGTCCCGGCAGCATCAGCGCCGCCGTCTCCGTCTCCCTCTCCTTGCGCTCCTCTGTGCTCAATTGAATGCACGCGGCTGTCTGGATGTCCGCCGCTCACTTTCCATCTCTCGTGCCCTCCGGGAAGGATCAGTTACGTTGCTGGCGGCCCATTTCTCCACTTATTGCTCCGTGGGCTGATGGTTATGGCCGCTATTGCCCCTCACCTTCGTGGATTCCGCTCCTCCGCATTACCGTCTCTAACGGCATAAGGTCCGTCAACACTGCAGATTCCGATTCCGTAGCTCAACGCCGTCTCGATCTTCTACCTAGCAGCAGTGCAGTCTCCCGATCTGATGTGTTTACATCAGTGCCACCCCGCTCCAGACGAAGTGGCGGTCTCGTTCTGTGAGTAATCTCTTCGTTGTTTACTTCATCTCATTCTCGATCGTTTCATGAAGACAGCGTTCCGTAGATAGCTGGTGGAAGGGGGTTTAACAGGGATTTCACCAGTTTTAGGTTATCCCGAACCCTAGAGCTCGTGGATGGAGCTCTTCCTAGGTGGCCATGATGATGATGTTAAAGAATGTCTTTACATCCGATTAGCCCAACCTGCAATTATTTTTCGTTTAAGGTTTCTGTATTATTTTGTATGCAGGTAACTGAAAGTGGAAAAATAAGACACTTACCAAACATTTTATGCATTTTAGCCACGTAGTAACAAAAAAGAACAAAATATTCTTCAAGTGTTTTGTTGTTCACTTTAATGTAATTGCATGTAAAATAATGGAGAAACCTTAAACGAAAAATAAATGAAGATTAAGTTAATCAGATAAAAATACTTTGTTTATTTTGGTTATATACTTTGTTTCTTTTATGAAATTGCATTTGGGTAAGGTTCACAACTACAGATTTGAGTAATAGTGACTTGTGTATTTATAGTGCTACACGGTCCTAGCCTGGAGCAGAAAGCACTGTGAATATGCAAGTCATTATTTTAAAAAATTTATTATACACAGTATATGTCAGAATGCTGCAAAATGAATTGATGTTTTAAGGTAAAGTAAGTACTTTTAACGTATATATTTTACTAATAGGTAAATAATACCTAGTGCACACATTTGTCTATTAAAAGTACACTTTCTAGAACTCCTCTTATAACACCCTGACATTATGGGGGTCATTAGGATGGCGGGCGGACTTAGTCCTCCTGCCATCCTATCGTTTATTGGGACTGCCCGCCATAAGGGCGGGGGTCCCGTGGGGGGTATTAGCATGCGCCCGCCACCATTTTTAGCATTGTGGCGGGCGGTGCTCTCTGCACCGCCCGCCACAATGCTAAAAATGCACGTATGCATTTGCATAAACAAAGCGCCAGGCAACGCGCGGTTCCTGCCGCTTTGTTTATGCAAATGCAGGGGGGTACCACAGGTACCCCCCGTGTGCACCCCCCACCTCTCCTTCACTCTGGTATTACAAATGATAGAGACAGCTTCCTCAGAGAGTTGCCTTGAGGAAGGTGAGAAGTTTTGGGGGCTTCTTTTTTGTAGGGGTTTCTAATACAGTTGGTGCAGTTATATTGGGACCCAGGCTCACAACACCCCAATTGTGGTCAATTTCTGTTTTTGTTCGATATATTTGTACTTTTACTTTTACAATAGCATGGATTAGAAACTACAAAAAAATACCCCTGAAATGATCTCCTAAGTGCTGTCCTGGAGCTCACCCCTTCCCTTTCCACTCTCCCTATACTTGCCATATATTTTTGGAGGGGGGGGCCCGGGAGCCAAAACTTTTGGCTAGGGGGGGGCCTAGAGTAAAAATGTTTGAAGATCTGTGCTCTGCAAGGTAGGCTTTCTTCCGTGGGGTACAGGGTTGTAGGACACAATATTAAGAACAACAATTTGTTGATACCAGAATATCAAAATATTTAGATAATATAAATATATATATAAATACCTAAAACATAAAAAACATTAAAACAATTTAAAAAATACATTACAAATATTAACAATTTCATAAAAATAACAAACATATTAATAGAACCTTATTTTAATTTAAAAAAGCATGACATTTAAATAAAAAACTACAATTCTTAATTTAAAAATATATATACATTAAAGACCAAAGAAAAAAACTTTCAAAGGAGTCAAGAGTTACTATTTTAATTACAATTTAAGCAAAAGTAGGGAAAGTGTTGGACTTTGGAGGAGTTAGATTTACTATCTCCCTCTGGTGCAAGCAAAAGCAGGGAAAGTGCAGGACTCGGAAAGGGTTAGATTTTCTAATCCCACCCCAATTTAAGCTACAGCAGGAACATTTTTTGCTTTGGAGGGGTTAGATATACTATTCCCACTCCAACATAAGCAACGTCAGAGAAAGTGTGGAAGTTTGAAGGGGTCGATTTACTGTTCTCACTTCAATCTAGGAAATAGTAGGGAAAGCGATGGACTTTGAACAGGTTAAGATTACTATTCCCACTCCAACATAAGCAAAAACAGGGAAAGTGTTGGAATTTGGAAGGATTCGATATATCATTACAGTTCCTAATCATTTGGAAAATAAATTAAATACTCAACAACATAAAAATGTTAAAACATATTTAAAATAAAGACATTATTAATTATAAATAAAATTAAATATAATAGAAAAAATTTAAATGTAATCATACACAAAAAAGTCAACAAATATAAAACAAGATAAATACTTCTAAAATTAAAACACACCCCCTCGTACTGCCTAAGCAGAACCACCAACAAACATTTTTTCAATAATTTATAAATAACACATTACTATTATTGAAATAGCAATTAAATCAAATTGACACAAATAATAAATATACAATTATTTTAGAGATGTTTAATAAATGCACTCACCAGTAAATTAAACATTTATTAAAATACAACAAATAATTAGAATATCCAGTCTGGTCTTTGGAAGGGTGAGATTTACTATTCCCATTCCAATATTAGCAACATAAGGGAAAGTTTTGGAATTTGAAGGAGGCAGAATTACTAATCCCACTCGTATGTAAGCAAACGCAGCAAAAATGTTGAACTTTAGCAGGCTTATATATTTCATTACAGTTCCTAACCATTTAAAAAAGAAATTCAATACCTAACAACATACAAATATTAAAATATATTTAAAATAAACAATAGATGCATTATAAATACAATTAAATGTAATAAAAAATCAATAATACAAAAATAATGTAACCAATATAAAACAAAATAAATACGTTTAAAGTAAATACACATCTCTCCCTATTGCCAAAACAAATCTGCCAGCATTTTGTAAATCAATTATAAGTAAAACATTAATAGCATTAAAATAGTAATGAAATAAAATATAAACAAATAATAAATGTAAAATTCAGTTTAAAACGTGTATTAAATATACCTATCAATGAATTTAAAGTTGATTAAATACAACAAATAATTAAAATAACAATTAACCAATTAAATCATGTCTATAATGAAGTAATAATTAAATATCTAGTTAATATACGTAATAAAATTAAAATAATTATTTCTAATGGAAATAACTTTTCATCCTACTTCCCTGAAAACCCAACAAAATAGTAAAAGATTATAAAGTAGTTATTAAAGGATAGACACATTAAAACATACATAAAAAAATAAAATAGACCTAAATAAGTAAAATAACAATGATCCAATTACATAGTTAATTAACAATGAACGTAAACAATTATTTAAAATAAAAAACACTAATTTATAAATTAAATACATTTTTACCCTGATCCCATACAAACCCAACCACCCACTACTAAATTATAAATTGCTAATTAAATGATAAAAGAATTATTGCAAATCAAAACTTTCCATCAATACGGAAAAAAGAATAAAATAATGCTACTAACACCTAAAAATAATATAACTCATATATACTAAATTAATTAAAAACAACATTTAATACAACTACATTAGCATAAGCAATACTATATACAATGATATTTGAAGAAATGATATACACATAAGTAAGATATTGTTACCTTCTATATTATACTCCTCAATATTTTTGCTTGAAAATATTTTTCACACAATATTGTTGGCCCACAATATATTTGAAACAATATTTTGGCCAGCCTGGGTTTCCACCCAATACATATGACAGTTTTGCAGATGTGCATGTTAATTCTAGAGATCTATCTCTGAAGCTTGGTTCAGGCCTTTTATTAGCTCAACCAAGACAGACTCAAGTCTTTATCACTGAAACGTGGCAAGAAGAGGGTGCGTGAAAGGGTGTGCCCTTGTGGTTGGATTTTAAACAAACAGAGAAATGGGCCTGCCCATTTAATTACTACACGAAACTGTCTGAATTGAGACCTTTGGAAAGACTGAAGCAAGGAACTGACCCGCTTTGAATGGTGCTGCCTGCTACATTCCTGCCTGCCAGTCTCTTTCCATCCTTCATCTTGTGAACTGTAGACTTTAACTTGATTAAAAATACATGTGCATATTACTATGAATTTATTACAATTGAAACAAAAATTGTGAGAGGTATAGAACTGTGTTTTTCTGATTTATGCTCAACTAGGTCCTAACTAGGCCTTAAACCATTCTGAAACAATATGAAAATGAAATTAAATTAAATACCAGCATTTGTAAAGGGCACAGCTACCTCCAGAGAGGTGTCCCGGCGCTGGGGGCCATCGGGAAGATTAAGAGTCACATGGTGCAGGGCTAACCTGCCGTCCGCACCGGGGATCGAACAGAGAACCCCATGACCTGGAGTCAGGCACCCTGGCCACTGCGCCACACCTCTTCCACTGCCGCCTAATAATATTAATCAGTGTTTATACTCCCCATTTGGCATGGCACACAGCAAAATGTACACTGTTTGTTTTGTAAAGACATGCTGTTCTCCGGAAGAAGCCTTTACATACTTCAAAGGCTCTTCCTACTCATACCAAACATAAGAGCAAACATCATGTGCTAGTCCATGAAAATGACCTTTCCAGTGGTGTACAAGGTGTGGGGACTGCATCTTCTACGCCTTGGACTGAGACTTGATGGACCCCATGGTTTCTGTTCATAATTCTTCAGTCCCGCAGACACTTGCAGCAGCAAGGAGATAGCTATTGCCTCACTCCCCATGGCACTTACTCAGCTTAAGATCTTTTTGCAAGGTGAAATCCTGTTTGAGCCTGCTCCTTCTTATAGGGGTTGGGCAGGAGCTGTGAAGAATGAACTAAGGTCTTTTGAATCCATGTGTAGACCTTTCTCCAAAGACCTGAGCTTACTTCATGTCAGAGCATTGTTCTGTTGTTCCTCCTCAAGCAACAGGTAAATAATCCTCCTCTTTTTAGTCAGTATCCGAAGTGTCTGCCCGTGTTTCACGCTACGTCATCATGGCATCCTCCTTACCAGTGAGCATGAATGAAGTGCCTCCGCACACACCCATCACGCGACTAATCGCACTACTCCAACTGACATGGTTCTTCCACATAAACTGATGACTCAAGACCTTATTATGAGCCTTGTAAATGATATTTTATTAGATTATAAACATACTCTGTAGTATAAGTCTTGCAGAAACAAGTCTCAGGTCAGACGTCTTCTGAATGCGTAGATCCTGAGTTTTTGATGGTTACAACATATTGTCACGTGAACTGTTCCGAATGCTTGACGTCTTCCAAAGTGAGTTCATGAATACGAAGAAGTATCAGTAACCATAGGCCTCACCTTGGCCACAGCCTTCCCCACCTCTTGCTTTCCCCCACCTCTTGTTTGCCCCCCACCTCTTGCTTTCCCCCACCTCTTGCTTAATTGACTTTAAAATTATATGGCGGTCTGATCCTAGAACCTTGCAAAAAACTTTTTGACATCACAGAATAGTTGTTTAGGCAGGTGGTCTTCAGCCTCCCACCTTAAGGAGTTCACTAGCAATCAAGACTTCCCAAGCAACTTGTATTAAAGCATGAGTATTGTTCTTCCTTATTACTATCTGGGAGTTTAAGTATGTAACTGCACAGCTTATTACGTAAGGTTGGTAACAGGGCGGGACTGGGAACAGAAAGTAGTCCTGGCAAATTTTGTCAGACTTGAACTGATCCTTCATAGAGCGACCGAGCGCAAGTGAACCTGCTCAGTACAAGGGAGGTTTTGGGGGGCTTGGGGGTGGTGGGGAGTTCAACCTCCAAGACATGTTTGAAACAAAATACAAACAGGGTGTGTTTTACAAAACATTTTTTATTAAAAAACCTTGTCCAATCATTAAATGATTAAATGGAGATTGGAGACATGGCTGCACGGATCAGTGAATTAATGAATATTTGGATGTGTGAGGATGGATCAATTAATTTAGGAATGGATGACAATGAATAAAGACATTTAGCTACAAGGATGAAACAGTCTCAATGCACCTACCAAGGGTGGGTGCTCCAGTTTTTATTTTAGCTTCTACATTAAAACATCACCCTCCCCAAACACTACCACCACCAATCCTTGTGAAACAGGCATAATGTGGGTGCATTTAGCATAGTGCACTGATTTAGCACCTCAAATAATTAAACACAAAGCATTAAGGGGTCCATTAGGATGATGGTCAGAAAACCACCCCGACCACCATGGTAGCGGAAATCAACCGCCCGCATGTCCCGCGGAAACCCGGCGGTACAACTACGATCAACCGGCAAAAAAAATCAGACCGCGGTGGTACGAGGCAATGAAAAAATACCCGTAGCAGGCGGAGAAGGCTAAAATCTGTCTGTGGCGGTCGGATTAGCGGCGAAAAATCACCAAACCGCCGGCATGCCAGCAGAGACACCGTACAGAAAATTAGGATATCCCAATGTGACCGCGGTACGTACTGCTGCTTCCGACCAATGCGGTCGCAAACAGTGATGAAAGGGAGAGCCAGCGGGGTAGACCTGTAGCATAGCCACTGCTGTGGACGCTCCATAAAAAATATGGCGGTCAACAGAAAAAACTCACAACAAGGCCACAAAGTGCACATAGCAAACTAGCAATGCCCCCAAAAACACAGAACACACCCGAATGACACAACCACATCGCAACTACAAAAATACAAATCCGAGGGCAACCCACACAACACACCTGACGGCAATACCCCATTTGAACACACCCACATAGCTGAGCATAAAACCAGCCCCTTCCCTGACCACAATCCTTTGCAATACTCCAGCACTGAAGGGACAAACACCAAACACCAGAGCACAAAGGAGAGGCAAACAACACACCATCACTATTCACACCACACACAGCACCACCACCCCCTCAACACCTGCACCTCTAACCCCTCAGCACCTCCCACACCATAAACATCACCACAGAAAATGCCCAAATTCACAGAGAGTGAATTGACAGTCATGGTAGATGAGATAATCAGAGTAGAACCACAACTGTTTGGTAACCTGGTCCAACAGACACCATTAGCCACAAGAAATCAAATGTGGGAAAGGATAGTCGACAAGGTCAATGCAGTAGGGACCACCCCACGCAACAGACATGAAATCATGAAGCGGTGGCATGACCTGAAGAGTATCGTCAAAAAGAAGAGGAGCAAGAACCATGAGCAGGCTCAGGGGACTGGTGGTTGCCCTCCCATTCCACCAAGAACATTCGCTGCATGGGAGGAGAAAGTGCGTACCATACTGCATCCAGAGAGTCTCACAGGAATAGCCGGGGGAGTGGAGGCTGGTGAAACAAATGTAGACCATTACACTGCTATATACTGTCTTGCACAACTACAAAGCTACATCTCAGAGGCACAAGTATATCCATATGCACCAGTAAATCCAACACAAGTCCCACATATGTAACATACGCTACATCTGAATGACCCCGAAGGTAGCCAACATTTACAGGGGCATATGTGTTCCGGCAAACAGCACTACAACTCTGGCCAAGCCCCTTGTCCCACCCCTGAGCAGGATGGAGCACTCCCCCACCCAGGAGCAGTTGGAAGCCATTGTATCACCACAAATACACTGTCAGGTAGGTAGTGATCTTCCCTGGGAGGCCTGCACTATAACTTCCATCATGACCCCTGTCCCACCCATCAGCAGGATGGAGCACTCCCCACCCACCCAGAAGCATGTGGCAACCATTGTATCACCATAAACAAACTCACAGGTAGGTAGCCATCATCACAGGTCGTGCTGTTTGGGTGTGGGAGGCCTGCAATACTACTCCCAGCATGCTGCCTTGTTCACCAGCTGAGCAGGATGGAGCACTCCCCACCCACCCAGAAGCATGTGGCAGCCATTGTAGTACAACAACCAAACTCACAGGTAGGTAGCCATCTTCCCAGGGAGGGCTGTTTGGGGGTAGGAGGCCTACAATACTACTCCCAGCAAGCTCCCATATTCCCCAGCTGAGCAGGATGGAGCACTCCCCACCCACCCAGAAGCATGTGGCAGCCATTGTAGTACAACCACCAAACTCACAGGTAGGTAGCCATCTAGCCTGGGAGGGCTGTTTGGGGGTGGGAGGCATGCAAAACAACTCCCACCATGCCCCCTGCCCCACTCCTCAGCAGGATGGAACACTCCCCACCCACCCAGAAGCATATGGCAGCCATTGTATTGTTCACCCTCACCTAACAGGTAGGTAGCCATCTTCACAGGGAGGGGTGTTTAGGGGTGGGAGGCCTGGACTACAACTCCCACCATCCCACCGCTCAACAGGATGGAGCACTCCCCCACACAGGAGCAGTTGGAAGCCATGGTATTACCACAAACACAAACACACTTACAGGTAGGTAGCCATCTTCTTTAGGAATGGGAGGACTGCACTACAACTCTCACCATGCCCCCTGTCCCACACCTGAGCACGACGGAGCACTCCCCACCCACCCAGAAGCACGTGGCAGCCATTGTGGTACAACAACCAAACTTACAGGTAGGTAGCCATCGTCACAGGCTTGTGCTGTTTTGGGGTGGGAGGCCTGAATTACTACTCCCAGCATTCTCCCATGTTTCCCAGCTGAGCAGGATGGAACATTGCCCACCCACCCAGAAGAATGTGGCAGCCATTGTAGTGCAACCACCAAACTCACAGGTAGGTAGCCATCTTCCCTGGGAGCCCTGTTTGGGGGTGGGAGGCCTGCACTACAACTCCCACCATGCCCCTTGTCCCACCCCTCAACAGGATGGAGCACTCCCCCACACAGTAATAGTTGGAAGCCATTGTATTGCCACAAACACACTGACAGGTAGGTAGCCATTTTACCTGGGAGGGCTGTTTGGGGTCGGGAGGCATGCAATACAACTCCCACCATGCCCCCTGTCCCACACCTGAGCAGGATGGAGCACTCCCCACCCACCCAGAAGCATGTGGCAACCATTGTAGTACAACAACCAACCTCAAAGGTAGGTAGTCATCTTCACAGGCGTGTGCTGTTTGGGGGTGGGAGGCCTGCAATACTACTCCAGGCATTCTCCCTTGTTCCTCAGCTGAACAGGATGGAGCACTCCCCACCCACCCAGACGCATGTGACAGCCATTGTAGTACAACCACCAAACTCACAGGTAGGTAGCCATCTTCCCTGGGAGGGCTGTTTGGGGGTGGGTGGCATGCAATACAACTCCCACCATGCCCCCTGTCCCACCCCTCGGCAGGATGGAGCACTCCCCACCCATCCAGAAGCATGTGGCAGCCATTATATTGTTCACCTTCACCTAACAGGTAGGTAGTCATCTTCACAGGGAGGGGTGTTTGGGGTGGGAGGCCTGCACAACACCCCCCATCATGACCCATGTCCCACCCCTCAGCAGGATGGAGCACTCCCCACCCACCCAGAAGCAAGTGGCAGCCATTGTATTGTTCACCCTCACCTAACAGGTAGGTAGCCATCTTCACAGGGAGGGGGTGTTTGGGGTTGGGAGGCATGCAATACAACTCCCACCGTATTGTTTAGACCCAGAGTCCTCTGCCTTGGGCACTATAAATGCCTTTAAAGGCATAATTAACAAAGTTGGGATCCTGTTAACCGTTGGTGGCCAGAGTAAGACCAATGACAAACCGAATTGGTTTGACCACTCATACTCAAGAGCTGCTAGAGCATTAAAGGCTGCCTTAAAGAGTACCCCTAGGGACAACGCACTAATTCGCTCTGCACGAGCTGTATAGAAAAAGCGGATAGGTCTTCGCAAAAGGGAAGTGAAGGAGGACATATGGCGGGAACTCTTAGAACCCCTGACTTAATCTAGCAACTCTAGATTTTGGAATATTATTAACAGCCCGTTATTTTTAATTAATAAATAAGAGGACCTGGGTACAAATATAACAGAGGAGGAATGGGTGGCTCACTTCAGTGCTATTTTTAAATGCACAACATCTGTCCCCGCGCTGCAGTTAAATTTACAGCGTGGGAACGAGATTATTTTTACAGCACAAGAGGTGGAAAACAGTATTAACAACCTTATCTGTAAAAAGGCTCCAGGCCCTGATGGTGCTCCACCTGATCTCTTTAAATCCAACCTATCTTTGTGGGTGCCAGTCTTGGTGGCGGTGCTGAATGCAGCAGTAAAGGCTGGATGCCCTGAATCCTGGGGATCCTCTACAATATTCCCAGTATTTAAAAAGGGGGATCGGAATTGCACAACGAATTATAGACCTATCTCCCTTATTGATTCCCTTGTGAAAGTCGTAGGGGGAGTAGTGTGAAACAGATTGAGTGCATGGGCGGAAGAAAATAACATTATATCTGAAGTGCAGTATAGGTTCCGCCCGGGAAGATCTACCGTGGCCCAATGCGTCAATCTCTACCTTATACTGGGAAAATATACTATTGCCCGCCAGGGAACAATCTACATGGCATTCATGGACCTATCCTCAGCCTTCGACTGTGTTAATCGGGAGGGGCTGTGGGGGTCCATGGAGGCCCTGGGGGTTGAAGCAAATCTGGTGGATTTTTTGAGAGATCTCCACAGAGAGACCAGGGCAAACATCAGGTACTCGCAAGACCTAAGGGTCACAAGGGATTTTATTATAGAAAGGGGGCTACGTCAGGGATGTATCCTAGCCCCCTTTCTTTTTAACCTTTACATAAACGATCTGGACCGGACCCTGCATGAAACTGGGGTTGATTTTCCGTATGTGGGTGACAGGGGACTGCCCGTCTTGCTATACGCAGACGACACGGTTCTCCAGGCACGCACCCCTAAAAGCCTGCAAATCCTGCTTAACACATTTTGGGGGTTCATGGCAGAAAGAGATCTGGCCATAAATAATGCAAAATCGTACATTATGCAGGTAGGGCCCCGATCTAAGCAACAATATCCCCTAGTGGTAAATGGAATGAGAGTGCCAACAACCTCTACCTTTTCGTACTTGGGTGTCCTCTTGGATGAACGCTTGAATTGGGACCCCCTGACCAAGAAAAAGAGGGGGGAGGTGTCTAGGAGCAATGCTGCAATTCTCAGCTTTGCAGACAAGATGGGTAATCGTCCAGTGGCTGCAAGGCTGAAAATGTATCAAGCCAGGAGTGTATCCACCGCCACTTATGGGAGTGAGCTGTGGGGGTACACCAGAGTGGAAGGGATCCAGCTGAATGAAAACACCTTCTTAAAACAATTGTTGGGGGTCCCTCAAGGGGCGCCAAATTTTTCTGTTCATGAAGAAACTGGCGTCCAATATATCAGTGATACCCTGGGTTTGCGCCCCCTGCTCTTCTGGCTGAAAAGCTGGTTAAATAAGGATCTCGTTCTCACACACAAACTATATAGGGAACTCCTGAATTTGGACAATATGTCTGTAATACCATGGTTTAAACACTTAATGAAGTATTTTAGTGAGCTGGGACGTTTGGACCTTTTTCTAACCCCAGAGTGCATAACAAAGGCAGACGTGGCCCTTGTGAGGGAATCCTATCTAGTGCGCAAGCAGATTAAGCGCGAGGAGCAGGAACTTCTGAAAATCGGAGTTCATAAACATCTAATGCTCAGAACCTCTCCCGGAATGGAGGATTATCTCTCATGGCCTTTGTCAGTGCACGAAAGATTTTTGTTAGTAAGGTTCAGACTGGATTATTTTCACCTTTTACTGGCAGTACCTAGGGGGAGCCATAAAGGACAGGTGTTAGCACCCTGTGGCTGCGACAATCTGTCTCCACAGGACCTGTTACACTTTGTCCTTTTCTGCGTTTTTTATGAGGCCCCCCGCAGACTGGTGGTAAAACCTCTTTTAAAGAAACTAAACTCCTCACAGGCACGCCCAGCTTTGTTTTACCTGCAATTATTAAAACCTGAATGTATCCCGATGATTGTAGGCTTTTTAAAATGTTCCCTAAGATACAGGAAAAGTCTGGACTTTTAATCGATTGGGATGTAATTGTACTATTATGAATTGTTTTTAATATTATATTGTGATTTTCCATATTTTTATGAAATCCCCTATGTAATGGCCCCATGGATTTATGTAACCTGACCTGTGCTGCCCTCCTTTTAACTTGTTTGTATCCCTGATAAAATGTAACTTTTATGGTTTTCTTCCTTGAAACCGAATAAAGTTTAATGAAATGAAATGAAACTCCCACCATGCTCCCTTGTGCCGCAAATCATCCAGATGGAGCACTCCCTCCAAACCTGATGCACATGTCAGACATTGCATTGTCCCCCTCAAAATACCAGGTAGCTAGACATATTATGCTCTCTTGTCCCACCCCTGAGCAGGAAGGAAGCCTCCAACACACACCGAGATGTGTCACAAAAAATAACACAAATGTGAAAACAGAACATGTAAGTTGCCAGTACATGCACCCAGCCATTACTCTCAAAAAGCATGGTGCCATATGACAGCACCAGCCCTCTCAATGCACAAAAATACACACAGATCCTGTTGCCACACACAGTGTGCAGACAGCCAAACGTATGTGACTGGCACAGCAGCCAAAGTGTGACACACCAATTCACATATAGAAGAAAGTCTGTGCACAATCATGCACAGCACTGAATGCCATGTGAAAGTGGCATAGGGCCAGAGCAGCAAGGACCACTATGATGACAAAGAAAATATTGTTGCTGGTATAAATTCAGATATGCACATGACATGACAAAGGTATGCATGAGATGACAATGGACAGTTCATGCTCAGATGTAATGCCTGCCAGGGCAGAGTAATCAACAAAGAGGCATCAATGAAAATATCTGTTGCGCTAGTCGTTAGATCACAACATGTCCCTGTAATCACAAAATATGCACGTGGCACATGGTGTGTATTGATAACGCACACCATGGACAAGTAATGAATGTTCCTCAACATCATGTCAGTAGGCTCAGTACTGCGCATACAAACAATGTGATGATTAGTCAACTGTGTGGTTTACCAACTGTGAATAATAAACAGCTGACTCAAAGCTTGCGGGGTGCACTACAATGACCATATCCCATCTGACTCACAGGTGACCAAGAACTGACTGCAGAGGACACCAGAAACCTGCAGAGCCAGGTTGCCCCCCACCCCCCGGAACATCGACTCTTGGATGTTGACACCTGGGATTCTTTGGACAAGGAGCTTAAAGCCGGCCCATTTAGTGTTCCAGGGCATGACAGGTCCCAGGACCCCATCGTCCCCCCACCACATCTGCTGCAACAACAACCTCTCTGCAGACCCCTGCTGTTATGGCCAGTGCGTCCTCCACCACCAGTGCTGCCTGCACCACTCTCCCTGTCACAAAGGATGACCACCCCACACCAACAAGTGAGGAGGGCAGGGAGAGGATGCAGGGGCACACAGTGGGAAGGCAACTGGTCTGTGGCAGCAGAACAGGTAGGAGGGCCAGGGTCAATCAGGGACAACCAGAGCCTGGGACCGAAGCCCTAGACAACATAAACAGAGTCCTTGGGACCTATGAACGGGCCCAGGGATGAACAGGACGGTCAGAAGATTCCCGTGAGCTCCTCCTGCTGAGGAGGTCCATGGACACCCGCATGGGCCAAATCGTGGACCTCTTGGGCCAGCTAGTGGCGGTACTGAGGGAAAGGTCCGTGCTACAATCAACACCTCCCCCTCCCAGTGGTGATCTGCAGGATGACAGTTCAACATCCTCCCCTGTGGCTACAGAGAGGGGTAAGTCCTCAGACCCCATTGGCCCCCCAGCAGAGGACCCCCCTGCCAAGCAACAGAGGGGCCGTCCCAAGAAATCCCTGGAAGAAAGCTGTGGCAAAGCACCTGCCAAACATCAGTCATGGAGCAAGCCATGATGACAACACTCTTCCCTGCTGCATTGACTCTTTTGGACTGTGCTTACCCACACTGCCTTGTCAATGACATCTGTCTGTTGGACTGGGTCACCACATCAATGTGGTGACTACTCGATTCTCTCATTTACCTTAACTGTCAACTCACTGCTTCAAGATTCACCTCAATGTTAATGCTCACCCCCCTCAAATGTCATCATTGTTAATAAATAATCCTCACACACATGCCGTTGTTTCTGATCCATGTTTATTTCAGGATGTGCAGTCTCCACCATGATTGCAATGTACCAGGAGTATTGGATGTATGTAGGCAAGGAGAGAATGAAGGGACCTAGGAAAACGCAACAGAACAATACTCACTAGTCTGGGTGTGGCATCACAGACATCACACAACACAACCCATAAATCCAATCCATCATGCACACATCGCAATGAGCAACAGTGCCAACATACATAACCTGTAGATGTAAAAAACCACCCTGTCCAAGTAATATTGTCAGCCACCACTGGGTCGACACCCGGCTCCTATCACAAAGCTCACATACACCTTGACAATAACAGCAACATCATCATACAATGGGTCAGTTGAACATCATCACCCACCTTCAAGTGAAGTAGCGGGTGATGAGCTGTTGATGCAGGTCGACACTTTCCTCCTCTCCACTATCCTTATCACTGAACATGGGTTGGTTTGCAGGCGGGGGCCTTGGCTGCTCATCAGCATCCAGGAGCAGGGGGATCTCCTTGTGAATGGCCAGGTTGTGGAGCATGCAGCATGCCACCACAATCTGGCACACCTTCCTGGGCAAGTACATCAGTGCACCACAAGTCTTGTCCAGGCAGCGAAATTGTGACATCGGGAGACCAAAACTAAGCTCCACCACACGACGTGTCCTCCCATGGGCATCATTGTAGCGTATGTCAGCTGGTGTCCTGGCATTCCGCAGTGGGCTCAGCAACCAAGGACGGTTGGGATATGCAGGATATGCAGAGTCACCTAGCTGTGAGAAACATAGATAGACCTTGTAATGTTACTGTGGCAGAGGACAGCATGTCACACACAGCACGCTTTTTCACCATGCATACTCACCCACAATCCATGCATGCTCAGGAAGCAGATTAGCCATCCGCTGTGGTACAATGCTGTTACACATGATGTATGAGTCATGGGCTGAGCCTGGAAATTTTGCACACATGTGCGAGATGATCATATCCGTATGGCACACCACTTGTACATTTATGGAGTGGAAATGTTTATGATTTCTGTAGATGTGCTACCGGCCTGTGGTGGAACAAGACCAACATGTCTGCAATCAATGGCACCCACAGCGTGGGGGATGTGTCCAAGGGCATTAAAATCTCCCTTCCTGCCGCCAATTCACCCCCCCTGGGGAAATAGATATATTTCTCCTTATGGTTCATCATAGCAGACAGGACATCACGCAGCACCATGCTGAACATAAGTTGCGACATCCCACCTGCGCTGGCCACCGTGTTCTGGAATTATCCAGTCGCAAAAAAAAGCAGGGCCGCCATCACCTTCTGCAAGGCTGCAGGTGGGGCTCCAACATAGCACATTGGTTTTGTAGGGTGGCTCTATTCAGACGGAATTTTCGGATGATCTCCTCATTCTCCATGTCCGCCAGCACTGTGAAGGGACGATGCATATTTGGTCTCCTCCTAGTTGAGGTCAAAGTGGACACATGTCAATGCAATACACCATGAGATGTGTACAACATCTTACGTTTTTACTGACACAACGCCAACAATGACTGTTATCACATTTGAGTCACAGACCAGCCTACATGTCTGGACACCTTCAGCTACACAAGTTATTGTTATTGTTATTGTTAACTACAGCTTATATAGCGCCAAATCACCTACAGGTCTCAAGGCGTCATGCACTTGTCCTCTTTCACACAGAAAGAACCTCCGAAACAACACCTGACTATAAGAATGCACAAAGGGACATGGCCACATCTAGCATGAGCAGGCCTAGGAGTATCTCATTCAGCATATGTGTGGAACTGCTACACCACTGTCTCATACTTAGCTGCTGTACATGCCACCCATTCATGCGTAAGTTGAACATGGCACACATCAACAACACAATGACAACAGGCTGTGCGTAAACAACAAGTGTGTGCATTAGCCAAGAAAGGTAGACCGTCAAATCTGCACATTGTACATTGAGGCATACAGCACTCAGATTTTCCAAACACTTTCACACATTGACATGTCTACCCATTGGAGAGTCCATCACAACACTGTTCTGTGTACATGCCCATCAATATCACAAGAAACATGTGAGGGAGTACATGCCAAAGTCCCAAAATCACATACACAAACATGGCCTGTGTAGTCAGCCTTGGGGTATATGTTACATAGGCAATGTGTGCACAATGATGTGACATTAATCATGTGCGCATATCAAGAGAGAAAGAGAGGACTAGAAAGCTAGTCCGAGTCCCCGTAGTTTATATGTGTTATCAAAAGAGACTAGCTTAAATATGACCAATATTGTTAGGACTCTGATTAGATTTGTCATGGGCACCTCGTTGGTGAGTTCATGAAGCCCTCACCTACCAACCTGGTTGGTGGCATGCTTCATCATCGGGCCCACCCAGTGACACCTAATGTGTCCCGGGTGTGCTGCGACGCCTGATTACAGCGGAGCTGGTATTTTACTGAGAGTGCAGTGTGAGGTGTAAAATGAAGTGTGAGTTAAAGTGGCTTGGCGAGGGTCCCAGTGCCCGAGGGTAAATTAAATTTTAATAACTGGGCCCCCGTCAGCGGTTAAAATAAGGCTTGGGGATGTTTAAGGGAGGCGAGTTACTACCTCCTACATCCATCAGTTGGTCGACATGTTTCAGCCAGTGCCTTAAACTAAATCTGGCTTTCCTCAGGACCTTTTTAAAATAGAGTGTAGTGCAGGTTAAAAAGGAGTGTAATCCAGGCTATGTGTTACACTCACTAAGGTGTAACTCGCCTCCCTTAAACATCCCCAAGCCTTATTTTAACCGCTGACGGGGGCCCAGTTATTAAAATTTAATTTATCCTCGGGTACTGGGACCCTCGCCAAGCCGCTTTAACTCACACTTCATTTTACACCTCACACTGCACTCTCAGTAAAAAACCAGCTCCGCTGTAATCAGGCGTGGCAGCACACCCGGGACACATTAGGTGTCACTGGGTGGGCCCGATGATGAAGCATGCCACCAACCAGGTTGGTGGGTGAGGGCTTCATGAACTCACCAACGAGGTGCCCATTAATCATGTGGCCACTGTGCACTGTTGACAACTACCCATTGGCCAATGACACAGCATGGCGTATCTATAGGTGCTATTAGAGTGCTCCACCACCCATATCGCGGTGACTCATGTGAATGTATGGTACACGAATTCGTAGGTAGCAACCGCCTGGCACCAGCGGTGTGTCACCACCAATCCACAAAACACAAGTGCGGTAGTGATAGCCATGCCAAAATGGCGGTTGGCATGCTCCGCCACCCAAATCACGGTCACTCATGTTAATGTATGGTACATGAATCGCGGCAGCTACCGCCTGGCACCAACAGTGTGTCACAACCAATCCCCAAAACACAAGTGCCGTAGTGATAACCATATAGACATGCCCAAATGGTGGTTGGCATGCTCCGCCATCCAAATCGTGGTCACTCATGTGAATGTATGGTACATGAATCGCGGTAGCTACCGCCTGGCACCGGTGGTGTGTCACCACCAAGCCCCAAAACACAAGTGCAGTAGTGATAGCCATATAGACATGTCCAAATGGTGGTTGGCCTGCTCCGTCACCCAAATCGCAGTCACTCATGTGAATGTATGGTACACAAATCGCGGCAGCTACCGCCTGGTACCACCGGTGTGTCACCACCATGGAGCATGCCCTTCCAGCCAATGGGAATCGCAATCGACTAATGCAATTTTGAAAATCGTGGTAGGCGGGCACTGGATGCATTTGAAAGATGCACCACCGCGGTAGCGACCGCCTGGCCCCTGCGTTGTGTCACCACTATGGACCATGCCCTTCCAGCCAATGGGAACCGCAATCGCGGTAGACTGATGCAATTTTGAAAATCGCAGAGCCGGGCATTGGATGCATTTGAAAGATGCACCACCACGGCAGCGACGCCTGGCCCCTGTGGTGTGTCACCACTATGGAGCATGCCCTTCCAGCCAATGGGAACCGCAATCAAGGTAGACAAATGCAATTTTGAAAATCGGAGTAGGCGTGCTCCTCCACCGCGGAGCCAGTCATTGGATGCATTTGAAAAAGGCTGACCTGGACCCCCAATTGCAGCAGCTTAGCACCACTGAAACGACCCCAGGTGGCTATATATGTGTGGGAAAGAGTCCCACATTTCCACAGCTCACAGTGCCCACTGCCTGAGACCCCTCACCTGCTGCTGCCTCCAGGGACTGCTGCCTGAGACCCCCCACCGGCAGCTGCCTCCAGGGACTGCTGCCTAAGACCCCTCCAGAGACTGTTGCCTGAGACCCCTCACCTGCTGCTACCTCCAGGGACTGCTGCCTCATACCCCTCACCGCCCACTGCCGCTGCTGCTGTCACCTGACCACAGTGATGTCGAGGACAGAGAAGATCCGTGCCAGTCCCTTCACCAGCAAGGAGCTGGAGGTCTTGGTGGACGAGGTGCTCACACAGTATCCAAGGCTATTTGGTGCCCCAAATGTAGTGGTAAGTCTTCAACAGTGTGAGTGACAGTACAGCGGGGGCACAGTGGCGTAACGAAAGTTGAAGGGGCCCCCCTGCAAGGTACACCGAGGGGACCCCCCCTCGGGATTTAATCTGGATCAATCAGGCCAGAGTATTTATTTATTTAATGTGATTTCATAGAGCGCAAACTTTACCCGAAGGTGTCAGAGCGCTTTACAAAAGGACCAATTACATTACATAAAGACTTCGGAGTACATGAGTTACATAAAAGATACAAACAGAAAAGCTCTAAATTCACATGAGATCCAGACCTGCCCCAAAGCCACTTTCTGAGGAACCCTCGTCTACAGACATCCCCAACACCAATAGCCACCACCATCACCGTTCATCGGACCCCACACCATCTCCTCAACTAACTAGATACTCATTGGAGACCTGAACTTCCACCTCGACAACCCTAGCGACCCTAACTCCACCATCCTCCGGGACAACCTTGCCTGCATTGGACTTAAACAACTTGTCAACACACCGACCCACAGAGCAGGACACACCCTTGTTCCCATCTTCAAGGCAGGTAACAGCGTCCATTTTAGCCACACAACGCAACCGCCATGGACCAACCACCGATGCGTACACTTCACCGTCGACAAACCCAAGGCACCCAAACCAGCCCCACGCCCACCACGAAGGAACTCGAGCAAGGTTACAGACTAGCAACTCAACTCCACCCTCACCCATGACGGCAACACCTGGGCATCCGACGCAAACAACGCAGCCAAAGAACTCCACATCTGGATAGCCAACTGCGCAGACGAGCTCGCCCCACTACGCAACCCCAACATACAACGCCCCAGGAATGCCACCTGGTTCACCACCGCTCTCCAAGAAGCCCGACGCACCTGCAGATGCCTGGAGAAGAACTGGAGAAACACCACGACAACCGAAAACCACACCACCTACAAAGACACCATGACGGACTACCACAACCAAATCAGAGTCATCAAGAGTAACTTCATCCACAACAAAATCCTCGCCAACTCCACCAACTCCAAAGAACTTTTTAGCATCATTCAAGAATTCACCAACCCACGCAGCGAAGCCACAGACATCACCCCATCCCTAGACCTCTGCGCCAAGCTTGTAACCTACTTCTACTTCAAAATCAAAAACCTCTACGACAATTTTGTCAACCCTCCACCAGGCGCCACAGACGGCCCCCTGCCCCCAAAGACACCAGCCAGCCCACCATATCCAGCTGGACACCGATCACAGCCGAAGACACCGCCTCGACCATGAAAGGCATCCACTCGGGGCCCCCACTGACCCATGCTCCCCTCACATCTACCACAGAGCTACGGCCACCGTTGCACTCGAACTACAGTGCACCATCAACACCACATTCAAAACAGGCACTTTCCCTGACGACTGGAAGCGCGCAGAAGTCAGACCCCTGCTCAAGAAGCCAACAGCTGTCCCCACCGACCTCAAGAACTATCTGCCCATCTTGCTCCTCCCCTTCGCCGCCAAAGTCGCAGAGAAAAAAGTCAATAGGAACTGACACGATTCATCAAAGAGAATGCGGTCCTCGACCCGTCCCAATCCAAATTCCAAACCAACCATAGCACAGAGACTGCCCTACTGGCCGCCACAGACAACATCCGCACCCTCCTGGACCAAGGCCACTCCACAGCCCTCATCCTACTCAGCCTGTCAGCCGCTTTCAACACCGTCTCCCACCGCACACTAACCAGCAGACTACACGACGCAGGCATACAAGGAACAGCCCTGGACTGGATCCGATCTTTCCTCACCGGAAGAAGCCAAAGGATCAGACTGCCACCCTTCCTCTCCGATCCGACGAACATCACCTGCGGAGTCCCACAGTGGTCATCACTGAGCCCGAACCTCTTCAACAACTACATGGCCACCCTCGCAGCCATCGTCCAACAACACAGCCTCAATATCATATCCTAAGATGATGACACCCAACTCATCCTCTCCCTCACCGAAGATCCCACCACCACCAAACTCAACTTCCAGAAAGGAATGCAGGACGTCGCAGTCTGGATAACCAACAGCTACCTAAAGCTCAACACCAAGAAAACAGAAGTCCTTGTCCTGAGCACCACCCCCTCAGCATGGGACAGCACATGGTGGCCGACTGCACTTCGTAGCCCACCGAACCCCTCAGACCACGCCAAGATCCTCGGCATTGTACTCAAATCATCACTCACCATGAGCTGCCAGGTCAACGCTGTCACCTCCAGCTGCTTCATCACCCTCCGCATCCTCCGCGAGACCTTCAAGTGGATCCCCCCTGAATCAAGGAACCCAGTCACCCACGCACTCATCACCAGCAGACTGGACTACAGAAACGCACTCTATGCCGGCATCAACAAGTCCCTACTCTGCAAACTCCAGATAATACAGAACACCGCTGCCAGACTAGTTCTCGACATCCCCCGGCATGAACACATCACCTACGAAGACTCCACGGACTCCCCGTGGAGAAAAGAGTCACCTTCAAAATCCTTATCCATGCCTACAAATGCCTACACAACACCGGACCCAAATACCTCAAAGACAGAATCAACTTCCACATACGCAAAAGAAACCTCTGATTTTCCAACCTCCTACTGGTCGAAACCCCACGCATCCACAGAGCCAGAGCAGGTAGAAGATCCTTCTCCCACTTTGCAGCCAAAACCTGGAATGAGCTACCACCAGACAACAGACGATCCCCTCCCTGAACACCTTCAGGAAGAACCTCAAGACCTGGGTCTTCAGCTAGACAGATCTACGCCCCCCCCCCCCGTGCCTTGAGACCCTCACAGGTGAGTGGCGCACTTACAATTCCCTGATTGATTGATTGATTGAAGAATGGTAGTAAGTACAAAAGTCTACTACAGATACTAGAGTTTAGAGTTACATATTTACAAGTTGCAAATCCACTCAAGGAGAAGATACACACAGATAAACTCTAAATTCACATAAGAAAGGTAGTAAGTACATACGTCTATTACAGATATGAGTGGTAATTTATATATATATATATATATATATATACACACACACACACACACACACAAGTTGGAAATTCACTCAAGATTAAATTTTAAAAAAAAATTAGGGTTGCACAATTATATACTTCATATTTACAGAGCATGAAATTCTTGCCATGTTCAGTCTGGCCTTCGGGTACTGTTGCACTCACGGCGGTGGTCTTGGGTTTGGAGGGATCCCCGAGGTGGAGATGGTCATGGGGGTAGAAGACCGAGTGGTGGTGGGCGGAGGCAGCATGTTGGATCACCTCACTCCAGCTCACTGCCCCAAGTGTCCATGCCACGACAGCCAAGAGTTCTCCAACAAGGGTGGTAGCGAGCCCCGGGGGGTCAAACATCCAGGGTACCCCATAGGGAAGCCAGTGGTAAACAGGAAGTGTCCAGCAGCACCACAGAGGCTCGCGGGAGAGGCATGCAAGCCCGCAGCAGCCCCAAGCAGTCAACAATCTAGTAGGAGTAGAGCACCCCACACAGTCCAGTTCAAATGGCCCAGCTGAGGACCCGACAATGCTAAGGAAGAATCAGGCCCAGCCACAATTACAGCTGAAGCCCTGGCAGGCAACAGTGGGCGGGAGGGGGGGCCCCGTATGTCACTGCAGCTCATTGTCGTTCGGGGGGGAGACATATTCCCAGGCGACACAAAGCCTCTCTCCCTCTGATCACGCCCTGGGGCAGTTCAGAAGCCAGCAAAGGTATCCAGCCTCTGCAGAGGCACCACCAGCGGGCCCACTGCTCAAGGACATCCACAGAGCGAGGTTCAGCAGCGGATGTCTCCTTCCCCGCGCCAACACTCCCAGCAGCAGCTGCAGTCCACCAGGATGTGGGTCACAATTCGATCAAGCCGGCATCAAAACTACCAATGGGCGGCCACACCGGGCTCAGCGGGGCGTCTGGTAGAGGCAGCAATTATATATTTGCCCCAATGTTGCATTCGTCTGCAAATAAATGTCAGATGTCCGTTCCAACTGATAGAGCCTCCTCTCAAAGTGGCCATCTTGCGGCCATGCAAACATAGCTGCCAAGGTTTCAGATCGCTGTGTGTGACATTTTCATAATTTCAGTGTAATTATGAGTGACATTTGAACGACTATGAGTGACATTTTCTCACCAGCAAAATCAAGCAATGAATCAGGGGAAACATATAAATATAAGACATTACACCCAATTGAGCCAAGAGAAACTGTAAAAAGTGCTACAAAGCACCAAAAATAGAAGGGCACTTAGGAAGTAAAGTGGTGGCAAGGGGCATGCTGAGTTGGAAAGAAGCATTCCACCTCCCTGGTGGAAAGAGTGAGCAGCATGGACAAGGCATATGGCTTAGAGTGCCTGTTTCTAAGAACTAACATCAGACAAAAAAGAAAGACAAGAGAGGAGTTATAGATATTATGACAGCGCTGTGATCAGTCTGAGTTAGCAGTACCCCTGAGCTCACTGCAGAACATCTATGTCATGGAGAGGGAAGTCAAGAGTGTGGGTGTGTTGGGGAAGCTTGGGTTCTTGTAACCCCTGATAGCATGGGGTGGGGGGAAATAAGGAAAAAGGGCCTGGCAGGCAAACTACTGAGTTTTTATGGCTGTTTCAGTGACAGGGTAAATCTGTGTTAGATCCTTCACAACTTGATATTTTTAACTTGATTAAAAAGGCATTTTAAGGTTGCAAAATACCAATATTTCAATATTTAAATGTACCTCCGGCTAGTAGAAATAACATGCAAAACATTATAGGTAGGCATGTGCTGGAGCAAGTTTACCTTGTGGTCAAAGGAACATGCTTATTGCAAACTCTAGGTTGTCCATGATGCAGGTTAGATTACGTGGGCATTGAATATGGGTAAAATAAGCGTTAGACTATTTAAAAAATGTACAAAAAGAGGGAAAAAATATGCTGCAGTATAAATGGTAACAGTTTAAGAATTCCAAAATGTTGTACAGCAGTGGGCATGGCTTGAAGGTAATGCTTAATGCTTTCAGTACAGAGCAATGACGCTCATCAGCTTAACTTTGTTGTCTAACTATACAAGTTCTCTGTGAAAATGCGCACGTCCCACCGTTCAGTGTGTAAATAACCAAGGTTTGGGTGTAAAATTAATGACACAGTAAAGAGGTGTGACCCAGTAGAGCAGGCACAGCTCTTAGTAAGTGGCAAGATTACGTTAGCTTTGAGTGATGAAGTTCGAAATTAAGCTCGCCATTCAAATAAAATCGGAAAGAACGATTAGCTAACAAAAATATCTAAGGCAAAAAGCCAAGCATAAACAGAACATGTGAAAGACAAAAATGATAATTTTAGATGCTCGTTTTAGTACTTTTTCCATCAGCCCTCTTTGTTTTCGTGGCAGTCACGTGGGCAGGGCTTGATACATAGGCTAGGTGTCCTCAAAGGTCTTGTAAAGTTAGGCCTCATGATCCCTGACGGCCCAGGGCATCCAGCTCTGTGTAAGTACTAAATAGTTGGTATCTGATTGAGCCCCGAAGACTGCCACCAAAGGGTGGTTTTAACGAAGCAGTACCCTTTTACCCAACTTGAGATCTGTTGGCAGCATATAAAAGAATATCTGCAGCGCCAATAACCCCCTCCTCCCCCCACCCCGTTCCCGTGTGCTCAGTGACAAGAGCAAAACCAGGCACAATAAGGGCAAAACTACACTGCCCAGCAGGTGGCTGATCGCGCCAAGCACTTAATTTACAAGCAAAGTACATTAACATTTAAACGTGGAGTAAGTATGGCACTATCTCACTGACACTTACGTGTGAGCCACAGCACGTCTGGTTTAAAGGTCCGTCACACCCTCGGCAAACGTGATCCAGCCTCCCGGCCATCAGACTCAGCAGGAGGAACAGCTGAGCTGTACAGTGTGGGCGCCATCGGCCATCCGTGGGGTTGGGTACAGAGGCCGAAGGGGTCAATTCATTTTTTCAATTTACCGCAGAGTAGCCCAGAATGTTCCATGATTTGCCGGCCTCCCACCAACTTAACTGCAGACGGTAACGTGCGTGCCTATTCAAACTCCATAACTTTGCCAGTGCAGAGTGCATTACATGAAAGAGGTGCAAACTGCAGTATTTACTTCAGGCAAACTTAAATACAAGATAAATAAGCGCAGCGCAGGTGTGCCAGCCAAGGGCCCAGGGTGCAGGCTCATGCAGCGCAACTCTACCCAGCGCTACAGATCACACACAACCTGATGTGGCCCCCTGCATCTCGGGGCCCCCTGCAGCTCGGGGCCCCCGCACCGCGGGGGCTGCGTGGGCTTGTGTTACGCCCCTGCGGGGGCACACATGTAGTTGATCTGATGCAGTTTGTGCCTGAGAGTGTGGGGTTGCATCATGCACTGCCTAACATGCTGTCTCCAGGGCTAAGGGGGGTATACCCTATTTCACACATTTCCATGCCTGCACATCAAGATTGGAGGGACATGTATTGTCTTGTAAGCCACACAGTGACGCAGCAAGCTGGTAATGCGGGAGTCATTCATTTCATAAAGCTTTATTCGGAGCATATAAAACATGTCCATAAAAGCACACATGGTTACAGATACTAACAATTCTTACAAAATTTCATAAAAGAAAGCACACAATAAAAACAATATAGAATAACAATTGTTAATTACAAAGAATTCATTACACAATACATATATCATTTGAAAAACACATAATGCAAAATATCCAGAGGGGGATGGAATAAATATTTAAAATAGTCCGTTATTTTCAAAAACACATACTTTTCCTAACGCTTATAGCTTTGAGCAGAAAAGTAGCAGTAAAAAAGCAAATGTCCGGGTGATTCAAATTAAAAAGCAGCTTCATAGCATCCGTAGTATTTCTCACTCCAAATCTGTTTAACATAGGCTTCAGGTAGAACTTCCGTAATTCCCTATACAAATCGCATGTTAGTAAAAAGTGCTTAGTGCTTTGTTCTGTTTTATTATCACATTCACATGGGCCAATAGGGCGCAATTTAATATTGGGGCACGCGACCAGATAATGTACTACTCCCATGCTCATTCTGGTTAGTACAAACTGGTGCGAAACTCTTGTTACTTGTGACAAATATTGACTAAAACCGGTAAGTTCATTCATGCTATTGTACAGTGCACATGTAGTTAACTTAGAATCCTCCAGATAATGCCTTTCATTACAGTAATTCAGAAAGACTGTTTTCACATTAGATTTGGATATATCCGAGACACTATAAGGGTCATCAAGCACATTGGCCCCAAGGATCTTTTGAGAGCATTCAATAATATATTTGATCCAGGGGATCTTTAGGTGATGGTCCAATGAAAGACAGTCCTTGATAATTGCTCTATTCAATGAGGTACCATCGCTAAGCCAAATAGAGCGCCACAATAGTAAGGGCCTTAACATAATCAAATCACTCAGGGCTTGGGTCCCTGTTTCCCTGTGAACCAAGGAGTTGGAGGTAGACTTGGGCAAGCACAAGAGCCTTTTCAGGAAGATATTCTCCTCTACTTGTAGGCTCTTCGCAGATGACACACCCCAGACACCTGCCCCATATAGGGCTGCAGAAAGACATTTAGCTTGATAGATTTTTAACATGTCTTTAATACGTCTATTCCCCAACTTCTTGGCAAACAAGAAGACCCCATTGGCACTCCTAATCATCTTTGTTCTGACGACTTTGTGTTCAGTGGCCCAGCTCCCATTATTAGAAAAGGTAATTCCTAGGTAACAAAAATGTTCAACTATTTTAACCCGTTCACCCTCAATCAGATATTGAGTTTTACCTTTAGTTTTTACTTTACCCGGTCCGCACTCCATTACATATGTTTTAGACTTATTAAACACCATTTTCCTATTTTTGATGAAAGATACAAAACAATCCATCAAACGTTGAAGACCCAGGGGGGTCCTTGACAGTAACACTGCGTCGTCCGCATAGAGTAGTACAGGTATATTAAAATTATTAACTCTCGGGACGTCCGCAGCGACTGCTTGCAGGGCAGATTCAACCTCATTAATGAAAAGAGTAAAAAGCAGGGGTGCTAAAACGCACCCCTGTCTTATACCTCTTCTAATCCCAAACTTGGTCGTACATTCCCCATTGGGTCCATAACGGACGCTGGTGCGGAGCTTTTCATACAGGCGGGCTAGGAAATATATTATACCTTCAGGTGCCCCCATTTCCAATAATTTGACCCACAAAATAGCGTGATCCACCAAATCAAAAGCACTACTAAGGTCGGCGAAACATAAATAAAGCGACCCTTTTTTTGCCTGGGTATATTTCTCTACCAATAGCTCTAAATTCAGACACTGTTCGATGGTGCCACGGCCTTTTCTAAAACCAAACTGACAGTTACTTAGGATCTCATTGGTTTCTGCCCACTCCTCTAATCTTACTAAGAGGACCCTACTCATAATTTTAACAGATGAGTCCAGTAGGGATATTGGTCGGTAATTTTTTGCATCCCCCCGATCGCCTTTCTTATAAATGGGGATGATTATTGACTCTTCCCATGATGGCGGTATTTTACAGCATATGGCTGCATTAAAGATTTTGGTCAGCAATGGACCCCAAATCTCCGGTGCAGTCCTATACACGTCCATGGGAACGCCATCCGGGCCCTGGGCCTTACCTCCTTTACTGGTTCTTATACTAGCTATAACTTCTTCAATAGTAATATCTAATACTAATATTGGCCAGCCTTCTACATGTGAAACTGTTAAATTACTAGAGTCGAAAATATTGGAAAAATGACTAATCCACGACTCCATACTCACGTTAGATGTGAGTTCTGGGACCTTGTCATCTTTTAGGAATGGGTTATTCACCGTGGACCAGAACAGGGTACAGTTATTCGTATCTGCGGCTTGGGTAAGGTTATCCCAGGCTTCCTGCTGTAATTCTGCTTTTCTACGTTTGAGGGTCATATTATATCCCTGTCTAAGTTGGGCCACCAAGTTCTTATCCCTTGGTTTGGCAGCTAGTGCATTTTTAAGATCAATCCGGGCAGTAGAGCAAGCATGATCAAACCAGCCCCTTTTACACCTAACCTTTGCCCCTGCCTTTTTAGTGAACTTCTTGTTGATGATTGAGTTAATTTTGTTAAAGTGGTCAACACTGTCAGACGAGGCCTCATCCTGTTCTAATATTGCCACAATCTCTAACACACAACTAGAAATGATGGAGTCTGATGTTATTTCCGCTTTTTCTCCCTTCCACCTCAGTCTATATCCATTCTGTCTATGGGGTTCAATGTTAACAATTATATCCTGTTCACTACCATAAACATTTTCCCAAAAAGTTAATTCGGTGGTCAGACAGTTATGGTCACTTAACATAATACCAATCACCTTAGGCATGGGGCATAACGGAGCAATGGTTGAAGACATGCACATAAAATCGATAATCGTGTTGGCGCCCCTTCCTATAAAAGTTGGTATATTTTCATCCATATCATTTTTAGCATTGTCCATAATTTCCATGTCATATTGTACCAGAAAATTATTCAAGGTTTCCCCATAGGTGTGATGAGGAAAATGGACTTCAGCTTCCCCCAGTCGGTTATACACACCGCATACCTTCTGAGTGGAAAGTGGGCACACAGAAACATTAAAATCCCCCACAAAAACAAATTCAAATACACCATTAAAATTCTTCACGATATTACTCAGTGTTGTATCTAATTAATTAATTGCAACATGTCTAGTGCCATCAAAACAATTGTTATAGAAATTAATCAGAAGAATATTTCTGCCAGTTTCTTGTGTAAGCCATAAAATTTGTGAATGGGCCCCCACATTAACAAACTTTTTCACTGAGATGGGTAATTTGACTGAAATCAACACCATCAACCCTCCTTTAGCTCTTCCGTGGGTTGAAGGTGATGCTGGTAGCTCATATGACACATAGCCATTAATGCCTTTGAACTTTTTGCACCAGGTTTCCTGTAGACAAACAATATTAAATAGATGCACAAATTCCTTCCATCCTAACGCATCCTCCTTGGCCGCAATTCCAGCAATATTCCAGCTGGCGATGTGACAAATTACCTTCGCTCTCTCCTGGCTAACAATAAGCTGTTCAACACTGGATATGGACATGTTATTCCCTATATTAAAAGGCTCTATGTTAGGTAACAAATTTGAGACTTCATCCCCTGACAATGTACAGTCCAATTGCACATCATTGCCCAATTCATCTCTAGGCGTAATTACTTCATTGTTCAAAGTACTATTTACTTCACCACTTAATAGGTCAACCTCATGTCAGTCATTTTGATCTAGATAACTCAGGGACTGAAACCTGTTCTGAGTTGGAACCTGGTAAACCAATCTACTATCAAACATAGGGGTACCTGGGGGGACAAATGGGTTGGGGGTATGTATTAAATAATTATTCCCCCCCAACATAGAATTCCCCATAGGCGTTGGTGGGGTGGATAAACCATTTTGTAGACCTGGGCAAAAGTTAGGCATCACAGGTCTATTTACCAGAGATGGATAGGTAAAATTACTCAATACCCTCTCCTTACCGTTAACGGGAGGTTGCCTACTTAGATGGTTATAAAAGTAGCCCAATGGTCTAGCAACTACTTCTGTCTCGGACAGTGTGATTGCGGCTGCTCTAAGCAAGACAGTCGCAACATGTTGCGGGTGCTTGAAATTGATTATCACACAATCCCCTCCACAGACTTTTTTGGTATTACCAATCCAGTTGACTCTTCTGATAGAGATGATTTGGTCAGAGTAGCCAACTGGATAACCACAGTGACGATTTAACCAGGAGACAGTTTTATTCCTCAGAGAATCTGCTGTCTCATGGTCATTTGGGGGCTGGGTTAAGATCGGGACATTAGTTAACACCACAACGTAAGGTACACAATCAGGTAGGAGATCAACTGGACGTCTACATATCCGTATTGGTACCCCGTTAGGTCCCCCTGTCGCAACCGGTGGGGCTAACATTACAGGTGCCATTGCTGGCATGGGGGCTGATGATGTGGCGCCCGCCATTATACTTGTGGCCCTAACATTCGATTGCTTTGAGGGTCTACCTGCCTCCTGGGTCGTAGTAGGTAGTGGTTTTGGAAGTTCTTTAGAGGGGTATTTCCTGATGTTTTTGGGGGAAGCACTAGTTGAAGCCTGTGGCTGTACGTTATTTTTAGTGGAGACAGAGGCTAAGCATGCTGGCTTATTGATATCTAGTAAAGACTTTTCTATTTTGTCTGCATGCTTATCCACCACACCCCTCAACCTAGCTACTTCCTCCTGTAGATCTCCTATTTTGGTTAGCAAAGGCTCAACCACCATACTAAATTTACTCAGAATAGTACTCAATAGTTGGTCGATTTGGTCAGGCTTGATGGAAACATATTTATCTTGAATCAGTGAACCTATATCCTCAGTATTCTCCATGTGTATAGTATCTTTTTTCTTTCTTGTAATATGACTACCTCGCTTAGGAGCCGTTTTCCTACAGGCTCGCATAAATTTAGCGGCCCTACCAGATTGTTGAGGGGTCCCCCCAGAATTATCACATGGGTCGTCATCCCCCCTTATCGATTTGTCAGGAACCATAGTTAGATCAACATTAATACTCTTATCAAGCTCTACTACAGTGTCCGACTCCTTCTCGGTATTGTCTAAGTTAATACCATTGGTGTCAACGAAGGACAAAGTCGGTGGGGGGTCTGAAACAGTACTTTTTCCCAGTGAATTCCGTCTGTCACTATTAATTCTGGAGACCACTTTTAGTAAATAGTTGTCCGGTAATGTACTTTGGACTGAAATCTTAGGGTTTGCTCAAAAGTCTCAAGTATATAAGTATTAAAAACAAGGGGAACAAACGGAATTATCACGGAATGTCCTCTGGAAGTACTCACAGATCAAGCCAAGGGGGGTGGCCCTGCCCGGCCTCCTTCGGCCCCGGACGGCCACAGACGGCCCCGCCCTTGTCCCGGGCTTCTCCCGGATGCTCCCGCGCGCGACTCGCGGGGGCGAGGGGGGGTGTCAGGCTTTATCTGGCGCCTCCGGGCGCTCTTTGCGCGTCACGGGCGCGCTGCAGGCACAGGGAGTGCTGGGGAGTGAAGTCCGGTAACACTGGACACCTCCCTCCGCCTCCCGGCGTGTTGTCGTCCCGCCGTTTCCCTCACGGCAATGCCCGTCGGCAAGAAATTTCCGGTAAGCTGCTTGGTGTTCCCCCACTAGGCTCCCGGGGGGTCAGGCTTTATCTGGCGCCTCCGGGCGCTCTTTGCGCGTCACAGGCGCGCTGCAGGCACAGGGAGTGCTGGGGAGTGAAGTCCGGTAACACTGGACACCTCCCTCCGCCTCCCGGCGTGTTGTCGTCCCGCCGTTTCCCTCACGGCAATGCCCGTCGGCAAGAAATTTCCGGTAAGCTGCTTGCGGGAGTCATGACAGTGCTTGCTTGTATGAATGGCTGTATGGGTCCCTGTTGTCCATCTCGGTGTGGGCCCACCTGGCCTGCACTGTCAACGCCCAAAATGACAGGGACACATCACTGAACGTACAGAGTGTCACATGTGTCTCTTGTCATTACTCTCCATCAATGAGCCATCTGAGCCATGTAGATTGCACACAACAGGCCCTGTGAGAAGGGTGTGGGTCCCTCAATGTGACATCCATGACACAGTGAGCCATTCACAGGCCAAGGACATTGAAGGCTGCGCAGTGTTGGACACAGTGAGTGTAGCTCCAAACACATGTTGATATGTGATTTATGTCTTGCTCTACCTACAAATGCACAGTAGATGTGGGCAGACTACCCATGGCTCTCTGTGCTGGCATCCTGCATGTGTATGAGATGAGCCGGTACTGTGTCACCCCCTCATGTGTGCATCTCCCATGATAATGTACCATGTGAGATGCATTCTTGTCTCTGTAAGACATGTCTGGGGATTGTAGATGAGTCTGTATCATGCTACCGTACAGAGAGATTTTGGTACATGACACTGTGTCACTGAAGTTTTCCACCTCTTGTCTCCCATGGCTGCAGCTCAAAGTCCACCAGCGTAGGGCCATGTGGAGGGCCATTGCATGCAAGGTGCGGGCTCTGGATGTCTCCAACCAACGTCACACCCACTGTCACCCACTGCCACAAGAGGTGGGATGACATCTGCCGGCTCAGCAAGAATGTGGCGGAGATGACGCTGGGGCTGATCCCTCGGACTGGCAGGTTGGCGCGGCGGAGAATGACACCACTAATGGTCCGCATCCTGGCTGTGACACAGCCTGAGCTGGATGCACGTTTGAAGGAGCATCAACAGCAAGCTAGGGGTGAGTATTCTTGGAAGGGTAAATGTGGCTGTGTGTGTCTGCATGTGTTCACATCCTGTTCCAGTGCTGGGCAATGTGATGTTGCTAGTGTGATGCAGTGTCTTGTAAGTGTTTTGAAAAAGTAAGGAGGCCCCCTCTTTGGGTTTGTCTGGGACCAGGGGGAAGAAGTGGAAAAACACAAGGTGTCCCAATCTACAGTTCCAAAAGCTGGACTAAGGAACTACTGTGTGTACACATTCGTGGGTCGGACAACTGGACCCAGTGCAGACCTATCTGGTATTTTTAGGTCGCTGAACAAAAAGGCAAGAGGTGAAAGAAGTTCTAGTATGACAGGAATATGGGTGCTATAAGTACCAACGGGTTTGGTATTACTGTTGCTCGCACAAAGGGCAATTGACAAAGGTAATCCCAGGTAGTTTTTGTAAAAATGTATACAAATTTTATTATCACATACAGTATAAATTGCTAATATTTGTTTAAAAACATAGGTGATTTCACATCACAATTTATTACACAGTTATAAAAAAGCAAAACATGATACATAAAACAAGAATCACTGTAAAGTCGACGCGGCGTTTCGTTTTTTTTCTTATAGAACACCTTCTTCAGGACAGATTCTAGATTTAAAAAACGCAAAATTACCAACCATTGATAATCATAGTGTTGTTTTCTTATACACATTTTTTAAAATTACTTTGTTGTCTGTACATATTTCTAATTGGCAAGCACTCCGTTTTACTATCTAAACACAATTCCTGTCATTGACCTTATCATGAATCATATTATTAATAAGCAACCATTTATACAAAAAACACATTCTGTCAAACAATGTTGCCTCTTCCTTAGTATATAATGGTTACAGTCAGTGTCTATATGGACTAATCTCCTATTTTTTTTAAAACTGTATATAGAAACCACGGTGTTACATACCTCTAAGTTAAAAAAAAGAATGTAAACATTTGTTCTGAACCCAATTGTATATTGAAGTTCGTTTTGCCTCAGGGTCCCTTCACTCTTGTGGGTCTGTTGGCTACCAATGCTTCTTTTGCTGAGAATAGCAACTAGCTGTATTGAAATCAGGAGAGACAAAATATTTGTACTTTATATTTTGTACTTTATTTAATATTGCCCTCCCTGTCTTCTAGCTATAGATGGAATTCTATAGTACCTTTGATGATTGTACGTGTGGCGATACACACTGTCCGGAGGAGCCACCAATATGAAAGAGATACTTCTTCTTAGTGGTATTTCTAAAGGTAAATTATCAGGATGTGTATTAATACACCATCTCTCTGTTGTGTTTTGTTGTGTGTTAAATAATGGGGTGCATGCGCTCAGCGTTTGTTAGTTGTGCGAATCGTTGCAGCGGCAGACCTTCTCTTGCATTAGGCACCGGCACATGGAGACTTGGGGGTTGATCTCCCGTCTCTAAGGGGTTTCACACTTGAATCTGGAAAATTGTTTTTATTAAATTCTCTATTATCTGCCCATTAGGGAAGTTAGTCATACTTTTATCTTCTATACTGATTTTTGCTTTATGGTATCTCTGTCATATTAATTTTAGAGATTTTTGGTAGGTGCTTCCCTTAGAATTTGTATCTCTAAAGGAGTATTTTTTTGGTATATTGTCCTGACTAGCATTGCTATCAAGAGTTGTGATTATGGTGTCTTATAACTTCTTATCACAGCATCATGTATTGTTGGTGTTCGTATTCTACTTCAAAATCACGGGGGGTATAACTTTAAGCCCACCTTCATTTATGCTAGAAGCATGTGGACTGGTGTCATGTTTTAGGGCCACTATTCCTGCCGTGGGGTTGGGATGATTTAAAGTTTTAATTATTATCAGCAGTGTTCAAACTTTGCCTCAAATTCTGTAACCCTCTCAACTGTCCATTTTTGCTAAAGTGTCATGCCCTGGCTTTGGTTTTTGCAGGATATTGCGAAGGTAGGCCTGATAGGATACTCTCCTTAGACTTTTAAAACCAAAGCCAGGGCATGACCCTTTAGCAAAAATGTACAGTTGAGAGGGTTACAGAATTTGAGGCAAAATTTGAATACTGCTGATAATAATTAAAACTTTAAATCATCCCAACCCCACGGCAGGAATAGAGGCCCTAAAACAAATTAAATGGGCCCTGTGTGTTGTGCTGCTGACATACTCCTCTCAAGTGTTTTGATAAGGATGTGTGGCTGTTCACAGTTTGACTTAATTCCCTTCCATTCACCCCTGTGCCTCTACATGGGCTGCCTTGCTGTCTCCCTGAGTTGTTACACTGAGGTGACTGTGGTTTGACTTCACTCACTGTGCCTGCCATGTGTGATTTGATGGGCTGAGGTGAAGAAATAAAAACCTTCTATGGGGTTCACTGATACACCTGGCCCTTTAAACCAACAAAGAAGAAATTGACACAGAAGCTGTAATATAAAAACAATGCATTTATTAACCTCCCATGAGTGAGACTGCGTCACAGGGTACCCTCAGGCCACTGTATGAGACAGTCTAAGGAGTACAGAGAACAGGGGCTTTATATATATGCACAGGATACATAGCATAAAACCAAGGGGAGGTCCTGGCACATACAAGAATACATACTGACTAATATGGCTATACAAAATTTGCTTGCTGAACAAAGTGGGAGGGGAGACATTTCTCCTTACATCAGCAAGAATAGCCTGGCAGTTATAACATAAGAGCAGATGCATTCTGACAGCCAGGCCTTTCTGAGCATATGCAAGGCTCTGTAAGAAGGAGAAAGCACATTGCGAGCACATGGCTAACTAAGATGGCTGCCAATAATAAAATGGCTTTCAGCTCATGCTAACAGTGATTCCTGCAATCTTCGACAGAGGGTGTTGTTATATGTTCCTTGTCTTGCATGTGATATACACATGCTTGTTGGTTGGCTCCTTGGCCTTCCATTTGTTTGCACCTCACGTTGGCTTTCCTATTTGTTGTCCTCCATTACTGCTGGCAAGTGGTCTGTGCATCTGGCTGTGTCAGTGTGAGGTATGTCTGTGTGACTTGGAAGGCTGTGTGTCCAGTTGAGTGATTGTTCACAATCTGTGTGAATGTTCATTTTGTGCTTGGACTCTGTTTCCTTCCCATGAGTGTGGTGTTGTTGTGGTGTGTGGGTTGCCCTGGCCCTGTGCTTCAGTGCTGTGTGTTCCTCTCCAGCCACACCTGCTATGGCTGTCTCCCTAGTTGTTTGGTGTGTGATGCAGGGTGTGGGCTCACCTGGCTAGTAATTGTGCATGGGGAGCACAGAAGGGGCACATGGCAGGTCCCTTAATCTGGGGGGGGCTAGTGTGTGGAGGGTGGAGGTGTGGCCCTGTTGTCTTTGTGCACTGTCAAATGGTCGCAGGACTATTACGTCATAGCCCTCTCACCCTGGGCACAAGAAAATTGCTGGATCTCCAGCTCCGTTAATTCAAACGTGACTCCGTTGTAGTTGTATATTTTCAAATTTATTTCTTCATGATAATCCAAACTATTTTTTTTGAAAGATCACATGTAAATTTTTCCTTTTACATCGTTAGTTTGATTCCCAAATAAATCATATCCAATGCATTTCGGTGCATCTAGCACCTTCATCAGGGAAACCTGTAGGTTAATTAAACAAAACAAAACTTGCTTTAGCCTGCACTTTTTCATATACTTCACGTTATTAAACATTGCTGGCATCTTTCTAACGGACTGCGTTATAGTTCAGAAATGCTTTTTTTGGTATAATACATGCTAGCGTGTAAACCGGCAACTCTGTGAGATATTTTACAAAGATCAAATGGATACATGCTCAAGGTTCGATGCTACTATGTAACACTGCTAATAGTATCGCGCTTTGATGTTAACGTGAAAGTTAACATCCCGCTTGGGTGTTAACGTGAAAGTTCCTGGGCCGCTCAATCGCTTGCAAATGTTTAAAACTGTTACCCTAAGCTTGCGGGACGCGGCTAACATTAACAATATACTTGCGCTCTGAACGCTCACCTTGTTGACTTTGTAAACAGCTAAAGTGCTCCGCTTACGCGAACTCCGCGTTGCATCTTCTAATGGCGCCGGGGTCAATTGTGTTCGTTTTTCTACCGGCTGCTTAGCGCATGCGCATTACTGTGCTACCCGTTTTTTTTTCACTCAACTTTGTTAACGCTGTCTATGCGCTATACTGGCAATATACGTGAAGTTGACTGCACGCCCTTACTATGTAGTGCCTAATAGGTTTTAAGAATGTGTGAAAAGCTTCGTGTAAAACTGTATGTTATATCAACAGTAATTTATACATTTAGGCAGAAATATGTACAAGTTCATAAGTAGCACAAAAACTCTGTTCGATCATTGAGCCCGTTGGGCTTCAGACTGTTCAGATAATAAATCCAATGATTCTCTCTTTTGAGTAGGTTTTTCTTGTTGCTTGTGCCCTCAGTCTTAGGCACTGTTTCCAGTATGCAAGCTCGCAGTTGGCTTATGTGATGATGTTTCTCCTTGAAGTGGACAGCCACCGTTGATTTTATTGATTCTGTTCTTATATTACTTTTATGTTCTGTGAGGCGCGTTTTTAGTTTGCGTTCAGTGTGGCCTACATACACTGCGCCACAGGGGCATTTCAGCATGTATATTATGTTCATTGTGTCGCATGTCCCATTGACTCTTAACGGTATTTCAAACCCTTTCATAGGATGGGATATCACATTTCCCTTCATGATGATGTGGCAGCTGCTACAGTTCATGCATGGGATAGTTCCACGATAAGTGCTTTGTGGAGGTCTCTCAATGGGATGTTTCAACATTTCTCCTATGTTCTTTCCTCTCGTGAATGCGAACAATGGTTCTTCTGAAAAGATCCCTTTAAAGTCCACTTCTAGTTTCAGTATTTGCCAATGTTTCCTAATAATGTTCTTAAATTGGGTGCTTACGTTGGAGTATTTACTCACGCATGTTATTCTCTTTGTGGGCAATTTTGTTTTGTTCATTAGTAATTCATCTCTGGTTGTTTTTTGTGCTCTAATCAATGCTGGTTGTATCGTTTGTTCAGGATATCCCCTATCCTGAAATCTTTTCGCCATGATTGTTAATTGCTCTTGACATTCTTGGGTTTCCGAGACCACTCTTCGTACCCTGAGGAACTGTGAGTATGGAAGATGTGTCTTCAGGGATTGGGGGTGGTGGCTATCAAATTTCAATAAGTTGTTCCTGTCAGTAGGTTTTCGGTAAAGGTTAGTTTGAAATTGATGCTCGCTTCTGGTGATTTCTACATCCAAAAATTGAATCTTGGTGGTACTCATTTGCCACGTGAAGCTTATCCGTTCATTCCTGCTGTTCAGTATTTCCAACTCTTTACGTAGAGTTTCATCATCACCTTTCCAAATTAAAAAGATGTCGTCGATGAATCTTACATAGATCGATAACTGTGTTGCCCACACTTTGAAGTCTTTGTGCACTGCCCATTCCTTGCGCTGGCCCTGCCTTCTACATTGTGCGCCCGTTTTCACGCGACTTCACCTCTGCGGTGACGTGACTGGGACATTAGTTCAAGATCGTTGTAGATGGGTGACCCGGATGCGGAGGGGTTCTTTGTGTCAGGTAGGACATGTGTGGTTGCACTTGTGAATGAGTTCCTGTCCCCACCAGGGTGTCTGGTATGGCCAGGGACACCATATCAGCCCAGGAGTTGTGTGTTGTGGTTGTGTGCGTGATTGTGTGTTTGCGTACCTGCGGCATCATTCGTGACGGTGCATGAGTTGCTGGTAATGTATCAGGTAGAGCACCTGGAAGACGTGTAGAGCTGGGTCCATTGCAGTCAGGACCAGGTGGAACGGACCGGGACTCTGGTTTCATGCTCCGCTGTGGTGCATCCGCCGTCTCTGGTTGGGTGGTTGCTCCGCTGCGGTGCGACTGGATGTTTGTAGCATCCTGATTTTTCCAGCGGATGGGACGTCATTCCACACAGCGGTGAGTCTCCATTGGCTCCCACCACCGTGGTAGCGGGCGCACTTTGATGGCGATGCGCCTCGCACCGTGGCGGACTGGAAATGGGCTATGTTTGGCCATACTAATATGGCGGCCGTGAGGACCGCTGCTGGAATGCGGAAAAAAGCATTTTCCGTCAGCACTGCAGTTTTGCCTCCGCCCGCCATCATAATAGATCCCTAAGCCTCAAATCCCTTCTGAAATAATATGGCTGCCGCCTCATAATATTCATCAGTGTTTATATTGCTAATTTGACACAGCACACAGCAAAATGTACACTATTTGTTTTGCAATGACATGCTGTTCTCCGGAAGAAGACTTTACATACTTGAAAGGCTCTTCCTGCTCATACCAAACATAAAAACAAACATCATGTGGTAGTCCATGAAAATGACCTTTCCAGTGGTGTGATGTATACTGTTATGATTCTCCATTTGAATCGAATAAAGATGATTTTGATTTGATTTGACCTTTCCAGTGGCTTACAAGGTGGGGGGACTGCATCTTGTACCCCCTGGACTGAGACTTGATGGACCCCATGGTTTCTGTTCATAATTATTCTGTCCACCAGAGATTTGCAGTAGAAAGGAGACAGCTATTGCTTCACTTCCCATGGCACTTACTCAGCTTAGGATCTTTTTGCAAGGTGAAATCCTGTTGGAGCCTGCAACTTCTTATAGGGCTTAGGCATGAGCTGCGAAGAATCAACTAGGGTCTTTTGCATCCATGTGGAGACCATTGTCCAAAGACCGGAGCTTGCTTCATGTCAGAGCATTGTTCTATTGTCCCTCCTCAAGCAACAGGAAAATAATCCTCCTCTTTTTTGTCGGCATCTGAAGTGGTTCTCCGTGTTTCACACAACGTCATCATGGCTTCCTCCTTACCAGTGAGCATGAATGAAGTGCCTTCGGACACACCCATCACTCCACCCATCGCACTACTAACTGATGGTTCTTCCACATAAACTGATGACTCAAGACTTTATTATGAGCCTTGTAAATGATATTTTATTAGATTATAAACATACTCTGTCGTATAAATCTTGCAGAAACAAGTCTCAGGTCAGACGTCTTCGGTATGTGTAGATCATGAGTTTTGGATGTTACAACATATTGTCATGTGACCTGTTCCGACCGCTTGACGTCTTCCACAGTGGGCTCATGAATACGAGGAGGTGTCAGTAAACATAGGCCCCTTGTAGTATCTTCAGAAGAACACCAGACTAGTATTTGTAGTTTAAGTGTGATCCTTTATTTCCAGCCCCTGCGCAGCAGGCACAACCAGAATGAACGGTCTCCAGGCAGAACTGACCAAGAGGAATCATAAAACATCAAACAGTTCTATGTTCGAAATATTAATTACAGTGTTCTGAATGTGAGTCATGCAATTCTATTAACAACCCAGTATTTACCACAAAAGCACTATACTACACAATCCTCTCCTTAAAAGAAAAAAAAACTTAATGACAATCAAACACTTCCAGGGATTTAGGTTTCTTAACAATTCTACCACTGGAAGATGTAATAACATTGTTATTACATGCTGGTACAATAGTTTCAGAAAGTGGAACATTGTCTAATAAAGCAGGTTTAAGAGTAGGAGAAGGAACTTGGGGGCATATTATCATGCACTTCGTTAAAATTATCGGCGCTTTGGCAGCAGAAAACTGCTGCTAAAGCGGCGGTAGAAGCCCATGTTGACACCAGAACATGGGCTTCTATTGGAACTCTCAAGGGCATATTATCAAGCCCATTACTGCCGCTTTAGCTGCAGTTTTCTGCCACTAAAGCGGTGATCATTTTAACGCCGTTTCTTGATAATATGCACCTAGGTCGGTAGACTCAGGATGGATAAGACTGGGATCACTCACTTCAGGAGTGACATTTACAGTCTCTAACCACCAAAGGTTTTTGACTTCATTCTCAATATTCTCCATTGTGCCACCAAAGTCAGATGAGACCGGTGCAAGACGACTGAAATGCCAAACTTCACCATTACCCAATAAGGCAGTGTTGTTAAAAACTTTAACAACACGTTTGGGTTCACTAAAATTGCTTTCTCCTTTGGAGACATGCTTAGAACATTTCACACGAACCCATTGACCTTCACGCAAACAAACTAGCTTAGCACCATGTCTCCGATCATAGTAAATTTTGTTTTTAAACTGAGATACTTGGATACGCTCTCTCACATAGGGTATATCGCACTGAACCATACCATTTGTGTTTAACCAACCAGGATTCATTTTTAAATGAGGAATCCTACCTCTCATGAGGGAGAAGGGACTCTCGCCAACAGAGGAGTGAATGGTGCTTCTATAAGCCCAAAGTAATTTTTTTAACTCCTCATCCCACGGCAAGTTTCCTTTGTTGACTAGTTGGAGAATACCTTTGATACTGCAGTTGGCCCTCTCAACAATACCATTGCTGCTGGCATGATAAAGTGCAGTGAACCTTGGTTGAATGCCGGTGGCGGACAAGTCGTTTTTCATTTCAGTAGATTTAAATTGCTCACCATTGTCAGATAGGATAACTTTTGGAAATCCTTCCCTCAGGAAAATGTTGCCAGAAATGTGATAACAGTTTTAGTGTTAATTGTGCTTACTACACTACTTCCAACCACCAGGAAAAAGTGTCTACAAGAACTAAAATGTACTTCTGTGAACCATATTGGCATACAACAGGACCCATAAAATCTACTGCGACGACTTCCTAGGGAAGTTCCAGACCTGAGGGAGGAGCTAAAGGAGGATTGAAAGTTTTAAGAGTCTTATCGCAAACTTCGCACTTGACACATGATCTTACACACTTTTCCACATCTATGTCTATTTTAGGCCACCAATAGAGTTCTTTCAAGCTTAGCTTTGTGTGTGTGATGCCAGAATTGTAGCTCTCCCTAGCGAGCACAACTAGGGCTGCGAGCTGCTAGTAAAGAATTGTACGAAAAGCGTGACAGCTGCATTACTTTTTAATACTGTGTACTCGTTTTTATAAATTTTGCTTGGGCTTGTAATTTGGTGATTTGAATGTGCTTACCGACTCACTGACACCCCTTCACACTCTTCCAGTCTTTTCTGCTCCATCCAGCTGACTTTAGAGCCGGTGGCAGACGGGGGTGGGCGCCATCTTAGGTGGGGGTGAGGCAGCGCTCTAGTCGCGCCGGCCTCCCGCCCTCCTCCCACCATATAATGTGTAGTATCACGAGACGGCGCAGCGGGCTGGCGCAGCGGGCGCGCAGGGTGCGTGCCGAAGCCGCGCCTAAGCCAAGCCCGTCTGCGCCCGTCCGCGACCGGACACGGCCCAGGGCCATAACCCCTGGTGCTGCCACTCTAACTCAATGGAGTAGAGACGACCTTGTAAGTTTTTCCACTATCACTTGTGTCCCCGGTCAGCATAGCATAAACACAGGGAAGGAAGGAGGGTGTAGACACTGCAAATACTCATTTAAAACAGCGATAGAGGATACAAGGGGTAGCCCCTCATTATCCTGCGGCCTACTTAACGTGAGATCATTACGCTGCCACAAGTTTGACATCAACGATCTACTCGCTGAGAGACAACTTGATCTATTATTTTCACGGAAACTTGGCTAGATGCTTATTCTGACCCGGATATCATTCAGGCACTACCGGAGGAATACTCGATGGTGAGATTAGATAGACCGAAGGGCAGAGGGGGGGGCATAGCTATTGCCTTTAAACAGCAGCTTGCCTGTCATCTAGAATTAGTCCAAATAGCTGAAAGCGAGGCCGGCGCATTCTCCATTAAAATTAATGGGGGTATCACGGTTAAGGATTATTTGATCTATCGTCCCCCCGGGACCCCTGCCAAGGTTTAAAGATAACCTCTTAGAGTGTGTTACGGAGGCAGCGTTACGGAGAGACAAGTTTCTGCTCCTTGGCGACCTCAATATGCACCTAGAGGATCAGAAGGATAAAGGAGCGGTTGAGTTCCAACAAGACCTTCAGGCCTTACAATTAGAGTTAAAAGGTCAGTCTACGACACATCAGCACGGACACTTGTTAGATCCGATATTTGCAAACTGGGATGCAGTCGCAGTGGCGCAGCCTGTGCCTTTCCCCGGACCGACCACATCCTGGTGCCATTTGTAATTCAGCTCCCAAAACACAAGGAGACAGACAGTACCCCCCTCAATTACCAAAGACGGAAATGGGCCAAGTTCTCTCTGTCAGAGTTTAATATGGCTCTTACCGCGGAGGGCCCTCCCGGAGGTACTGATGCAGAGACAGCTAATAAACTACTTAATGACCGCATCACGGCTGCCCTGGATCGCACGGCCCCTCTTGGTCGGACGAAGGAGGGTGGCCGGAAACAGAGAACGGCACCTTGGTTCAACGAGGAACTGCGTGGAGCTAAGAGGGACTGCAAGCGAGCAGAAAGGCAGTGGAGGGTAGCCTATGACAATCAGGCAAGAGAGAGATATCTCGTAAACAGACGGGCATATCACAACCTGATCAGGATAGTGAAAGCTGCCCACTATGCCGACAGGATCCTGGGTGCAGAGAACTCGTCGAAAGAGTTGTTCTGTGTTTACAAATCCTTGACCATCCCCAAGCTCTCAGCAGGTACGGAGGACTGCTCAGCAGACACCTGCAATCGCATTGCAGAATATTTTGGCCAAAATTTATTCGGCATTCCCTGCTCGATCCTCTGCAGGAGGTGAGTTTGAAGAATTAAAAAAAGAGGCAGATGACAAGGACCTGCTGCTCAACCTGACCTGCCCTCCAGCAGAAGATCTGATCAGAATATGTAGGTCAGTGAAATCAGGCTCTCCACGGGACCCAGTATCTCCTAAACGGCTGGGGGATAGTCTGACGGCACTTGAACCTTATATTAGACATCTGCTGGATGTCTCTTTCAGGTCCAGCAAGTTGCCTAGGGAATGGAAGCAAGCCGTGGTGCTCCCCCTTCGAAGAAGCCCAACATCAGCCTCGAAAAGCTGGAGAATTTACGCCCCATTTCCTTACTACCTTATTTCTCCAAAGTGGCAGAGAAGGTGGTTAATTTGCAGTTAATGCAATTTGTGGAAGATACCAACCTTCTACATCCCACCCAGTTTGGGTTTCACCCACGGCACTCGACAGAGTCAGCGCTCCTTATGGCATCTGAAACCATCAGGCAAGGCGCCGATGAGGGCCATACCATGGCCTTGATTCTTCTGGACCTGAGTGCAGCGTTCGACACTGTAGCACATTCCACCTTGCTACAGTGTCTGAACAAAGGAGGGGTAGGAGGTGCAGCGTTAAAGTGGTTCCAATCGTTTCTGGCTGACCGCGGCTTCCAAGTCAGACAGGGCGACTGCTACTCCAAGCGAGTAGCCTTGGACCAGGGAGTGCCGCAGGGCTCGTCCCTGAGTCCTACCCTTTTTAATTTGTACGTTGGCACGGTGGCCACCATAGTGGAGAGCCGCGGTCTGCGCTTGGTGTCATACGCCGACGACACGCAGTTGGTCATCTCCCTATCAAGCGCACCCAGTCTTGCAGCGGACAACTTCAGAGCATGCATGCAAGATCTCGCTGCCTGGATGTCCGCTAACTGCCTCAAGCTCAACGGAGGCAAGACTGAGGTGCTGGTGGTGGGTGGAGACCAAGCGGCCTGGACGTCGGCGTGGTGGCCACCCTGCCTGGGTCCGGCACCAATTCCCTGCCAGGAGGCGAGGAATTTGGGTGTTTGGTTTGATACCAGCTTGACCTTCGGTCCCCAGGTTAACCGAGTGGTTGGCACTTGCTTTGGGATACTTAAGAGTCTCAGGAAGGTTCTGGAGCTCCTTCCCATCAAAGCCCGCCAAACACTAGTGCATGCACTAGTAACGTCCAAAATGGACTACGGCAACCTACTCTACCTAGGGACTCTGGAGAAGAATCTGAGTCGCCTGCAGGTCTTGCAAAATGCCACAGCTCGCCTGGTTCTTAGACTGCCCAGAAGATCAGCGTCTAAAGCCGCGCTCCAAGCCCTGCACTGGCTTCCGGTGAGAAGTAGGGTGGAATTTAAAGCGCTTTGCACCTGCCACCGTATTGTCAATGGCAGGGCACCTCGGCCTCTGCAAGGCCTGCTGACACGATATGAACCCTCCCGCTCCCTTAGATCTTCTGGTTCAGGGCGCCTGTCCATTCCCAAAGTGTTCAAAGCTCGGATGGGTGGCAGATCTTTTAGGTATCTGGCAGCATCGAGCTGGAACAAACTCCCCACCGCGCTGCATCTGGAACCCTCAGAGTCCATCTTTAGAGCGAAGCTAAAGACATTCTTGTACGTCCGGTAGCTGCCCCACGCTCAAGTACTCTCCTTTGCTAACTCTCACACCTCTCTTAGCGCGGGGACACGCCGTTGTGCGTCACCAAGCGCTTTACAAGACTCCCTATTATTATTATTATTAGAATGCCCTTCATGACACAGATCAAGTATTCTGGTTCGTAGATTCTTTGGAGGGATAATTTTATCACCAAGTGGGCTAAATTGTCACACACACAAAGTTCGTTACGCACCTCCCAGAAACCTCTGAGTTCATCAGTAAATGACTTTTTATCCATTCCATTAATTCACACTCAAATTTTTAAGATCCAGTAAGACTTGGTCAGCATTCTCAGCTTCAAGCCATACCTCTTTACTAAAACTGCTCTGAACAGTATCAGGGGATATAGAGGCAACTGAAAAGTAATTCCAAGGGTTTTTGTCCAGTTCAGTTAAAGGTATCAACATAGGACTTAAGAAATCAGACGTGAAATTCTTAACACCAGGTACATATTCTTTATTGTACAAGAAAACTTGTAGCCTCATGGAGAGTCTGAGAAGGTAAGGTGGGAAAACCCAATACACCCTTGAAGGCTTGGGCAAGATCAATATTGTCGGGTAAAGTGTGCCAGCAAGGGATTTCACTTAAGCAAATGTCTATTGTCTTGTGTTTAGCACCAATGATGTAATAAATTACAGCAGTTCTGCAACAATGCACAGATCGATCAAATCAGAAAAAGGAAGGAACGTGGACTCTGGAATATCGTATAGTCAAAAAAATGTATTTTCTTATAACAATCACATTGAAAAGGGTACAGTCATGGCTGAAATGAATCTCATGCAGGCACATGAAAAAGGCAAATCATCATAAAACCCGTAGTTCAGGTGTATAAAACATCCATTCCAAATCAAATACAATAAGTGTTGTATTCCAAAGTCAATACAAACAAGCATTTGCAATGCAATAGGCCTGCCATTAGGAAAGTTTGATCTATTGGTATTGTAAATGACATATTTTTTATTTATGTGTTGGTTAATCATTAAATGATTAAATGGAGATTGGAGATATGGATGCACAGTCCGGTGAATGAATGAATAGTTGGATGTGTGAGGATGGATGAATTAATTTAAGAATGGATGACAATAAAAAAATTTATTTTGCTATGAGGATGAAACAGTCTCAAAGCACCGAGCAAGGGTGGATGTTCCAGTTTTTATTTTAGCTTCTACATTAAAACATCACCCTCCCTAAATACTAGCATCACCAATCCTTGTGAAACAGGCATAATGCGGGTTCATTTAGCACAGTGCACTGATTTAGCACCTCAAATAATTAAACACAAAGCATTAAGCTCTGATCTAAAACAGGAGAGAGAAAGAGGTAAACATGTAGTGGCTGAATTTTACAAAGTAAAACCAGAAAACCTTTCATCAATCCAGGCTTCCACTTGATCCTAGCCAATTCCATATTTCATAGTGCCTCATAAGATAGAAGTACAGCTGTCTGGATTGCTAACGACATCTTGGGGACATTCGGAAAGATTCAGAGGGAATGCATTCCTCCCATTGCTTACCATTGGCTTTGTAGCTTGCAACTCACATTTGCTTGCTTTCTATTTACTGGCTTCATTGATTTTAGACTGTCCAGCATGAGGTTGTACCTTCCCTTGCCCAAAACCTATTTACTGTATTCTTTCACCAGTACTGAATTTCTGTAAACAGGCCTTTAAATGCTGTTCTGATCTTGTCACATTTGCTGTGCTTTCAAAGACAGAGGTCAAATGTCATGCGCTGTCTTCCAGGGAGCTTAGTGTTTATTTGCTTTCTCTGACTTCTAAATGAGAGGATATATATGACAATTATGCTGGCTTCTCGGGTTGTGCTGTACGATATTGTTTTGTTGTTTAGCACACAACAAAATTTAAATGTCTGTAAATGAACTATGCAGATAATTCAAAATATGGAAAGCTCAAATTAAGCATTTTTGGGTAATTCTGAAATGTTGTGGAAACAAATATTTTAATACAACTAGTAAATCAATACACTAGGTTATAACATTTCCAAACATTATTTGTGTGCTGTATACATTTATCAGTAAAACTGTATGTCTGTGCAAATGTAATGGTGATTTCAACTGAATATGTGTTATTTGTAATGACAGGGCGCTACCACATCATGCTTACCATGCGTAGAGTGCAGTGGTGAAGAGTGCAGTGGTGCATAGGAGAGTAGTGCAGGGTAGAGTGTACTGACGTAGTGTAGAGAGGTGTAGACTAGAGAAAAGTTGAGTGAAGTGGTGTGGAGTGGAGTGGTGCAGAGTAGAGTGCAGTGACGCAGTGTAGTGTGGCATGGAGTAGTGTAATGGGGAGTGGTGCAGAGTAGAGTGCAGAGGCAATGAGTGAGGCAGAGTAAAGTTACTCCTTTACTTGGCATTTCTCCCTGCCACTGCACTCTACTCTGCACCACTCCACACTAAGCCACTCCATTCCACTACACACAGTGTCACTGCATTCTACTTGACACCCCTTCACTCTATGCCCCACTAGTCTACACCACTCTACACTATGCCACTGCACTGTACCCCACACTACTCTACTATGCACCAGTGCACTCTTTGCCACAGCACTCTACCCAAATCCACCATAAGCCACTCTAATCTACTCTGCACACTTCGCTCTATGACACTGCACTGTACGACACTGCACTCTACGAAACTTCCCTGCACTCTGAAACCACCTACTCTACTCCACTGCACTCTAGGATACTGTATTCCATTATATGCCACTTCATTCTACACCATTGCAATCTACCCTACGTCCTTTCACTCCATTCTACCCCACTGCACTCCACCACTCTATTCTACGCCGCGCCTCTCGACGCCACTGCACACTATGCCAATGCACTCTATACTACTTTATTCAAAACCAATATACTCTATGTCACTTCACTCTATGTCAATCTACTCTGCATCACTACAATATACAACACTATACTCTACTCAGAAACACTCTAATCTATGCAACTGCACTCAAAGCCACTTACTCTTCATCACTCTATGCCACTGCACTCTACACTAATGCACTCTACACCACTCTCCTCTACACAATTGCACTCTATGGCACTCTGCTCTGCAACGCTGTACTCTGCTCTGCACTCTCTGGCACCGAACTCAACGGCACTTTATTTGGTGCCACTTTACTCTGTGCCACTGCACTTTATGCCACTGCACACTACTGTGCACCACTCCACTCTATGCCACTGTACTGCACTCTACAATAGACTATACACCAATCTAATCTACTAGGCACCTCTGCACTCTATGACGTTGCACTCTACACCACTTCACTCTATGCATCTTTACTCTACTCTGCACCACTCTACCCTATGCCAGTGCACTCTACCCCAATCTACTATGCACCACTGCACTCTTCGCCCCTGAACCTCTGTACTTTGCATCACTATACTCTGCACCACTCTACTCTACGAGACTGCACTGTATGTCACTGCACTCTACGACACTCTATTCTGCATGCCTGCACTCTCCACTACTGAACTCAACACCATTCTACTATGCACATGTGCACTGTATGCCACTCCACTCTACTCTGATCGCTCAACTCTATGCCACTCTACTGCACTCTATGCCAGTGCACTCTACGCTACTCTACTCTAAGCCACTCTACTCTGCATCACTTCACTCTACACCACTTTAATCTATTCTGCACCACTACACTCCATGCAACTGCACTTTACACCACTCTACTCTATGCCACTGCACTCTACACCACTCTACTCTACTGCCTCTGGACTCTATCCTGCACCACTATACTCTACCCTGCACCACTACACTATACCTCACTTTACTCTACTCTGAAATAATCTATTCTACACCACTCTACTCTACTGTGCGCCAGTCAACTCTATGTCATTGAACTCTTCATCACTGCAACCTAATCTGCACCACTCTAGTCTAGGTCACTGCACTCTATCCCAGTAGACTTTACACCACTTTACTTAAAGACAATGCATTATACTCCAATCTACTCTGCACTACTGTACTTTATGCCATTTCACTCTAGTCCACTCCACTCCATGACGCTACACTCTATAATACTCCACTCTATGATGCTCTACTCCATTAAACTCTACTCCACTCTATATCACTCCACTTTTACAACACTTTCCTCCACTCTCAGGCAGTCTAGACAGAACTGCACTCTAAGCTACTCCCCATGCCACTCCATGCTACTTTTTTCCACTCTATTCTACAAATCACTACTCATGGAAAGCCACTACACTCTGACACGTATGCCACTCCACTCTACGCCACACAACTCAACACTCCACTCCACTTTATGAGTTCCACTGTCCTACACTACTCCACTCTATGAAAGTCTACTCTGCTCTGTCGCTCTACTCTACTACACTCTACTTTACTCTACACAACGCCCTCTATGCCACTCCACTCTGCTCTAGACCACTCAAAGAATCTCTATGCCACTCCACACTACAACGCTCTACTCCATGCCACTCAACTCTACTCACTCAACTCCCTCCATGCCACTCCATAACACTCTACACCACTCCAACCCACTGTGTGACTGTCTAACCCACTCCATAACTCCACTTTACGAAAGTCCACTGCACTCCATTCTCCTTTACCCCACTAACATTTAGCTACGCTGAACAGCAGCCATGCCTTGTACAACATGGCTAAAACATATTGCCAAAAAATAGCCCTTGCATAGGCGAGATCCATTGGCTTTGTCAGTGCTTGTTTTTTTCATCACATAAAAGCACCTTGAAATATATTAGTTCAGAGTTGGAGCTGAAACAAAAACAAAAGACTTTAATGTTATTCCATCTATACACAGGCACAGGGTCAAGACTGATTTGCATATAGCTGTGTCTGAACTGGGGTGGCAAAGTGAGCTAAAGAACGATGGTGGATTCAACCCAGATCTGTGACTGGGGATGAGGGTTTGAAAAGTTTCAGCGCTCCGTCCATCATCTCCTTGAGTTTACTCCAGCTATAGTAACACCCAAGGCCAGATATAGGAGCAAAAGACTACTCACTTTCCCCTTGATTCACTAATAGCATCATTGTAAAAGGGTGGCGGTGGAGCATGAAAGTTTCTAAGTTGTTAAGAATCTATCACTTCTAACAATTGCCACTCAATTCAATGGTATAGTTTATTATACTTAACAGAAAAGAGTTTCAGTGGTCCCATTATAAATAAATACACTTTCTTTGAATTTTAAAGAGTCTTTATCACATGCATACTGGACTCTCTCAGCTAAGCAGCCACAGACCCCTCACCTCACTCCTCTAAAGCCCTGAAGGTAATTTCTGCTCCTGCAGGAGAAAGAAACAAACCAATGCGAAAACAAATGGGGTTGAAGTAAACGTTGTCTGACTGGGCACACTTTAAAGGAATTTGTTTTGCAGTGTTTGTTTTTATAGCACCACAGTATTGTAGGCAGGACACGCTGCCCCCAGCAACAAAACTGGGTCCACCAGCAGTAACGCCAACCCTCACCTTCCCAGCCTGCAAGAAAAATGCCCGGTGCCCGGTAGGACCAGTCCGGGCCTGTTTACAGGGTGTTGGTCTGAAGTGTAGTGTGAGATTAGAAAATTAGGTGACATGCTAGGGGTACTCTGCTGTGCTCCAATCAGATTTCAGTGTCGTGTATCAGTCATTCGCGGCCGGTATTAATCGAGAGTGTGGGGGTCTCGCAGGTGAGTCACATGGGGAGGGGAAATTAATACATTTTTAAAACGTACCTATCTGCCGGCCAGCTGAGTCTCTCGTTTTCCGGCTCTCCTGCCTCCGGCAGGAACAGGAGGCAGGCAGCCTCCCTCCCCTCCCTCCCCTAAGCCAATCACAATGCTGCAATGGCAGCATTGTGTTTGGTCGGGACTCCAACCAGCCAGGCACCTATGGGGAGGCCATTTTCTCCATGTAGGCTTCTACATGGAGAAAAAGCAGAGTGCGCATGACTGATTTGGTCGGGCACAGAGGGCCGACCAAACAGTCTGGGCCCTCAGCTGTGGGAAAGCCACTCTTCCCCTGCCCTAGAGCAGACCCGCCCACCCCCAACCAAACCCTTCTGCTTTCTCACAGTGCAAGACGCAAAAACATAAAATGTTAGTTTTACCATTTTTTGTGTCTGCTTCTCGCACCGGTATCGGTGCTTATACATGTAAACGTGAAAGAGAGGGAGAGGCAGGTTTGCAGGCTGTGAACACATGCAGGACATCTTGTAACTGCACCTTAAGTGTCATGTTTTAGGGAAAGAGTCAGATATTTAGTTCTTTTTAGGGAGGTCCTTGAGAAGGAGAGGATGACGAAAAAAAGTCTCTCTGTAAAGACCTCGCTCTGTGCAAGCATGAACTATTGGTCAGAAAGTTCATTATATGTTCTAAGCTCCCAAGATGATTAGCAGAGGTAACAGTCAGTAGCTGTGAAAGAAGGGGTGTTTGGGCCTTAAGACACAAGGTTTATCTCTGTGGCCAATGGCACCTCCCTGTGGAGCGTTGTCATGATGCCAGGAAGGTTACATGGCAGGAAGAACCAGCCATGGCTGCTCACTGTGGATATAGTCAATACTTTGGACTTTTAGAGCCATATCCTACTTCCTTTGCCAATGCTTGCTTAATTTGTGGCGAACGACGGTGTGCAGTTTCTTGAAATTAAGATAAAAAGGGCCTCTGATTGTGAACACTGAAGAGATGTGGGTAAATAACTGTGAACGTCGACATCCACGGAAGATTGTTATTTCCAGTGTGCTAGAAGGAGAAGGGATCTTCCATGTGGAAGGATGGGTAAGCTGTGAGGCAGCAACGCTTACTGTTCTCATAGACAATTCGATAATTTGCTGCTGCTGAAAAATTATGCTCTTGAGTCCCATACCAGACCTTGGAGAGACAGTCTGACTAGCTCAGTATATTTGCCATGGTTTCTTTTATCTCTGGTACAGCTCTGACCACACAGTATTAAAAAACACCGGATTTTCTCTGAAATTTTCTAATACCAATTTGTAAAAAAGAAGAACTTTAAAACAACAAGCATTTGCAATGCAATAAGACTCGCATTCGTGAGAGTTTGAGCTATTGGTTTTGTAAATTACAATGCCTTTTATTTATCTGTTTTGATAATTAACACATAAATAAAAGGCATTGTCATTTACAATGCCAATAGCTCAAACTCTTGTAAATGAAAGACCTATTTTATTTCAAAGAAGCGACTGCCATTGTCCCGGGCTGCTTGGAAAGTGAAAGCATGCATGGCGTGCTGAATGTTGCAGAAAAGCATGTTGTGCCTGCAGTAGCAGAAACTCATTAAAGAAAATAGTGCTTACAGACTAAATAAGACATACTGTGTAACAACAGAAGTAAAAGGGCGAGTCCTCATGGGAGGTTACAAATGAAGGCAAGGCAGTACTAAGGAGGGACTAACAAGCCTATTAACAAATCAGAAGCCAGCATTTACAAAGTACAATGACATAAGCCAATGAAAAATAGGGGTGGAGAGTAGGCGGAGCATCAAGTCCATACTCAAATACATCATGCCTCACAGAGCAGCACATGTGCTGTCCAGGCTTGACCTTAAAACAGGAACTCTCTTTAAAAGAAAGCCACTGCAACCTTTGCAGTGAAAACAGCACTTTGTAGCTAGTCGCTTTAAGAACTACTATTCTTAAGATTTAGAATGTGCCACTAGTACATATTAAGCACCAAGCCATGTGGTCTACAACGTACCGATAGGGGTGACTTACTAAATGCCTAAAAATAGGATTTGTTAGATGCCATTTCAGATTTCTTTGACACGCGTTACTGCAGTGTTTAGACTGCAGCCTTTCCAGGATAAATTGGTAGGCCTGAAGCCATGCTTTTCTATTCACACATGTGGGTGGTGTAAGTGTATGCTGAGGCTTCCATGTGACATTTAACTTTTATGCCTCTGGTGCGTTTTCTTGCACCAACTTACTGTGGCCTTACTTCAATTCCACTTGATTTTAGCCAATTCTACCTCATGTTTTATTAAATACAGGGTGAGTCTAAATGACACCTTGCAGACAGTCCACTCCCAGCAAAATTTGTCCCAAAGTTTTGACCAAGGCCAGAGTAACCGTTGCGGGCCCCGGGCGTTTTCCCCGGTGGGCCACCAGGGTGGGAGACGGTTTTAGCACCCCTGGGGGGCGTTTTTGTTACCGGAAACTAGAAATATAGCCCCCCTGTAACAAAATCGGCCGATACCGACCTTGTCAAACAGCTTGGTTGTGTCGACCAACCCTCTAGGGGCAGGCCGATCAGTTTGCCAAGGCCGGTTTCTGTTCCCAGTCCGGCTCTGGTTTTGACAACATTTTTGGGGCCATCATACAGAAAGGGGAAGATTTTATAGCACTGTATTCAGTTTCCAAGCAGAAGCGTAGACAGAGTGGAGAGTGGCAGGCCTGGCACGTCATGGTGTTTTATTTCATTTCCTTTTAATATACTAAATATAGCACCTTGCAGCACATTTACTGAAAAGTGCGCAATGCAGCGCAGCTACCAATGTTGCTACATTGTGGTATGGGGAAAGGCCACTACAAAGCCACATCTGTGAAGATATGGCACTGCTGATCTTTTTCATAGCACTGGTCCACAAGTAAGCTTTCTAGTGCCACACACACCTTTGCACAATAGTACAAATGTGTTTACATCATATCTAGCATAGGTACCATTCCAGTACAAATTGATATGCATAGACTAACTTTAGAACTTTTTACACAATGGATGTGTGCTTTCCACACAAGCAATGTGTGGAAAGTTAGAAGCTGAAAAGAAGGCTGGATTTGGGTATTCAGAGGACACCAATTTTGGTTTTTTTATGTGACAGCATTAAGTGACCAACAGTGTTGAGACTTGAGTGAGTGGTGAAGGAATAAACTATGAAAACAGAAACACTAATTTCAACAAGTGTCAAAATAAAGTCTGACTAGTGATCGTCAAAATGTTGTTTAACAACTTGGCCTAAGTCAATGTTTCGAGCCACAGGTCTTCAACAGGGCTACATTACACCTTGTTTTCCTCTTTTCAAGGCTCATGTAAATTAAGAGTTTGATTTAGATCTCGGCGGAGGGGTTACTCGGTCACAAAGGTGACGGATATGCCGTCCGCTGAAATATAAATCACATAGGATAGAATGGGAATTATATTTCGTCGATTGGGATATGTGTCACTGCTCGGACTTTATTTTTGAAAAATATTTGTATTGGCATTTTCCGTATTCACGTCCATCACAGTAGTAACAATGGCATTGATAGACAAGAGAAATCTCACATTCATTTTACATCTTGGCATGAGGGTAGGTAACATCGTGGTCTATAATCTCTCACGTAGCCAAAGGAGTCGATGGTCAGTCTAAGGGATAAGTGGCGGGTAGTGTCAGCAGCTAAGCGAGGCAGCCTTTGGTGTACACTGGGATGCGAGGCGGGCTCTCTTTGCTAACACTATATTGTAAGGATGGTGATATGCCAGCATTAACGAAAATTTAAACAAACTTGGGGTGTAGAACTGGGGTACACTGTGTCACACACTGCTGCAGTTTGGGCGTGATGGCCTTGTTGGTGCACTGTGACAGGCGATGGGTAGGCATGTGCAGGAGGGGAGGGGGGAAAGTGCCGGAGGTCACCTCCATGGAGATATAGTTATGGCCCGCTTGGGTCCGCCAGTTGCAATCCACCGGGCATCCCGGCCCTCCGCGAGGCGCCCCGGGCAGTCGTAGGGGCCACGAGCTCCCCCGGAGGACTGGCAGACTGGGATCCCGGTGTCGTCAGTGTTTCTTGCGTGAAGGAGTGGAGCAACATAGCCCAAGGCATAGAAATGGGATGTTTACGGATTTTTTTAACCTCTTCCGTGCGGAGTATTCCCTCTTCAGCAGTGCCCCATTTCTTAACAGCACCCACCTATGCCGCTAGGGAAGGGCATCCTGGTGCCTCCCAAAGCAAAGTGATACATCGCTTTGCCAGGAGGAGCACCAAGGATGCAAAGCGCATTTCTACTTTCATGTTTTTGTGGCGTTTGCAGATTCCAAGGGCACTTGCCTCCCATGTGTATAGGTATGGGAGTCACGTGACATTCCTAAACGTGATGTGTACTTTGTCCCAGTAACTGTGGAGTGTCGGGCAATCCCTTATCATGTGTTGAAATGAGGCATTGGGCTCTGGGCACCTAGGACAGGGGTAAGGAGTTTCCAGGGAAGTACTTTTGTAACTTTTCAGGAGTAAGATATGCTCTGTGCAATATATGCAGTTGTATGTTTTTAAAACCATAGTTGCGGGACACTTTTTTTGTGAATTCCAATGCACAAGTCCATTCCCTATCATGTAATGGCCTACGGAAGTCCGCTTCCCACTTCTCCCGGAGGGGTGTAAGGGCGGGTTGCGTGAGGGTCCGTTTGGTTTTATATATCCATGTAACTAAGTGGCGCCCATCTGTAGTACTGCATGAATCACTGGGTGCGTGTAGGGTTCTGTGTCTATTGTTTGCCACTGTTTGCGGCAGTCTTCCATGAGCTGTCTATATAGAAGAAACTGTCCTCTAGGGAGGCCGAAGTCTTCCATGAGCGTCTCAAAGGTTTGAAGTTGTCCGTCAAGGTATAGGGAGCCTATGTCTGTAAGTGAGCATTCAAACCATGTGTGCATCATCTGCTCCTTGTATTGTGCTCAACCCTTGGAAAACCCTACCAGCGGCAGGAGGGGGGGGTATGGGGTTGTTGTGCGGCCCAGTCTATGGACACGTGACAGACAGGCGTGCTCTGTCATCACCTGGAGTGGCTTGGTCTGAGGTGGCGCAGCCCCTGGTAATAGCATGCAGTGAATAGTTGAAATTTGAATTCGCCCGGCTGCTGTAATCAATTCCCCATGTGCCCGGTCTGCTGTCCAGCCTGACATCCATTGTAGCTGGGCGGCCAGGAAGTAACCTTCAAAGGACGGTGCAGCTAGTCCCCCCTGATCGAGGGGTAGCTGCAACTTGGCAAGGGCTATGCGCCTGCTCCCAGAGCCCCAAATCAGGATCCCAAGCAGGGTGTCCAGCTCCCTGAAAAAGGAGCGTGGAGGAACTACCGGAAGGTTCGAGAAGTAGTACAGTAGTCGCGGAACGAGGATCATCTTAGCGACTGCTATTTTCCCTGTAACCGCCAATGGGAGATCTTTCCAAAAGTGTAAGGAGGATCTGATGCCAGCCATCAATCTGCGGTAGTTACCCTCTTAGATGTCCTGAAGTGTGTGATATAATCGGACCCCCAAGTATCGGACCACTTGCTAGCTCCAGGAGATGTTAACATCACCGAGCCTCAGTGGACTCTGAGGCATGGCCTGTACCAGGGGATATATGGGGGATTTGGACCAATTGACTTTGAGCCCCGCCACTTCCTCAAAATCCAGCAATATGCGTAATAATTACGTTCAGTTATTATCATTTTATGCTTCTGTGCTGCTGGGCGGGTGGGTGATCAGGGTTGTTGTGCTCTCGGAGCAGGACAGGGGAGGAATGGTTTGCCCACTCCTAAGTGCACATGACTGTTTGGCCAGCCCTGTTCTCCATGCAGGCTGCATTACAACCTGTATGGAGAACATGCCAAAGCCCCCATTCCCAGGCTTAGTCAAGTCAAGTCAAGTCAGAGAATTTATATAGCGCACTACATACCCAGAGGGTCCCAAGGCGCTTAAAGAGGGGAGGAAGATTACTTGTCAAATATCCACGTTTTGAGTTGCTTTCTGAATGCTAGGTGGTTCTGGGTAAGGCGAAGGTAAGCGGGGAGTGAGTTCCATGTTTTAGCAGCCAGGTATGAGAAGGATCTGCCGCCCATGGTGGTCTTGTTGATGCGAGGTACAGTGGCGAGGGCTTGGTTGGAAGAGCGTAGTTGGCGGGAGGGGGTGTAGAAGGACAGTCGTGAGTTGAGGCATTCTGGTCCGATGTCGTAGAGTGATTTGTGTGCGTGAGTTAGCAGTCGGAAAGTGATCCTCTTATTGACGGGTAGCCAGTGGAGGTCCTTAAGGTGACCTGAGATGTGTTCGTTGCGTGGGATGTCTAATATGATCCTGGCTGAGGCGTTTTGGATTCGTTGGAGTTTCTTCTGGAGTTTAGCGGTAGTACCTGCGTAGAGGGTGTTTCCGTAGTCCAGTCGGCTCGTGACCAGAGCATGGGTGACTGTTTTCCTTGTTTCGGTGGGGATCCAGCGAAATGTTTTTCTAAGCATGCGAAGAATGTTGAAGCAGGAAGAGGATACGGCGCTGACTTGTCTATTCATTGAGAGTGAAGAGTCCAGTATGATGCCTAAGTTCCGTGCGTGGTCTGTCGGGATGGGTGCCTTTCCGAGGGCTTCCGGCCACCAGGAGTCGTCCCATGCAGAGGGGGATGTACCTAAGATGAGGACTTCTGTTTTGTCTGAATTCAGTTTCAGACGGCTTTGTTTCATCCATTCGGCAACTTCTTTCATTCCTTCGTGTAGGTTAGTTTTGGCGGTGCTGGGGTCATTGGTGAGAGAAAGGATTAGTTGAGTGTCATCCGCGTAAGAGATGATGTTGAGGTTGTGTTGGCGGGCGATGGTCGCGAGGGGGCTCATGTATACGTTGAAGAGGGTGGGGCTGAGTGAGGATCCTTGTGGTGCGCCACAGATGACTTCGGTGGCCTCGGACTTGAATGGAGGGAGGCGGACTTTCTGAGTTCTTCCGGTGAGGAAAGAGGTGATCCATTCAAGTGCTTTTCCTTGGATTCCGATGTTATTGAGGCGTTGTAAAAGGGTGCTGTGGCAGACTGTGTCAAATGCTGCAGAGAGGTCGAGGAGGATGAGGGCGACTGTGTCTCCGTTGTCCAGCAGAGTTCGAATGTCGTCTGTTGCTGCGATGAGGGCGGTCTCAGTGCTGTGTTTTGCTCGGAAGCCAGATTGTGAGGGGTCGAGGGATTTGTTGGCTTCGAGGAAGGCGGCGAGTTGGTTGTTGACAGCTTTCTCGATGCCGGGAATGGAAGGAGCGAGATGGGGCGGTAATTTTTGAGTTCGGTGGGGTCCGCTGTGGGTTTCTTCAGAAGGGCGGTGAGTTCAGCGTGTTTCCAGTCTTCCGGGAAGGTGGCGGAGTTGAGGGAGCTGTTGATGACGTCTCGGAGGTGCGGTGCTATGACGGAGTCTGCTTTGTTGAAGATGTGGTGAGGACATGGGTCTGTGGGGGATCCTGAGTGGATGGAATTCATCAGGCGGATTGTGTCCTCAGTGGAGATTGGGTTCCAGTTGTTAAGGGTGTTCACGGGGGGAGAGTGTTCAGCAAAAGGTAGGGTGGGTTGGTTTCCGGGTTGGTTGTTGAAGCTGTTGTGGATGTCTGCAATCTTGTTGTGGAAGAATGAAGCTAGGGAGTCGCAGAGGGCTTGAGAGGGGGTGATGTCGTTGGAGTTGGCCGAGGGATTTGAAAATTCCTTGACGATGTTGAAAAGTTCCTTGCTGTTGTGGGCGTTGTTGTCAAGTCGATCCTTGAATGCTGTTTTCTTGGCCTTACGGATTAGTTGGTGGTGAGGGCGGGTGGCGTTTTTGAAGGCGTCCTTGGTGCTAGTAGTTGGGTCTTTTTTCCAGGCCTTTTCGAGGGAGCGGCAGAGTTTCTTGGACTTTTTAAGATCATCGTTGAACCATGAGGCCTTTTTGCTGGCAAGTTTGTTTTGACGTTTCTTCAGTGGTGCTAAGGTGTCGGCGGTGTTGGATAGCCATAGGGTGAGGTTGGCGGCGGCTTCGTTTGCGTTAGTAGAGTGGGCTGGGGTGTTTAGAAGGAGCGATGCGGAGATCTGGTCCGTGGTGATTTTGTTCCAGTTTCTTTGCAGAGTTGGTTGGAGGTGGTTGGTGGGTTTTGGTTTGTTGTAGGTGAAGTGAACACAGCTGTGGTCAGTCCAGAGGAGCTCCGTAGTGTGGCTGAAGGAGACATGATTGCTGGAGGTGAAGATGGGGTCGAGTGTGTGACCTGCGATGTGGGTGGGGGATGTGACCAGTTGTTTAAGTCCGAGGTTGGCGAGATTGTCCAAGAGGGTGGTGGTGTTGCGGTCGTTGATCTTTTCAAGGTGAAAGTTGAGGTCTCCCAGAAGGATGTAGTCTTTGGAGGGGAGCGCGTGAGGAGTGATGAAGTCCGTGATGTCTTCACTGAATTTTGCGCGGGGTCCTGGTGGTCTGTAGAGGAGGGTGCCTCTGAGTGTGGTCTTGGGGTCGATGTGGATCTGGAAGTGAAGGTGTTCAGAGTTGGTGAGATTGGCGTCAGAGCTGGTTGAGATGCGGATTGACTTCTTATGGACGATAGCGATTCCTCCTCCTGTGTGGCCGGTGCGGTCCTTGCGAATGATCTTATAATCTTCCGGGATGGCAATGGTGATGTCTGGGGCGGAGGAAGCGTTCATCCATGTTTCCGTTAGGAAGGCGACGTCTGGAGAGATGGTGTCTAGTAGGTTCCATAGGTCAATGGCGTGCCTGTGGACCGAGCGGGTGTTGAGAAGGATGCATTGTAGGTGGTTGGGGTCAGGGGTTTGTGTTGTGGTCGTATCGGAGATGTTGTCGGTGCCGATGAATTTGCAGGAGTAGCAGGAGAAAGGTCCATGGGTGTGCCCGGGAGCGGCTAGGACGCAGGTGGGGGCGCGACCGGGGTTAAGGGCTAGGAGGGTGGCGGCGTCGTAGGTAATGCGGGGGGGCTGGGCAGTGCGAGGGGCAGGGGGTCTGGCGCTGGGCGCGGTCCAGGCGCGGACGGGCGTAGACGGGCTTACCTTTGGCGCACCTTCGGCGCGGATTGGGCGCGGTCGCTGCGCGTAAACGCTGCACGCGGGAACTACTGTCATATATGGAGAGTGGGGGGGAGGGGCGAGGGCGGCTCAGCTGGGAGGCGGGGCGGTCTCCAGAGGGCGACCACAACAAACAAAATGGCAGCGGAGGGGTTAACAGAGCGTAGCGCTTGGGGAGAAACGCGTAATAATACAAACAAATGTGATAGCGCTTTAAAAATGGTACAACAGCAAAGCGGCGAGCAGGGCAGGCTGCACGCAACAAATATGAGGCAGATATTCAACAAATATGCGGAGCAACGATACCACAGGACGCCAGGGAGGCAGGGGAGCGACCACTCTGCTCGAGAGCGAAGCGAGTCACAGCGCGATAAGCTAACGGAGCGCTGTTTCTAGTCAGTGGGAGGGCGGCTCAGCTGGGAGGCGGGGCGGTCTCCAGAGGGCGACCACAACAAACAAAATGGCAGCGGAGGGGTTAACAGAGCGTAGCGCTTGGGGAGAAACGCGCAATAATACAAACAAATGTGATAGCGCTTTAAAAATGGTACAACAGCAAAGCGGCGAGCAGGGCAGGCTGCACGCAACAAATATGAGGCAGATATTCAACAAATATGCGGAGCAACGATACCACAGGACGCCAGGGAGGCAGGGGAGCGACCACTCTGCTCGAGAGCGAAGCGAGTCACAGCGCGATAAGCTAACGGAGCGCTGTTTCTAGTCAGTGGGAGGGCGGCTCAGCTGGGAGGCGGGGCGGTCTCCAGAGGGCGACCACAACAAACAAAATGGCAGCGGAGGGGTTAACAGAGCGTAGCGCTTGGGGAGAAACGTGCAATAATACAAACAAATGTGATAGCGCTTTAAAAATGGTACAACAGCAAAGCGGCGAGCAGGGCAGGCTGCACGCAACAAATATGAGGCAGATATTCAACAAATATGCGGAGCAACGATACCACAGGACGCCAGGGAGGCAGGGGAGCGACCACTCTGCTCGAGAGCGAAGCGAGTCACAGCGCGATAAGCTTAGCGTCAAACCAGAATGCTCAGACAAATCACAATGCTGTATTGCAGCATTGTGATTGGTCAGTGGGGCCTGGCTGTGCTTCCTGATCCTCTCGAGCTCAACGAGGAGGACAGGAGCAGAGACGCAGGACCCAGCAGCAAGGTAAGTTTATTATTATTTTTTTATATATATTGCGCACCCCCCTGCACTACTCTTCCCCCCCCCCCCCTTGGCCCTCCTCCATGCCCATCCACCACCGGAGAGCCGTGCCGCCGCCACTGGGAGGATTCTGCTAGTTCACTTGACACTTTTCTCAGAACAAAGTACTATGAGTTCATGTTTTGAGATTTTAAAGAGGCCAAGAGCTCAGATAAGTTTCTATAAAATCTGTAGTACTCTTTTTAGCATGGCTATTCTGCCTATGGTTGCCCGTATAATCCTTTAGGATTACTTTAGATCAATCTGAAATTATTTCAAAGCGTTTTCTGCTTAAAGACTGCTGTTTTAAGATTACATTAAAAAAGATAGGAAATGTTGGCAATTGCTGACATTTTTAGTGTTTTACAGGCCTTGACAAAACATGCAGCTCATGCCAGTCAAATACTTGCAGGAGGGCAACCCCATCTGATGCACTCATGAGCTAGCAGGACTCCCAGAGCCTCTACGTAAAGGTTGAAGATCACTGCTAAGAGGAGACATGGATGGCTGAGGTCTGGAGGAGGCACCAGGACCAACCGTGCTCTTTTTAGGTCTGTTTACACAGAGTAGGCTTTTCAACCACTGGCTTTCTTTGACCAGCCTCTTACAGCCATTGGCTCGAGACTGTCAATCAGGCCTCAGTTCAGTCTAGGGGAGTAATGATCTACGGCCTAGTGCTATTGGCTGTTTGAGTGTATCCTTCTGCCTTCACTCTACTACTTGCATTAATCTGCATAAGAGACTACTTTAATGACTATTGCCCTTTTTGTCTGCCACTATGCCCACCTCCTTTGTGTATCACTCTAATGTGCTAATACTGCATGCATGGGCACATTCAAACCAGATCTGTTGGCTTAGGGTGATGCATATCTCTTGCTATGAGTGAGAGAGCACCTTCCGCATGTAAGCGTGTAGAGCATATCTCCATGGTCAAAGACTGGAGAGAGGTGCAGCAGTAAGAAAAGACAGGGGTGGCTGGTATTGTAGGTATGTAAAGGGTGTTGTCACTTACTTGGAAGGTTACTGCCTCTGTATTGCACTGGCGGTGTGAACCCAGAGTGGCAGTATTGAAGAAGAGCATCATTGTTTTACCTGGAGATCATTGAGCTTCAAGAGGAGCAGGACCTATCTTGAAATGAGACATTTTGGGTAAGATCTGTTTCTTTATAAACTGAGACCTGTGTCTGCACATTTAGACTGTAAACACTCCAGCCGCCCACACAACCGCCTTTAAAACCAACACACGACTCAATGGATAGAATTAGCCCCCAACCATTGTAAGGTGGAACTTAATGTAATCTGCACCAAACTCTGTACTAGGACATTCCAAACATCATACATCACTGCACCAAATGCTGTGAAATTGCAATCCGTGCAATATACCATGGCACTAAACCTGTCAAAAGGCACTCCACACATTCCAAACCTTTGCACTCATCCCCGTTATTGGGCATTCTGTGCACTTCAACACCAACACCACTAATAGCATCATACCCTTCCCTCAGCCCTGTATTGGGTGATCCATCCACTTCCAAACCCACTCAACAAATGGGACCATGCACTGCGTCCTTCTTTGTCACATGGCAAGCTCTGAACTTCACCCCACTCAACTAGTGGGACAATGTACTGTCACAAGACATTCCGTGCAAGCTTCACGACAGCACAGTTCCATCTAGGTTGCATATTCCCAGCCACCGAGTAAGATGTCTGGTTGAGGTTGAGGCATGCAAGCTTCCTGGAGATGTCCTTCCATACCCAGGTATGAGGTGGTCTTGGGAGGCAGAAGGACTCTTGCTCGATCATAGGTGATGAGCTTTGAAGGCGTCTCCTTAAGCAGCTCTGTACATGCTGACAGTAAATGAGTGGTTTTGACTATGGCCAGAGGGATGGCCTGGTGGTGATTGCATGGTTCAGGCAGGGCCAGTTACGTACATCAGGTCACATATTCATGATTTGCGACATTTGATTGCGGGGCAAAGCGCGACACACACTTAACATCAGAGTTTGCTCCACGGTGATACGAGGTTTTTTTATCAGGGTGTGCCCTCCTTCTCCCCCCTCAATCCCCCTTGTGCTGCCAAGACTTGACAGTGATGGTTATAATGAGCATGGCCAAGGGACATTTCAAAGCTTTGAATGTATTATGCAAGAGGTGCTCAACGGCTGCTGCCCCCGGGTTTAAGGGAGTACGGGCTGGAGGACGCTCCTTCAGCGTTCGTGCTCCTAAACTCTGAAACTCCCTTACTGCACATATCAGAAACATCCAAAATCATTCTCTCTTCCGCAAAGCCATCAAAACTCACCTCTTCCCTTCATAACTGCTTTGTGTGTGTTTTCTGGTTTGCCTATGACAGTTGCATTATAGTGCTGGGTTGTAAGCGTGGGCGTAAAATCCGTTTCGCGGGCGAATTTGCGGATTTTTTATGATTTCGCAATCCGCGAATCGCGCGAATTTGCCCAATAATCCGCAAATTCGCAAGCTACGAATTATTTTGCTTGGTCGCGCTTGAAAAATACAATATCACGCGCGCGGCGTTGACTCTGAGCCTGCCGAGTTGTTTTTCTCCCGGTTTTGCGTGTGCTGCGACATTTTCGATCTTGCTGCATGATCGCGCGAGAGTTTTTCGAACGCAATTACGTTATCGCGGCTTGCCATCTTGCACAGCAAGAGTTTGACAACGCGAGTACGTCATAAAGGCCCGCGATCACGCATTGCGTGAGTAAACAATGCCGAACACGTAGAAGCTGCGCGCAGCTGACTTCCGGCGGTAGATTTGAACAGCTCGCGTTCCCAAAATTGCAAAAATTGCAATTCTGCACAAGAAATCCACCGCAGGAAGCATCAACCTTGTGAAAATGATGATTTTGATCAGAATAACTCCTCAGATTGACATTTGGCTGCACTTTTTGGTGCAGGAGTCCATTTTTTGGGGTGGGGTGGGAGGAAGGAAGTGCCCCAGAGTCTCCAACTTCCTGTTCCTGTCCAGCAGGCTCCTCCCAGTGCTTTGTCCATGTCCTGGTCACTTTTCATTTGGCTGTGGAGCTGGAAGGATTACTTTTTGGGTCTGCTGCTGGATATTTGTATTTGAGGACTTTTTGGACTTTGGAGTTTGGATCACTTTTGGACTTGAGATTTTACAAGTAAGTTGGTGTTGTTTGTTTGGGGCATTGCAGTTGAGGCAACTCCAGTTCTAAAACGTTTTTCACAACTTTAACAAAATATATATTGTGGTGGGTAGCTAGCCACAGTATCCAGTAGGCCCAGGGTTAGTCATGGGTGCATGATACAACTGTTTCTGTGATTTTTTTTTAACTTAATTCTCATTTATGTCATGGAATTTTAGCTCACTGTTATATGTTGTTGTTTTTTTTAATTTTAGGTTGCCTGTAAAGCCTCATAGCCAGTAGGCCCAGGGGTAGTGAGTGGTGCATGGACCAAGTCTTTCTGTGGGGTGTCTAGAATTTAAACATCATTGAGGGCATGGATGGCATTGAATTGTGGTGATTTTTATGTGTTTTTCGATTTTTTGGGGTGTTGTTGAGGCCTGGCCATGTGGGTGGGGGCCATTTGAGCCCTGGTACAGGCAGGGCCTGGCCATATGGTGGGGGCAAGGGGCCATTTTGAAGGCACGCAGTGTGCTCAGGCCTGCACCCAGTTTGCCTTGTTTTCATCCATTATGCCAGGGGTACTCAGTGGTGCATGGACCAAGTCTTTCTGTGGGGTGTCTTGAATATAAACATCATTGAGTGCATGGATGGCATTGGATTGTGGTGATTTTAATGTGTTTTTCGATTTTTTGGGGTGTTGTTGGGACCTGGCCATGTGGGTGGGGGGCATTTTGAGGGTTGGTACAGGCAGGGCCTGGCCATGTGGTGGGGGTCAAGGGGCCATTTTGAAGGCAGGCAGTGTGCTCAGGCCTGCACCCATTTTGCCTTGCTTTCATCCATTATGCCCAGGGGTACTCAGTGGTGCATGGACCAAGTCTTTCTGTGGGGTGTCTTGAATGTAAACATCATTGAGGGCATGGATGGCATTGGATTGTGGTGATTTTTATGTGTTTTTCGATTTTTTGCGGTGTTGTTGGGGCCTGGTCATGTGGGTGGGGGCCATTTTGAGGGCTGGTCCAGGCAGGGCCTGGCCATGTGGTGCGGGTCAAGGGGCCATTTTGAAGGCAGGCAGTGTGCTCAAGCCTGCACCCATTTTGCCTTGCTTTCATCCATTATGCCCAGGGGTACTCAGTTGTGCATGGAACAAGTCTTTCTGTGGGGTGTCTTGAATGTAAACATCATTGAGGGCATGGATGGCATTGGATTGTGGTGATTTGTATGTGTTTTTCGATTTTTTGGGATGTTGTTGGGGCCTGGCCATGTGGGTGGGGGCCATTTTGAGGGCTGGTACAGGCAGGGCCTGGCCATGTGGTGGGGGTCAAGGGGCCATTTTGAAGGCAGGCAGTGTGCTCAGGCATGCACCCATTTTGCCTTGCTTTCATCCATTATGCCCAGGGGTACCCAGTGGTGCATGGACCAAGTCTTTCTGTGGGGTGTCTTGAATATAAACATCATTGAGGGCATGGATGGCATTGGATTGTGGTGATATCTGTGTGTTTTTTGACCTTTTGGGTGCTGTTGGGGCCTGGCCATGTGGGTGGGGGCCATTTTGAGGGCTGGTCCAGGCAGGGCCTGGCAATGTGGCTGGGGGTCAAGGGCCCATTTTGAAGCCAGGCACTGTGCTCAGGCCTGCACCCAGTTTGCCTTGCTTTTATCCATTATGCCCAGGGGTACCCAGTGGTGCATGGACCAAGTCTTTCTGTGGGGTGTCTTGAATGTAAACATCATTGAGGGCATGGATGGCATTGGATTGGTGTGATTTTTGTGTGTTTTTCGACTTTTTGGGGTGTTTAACTGATGTTCCTCTGGCTCCCATTGCTTTTAGGTGCACATGAGAACCACCAGTGCCAGGAAGAAGTCCTGCTGCGGTGTGTGCAGCACAACGTCACGTGATGTCACGTGTGGCCACAGACAAGACAACTCTGCAACTCGTGCTACTGCGGCCTGCTGTTCTAAGTTGACATCTGAAGAAGATGGCCCCAAAGAAAGGTGGCCGTAGCGCCTCAGCGAAAAAAAGTTGCCAGTGCCACTGCCAGTAAGAAGGAGCAGAAGAAGCAAGTGGCACCACCTACCAAGGAGACTGGTGTGCCCACGGACACCTTTTTTGGGAGAAAAAAAACTACGCCTGCAGCAGCAGCGGTGTCCGCCGGGGACCAAGCTGGAAGCAGCACCTCCGCTTCATTGGGCTCAGTGCCACCACGCCAAGTTAGGCCCAAGCCCATGAGTGCCGCAAAGGTAGCCACTTTGGTTGTTCAATCACCATCGACCAGTGATGTTGGCTCATCACAAGAAAATACCATCCAATCAACGCCGGGTGTAACTCAGCTGGCGAGTGTTCAACAACCACAGCCGCAACGACAACCACAAGTGCAACTAGTACAAGCGCAAGTACATGGGCAAGGAGAGGCGCAAGTACATGGGCAAGGAGAGGCGCAAGTAAATGGGCAAGGAGAGGCGCAAGTACATGCACAAGGAGAGGAGCAAGTACATGGGCAAGGAGAGGCGCTAGTACATGGGCAAGGAGAGGCGCAAGTACATGGGCAAGGAGAGGCGCAAGTACATGGGCAAGGAGAGGCGCAAGTACATGCACAAGGTGAGGCGCAAGTAGAGGTGCATAGAGAGGTGCAGCTAGAGGTTCATGGAGCGGCACAACTGCCTACAACGCTTGTTCCTTCAGAAGTAGGGGCACATCAGGAAATTGATATTCAACTGGAAGAATCATCCGAGGAAGCCACTCGTCCTGAGGATGATCCATTGTTCTTCCAGATCCCCAGAAAGAAAAAAGTCAAGGAAGGGTGCTACTTCTACTACTACAAGTTCTTCTTCAAGCCCCCTTCATTCTGATGACCTTGATCATGATTGGAACCCAGCAATGCAGTCTGACAGTGAGGCACGCCATGAGCCGACAAAGGTAGCTAAGCCTAAAAGGAAGGTTCCCGCAAGGCTTCGACTTATGGTTGATGACGATGAACAAAAAGTGGTGTCTTCTGCTGCTGATGAACAGTCTGACGATGAACCAGTCATCACAGACGTCACTCGAGCCACAGCGGGCATGCAGCAGACAAACATTTTCACCCTATCCTGAATGGATGCTGAGCGGGATGAGGGCAGTGTGGCACTGGTACCACCACCAACGCAGTTAACTACAACACCAAAACAACTTACAGCTTCCATATTTTCTCGTCAGAAGGGCCGGCAGGGACCTCCATCCAGCTCGACCTCCATTACCTCAAGTAGTGGTGCTGTAAGTGAACAACAGAAACGAATTCAGCCACGCCCATCCTCCACTTCATCTGGCATTGAAAGTCAAAGTAGCACCTCCACCACCAGCAGACATCTCCAGTCCCCAGTTTGGGACTTCATTTACTGTTAGCAAAAAGGCAGAAAACATGGTCGTTTGTTCGATTTGTAAAGTATCAGTTAGTCGGGGTAAGCTTGGTACCAACTATGGTACCGGAGGCCAGAGAGGTCATCTCAAAAAACACCACCCTATCCAGTGGTTTTCGCACCTAAGTAGTCCAAAGTAGAACTGATCCAAATGTATCCATTGACATTGCATCTGATGCTGACGAGGGGATGATTGTGCAGGAGGGAAGTCAAGAACCGACCGACATTTTTTCTGGTACACCCAGTACCCCTGGCAGCAGCACTGCAGTGGTAGCGCCCACACCCTCTACCCCTGCAACATGTATGAGGCACACTAAGAGTCCGGGACAGACACCAATGCAAAAAACTAAATCAATGAGCCTAACTGGTTTGGAGTCTGCATCGTCATCATCATTATCATCACGTAAAATGGTCCAGCCCACCATTAGCGTGTTTTGGTCGGATGCGCCATTTGAACGCAACCACCCAACTGTACGTCAGTATAACGCAAAGCTGGCTAAAATGCTAGCGCTGGACCTTCTCCCTTTCTCTTTCGTGATGGATTTTCGTGAATTGGTGGCAACAGTCTGCCCTAAATGGAAGGTTCCTAGCCGGTCCTATTTTGCCAGGGTTGCTGTTCCAGCACTACATCAAGATGTGCTGGAGGTGATTGGCGCAGCTATTCTGAAGAGTGCTGTTCACACTATCCACATGACAACAGACATGTGGACCAGTTGCGAAGCCCTTGATTACATGTGCATCACAGGAAGGTCAATGAATGGCTGCATCCAAGAAATCGCACAGTTGGTTATGTTTCCACGGATAATGGCAGTAATATAGTTAAGGCCATGGAGCAAGGTGGCGGAGAAGTTAGTAAGGCGCCTACTTCGCAATGAAAGGCTTACAAACATACATACAGAACAACATTACATTTGTGCCACTATTCTGGATCCACGGTACAAAAAGGCAGTGGCTAGCAAAACATTCATTCCTTTTGATGAAGCAAATTTTTCAAAGTACAAACATTGGCTAGCTGTGTCAGCCACTCGGTTCGAAAAAGAGCGGCAGAACCTTCAAGGAGGCAGCACAAGTACAACTGAATCAGCTGGCCATCCGGCGTCAAGTTCCACTTCTCAATCCGTGGCCGAAGGGAGTCACTTTCCCCCACAGCCGTTAACGACACCAGCAACCGTATCATCACCCTCACCTGCACCAGGCCGCCCAAAAATATTGTCGCAAGGGGATTGGCTAACTCAGCAAGTGTTTGCTCTGTCCACTGCTGCAAAGGTCGCAGTGTTACGCAAAGTGGATCAACCCTGGAGAACCTTGAGTCGGTGGTGCAGGCCTATCTGGATGACCCAACAGAGGTCTGTCATAATGAGAACCCATTGGTATATTGGTATAGGAAAAGCTCTGTATGGCGACTGATCACCAATCTGGCTCTAAATTATTTGTCTTGCCCACTCGCAAGCGTGTCTTCTGAACGTGTTTTCAGTGCTGCTGGTGCCATTGTTATTTCAAAAAGGACCCGCCTTTTGCCCAAAAATGTGGAGAGGTTAACAATAATCAAGATGAATCAGCACTTCATACCACCCGATTACAAAATACGTGAATGCATGCAGGAAGAAGAGGACACCGACTTAGGTGACGCCGACGGAAGTTCTTCTCTGTCACCAGACCTACTCCCGTCTCAATTCATAGACTTTGAGGAGGAGCTCTACTTCCCTGACACCGAGGCCTGAAAATTACTTCCTTTTTTTCCCGTACTTATTCACTTTTATTCCTGTCTGTCTTTCTTTGTTTTGCCACTTTTACCACAACAAAACTCCAATCACCTAATCACAAGTCCATCATCAGCACTGTCTTCATCTTATTTTCCTTATTGATTTGAAGGTGCCGCAGTCTGCATTCCTGATGTTCACAAGTTCACAACTCAATCATGCTCCTCTATCCTCCTCCTCCAGACTCCCCCTATCCATTTCCCTCAAAGCAGATGGATGGATTATGGAGAATAAATAAACTTTGTCTTCGTAGACGAGTCCCCTCAAGTGGGACTGAAATTACTGACTGACTACATGCTTGCTGCTTGTTGACAGACTTACTTCTGAAATTCACAGGAGAGGCTCCCCTGTGGGCCCTCACTTTGCGAAGACGATGCGGACAAAAAGTAGAACAGGTAATGAATAATGAGAAGATGGCATGCAGTGGACAGCAATGGCTGTCTGTCTCTGTTGAAACCAATTGCTGTTTGTTTTTTGTGCTTTTTGTGAACAGCGCAATTTGCCATGTTTAGATTATACCAGTATTGCAGGTTTTTGGGGGTTTCTTTGGGGGTGTTCTAGATTTGCAGTGCTGGGTCGGGGGGTCTGGGACCACTGCTGGCACAGTCTAATTTTGATTGCATTTGTTTTTAAGGAAATCCATGGTGGGAAAGTGGAGTTATGGCCTAGCTGCACAGCGCGTTTGGACAGAATTGAAAGAAGGCCGAAAATATTCTAAGTATGAGATTTTCCATTTTTGCTTTTTGCCTGTTTGGGGGATCTGCTTTTTGCGGCTGGGTTGGCGGGTCTTGGGGCATTCAGTTTTCAGGCATTTCGCTCACTTTAGCGTTTTCGGGGGGCTGTTTGGGGGGTTCCTGGTGTTTGTGGGGGGGTTTTGGGGCCTTGGAGCAACGCTGAGTATGGATAGTTTTGATTGCAAGTGGTTTGGCGAAAATCCATGGTGGCAAAGGGGAGTTAGGGCCTAGCTGCAGAGCGCGCACGGAGTGATTTGGGATTGAGGGCTAAATAATTCTGTCACTGTTTGCGGTTTTGCTTTTTGGCTGTTTGGGGGGTTAAACTTGTTTCCGCCTGGGTTGACGGGTCTGGGGGCATTGTTGTGAAGGTCTAATAACGGATAAAAGTGGTTTGGAGAAAATCGGAGGTGAAAATGTTTTTGCGTTTTTGCTCACTTGCCTGTCTTTGGGGTGCTGTTTGGGGGGCGTCTAGGTTTTTGTGGGTGGGTTTTGGGGTCTGGGAGCACTGCTGCCACAGTCTAATGTTGATTGCATTTCTTTTTCAGGAAATCCATGGTGGAAAAGGGGAGTTAGGGCCTAGCTGCAGAGCGCATTTGGACTGAATTCCAGGTAGGCCCGAAATTAGCTGTCTCACTTTTTGCGGTTTTGCTTTTTGGCTGTTTGGGGGTGTTAAACTTGTTCCCGCCTGGGTTGACGGGTCTGGGGGCATTGCTGGGAAGGTCTAATACCGGATAAAAGTGGTTTGGAGAAAATCGGAGGTGAAAAAGTTTTTTCCATTTTCAGGCATTTTGCTCACTTAAGCGTTTTTGGCGGCTGTTTGGGTGGGTTCCTGGTGTTTGTGGGGGGGGTTGGGATCTTGGAGCAACGCTGGGAATGCATACTTTTGATTGCAAGTGGTTTGGAGAAAATCCATGGTGGCAAAGGGGAGTTAGGGCCTAGCTGCAGAGCGCGCACGGAGTGATTTGGGATTGAGGGCTAAATAATTCTGTGGCATTTTTTGCGGTTTTGCTTTTTCGCTGTTTGGGGGGGTTAAACTTGTTTACGCCTGGGTTGACTGGGTTGATGGGGGCATTGCTGTGAAGGTCTATTACCAGATAAAAGTGGTTTGGAGAAAATCGGAGGTGAAAAAGTTTTTCCATTTTCAGGCATTTCGCTCACTTTAGCTTTTTCAGGGGGCTGTTTGGGGGGGGTTCCTGGTGTTTGTGGGGGGGTTTTGGGGTCTTGGAGCAACGCTGGGTATGGATACTTTTGATTGCAAGTGGTTTGGAGAAAATCCATGGTGGCAAAGGGGAGTTAGGGCCTAGCTGCAGAGCGCGCACGGAGTGATTTGGGATTGAGGGATAAATAATTCTGTCTCACTTTTTGTGGTTTTGCTTTTTGGCTGTTTGGGGGAGTTAAACTTGTTTCCGCCTGGGTTGACAGGTCTGGGGGCATTGCTAGGAAGGTCTAATATCGGATAAAAGTGGCTTGGAGAAAATCGGAGGTGAGTTTTTGTGTTTTTGCTCACTTGCCTGTCTTTGGGGTGCTGTTTGGGGTGCTTCTATGTTTTTTGGAGGTGGGTTTTGGGGTCTGGGCGCACTGCTGGCACAGTCTAATGTTGATTGCATTTGTTTTTCAGGAAATCCATCGTGGAAAAGGGGAGTTAGGGCCTAGCTGCACAGGGCATTTGGACTGAATTCCAGGTAGGCCCGAAATTTGCTAAGTCTCACTTTTTAAGGTTTTGCTTTTTGGCTGTTTGGGGGTGTTAAACTTGTTTACGCCTGGGTTGACGGGTCTGGGGGCATTGCTGTGAAGGTCTAATACCGGATTAAAGTGGTTTGGAGAAAATCGGAGGTGAAAAAGTTTTTGCGTTTTTTGCTCACTTGCCTGTCTTTGGGGTGCTGTTTGGGGGGCTTCTAGATTTTTGTGGGTGGGTTTTGGGGTCTGGGAGCACTGCTGCCACAGTCTAATGTTGATTGCATTTGTTTTTCAGGAAATCCATGGTGGAAAAGGGGTGTTAGGGCCTAGCTGCAGAGCGCATTTGGACTGAATTCCAGGTAGGCCCGAAATTAGCTGTTTCACTTTTTGCGGTTTTGCTTTTTGGCTGTTTGGGGGGGTTAAACTTGTTTTCGCCCGGGTTAACGGGTCTGGGGGCATTGCTGGGAAGGTCTAATACCGGATAAAAGTGTTTTGGATAAAATCCATGGTGAAAAAGTTTTAACTTTTCAGAGTTTTCGCTCACTTTCGTGTTTTCAGGGGCCTGCTGGGGGGGGGGTTCCTGGTGTTTGGGGGGGTTGGGGAGTCTTGGAGCAACGCTGGGTATGGATACTTTTGATTGCAAGTGGTTTGAAGAAAATCCATGGTGGCAAAGGGGAGTTAGGGCCTAGCTGCAGAGCGCGCACAGAGTGATTTGGGATTGAGGGCTAAATAATTCTGTCTCACTTTTTGCGGTTTTGTTTTTTGGCTGTGTTGGGGTTTTAAACTTGTTTCCGCCTGGGTTGACGGGTCTGGGGGCATTGCTGGGAAGGTCTATTACCAGATAAAAGTGGTTTGGAGAAAATCGGAGGTGAAAAAGTTTTTCCATTTTCAGGCATTTCGCTCACTTTAGCTTTTTCAGGGGGCTGTTTGGGGGGGGTTCCTGGTGTTTGTGGGGGGGTTTTGGGGTCTTGGAGCAACGCTGGGTATGGATACTTTTGATTGCAAGTGGTTTGGAGAAAATCCATGGTGGCAAAGGGGAGTTAGGGCCTAGCTGCAGAGCGCGCACGGAGTGATTTGGGATTGAGGGATAAATAATTCTGTCTCACTTTTTGTGGTTTTGCTTTTTGGCTGTTTGGGGGAGTTAAACTTGTTTCCGCCTGGGTTGACAGGTCTGGGGGCATTGCTAGGAAGGTCTAATATCGGATAAAAGTGGCTTGGAGAAAATCGGAGGTGAGTTTTTGTGTTTTTGCTCACTTGCCTGTCTTTGGGGTGCTGTTTGGGGTGCTTCTATGTTTTTTGGAGGTGGGTTTTGGGGTCTGGGCGCACTGCTGGCACAGTCTAATGTTGATTGCATTTGTTTTTCAGGAAATCCATCGTGGAAAAGGGGAGTTTGGGCCTAGCTGCACAGGGCATTTGGACTGAATTCCAGGTAGGCCCGAAATTTGCTAAGTCTCACTTTTTAAGGTTTTGCTTTTTGGCTGTTTGGGGGTGTTAAACTTGTTTACGCCTGGGTTGACGGGTCTGGGGGCATTGCTGTGAAGGTCTAATACCGGATTAAAGTGGTTTGGAGAAAATCGGAGGTGAAAAAGTTTTTTACTTTTCAGAGTTTTTGCTCACTTCGTGTTTTTGGGGGCCTGCTTGGGGGAGTTCCTGGTATTTGGGGGGGGCTTGGGGGGTCGTGGAGCAACGCTGGGTATGGATACTTTTGATTGCAAGTGGTTTGGAGAAAATCCATGGTGGCAAAGGGGAGTTAGGGCCTAGTTAAAGAAAGCATTTGACACTATTTTTAACTTAGGGCTCGTTAGGGTTAGCAGTATTGCATGTGTTTGGGGATGTTCGAGATTTTGGCAACTGGGTTCTGGGGTCTACTCTTGGAGCACTTGTCGAGAAATGTCTAATTTTGGTTGCAAGTGGTTTAAAGAACATCCATGGTGAGAAAGGGGGGATTTGGGCCTACTTTACTTTCAAAGTACGTTTTGTCACCATTTTCCACTAGGCCTCAGACAGGTAGCAGTATCGCACGTTTTTGGGGTCTGATTGGGGGTATTCTACATTTTAGCGTCTGTGTTTAAGGGTCTGGAGCACTGCTGGGAAAGTCTAATTTTGTTCTAAAATCGTAGTTTACACTACACCTAGCTTGAGGGGAAAGATCCGCAAAATTGGCCCATACTTATTTATCCTTCAAAAGGAGACTCAGATTACGCCCTTTCGAAACTATTGTACTGTTGATTCTGAAACTGAAAGTGTGACTTTTTGCACTACACAGCGTACGTACCTTATTTTTTTTTCTCAGTGGTGTTTTAATATCACTTCCTGTTTTTCCATCAACATTTACAGGGCGGCTTTCACCATGTGCAATGGAAAAAAGGATGAAGTCAGGCTTCACATTAGCAACCCGCAATTCAGCATCCGCCAGGCAGGCAGTGGACAGGGGGGTCTTCTGGTCACCGACATTGATCGACGGAGCGTTAGATGGAACGGAGGAGTACCGCAAATAAGAGGAATGGCTTGATGCATGCAACTTCCCAAATTCAACAGGACAAGTACAACATACAGTAACAGTATCCATTCATTTCTACTTATCTTTTAAGTAATGTTATTGCTGTGAACTTCTATGAGTGTGACTCTGCATTTCTTTGCTCTCTGCTTCTAAATTCATCCCTCCAGCCATTGCATAGTTTTACTTTGCTATTTTTCAAACTAATTTAATGAACAAAGTGTTTCTCTGAGTGCAGAGATAGGCAAGTGAAAACGCATAATTACTGCAGCCCTGTACTGTCGCATTCTTTCATTCATTAGAAAGTACTACTTAGTTAAAGTAACCTAACCATCCATTTAGCAATTAACTTCATGCCTGCAGAAGTGCATGCACTTCCTTTATGTCCCTTAAAATATTTATGGATATCTTCGTATCCAAAGATTTGTTTATCTTCATTTGTTGTTTGTCCATGCTGTGCTTTTTTTTTCCTCCCTCAACAAAACTTTCCCAAAAAACCCCATTCCCATCCAATTTCCAAACCCTAACCCTCTTCCTCAGGCTGTGTGGTTTTCATTGATGTGTGAGTAAATGACAGCAATAATTCCACACACTTGCTGGGGAGGATAAGGTCATAGCAATTGAAAATGAATTACATTTCAAGGCTGGTGAAGGAATTGAAGGATATATTCTTACTCAGCTTGACACAGACATATGACTATTGGCAAATCAAAGCAGATTTTCATGGGCGCCATGAAATGGATTGATCATGAAGAACATCCTCCTCCTATACGAGGCAAATGATTACGTTGCTGTGTCCTTCACCTTCAGTACTATTTCTTGTAGTAGTAGCCAATGTCAAATTCCACGCAAGTAGTAGTTATACTTTCAATACTTTAGCATTTGTAAGGCTACATTTTGGCACTGTTCTAGTGTACTGTCACGTGCTATAGTATCTATCGTACCGTTCTAATGCTCCGCTCAGGCCAATCAAGGTTTCAATTATTTTTTTTTCATATGCTGCTACTGCCACTGTGTACCACCACCAGTACCACCGCAATGATGCCATTTCAACCGCCAAGGACTGCCAACCTTAATCGCCATTTGCAGCCAGCCCTGTGCCTAGCCCTAATTTCAAACACGAATTACAGGTAAGATAAGCGTTTGGGTGGAGGAAGAATAATGGAGTAGTATGAGAGACGAGGGACTGGCAGTAGTACTAGTAAAGTCCTAGGACAATTGAATTCACTAATTCTATGAGAGGCACTTACTTTTGTAAACATTTTGGCAATTACTTACACAATTTGAATCAAGAAGCCACTTAAGTTTCAGGAAAACAAACTTACAGTTAACCCCCCCCCTCCAGCCTCAACTGCAGTAAAAACACGTATGCTATGTTTAAGTTTAAAGTAATAGTTATTTATATCCCTAACAAAAATAAACTATCCCGCAAGACCCGACTCACCCCCCTATCTAACCCCAAAGAATGTCCGTGAAATACAAAGTCCCCAAAGTCCAAAAAACCCAAGTCCCAATTCCCACCTCCCAAAAGTCTTTAAAAAAGGGGCAAGGGACAGTCTCTCCTTCTCTAATGCCGCCAGCGGCGTACTTTTTGGGCCAGGTGGTCATGCTCCTTGCGGAGGTTCTTGAGCAGGATTCTCAGTTTCTTCTGCTTTTGCTCAAGGTGGGACACCCTGAGGGTTAGGCGGTGCACGCATGCCTTGCACCTGCTGTGGGGGGCAGCTGATTTTTTGGCTGCTTGGCGGTGGCGGGGGCTGCGGTACCACAGCTCCGTACCGCTGGAGGCTTGCGCTGACTGGCTGACCCAGGGAGCGTGGAGGAGGATGCAGCTGCCGCTGTGGATGTTGTGGATGTTGACTGCGTGTCCTCCTCCTCCTGGGTCACCAGCCGCCGATATTCGGCGACAGTCGCCTCCAGCTTCCGTTGCCGGGCCCGTCTAGCCAGCTCCTTCCGTGACAGTTTTGAAGGAGCATCTATTTGAAGAAAGAAAGACATAGTCTGTAACCAATGCTCTTTGTTATGTTATGTTATGTTATGTTATGTTAATTGGGTTCTTCTATAGCGCAACGGCTACTCGCAATGGAGTGTCCCGGCGCTTTGGCGAAGAGGACCTTTAATGGAAAGGAAACATAACTGAGGTTAAAAGACTTCACAATTCATAAGTAAAAAGCCAGGTTTTTAATGCCTTCCTGAAGGACATCAGGCTGGGGGCTTGTCTAAGGGCAAGAGGCAATCTATTCCACGCATGTGGGGCCAGGTAGTGAAAAGAGCGCCCCCCTTGTCTAGTTCGTTTGATGGAAGGAACGGACATTAGAAACAAGGAGGCAGAACGAAGAGCTCTGCTCGGTTTATACAAAGCAAGACGCTTTTTGATGTACCCAGGGCCTGAGTCATGAAGAGCCTTATAAGTTAACGTCAAGCTCTTAAACAACACCCTTTTGGCTATAGGGAGCCAGTGCAATTCCCTCAGCAAGTTAGAGGCACTAGCTCTTCTAGGGAGACCATAGATAGCCCGAGCGGCTGAGTTTTGCACAACCTGAAGTCTCCTTACTAGGTATTTGGGGAGACCCAGATAAAGGACGTTAACATAGTCCATACGTGACCCTACCAATGCTTGGACGATAACCCTGCGATGGTTCACGGAAATCAGAGGGAGGAATTTCCTGAGCATCCTCAGGATGCCAAAGCATTTCCCAGCAAGACAGGCTATTTGGGGTCCAAAAGTCAACTCGTTGTCGACAATGATGCCCAGATTTTTAGCCTTGGTGCTAGCGTTGGCAGGGGGAAACAGATCCTGAGGCCACCAACTCTTCCAGTTTGGTTCAGAGACACACCCGAAAAAAAGCAGCTCCGATTTGTCGGAGTTGCATTTCAGGCCGTGTCTCTTGAACCAATCAAAGACTGCTTCTAGGCAGCCTCTGATACGAGTCCCATCAAATATCTCGTTCCTGTTCTGAGTGAATAATTCAGCAGAAGGTTGTGTCACAGTAGAACTAGCAACTTGCAAGCACAGTACATAACATTTGTGGCCTGTATCTATCTAACCTCCCACTTCTTCAGCCTTGTTCTAACATTAGTGGGATTTTCAGGAATCAATTCTATGAGCACTATGGACTCACTACATTAGAGTCGACTATGACAGTACCCAGTCTTATTCTTCTTCTTCTCTCTTGTTTAGCGAAATTGGTACGTAAACTTCTGGAAGCCGGCATAATGTCAGCACAGTCAACTTGCACCCGAGAAAAACAGACGCACGCCATGATGACACGGGCTTGCGTTACTGTACCAGTCCAGTACATGCAGGTGGTGAAGCTCTTACTTTTCTATTACGGGTGGCACTGAGAATACTCTGTTACAAGGGCTACTGCTTAATTAATTTAACTTTCACCCTACAGTGCCAATGACTACTAGAAAAGGAAAATGAAGAAGATAAATAATAGGATTATCTATCCCTTCACAGGATATGTATTTGATTACATATGGGATGACTTTAGGTGCTTTGTTTTTTATTGAGTGAACACTCTGCATTTCTTTGCTCTCTGCTTCTAAATTCTTCCCTCCAGCCATTGTATAGTTTTACTTTGATATTTTTCAAACTAATTTAATGAACAAAGTGTTTCTCTGAGTGCAGAGATAGGCAAGTGAAAACGCAGAATTACTGCAGCCCTGTACTGTCGCATTCTTTCATTCATTAGAAAGTACTACTTAGTTAAAGTAACCTAACCATCCATTTAGCAATTAACTTCATGCCTGCAGAAGTGCATGCACTTCCTTTATGTCCCTTAAAATATTTATGGATATCTTCGTATCCAAAGATTTGTTTATCTTCATTTGTTGTTTGTCCATGCTGTGCTTTTTTTTTCCTCCCTCAACAAAACTTTCCCAAAAAACCCCATTCCCATCCAATTTCCAAACCCTAACCCTCTTCCCCCGGGCTGTGTGGTTTTCATTGATGTGTGAGTAAATGACAGCACATGATTCACACATGAATGACAGAGTTGTTCTAAAATTATTAATAGAGGTAGTGAGTGGCCCCCGTAATCGCCGGATATATGCTGTGCTTGCAATACAAAGTACTGCTACTATTCATGGTAGTATTCGGAAAAATTACAACTTCTTTTCCTTGCCTTTCCTACACTGGAACGGACGTGCGGGTGCGGTGTTACATGCTCTTCAAAGTAACACTTAGTTCATCCAGTGACCGTCTACTCTCTCTACATACACATATGCTATCTATGAGTCAGATAGTAACATGATCCAGGCATCCATCCATTCAAAGTAAATGTCAATCATTCTTCTTAATGTCTCAAGTGGACAAACCTTACTTTTTCTCACGGGAAAACAACATTTTCATTTTATTTTGGAAACCGCAAGCCATGCATCCGTGCTTGACTTGCATTTGAATTTCAACCAAAGGATATATTCCGCACACATACAGATTCTGTTTCACCCACCCAGGAAGTCCTCTTTCCTTTCCCCTTCCACCCATCCTTGCTTCATCCTTCAACCGGCCATGCATCATATTCCCAGCCACCTCGGGCAGCATTGAAAAACACGTATCATTCTTTGCCAGTCATCATTACTTTTAACTCGCTCGTCCTTCCACACTTACTTACACCCTTCTTTCCCTTTTCGTTCATCCCATCCATTAAGTTCATCTCTGATCTGACTTGGATTCTCGGAAAAACTTTCACCGCTGAGTTGAAGTCAATTTAGAGGAGGCTACTACCTGGTTAATACAAACTTAGTTCTAAATGTGTAAGTCTTCTTAACAGTATAGTATACTTGTACTGTACAACATATACACCCGTGCAGAGAGCACACTCTGCAGTCTGCTATCTCAATAAATAAGGAATATAATAGCTTACCACTGTCCGCCACTACCGTGGCATCCCCCACAGCAGCTTCCGCTGGGTGTTGCACTGCCTCTGACCCAGGAGTGCCCAACTCCGTGCTGGCCCCGGCACCGGTGGATGGTTGTGCCGATGTTCCGCCTACAAAATACATTTCAGATTCTTAGATGCCATATACACCACTCCCTAGTATTTTGTCTAGGAATGAAAAATTTTTACTACGACTACACAAACAAATGTAATAATTTGTGGCTGTCTAGGCAAAACTAAAAATTGCACTTTTTTTCAGGGAAGGGTGTTGCTTGTCTTGCTACACTTTTTGGCACAACTGATGAATGCTTGCTTTTTAACATGCACTGTTTTTCTCATAACAGACAGAAGCTTCCCTTCTAAGAACAAGAGCAACATCAGATCATCATCACTAGGACGGAGTCAGCAACGATTCAGCACCACAAAGAAGATTTGAAGTTCCAACCAGGTGAGGGCCCACCCACAATTAATGTGTGAAATCACTAAGCACTTTTCCATTTTCAATCCACCGTTTATGTTGTATGATGAACTTGATTTTAATAAATGTTTTTACTTTTAATAAAGCTTTAAAACTTATATAGACTCTGTGGTTTTTAGTCATGAGTGAGTGAGCGAAAGGGTTTGCAATTTGCAAGCATGAGCCCGTGGCTCTGACCGTTCTGGACTCTGACTCCGTAGTCTTATGTCCTGGGTTGGATAATCATCATTGGGGATCAATCATCGATGAATTAGGGAGCTAAATGACTCTGTCACACTAGCTAGTCAGTAAGGAGATTGGGGGTTCAAATTCTGTTATGACTGAGGTATGTGGAAAGTCTAACTGCGCCTATTATAATTGATAAACAATGCACTATTTAGTGTCTATAGTTAAGTTTGTGCAGAATTGTCCCTGCAACAATAGTAGTATGGATTGTCCTCCTATCCAATCAAAAAGTAAACTAGTATCTTATTCTTTCTTGGTGGTCATTGACAGTTTATTGTTGGGAATTGTCAAAGCATAAACATTTAGAAGACTTCAAAAGACATTATGGACAACCCAGAGGACTGCACTCAGTGCATAGAGCTATTGCTGAATAGAATGGGCGTTTCGTTTAACACCTTTTGCCAACTGTGCAAGCTTAGTTAGCTACACAGACAGACTAATAATAATAATCTAGTAGTACCACAGGGAGTCATAGTAGAGGCAGGATAAGAATTTAGAAACAGTCTACAAGATCAAAGACGATGTAGGAAAAATCGAATGAGGGACGTTAGTAAAAAATAGGTACTCTAAAAGGTAGGGAAGTATAATTATTAATATTAACATGAAAACTTACTGGGGCCTCGCCGGACCGATCCTGGCCTTCCTGGTCCTCATCCGCCGGCGCCGCTACCTCCTCCTCTGTCCTCTTGCCCCTGGGGGGATCTGATGTACAACATGAAAGAAAGACCCAAACATGGATGATTGTTGTCAACCAAATCAAACATTTCAAAAGAACAATAACAAATTATTTCGGGGAAATAGCAAATAGACAACAATTGCACTACATTTATTGACCTATCTGGTGTGGTCTGCTAGGATATTAGTATTGCTGGATTCGCGGACCGTCGACTTGGAAAGTTATGTAACTCACTAAACCAACTACAAAAAGGTTCGACTAGGACTGGCAGGCAGCACTCTGCAGCACGCGATGTGACAGACAAAGTCCATTGTGATTGCAGACCAGTGAGAACACTAAAAAGTAAGTTTCCTACTACATAACCAGTCATTAAAATACTCAAGCTATCAATCCACCACCACTATCTCTTATTAGTGGCAGGTGTACAAAGGAAGGACTGAACTTGAGTCTCTAGGGGCAGATTTACAAGTCCCTTGCGGCTCTTTTGCTCCGTTGTTGCGTGACTTTTGTGACGCAGCGGCAGCGCAACAGAGGCGCCATGGTGCGGGGTATGTTAACCATGTGACGCATCTGGGAGATGCATCACGTTGTAAAGCCCTGCGCCATCAGGGGGCTTTCCGGCACAAGGGAGGGCGTTTCTGCGCAGGAACGCATCCTAAAAGTGGCTGAGTGAAATCTACAAGATTTCACTCAGTCACTTTTAGGCCAATGCTGCGTCACTCTAAACCCTGCGGCTGCTTGAAGCAGACGTACAGCTTGACGCAGCATTGGGGAGATAGTGCACCCCAGAGCATTGCTGGAGCTGTGTCGTGCTTGCGACGCAACTCCAGCAATGCGCTGAATTTAGGGCACAGATGCGTGACGCTTCTGTGTTGTTTTTGCCCCATGGTGCGCCGCATTGTAAATGCGGCGCACCATGGGTGGTGGAGGCATGGCGCATAATTACTGGCGCATCCCTGCTAATTTGCAGGGATGCACCAGTAATTGTAAATCTGCCCCTTGGTGTCTAGCATTACGCAGTTCTGTAAAGTACACTCATACATGATTACTCAATGAAATGAGCACAAAAAATCGAAAATAAATAAGCATAGCAGCACCGTCACTGAGCAGGAGAGCAGTGCACCTGAAATGCAATCACAGAACATTTTGAAACATAATTTACCTACAATGTAATCGGCAGCATTATTGCTCTTCGGAAAAAAAAAAATTTGCAATATGATAACACATAGAGCAGGAGAAAACAGAGTAGTGATTAAATAGCTACTACTACTCACCAAGCCTGGGGATCTCGACGCCTAGCAGGTCGAGCAGGTCGTGTTCACGGTCCAGGAGGTCGGACCACCGGTGCGTGGCCTGGTTGTAGGTGCGCCGGACCCGAGAGTTTTTGTACATGGCCCGGCACACCTTCTCCCACAGCTTCCGACGCTCCGGAGCCCGTACCTGCTAGTCATCCTGCCGCCTGCCTTGATTGGTCTTGGGGAGGCGGCGCTGCACATAGTAAACCAGTGCGGCCACCTCCTCCGCACTGAAAATCTCCCGGGCTATGACTTTCTCCCCCCACAATCGCCCGCATGGGAGCCGGGTACGGGGTGCGGGACCCTTCCCCTTCTCCTTCCCGGCTCCCTTTGCCATGGTCCTGTACAGCAGAAAGAAAAAAAAAGGAAAGAATAGGGAAAAAGTAAAGTAACATTTTTTTTTAAAGTAGCTTTAAAAGTAACGAAAAGTTGAAAAAAACACAAAATATAGATCTAGAAAAAAAGAGGGATAGATATAGAGTAGAAAAGATCAAAAAAAGTCCAAAGAAACAAAGGATTGCACAGATGAAAGGAGGATTAGAAAGCATGCACAGAACCATAGCAATGAATGAAAAACAAGATGGCCGCGCCCATTGAGGACCGCGTGGGTAAGTTTGCGTGATTTTTCCCCCACGAGTACTCAAAAACACGCGCGAACTCGTAATAGCGCGCCGTACACAACGCGACATTGCCAATAGCGCCCGGAAACAGAAATACGCAACGCGTACAAGATGGCCGCGCCCATGTACGACCGCATGGGTAACCTCGCGGTCGGTGCACTGCAAGCGGTCCGCGAATAAGCAAAAAAACGCGTAAACACGCAAAAAAAATGAAATCCGCAAATTCGCACGAATTTGCGGATTGCAAGTTCGATTTCGAGCGAATTCACGCCCCGCGAATCTCGCGAAATTGCAGAAAAATGAATTTTGCAAAACTGAAAGCACTTAGCAGGTGCAAAAGTTCAAGCTAATTTGTAACCATTCCCTGTAGTGCTTCCTGAGGGGCCCCTCCAGAGTTCAGTTGCCTACTTGCAACTATTCTCTGACCCTGCTCTGACCCTCAAAGCATGGTCAGAGAATAGTTATGGCACAATGCTCCTGTAAAAAAAATTAAACTGCAACAGGAAGCACTTACAGCTAAGGAAGCAGGTGCCAGACTTGAAGCTCAAATTCAGTGACACGTTAACCAGCCCCAAATTAATTCATCTCAGTTGAGGCTGAGAAGGTGTGCTTTCCCCCCATAATCTACAGTGGTGAACAAGAGGGTGGTAGTGGTGAACCAGAGGGTGACAGTAGTGAACCAGAAGGTGCTGTGATGAACCAGAGGGTGGCAGTGGTGAGTGCTGAACCAGAGGGTGGCAGCAGGGGTGAACCAGAGGGTGCTGTGATGAACCAGAGCGTGGCAGTGGTGAGTGCTGAACCTGAGGGTGGCAGGGGTGAACCAGAGGGTGTCAGTGGTGAACCAGAGGGTGCTGTGATGAACCAGAGGGTGACAGGGGCTAACCAGAGGGTGACAGTGGTGAACCAGAGAGTGCTGTGATGAACCAGAGGGTGACTGGGGTGAACCAGAGGGTGACAGTGGTGAACCACAGGGTGGCAGTGTTGAACCAGAGGGTGGCACTGGTGAACCAGAGGGTGCTGTGATGAACCAGAGGGTGGCAGTGATGAACCAGAGGGGGGCAGTGATGATCCAGAGGGTGGCAGTGGCAAACCAGAGGGTGGCAGTGATAAACTAGAGGGTGGCAGTGATGATCCTGAGGGTGGCGAACCAGAGGGTGGCAGTAATGAACCAGAGGGTGGCAGTGATGAACCAAAGGGTGTCAGTGGCGAACCAGAGGGTGGCAGTAATGAACCAGAGGGTGGCAGTAATGAACCAGAGGGTGGCAGTGGAAAACCAGAGGGTGTTGAACCAGAGGATATCAGTGATGAACCAGAGGGTGGCAGTCTTGAACCAGAGGGTGGCAGTGGTGAACCAGAGGGTGCTGTGATGAACCAGAGGGTGGCAGGGATGAACCAGAGGGTGGCACTGGTGAACTAGAGGGTGCTGTGATGAACCAGAGGGTGGCAGTGATGAACCAAAGAGGGGCAGTGATGAACCAGAGGGTGGCAGTGGTGAACCAGATGGTGGCAGTGATGAACCAGAGGGTGGCACTGGTGAGCCAGAGGGTGCTGTGATGAACCAGAGGGGGACAGTGATGATCTAGAGGGTGGCAGTGATGAACCAGAGGGTGGCAGTGATGATCCAGAGGGTGGCAGTGGCGAACCAGAGCATGGCAGTAATGAACCAGAGGGTGGCAGTGATGAACCAGAGGGTGGCACTGGTGAACCAGAGGGTGCTGTGATGAACCAGAGGGTGGCCGTGATGAACCAGAGGGTGGCAGTGGTGAACCAGAGGGTGGCAGTGATGAACCAGAGGGTGGCACTGGTGAACCAGAGGGTGCTGTGATGAACCAGAGGGGGACAGTGATGATCCAGAGGGGGGTAGTGGCAAACCAGAGGGTGGCAGTGATGAACCAGAGGGTGGCAGTGATGATCCAGAGGGTGCCAGCGGCGAACCAGAGGGTGGCAGTAATGAACCAGAGGGTGGCAGTGATGAACCAGAGGGTGGCCGTGGTGAACCAGAGGGTGGTGAACCAGAGGATAGCAGTGATTAAACAGAGGGTGGCAATCTTGAACCAGAGGGTGGCAGTGGTGAACCAGAGGGTGCTGTGATGAACCAGAGGGTGGCAGTGGTGAACCAGAGGGTGGCAGTGATGAACCAGAGGGTGGCAGTGATGAACCAGAGGGTGCTGTGATGAACCAGAGGGTGGCAGTGGTGAACCAGAGGGTGATGACCCAGAGGATAGCAGTGATGAACCAGAGGGTGGCAGTTTTGAACCAGAGGGTGGTAGTGGTGAACCAGAGGGTGCTGTGATGAACCAGAGGGTGGCAGTGGTGAACCAGAGGGTGGTAGTGGTGAACCAGAGGGTGGCAGTGATGAACCAGAGGGTGGCACTGGTGAACCAGAGGGTGCTGTGATGAACCAGAGGGTGGCAGTGGTGAACCAGAGGGTGATGACCCAGAGGATAGCAGTGATGAACCAGAGGGTGGCAGTTTTGAACCAGAGGGTGGCAGTGGTGACCCAGAGGGTGCTTTGATGAACCAGAGGGTGGCAGTGGTGAACCAGAGGGTGATGAACCAGAGGATAGCAGTGATGAACCAGAGGGTGGCACTGGTAAACTAGAGGGTGCTGTGATGAACCAGAGGGTGGCAGTGATGAACCAAAGAGTGGCAGTGATGAACCAGAGGGTGGCAGTGGTGAACCAGATGGTGGCAGTGATGAACCAGAGGGTGCTGTGATGAACCAGAGGGTGGCCGTGATGAACCAGAGGGTGGCAGTGGTGAACCAGAGGGTGGCAGTGATGAACCAGAGGGTGGCACTGGTGAACCAGAGGGTGCTGTGATGAACCAGAGGGGGACAGTGATGATCCAGAGGGGGGTAGTGGCAAACCAGAGGGTGGCAGTGATGAACCAGAGGGTGGCAGTGATGATCCAGAGGGTGGCAGCGGCGAACCAGAGGGTGGCAGTAATGAACCAGAGGGTGGCAGTGATGAACCAGAGGGTGGCACTGGTGAACCAGAGGGTGGTGAACCAGAGGATAGCAGTGATTAACCAGAGGGTGGCAATCTTGAACCAGAGGGTGGCAGTGGTGAACCAGAGGGTGCTGTGATGAACCAGAGGGTGGCAGTGGTGAACCAGAGGGTGGCAGTGATGAACCAGAGGGTGGCATTGATGAACCAGAGGGTGCTGTGATGAACCAGAGGGTGGCAGTGGTGAACCAGAGGGTGATGACCCAGAGGATAGCAGTGATGAACCAGAGGGTGGCAGTTTTGAACCAGAGGGTGGTAGTGGTGAACCAGAGGGTGCTGTGATGAACCAGAGGGTGGCAGTGGTGAACCAGAGGGTGGTAGTGGTGAACCAGGGGGTGGCAGTGGTGAACCAGAGAGTGACAGTGGTGAACCAGAGAGTGGCAGTGGTGAACCAGAGGGTGCTGTGATGAACCAGAGGGTGGCAGTGGTGAACCAGAGGGTGGCAGTGATGAACCAGAGGATGGCAGGGATTAACCAGAGGGTGGCAGTGGTGAACCAGAGGGTGGCAGTGATGAACCAGAGGGTGATGAACCAGAGGATAGCAGTGATGAACTAGAGGGTGGCAGTGGTGAACCAGAGGGTGGCACTGGTGAACCAGAGGGTGCTGTGATGAACCAGAGGGTGGCAGTGGTGAACTAGAGGGTGATGAACCAGAGGATAGCAGTGATGAACCAGAGGGTGGCAGTTTTGAACCAGAGGGTGGCAGTGGTGAACCAGAGGGTGGCACTGGTGAACCAGAGGGTGCTGTGATGAACCAGAGGGTGGCAGTGGTGAACCAGAGGGTGATGACCCAGAGGATAGCAGTGATGAACCAGAGGGTGGCAGTTTTGAACCAGAGGGTGGTAGTGGTGAACCAGAGGGTGCTGTGATGAACCAGAGGGTGGCAGTAGTGAACCAGAGGGTGGTAGTGGTGAACCAGAGGGTGGCAGTGGTGAACCAGAGAGTGACAGTGGTGAACCAGAGAGTGGCAGTGGTGAACCAGATTGTGCTGTGATGAACCAGAGGGTGGCAGTGGTGAACCAGAGGGTGGCAGTGATGAACCAGAGGATGGCAGGGATGAACCAGAGGGTGGCAGTGGTGAAGAGTGTACTGTAAGGTGTTGACACGAGTCCTTGCTTCCTTCCTGATGGCTCTGCACACAAGGCGTCTCTTCTTCTGTGTACATCTAGCTCTTGTAGCGCCTCGCTCTGCACACAGCTGCTTTCTCCTAGCGCTGCAGGCTTCTAGCTCACTAAAGCCTCACTAAAGCTTGACGATGAGTTCAAGCGCAGTGGAAGACCTTTTACAATAGTTGACTAGTTATCTTTCATTTATTTATTGGTGCATTTGGATGTTAAACTGCTAATAAGGTGAAATCTTGGCCCAGATGGTGTTACCGTGTGTAAAAAAGACAAAATAGTTAAGTAATATAACAAAATGTATTGCATTATGCCGCATAATTTGCCTTTTCTTGCTATATAATTTAGCGGCATACTTTGGTCCATCACTGCCACATGATCCCAGTGGTCCTAGATATAATGTTCTAGTTAGACCACCATTTCTATGTCAAGAGAGTTTAAAAGCTCAGAAATAGACATGTGCATACTTTTGTAATCGTCTAGCGAAGGGGCGGCATGTCGGGGCCTCGCACATGACCTATTTTGCATCTATTTTCTCACATTTCTGTAGTTTTTGTAAATACAATTGGGTAATTTAGGTGGCTCCTGGACATGTCACAGCAGCTTCTTTTGGCGTCTCAGGTATAATCACCCTTGGATCTCAGGAAGCTAACTCTCGGGTCTCACCGGAGGGTCACTTTATTATCTCACGTGGAGCTCATTTGAGGATAGAATGTGAGGGTCACTTTAAGAGCTAACATGAGGGTTATTTTCAAATGCTTTAGATTTCACAGGAGGGTCTCCATCAGCCGGCCAGTGGCGATAGATGCAAAGCGGAAGTGTGCCTGGGATTTATTGAGGCTTAACAGCAGTGCAAGGTATAACTCGGACAGACCGTCAAGGAGGAGCAGGGAGTCTGAAAGCACATGCTTCAGAATATGAGCATAAACTGTGTGCTCCTCAGAGCTGAAAACATTACGCTTATCTGCCCCCTCACCCGCCCCACAGCCACACACACACACAACCACACACACACACACAACCACACACACACACACACAACCACACACACACAACCACACACACACACACACACAGCCACAACCACACACAACCACACACACACACACACACACAACCACAGGCACACACACAACCACACACACCCCCTCAAACACAACACACACAATCACAAACACAACACACACAACCACACACAAACACAACACACACAACACACACACAACCACACACACAACAACAACCACACACATAACCACACGCACAACCACACATACAACCACACACAACCACACACACACAACCACACACAGAACCAACCATCAGTGCATGCTTTCACTGGACACAAATACCACCAGCCGTTAGTGCACGCTCCCACCAGGCCCACACCACCAGACGTCAGTGCGTGTTTTCATCAGGCACACACACACCACCAGCCGTCAGTGCACACTTTCACCAGGCACACACACACCACCAGCCATCAGTGCATGCTTTCACCAGGCACACACACACCACCAGCCGTCAGTGCACACATTCATCAAACACACACCACCAGCCGTCAGTGCACACTTTCACCAGGCACACACACACCGTTAGCCGTCAGTGCATGCTTTCACCAGGCACACACACCACCAGCCCCCAGTGCACGCTTTCACCAAGCATACACACACCACCAGCCATCAGTGCACGCATTCATCAAACACACACCATCAGCCGTCAGTGCACACTTTTACCAGGCACACACACACCACCAGCCGTCAGTGCACGCTTTCACCAGGCACACACACACCACCAGCCGTCAGTGCACGCTTTCACCAAGCACACACACACACACCACCAGCCGTCAGTGCACGCATTCATCAGACACACATCACCAGCCGTCAGTGCACGCTTTCACCAGGCACACACACCATCAGCCGTCAGTGCACACTTCCACCAGGCACACACACCACCAGCCGGCAGTGCACACTTCCACCAGGCACACACACTACCAGCGATCATTGCACAATTTCTACAGACACACACACCTTCGGGAATCAGTGCACACATCAATTGTTAAGGCATCCACAATTAACTATTGTAACATTATGGATTCAACTATTGTGGATTCGAGATTTGCCTTTGAAAAGCTGCAAAACACTTGTGCTTTATGCTGGAAATTATATACTGTTAGTTTTTAGAATTATTATTTTGTTTGTCTTTTTTAAAGCTCATCGCCGTAAAATTGCCAAATGTACTTTTAAAATCGTTCCTGAACAATTATTAGTATAGACTCTTACCTGCACTATGAAAAAAACAACTGAATCCACTCATCTCGCTGTTTGGTGAGAGTAGCTAGCAAGTAGATCTTTCTGACGCCATTTTGGGTGTAGGGACAGGGGCTCAGCCGCACTTCCGGGGCTGCGCTCTAGTGGTTGGACACGCCTCTTGCTATTTAGAGCAGGAAATGCAAGCGCGCGATCATTAGGATTCGAGATTTGCCTTTGAAAAGCTGCAAAACACTTGTGCTTTATGCTGGAAATTATATGCTGTTAGTTTTTAGAATTATTATTTCGTTTGTCTTTTTTAAAGCTCATCGCCGTAAAATTGCCAAATGTACTTTTAAAATAATTCCTGAACAATTATTAGTATAGACTCTTACCTGCACTATAAAAAAACAACTGAATCCACTCATCTCGCTGTTTGGTGAGAGTAGCTAGCAAGTAGATCTTTCTGACGCCATTTTAGGTGTGGGGACAGGGGCTCAGCCGCACTTCCGGGGCTGCGCTCTAGTGGTTGGACACTCCTCTTCCTATTTAGAGCAGGAAATGCAAGCGCGCAGCGTGCACGCCGGAGGCGCGCCAGAGGCAAGCCCGTCTGCGCCCGTCCGCGCCCGTCCGCGCATCGACCGCGCATAGCGCCAGCCACGCTGCCAATTGCACTGCCCATCAGGACAGAATTAAATACTCCAGAGAACAGCTACTCGCCCTGGGTAAGAGGGATGAAGGGGAAATGTGTCTAGGTTCTAGTCTCGAGGTTCAAGGTAGAAACACCTTACAATGTGGGATGATTAATTGTAGATCGCTGATGAAACACCATCATGAGGTGCACACCATGCTGGAAAATATGGAACTGGATGCCCTTTTTTTTAACTGAAACCTGGACTACAGCTGAGCTACTGGAGCAGCTGGGCTTTGCATGCCCAGTTGGCTATAAAATAATCCATAAACCTAGGACAACTGGGAGAGGAGGGGGGGTTGGGGTTATCTTCAAGGAAAAATGTAATTTTGTACCCCTACAAATAGATGAGATCCATGGGATTGAACGATTGGGCTTCTCACTTCAGGAGGCTATGGGTACATTACTCACGGGGGTGCTCTGTTATAGACCCCCGAGTGCGGACACCCAATTTCAAGATCTCTTTAACTCCATTATTGATCTGAGTATCACTCACGCACACTTGATGGTATTGGGAGATTTTAATCTTTGGGATAATGGCAGTCTGGATAACCACTTGAGGGACCTAAGACAAACGTGTGAGAACATTGGTCTCTGTCAAATGGTAACTCAATCAACGCATCTAGGGGGCCATATTTTAGACCTCCTGTTTGCAAAGCAAGCCGAGACAGAGGTGGTGGATATTCTGCCCCAAAATTGGACGGACCACTCATTAATCCACTTTGTTATTAAGCTTTCTAGCTCAGAGGGCATTAGTAACCAGTCAATGAAAAGAAAATGGGCCAAATTGATGAAAGATAAGATCCTATTATCTTTTCAGGGCCGGATGTCCTTTACCCCTTCTTCTTCCGTAGGGGAAAACTATCAGACTTACTGCAGGATTATGAGGGACTCTCTTGATACAGTAGTGCCATTAATGCGCCTAAAAAACAGGAGCAAAATCTCTGCCCCCTGGTATAATGATGAATTAAAACAGATACGAGCAACCGGTAAAAAGGCAGAGAGGAAATGGAGGAGGGCCTATCTGGACTCAGACTGGAAAGCTCAGAAATTGGCACAGACCCATTATAAGGAACCTATTGCCAGGGCCAAGGGCTGATTTTTATGCCAAATCTATTCTGCAAGCTCCTAACAGCACTAAAGCACTTTTTGGTATTGTTAGGAACCTATCTAGCCCAGTTTGTGCCAGTAATAAGGTAATAGCTTCACAGAAATTATGCAATGAGATCGCTGACTTCTTTGAGGACAAAATATCTAAAATTATCGGGAATTTTCAGTCCGACATGCCGGTTGGTCTAGTCGAGAAGCCTGCTTTTGAAGTCCAGTTAGCTACCTCGTTGGATACCTTCCATTCTCATACAGAGGACTCTTTTAACCAGCTGGCTCTAAGTGTGTACTCTGGCTCACCGCTGGATCCTTTTCCTCATAAAATCTGCAAAACTCTGGGGGAAGAAACTTTACCATGGCTATGGAAGAACTGTTGCCAGTCGCTGGTAGAAGGTGTGGTACCAAAGGCTTGGAAGCAAGCTATTGTAACTCCATTACTTAAAAAATCATCCCTGGACCCTTCCGATCCAGCGAGTTGCAGACCAATCTCCTTACTGCCCTACCCGGTCAAAATCCTTGAAAAGGTAGTTAGTAAAAGTCTATCCTGTTATCTAGAGGATAATTCACTGCTAGATAGGGATCAATTTGGTTTCCGCCCGGGACATGGGACTGAGACCGCACTGGTATCAGTAATGGATAACCTGCGAATGCGTGCTGACAATGGGGTTTCATCTGTCCTAGTATTATTGGATATTTCAGCCGCATTTGACACGGTTAACCGTGCTGTGCTGGTTGAGAGACTGGAAGACATAGGGGTAAAAGGACAGGCTCTAAAATGGTTACGATCTTACCTGTCAGGAAGACAACAGGCGGTATCCTTATCGCAATTTACCTCTGACATGTCCCCAGTACTCCACGGGGTACCACAGGGTTCGGCAATAAGCCCGATCCTCTTTAACATCTATCTACGTCCTCTATTCCCCATTATTACATCTTTTGGGGTAGATCTAATCAACCATGCAGATGACACTCAACTGGTGTTCTCATTGGAGGGGAAAAGAGCGGTATCCATTGACACCTTCCAGGAGTGCATGTGTCAAACTGCAGGTTGGCTTAAGAGAAACGCCCTACAATTTAATGAGGGAAAAACTGAGGTAATATACTGTCCTGCTATGAGAATGTCACGTCATCTACCTACTGAGTTCAAGCTCACTCCTGAGGGTGACTCTTTGGCCTCGGCTAAAGTGATGCGCAATTTGGGAGTTATGGTAGATGAAAACCTTCAAATGGACGCGCAGGCCAATAAGACTGCCATTATCTGCCTGTCCTTGCTCCGAATTCTACGGAAAATCCTTCCCCTACTCCCGGAGGACACCCGTCCTCTTGTAGTGAGGAGCATAATACTGAGTAGACTGGACTATTGCAACTCCCTGTACTTGGGTGCACCACAATATATTGTACAGGGGTTGCAGAGAGTTCAATCGATGGCAGCAAAGTTGGCCTTAAATAGACAACGTAGATCGTCTACGTCACTGGCCTTAAGAGACCTCCATTGGCTGCCCATCAGGGAGAGAATTCGTTTTAAATCCCTCTGTATTGTATATAAGGCAGTACATGGCCAGGGTCTTGTTCCTTTACAAGAAATATTTATCTGGTACAATCCAAGTAGGCAGCTCCGTTCTTCAAACTCTAATCTGCTTTCTACCACCAGATTTAAGAGGTCTCGGAAAGGTGGTAGAGCTTTTGGAGTGATGGCCTCCCGTACCTGGAACGAACTGCCCCTAATTCTCAGACAGGCTAGTTCGCTGATTGGCTTCAGGAAGAGCCTGAAAACTTGGCTCTTCCCTAGTAATGGGTCCTAAGTCTGTCTTTTTAGATAACTGACTCTGGTTTTCTTTTTTTTCAGGGCTTCTCTTTGATCCAAGCGCCAGGATACCCATAGGGTGGCAGTTTTGCGCCTTATAAGTTCCCAATACAATACAATACAGTATGGCACACTTTACTTTTAAACATATTCATTTAAAGCGCAGCATGCCACCATTGCTACAAAAATAAATAAAAAAAAATTTGGCCTACAATTTATAGACTTTTGTTGCAATTGGTGTTGCAATATTTAGCAATGCCAATAGCTCAAACTTAATTAATGCGAGACCTATTGCATTGTAAATGCTTGTTTAAGAAGGCCTCGAAACGAGCTGGCACAGGTGCCCTGTTTTTTTCGAGCGTTATAGGGGAAGGGAAATCCTTTAAAGAGGGTAATTTTCTCTCTGGAATTCCCTTCGCTTTTCGGAACTCAGGAGCAGCAACATCGTAGTAGTGTCACCAGGGCTTTAAGTGGAAGCTTTTTCAATATTATATGTAACACGCCACAGTAGCTGCTTATTTATCTTATGCAACTAACAACAATTGACAAAGCCAATAGACTTGTTGCAGGTATGATGTTACTTGTTGTATCATATATCTGCATGCAATAACAGAAACAGAAAAATACCAGTCGGGTAGCACGCTATGCTAAGCACAGATTTTTAGTTTGTGTGTTTTTAAGCCACGCCCTTAATTACATTGGCCACGCCTCCTTGAGAGACCCCCCACCCCCTCCCAGTTTTTTCATCCCACTTAAAACCCTGTCTATAACATATCATAACATAACATAATATACACAGTCCATAACATAAGAAGTGGATAGTATACACATTCCATACCATAACGGTCACGTGACGTCATGTGTGAATTAGAGGGGTCTCACTTTTTGCTCTCCCTGCCTGGGCCTGAGCTCGTCCCCCAGTGCCTAGCGCTGCACGTTAGGGTTCTGGGCGCTAGAATGTGCCAGACGGGTCTGCCTTCCACGGAATATGTGACTGTGCGGCGCGCGTGAAGAGTGAGCCCTTCCAAGGTGTAGTGGGGCGAGGTCAGGGCCTCGCGCACAGCGCTAACTAAAGAGAGGACACACACACGGCACTAGTGGGGTATGCCGGAAAAGACCCCGAGCGGTCTTCCGCCTCTTTAATATATACCTCGGGGCGTGCCCGTCCCGAGGGTGAATGCGTGCGTGTATGTGTGTTGTAACATTGTAGGTGAGAGGCCGGGTGGCTCTCTACATCCCTCCTTCAATTTAGTTCACATATAAACCATCCCCACATAATCGCTATGGGGAAGTGCATATAAAGTCTCGAAGTCTTTGGCTTGGCCCTGGATGGGGCCGCAGGTGGTATCTGTGGTTGGTCCGGGCAGGAGACTCAACAGCCCCGGCCGGGGTTGTCGTTTCATCTCGGGAAGAAAAGGTGCCCCCAGTTATTTCACTTCGGGGCACACCAAGGTGACGCCTGTCTTCTCCTGGCTGGTCACAGTTCGGGAGGGGCACGGAGTTGTGGGCCCCTGTTCTTCCATCACCCGGGCCATCTGCGCCGATATCGATGGTTTCATCAGCTTCCTGGGGAGTGTCATCCGGCACTCCAACTCGTTTGAAACAAGATACATTCCGTGTGACGGTCTGTTGGCCGAGACGGGCCGTCACCATTGTTCCTTGAACCCTCTCCACGACCCACCATTCTGGTTCGAACGGGGTTCTAAATTTCCACCCAGGGTGCCGATCTTGCACCACAACAACGTCTCCCTCTTGCAGGCCTGGGTGTCGAGCATGTCGTTTCTCGCTTGCCTTCTGGTTAGTGACAATTCTCCGTGCTTGGATGGCACCTCCATCTCTCTCTTCCGGGGTCCATGTGGAGGATGCTGGGATGTTGCCTCGCGGTGCACTTTTGAACATGACATGCGCCGGAGCGCAGTGGGTGGTGCTGTGCGGGGTCTGCCGGTAGGCACTCAGGAATTGGTCCAGTGCAGCTTCAGGGTCTTTGCCGTCGTTGACGGCGATGCGGAGTGCCCTGTTGAGAGTCCGCATGAGCCTCTCCACTTCACCGTTGGCTTGCGGCCACAACGGTGTGATCTTGCGGTGCTTTATCCCTAGGCCCTCCAGGTATGTCTGGAACTCTCGCCCTTGAAAAGGGGGTCCATTGTCCGACTTCACCTCCTCCGGGAGCCCCATAGTGGCAAATATGTGGTCTAGCGCTTTCTTGACCGGTCCAAAGGCTGTGGAGGAGAGTAGTTCTACGACAGGGAACTTTGAAAAGGAGTCTACGACGACCAGCGTGTGACGACCATCTGGGAAGCTCCCGAAGTCGATGCTTAGCTTGGTCCAGGGTGTTGTCGCTGCTTCTTCAGTGATGACTGGGGCTGGGGCCGGATCTGACCCCGTGATGGTGCAGGCATGGCAGGAGCGCACCATCTCATCGACCATGCGATCCATGGCCGGGAACCATACTTTGTTGCGAAGCCTGGCCTTCGTCTTGGCTGTCCCCTGGTGACCCGTGTGAGCGATCACGAGGGTCTGTTGTTGGAGGCTTGCAGGCACTACGATGAGATGCCCTCTCAGTATGACGCCTTCATCGCCGACGCTCAATTCATGTCGGATCTGCCACAGTTGTTGTCTGGCGTGGCTAACCTCCGGACGGAGTCCCTGAGCCCCCTCCAGAAATCGGGTCCAACTTCCGGTGTCCAGGGCATTCTTGACACGGATCAGAGTCTCATCTTCAGCGGTGGCTCTTCCAATTTCTGGCAAGGTGAGGGTTTCCGGGCATGCAGCCACCGACACCATGTGTACAAATTCCTCCACTAGTGGACTATCAGCCAGGGAGACTGCTTTCCTGGTGACGTCCGGATGTCTGGACAGATAGTCCGCGGGATTATTGGCGCCGGGCCGGAAGATTAGGGTGAAATTGTAGCCTTGCAGCTGGACGGCCCATCGTTCAATCCGCGGTGGTGCAAGCCTGGAGGACCCGGTGAATAGGGGCAGGAGTGGCTTGTGGTCGGTCACGATGGTGAAAGGTTGACCGCAGAGGTACAAGTGAAAATGTTGGCAGGCCCACTTGATGGCTAGCGCCTCTCGCTCGATTTGAGCATATCTCGTTTCAGTGTCCGTGAGAGCCTTGCTCGCATATGCGACAGGTTTCCAGTCGTTCTGGCCATATTCCTGCAGTAGAACCGCGCCGAGGCCTACGGGGCTGGCATCCACTACCAATTCGGTCTTCCTGCGTGGCTGGAAGTAGGCCATCGTGGCTTTATCCAGAAGGCTCGCCTTGATTTCCTGAAAGGCCTGGTTTGCTGCGCCTGTCCATTCCCATTCATGGTCCTGTCTAGTGAGAGCGCGGAGTGGCTCGGCCAGGTCAGCTAAGTTGGGTATGAAGCGGCCACAGTATGTGGCCATCCCGAGGAAGCTTCTCACCTCAGTGGGGTTTCTGGGTGTGCTGGCATTCTGTATAGCTTCCGCCTTCTTTGGGTCAACGCGGAGCTCTTCGCGCGTGAATCGGTAACCGAAGAAATCCACCGCTTCTTGGTAGAACGAACACTTCTCCTTGTGGAGGGTCAGTCCATGTTCCTGTAGCCTCTGGAGGGTGGCCCTCAGATGTGCGTGGTGCTCCACCAGTGTGTTCGAGTATATCAGAATGTCATCGCTCAAGTTGATGACCCCACACAGCCCGGACAGAACTTCCCTTATGGCGTCTTGAAATACTTCGGCCGCCGATGACACTCCAAAGCTTAACCTCTTGTACCTCCGGAGCCCGACATGGGTGGAGAATGTCGTGATGTATCGGCTGCTCTGATCAAGTTCTAGCTGGTGGTAACCCGCGTTGAGATCAAGTTTGGAGAACCACTTTGCCCCATTGAGGTCGGCGACAATGTCATCCATGGTGGGCGTGATGTGGCGCTCCCTTTTCACGGCAGTGTTTGGCAGCCTCATGTCGACACACAGCCTGATGGCCCCAGGCTGTTTGGGCTTCGGGGCGACCACTAGTGGAGACACCCACGGAGTTGGTCCCGACACCTTCTCAATGACATCGAGGTCTTCAAGCTTCTTCAGCTCCTCTTCGACCTGAGCACGGAGGTTGAAAGGCACTCTTCTGTGACGCAAGGCGACGGGACGGATGGAAGTGTCTATGTGTAGTTTGATCTTCTTGTCTTTGAGCTTTCCGAGGCCACTGAAAAGCGCAGGAAAATCTCCCAGTATGGTGTCGGCGTGTGATTGGTGGACTTGGTTAGCGAAGAAGACCAACCCGAGGTCTTCCGCTGTGTTGCAACTGAGTAGTGTTCCTTTCTTCCCCTCGGTTACGTGGAACCGGGCTTCCGTCGTGTACTCTCCATTGCGAATGGTGGCGTTGATGACGCCGCGTAGCGGCATGGGCTCGGTGCCTCCATATGTGTATATCCGAGCGCTCGTCGGAGCCAGCGCAGGTTTTGGCGACATCTGATCATACTGGGCAGAGTCCATGACATTCACAGAAGCTCCGGTGTCAATCAGCGCTCTAATTTCCGATCCTTCCACCGAGATCGTGCACATGGGTGGTGGTCTCTTCCGGGTGGATATCCTGCTGACGTAAGATACTACATACACTTCGTCGTCTTCCTCGTCCTCGTAGTATGGCTTCCGTTCTTGGGCTTTCGTGTCAGGCGGCGGGTGTTCTGTTTCCAGCGACAGTTGTCTCACCCTGGAGGTCACCGACCGAGATCCATATCCGCCTCGCGCCCTTTGAGCATTGGGCCTGTATCGTCCTCCTTGGCACACCGCGGCAAAGTGATTGAGTCTGCCGCACTTCGAGCACGTCTTTCCCTTCGCGTTGCATACAGCGGACGCTGCATGGTCTCACCCACAGTAGGCTCACTGCGTGTCCCGTGTCTGCCACTGTCGAGCTCTACCTCCCGTCGGTCTCCTCTGTATCACGTCGACGGTTTCCTCCTTGATGGGCGCCATCTTGGGCGCGGCTTGCGGGGCTATGGGGGATCGGAGCGCCAGCTCCATTTCGTCTGCTCTGGAATCCGACAGTTCATGGGAGCGGGCAAGGACGAGAATGGCATCTAACGTGATGCCCGGTTGTCTGAGGATGAGCTTCCGTAGCAGTTTTGATTTGCAACCTACGATGATCTGGTCCCTAATTTCCTCACGTGCGTCTGTAAACGGGCAGCTGCTGGCCAGCCGGCGCAGCCTCGCATAATACATGTCCACTGATTCGGCCTCAGTTTGCCACGCCCGCTTAAACTTGAATTTTTCATAGTCTGTGTTGGCCTGGGGGTCAAAGTGGGTGTTCAGCGCGGCCACCGCCGCGTCATAGTCATCGTCCTCGCCGGTGTTCGGGAGAGACTCGAATAGGTCATAGATTTCTGGGCCCCCATACAGGATCAGAAGTGATCTTTTCACTGTGTTATCCGTCTCTCTGGTGCCTCTAAAGTAGAGGTTCAAACGCCCCAGCCACGCTTTCCATCTCGGCGCCGCAGTTGCTGGGTCCGCGGTCTCGCTGAACGGCGGAAGCGGGGCCACTCCCGTGTGGGCATGGCTGACTATGCGAGTGTCTACTCCGCGCCGTGGAGGTGGGCGTGGCGTGGCGGTATGTGCGGCTGTCCACGTGGGCGCGCCCCCTGTGGCGGCGTCGTTCATGATGTCGACCCTTCCCTCGGGTCACACCCCACCTGCGCGGGCCACGTGGCGTGGGACGGAGTTAGGATGGTGAGCAGCGATGGAACCGTTGCACTTGCCAATGCTTGATGGCACAGTTGACCACTGGGCGTAAACGTGCTAAATGATGGAGCAGTTGCACTTGCCAATGCTTGATGGCACTGTTGATAACTGTGTTAACACGTGCAAAATGATGGGACAGTTGCATTTGCCAATGCTTGATGGCACTGCTGACTCCTGTGTAGTGAGTGTTAACACGTGCAAAATGATGGGACAGGTGCATTTGCCAATGCTTGATGGCACTGCTGACTCCTGTGTAGTGACGTGCACCGGTCCACCGTGGAGGTGTTATATTTGCCTCACACCCTTATGGTTCCTGAACTCTTTTCCTCCCTTTGCGTGGCAGTAGACAGCAGTCTCCCCCACCAGCTCTTCGTGAGAGCCCAGGCGCGCAGGACACGGCAGCAAGCAGCAGAGGGCCAGACACGCGTTGGAGGCACCACGTGTTCCTGCCTCGGGGCTGACGTGCAGCGTCTCCCCTGTTCACCCCTCCTCCTCCGGGGCAGCACGCTAATGAAGCGCACTCGCGCTGGATGCGGAGCGGGACAAACCCGCCAATGGCAGCATGGGCAGCGCGGGGGCCGGGCAGAGGCCGCGGGGCTGGGCAAGAGGCCGCAGGGCGAGGCACTCACCGGGCGGCTCCCGCCAGCTGAACGCGCTCCGAACAGGGAGGCGCGTGGGCGGGGAGCCGACTTCAAGCAGGCGCAGCAGGCCGGCGGACGAGCTTCGCGGCCCTGGAGAACAGCAGCAGAGACAGGTGAGGAGCGGACAGCTCCGGCAGGGCGGCCAGGCACACGTAGGCGTAGAACCGGCCTCGTCGCCAGTGTAATGGGGCGAGGTCAGGGCCTCGCGCACAGCGCTAACTAAAGAGAGGACACACACACGGCACTAGTGGGGTATGCCGGAAAAGACCCCGAGCGGTCTTCCGCCTCTTTAATAAATACCTCGGGGCGTGCCCGTCCCGAGGGTGAATGCGTGCGTGTATGTGTGTTGTAACATTGTAGGTGAGAGGCCGGGTGGCTCTCTACACAAGGCTGCCTCTGCAAGTCATGTTTCAGCCTGCAGAGAGACAACACTCCCAGCAGAAACCAAGGGAAGAAAGTCGTGCCTCTGCATGGGAAGATTTAAATATCATCGAGGGGGAGGAGAGGCAGAGCCGGCCCGGCCCGACGCGTCTCACACGCCCTCAGCACACCCGGGACACTCCCTTCCAATTGACTCGGCCTCTCCCTCCGCCGGGACGCAGATTGGACGGGCCTCGGTTCAATTCAATGCTGCTTTAAACGGATGACTGGCAGGCTCGCCGAGTAACGCCAAGCCTTACAGCAGAGACATTTCAAGGCATGGCCAAGGCGGGCAATTACCTATTCCAAGGCCCTCCCTGGGAACGTGAACTTTCTCTCTGTTTGACCTGTGTGTTGTATTTCTCTATCCAAACCTCTCGCCACCTCTGTCTTTCTACCCAGCGCCATCGGAAGGATTCGTGGGGTCCTGAGCAAGATAAACTATACAACTATGTGGGTGTGACCCTGGTACACTTTTAGTATATCATTTAGTATTGTTTGGAATCATGCGGGCTTGTAAGCAGAAAGTGGGTATTAAAATTAAAAGATCTTCGTACAGGGCCCCCCAAAATATTTCTTGCCTAGGGACCCCAAAATTCTTAAGATGACACTGTCTTACAGTTTTTAAACTACTGGAGTGTAAGACTGTGGTTACTGCCCTCCTAGAGTTACACGTAAGCATCAGGGCAGGGAGGAGACACTGGAACAGGGAGATACACAGAGGTGATCCCCTTGGACTCGACTCGACTCTACATTTTGCTTGTTTGTAGGGTGGAGATGTGTCTAAAGAGTGACACCCTCAAAGTGAGGGTGACTTGAGAGATATGTGTGCGAGACACTAATAGAGGGAGAAGCGTGGAAACTGGAAGACACTCGTGGGAGACACAGACACTGGGAGACTCTCTTGGAAGACACTGGTGGAAAGCAATGACATTGTATGGGACTGCTGGGGGAGACCCCTGTGGGAATACTGGTCACAGTTGAGACAGTCACAGCAGAGAAAGCAGAGACAGCCCCCCTAAACAGACCTCCATCTTTAGGAAACTCCACATCCAGGAGAAAGCACACCCTACAGAAGGCCACAGTGTTATGAGGCTATACAAATAGCATACCGGCGCTTTAAGAAATGATATAACACAAAATACACTCCATCTATTTGTCTGAGTCTCTTTTCTCTTCATTTGCCCATCTCTTGTTTCCCTTTTGCTCCTGACAGAAGAGGAGGCAGACACATTGCGAGAATTATGCCTCTTTAAGTCCTTATTATGAATCCCCCACTAAAAATAAGGGGTTAGTACTGGACCTGGTATCACAGACCAGCCAACTTAAAAAGACGTCCCACTGCGAGAGTAGGGCAGGACCCTGGGGGGGGTTGGATAATGGAGCTTCATGTCTGGAGGGCACTGAGAGGCACCCCTGCACCCTCCCGCCTCCTCCGCCCTACCTCACCAAATTCTCCCTTACCCAGTGCTTAATTTGGGCCAGTGCTTATTGGTTTCAAGTGCTCGGCACCGACACCTAATTGTCAACACCATATTTAGAACAATCTACCACAAGGTGGCGCTGCTCATCTAATTTAGAGATGTGCAGAACAACGGTTGTTTAGGAATACAATATACAATAAAATAGTGCTAATACCTGCCTCCCCAGCCATTCACACCCAGCGGGAATTGCCTTAGCACCAATGTGGTTAACTGTCGCATTCACAGGCGAAAGAGATGGTCAGTAGTTATTTTGGCAGCAATGACCAGGGCGATGGGTGGTGCAAGCTGCAGTGGCCTCCTCGTCAGAGCCCTGGCACTTAATATTTTACAAATTAAGCACTGCCCCTACCCCAAAGTAAATAAAAGCTTTTTAAGCTGCCACCAAAGTCTGGGGGGTTCGCATCCCTTGATGAACAAAGGCTCCTCAGAGATGAGCTAAAAATCCACACTTTGCAGAGGTTTCCAGCTCACCATGCCAGTCGTGTGAAATTTGTTCCTTACCGGGTGACCGTGTGAAGGGAGCTGATATGTGTGACACACAGTGGCACCGTGTGAGTTGCCGGGTCTGGCATCAAGAATACAGTATGGTATCGCCAACGCATTGTTGTGTAATTACAAGTTATGGACCTGTTACACCACGCTTCATCTTCATCTCTCCTCCCTCTCGCTTCTCTCTCTCGCTTGGTTGTACTCTGATTCACCGTTGGACTGGCCTACAGCATAAATGACAATTTTTAGAAACTGGAAATTAGGATATTTTGAGAAAATGAGAATCTGAGAAAATATCAGTGGATTGATTTATATGGAAGCCGAGGCACTTATAAGGGGAGACAACTAAAATAAAAACAATAAAACCATTTTCTGCCCAAAACGTTGTGTCTTCTGCCTGAGTCGGGTGTGTTGGTATGTATTCTATAGGGCAATCTCGCAGTGCCAGATGGGCCAACCTGACAGGTCAATGAGTGTCCCGTATTGGATCAAAAGGGGATCTCCCTCTTTTTCTTGTTTGCGGTCAGTGAGTCGGTCAGTTTTTTGGTTTCATGTGGGCTCGTTTTTGTTCCTGTGTAGGGGGTGTTGTTGTAAACATCTTTAAATAAAGACTAGACGGCCCTAGCAAGCATTACTGTGCAGGAGAAGTTTGTTATCACATTGTATGCAGCAGTGGTGGACTCGTAATGTGCAGCAGGGGTGGGGTAGGCATGCATACATGCACACTCTCTTTCACACATGTGCACATACACCGACACACACCCATTCAAAGCCTGCACACGCAAACATTCATACATACACACATTAGAAGTACTGAGCCACAGTGGTGATCTAAGGTGACAGGAGAGAAGCCTCTGTTGTTTCCTGGTGGAAAAAAGATCCTGCCGCCTCCTCTCATTGGCTGACCTTGCCATGGGTCAGCCAATGACAGGAGGCTCTTCCTCACCTTGTACCAGGGCTCGAGTCGGGGGTACCACGCGGGTGGACGGCGTCCCCCCCACTTATTTTACTGGGAGCTCGATAAATGGAGCAAATGGAGCCACACATTCACTCTTTGGCCTCTCTGGGGCGAGATCGGAGCTCATTCAGAACGCTGCTCAAGGGCTGGCTTCTCTGACGCAAACGCATCTAAGGGGTGAGCGAGGGGAGGCAATCAGGGCCGGACTGGGAACCACAACCGGCCCTGGCAAAGTGCTCGGCCGGCCCCCCCTCCCCACTCGGGGGGGGGAGGTTGGAGGTGCCGCCGAGCTCTTTGGCGGGGCCGGTTTTCGGCCTATTTTGGTACAGAGCCAATTTTGCAGCTATGTTGCAAAAACGGCCCTGTAACAAAATCGCCCCCAGGGGCCCAAAACCGGCCCCCACCCGTGCGGCGCACCGGGGGACTGCCCGGTGCCCGCTATGGCCAGTCCGGCCCTGGAGGCAATGAGTCTGATGGTACAAGCCACCTTTCGTGGCGTCACTTCCTGTCGTGACATCAGCGTCCCCCCACTTCTTTTTTTAGGACCTGTGCCCTGCCTCGTACCAAAGTGGAATGGGGTCCATTAAAGTTGCTTTCCCCACCCAACTCTGTGACAAGCATCACCTACGTACACTTACCCCTGGGCACTTCAGGGCTTAAAACTGAAGCGCCCACGCACGGGTCTATCACAGATGCTCCCCTCGTCATGAGGGGGAGGCGCACAGATGACTTTGCCAGGCGGAGGAGACACACCCACTGGGCTGCGAAATCTTCAGCCCGGCAAATTTCAGCTCAAGCAGCCAGGCCCTGTGTTTTTAGCACATGTACAACGCCTGGCTACCTGACCAGACCTTAAAGTGTCTGTCAGGCTGACCTCTGCTCAGCCTGACAGACACTCTTTCGGCATCTGAAAAAGGTGTAGGAGCCGGGCTCCCCCGCCCTTAATAGATGGGCCGCGGCTCGCATGCAGTGGATGGACCAATCGCATTTTGAGGGTGGAAGAGCAGGGAGGTGTCAATTTCATTATATTTTTGATGGGGAAGGAACATTCTGAATTTCACTGTCACATCTCTTTAATATTACCGACTCCTTTGCCAGCAGAAAACAAAATGATCTGCTTTCTGCACCTTTCAGAGACAGCGTGTCTTAAAAAGTTCAGAGTCGCTCAATTCACAAAATGTCAGCCACTTTCTTTACACCACCCAGTTTTGGGCAGGTTTATTTTGGTGCCTGGGCATACTTTTTGCCCTGGTCCGACCCAGCTGATTCCCTCTCTTTTCTCAGTGTCCCTGACCCTTTCCCTCTGTTTTCTCTCTCTCGTCTGTGTCTCGGCTCTCTCTTTTATACACTCTCTTTTCTCTTCCTCTCTCTCACTCTGTCTCTCTAGCGGTTATCTCTGCACTCTTATCTTTCCGTTCCTCACTCCCTCACATTTTCTGTTCCCTCTCTCTTCTTTCTCTCTGTCACTTCTATCTTGCTCTTTAGTCTCTCACACTGTCTTTCTACCCACTCTTCCCCCATATTTTTTCTTCCTCTCTTTCTGTTCTTTCTCCCCCTGTCCCTCCTGCTCTTTCTATCTTTGCTCTTCCTCTTTCACCCTCTTTTGATTCTCCCATATCTTGTCTTTTATTCTCCATCACATTTTCATCACACGCTCGCTCTTTTCTCACTCAGTTCTCTCTACCCTGTCTTAGCTCGTTATCTCTATATTTTCTGCATCCCTCTCTTTTACTCCTCTCTCTAGCTCTGCCCTGCCCTCTCTTACGCTTTGTCTTTCTCTTATCTTCGCCACTCTCTCTGTCTTCTCTCGGTTCTTCTCCTCGTTCTGCCTGACTTCTCTTCTCTCATCTTTATCTGCTCTCTCCCCTTTTCCTCCTCCCTCTCCCTTTCGCTCTTCCCCTGGTTCTCCTCACCCTCCCTCCCCCCCCCCTTTGGGCGCCTCCTCCCCCCTGTGAATGTGCGGCGATGACTGTAACTGATGTAACAGCACACAGTTATTACAAGGCATGGGGGCGGGCTTCTCCGGGAGGTGTGTTGGGGCATCAGCCAATCAGGAGGCGGAAAGATCATCACACTTGCCCAGGCTCAAGGAGAGCTGTCTCACAGAGAGCACGTGAGCCTGGCAGCGTGTTCCCACCGCCCACCCCACGGTGGTTTGTTACACTGTGAGACTGGGAAGGAGGAGAGCTGGAACGAAGAAATAAAAAAATATATATTAAAAAAAAACCTGGCAGGCAGCGAGGAGGGCTTGTACGGTCCTTGCAACTGTGTTTTAGAACAGCCTTCAGCAGCTGCGTGGAACTTTCCTGTCCTTTCCCTGCCTCTGTGGCCTTCAGCAAGCCCTGACATTTATATGCCCTTATTATCTTTGAGAAAAAAAAAACCACAGAGCTAATCTTTTTTGCCTGGCTGATACGTTTCCATGCTGGATTAATGTTCTGTAATTGTTAGTTCTAGCGAAGAAAAAAGAAAAAGGATTGTACAATATTCTCAGCGCTTGCAGTGCTCCTCGTTTCAACTTTTGTTTTATATGAAAAAAAAATCTGTACTGCAGTCCCTAACTTCTAAAATAGTAAAAGGTTACCAGCTGGCTTCATGTCTTCAGGAGGGGCACAATGGCGCCGGCCCTGCTGGGCTTGTCTTTGACAAGTCACTGTTTGCAAGTGTGTTATGTCAGTTGCATCACCTGAAGTGCGACTTCAATAGATGTACCTAAATTCTGATACATTGTGGGCGTTGTAGTATGGGGACGACAACCCCCAAAATGCATGAGACCGTTAAAAAAATCAAAACAGGAGCTCTAATCCTATCTTGTTGACATGGAATTATCTGGTATTCAAGACAACAATTTCCTAGATGCATTGATACCTTAACTCAAACCCGAGATCTGGAAAAGTTGTGTCCTTATGTCATGGAGACATTTGCTCACCCTACCCTTCCACTCACACCCTAGAACCCCCCCCCCCGCTTCATACACAAAAAGTACAAGAAAAACATTTTAGAAGCTGCAGCATCCTTACTGAATCTGAAATTAAGCCTGCAAAAAAAGTCATCCAGAAAGCAAATTAAAATATATAAATATTTAATCCACAGACATCTGACATTTCAATGATCAAACACACTGCAATACATTTTCCATGTTATTAAAAAAATAAGAACAATAGAACTTTCTCTTGGCATAGAAACCGTGTACACCACAAAAGCGTCTGGTGTACAACTTCAGGGACATAGAGATCCTTCAATAAAAGAACTCCAGCCTTCTAATTCTGTCCCAAAAATATTCTGAAAGATTTAAGGCTTTCGCTCACACTTTGCACGAGTGTGATGAACTCCTCAATTCGAAAAGGAATATTCCCAACTGTCTCAAATCAGGATAGGTTATCCATCTTCCTAAAAAAACCTGGCACAGATCTCGAAGACGTTAATATCTAGCGCCCGTCTCTCATCCAGCCCCCCCCACCCCCTTTACGTTAAAGTCCCGGAAAGTTGTGTTTCAAAACAGATGAAAACCTACATAGACGATAGAACCTATTAGACGATCAACAATTGATGTATCGAACTGGCTGCAGTATGGAAACAGCCATGCGTCAAATACTGGGTGATACATGACGTTTCGAAGATAAAAGTGAATCTTGTTTTGTACTCCCTGAAGTGTCTGCTGCCTTCAACAACGTCAACTACGCCCCACTAATTCAAATCCTGGAAACAATCTAGAGAACCGCATGCAGCGAATAAAACTGCATGCTCCCGGTCTCGGACCCTGTACCTCTACAACAAGAATTCCCTTAAGTTTCCATTCCTTCGCCGAAGCACTTTAACCTTTACTTGGAACCCTTGATGCCCTTGTGAATGTATACAATTTCTTTACCTTTACACCAACAACACACACCTATACCTGAAAGTGTCATCCTTGGAAGACAAAACGGGTTTTGCCCTTACTCGAAGAAAGCCCAAGTCATGGGTAGATCTCTGTCACCTCAGACTAAACTCTCAAAAACTAAATTCCTACTAATGCCACGGAGCGGATGAAAGCCCGAATGGGAGGGCTTGAAATTGAAAGAGGTGACCGTCCCATATAAATTGAAGAAAGGGCTGATGTTCCTCTGCCATAGGGATGGTAAAATACGCGTCTTTTAGATCCAATTTGACCAGCCAATCTCCTTGAAGAAGAAGGTCTCTGAGGAGGTGGATGCCCTCCATCTTGAAATGCCTGTAGACAAGGTATTTGTTTACCTCCCGAAGATTTATAACCGGTCTCCAACCTTTGTCCTTCTTCTGGACTAAGAAAAGTGTGCTCACAAATCTTCTTTGAGACCAAGGAGCCTCGATAATAGCACCTTTTTGGAGCATAGAGGAAATTTCCTCTTTGACAATTTCTAGATGTTCTAAAGGAAGAACCAAACAGTTGGGTGCAATAGTTTGACATGGAATATCCACAAAATCTATTCTGAACCCCTGAACTGTTTCGAGAACAACCCACGGTTCTTGAGTCAAGGTTCTCCAAACGTGATAGAAGTGTTTAAGTCTTCCCCCGACCCTGGGAGGAGGAGAGGAAAGCGAAGGACTTACTCAGAAGTGTGGCTCACTGGTTAGAGCGGCAGACTCTGAAGCAGAGATCGGGCCCGGGACCAGGGTTCAAGTCCCGACGAGGCAGGGTCTTGAGCTCAATGTCCGCGGACTCGATAATTCTCGCCTCGGCGCCTACTCTAATCATGGGTCCCACTCTGCAACTCTGGGCAATAGCTTGCTTAATCTCCACAACGGCCCCTACAACACTGGGATGCCTGGCTTCATCTTGGGGGTGCCCAGGAGGGGCTTCTCACAGGGAGAGCCAGGAAGGGTTCCACAGCGTTATACAGCGCCGGGACGCCCCGTTGGGGCAGCTGTGCGCTTTACAAAATACACTTCATTTACACATTTACATTTACTTGGAGGGTTGCTGTTGGGAGTTCCTCGGGATGAGAAGCCTCTGCCGCGAGAACCTCTTCCTCTCTGGGGGTAGAATTGTGGATTTGAGGGGTAGAAACCTCTGCCAGTAGCACCCCTGCCTCTATTGGATGAAAAGGGCCGGTAGTTTCCGTGGCCGGAAGAACGGCCGCTTCTTCCGGCCTGACCAAAAAGATTAGTAGAGAAGACGCACCTCATATTATTCTGGGCCTTGTCTAGGGTGGTGAAAGTGGAAACGTACTTCCCTATGGTCTTTATCATATCCTCACCGAAGAGGAGACCCTTGGGTTTGTTAGAAGGTTCTTTCCTGCAAGGTCACCCAGTTTAGGATTAAGTTTATTGAGGATGGTCTTTGTCAAGGATCATTTATGTGACATGACCTCCTTCAGGGTGTCCATCATGCAGGACCTCATCTCCGAACTATTGCACCCAATCCTTTGGTTCTTCCATTAGAACACCTAGAAACTGTCAAAGAGGAAATTTCCTCTATGCTCCAGAAAGGCGCTATTATCGAAGTTCCTTGGTCTCAAAGAAGATTTGTGAGCAAGCTTTTCTTAGTCCAGAAGAAGGACAAAGGGTGGAGACCGGTTATAAATCTTCGTGAGGTAAACAAATACCTTGTGTACAGGCATTTCAAGATGGAGGGCATCCACCTCCTCAGAGATCTTCTTCTTCAGGGATATTGGCTGGTCAAACTGGATCTAAAAGACACGTATTTTACCAATCCTATGGCAGAGGACCATCAGCCCTTTCTTCAATTTATATGGGACAATCACCTCTTTCAATTTCAAGCCCTTCCATTTGGGCTTTCATCCGCTCCTTGGTGTTTCACCAAGATCATGAGGACAATTGTCTCTCTCCTGAGAGCAAAAGGTATCCGCCTCATTATCTATCTAGACGATATTCTCATCATGTCACAGACTCACTCTCAACTCTTGGAAGATCTCAAGATCGCCATGAATCTCATAGAGGATCTTGGCTTCATTATAAACCGGGAAAAGTCCATTCTTACCCCCTCAAAATCTCTAGAGTTCCTAGGTTTCACTGTGGACACCTTGAAATGTCTCCTCCTGCTTCCCAACAAGAAGATCGCCAAGATTCGGAAGGAAATCAGGTTTGCTCTAAAACAGCAATCCCTCACTCTTCGAGAACTGGCAAGACTCCTGGGATTGTTTCTTCTTCAATTCAGGCCATCTTTCCCGGATCCCTCAACTATCGTGCCCTCCAGAGAGTGAAAGTCAATGCTCTCACATCCGGTCTATGGTACGAGGACCTCGTATCCTTGGATCAACAAGCGAGGTTGGAACTCTCTTGGTGGCTGGACAATTTGGATGCATGGAACGGAAGAGCTATCCTCGGTTCGACTCCAGACTTTGTCTTGGAGTCAGACGCCAGCCTTCATGGCCTCTCCTATAGATCGATTATTTGGTATAGATCTGCCATTTCCGCCGGACATTCTCTTATCAACGGTAAGATGGTAGGTAAGAATGTTATTATCTGTAGAGTTTTAAAGAGTATTAGACTAAGAAGACCGCCTAGGCCTAAATACCAATCTGTGTGGGACGTTAAACTTATGCTTGACCTTTTTTGCTCTTGGCCTGATAATTCTCTTCTTAACAGGAAATGTCTTTCCATTAAACTTGCTTCTCTTTTATGTTTAATTTCTTGTCGTAGAGTTTCCGATGTGAAAGCTCTAGATATTTCTAATAGATGCTATGACATGTTTGATGTTAAGTTTGAAATCCTTAGGAGAACTAAAACCATGTCAGATTCTATTTTTTACCCTCGTTTTGACTACTGCAAAAAACTTTGTGTTGTTAATTGTATGAAAGAATATGATTCCAAAATGAAAGACCTTCGCCCTCCTGATGCCAATCAACTACTCATTTCTTTTGTCAAACCTCTTAAACCTATCTCATACTGTTCTATTGCCATATGGGTTAAATTAGCTATGAACTTTGCTGGTATTGACCTTTCCAAATTTCAAGCTCATTCTCTCAGCGGTGCTATGGCTAGCAAGTCCTTCTGGTGTGGTGGTAAGTTGGATGTTATCCTTAAAGCTGCTGATTGGTCCAATGCCTCTACTTTTGCTCATCATTATTGTAAACCTATTGAACATATGTCCGACATTGTTCTTCAAGGCTACCAACATGCATAATGTAGCCTCCTTGTCTTGTAATGAAATTGCGATTCTCCTATTAACATGACCAGAGAATCTGGATTTCATTAAAGACACGGAGTCTAACATTATTCCTCCCGTCCCTCCCTTGGACGGAGAATCTATTCTTATGCTTTTTTGACGATTTGCAATTCATATGTTATTGATATTTGGTCATGTTCATGTTTACAATTTACTTTTTTCTTTGCAAGGTTCTTTCAACCTTTTAATTTTTTACTTTTATTTTCAGATAATTCGACCTAACGGATCTTCATGGATTTGCCTTCCCTTCCTTCCTTGGAATTCACCTTCTTCATCGCTTTCTGGTCCAAGTTGCAACTCGATTTTGCTGACTTTCTCCTTGCTTCATTGCATTTAAAAGAGGCAGCTCTGTTCTTGCTCGTGCCTTATATTGTTGCTATGTGGTCACCACATTCTAGTTCTTATCTTTATGATGTAAGCGGCTGTTTGTGAGTTGCATTAAAGGATTAATGCATAATGTTAGCCTCCGTGTCTTTAATGAAATCCAGATTCTCTGGTCATGTTAATAGGAGAATCGCTTTTCCTACTAATGCCACCACACCTGTACAAGCCTAGCTCGATGCAGGGAACAAACATACTTGATGGTAAACCCATTATAGGTGAAACCTTAAAATCAAATCACCAGTCTTAATTCTGGATAAGATCTTGCAAGCACGCCTCAAGAATTTAGCAAAGATTGCCCAACACCAAATTAGCATTCTCGAGAAATCATGCCCCTAATTCCAACCAAACACTTCTAAATTACATTGCTAATACAGGGCCACTCGAACTAGTTGATGGAATCGCCCTGCTAGCGGAATTCCCAGAATCCATATGACCCACTCCAAGGGCGACCTTCAGTGCTGCAGCATGGCTTCTATCAGGCACAATCAAATCACCCCATCCAGATCAATATAAAATGGCTTCCCATTCAGGCTAGATGTTTTCTCAAGCTAGCTCGCAGTGTACACAAGACCTTACATGCTCAGATAACTGTCTGGCCCAGAAACTTTTCATCTTCAGCAGACCCAGATTATTTTTTTTAAAACACACACTCTGAATCAGTCTTTCTCTGGGATTATCCCAAAGTTTGGACTCCATTCACCCTTCCTTAAGAACGACCCCTCATATATCACCTTAAAAAAGAACTGAAATCATTGCTCTTCCTAAGAGATTTTGAGATATAACAACACAACCTCAAATAGAAAGCCTCGCTGAGGACGAATACTTTCAACACACTTCCCCCAACACTCCGAACTGAGGGGCCCATTAGGATGGCGGGCGGATCGCCACCGCCCGTATGGTGATCCACCCGCCATTCTCGTCCGCCCGCGTAACATTTCCCCCGCCATATTACGAAGGCAGTGGGGACCCAGGCGTACGGAAACCCCGTCGCCAGTTTTCCGCCGCTAGACAATCCCGCCGATTGCCTACCGGGCTGCAAACAAAGGCCTGCAAGATGGTGGTGGTGTACTGCAGGCACCGCCATCCATATTATGATGAAGGCGGTCTCCAGGCACGGCCCGTGATGGGCGTGCCATCGGGCGGTGACGCGGGGCGGGGGAAGGGCAGGGTGGGGGGTTGTAAAATGCAGGAAACGGACGATTTAAGGTAAGTACCAAAAAAAAAATGAATTTCATTGCGCGCGCTGCATCGCCAAATGTGATGCAGCGCGCGCAACAAAATTTGTTGTATTTGTTTTTTTCGGTACGTACCTTAAATCGTCCGTTTCTCGCATTTTACAACTCCCCACCCTGCCCCGCCCCACGTCACCGCCCGGTGGCACGCCCGTCACGGGCTGTGCCTGGCGGTCTCATGCCTTTCCATGGCGGAGACTCCACCATGGAAAGGCATGCAGTCTTTTCTTTGGGGGCCAGTTGCAAGCCCCCAGGAGGTAGGGGGGTGGGTGGCTGCGCTTGGGGGGTACCCAGGGTATCCCTGACATTTGCATGCACAATGTGGAAGGCACCGCGCGGTGCCTGTCACATTGTGCATGCAAATGCACAACATGTCTTTTTAACATTATGGCGGGTGCTGAATACAGCACCGCCCGCCACAATGTTAAATATACAGGAGGCAACCGCCATGGTGGCGGTCACATCCTAATAGGCACAGCGGGACCGGCGCACCTGTTGCGGTTGTTTCTGTTTACTGTTATTGTGTCCGCCCGCAATCGTAATGGGCCCCTTAGAGCTTTGTAGACTGTTGTCTGTGACCCTCTTTTCTTATATTAACCTCTACTATGGGAAGCGTACTTCTACCCTGAGAGGTCAGTAATGTGCTTCATAAAACTACAGCTAAATAAATGAACAATGTTTTTACTGAAAAGCCTGGGATTGGAAGATTGGTACTCTGCTGACATGACTCTATCCAGAGCTGCTTTGCCCCCACTTGCAAACCAGTCCCACACAGCAGGTGGTTGCAAGACGAAGGGGCCTTGGGCCATTGGTGGGTCACATCAGCCCATGAACCTGCCACTCAACAGGAAAATGCCAGAATGGTGTAGTAATGTGACTGAATGTTGAACCTTTGCTGTATTCTTTTTCTGTCCTGGAGAGATTGAGATTCCACTTATTTCAGTTGGAACTTGGCTGGCAAGGTAATATCATGTTTTGCCAGGCTGTGCGATTAAACATATTCAATATTCAGAGGTGCTGTCCATAATTACTTGCAACATTTTGGCGACAAGGATTGGATGGATCAGGATGGGATCACGCCTCTCCAGGCTGTGCGAATCAATTTATTCAACAGTCAGAGGTGCTGTCCATAATTACTTGCAACATTTTGGCGACGAGGATGCGATGGATCAGGATGGGATCACGCCTCTCCAGGCTGTGCGAATAAACGTATTCAACAGTCAGAGGTGCTGTCCATAATTACTTGCAACATTTTGGCAACGAGGATGTGATGGATCAGGATGGGATCACGCCTCTCCAGGCTGTGCAAATAAACATATTCAACAGTTCAAGTTCAAGTTCAGAAATTTATATAGCGCACTACTCACCCAGAGGGTCTCAAGGCGCTTGGGGGAGGGGGGTGCATTTACTTATCGAATATCCAAGTTTTTAGTTGTTTTCATAGGTGCTGTCCATAATTACTTGCAACATTTTGGTGACGAGGATGGGATTGATCAGGATGGGATCACGCCTCTCCAGGCTGTGCAAATAAATGTATTCAACAGTCACAGGTCCTGTCCATAATTACTTGCAACATTTTGGCGATGAGGATGGGATTGATCAGGATGGGATCACGCCTCTCCAGGCTGTGCGAATAAATGTATTCAACAGTCAGAGGTGCTGTCCATAATTACTTGCAACAAATGGTCACTGCAGCCCCAAAGCAAGGGGCCGGTTGTTCTTGGCTGTTTAAGGTTCAGACACTTCTGCTGAATGGCAATGTCCTGGTGGTGCTGCTGTTCAAAGGAAAGGAGAGTACCTCACAGAGTATTGGCAAGTATTTACTGCTAAAATAAAAACTGAAGAAAAAAAAGAAAAATGCAAGGACTGCATTTACCACAATGCTGTGGGGCCTCACTCAAGGCACACATCTGTGATCAATTCTAGTTTACTCTAGCTGAGTGCTACCACAATCTGTGCTTATGGTGTAGTTTCTGTTTCTTTGATCAGTGCCCCAGTAACTAGCCCAGGTCATCGTGCATCTCCGCAGCTGGTCACCTTGAGTACAATGGCGTAACATTAGCCCCCGAAGCCCCTGCGAAGCAGGGGGACCCAGTCTCCAGAGGTCCCACTCCGGCACTGTGCACAGACGGTGGGCCCTTGGTCTGAGGGATCCTGACTGGGTCCCGTAGGCAGGTAAGAGCGGTGGGCGGTGGGGCCTGGTGCAGGGGGATTTCGAACGATGATGATGAAGGAAAATTAATTAAATAACTAATTTTCCCTCGTTATTGTTTGTCGAAATTCTCCCTCACCTGGCCCCACCGTTCCACCGCTCTTACCTGCACGGGCCGCGGCTGCCGCTGTGGGGGCCTCCATGTACTTTGCAGAGGGGCCTCCTCATGTTACGTTGCACCACTGTTTGAGTAGCCTCACAACTTGCCCGACTCTGCTTCCCAGGGGCCTCATTTATGAGAAATGATGCATCGCTGCGTGGAAGCAGCGATGCGTCACTTCTCAGTTCGCACTCCTTGCGACATGATTGATGCGTCATATTTACAGTATGACGCATCATGTCGCAAGGAGTTACAGATACGTCAGTATTTCTGACGTATCTGTAAGCGCAAAAATCACGCATTGCTGGAATGTGTCACAAAAGTGACGCAACTCCAGCAATGCGTCCTTTCACATGAGGAAAGCCCCATGTGAAAGGGCTTGCGTCAGTCTTACGCCTGCTGTGAGGCAGGTGCAAGATTTTGACGCAACAGCGTCCTAGAAGTGACGCAGTGAAATCTCATAGATTTCACTGCGTCACTATTACGAGGCTTTTTGCGGGGGAACGCCCCCTCTGCATACATTATACCTGACGCAGGTATAATGTAGCGCAGGGGTTTACAAAGTGACGCATCTGCTTAGATGCGTCACTTTGTAAATAGTGCGCAACAGGAGGCATGTTTTATGCCGCCGATGTGTCACAAAAAGTGACGCATCGGAAGTGCTAAACCGACGCAAGGCCTCATAAATGAGGCCCCAGGCTTTTAGACACACTGGGTGTCAGCAGGCAAACAATGCCTGGGCGCTAAGAGGTGCTGCAAAGGTCACCTCGTTACCGATGATTGAGTCAGGGAGAACACACAGCTGCACTGGGAGCGATCGTCAGGCATTCAGATGTTCAGGAAAGAAAGATTCTGAAAAGGGGGGACAAGAGCACACTGCCTGGCAAAAGAGCACATAATTAGCCCAAATGCATTGGAGTAAATGTAATCCATGATAAACCTCACTTTAAGTCTTTAGTATTCACCATTCTTGGAGCAGACAATGCTGTGTGTTTCTAGACATGTGTTTCAGGACATTTGTCCTTCAGTAGACAGCCATGCTTTACTTTTTGGGCTGCTGGCAATGCTGCTCACAGTCTGACTGGTTTCTGTGACAGATTCTGTGCTGCTCCTGTTTTTGTTCCATTTATCACATCTTTGGTGCTTTCTCTTGACGAGGGCTTAAGGAATGGTTGTTCCTGTTTCATAGATCTGACAGCCTTAGGCTGGTCTTTTCCCAAAATTTTGCCTGCCTCCCTCCATTTTTCTGTACTCGTTTTGTACTGGCTTTAGGACTCTGTGCACTTTACCACTGCTAACCAGTGCTAAAGTGCTTGTGCTCTCTCGCCTAAACATGGTAACATTGGCTCATACCCAATTGGCATATTTAATTTTCTTTAGCGTCCCTAGTTAAGTGCACTACATGTGCCCAGGGCCTATTAAATGCTACTAGAGGGCCTGCGGCACTGATTATCGCCCCTTAACCATGTCTCAGGCCATCATCGCAGGGACTGTGGAGCATATTATCAAGAACGGCGTTAAAATTATTGCCGCTTTAGCGGCAGAAAACTGCCGCTAAAGTGGCGATAAGGAGCTTGATAATATGCCCTTGTGAATTTCCATAGAAGCCCAAGTTCCCACAAGAACATGGGCTTCTATGGGAAATCACAAGGGCATATTATCAAGCCCATTATTGTCACTTTAGCAGCAGTTTACTGCCGCTAAATCGGCAATAATATTAACACCCGTTCTTGATAATATGCCCCGTGTGTGCCGTTTACTGCCACTTCAACTTGGCATTAAAAACTACTTGCCAAGCCTTAAACTCCAATTTCATTACATATACGTCATCCCTAGGGAAGACCCTTGGTAAAACAAAGAGCCTGTTCTAGTAGTGCCAAACAGCAAAATCAGTTTTTCACTGCTGTGAGGCATCTCTCAGAGGCTAGCGTTGGGAATTCCTTAAAAAACCTTTAAGCTGTAATTCCTTATCAGAAAGGAGTAGCTTTTTCATGTTAAATATCTTTGGAATGATAATGATAAATCCTCTTTACTTGTGAAGTAATATTTAATATTACATGAGAAATGCCATATTTCTCTGCTTTTACTGCACTATCTGCCTTCCAACCTGTCATCAATTCACGTCTGAGCTAGGTGACAGTTCCCTTTTTGCATTCCTCCTAGAAAGACACCGGAATCTGCATTACAATGGGTCTTCTTGAGCAGATGGGAGGAAGGGGCTCACCCTGACACGTAAAAGGGTAGTGGCCTGACCCCACAGAAAGGTCCTCTACATTATGTATCTGGCTGGTTCTGCAAGTAGAGCCAGAAAGTTTGAACTGATAAAGCTGAAAAGTTATACAGTGGCTCAGTTGAAATGCTTCTGTGAGGAGATGGGGGTATCTGCCCCAGGAGCCACCAAGAAGGTGGAGTTCCAAACTGTCCTTAGGGCCTGGGCAGAGCTCAGCTCCCAAGAGAATGATGCATCGGAGGAGCCTGAGGCAGGCTCTTCTCAGAAGCTACCTGCAGTAGATGAGGAGGAAAACCCTGGATTTCAGCCTCCTGAGAGAGCAGGAAGCAGTGTATCGTTCTGTGGTTTATCCCCAGAGGAGCTGAGGGAGAGTAAGGAGGAGAGGGAATTCAAGCTGTAGATAGCGAAGTTAAAGATAGAGGTTGAGGAGAGAAAGGCAGAGGATGAAAGGGCCTTAGCAGAGAAGAAACCTTTGTTGACTCATGAACTGAGTCTAAAGAACCTGGATATCAAGCCAGGCAGTCTGATTCCAGCAGTGATGGTGGCAGCACAAGTACCTTACCTGATGTAGAGAATAATGTTCATATACCCTAGGACATGGTTCCCAGTTATGTGCTGAGAGATGACATTGATAAGTGGTTTTCTGCTTAATCAATTGCACTAATGGTACACATGGCTCCTGAAGAGCACTGGAGGTGCGGGTCTGTGGAAATGCATGCCTACACTGGGAGGGACACACTTCTAACTTTAGAGGTTGGGAACCAAACCCGGTACACTCCCATGAAAGCCACCTTACTTGCCAAATTAGGGCTGACTCCAGAATAGTATAGTCAAAGATTCAGGACAGCCAGAAGCTCCCCAACCAGTTGTTTGTAGATTTTGTGGATTACTCCAGTGAGGCACTGTATGGCTGTGTGAGAAGCAAACAGTAAATTATTTTGTTGTGTTGTACAATTTGATCATGAGAGATCACGTGCTCAGAATTTGCTTTACAGAATTATGACCTGCACCTAGTTGACAGTAAGCCGACTGATCCCAGAATGCTTGCTGAGGAGGCGGACCTCTGCACTAGCACCAGAGTGTCCAAAAAGGTATCGGGGAGGGGACACCCGCAAAGGAGGTCAGGGTTCCCAACAGAGAAAGAGGGAGGAGAAAAGCCCAAAAATAAGTTCTTAAAAGGCCCCCAAAATAGGATAGTGTGAATCAGTCCCAGTCTGATCCAAAGAAAAATAAGGGTTTCTTTGACCATAAGACAGGGAGGTTTGTACCCCAATGTACTGAGTGCTACAAATATGGGTAAATAAATGGTGACTCCAAATTTTCCAAGAGTGCACAGCCTTCTACTGGTAGGCAGACAATCAGGTTGGTGAGTATAGAACTTGGGGAGGAGATGGACCCGATCAGTTTGATGGAAGGATAGAGATCACAATAGTTTCCTTAGGGATAGAGAAATGGTGCGTAGAGGTCATGTGCCTTTCAATACGTCCAAGTATAGGCAATGTGTCACCATTAATGGGGAATGGCAGTAATCTCTGTGTGACACAGGAGCCAGCATGACAACTGTCAAGTGTCAGCTGGTGTCAGCAGAGCAGGTCCTGCTGAATGGATTCCACCAAGTCATAGTCGCCGACAATTGGGAGAGCCACCTACTAGTGGCTCAGGTTCCCTTTGAGTGAGGTGGGGTCTCAGGTACTCTGAAAGTTGCTGTCAACCCTGCCATGCCAGTAGATTGTCTGTTAGGCAACAACCTGGAGCACACAACCTGGAGGGAGGCAGAGCTCAGGTGTCATTTGGAGATGATGGGATTGCATGGTCCATGGCTGCCCGGAAAGGGGGTTAAGGGTGTCTGGAGCCTGGAACAATGGCCCAGACAACAGCCAAGGAGAGGGGCATGGGGTGCAAGAAACAGGCCCCTGAAGCTCCTGCTGCAGAAGCTGATGGGGTCCCTGAGGAAGAGGCCCCTGAGCCAACTGGGGAGGACATTGCCACTCTAGATGACCTGCCTGAGCATGCTGGCTGGCAAATTGAGGGTGGGCCCAGTAGAAAGGAATTCTGCAAAGTGCAGAAATAGTGTACTAATCTTCAGGGCTTGAGGTAGCAGGACTCAGCCCACGCAGCAGGTGAAGCCTCTGGGGATCTCCTAATGTATTGGGAGAATAGTCTCCTCTACAGTGAGCCTAAGGCTCCGGGTACTGGGACAGCCCATGTGCTGGGGGTCCCCCAGTGTTACCAACCTATCATACTGGGGTTGGCTCATGACATACCCCTGGAAGGACATTTGGGGTAAGATAAGACCTTCAACAGGCTTGCCTCCCACTTCTATTGGGACAGAATGAAGACAGCCTCAGATACACTCTGCAGGACTAGTCCCACATGCCAGGCAAGTTGGAAGTCATGGAAGAAGCATAAAGCCCCACTTTCTGTCACTGGTGTCCTTTGAAAGGCTGGGCATCGATGTCATTGGTCCCTTAGACCCAAGACAGCCCAAGGCAACCAGTTTATCCTGGTCTTGGTGGACCATGCCACATGCTACCTAGAGGCAATCCCTCTACAGATAGTGGCTGCACCTCCGGTAACCAGAATTTAGATGGGGATTGTTACCCATGTGGGGTACCCCAAATAGATAGTGCCTGACCAAGGCACTAACTTCATGTCTGCGTACATGAAGTCCATGTGGGATGAGTGTGGTTATACGTTCACCACACCCTTTCACCCCGAAACTAACAGTCTAGTTGAAAGGTTCAACCAGACCTTGAAGAACAAGATTGCAGGCGTACCTGAGGCAATGAGGCATAGACGTCCTCTTACCTTGCCTTCTCTTCGCCTACAGGGAGGTCCCACAGAAAGTAGTAGCGTTCAGCCCCTTCAAAATCCTCCAAGGCCACACTGTTATGGGACCTCTAAGCACTGTCAGGGATGGGTGAGACAAAGTTCTCAAGAACCCCCCAAGGATGTGGTCAGCTACATGCTGGCCCTCCAAAACCAGATGCACCGCTTCTGGAAGAAGGACAAGAGCGATCTCGAGGCCAGCCAGGAAGAAATGAAATGCTGGTATGACCAGAAGGCCTCTATGGTAGAGTTTCATCCTGCCCAGAAAATATGGGTAATGGTGCCAGTTGACCCCAGAGCTGTCCTGGACTGCTGGACTGGCCCATATGAAGTCAGGGAAACTGAAGGGGGAGGCCACCTACCTGGTGGACTTCCACACCCCTGGAAACCCTCTGAGGGTGCTGAATGTCAACAGGCTAAAGCCTCTCTTTGAGAAGTCTGAAGTGAGCATGCTTCCTTGTGACAGATGAGGGTGTGGAAGAGGAGATCACAAGCTACTACCCTTCTCCCTTAACAACACTAGGGAAACAATTGTATTCAGCAAAATTAAAGTGATTTTGGTCTAGATTACATGCTTAAATCAAGAAAATGCACTACAGATTCAACAGTAACTAGAGTAGGTAGAGTGAATGAGAGACACAAAATCTTTGAGAGCTGGCCTAGATGCTCTCTGGATGCCCTGATCTCTTTCAAATGGACAGGATCAGGCCACCCAGCAAACCTCTCCTCTTGGTACTTCACAAACCGTAGTAAATTAAAGAGAGAAGCAAAAAAGCTGAAAGACCGTGGAGAGAAAGGTATGATGGGTCAAGGAAGGCATTTAACAAAGGAGGAAGAAAAACTATCAGTACGCCATCAGAGAAGCAAGGATAACATACTTTAGCAATAAAATAGAAAATATTCAGTGGAACTGTTTAAATTAGTGAATAGTTTTATGAAACCAGCAAAAACCCAAAATGGACCAACACGTTCAGTCAAGTGTTGTAACACACTGGCTGAATTCTGTTTAGGAAAGATGAATACCATCCTGCAAGCCCTTCCTACAAACAATAACACCCACCAACATACTATCAGCACTTTGGGTGCTTCAGCTAGCCAAACACTTACAGCCTTCCCCAAACTGCACACTAAGACAACTAAGGAGATCCTCAACCCAATGAAATCAGTATCTCCTCTGGATACTGCTCCTCGTGACATCCTAAGAAAAGGAGGGAACATAATAGTTGAACAGACAAATGTACTCAACTACTCACTAGACAGCTCCATTGTTCCTCAAGCATGGAAAACTACAGCCCCATATCACTCCTCCCATGGTTCTTGAAAAATATATGAACAAACTACTCTCCACTCACCTGGAAACTCATTCGATTGTGTACCCTACTCAGATGAGTTTCAGAACAGGTAATAGTAGTGAATCAACACTTTTAGTGGCAACTGAAGAACTAAGATCAATCCTGGATCGAGGCGTCTCATCAGCAATGATCTTACTGGACCTGGGTGCCGCCTTCAATACAATATCCCACCCAGTACTCATTCAGAAAATAAAGGAGGCAGGAATAAATGGAAATGTCCTAAAATGGCTACTGTTATTCTAAAGCTGAGAAGCTTCCAAGTCCAGGTGGGCTCCTCTTTATCTACAACCTTTGGATTAAACTGTGGAGTACCCTAGGGATCCTCGTTGAGTCTCACCCTTTTTAATCTTTATGTTTGCCCTATGGCAGAAATCGTGCAAACATATGAGTTTGTGTTTGTCTCATTTGCAGGTGACACTGAGATTATTGTCTCACTCTTTACAGACCTTAAGAACTCCTAGCAGCAGCTAAATGCTTGTCTCAAGCATTTTACTAGCTGGATATCAGACAGTCAGCTAAAACTGAATAGAGACAAAGCAGAGGTGTTGGTGATAGGAAAAACCACTCGATTGGAATGAACTTAGCTGGTCGAATGAGCTAGGGTTACTCTCTGCACCTGCCCCATCAGTGAAGAGTTAAGGTATCTGGATTGATGAAAGGCTCACTATGGAAGTCCAGGCTATAAAGTTGGCAGCATGCTGCATCAGACTTCTTCGCGCATTAAGAAAGTTCTTGAGCTGGCTTCCTATCAGCCTGCGTAGAATAGAAGTTCAGGGCCTCATCAACTCGCACTTGAACTACGGAAACTCCCTTTTCTCCGGCTGCCCTAAACATGTTATCAACCGACTGCAAATAATACAGAATGCAGCAGCACGCACGCTTCTCAGAATCCCCAAACACACCTCAGCAGAACCCGCTCTGGCAGCTCTTCACTGGCTCCCAGTTCAAAAAAGAATACAAGTCAAGTCCCTCTGCCTAGTCCATTGAGCTGTACACAGAAAAGGACCCCTGCCAATCCAACATTTTAATCTGTCCTTGCGTCCCCAAATGAACCATATGTTTCAAGGGTCAAAACTTTCTTCTATTTCCTAGGATTAAGAAAGTAAGACGAGGTGGAAGCTTCTTTAGATTTCTAGCTCTTAAGCTCTAGAATAAGCTCAGAAATCTTCTTTAGGAAACACCTGGTAGGTGGAGGCAAGATGCAGCCCCACCAGGCCAAGATTAAAACTGTCATGGCGTGGGAACCACTTAAAATGCAAACTGAGGCGAGAGCCTTCCTAGGCCTCACTGGCTATTTCTGCCGATTTGTTAATGGGCTATGGCACCATTGTTGCCCTTTAACTGAGCTGACTTCTAAGAAGCAGCCCATGTTTGTGAACTGGACCGAGGCTGGTCAGAAGCCTTTAGTTCTCTCAAGGGAGCCATGAGCACAGCTCCTGTGTTCAGGACCCCAGATTTCTCCAAGGAATTCATTGTGCAACCAAATCAAGGCATAGGGGTAGTCTTAGCACAGCTGAATGAGGTGGGCATTGACCAACCAGTAGCCTTCCTTAGCATAAGTTTACTTCCACTGGAACAGAGGTGGAGTGCCATTAAAAGAGAAGAACTTGCTGTGGTCTGGCCACTGAAGAAGCTGAGACAATACCTGTTTGGGACTCACTTCCAGGTTCAGACAGAACACTGGCCCCTCAGATGGCTCATTCAGATGAGGGGTGAAAGTGCAAAACTCTTGAGGTGGTCCATCTCCCTACAGGGAATGGACTTCGCAGCGGAGCATTGCCAGGGAATGACCACACCATTGCTGCTGATTTCTCCATATTCTTCCACCTTAGTGAAGAGAGCTCCCTAGGGGTTGGGTAGCTCTCCCCACTTTCAGCTGGGCGGGCACATGTTAGACCTGACAACCTTAGGGTGGTCTTCCCCCAGCTTTTTGCCTGCCTCCCTCTATTTTTCTGTACTTGTTGTTTCCTGGCTTTAGGACTCTGCACACTTTACCACTGGAAACCAGTGCTAAAGTGATTGTGCCCTCTCCCCTAAACATGATAGCATTGGCTTATACCCAATTGGCATATTTAATTAGCTAATAAGTCCCAAATAAAGTGCACTACGTGTGCCTCGGGCCTATAAGTGGGCCTGCAGCACTGATTGTGCCACCCACATAAGTAGCCCCTTAACCATGTCTCAGGCCGTCATTGCAGGAACTGTGTGTACAGTATATTGCTACTTCGGCTTTACATTTAAAAACCACTTGCCAAGCCTTGAACTCCTATTTTATTACAAATAGGTCACCCCCAGAGTAGGCCGTTGGTAACCTAAAGGTCAGCGTGCTATGAAAATAAAAAGAAAGACATGTACTTTTATGTTTTACCTGTCCTGGTAGTGACAAACTGCTAAATTCATTTTTCACTGCTAAGAGGCCTACTCTTCTCATAGGCTAGCATTAGGAATTCCTTAAAATACATTTAAGCTGCAATTCCTGCTCAGAAAGGAGTAGCTTTTTCATGTTTAATATCTTTGGAATGGTAATGATAAATCCTTTTTATTGGCATAGTCGGGTTTAACATTGCTACTTACTACTACTTTTAGAGAGGGAATATTTCTCTGCTCTTACTGCTCTGTGTGCCTTTCAGCTTGTCTCCAATATATGTCTGGGCTAGGTGACAGTTCTCTTTGTGCCAGACAGCCACGAACACAGGAAGGTCTTGGTGGGATTTAGCACAAACCTGCATTCATCTGCATTCCGATGGGTCTTCCTGGGCAGATGGGAGGAAGGGGCTCACTCTGACACTTCAAGGGGTAGTGGTCTGACCCCACAGAAAGGACTGATAATCCCCCACTGGTAATCTGGAGCAAGGGATGGGTTGAAAGGGATACTGGTGCACTTCAAAACCACTCTTTAAAATTTCCCTAACATCAAAGGCACATTTGGGTCTCTAACCCCATCAAATCAGACACTCCTGGATCTTGAACTGAACCACTGTTAGTGGGCTGCTGTGCTTCTCAAATGACTAAACTTGACTGCTTTTCTGGAAATACTGTTTTCCTGCTTGTTGACCTTCTGCCTGCTGCTCCCTGACCTGCTGGAAGGATAGCTGGACTCAAAAGTGATATCCAAGGGCTTGTTAGCTTGCCTTCTGTTTCTGAAGTCTCAGGGACACAAAAGACTTCGTGCAGTTTTGCTGGTGTTGCTGGATTCTGGCTTCTGTGAGTCCTAACTTTTTATTTTTTTAAATATTTTTAATGACTTTGCTGTAGAAAATAACATTACATTGAGTATCACCTCTAACAAAAGTGCTACTTTGGGCCAGAGGTCCGTATATATACATCATCCGTAACATTATAATTGGGACTGTTCATCTCTCTCTTCCACCATCCCCATATTGTAATTCTTAGGTTAGCCTCTAACCTTATATGTCACCTTTTCGACCACCATGTAGAGGTCCATTCCCCTTTTCCATTCCTGCAGGGTGGGTGGCTCGGGGACTCCCCGGTGCCTAGCCACATCACGTTTTGCTACCACGATCCCCAAGTTGATAAAGAGGAGTTTTCTTCTGAGTATATCCACATTTGTGGGTATCCCAAGCAGCACAAACTAAGGCTCAATGGGTAGGCTAACGTCATGGATATTATTGAGTTCCTCGATCAAAGTATCTACTCAGTATGTACTTCACAGAGCAAGACCATATTGTATGTACAAATGTCCCATTTCCGTCCCTACTTCTCACAAAGGTAGGTGACTCTGCCCTGCCAAATTTATGTAGCTGGTCCCTGTCATAGTACACTCTGTGGAGGACCTTGAACTGAATCAAGCGTAGGCGGGACTTGATTGCCACCTCTCTATGATGCATCAAGGCTGCTTCTCAGTTCGTGCTATGTCGTTCTCCCACTTCATTCTCCCATTTCCTTCTGAGTGTCCCCAGGGTGTCCGGAACAGTCTTATATGCCCAGGAGACCGCTTTTTGGTTTATCTCTCCCTGAAAGTGTCATCCCTCCAAGAGTGCATACTCTGGGAGGTCCTCCGCTGTTATCCTCTCAGCCTGGCAGGCGTGTTGCACCTGTAGGTATCAAACGTATTGGGTATTATGTAGCTGATAGTGATACTGCAGGGAATGGAAGGTAAACAGTGTACTCTCTTCTATGAGGTCTCCTAGTTTAGAAATCCCAATCATGTCCCATTGGCTAAAACCAGTTAATTTCCTGAATTCCTTCAAACGGGCACCTACCCACAGTGGCGTCTACCGTTTCAATGTTTTGTCCCATTTCCATCTTCTTCACCCCCTTCCCCGCCTCAATCACCATCTGAGTTGTTGTCTGTGAGTCCTACCTTTGCCTGAGGTGCCCCCTCCAAGTTCTTGGCCTCAGAAGTGGGTTGTGCAGGTGAGCTTCGGCCAAATCTGACGTGAAGCAGATTGAAGTCCTGCATAGCCGTGTCGCACAGCTGACAGCTCTCGGAACTGATGCTGGAAAGCGCAAAGCCTCTCCGCGCAGACTGTGCCCCAGGATCCAAGGTACTGTGTTCAGCAGGCCTAAGTGGATCCTTGAAGCTGGCCCGTGCTCCATCGCGGACTGCTTGAACTTTGGATTTGCAAAGGTCCCTGGCAACCTGAAGTAAACTTTTTGTGCTAACTGCTTCTAAGCACTTTATTTGCATTTATTTCTTCCACATTCAATATCTCGTCTTCTACTTCATGGTGTTTATTCGTTTTGGTTTTGTTCAGATAAATATTCTCTTTTTTCTAAATGGTTGCGAAGAATTTTTGTGGAGTATTTACTGTGTTGTTGTACAAGTTAATGCACAAATGCTTGACACATTGCCTTCTAAGGTAAGCCTGCCTGCTCTGTGCCAAGCTACCAGAGGGTGAGCTCAGGCTAATTTAGGATTGTGTTGTGGCTTTCCCTGGCTAGGATTGTGGTCCGTACTTGGACAGGGTGTGTTAGACCTGTCAGCCCTAGGGTGGTCTTTCCCTATTTTTTTTTCGCCCTTGCCTCATTTTTCCCACCTTCTTTTTTGGTTGGCCTTAGGTCTCCGTGCACCTTCCCATTGCTAACCAATGCTAAGGTGCAGGTGCTCTCTACTTTAAACATGGCTGCCATAGGTCCCTGCTACTGCAGCTTTCTCTTTTTGTGTAGCACCCTAGTTGCCAGGAGCAGGCTGGAACCCCTAAACATTGTTGCCATTCCAGCCTGCCTTTCCTGTCCATAGTTAGAGTAGGGAAGCTCCTGGAACCTTCTAGAATAGGGGCAGGGTCTGCTTTTGCCGCCTCAGAGAGTGGTCACCTGACCTGGGCACATATAAGAAAAGGAGGGAAAGTTTTCAGTCATTTGGGGCATCACTGACCTGGGGGAACCCACGCAGGAGACTTAGGCGGTAGGGCCTAGTCAGGAACCTATGCCACTGGGGGTGACAGGGTTTAGGCGCTGCCCACCAATCTGTGTGAGGAACACTGAACTAGCCCACTGATCTGGCCCGGCGGAGGGGAACCCAGGGACCACCTGCAGTGACCTGCTGAGGAATCCTGACAGCAGCCTTCAACTCAACCCCCCCCCTTAAGAAACCAAGCAACTATCTACTAAGGGCGCAAGATCCACCAAGCGCCGAGAAGCCCACTTTTCTGTGTCACCAGGACCACGGGGGATCAACCAGGTACCAGCGCTGTATCCACTCTGCGCTACCCTGCTCAACCTGTGCCCCGGTGTGGCCCTGACCTGTTTTGACTGTACTGAGCTACCTTCTAAGCGCTGCCTACTTAGCGCTGCCTACTTAGCGCTGGCACTTTGATCTGCCACTGTCCTGTGGCCTGTCCTGCCTAATTGTCCCTCAAGCGCTCCCTTGTGTGCCACCTGTGAAGCGCTGTAATTTTGCCTCAAGCGCTCACCTGCTGGGTCCTGTGAAGCGCTGGTATTGACGAACTTGTGAGGAACTTCCAAGCGTTCCTCTTCCCCGCGAGGTGCTGCGAAGACCGAGCGCTGTGTGCCCTGTGGAGCTCCCCCCCCCCCCGACTGTCATCTGCCCCCGGCGGCCCCCGACACCAGGAGAGGGCCGCCGCCATGCTGCTGTGGGCCGCGCCGGCCCAGGAGAAAGTTGAGGAGAGGTGCTGCCCTCCGGTGCACCTGGTGAGGGCCCCGTCACCGCCGCAGCCCAGCCCGACCGTGAAGAGTCCCAGCGGAGGCCCCTGAGGCCGTGAGAAGGCCGCCGCGAAATTCCAGTCAGGCCGCACTAGGCCTTGGAGGCCGGTCACTCACCCCATGTGACGGGGGCGCCGGGCCGCTTCATTGGCCGCGCCCCCGCCCTCAGCCGCACAGCCATTGGCTGCACCCAATGCGCCCACCTGGCCTGCCCTGCGATTGGCCGCGTAGGCCGCGCCCACCTCGCGCCAGCCTCCTGATTGGTCCCCGGGCTTCTGACGCCATCGCAGGCCCGGGAAAAGGAAGAGACACCGCCGGAGGGCTCCGAGGAGTGGAGGAGCCCTCCCCTCAGCCAGCAGACCCCCAAACTAGAGCGCGCGGGCCTCCCCTGATTGGCCTGCACACCGCCCAAACTGAGAATACTGGCGAGGGGGCTCTGGAGTCAGCGTGAGCCCCCTCCTCCCTGCCAGAGCGCTGGAACCTCTGCAAGGGCCCCGAGTGGGCTGAAGAAAAAGGTAAACCCCCAGGGGAGGCCCAAGATCGCCCCTCCCCGCGGGAAACTGTTGTTGGCCCCAGTAGGCCCATAAGAGTACTATGAACTGGGCCAGGACATCAGATAAGCCCCGGGACCGGTGAATGGTCGAGTTAACCCCTGCATGGGGTAAAGTTAAATGGCAGTTAATGTAGGCCCTGATGCCTGGTTTATTTTTGATTAATGAAGTGCTTTTGCCTGATGCATTGTTTATCTATGCTCAATGAAATGCTCATTTTACCTTAGGCACTGTTTATTTTTGCCTTAATGAAATGCTCTGCATATGTTCAATTAAATGTTTTATCCTTGATTAATGAAATGGTTGCTTTTGCCTGAGGAGATGTCAGTCTCTGCCTAACGCAAAGTTGAAGTTAGGCCCACAGATAACCCTTGCCATGCTCCTTTAAGAAGATAGCTATTGAAACATGCTACATGGATTAATGAACTGCTCCCTTTGCTCCCCTGATGAGATATCTTAAAGAGTTATGGTTACTGTGATTATTGATTGCTCTAAATGAATTACCAGACATGACCTTGATCTAGATAAAATGTATTGATTTTTATGCAAACTTACTGGTGTGGTCTCAGTCATTGTGTGCGTTTCATTGTCTCAGTGGGCGTGGGCGTAAAATCCATTTCGCGGGCGAATTTGCGGATTTTTGACGATTTCGCGATCCGCGAATCGCGCGAAATTGCCCAATAATCCACAAGCTACGAATTATTTTGCTTGGTCGCGCTTGAAAAATACAATATCGCGCGCGCGGCGTTGACTCTGAGCCTGCCGAGTTGTTTTTCTCCCAGTTTTGCGTGTGCTGCGCCATTTTTGATCTTGCTGCGTGATAGCGCGAGAGTTTTTCGAACGCAATTACGTTATCGCGGCTTGCCATCTTACACGGCGAGAGTTTGACAACGCGAGTACGTCATAAAGGCCCGCGACGGCGCGCAGCTGACTTCCGGCGGGAGGTTTGAACAGCTCGCGTTCCCGAAATTGCAAAAATTGCAATTCTGCACAAGAAATCCACCGCACGAAGCATAAACCTTGTGGAAATGATGATTTTGATCAGAATAACTCCTCAGATTGACTTTTGGCTGCACATTTTGGTGCAGGAGTCCATTTTTTGGGGTGGGGTGGGAGGAAGGAAGTGCCCCAGCGTCTCCAACTTCCTGTTCCTGTCCAACAGGCTCCTCCCAGTGCTTTGTCCATGTCCTATTCACTTTTCATTTGGCTGCGGAGCTGGAAGGATTACTTTTTGTGGCTGCTGCTGGATATTTGTATTTGAGGACTTTTTGGACTTTGGAGTTTGAATCACTTTTGGACTTGAGATTTTACAAGTAAGTTGGTGTTGTTTGTTTGGGGCATTGCAGTTGAGGCAACTCCAGTTCTAAAACTTTTTTCACAACTTTAATAAAATATATATTGTGGTGGGTAGCCACAGTATCCAGTAGGCCCAGGGTTAGTCATGGGTGCATGATACAATTGTTTCTGTGATTTTTTCTAACTTAATTCTCATTTATGTCATGGAATTTTAGCTCACTGTTATATGTTGTTTTTTTTCTTTAATTTTGGGGTGCCTGTAAAGCCTCACTAGCCAGTAGGCCCAGGGGTAGTGAGTGGTGCATGGACCAAGTCTTTCTGTGGGGTGTCTTGAATGTAAACATCATTGAGGGCATGGATGGCATTGGATTTTGGTGATTTTTATGTGTTTTTGATTTTTTGGGGTGTTGTTGGGGCATGGCCATGTGGGTGGGGGCCATTTTGAGGGCTGGTACAGGCAGGGCCTGGCCATGTGGTGAGGGTCAAGGGGCCATTTTGAAGGCAGGCAGTGTGCTCAGGCCTGCACCCATTTTGCCTTGCTCTCATCCATTATGCCCAGGGTTACTCAGTGGTGCATGGACCAAGTCTTTCTGTGGGGTGTCTTGAATGTAAACGTCATTGAGGGCTTGAATGGAATTGGATTGTGGTGATTTTCATGTGTTTTTCGAATTTTTGGGGTGTTGTTGGGACATGGCCATGTGGGTGGGGGCCATTTTGAGGGCTGGTACAGGCAGGGCCTGGCCATGTGGTGGGGATCAAGGGGCCATTTTGAAGGCAGGCAGTGTGCTTAGGCCTACACCCATTTTGCCTTGCTTTCATCCATTATGCCCAGGGTTACTCAGTGGTGCATGGACCAAGTCTTTCTCTTGGGTGTCTTGAATGTAAACATCATTGAGGGCATGGATGGCATTGGATTGTGGTGATTTTTATGTGTTTTTCGATTTTTTGGGGTGTTGTTGGGGCATGGCCATGTGGGTGAGGGCCATTTTGAGGTATGGTACAGGCAGGGCCTGGCCATGTGGTGGGGGTCAAGGGGCCATTTTGAAGGCAGGCAGTGTGCTCAGGCCTGCACCCAGTTTGCCTTGCTTTCGACCATTATGCCCAGGGTTACTCAGTGGTGCATGGGCTGAGTCTTTCTGTGGGGTGTCTTGAATTTAAACATCATTGAGGGCATGGATGGCATTGGATTCTGGTGATTTTTATGTGTTTTTCGATTTTTTGGGGTGTTGTTGTGGCATGGCCATGTGGGTGGGGGTGATTTTGAGGGCTGGTACAGGCAGGGCCTGGCCATGTGGTGGGGGTCAAGGGGCCATTTTGAAGGCAGGCAGTGTGCTCAGGCCTGCACCCAGTTTGCCTTGCTTTCAACCATTATGCCCAGGGTTACTCAGTGGTGCATGGGCCAAGTCTTTCTGTGGGGTGCCTTGAATGTAAACATCATTGAGGACATGGATGGCATTGGATTGTGGTGATTTTTATGTGTTTTTCGATTTTTTGGGGTGTTGTTGGGGCATGGACATGTGGGTGGGGGCCGTTTTGAGGGCTGGTACAGGCAGGGCCTGGCCATGATGTGGGGGTCAAGGGGCCATTTTGAAGGCAGGCAGTGTGCTCAGGCCTGCACCCAGTTTGCCTTGCTTTCAACCATTATGCCCAGGGTTACTCAGTGGTGCATGGGCCTAGTCTTTCTGTGGGGTGTCTTGAATTTAAACATCATTGAGGGCATGGATGGCATGGGATTGTGGTGATTTTTATGTGTTTTTCGACTTTTTGGGGTGTATAACTGATGTTCCTCTGGCTTCCATTGCTTTTAGGTGCACAAGAGAACCACCAGTGCCCGGAAGAAGTCCTGCAGCGGTGTGTGCAGCACAACGTCACGTTACGTCACGTGTGGTCACAGACAAGACAACTCTGCAACTCATGCAACTGTGGCCTGCTGTTCTGACATCTCAAGAAGATGGCCCCAAAGAAAGTTGGCCGTAGCGCCTCAGCGAAAAAGTTTCCAGTGCCACTGCCGGTAAGAAGGAGCAGAAGAAGCAAGTGGCACCACCTACCAAGGAGACTGGTGTGCCCACCGACACCTTTTTTGGAAAAAAAAAAATAAGCCTGCAGCAGCAGCGGTGTTCGCCGGGCACAAAGCTGGAAGCAGCACCTCCGCTTCATTGGGCTCAGTGCCACCACGCAAACTTAGGTCCAAGACCATGAGTGCTGCTGTGGCAGCCACTTTGGTTGTTCAATCACCATCGACCAGTGATGTTGGCTCATCACAAGAAAGTATTATCCAATCAACGCCGGGTGTAACTCAGCTGACGAGTGTTCAACAACCACAGCCGCAGCGACAACCACAAGTGCAACTAGTACAAGCGCAAGTACTGGGCAAGGAGAGGCGCAAGGAGAGGCCCAAGTAGAGCCGCAAGGAGAGGCGCAAGTAGAGCCGCAAGAAGAGGCGCAAGTAGAGCCGCAAGGAGAGGGGGAAGTAGACCCGCAAGGAGAGGCGCATGGACAGGTGCATGGAGAGGTGCAACTAGAGGTTCATGGAACGGCACAACTGCCTACAACGCTTGTTCCTCCAGAAGTAGGGGCACATCAGGAAATTGATATTCAAGAGGAGGTATCATCCGAGGAAGCCACTCCTCCTGATGATGATTATCCATTGTCTTCCAGATCCCCAGCAAGAAAAAGGTCAAGGAGGGATACTACTACTACTACAAGTTCTTCTTCAAGCTCCCTTCCTTCTGATGACCTTGATCATGATTGGAACCCAGCCATGCAGTCTGAGAGTGAGTCACGCCATGAGCCGACAAATGTAGCTAAGCCTAAAAGGAAGGCTCCCGCAAAGCTTCCACTTATGGGTGATGACGACGAACAAGAAGTGGTGTCTTCTGCTGCTGATGAACAGTCTGATGATGACCCAGTCATCACAGTCATCACTCCAGCCCCAGCAGGCATGCAGCAGACAGACATTTTCACCCTAGCCCGAATGGCTTCTGAGTGCGATATGGGCGGCGTGGCACTGGTACCACCACCGTTAACTACAACACCAACACGACCTACAGCTCCCATCTTTTTTAGTCAGAAGGGCCGGCATGGACCTCCATCCAGCTCGACCTCAAGTAGTGGTGCTGTAACACAAACAGAAACAAATTCAGCCACGCCCATCCTCCACTTCATCTGGTATGGAAAGTCAAAGTAGCACCTCCACCTTCAGCAGACATCACCAGTCCCCAGTTTGGGACTTCTTTACTGTTAGCCAAAGGGCGGAAAACATGGTTGTTTGTTCGATTTGTAAAGTATTAGTTAGTCGGGGTAAGCTTGGTACCAACTATGGTACCGGAGGACAGAGAGGTTATCTCCAAAACACCACACTATCCAGTGGGATGGGCACCTAAGGAAAATCCGGGAAGGCTAAAGTAGAACTGATCCAAATGTATCCATTCACATTGCATCTGATGCTGACGAGGGGCTGATTCATGTGCAGGGGGGAAGTAAAGAAGCGACAGACATTTTTTCTGGTACACCCAGTTCTGCTGGCAGCAGCACTGCAGTGGTATCGCCCACACTCTCTACCCCTGCAACATCTATGAGGCACACTAAGAGTGTGGGTGAGACACCTATGCGAAAAACTACATCAATGGGCCTAACTGGTTTGAAGACGTCATCATCATCATCATCACGTAAAATGATCCAGCCCACCATTCGCCAAATGTTGTGGTCGGAGGCGCCATTTGAACGCAACCACCCAACGGTACGTCTGTGTAACGCAAAGCTGGCTAAAATGCTAGCACTGGACCTTCTCCCTTTTTCTTTCGTGGAAGGGGTGGGGGTTCTAGAATTAGTGGCAACAGTCTGCCCTAAATGGAAGGTTCCTAGCCGGTCCTATTATGCCAGAGTTGCGGTTCCAGCACTACATCAAGATGTGCTGGAGCTGATTGGGGCAGCTTTGCAGAAGAGTGCTGTTCACACTATCCACTTGACAACAGACGTGTGGACCAGTTGCCAAGTCCTTGATTACATGTGCGTCACTGCACACTGGGTCTCTTTTGCAGGGTCTTTGGCAGGGGTTAGAGACAAGTCAAGTGCAGTTGTTGACCTGGACACAGTTTTTCAAGCTACTCGGAAACATGCAACATTAGCCATGTTTGCCATGGAGAAAACTCATACTGCAAAAAACATTTTGGAGGAGTTTAACAGTAAGGTCTCTGAATGGCTGCAACCAAGAAATCGCATAGTTGGTTATGTTTCCACGGATAATGGCAGTAATATAGTTAAGGCCATGCAGGAGGGTCAATATTTCAGAGTGCCGTGTTTGGCGCACTGTATAAACCTGGTTGTGCAAGATATCTTGAAAACTGAAAACACAGTCAAAAAGTTACTGACCACCTGCCGAAAAATCTGCACACATTTCAGCCATTCTTTTAAGGCCCGGAAGGAGCTGAGGAGCATTCAACATGAACGTAAAGTGCCAGTCAAAGGACTCATCCAGGAGGTGGCAACACGTTGGAACTCAACATTTTTCATGCTTGAGCGTCTGTCTGAGCAGTGCATGGTAATCAATGACTATGTCTTTAAACTAGGTTCTGATCATAAAGACAAGAGGCTAGAGTTGGAGGAATGGAAGCTAGTTAAAAGCCTGACAGACATGATTCGTCCTTTTGAGATTTTCACGCGTAAAGTCAGCAGGGAGGACTGTTCTTTGAGCAAAGCTATCCCATTGTTGGTCATGCTAGAGCACCAACTGAAAGACGTGTCTTCAACGTTCAGAGATGATGTTGGAAAGCAAGATGCATATCGGTTGGCGGAGAACTTATTAAGCTGCCTAGTTGCCAATGAAAGGCTTCAAAACATACATACAGAACAACATTACATTTGTGCCACTATTCTGGATCCACGTCACAAAAAGGCAGTGGCCAACAAAGCATTCATTCCTTTTGATGAAGCAGATGTTTCAAAGTACAAACATTGGCTAGCTGTGTCAGCCAGTCGGTTCGAAAAAGATCGGCAGAAAATTCAAGGAGCCGTCAGAAGTCCAACTGAATCAGCAGGCCATCCAGCGTCAAGTTCCACTTCTGAATCTGTGGGCGAAGGGAGTCACTTTCCCTCACAGCCGTTAACGACACCAGCAGCAACCGTATCATCATCCTCACCTGCACCAGGCCCAGCCATAATATTGTTGGAAGCTGATTAGCTAACTCGTAAAGGGTTTCTTTGTTCCAGTGCTGAGAAGGCCACAGATGGTACGCAAAGTGGAGCAACCGTGGAGAACCTTGTGTTGATGGTGCAGGCCTATCTGGATGAGCCAACACAGGTCTTTGCTAATACGAACCCATTGCTGTATTGGTACAGGAAAATGGATCTATGGCCACTGATCGCCAACCTGGCTATAAATTATTTGTCTTGCCCACTCGCAAGCGTGTCTTCTGAATGTATTTTCAGTGCTGCTGGTGCCATTGTAACTTCAAAAAGGACCCGCCTCTCGGCCAAAAATGTGGAGAGGTTAACACTGATCAAGATGAATCAGCACTTGATACCAACAGATTACAAAGTACGTGAATGCACGCAGGAACAAGAGGACACCGACTTAGGTGACGGAAGTTCTTCTCTGTTACCTGACCTACTCCTGTCCCAATTCATGGAGTTTGAGGACGAGCTCTACTTCCCTGACACCGAGCCCTGAAAATGACTTCCTTTTTTTTGTCCTTATTCACTTTAATTCCTGTGTGTCTTTCTTTGTTTTGCAACTTTTACCACAACAAAACTCTAATCACCTAATCACAACAAGTCCATCAGCAGCACTGTCTTCATCTTATATTCCTTATTGATTTGAAGGTGCCTCAGTCTGCATTCCTGAGGTGCACAAGTTCACAACTCAATCATGCTCCTTTATACTCCTCTTCCAGACTCCACCTATCCATTTCCTTCAAGACAGATGGATAGATTACGACGAGTCCCCTCAAGTGGGACTGAAATTACTGACTGACTATCATGCTTGCTGATTGCTGACAGAGTTACTTCTGATATTGACAGGAGAGGCTGCCCTGTGGGCCCTCACTTTCCGAGAAGATGCGGACAAAAAGTAGAACATGTAATGAATAATTGAGAAGATAGCATGCAGTGGACAGCAATGGCTGTCTGGCTCTGATGAAACCAATTGCTGTTTGTTTCTTGTGCATGAAATGATGATTCATATGTCTTGTCTTAGTTATTATTTAATCTTTCACACAATAATTGTACCTCATGTCAACAACTCTGTTTTTTTTACCTTGTTTGATTAAAATTGTACTTCAAATTCAGGGGCCACTATATTGCATTTCACAACATATGTAAAATGACCTTGGAGCGGACTCACTTGCCAATATACCATGATGATTGATTAAATAACATATCTTTTTTCTTTACAGTCACTCACTGGGATGGATGGATCATCAGCCTCGATTTACGGACGAACAATGGCCAATTCTTGAGTGGCAAACAGGTAAACCAGTCTACAACAACTACTACAGCAGGACTACATGTCTGTCTATTCGTGGTATGTATTGGTCGAGGGCGAGGCAGTGTACTGTTGTTGTTATTCCAGGCAGAGTCCACTCCACTCCAGACAGCAGTTCATGTAAAATTGGGGCTATGTGGCTTGCTGCATACAATTAGATATGCTTTGTCTGTCTGACAAAGAGCCTAGGTATGCTACATCGGGTTGCTTCACTCAGTGGTGCCTGCCTTGACCCTCTGCATGGCACTACCTCAAGCTTGGGCCAAACATCTGTTATGTTTGCAAAATTTGTTGTTTTTCGGTATTTCGCAAATCTCGCGAAAGTATCGAAAAATCGCAAATTCTTGAGCGGAACGGATTTTTGGGACATGCTTGCGGCAGGGCCATGCAGACGGTCAAGGCAGGCACCACTGAGTGAAGCATCCTCCTGATGTAGCATACCTAGGCTCTTTGACACAGACAGACAAAGCATATCTACGGTTTAGGGTTCAGTCAGTGCGATTTACTAGGGTTTTTGGGATTAAGTTGGTATGGTTCACGCTGATTCTAGGGCTCGGGCCCGATGCAGGCTCGTTCATAATGATGTTGGCAATGTTTTAGGGGGTTTTGGTGTTCTTTGGTCCAGAATTGGCAGAATTGTGGCCTTTTTGGGTGTTTTGTGGGCATGTGTGTTTGGGTGAAAACTAAGTGAAAACTAGTCGTAGACCTTCTTCTTCTTCTTCTTCAAAGAGCGCAGTGGTTCGATTTTGTTCTGCCTTGCTGAGATTCTTGTGAATCGCTGGAACAAGTGACTATCCAGGTGAGTTTCAAGAGGATCGAAGTAGTGGAAGTGCTGAAAACAGCAATGTTTTGTGAACAGCGCAATTTGCCATGTTTTGAATATACCAGTATTGCATGTTTTTGGGGGGCTGTTTGGGGGGCTTCTAGGTTTTCTGTGGGTGGGTTTTGGGGCCTGGCAGCACTGCTGGCACAGTCTAATGTAGATTGCACTTCTTTTTCAGGAAATCCATGGTGGAAAAGGGGAGTTAGGGCCTAACTGCAGAGCGTATTTTGACTGAATTGAAGGTAGGCCCATATTTGCTTTTTGCCTGTTTGGGGGTGTTCTGCTTTTTGGCAGGTGGCTGCAGGCGTCTGGGGGCATAGCTCGGAAGGTCTAATACCGGATAAAAGTGTTTTGGAGAAAATCGGAGGTGAAAAAGATTTTGCATTTTTGCTCACTTGCTTGTCTTTAGGGGCCTGCTTGGGGGGTTCCTGGTGTTTGGGGGTGGGTTTTGGGGTCTTGGAGCTACGCTGGGTATGGATACTTTTGATTGCAAGAGGTTTGAAGCAAATCCATGGTGGCAAAGGGGAGTTAGGGCCTAGCTGCAGAGCGCGCACGGAGTGATTTTGGAAATGTGCCTAAAAATTTCTACGTCCCCATTTTTGTATTTTTGCTTTTTGGCTGTTTGGGGGTCTTCTACTTGTTTTCCCCTGGGTTGACGGGTCTGGGGGCATTGCTGGGAAGGTCTAATACTGGATAAAAGTGGTTTGGAGAAAATCGGAGGTGAAAAAGTTTTTGCGTTTTTGCTCACATGCTTGTCTTTGGGGGCCTGCTTGGGGGGGTTCCTGGTGTTTGGGGAGGGTTGGGGGGCTTGGAGCAACGCTGGGTATGGATAGTTTTGATTGCAAATGGTTTTAAGAAAATCCATGGTGGCAAAGGGGAGTTAGGGCCTAGATGCAGAGCGCGCATGGAGTGATTTTGGAAATGTGCCAAAAAATTTCTAAGTCCCCATTTTTGTATTTTTGCTTTTTGGCTGTTTGGGGGTCTTCTACTTGTTTTCGCCTGGGTTGACGGGTCTGGGGGCATTGCTGGGAAGGTCTAATACCGGATAAAAGTGGTTTGGAGAAAATCCATGCTGAAAAGCGTTTTGGCACTTTTTTTAACTTAGGGCTCGTTAGGGTTAGCAGCAGTATTGCATGTGTTTGGGGGTGTTCAAGATTTTTGCAACTGGGTTCTGGGGTCTTAGAGCACTCGTGGGAATGTGTACTTCTGGTTGCAAGTGGTTTGAAGAAAATCCATGGTGGGAAAGGGGGGATTTGGCCTAGTTAAAGAAAGTGTTTGGCACTATTCTTAACTTAGGGCTCGTTAGGGTTAGCAGTATTGTATTGCATGTGTTTGGGGGTGTTCTAGATTTTTACGACTGGGTGGGGTCTTGGAACACTTGTTGGAATGTCTAATTTTGAATGCAAGTGGTTTGAAGAAAATCCATGGTGGGAAAGGGGGGTTTGGGGCATACTTTCTGAGTGCGTTTTGGCACGTTTTGAAATTAGGCCTCTGCGAGGTAGCAGCAGTATTCTGCACGTTTTTGGGAGGGTAATGTGGGGTGTTCTAGATTTTGGGGATTGTCATCTCTGAAAGTGAAAGTATAATTTTTGCCCTATACAGCGTGCCTTATATATTTTTTCTCCGAGGTGTATTTATCACTTACTGTTGTGTTTTTCCATCATCAATTACAGGCAGGCTTTTACCCTGTGCCATCGATGTACTACTTAGGCTTACAATTAGCGATCCGCAAATCTGCATCAGGCAGGCAGTGGACAGTGTGTCTGGTCACCAAGATTGATCGACGGAGCATCCGATGAAATGAAGGAGTACCGCGAATAAGAGGAATGGCTGGATGCATCAACTTCACAAATTCAACAGGACAACTACAAAAAACAGTAACAGTATCCAAAATTCTCCTTATCTTTTAAATGATATTCTTGTGAACTTGAACTTACTTCTACGAGTGTGACTCTGTGCATTTGTTTGATCTCCGCTTCAAATTCATCCCTCCAGCTATTTGATACGTCTTTGCTATGATTGACACTAATTTAATGTTCTAAGTGTTTATTCTCTCTGAGGGCAGAGAGGCAAGTGAAATTGCGTAATGACTGCAGCCCTGTACTGTCAACTTGTTTCTTCGTAGTTACTAGTAAGTTGCAGTAAGTAGTAGTACTACTTTTCAGTAACCTAACCATCCATTTAGTAAACAACTTCTGGCATGCAGTAGTGCACTTCCTTTATGTCCCTTTAAAGATTTATCAATATCTTCAAATCCAAAGATTTGTTTCTTTTCATTTGTTGTTTGACTGTCCATGCTGTGTTTTTTTCCTCTCTACCAAACTTTCCCAAAAACCATCCTTCCCATCCAATTTTCAAACCCTAACCCTCTTCCCCCGGGCTGTGTGGTATTTCATTGAGGTGTGACTGACAACAACAATAAATTCCACACACTTGCTGGGGAGGATAAGGTCAAAGCACCCAGAAGTTCATGTGCGTCATCGTGGATTGATAAGAACATCCTCCTCCTACACTACAATTTAGGGCACTGTTCTGTACCGTACTATCTATTGTACTGTTTCTAATGCTACGCTCGGCCACTCAATGTTTAATTTCCTCTTTTTTTCATATGGTGATACTGCCAGTGTGTACCACTACTGCTACCAGCACAACAATGATATTGCATCCATCGAGGATTCAAGTCAACAACCAACCTTAATCACCATTTGCAATGCAGCCAGCCCTGGGGCTACTCCGATTCTCAAACACAAATCACAGGTAAGATAGGCATATTGGAGAGGTAGTAGAATAATGGGCTAGGAGGACTAAGTTGGGAGGAGAGCAGAGACTGACAGTACTACTAGTAAAGTACAGTAGTAGGGCTACTAAATTTACTTACTCGGTTACTTGCATTGTGGTACATTTCAGGACTAGATGTTTCATTCATGCTGGTTTGTTTGAAGAAAACAAACGTCCAGTAACCACCGCCAACCCCCACACAAAATAATATATGAACGCGTATACTGTGTTTTTTTAAGAAAAATAATTATTAAGAAATATATATTCGAGTTGTTTTCAGCACAACAATAAAATAAATTACCCGAACTCACCCCCCTCCCTAACCCAACCAATGTCAAAAAGTCCAAAAGTCCCCTTTCCCAAATACCCAATTCCCACCCCCCCAACAGACTTTAAAAAAGGGGCAAGGGACAGTCACTTCCTCTGGTGGCGTAGTTTGGCAAGCTGTTGCTGCATGTCCCGCTGCTCTTTGCGGAGGTCCCGGAGCTGGCGCTGATGTTTTTCGGCCAACCGCTCCAGGTAGTCCACTCTTCTACGTAGCTGGTGCACACAAACCATCCAGGATCTGGGGGGCCGCTGATTTTGTTGCTGCTGTGCGGCGGCGGCGGGAGGCTGTCGGGCCACGGCTCCGTTTGGCTGGAGGCTTCTGGCTGGTGGACCCGGGGGCAGTGGAGGAGGATGTAGATGTTGATGTCTCCTCATGCTCCCGAGCCCACAACCGCCGATACTCAGCACAAATAGCCTCCAGCTTACGGGCCCTGGCCCAGACAGCCATCTCCTTACGGGTGAGCTTTTTGGGAGTAGCATCTATGAAGAAAGAAAGAAATATACTGTAGCCAATAGTCTTTAACATAAAGTCAAAATAATTTAATGGAAGGTTGACACTCAGTAACACCAGCAAGTAGCAAACACAGTATAACATTTTGGCATGTATCTTTCTGCCGTCTTTGTAAGCCTGTGACACTGTGAGTTTCAGGAATTCCACTAGCAGCACTGTAGGTGGACTCACTACTACATACATAGTCAGAGAGTACTAAAAAAAGGAATTTTTTACTTTTTTTCTCTTGTTTTGCAAAAGAAATTACTGGTACGTGAACTTGTGGTAGCCGCCATAATGGCAGCTCACTCAGCTTCCACCAAAGAAATACAGACACAGGCCATGATGATGCAGACTCACAGTACTTTAAGCAGTACATGCAGGTGGGGATAGGAATGTCTTACTTTTCTATAGGGGTGGCACTGCCACTGGCCATACTTCATCCACTCAGCGTCTGCTCTACTACATCATACACCTCTGCTATCGACGAGGAGGATAAAGAAGATAACACCCAGGCTTCCAAAGTACGTCTATGATTCTTCTTAATGTCTCAAATGTACCAAAATGTCTTTTTGTCAACAACCAACTAACACCCTTTTCATTATATTTTGGAAACCGCCGTCCAAATTGCATTCAACAAAACCATTCTTTACAGTCAAAAATATTAAGACTCGCTCGTCCTTCGTTTCACCCTTCTTTAACTTTTTGTTCTTCACATCCCTAAACTACATCTGATATGACTTGGCTTCACAATAAAAAATTTCCAGCTGAGTTGAAGTGAAATAGAGGGGGCCATTGGTTACCAGAGAAGTACCGCCGCTAATGCTATTAAAAGTCAAGGTTGACTGTCTTCTCCATGATAGCCCAAAAAGTAGTTCTAAATTAGTAAATGTTCTTGACAGTACAGTGTACTTATACTAGTGCACTGTGTACTACTGTACAGTACATCATACACTCCTTTGCGAGCCTACTCAAAAAAATTCAATAAGTAAGGAGTATAATAACTTACCACCGTCCGCCGCCGCTGAGTCTTCCCCCCCAGCTCCTCCTGTTGGCGCCGCCGCATCCAGAGTGGACCCCTCCGCACTGCTGGCCCCGGCACTGGTGGTCATCTGTGCCGCATCAGATGTTGTGACGTCTAGGAAAAACATGTCATATTTTCAGATGCCATACACAACCCCCTATGTTGTCTCGTAATGGAAGAAAATGTTACATAACACATTTTTTATTACTGGGATTGAAAAAAAGTAACGGTTTTGGGGAGGGTGTTAACCTTTTATATGCTTATTCCATTAAATGCTACACTTCTTCTTATGACAACTGATAAATGCTTGCTTAACGTGCACCATTTTTCTCATTACAGATAGAAGATTCCATTGCCCTTCTACCAGACGATTACCAACCACTACTACTAAGTCATCACCAGCAGTACTTTGAATACATTAAAGAAGGTGGGGACTCCCGCACAGTTATTCTAATAATTTCATGTGTCTGTAAACTATTATTAAGTTTGAGTCATACTAATTTCATTCATGGGAATGTTGTTTAAACTTTAACGTGATCTTCATCCATCAGAATACTACGCTATTAAAAATAAAGAAATAATGTTTTCATTTCTTAATTGAAAATAAAACTTTAAAACTAACAAACACTGTGTGGTTTTTGTTTACGAGTGAGTGAGCGGAAAGGTTTGAACTACTGCACTTGGCAGTCATGTTTCAGTGACTCAGATAGGCCGGGACTCGGAGGTAGTCTTCTTCTGTTTTTCTGGGTCGTAAAATCATTGGTCAGACATTCTAGATAGTCGGTCAGGGGATTGGGGGTTCAACTTCTGTTCGGACTGAGGTATGTCGAAAGTCGAACTGCACCTATCATCAACAATGTCCTATTTATCTTGCCCATACTTCTTTGTGTGCAAAATAGTCCCTGAAACACTAGCGGTATGGGATGTGTTCCTCTCAAATCAAAAAGGCAACTGCTAACTTTTACTTGGTGTAAACAATGACATTTTGTTGTTGGAAATTGTCAAAGCACTTACATTAAGAAGACTGGAATAGACAGCAAGGGCAACCCAGAGGACTGCACTCAGTGCCTAGAGCTATTGCTGTAACAGAGTTTTGTTTCACAGCGTTTGCCGAATTGGCAAGCTTAGCTACCTACACAGACCGACTCATAATTGAAAAAAATAGATTAGCAATATAACAGAGCAGAAGGAAAAAAAGTAGTTATTAAAAAGCTACTTACCAAGGCCAGGGATCTCCAATCCTAGCAGGTCGAGCATGTCATGCTCCCGGTCCAGGATGTCACTCCACCGGTGCGTCACTTGCTGGTAGGTGTGCCGGACCCCAGACTCCTTATACATGCGCCGGCATACCTTCTCCCACAGCTGGCGACGCTCCCGGAGGCCGTAACCGGAAGCAATCTGCCCACCTGCTGCCACGGTCTTAGGGAGGTGGACTTGGACAAAAACCATCAAGGCGGCTACCTGCACCGCAGAGAAGATCTCCCTGGCCTGGGCTTCCTCCCCCCTCAAACGCCCGCAGGGGAGCCGGGTACGGGGTGCTGGGCCCTTCCCCTTGCCCTTGTCACCTCCATTAGCCATGGTCCTGGGCACAAGAAGAAGGAAAGAAGAACAGGTGTGAAAAAAATAAGAGAGAGAGCGCGAAAGAAATAAAGTAGGTAATAAAGTAACAAAAAGTTTAAAAAAACACAAAATATAGATGTAGGAAATTGAAGAGAGAGATAATAAGCAAAAAAAAGCAAAAAAAAGTTTAAAAAAACATAGGATTACAAAGATGTACGATGGATAGAAAGGTAGCATGCCCAAAACCATAGCAGTGAATGAAAAACAAGATGGCCGCGCCCATAGAGGACCGTGTGGGTAAGTTTGCGCGATATTTCCCCGCGAGCACGCGACAACGCCCGCGAACACGTAATCGCGCGCTGCATACGACGCGAGCATGCAACTAGCGCCCGGAAATGGAAACAAGTCACGCAAACAAGATGGCCACACCCATACACGACCGCATGGGTTGGTGCGCTGCAAGCGGTCCGCGAATAAGCAAAAAACCGCGCGAACACGCAAAAAAAAAGAAATTCGCACAAATTTGCGGATTGCAAGTTCGATTTAGCATGAATTCGCGCCCCGCGAATCTCGCGAAATGGCAGAAAAACGATTTTTGGAAAACTGAAAGCACTTAGCAGGTGCAAAAGTTCAAGCTAATTTGTAACCATTCCCTGTAGTGCTTCCTGAGGGGCCCCTCCAGAGTTCAGTTGCCTACTTGCAACTATTCTCTGACCCTGCTCTGACCCTCAAAGCAGGGTCAGAGAATAGTTACAAGTATGGCACAATGCTCCTGTAAAAAAAATAACTGCAACAGGAAGCACTTACAGCTAAGGAAGCAGGTGCCAGACTTGAAGCACAAATTCAGTGACACATTAACCAGCCCCAAATTAATTCATCTCAGTTGAGGCTGGGCAGGTGTGCTTTCCCCCATAATCTACAGTGGTGAACAAGAGGGTGGTAGTGGTGAACCAGAGGGTGACAGTGGTGAACCAGAGGGTGGCAGTGGTGAGTGCTGAACCTGAGGGTGGCAGGGGTGAACCAGAGGGTGTCAGTGGTGAACCAGAGGGTGACAGTGGTGAACCAGAGGGTGGCAGTGATGAAACAGAGGGTGGCAGTGGTGAACCAGAGGGTGGCAGTGATGAACCAGAGGGTGGCAGTGGTGAGTGCTGAACCTGAGGGTGGCAGGGGTGAACCAGAGGGTGTCAGTGGTGAACCAGAGCGTGACACTGGTGAACCAGAGGGTGGCAGTTGTGAGTGCTGAACCTGAGGGTGGCAGGGCTGAACCAGAGGGTGTCAGTGGTGAACTAGAGGGTGCTGTGATGAACCAGAGGGTGGCAGTGATGAACCAGAGGGTGGCAGTGGTGAACCAGAGGGTGGCAGTGATGAACCAGAGGGTGGCAGTGATGAACCAGAGGGTGCTGTGATGAACCAGAGGGTGGCAGTGATGAACCAGAGCGGGACAGTGAGGATCCAGATGGTGGCAGTGGCAAACCAGAGGGTGGCAGTGATGAACCAGAGGGTGGCAGTGATGATCCCGAGGGTGGCTGTGGTGAGCCAGAGGGTGGCAGTAATGAACCAGAGGGTGGCAGTGATGAACCAGAGGGGGACAGTGATGATCCAGAGGGTGGCAGTGGCAAACCAGAGGGTGGCAGTGATGAACCAGAGGGTGGCAGTGATGATCCTGAGGGTGGCAGTGGCGAACAAGAGGCTGGCAGTAATGAACCAGAGGGTGGCAGTGATGAACCAGAGGGTGGCAGTGGTGAACAAGAGGGTGGTGGTGGTGAACCAGAGGGTGACAGTGGTGAACCAGAGGGTGCTGTGATTGACCAGAGGGTGGCAGTGGTGAGTGCTGAACCAGAGGGTGGCAGCAGGGGTGAACCAGAGGGTGCTGTGATGAACCAGAGGGTGGTAGTGGTGAGTGCTGAACCTGAGGGTGGCAAGGGTGAACCAGAGGGTGTCAGTGGTGAACCAGAGGGTGGCAGTGGTGAACCAGAGGGTGCTGTGATGAACCAGAGGGTGGCAGTGATGAACCAAAGGGTGACAGTGATGAACCAGAGGGTGGCAGTGGTGAACCAGAGGGTGCTGTGATGAACCAGAGGGTGCTGTGATGAACCAGAGGGTGGTAGTGATGAACCAGAGGGTGACAGTGATGAACCAGAGGGTGCTGTGATGAACCAGAGGTTGGCAGTGATGAACTAGAGGGGGACAGTGATGATCCGGATAGTGGCAGTGGCAAACCAGAGAGTGGCAGTGATGAACCAGAGGGTGGCAGTGATGATCCTGAGGGTGGCTGTGGCGAACCAGAGGGTGGCAGTAATGAACCAGAGGGTGGCATTGATGAACCAGAGGGGGACAGTGATGATCCAGAGGGTTGCAGTGGCAAACCAGAGGGTGGCAGTGATGAACTAGAGGGTGGCAGTGATGATCCTGAGGGTGGCAGTGACGAACCAGAGGGTGGCAGTAATGAACCAGAGGGTGGCAGTGATGAACCAGAGGGTGGCAGTGGTGAACAAGAGGGTGGTAGTGGTGAACCAGAGGGTGGCAGTGATGAACCAAAGGGTGGCACTGGTGAACCAGAGGGTGCTGTGATGAACCAGAGGGTGGCAGTGATGAACCAGAGGGGGGCAGTGATGATCCAGATGGTGGCAGTGGCAAACCAGAGGGTGGCAGTAATGAACCAGAGGGTGGCAGTGATGAACCAGAGGGTGGCAGTGATAATCCTGAGGGTGGCTGTGGCTAACGAGAGGGTGGCAGTAATGAACCAGAGGGTGGCAGTGATGAACCAGAGGGGGACAGTGATGATCCAGAGGGTGGCCGTGGCAAACCAGAGGGTGGCAGTGATGACCCAGAGGGTGGCAGTGATGATCCTGAGGGTGGCAGTGGCGAAGCAGAGGGTGGCAGTAATGAACCAGAGGGTGGCAGTGATGAACCAGAGGGTGGCAGTGGTGAACAAGAGGGTGGTAGTGATGAACCAGAGGGTGACAGTGGTGAACCAGAGGGTGCTGTGATGAACCAGAGGGTGGCAGTGGTGAGTGCTGAACCAGAGGGTGGCAGCAGGGGTGAACCAGAGGGTGCTGTGATGAACCAGAGGGTGGCAGTGGTGAGTGCTGAACCTGAGGGTGGCAGGGGTGAACCAGAGGGTGTCAGTGGTGAGCCAGAGGGTGGCAGTGGTGAACCAGAGGGTGCTGTGATGAACCAGAGGGTGGCAGTGATGAACCAGAGGGTGGCAGTGATGAACCAGAGGGTGACAGTGATGAACCAGTGGGTGGCAGTGGTGAACCAGAGGGTGGCAGTGATGAACCAGAGGGTGGCACTGGTGAACCAGAGGGTGCTGTGATGAACCAGAGGGTGGCAGTGATGAACCAGAGGGGGACAGTGATGAACCAGAGGGTGGTAGTGGTGAACCAGAGGGTGACAGTGGTGAACCAGAGGGTGCTGTGATGAACCAGAGGGTGGCAGTGGTGAGTGCTGAACCAGAGGGTGGCAGCAGGGGTGAACCAGAGGGTGCTGTGATGAACCAGAGAGTGGCAGTGGTGAGTGCTGAACCTGAGGGTGGCAGGGGTGAACCAGAGGGTGTCAGTGGTGAACCAGAGGGTGTCAGTGGTGAACCAGAGGGTGGCAGTGGTGAACCAGAGGGTTCTGTGATGAACCAGAGGGTGGCAGTGATGAACAAGAGGGTGGCAGTGGTGAACCAGAAGGTGGCAGTGATGAACCAGAGGGTGGCACTGGTGAACCAGAGGGTGCTGTGATGAACCAGAGGGTGGCAGTGATGAACCAGAGGGGGACAGTGATGAACCAGAGGGTGGTAGTGGTGAACCAGAGGGTGGTAGTGGTGAACCAGAGGGTGGCAGTGGTGAACCAGAGGGTGCTGTGATGAACCAGAGGTTGGCAGTGATGATCCAGAGGGTGGCAGTGATGAACCAGAGGGTGCTGTGCCCATACACGACCGCATGGGTAACTTCGCCGTGCAAGCGGCCCGCGAACACGCAAAAAGCCCCGCGAACACGCAAAAAGCCCCGCGAACACGCAAAAAAACAAAAATTCGCAATTTCGCACAAATTCGCGAATTATGCGGATCGCGAATTCGCTTTCGCACGATTTCGCGGGCCGCGATTTCGCAGATTTCGCCCATGCTTAGCTGTATGGTCAGTTTACACCTAAGCTTTCGGGTGCCTACCTGCTCGAGCCAGGCTACCCCCCCCCGGGGAACTAGTGACCCCAGTTCCTACATTGGTGGCGAGTGGTGGGATCAGGACCTGTGACTATACAGCACCCTCCAGTGAGACAGAGTGCGCCGCAATTAGACTAGACACCTAAAGTGCATGCAAGCCTAGGTAAACTGACCCTGTTGCCTGAAGCTGACCTTGTTAAACCAGTTCCTGCCCTTTAGCTGATCAAGATTGAGGATCAAAGCACAGGACATTGTAGAGTTTGGTATGCACACACACACCCCTTATACTGCTTCTTATCTGTTTTCTGTTCCTTCTTTTATGGTCTGTTTATGATATGGGTTGTGTTCCTTTTATTATGGGTTTGTCCGGCTTGTGTAAGAAGGAATGTTAGGCATTTTGCATGCTTGCAAAAGCTAGGACTGCCCCTTACTTGTATGCTGAAGTTTGCATATAAAAGGCCTCTGTTTTCTGTATTCTTCAGACTACCTCATTCAGTTGCTACGGCTTCTGTGTGACGTGGCCTCACTTATTAAATTTAATAAAGATGTCTTTTCATATTTTCAGCTTCTGTGCCAAGTTCTTTTTTATTAGTAAGTATTCCCTGAGAATGAAGATTTCAGTTCTTCAAATGGCGCGGCCAACGTGGGCTTCATCAGAGAAGTGACTTTCTGTGGGAGTGATCTTATCAGAAGACTGAAATCTACTGAGGAGGACAGGACGGGACTCTACTACTCTGTGCACATGAATTCTGGAGAGTCTCTGTTTCTGCAGCCCAGTATATTTCTGCTCTTCCTGATTTTGATCCTCCACATGATGTCACTCCTGACTGAGAACCTTTTTGGCGTGAGTATTCTAAAAAAGACCGTTAGGTCATGTAGAACTTGACAGTTAGAATTTGGATAACCTTTTGATTAGTAAAAATAAGAAGTACAAGTGGGTCGCTCCCACGACTTTGTTTGGTTTCTTGGTTTTGATTTGGTTACTGCAATTACCAAAGCCGAGGGTCTCGTATATTTGCGAGTATATCGTTTTTTTGATAACCCCTTGAAGTTTGAAGCTAGATTAGTGAGCTATAAAATGCCTGGTCTTAGCAAATTTAGGACTGTAACTTTGGAACTTTGGAATTTGTGTTGGCCAACTTTGGATTTGTATAGGTTTGTATATGCGAATTGCAATTTGTGTAGAACAGGTAATGAGGAGAATTTTCTCTATTTGGTTTAGTTGAACGGTGCACGTACGAAAAGTACATTAAGCACTACATTGATTATAATATTGTATATTTTGCAATATTTTTGACATGCCTGTTTAAAAGCTCACATAAGAATGTGTGGCTTTATTTGGAAGGTACCATAGTGTGATGTGAAATTAATTAGCCGGCTCTCCTAGAAGGAATACTTAAATAGGTTTAAGTATACAAACATATTTCTTCCTTGGTGATTCTGTAATCCCCAGGGAATTAAAATATGACATAATACATATAAGGATCCTTTGTTCTGCGCAATGTTATGAAGGAAGATATGCAGAGCGATTTTTTGGTGTTCTGCTAGCCAAAGCTAGTGAATTGAGTGTATTTTCGCTTCTTGGGCATACATCAGTCTGTTGGGCTGTTTTTGAAGTCTTTTGAAACACTATTGAGAAGCGTTTCTTGTAAATATGACTTACAACTAGTATTTGCAAATGGTTTGGTTTAAGTACAGTCTGTGGGCTGTCCTTGGTTTCTGTCCTAAATATTGATTTGTGGGTTAAATTTGTGTTTAAATGTCTATGTGGTTTTCCCATTAATGCAATTTCTGTAAGTGAATAGCGTTGGCGCTATTTATGAAATGCATGGCTAAAGCGCGCCGTATTGTGTGTCCTGAGTGTTTCACCCCTTTCTGTTTATGTCTGAAATAAGGGATGCAGCTTGCTTTTATATGTGAAATTAGCAAAAATGATTGGATTTATTAAAAATAATTATTAAATTATGAAAAATAATTATAAAAAATAAGTGCTACAAAATTCGTTTTTTACTATTCATGAAGCTTAATGCTCATACTGTGACCTCCTAGCATTATAATTTAATTTGAGTTGTGTTGCACTGCATAATGAGGACATTAGCATATGACATCCCACTTAGCGCAGGCGTAAAAAACTCATTTTTCTAAGGATTTACATGAGATATGTCAAATGTCTAATATCTGTAATATGTAAAGAACATTCTGAGGATGATTAATATGTAACATACTTATAGGATATTTATTTTTAAGTGCCCCAAATATCAAAGTCGATTTTGGGTATATTTGCCATTTATAATAGCTTTAAAGTGCTTTTAGGCTTCAGTGAATGCATACATTTAGGTATAATACAAATTTGCAGGCTGTCCTCATTTGGGGTTTGATTTTAAATGGCCCAGTGAGATTCATTTAATGTTGATGAAATAAGTACCATTGCAACAAACACTTGTTCTAAAACTGGTATGTGTGTTATTAGGTTATGTGAATAATTCACAGTAAATGTTGTTTAATAATCTGGAAACAGAGATCATTTTTTAGTGCATAAAAATGAGACAGTATTTTTCAAAATAGAGTGAATTATTGCAGGTTAGGAGGAATTAGGAAGGCTTTTTGCCTTTGTCAGCTTCAGAATGAGCAGAGGGTGGGGGCTGTCATGTTGACATTTGTAACCTTTTAAATTAGGGACTTGTCTCTGTGAAATGCAGAATGACCTTGCTAAACAGGCCTCTAAAAGGAAGGGTTTCTGGTTTCTCCACAAAATTAAAGAACTTGCAGGTAGATTCATCAAAGACCCGTTTTGCGAGTCTTTAATAGCGATTCATAAGGAATCGCTATTAAGGACTTGCAAAACGGGATTCATGTAGGAATCGCTAAATAAATTGCGACTCCTACACATTCCTTATTTGCGATTAGCAAATTGCTAATCGCAAATAATGAATAACTTCCCATTCATTCCTATGGGCCTACAGGCCCATAGGAATGAATGGGGAGTTATTCCTTAATTGCGATTAGCAATTTGCTAATCGCAAATAAGGATGGGTGCCAGGGGTAGCACCCCTGAAATGCAAATTTACACAGGTGTTGCACACACACATGTCCAAAGGACATGTGTGTGTATAACATGCAACTGAAAAAAATGCACTAAAGTGCTTTTTTCTATTTTTTTCGCTATTTACCTAGGCTATTTTCAGGTACATGAACTCAAGCTAAGGTCTACATGTCCTTAAAAGACTAGTTTCATCCACAATCATGGCCTATGTGAGGGCAACCACAAAATGGCTGCCATACACAAAATGGAACGCATGGGTTCAGAATTCACAGAACCTCAAGCAACCTCCTAACACTTTGCGCAAACAACCCCGGGCTGGAAGGGATAAAAACTACAGATATTGAGACCATCTCTTTCCTGCCGCCAGACCCGGAGGAGAATATTAAACCACGGAATTCATTTTTACCACTTCGAACATGGCTGAGGCACTGAAAAAAGCTACTGGAAAGCTGGGGTATAAAAATAAAGTCAAAGCCCGCGCAAAAATACCCCCTAATCTTAAAAACTCATTTCTCGCATTTCCAGCAGGAAAGCCCGGAACAGCTAGCTGGAGGGCGACTACGCTTGAACGCCTCCTCTATTCACACCCTAAACGCGATGTCCATTCTTCAGGGGTCCAAAGGCAGCATTAACACAGGTTTAATCAACGGCACCCCAATCAAGATAACAACCAACCTGAGCCAAGGCAAACGCTTATGCGTAACAAAGGGGTGTGTGAGCAAAGACTGGTCTAGGCTGCCGCAAATACTAAATCCCAGCTCCTAACAGCCATTGCCCTGAAGATCCGGCCAACCATATCAATGCACGACCAACGCGCAACTGAAACCCTTAAATAAAAACCGGACCTCTAATACCTTGAAAATCATGGCCTGGAACGTCGCTGGGCTCAAAAGGCTGCTCCAAAATCAAACTACGGTGAAATTCATGGAGGAGGCGGACATAATCTGTATACAAGAATCCTGGTTGATCAACCCCCTTTCATTAAGAGGATATGCAGAATATGGTAAAGCAGCAAAAAAGATCAACATCTTTGGAAGACCTTCGGGGGGGGACATGCGTCTACATAAAGCATTCGTTCAAATTGGAATTCGCGGAAATAAGCAACCTTCCAGACTCCCTTCATGCGGGCATCCTGAAAGGCCGCCACTCGACAAACGGGAATTTTTCAATCTTACTTATTAATATTTACTATAATCCACACGAGCCTACAGCCAACCCACTGATGCTTACAAACTATTTAGAGTCCTTACTGCTCCAACTCCCATCATTAGAATGCATTATCCTCGGTGACCTCAATACCCATAACATAGGGGTGCAAACCACACAAAGTCACCAGTCTGGGACTACTACTGCACTGAATGACCTACTAAAATCTTACAAATTGGCGACAGCGCATTCAGTTCATTTAAAGAACAGCCCAGGAGCTATTGTCGGTCATACGTACAACAACCAAACGACGATCGACTACATCATCTTAAGTGACAAACTGCAACCCCTGATGTCAAATTTCTCAGTTCATCCGCATAGTGACAGCGATCATGCCGCCCTAACCATCACGCTGAACTTTACAGTGAACACACGCCACAGGCTACAATGTATTGGAGCAGCCGACGGCGAAGGACAGATAAAGTTACCCAGAAGAATTAAATGGTGGCCGATTGTAATTACCTCATTTAACAACTGGGCAAACTCGTGGATAGGCTGGCCACCAAGTGAACAGAAGAAGGGTGCTACATGGAACGGCATAACAATGAAATAATTAAAACAAGCGCTAAACAACTGAACACGAAACGAAAAGCCTTTCGTAAAATCAGCTCAAACTCAAACAAAATACAAATACAAGAAGCCACAAAAAGCCACTCCAAGAAGGTTTGGGATGCAAAACGTGACCACTGCGAAGCACAATGGCTAAACATCTTCGACCTGCTGAGCCCTGGGAAATCGCAAGAGTTCTGGAGCTACCTAAGCAATCTTGAACGAGGTACAAACCATAGAGAAAGCTCCCTTGAGGCATCCATTTGGGCCGTCCATGTAAAAGCCCTTTATAACGAAGAGGGATCAGTTAACCAGCAAAATGACGCACCCATAGCAGGTGATGAGCCAGACACTGTTACCGAAAAGAAGGCCCCGCCCGGAAAAATGTTAGTGTCCAAAATACTAAAAAACATCAGGCAAAACGGCGCTCCGGGCCCTAATGGCCTTCCGGGCCACCTATTCAAAGCGAACATCGAATTTTGGTCCGAAAATCTGACCCACCTGTATGCTGAATGCTGGCTCTTGGGGGACGTGCCAGACTCATGGAGAGGCTCGCTCTTACATCCAATCCACAAGAAAGGCCCCAAATCAGATCCATCAAACTACCGTATGATCGCCCTCCTGGACATCGAGGGAAAAGCTTACGATAGTGCCATCCTGAGGGACCTCGCAGACTGGATGAGCGAAGAAGGCCTCCTCCCATTCTGCCTAACCGGATTTAGATCTAGGTCCGCCACTGTAGATAACATCACCGCACTTTCTTTTCTGGTCCATCAAGGGCGGTCGCGCAAAAGTCTCCCCCTATTCGCGTGCTTCATTGATTACTCTGCAGCGTTTGATGGGGTAGACCGCGCCATGCTGTGGAGAAAGCTGGCTCAATGGAACATCAACTCTTCCCTGCTAAGAGCGATCCAGTCGTTGTACCAAAAAACGTGGGTTAGAATCAAACTCTCGAGGGACTACGCAATCGGCAAGATTGACACAGATCGAGGCCTAAAACAAGGGTGCGTCTTGGCCCCACTGTTGTTCAATCTATATACAGCGGACATGGAGAGGGCCTTGTCCGGGGCAGCCTTAGCAACCCCAAAGATCGGAGGGACCAAAATTCAATTTATGCAATATGCTGATGATTTGGTACTTCTGGACCACACTAAAATTGGGTTACAGAAGGCGCTGATGGCACTTGCAGCATGCAACAAGAAAAACAGGCTGGTAGCAAATCCCTCCAAATCAAAAGTAATCATCTTCGGACACTACCCAAAGAAAAAATCAGTAAGATGGAGGCTTGGTCATCTCTCCTTGGAAACCACACAGCGATACACCTACCTGGGCATTTGCTACCAAGAGTCGGGGCTCCCAAGCGTCCACTTAAAGAAAATTCAAGGAAAAGGTAAACCATCACCTATGAATGAATGAATGTATGTGTCTTGTAAAACACACTGCTGCCCTGAGGCGTCGTGGCGCTGTAGCTCGCTGGGGAACCCGTCCTGGCTATCCCTGTGAGATGGTCCCTACTGGGTATCTCCAAGGTGAAACCAGGCATCCCTGGCGAATGTGGGGGGCCGTTGTAGAGATGAGGCAAGCTAATGCCCAGAGTTGCCAAGTGTGATCCCTGGTTAGAGTAGGCACCGAGGCGAGAATTATCGAGTCCGCTGACCCTGGTCCACGACCTATGCACTCTGCAAGTTACAAGCCTCGTTATATAGCCCCTCTACAACGGCTATTCAAAGAGTACTCAAAGCTAAGCTAATGCCGGCCCTCAATTATGCTCAACAAGCGTTCCCGGGTAAACTCAACAAGGACCTAGAAAAAATACACTGCAGAGCTTATAAGAGACTGTTCCACTTACCAAGGTGCACCAGAAATACGCTTGTCCGTTTAGAGTTCTCGCTCAACCAGCAAAATCTGGAAGAGATGGCTGCCTTAAGTAAATATTACTTCCTTACAACAGTGGCACACGGGAACACACTCAAGGCAGTATTGAAACATATCTTCATGGAACCTGGGAATCCCTGGTCAGCCACTCTCAATGCGGCAAAGGATCTTCTCCATCTAGCCACAGAGTCCTGGAACCCCGAACACGTCAGTTATACTGCCATCAAAAACGCGATAAAAAAACAAGTACGTACGCGTTCGCGGGAACTGGACCTGGAGTCATTGGCTAATAGAAACTTGCACGAGTCCCTATGCCTGCCACACACTGTGCACAACCCTAAACCCCACCTTACACAGGCTGTGGGCCGTGCAGCCCTTCATAAGATTTTAGCCTACAGACTACACCCCCTGCCCCTAAAAGAACTATACGCCTCTGAACTGGCTGGACTAGCTGCACGGGAATGCAGGCTCTGCGGGTACAAATGAGAGTCACTGGCCCACCTCCTATTTTGTTACCCGGCGCTGCGTACGTCTCGCAGTCTCTACCTCAGGCCTATCCTAATACAAGTGGGGTCACGCAACGCAAAGGAGGCAATTTACAAACTATACACACTAACGATGGTAAAACAGATGGCCTCTTTCGGAAAATATATTCATCAGACACGGTCCAAGCTGATGGCCACCCAGGGCACACATGAATAGAGACCTTGCAGACACACACTGGGCTGCACTACTATGAACCCTTCTCACTGTACCCACCAGCGCCCAGTACACAGAATTGCTTGCCGACACTCTCTTGGTTTTAACTTTTGCAAATTTGTATTTTGGTTTTTAATGTAATGGTTTTGAGTAACCACACAATAAAGTATTTATCTCTCAGTTAGGTGTCACTGCCCCTGCTGCACTATCGACAGCTATGCCCTTGTTCCCAGTCATGAACTAAAATATTTTTTCTCGCTCAATTCTTCCAATATCTCCATCTCACCCTCTCCCTTTGCCCCTTCTCCCATCACATCCCTCTGTCCGGCCACTCGGTATCTTTCCACTTCCTGGCCATCTTTTTATCTATTCCCATCTTCCTCTTCTTCACCTCTGATCTCTCTTTCTGCCTATCATATTTTTGTCTCCCCATTTTCCCCCACCTCTTCTTCATAATTCCCTCTCTTTCAGCCTCTCCTGATGTAACCTTTTAGAAAATTACATCATATAATTGTGACATCCCCGATTGGGAGTCTAGGCTAAACTGTTTGAGATGCATTAACACCATTGAAACATGGTTTCTATTTTGGATAGAACCTTTAAATATGTGAGAGTAACCATCTTATCATCCATTTGCTTTGCAAACATTTTCTAGAACATCTCCACAGCCTTTTCTGGTTAACCCAGGAGACCCTCTATTATAATGGTTGGATTAGAAGAAGTATTTCCTAAATTAAAGTGACACTACTGAAGACGAAAAAGTGGCACAAGAAAAAAAAAGATACTACTGCATTCATTATGTCCCCAGGGATTCAATGTTTATAAAAAAATATTTTAAAAAAAGAAAAACAATTTAGACCAAAATCAGAGAGAGAATTTGTTTAGATGTTTTGTCAGACTTATTACTACTATTCACCACCCGTATGTATTGCTAAAGATAAATTAAAGTTTTTATCAGGAAGCAAAGAAAATAAGAATCTACGGATGAAAAGGTTTTTTCTTTAAAGAATTTGGTGCATAATTGTATGATTGGGTAACGACACAATGGATTTCTGAGGGATCAATATATAACGAATGTGAACAACAAGTATGTCTAAGAAAGATTGTAAGTTCATGATATTTCTCAATTGGGTGAAGTGACTGCGGTTGTGAGGAAAGCAGAAATTTCAAAAAAGGTGCTAAAGCAGCAATTGAGAACACTGTAGTTGGGTCAAAGTGAGTAGTGGGAAGGATAAAGACAAAACAAAGTTTAAAAACATACAGCACATAATCCTGAGGAAAAACATGCAGTTAATGATCCGACAAAGAGCAAATTTGTGGGCACATATACAGGGAAAGTAGTACAAAATGTCATAGATACGGCAGTCGCTATCACATTGTATTCAATAAAAAAGTTCCTGCTATCCATCAAAAGTGCACAGCTTGCTGCACGAAGGGACACTTTGCCAAGGTTGGCAGGACAACAAGTTGTGGGAAAAGAATCAATATGGTTAAGGTCATTCCCGTTCCTCGTTCTGAATCTACCACATTAGATGAAGGAAATTATAGGTTTCTGAATGTTTCTGTTCTAAGAATAGTTACTAGTGTTACCAAACCCCCAGATATAGTAGGTAGAGTCACAGAGAAATGCAGAAGTAAACCTGTTTGTGACATCAAGCTGGGTGGAGTTCACAGTTTGTTTGATGGTAGCATATTCAGGTTCCCTATATAAAACTGCAGGTTAAGGAGTATGGGAAGGAACATATGCAAGTGTTCTTGCCAACTATCTATTACAGATACATACGAATGCCCTTTAACTTTAGCAGCTGAGCTATTTTCAGGATGGCATTTTGGTGATGGGGAAGAACAAAGAGCAACATGAACTTTGCCTGCGAAAGGTCTTACAAACTTACAAAAGCATTGTTTGCTTGCAGGATTTCCAAAATGTACATTTTGAGTTTGATCTTTTAATTATCTAATGCATGAAGTCAGCAAAGAGTGAATTAAACCAGAAAAAGAATGTCTGAGTGTGACTTGAGATGCACCAGAGCCGTCTAGTAAAGACTTGCAATTCTTCTTAGCACTAGTAGAATTTTAAGCCAAGTTCTTACTCAATTTCTCAGACAAAACATACAATTTTGATACAACTATTAAAAAGCATGGTTACATTTCAGAAGCAGTCAGACTTTGAATTTGTTAAACAGGATGTTTGTTCAGAGAACACTTCGCATTGTTTTGACCCCGCAAATAAAGGCATCATAACCACCAAGGCAAGTTGCATAGGTATTAGTGCGGTTATATCTCAAAGCCTTATTACCTGCAGAAGAATTGTGGGGCATATTACCAAGGGCCATTATCGCCACTTTAGCGGGACTTTTTCCCGCTAAAGCGGCGATAATGTTATCGCCCTATTACTAAGCTGTCGCTAACAACAGTTAGCGACAGCTTGTAGGCGATAGCGGGCATTTTTGGGCCCGCTTTGCATGTCAGCGATAATTATCGCTAATGACATGCAAAGTGGGCGTGCCAAAATGTCAGCGACTGAAAACAGTCACTGCAATCGCTATTGCTCGTCCTCCCCTCACCCAGAACCATCATTGTGCTCTTTTGAACACAAGGTCCCTGGCGTGTCATGCGTCGGATATCTGGAGTTTGCTTGCTAATTCCAATATATCATGTCTATTTTTAACTGAGACATGGCTAGGGGTAGGCTCCGAACCAGATGTTGCTTGTGCTCTGCCGTCTAACTACACCATCTTGAGGAAAGACAGGATCGGGGGCAGAGGAGGAGGAGTGGCCTTGATAGTGGATAAGGCCTTGGGTTGTTCCTCTTTTCCTGTGGAGAACATCGCAGGTTGTGAAGCTTTAGGCTTCACACTCAACCTCTCGTCCTCCCAGACGTGCACAGGGATTCTTGTATATAGACCTCCTGGCCCGATTGGTACTTTTATTGAGGACCTGCAGGCAGCTCTTTCCATACCCTGTCTGCGTTCTGCGCATTGTATGCTGTTGGGTGACTTAAATCTACATATGGACTCATCATCCGACGCTAATGCGTCAAAACTACGGGAAATAACTACAACCCTGGGGCTTAAAGCTTTTACTGATAGCCCCACTCATGTCAAAGGACATATGTTAGATGTACTTTTTTCTACGGCGCCGATAGTTGTATCCCCGCCGCTTCCAGCCCTTTGGTTTGACCATTTTTTAATAAAATTTGTTATGTCTTATGAGATTAGGCCCAGGCAAAGAACACAAAAGGAGGTGTCTCGTCAATCCAGAGCTTTTCACCTAGTGACAGCGGATATGCTATCCGCTGCTCTATGCCAACATCCCTGTAATTTGACAGGGATCTTAGATACTGATCTGATTTTGGTTCAGGAATGGCTGCGAACGAGATTCGTGGAGCTGGCTCCTGTGAAGCTAGCGAGAACTATTCCTTGCCACGACTCTGCTCCTTGGTTTACGGCCACATTACGTTCTATGCGCCAAGACTGTAAAAAGGCGGAACGTCTTTGGCGTCGTAAATATGATCCAATGGAGAAATCTAAATATCGTGATGCCATAAAAAGCTACCATAAAAATATTGCTGAAGCCAAAAAGGAATACCTTGAGCGTAGGATTGATCGAGCAGACAATACGAGTAGGGAACTCTTCAGAATTGTTAAGGAGTTTGTAGATCCTGCTGTAGGAGCTCCTCCACACTCTCATACGGAAGGGTGGATCAGACAGCTTGCAGACTTTTTTGTCACAAAGATCAAAACCATTCAGGATTCGTTTCCCCCTGTGGACTTATCCGGGGCAGCTGATGCTTTCGCCCAGAACGGACAGGTACCATCTTCAGAAGCCGAAAGTGAGCCCATACTATCGGTCTTTCCGCAACTGACTTGCGCAACTTCCTTGGAGCTACTGACCCGGCTTCAGTCTGGCTCGCCTCTGGACGTATGTCCAGCGAGGTGTTTGGGCAGGGTGGCTCCGGTACTTAACAACTTGCTGAACCCCCTGCTCAATTTATCCTTGAGTTCCGGAGTGGTGCCGCGGGAGTGGAAACATGCACTTATTCTGCTGCTTATCAAAAAGCCTCAGTTAGATCCGTTGCAGCTGGCTAACTATAGACCGATCTCCCTCCTCCCTGCTCTGGCGAAGGTAGTTGAGAAGCATGTTCAACTCACACTTACCACCTTTATTGAGAAGAATAACATTCTGCATGATTCTCAATCTGGTTTCCGTGCGAATTACAGCACGGAGACGGCCCTCTTGGAGGTGACCGACGCCATCAGGGAGACGCTCGATCTTGGGGGTAAGGCTATGTTAGTCCTTTTGGACTTGTCGGCGGCCTTTGACACCGTCCCTCATGCTGGCCTCCTTTTAAGACTCCGGGAGATCGGCTTGCGGGGGACGGTGTTGGACTGGTTCCATTCTTTCCTATCAGACCGCCGGCAGGTGATCTGGGCTCCTCCGTTCTCCGCCGAAATGCAAGCGCTAGAGGTTGGGGTTCCTCAAGGGTCCATTCTGAGCCCCACCATATTTAATATCTATATGGCCCCTCTGGCGCTTGTAGCGGAGGCTTATGGGGCCCGGGTCATCTCATACGCTGATGACACCCAGCTTTTGTTCACCTGCAGCAAAGGCGAGGCTTTTGACGGCGACAGGATTAAGAGCTGTTTGAGCGCAGTTTTTGCGTGGTTTCAGCGACACAGCCTGAAGTGCAACTCGGATAAGTCTGAGTTGCTTTTCTTCGGCTGTGCCCCTGACCCGGGCTGGAAGTCCTGGTGGCCCCAGGATATGTTCCCCCCTGAGAAATCATCTTCCCAAGTGAAAAATCTGGGAGTGGTGCTTGATGATGATCTCTCCTTTCGCCCCCATATCATGGGGATATCCGGGAAATGTTTTGGCATCCTCAAGATGCTGAGGAAGTTTCTTCCTCTGCTGTCCCTACAATACCGGAAGACAGTAGTCCAGGCGTTAGTGGGATCTAGGTTAGAATACGCTAACGCGCTCTTTGCAGGTCTGCCCAAGTATCTTCTGGCCAGACTGCAAATTGTCCAAAATTCGGCAGCCAGAGCCATCTTCGGCCTGCCAAGAAGAGCCAGCGCTCAACTGCTTTTGAATAGGCTGCATTGGCTGCCTATTTCTAAAAGAATCAGATTTAAAATTCTTACGCTGGCCTTCAAAGCCCTTCATTGCATCGGTCCTAATTATATTAGGAAGCGGATTGCCTTCTATGTGCCGCGGAGGGTGTTACGATCCGCCGATTTGGCTAAACTGGAGGTGCCCCCGGCTAAGCGTGTTCGGATGGGAGAACGATCCTTTCAATTTGTGGCAGCTCGATGTTGGAATGAGCTCCCTCTCCCCCTACGTAAAGCTACGAACCTCCTGGCTTTCAGGAAAGAGCTGAAGACTCTGCTCTTTTCTGTGTAATCATTGTGACAGTAGTGCTGTTTCCCTTTGCGTTTTTAGGTTTCAGGTCTCTTTGCCAAAGCGCCGGGACGCCCTCTTGGGCAGCCGTGCGCTCTAAAAGTACGGCCTTAACATAACATAACATAACATTGCCTATGATCAACACAGGCGTAGTTTTGAAAATATTCGCGCTAAGCGCGAATATCTCCAAAAGCTAACGCCTGCCCTGACCAGTTCTGAGCCATGTTATCCAATGAGAGGTGGATAACATGGCTAAGAGCATTGTCACGGTAATGCCTGAATATCGCTGTATTGACAGCGATATTCACACATTTCGCCTGTTTTTTTATCGCTCCTGAGATAAACCTTGCTAATAGCAAGGTATCTTAGCGATAAAAACAGGTGAAGGGCGGCGATCGATATATTCCCGCTAAGCCAACTTAGCGATAATTATCGCTAGTTGTTGGTAATATTCCCCTGTATTCTGTAGTAGAGAGGGAAACATTAGCTGTCGTATGAGGTCTTGAGCATTTCAGAAACTTTGTTGGGGGATTTTACATTTTGATTATGTGTGATCACAAGCCTCTCACAAAATTATTATCTGCAGCCCTCAGAATTGCATGTTTATCCATGAGACGTATGGATTATAAATAAAAAATACAATATGCTCCAGGCATAAAAACAAAGGTAGAATGTTTGGGCCGTTTGTCTCTGCCTTAGAATGAGGTACAGCAAATAATTGTGAAGCGTTGAGTGTAGGTTTGGCCAGAGCAGACAGAAAGAAAGCTGTAATTGTGAATGAATTGAATAAAGCTCTTGCTAAGGATGAGGTGCTTGGAATAGGTGAAGTTCGTTGTAACAAAGGGTACACCAGAGAAACATTTTTTAAGAATGGATTGTTGTAGTTTCTAGGAAAACGGTTAACAGGAACAAGCGTAGTGCCACTGAAAGACGTAAAGTAAAAAAAATGGAGTTGTACCATGTGGAGCATTTAGGTATCATGAAAACCAAGAAGAAAGTGAAGGAAGGATATTGGCGGCCTTGTGTGGATATAGGTGTGCAGCAAATTGTGAGTGAATGTCCAGAATATGAGAATGCAGAAAAGTTCCAAGTTATGTTAAACACACCTTTGTGCCCTATAAAAAGACTAAGAATGGCATAGGAGACTATTGGGGTGGATATAAAGGGACTTGTATGTGATGAAGATGGTGATAGCAGTAGCATTTTTGTAGACATGGATTATTTTTGGAGCGCATGTGTACCTTTGTATGTCATCCAGAAGAAAAGAAAAAGCAGAAAAATGTAATTGAGTAATTGAAGTTATTTTACAAATAGCAACAAATATGAAGAGGGAATTGATGATGGAGATAAAAAAATGATTTGGATGTATTTCACATCTTCCACCATCACAGTCCTTTCACCATCATGAGTGGGAGGATTACATTTAATAGGGATACACAGAGTTGAATGTAGCAATCTAAACAAATGAATTGATCAGCAGATGTGATTAGAAGTATCACTGAAAAGGAACAAAGAAGGTACAGAAAATGTTATAAGAGATCGGGAGCTAGAGTAATGTAATTGGAAAAAGGTGGGATGATGCGCATCAAAAAGCAGGGAGGATAAACGGGGCACACATATAAGGAGCAAATTGCCATTTATGATTGTTTATGTGCAGGAAGTTGCCCTTTCCTGCACATAAACAATCATCCCGACACCGCAGGCATCCTTGCATCATGGTGAAAAGTGCCTGCGTTGGCACTAGGCAGCTTTTTTTGCAATGGCGCAGTGGTGAGCACAGGGATGCACGTATCCTTGTTAATATGACGCATCTTTGGGTTTTTTAAATAACTCAGCTCACTGCCGCGGATTTGCTTGCAGCTCTGCACCATTTTATTCTAAATATGCAACACTGTTCCTTAAAATCTCTTTTGAGATTTTTTTTTAATCTTTTTTTTTTTATTGGCATTTTCTTATTTTCATACAACATGAACAGTGTATTGACACCATGTTTTGGCAACGTCGAAGCAATGCATTTCGGAAAACAAAACCACAGTATTAACACGTTAGCTAGCGACCAAATCACTTGTAATAGTTACTGGAATAGTATCATTACAATGACTGTGGCAATGCTAATTCGACATTATGGTATGTCACTTATTAGCCATTCTAGACATGGTGAAATACATAATCAAACTGTGGACGTGGGGTACAACAAAATGAGGACAAAGTAACCAAAGGAGGGATAGGGTATTCACCTGAGACCAGTTGTTGCGTGTGCTAGAAAGGGACAGGCCTTTCAGAGCCTAATGGTAGCAGCCCGTAGTGTAGGATCATATGTTATGTGAGTGGGGCCCGCTCTGCGTATGTGTACTGCCAGGCACTAAATGCTGGGTTACTGGACTTGTTCCCCTTCCTGGGGCTCCTCTGTGGTAGTGTCCATGCCCTGCAAGTTCGATACCATAGTGTCCCAGTGATTCACCAGAGGAAACTTACGGATCCTAAGCAGGTCCTCTCGGCACAGCACCACCCCCTCCACCCTAGCCCAAGGTGAGTAGGGAACGGCGTCAGGATATTGAGTGAGGAGCCATTGGGGATTTCCATCTTTTGGTGATTAGACGTTTTGCTGCAATTAGCCCTAGATCGAGAAATCGGGTGGTTGCCCTGTTTTTCATATTCCTACTGAATAGGTGCAGTATGTGTACCTCCCAGTGAAAGGGGATGTCACGAGTTGTACAGGCGGCCAGCGTAGTCGTCACATTGGCCCAATATTCACTTACGGCTGGGCAATGCCATAGCATGTGAAGTATGTCTGTGTCTAATAGGCAGCATCTAAGGTAGACTGCATCCGATCTGAGGAAGTACTTATTGATTTGGACTGGGGCGAGGTATGCCCAATGTAATATAAAACATTGAATTTGTTTAAAACGCTGATTGTGTGGGATATGCGTCGGACCTCCCCGGGTGGCAACCCATTCCATGTCTGTGAATGCCCTCCCCAAAGCCTCCTCCAAGTGTTGCTTCAGGGGGGTCAGGTCAATCCCCCCATTTCCCATCGCATGCAGGTACTGTATCGTATGATGTGTGGGTGGTTCCTGGGCGAGATTGCCCAACTTAGATGCCAGCTAGGCTATAGGCGCCCGGTGTAATAAAAACTGCCCCGGGTACATATTCTCTTCAGACATGAGTTCCTGATATGGAATGAGTGATCTTCTTTGAGATTCTGGAGAGGTTCAGTCTCCAGTGAGTGAACAAATCCAATTTAAAAAATAAAAAAAATCGGAATGTTATACATTGTAAATGTTTATAGAATGGAAGAAATGTGTTGTGTTCAGTTAAGAATGTATTCTGAAGAACGCAGCTTAGAGACAGAGTGGTAGTGGCGGCTGTCCAGGACTGAATCAAATGGTAACCTATGTTTCAAGTGTCTTATTGACACACCAGTTTTGTTCACATTCCTTTGCATGCTTAGTTTGTATTGTATTTTTCCTGCGCCAGTGAGCCTTATTTTCCAGGTGGAGAATCTCCTTATGTTTATGCTTGAAAAACACGGCTCGCGTGATGGTGGTGAGCCATTGGATGTCTGTGTGCAGATGGACTGCGACCACCGCAGGCTCTTCTGTACCTGAATAAAGTTACAAGTTTGTACAGAGACTTCTGCTGTAATGAACCCTACGTAATCCAAAACCTTGGAACATACCACCCTGTTCCGCTCTTCTTCTGCTCCTCCCCTTCCTTCGATGCAGATTGGTTTCTTCCTACCCCTCACCTCTACTTATCTCAGATGTCTATATTCCATTGAGTCCTGACAGGAGGGATGAGCTGCTGATAATATTTCTGTGGCTGAAGATTTAATGAAAGAGTTCCAGAACCAAAGATGTGTGTTTTCTCTACAACTTTGTTCCATTTGTGGAGTTGCTCATTCCTACAGTGAGGACCTCTGGCACTATTCAGTTTTGGCCTTGTCCATCTTCTCTACTCACAGACCTGGTGTAGTCTCCAGGTCTACACTTGCCTTTTCCCAGTGATTTCGTGACCCTGTGTCTCGGGTCATCCACTGTCAATTTCTTCTGATTCCTAGATAGTGAGCCTACCTTACTGAAGCACCGCTCTCACTGGAAGTGGCGCTAGCATTGTTTGCCTGTGCCATTTAGGGGCAGGAGCATTCTTAGTAACTGCATTATCAGAAGTATTTCCATAAGACATAAGAAACTTACGGCCAGATGTACAACTGTTTTTAGTGGTCCCAAACGCAGATTCGGGCCATTTGTGACTGCTAAAAAGGGTTGTATTATATATAAACCCTATTTTGTGGGTCGTAGCCAGTTACCAACTCGCAAAATAGGGTCACGGAGTCGCTATTAGAAAGGGGTGTGCCAAGGGCACCCCTTCCTAATAGCAGGTCGCACGGGGATGTGCAATTGTTTTGCAGCCGGAATGTGGTTGCAAAACAATAGCAGTTTACCTCTACTTCAAGTAGGTGGTAAGCCACTCGTAAACAGGAAGGAGTCCCTCAGGGACTCCTTCCCCTTTTGGATTGGCAGCAAAATCTTTTATAAGAGCAGTCCCTCTGAAAAAAATAAAACTGAAACGTTTCTTTTTTGTTTTTGAAACGCATCCCATTTTCCTTTAAGGAAAACAGGCTCCATTAAAAAAAAAAAAAAAAAGTTGTTTTATTTAAAAAGCAAGCACAGACATGGAGGTCTGCTGTCCCCATCAGCCCACCATCCCTGTGTTATTGTCCATTCTCAATGGGTCGCAGATTGCAACTTGCCTCATGAATATAGATGAGGCAGGTCATTTTCAACCCCAATGGGAATCGCAAAATGTGTCTGAGACACATTAGTGCATTTCCTTTTGGGACTCGCCAATTGTCAGCCGATAAAATTTGCGGGTCGCAAAAGGAAATGGTCCTACATCTGTCCGTTCATGCCGCAGTGACTGATGGACAACAACTTTTACCACAGTTACTTTCCTTTGAAGCTGCAAAACTCTTTGCAGCCTTTGCGTCCCCCAAAGATATATTATGAATGAATCTCTGAATTGGTTAAAATGGTGATACTCTGGTTCCCCCTAATACACAGGCTTTAATAAGGACAATAAGCGCGACCACTTGAGCAAAATACACCTGGGTACGACACCTTCTTCTTCCTGAAGTTTGCTTGCACTCAGCATAACATGCCTGTGGTGTTGTGACATCAGTCCTTCATTTGTTTAGTGTCTCCCTCGAGACACTTCCTCGTGTTATCTCAAAATTACCACTCTATCTGGCCCTGCTGTTCAGATTTCTTCTCCATGGTTGTAAACGTTGAACACTGACAGTTCAAGTTGCGAACCAGTGGTGAAGGATGCCACTAACGTTTCAACATTGTTTCAGACAGGACCCATCAACATAGAATACAATGTGTTATTGACGAATCTTTGAGATCAATCTGGGGCTTGGCGAGGTGTGAGGTGGCCATCAAACAGTCATGGGGTTGTCCATCTTGAGAGGTAGTGTGCAATAAAGCAGGATGCAACACAGAGCATCTTACAAAAGTGAACCACGAAGCAGTTACTTGCAAAAATGTATGCCTTGGCACTGAGTTTGTAGGTGTTGCTTTTTAGCAGTGGCCAAGAATACCAGAATAGAACTAGGAACTGCGCGGCAGATTTACAAGCCCCTTGTGCCCCTTTTACGCCGCTTTTGCATCACTTTTGTGACATAGCAGCGGTGCAAAAGATGTGCCATGGTGCGGGGTACTTACAATGTGACGCATCTGGGAGATGCGTCACGATGTAAAGCCCTGCACCAGAAGGAGGCGTTCCTGCGCAGGAACGCTTTGTAAAAGTGGCTGAGTGAAATCTACAAGATTTCACTCAGTCACTTTTGGGCCCATGCTGCGTCAAAACCCTGCGCCTGCTTGAAGCAGGCGTAAGGATTGAGGCAGCATTGTACAAATTACTCACTTGCGACGCAACTCCAGCAATGAGCCGCCTTTATGGCACAGATGTGGCACGCATCTGTGCCGTTTTTGCCCCATGGTGCGCTGCATTGTAAATGCGGCGCATCCATGGTGGCGGAGGCATGGCGCACAATAACTGGCGCATCCCTGCTGATATGCAGGAATGCGCCAGTTATTGTAAATCTGCCCCTGAAAGTGTAAGTGAAGACGCCAGCAACATATTTTCAGACATTTTAACCAAGTGGACAGCAGCTGTAAACACACAAAAAGACGGGTCTAATCCAGCGGCCACAGAGCAACGAAGCAGAGAAATAATAGCTACTTTTTTTGATCACTGTTGTTATCAGGTAGTACCCCAAATCCAAAACCCTCTTTTTCATTGTAATGAAATCTAAAAGGTTTCAAATAATCAGGCAGACCTAAAAGAGGCGCTCAAGACAAGTTTTCAAGTTTATTTTTATTCATTTTACGGATCCGAAGAGGTCCACCTAAAAATTTCCAAAACATATATTCACAAAAATGCAAATAAAATAGACAGAATGTGCAGCTTTGTCCCCAAAAGTACATTAAAACCACCACAGCATTAAACCTGGAAATCACGTTAAAAGAATCCAAGATTGAATATACATATTAAGCAGTTTCACAGTATGCGACAACATATTGCACATAAAAGTACATAAAGTGACTATATTCATTCTAATGCAAAATACAAAGGACTAGATATTAAATAGGCTTCATTCAATAGCAACAATAAGCAGAACAAGTATAAACCAGATGGAAGGATCAGGGTTCCAACTTAGATATCACTTTCATCCTCGGTTTCATTCAAACCAGAACATCATTAAGACAACTTTAAAAAACACTTTAATGAGTTACAAACTCTATGGTGCAAAACATTCTTTAAAAACAAAAACAAAGACAATATCTACTTCCTTTGACCAGCGCAAAGGCTCCGTAGTGTCTTCTTTGGCGAGGTCCAGTAACAGCATCAACTAAAATGCAGCAACTACTAATAGGGGGGCACATTCGGGGTAAAACTCTGAGGGGCAGATTTACAAGGAACTGACGCCAGCATCAAATGTCCTTGCGCCACCATCGATGCGCTGTATTTACAGTACAGTGCTCCATGGCGCAAGGATTAACAGATGCATCAGAAATTCTGACACATCATTTGGCCCAAAAGTCAAGCATTGCTGGAGTTGTGTCGCAAGCACGACGCAACTCCAGCAATGCATGTTGAGGCCTATACTTACTGTACTGCGCCAATCCTTATGCCTGCTTCAAGCAGGTGTAAGATCCTAAAAGTGGCGCAGTGAAATCTTGTAGGTTTCACTGCGTCACTTTTACAAGACCTTCCGGTGTGGGAACGTCCACCCTGCATACATTATACCATACCCAGGTATAATGTGACACATGGCTTTACAACGTGATGCATCTCCCTAGATGCGTCACGTTGTAAATAGGCTGCATTGTTTGCGCAGCCGTTGCGTCAAAAAAGTGACGCAATTGCGGCACAAGGAGGCGCAAGGGGCTTGTAATTCTGCCCCTGAGATGTGTATTGCCTGAATGATATATGGACAGTTGTTGTTCTCCTGCTGAAATGTCTCGACCTATATAACAGAGCTTTGTGCCTTTTTTAATCCAGAGAGTAAATCCAACACATGTAGTTTCTCGGCTGACAGCTACTTGTGCAAAGCTAGCCAGGGTAGGTCCATAATACCTTGGTAATAAAATATTAAACTTTGTATGAGCTCAGCCGCGGCTCACGTCAAGAATGAGGCTTCTCTAGCGTAGGGCCTACTTGCAATCGTCACCTTACATTGCAAACGTCACCTTACATTGCAAACACCTGTCTGTGCAGGGATCACAATTATATTTTATTGGGTGCGATAATTATCCCAAGCAACATCAGAGCACTTTTCTAATCAGACCTCTAGTAACGCCTAGTAACTACCCACTGTAAGATCATTATTTTTCTTCTATGAATTAAAAAATGCAGAAACTATCAAATAAGTCCTTGAAAGTAAACATGCAGGTTTGGCCCCTAAAGTTCTTACAGCAGTATGCAAAGTAATGGGGCCACACAGCTATGAAGAACCCCATAAATGAACAATACAGAGCTATGATAAAGTCTTGGGTGTTGGTGGTACCATAAGGCCTACTCAGTCCTCCCCATGCATTCACACTAATCACAGATCCTTGAACAATCATTACTCAGGACTATAAGTGTTCTAAAATCGCTGCACTATTTTCAAATGTAATCTTTGCCCATTAGAAATTCCTCACTTCAAGATTTGTAAACCATGGCACCAGAAATGTTGGTACGGTGTATACGCGACATGACAGGCCTGCAATTCCATGACTCCTCGCGATTTGCACATTTCTTATCCAAAAGCAGCACTCTTAGCCAGTTATGAAGTGGAGAAGGATACAACAAGCCTGCACAAAGCGTAATCAATATATTTCTTCAACACACCATTGCAAAGGCATGCACCGTCTGCCATCTTTCACCTTGCTCTCCTCAGGTCCTGAGGCCCAGGTACCCAGGTGTAGGCATATGAGTGAACGGTGAAAGATCTGTACAAACAGGTCTAAGTAAGGCTTCAGGCGTAAGGAATATTTTATGTTCAAATACTTCTGTAAGGAAACTATCCCTGTCCCATATACTCCAATGTCTGTTGTGCTAGAGAAGAAATGTTCTCCAACTACTGGTACAGTTTATTCAAAGCACCTGGGGATTGCCAGAATGGGTTTAACCGGAAGATGTGCCCTCACATATCATGCCACAGAGTAGGGGCGGCTCTAGGCTCATGGCGGCCCTGGGCAGGGAGCATAGGTAGGGGGCCCCGGAAGAGGGGGTCCGGGCGGGGGGGAGCGCGGAGGCCAGTGAAGAGGGGGGGGGGGGTCAGGGTGTTTGGAAGTGGAACAGAGCAGGAGGCCGCCAAATCCCTGCCAGGGGCCGCCACGCAAATATGTATTCATCCTCAGAGGATTATTATATTAAGGATATATATTGGCGTGGCGGCAACTTGCACATGCCTAAGGGCGCCCCTGCACAGAGTTTCCCCACACAACTCTTACTTAAACAACCACCATCATTCACCCAACCCAGCAGATAGCTAGGTCACTCCAAGCGTCCACCAGCAGCTCACAGGATTCAGGGCATCATTAGGGGCCCAAAACAGTACTGGGAATGTTTTAATGCCTGTACCATGTGCACCAAGTGAGCAGAGCCAGTGAGCATAAATCTATCCAGGGGAGATGGGCTGGAGGTGGGTGGAATCATATGTCCTGAGAAAAAAAAACATTTATAAGAAAGGAGCAAATGTTTTACGGATAGTTTTAAATGTAAATCCATGTCATTAGCACTATGCAGTAGCTGAATGTTGAATTCCAACTCATAGTTGTCCCACAGGGGAAGCATTGCTTATCTGATACAATAATTAATTGCTGTAAAGTGCCCATCATAAAGCTAATATCAGGACAATTAACTTCATTCTTTTTTAAAGTACGCCAAAAGACAAAGCACCTGATTTCCAAAGCATCTTATGTGAGCCTTTGTGCCCTAATCCAGGTTTAGGTTTGATTTACTCGTTAATTTCCAGGAATAACTTGCTAAAAACTCTTTGGGGCAGAGGTACAAGAAAGTGATGCATCTGTAGAGATGAGTCACTTTTCCCTGCACCACCCTGAGAAACCCTTGCGCCACCATGGATGTGCCGTATTTACAATACTGCACACCATGGCACAAGAATTGACAGATGCGTCGAGATGACTCACTTTTCCCTGCACCACCCTGAGAAACCCTTGCGCCACCATGGATGTGCCGTATTTACAATACTGCACACCATGGCACAAGAATTGACAGATGCGTCAGAATTTCTGACGCATCTGTTGGGGCAAAGGGCACGCATTGCTGGAGTCGTGTCGCAAGCAAGGCGCAACTCCAGCAATGCATTTTGAGGCCTATTCCCACTACACTGCGTCACTCCTCAGGCCTGCTTCAAGCAGGCGTAAGGTTTTGACGCAGTGGGGTCCTAGAAGTGACGCAGTGAAATCCTATAGATTCACTGCGTCTTGTAGATTTCACTGCGTCTTTTTTATGAGGCTTTTCTGCGTGAGAACGCTCACCCTGCATACATTATACCATACGCAGGTATAATGTGACGCAGGGCTTTACAACGTTAGGATCTCCCTAGATACGTCACGTTGTACATTGGCCGCATTTTTTACGCTGCTGCTGCGTCACAAAAGTGATGCCACGGTGGCGCAAAAGTGTCGCAAGGGGCTTGTAAATATGCCCCTTTCTGTCCAAGAATGGCGACATCATATTTCCAAAAATTAGAAACTACACCTGAAGCTTAGATAAGACTTTACTTATAATGATTCATAGAATATGCTTTTGTGAATAAGAGGTGAAAGTTCAGGAGCAAAGCACCAGCAAAGCAGCAAAGCCCACCCATTCATTGCTGTTATTAAGCATGGGCGGATTTTGCGAATTGGCAATCCGCGAACTTGCGTATTTACGGATTCGCAATCCGCAAAATCCGCGAACTCTCGCGAATTTGCGGATTTTTTTTTTTTTGTGTTCGCAAGGATTTCTGCCAGTTCGCGAGGGTTCTGTACCAGTTCGCAATTGCGAACTTACTTGTCGGCTTGCAACGGCCGCGACTATGTTGTTTCTACATCTGGTTCATCATCACAGGTTCACAGCACCCTCTGTTTCACCACTGCCACCCTCTGGTACACCCATGCCACCCTCTGGTACATCACTGCCACCCTCTGGTTGGTTTTCACTGTAGATTATGGGGGTGAAAAAAAGCAAGCACACCTGCCCTGCTTCAACTGACATGAATTAATTTGGGGTTGATTAATGTGTCACTGAATTTAAACTTCCAGTCTGGCTGGCACCTGCTTCCTTATCTGTAATTTGCTTTCTGTTGCAGTGCACTTTTTTTTCACAGGACCTTTGTGGCCTATAGTTGGAAGTAGGCAACTGAACTCTGAAGGGGCCCCTCAGGAAGCACTACAGGGAATGGTTACTAATGATAAGATTGAACTTTTGCACCTGCTGAGTGCTTTCAGTTTTGTCTGTAATTGCTTTCTGTTGCAGTGTAATTTTTTTAACAGGACCTTTGTTGTATACTTGTAGCTATTCTCTGAGCCTGCTGTGAGGGTCAGAGCAGGGTCATAGAATAGTTGCAAGTAGGCAAATGAACTCTGAAGGGGCCCCTCAGGAAGCACTACAGGGAATGGTTACTAATGATAAGATTGAACTTTTGCACCTGCTGAGTGCTTTCAGTGTTGCAAAAATCCAAATATCCAGCAGCATCCACAAAAAGAAATCCTTCCAGGTCAAGATCCAAATCAAAGTGACCAGCACATGAAGAAAGCACTGGGAGGAGCCTGGTGGACAGGAACAGGAAGTTGGAGACTGTGGGGCACTTCCTTCCTCCCACCCCCACCCCCCAAAATGGACTCCTTGCAAAGAAAAAGTGCAGGCAAATGTCAACCTGAGGAGTTATTCTGATAAAAATCATAATTTTCAAGGTTTATGCTGCCTGCTTGTGGATTTCTTGTGCGAAATTGCAAATTTTGCAATCTCGCAATTGCGAGATTGTCGCTGCCCGCCGCATCTACGTGTTCGCAAGTGTTTACTCCCGCGATTTTCGGCAAGTTCGCGAGAGTTCGCGGATTGCGAATTTACCGAAAATCCGCAAAATCCGCGAGCGGAACGGATTTTACGCCCATGCTGATCATGCCCTGATTTTTGGACTGGGTAAGAGTGGTCTGCTTAATTCAGGCACTCTGTTCATCACCACCCCCTTTTCTGAATCATTTTGTCCACCATAAGCGTGGAAGGGTATACTCAGATGTGAGTCCCTTGCTCATTGCACCATCAGGATTCAAGCAAGCCGGGCCGACGACGCCTGAAATGGCAGAAACCGGTCCCCGGAAGCTTGTTTCCTTCCCAGTACAAGAATTGGCTTGGTAGTTTGGTTTGCCCTGTTCCCATCATGCACTGGGACAGGAACAGACTAATTTGCATATAGCCAAGTTCTGAGCTGGGATGGTGCAGTGAGCTAAAAAACGGTGATGGATCAAGCCCTGATTTTTGGACTGGGTAAGAGTGGTCTGCTTAATTCAGGCACTCTGTTCATCACCACCCCCTTTTCTGAATCATTTTGTCCACCATAAGCGTGGAAGGGTATACTCCGATTTGAGTCCCTTGCTCATTGCACCATCAGGATTCAAGCAAGCCGGGCCGACGACGCCTGAAATAGCAAAAACCGGTCCCCGGAAGCTTGTTTCCTTCCCAATACAAGAATTGGCTTGGTAGTTTGGTTTGCCCTGTTCCCATCATGCACTGGGACAGGAACAGACTAATTTGCATATAGCCAAGTTCTGAGCTGGGATGGTGCAGTGAGCTAAAAAACGGTGATGGATCAAGCCCTGATTTTTGGACTGGGTAAGAGTGGTCTGCTTAATTCAGGCACTCTGTTCATCACCACCCCCTTTTCTGAATCATTTTGTCCACCATAAGCGTGGAAGGGTATACTCAGATGTGAGTCTCTTGCTCATTGCACCATCAGGATTCAAGCAAGCCGGGCCGACGACTCCTGATATGGCAGAAACTGGTCCCCGGAAGCTTGTTTCCTTCCCAGTACAAGAATTGGCTTGGTAGTTTGGTTTGCCCTGTTCCCATCATGCACTGGGACAGGAACAGACTAATTTGCATATAGCCAAGTTCTGAGCTGGGATGGTGCAGTGAGCTAAAAAACGGTGATGGATCAAGCCCTGATTTTTGGACTGGGTAAGAGTGGTCTGCTTAATTCAGGCACTCTGTTCATCACCACCCCCTTTTCTGAATCATTAGCTGTTATTCAGGCAGCTTTTTTTCTAGAAATTATATATAGTTTTACAATTACTCCAAAGGTGTGGCTCACAAGTCATGATGCTCTTAATAATGTGGTCCTTTATGTGATATGTTCCCATGGGTGCAGCAGCAAAATGCCTGGGCTGCTCAGTGTGCCAGTGCAACTGCTCAAACATACCAGGGCTGCTAAATGCAAAGAAAGGTATGTTGCTAAGGCATACCCGGAATGTCAAAGTGTGGCAATATCACAGCAACTCCAGTAGTTTGTTTCAACATTGTGGTGGCAAGCACAGAGCCTCTGGCCATAAAAGAGAAGGATGTTAAGAAGAATTTAGGCTGCTGACCTTAGTGCGAGACCAATTTGTAGAATTCGGGCGTGGGTCATACAACTGGAAATTTAACTTGTGACTAGAAAGCTAATGCGATTAATAGTTTGTGAATCACAGAGATGATCGAAAATGGGATACCCCATACACCAGAAATTGAGCACCTGATACAAGGCGAACCTTAAATATATACCCTTGGACATGCACAATTTTAGTATTGAGGACATGACTACATTTCTTACCAAGGGAACAAGCAGGTGCATTGATGAGCTCAAGAAGATTAGTAGATGGCATTCAGAAGAAACCAAAGTGTTCAAAAGGTGATGGGAGGAATATATGCAATTTGTCTAACCCCTGGCAGTCGCTCAGTGCAGCAGTCCAACCCATTGTTCTTTTGCCCACCATGCCACCTCAGTTTGCAGTCAGCCATATAAAAACAGTCTTGACCCTGCTCCAATGGGAACCGTCTAACCCAAGATGTCAGTTCAGATCCTTCCTAAACCGGAAACAAGCATCCTGGGACCAGTTTTTTCATGATTGGGGCTGGTCAGACAGGCATAGGTTGGTTCCAGTGGCACAGCAAGCATGGGACCTGTGTATGGGACTACCCTTGCCACTTGGGGTGGTACTTCAAACACACATGAGGTGACTGGAAGAATGCTTGCAATAAGTGTAACTGGTAATCGCTTGGGACGTCATTCCAACCCTTCATTGATTTCCCACCATGCCACCTCGGTTTGGACACTGGCAAATGCAAATCAGTATAGACCCTGCTCCAATAGAAACAGTCCAGCCTGAACTGCCCCATAATTCATGGCCCATAATTCACAATCTCCCCATGAAAGTGCTGACCGTGGCAGACCAGCACAAACCAGTCACAGCAGACAATTTCTAACGTGCCATAATGGACATGCCTTCTGGCAAAGCTCGTGGGCCCAATGGATTCCCTTTGAAACTCTTTAAGAAATACATCTCACTCTCAATCCTACAGCGGCAATTGCTTTTCGATAAGGCATTGACCGCAGATGATATTCTATGGGATCTAACTGGCACCCTTATAACGGTGATCCTGAAGTTGGTTGGACTCACCACACAGTGCTTCCTCTTGGCACCCCATATCACTAACAAGCATAGAGACTAAAATACTAGCAAAAGTCCTAGCCACCAGACTCCCCAAGGTGATGACTACCTTAGTACTAAGTGGCTAAAATGGTTTAATGGCCTCTAGAAGTACATACTGCTTTGGTGACTCCTGGTTGGCATTGCTTGCTAGGGTGAGCTTGACCTTCAGACAGCCTTGCTGTCAGTGGACTTTGAAAGATTCCTAAAAACATACACACTGGTTGACATCCACACACTGCATGGACTTTGAAGCACTGATCGGCATCCACAACTTGATGGGACATTGAAGGACTGATCAGCATCCACAACTTGATGGGACATTGAAGTACTGATCGGCATACACAACTTGGATGGACATTGAAGCGCTGATTGGCATCCACAACTTGATGGGACATTGAAGCACCGATCGGCATCCACAACTTGATGGGACATTGAAGCACCGATCGGCATTCACAACTTGATGGGACATTGAAGGACAGATCAGCATCCACAACTTGATGGGACATTGAAGCACTGATCGGCATACACAACTTGGATGGACATTGAAGCACTGATCAGCATCCACACCCTGCATGTGCATTAAAGCACTGATCGGTATCCCCAGCTTGCATGGACATTGAAGTACTGAACAGCATCCACAGCCAGCATGTGCATTGAAGCACTGATCGGAATCCACAGCTTGCATGGACATTGCATCACTGATCAGCATCCACACACTGCATCGACATTGAAGCACTGACACACTCTGCATGGACATTGAAGCACTGACACACTCTGCATGGACATTGAAACACTGACACACTCTGCATGGACACTGAAGCACTGATCGGCATCCACACCTTGCAAAGACAGTATAGCACTCTGCTTGGACATTGAAGCACTGATTTGCATCCACACCTTGCGTAGGCATTAAAGCACTGATCAGCATTCACACCCTGCATGGACACTGAAGCATCAATCAGCATCCACACCTCGCATGGACATTGAAGCACTGATCAGCTTCCACACCTAGCATGGAAATTGAGGCACTGGTCAGCATCCATGCCCGCATTGACAATGAAGCACGGATCGGCATACACACCCTGCATGGACATAGAAGCACTGATCGGCATCCACAGCTTGCATGGAAATTGAAGCACTGATGGGCACACACACCTTGGAAATGTTTCTTGTAGTGGTTCACTTGCTCACATTCTTTTGGTAGTAAGAGCGCCACATGAGTACAATCAATATTAAGTCTAGTCATAGATCGCTACAGCGTCGGCGACAGCTGCGGCTCGGGGGAGAGCTGCAAGATTGACACAGCGGGAGATCATTGAGTGGACTGGTGGGAGCAACGGAGGAAATGCGGAGAAGGCTGTTTTGGCTGCTGGGACGTCGAAGAGTGGAGGGGCTGCGACCTGGAAGGGAAGCGCGACCGGCCCATCGGTGGCGGATTTGCTGCGTAGGGCTCCGGGGCTGCTTCCGGATCGGGAAGGGAAGCGTCAGGCTGAAACCCCTGATGAGCAGAGGACCACAGAGCTGACTGCTACTGTAGCTGGGCTGGCACTGAACGAAGCTACCGGTGTGGGGGAAACGCAGCCAGATGGAGTCGCTGCCTCTGGCACTCCTGAGGCGCTGACTTCAGCGACATCCAAAAAGCACAATAGAGTGCTATCAACCCCCGCTCTCTGCGCGAGTGTTCCTCACGAGGCGGACATTAGGGTAAACGAAGGTATGCACTCTCCTCCTTCTCTAATGATCGTAGATAGTGACACTGGCATAGGAGATGATGGGGGTGTGACTAACATGGCTGATAGTACTGATCAGGCGCAGATTTTACAAAAGCCGGCTTTCGATCCTCAAATACCCCAAATACCCCAATCTGTGGTGGCGGGCCTTAATACAGTTATAAGTACTAGCAGTACTAAAGTGGCTGATCTGAACAAAACGAACATGAATAACATTGATGTTAATGCAGACTTTGAGAAGAACCCTAGTAATTTCTTCTCTTTTTCCAATGAAGCAGAGTGGTATGACGATACCACGTCATGTTTGACGGATGAGAGTGTTAGCGGTGAGAATGTAGAAGCTCTTAGTGTCGGACCCAAAACGGCTTTGAAGCGAAAAAAGAAATGGCACGGGAGGACAGATCTAGCCTGGGACTATACCCTGACTAATCAGCTCACTAGTCCCTCTTGCCTAGCAAATCTGACACAACAATCATATCAGCCAGCACTCTTAGATCCACTGGCTCCAACCCTTGACACTGTTCTTTAAGCTATTGCATCACATCGCGAAGAGACTTCGCAGGATGGGCATAAGGCACAGGCAGCCCTACGTAAGGTACAAGGTGTGGTGCGAAAGCTAACTAAAACTTGCAGTACTTTTGGGGACCAATTGACTGAGTTGGAATCTAGGATGGTATCTAATAAATCAGAGCCCACTAAGAACGGGTTGAATCCCATGAAGCTGAGCTGGCAGATGTCAGATGGAAACTGAGGAGTTCGAAAACCGCCAGCGTAGAAATAACTTACGCATCTTAGGGGTCCCTGAGGCAGTGGAGGGGGAAGATATACGCTTATTTGTGGTTAATCTTCTTCGTGACTCTCTGCCAGAGCTTTCGGGTTGGAATTGGGATGTAGAGGTTCAGCATGCCCACCGTATGCCATTTACTTTGAAATTGGCGACGATACCAGGGGCCTACCCCGTGCTATCCTTGTATTTTTTGGCAATTTTCTGCTCCGCCAGACGATTTTTGAGAAGACCAGGCCTGAGGCGAAGCGCACTAGAAACGGGTCTCCTATTTTGTGCGCCCCGGTTTTTGCCATTATACCGTCGAAAGAGGGTGGAGGCTACGCCAATAATTAAGCCATTTCAAGACAAAAAGGCACAGGCCTATCTTAACAATCCTGCATGGCTTAAAGTAATTTACGGGGGCCAAACTACATTTTTCCTGAAATAAAAGCTAAAGAGTACCTCGATGGGCTGAATTAAGCTAGCTTTGCTGAAATATGCGCAATATGAAGAGAATAAGAATTAAATGAATAGTACTTAAAATATTATGGTGTTTGTGTTCGTACAGAAAAATATTGTAGCCCGGTATTAGTATATATGATACTAGCAGCCCGTCCCGACGTTGTCCGGGAGCAATTATGGCTCAGGGCCCCCGCCCGCCCTGACGTTGTGTAACCTGCCCACCTCACTGGTCACGTCACTTTTTCCTGCTGTAATGCCCCGTTTGGTACCTGCCCACGTCACTTGCCACGTCACTTTTTCATCCTGTTATGCCCCGTTTGCTACCCGCTCCACTTTGTATGCTTTTGTACCCTGCACACGTTTGTTTTTCCTCCTGTTAACCTGCCCACGTCACTGCCCACGTCACTTTTTCCTCCTGTAATGCCTCGTTTCACTTTTTCGTCCTGTAATGGCCCGTTTGCTCCCCGCTCCACTTTGTACGCTTTTGTCACCTGCACATGTTTATTTTTCCTCCTGTTAACCTGCCCACGTTACTTTTTCCTGCACGCGTTTGTTTTTCCTCCGGTACCTGTGGCTCGCTCACCGCTCCTCGCGTTTCTTTTTCCTCCTGCTAACCTGCCCACGTTACTTTTTCCTGCACACGTTTGTTTTTCCTCCTTTACCTGTGGCTCGCTCACCGCTCCTCCCTCACGTTGCTGACTGGTAACTTGGCGCCCTACTTCATCCGCCGCTGACCGCTCCTCCCCGCCGCCGCTCCTCACTGTCTGCCCGCCGATCCTCTCCGCCTGTCCGTTGGTCAAGTCCGCTGCTCCCCTGAACTCCGCCGCTCCTCGTCACTGCTCCTCCCCGCGCTGATCTCCGCCGCTCCTCCCCGCGCTGATCTCCACCGCTCCTGTACGCCGCTCCTCGCGTGTAAGCCGCTCCTGATGTCAGCACGCACGTCGCGGTCGGCGCTACTTCAGAAGGGACTACTTTTTTTTAACTTATATTTTTTACTAACGTATTTATTTTTACTTTATATAGCCTATGTCCATCTGCACACCCTGAGGATTACAACGATGTATCGGGTGTGTGGATTGGCGCTGTGGTTCCCGAGTTTACCTGGCTCAAAGGTTTGTGTTCTCTCTTTATAATAGTAGTATAGATGAATAATTCAGTATTTGTATGTATATAAGTGAAATTTTTAGATCGGGCTCTGATCATGTGTTGCATGCTCATCACAACCAGACTCTCATAGAGTCTGTACGCCTCACAATGGGTGTGGGGTGGGAGGGGGGGAAGGGTGGGGGAATGGTGGCAGGAGGGCAGGGGTAAAAGCACATAAAAAACAACTTCAGTTTGAAAACGGAAATAATTAGTGATATAATTAATTGTGCAATATTAATAAAAATACACCAAAATATCAAGATGTTCGGAAAAAACTGTCAGAATGCTGGGAATACAGGCTCTCAAGAAATTAATTAACAAATTATAATGGGGAAGATAACGATATGTTCGTGGAATGTGGCAGGGCTTAATGATAGGAATAAGCGCGCCCGTCTGAGCAAAATAACTAAACAATCTGTCTCCAAGAGACTCACTTGCCCTGGGATAAGAAAGATCTACCAAAAATTAGTGGTTATAATCTGTTGGCCTGCACCACCCAAAAGTTGAATATCCGTGGCGTAGCGATCTTAGCCAAAATCTCCTTAGGACAAGCCACACGTAAGGCAGCGGACACTCAAGGGAGGTGGGTTATTATAGAGCTGGCTCTGGGCATAACTATTTGCTCAGGTTACGGTTCAAACCAGGATGACCCTCTTATTTTTGAAAATCTAGAACTGGAACTTGCCTCCTGGTCAGGATTGCTTGTATTTTGCGGCGACCTTAATATTTCATTGGGGTCCGCGTTCAGAAAACAGAGCCAACAAAGGTATTCAGGCCGCAAACCAAGAGTATTTAGTGCTATCAGTCAGCTTAGAGATAGCTATGACCTTGTGGACATTTAGGATGTTAAAAATCAACCCGACCCGGGGTACACATATTTTTAACATCCCCACAATAAATACATTAGAATTGATTATATATTAGAAACAAGGGACCTGTCTAATCAAGCAAAAGTTTTAAAATGTCCGAAAATCATTTCTGATCACAATGCCTTAATTCTCACAATTGATTAAATTAGTTTTACCAGACAACGTTCGAACTGGACATTCGATAGGAAACTCTTGGTTAATAAAGATTATATAAACTTCATAACTACGTGGGCTCAAGGATATTTCGACATAAATCGATTCAGTGCTTCTAGGGGGGTGGTATGGGACTGTTTTAAAGCTACCCTTAGGGGGAGACAATTAGTTATGTGGCCAGAATAAAAAAGCAACATGACAGTGAAAACCGCCTACGGATGCTAGAGCTAGCCAGAGCAGAGGAAGAACATGTTGCATTAATAGCTCAGGGGAGGACGGGAAACATACAATGCGCCGAATGCTACTATTAAAGACAGATCTAAACAGTGGGCTGACCCAGAAAGCTTCAGAAACCTATTGAGTACACCAAAGTAATATTTATGAGAATGGAGAGAGGGTTGGAAAACAACTTGCTCTGCGTACTCGACAGAAAGTTTCTTACAATGTGATTACATCTATTAAAACAGAAGGCCACGAACATACAAAACCAGAGGATATAGTTGAAGTGTTTCAACTTTATTACCAAAAACTTTATCAAAGGGATAGTATAGCTGGTGTGGATGAAATAAAAAAAAAAATTAAGGGAATTTACAACTAATACAGGATGGAGTAGGGCCATAGATACTATAACGAGAAAAGATCTGGAGAAAGAAATTACTATTACAGAACTACAAATTGCTCTATCCGGCCTAGCTTCAGGGAAAGCAGCAGGCCCCGATAAAATACCTTTAGAGCTATACACAATTCTAGGAGAACTGATACTGCCTTTCCTATTGGATTTGTTTGTTGGGATACAATGGAGTGGCATTCCGCCTGAATAGGGGAAAGAAACTAATATAATTATATTTCCTAAAAAAGGTAAACCCACTGATCTTCCATCATCATACCGCCCAATCTGATTGATTAATTCTGATTCAAAGCTATATGCTAAGATCTTGGCTAATCGGCTCGGGAGGGTCATCGAATATCTGGTCTCCCCCTGGCAGCATGGCTTTATTACCGGCAAGGGTACTACGGACCATACTCGAAGAGTTATTTCACTCTTCGACATCATGTCGATGATCCTTTTAGATGCTGAGAAAGCCTTCGACCGGGTGTCGTGGGAGTTCCTGTGGGGCGTATTGGAGTTTAACAATCTTGGGCCTAGCCTTGTTAAGTCAATTAGAGCAATGTATCAAGAACCAACAGCTAAGCTCCAAGCAATGGGTATTGAATCCGGCGCAAATAGGATATCGAGAGGAACAAGGCAAGGTTGCCCCTGCTCCCCGATATTGTTTGCTTTGTACATTAATCCCTTGATTTTGAAACTTCTACAGAGCCAAGTAATAAAACCCATTACTGTTGGTATATATGAAACAAAAATATTAGCTTACGCTGACGACGTGGCAGTATTAACACCAAACCCGTCTGAAGCAATTACAGAAATAGAGGGTATCACACAGGCATATGGTCACTAGTCTGGATACTCCCTCAATAAGGACAAAACAATCATATTATGCACCGATAATATTGACTATGTCGATTCCAGAAGAGCAGAAACAGCTGTGTATCTTGGGGTATGTATAAGTGCAAATGTCCAAAATATTTGTAAACTTAATTATGAACCACTAATGAACACCATAAGAAAAGATCTAGCTCGAGTTAATGGCTTACACTTGTCAATCATCGGTAGGGGGAACTTTCTAAAAATGAATGTACTTCCTAGGGTATTATATTTGTTTCACGCCATCCCTTTAATTATTGAGGATAATATTATCAAATCTCTCCAATCACAAATGTCTAATTTTGTATGGCAATATAGAAAAGTCAGGCGGTCACTGAAATATTTATCGTTATGAACTAGCAATTGGAAAGAAAGCCCGAGGGCTCTTGCTGAGACAACTAGAGCCAAGTTATTTAAAAAAAATTAAATTTAAAGTCATCAGTAGTGCATAGAAAGTATGGTGTAAAATTTCTAAATTCATGCTATTCCCTAAATTCAATAGATATACTCCCTTGTGACATTCCTCTTTTGCTAGATCCCTCAGGAGTTAGATTTATTTACACGCTCAGAAGCGCCGGGACACCCCGTTGGGGTAGCCGTGTGCTATACAAAATACACTAAATAAATAAATAAATAAATTCCTCGCTATTGCCTGTGCAGGCTAATGATGACATTGCTAAAAAATGGGAAAGCATGGCGATTATTACAGCATGGGAATTTCTGGTAGATGATTTAAACGCTAGATTTTTGAATTTACAGAGAAACTTTGAGGTCTCTAATAATGATTATTTCAAATTTATTCAAGCTAATACTATTTTGAGTCTAAAAACTCCTAGTATTACATTGGAAAAGATTCAATTTTTAGAGACTATAAGTAAACATACGACCAGAATTGGTATACTATATGGTATGCTTCTCGAAAAACTGCAAGATGACCTGGAACATACAGAAGTATTATGGTCTGGTAAACTGGCTAATCCCAATGTTGATATTGACATGAGTCTGCTACTAACATCACGCTTGCTCTTATCGTCTAACGTAAAGGCCCAGCTATATAAAACCATCTATAATTTGTACTACACCCCTGCTAAGCTGCACGCATGGGGTAAAAGGATAAATGACGAATGTCCTAGATGTGGAATAGGTCCAGCTACCCTAACACATATGTGTAATGAATGTGATAAATTAACACTACTTAAGAAAATGCTATCAGAATTCTGGGAGGAGGTGTTTGGGCATAAAGTGGCGGAATCGCCCACCCTTCATATTCTTGGCTATGATAGCACTCTTGAATTAAGCATAGAAGAGGAATCATGTCTTTTTGTTGGTACAGCAGTGTATAGAATAATACTTGCAGCACGCTGGAAAGACGTAGATCCACCGAGCTTTCAAATGTGGCTAACTCGCTTCTTGGGGGGTGTATAACCAGGAAAAAGCCATTTATGATACTAGGGGAAGACACTCTAGAATACGTGGTAGTAAAATCTGGTCCCCAATAGCAGCCTGGAGTACGACTATAAGAACCATATAAGATCAAATGTTCCCATTATAATATGTATATTATTGTAGTGTTTGAATATAATGAATGTAATGAAAGGCACTGTATATCCTAGCTATTTTGTATTGATCATGAAATTCTTTCTTTTTTGTATATTTGATACTGATGTATATCTTCATCTTTTCTACTTGTATCAATTAGAGTTGTTGAATAAAACAAATAAAAATAAAAAAAAGAAGCACTGATTGGCTTCCACACCTAGCATGGAAATTGAAGCACTGGTCAGCATCCATGCCCTGCATTGACAATGAAGCACTGATCGGCATACACACCCTGCATGGACATAGAAGCACTGATCGGCATCCACAGCTTGCATGGACATTGAAGCACTGATCGGCATCCACACCTTGCACGGACATTGGAGCACTGATCGGCATCCACACCTTGCACGGACATCGAAGCACTGATTGACAGCCACACCTCGCACGGACATTGAAGCAATGATCGGCATCCACACCTTGCACGGACATCGAAGCACTGATTGACAGCCACACCTCGCACGGACATTGAAGCAATGATCGGCATCCACACCTCACATGGACATTGAAGCACTGATCTGCATTTACACCTCGCATGGACATTGAAGCACTGATCAGCACCCACACCTTGGAAACGTTTCTTGTAGTGGTTCACTTGCTCACATTCTTTTGATAGTAAGAGCGCCGCATGAGTACAATCAATATTAAGTCTAGTCAAACTTTTTCCAATGCGTATTATGTGAAAATATATTGAAGTTCTTGGGTTGTATGCAAATCACGTACAGTGAATCATCTGTGTGAAACTTGTGAGGTATGCTCTTGCGTACATAAAGTCACGCAGTGGAAACTGCACAAGCAGTTTCTCAGTTGCCGCAAGCAATTTTCTACTTGAACCAAGTCTACTGTGAGGTAAAATTACAAAAAAAGAAAAGCAAAAATCAGATATTAACTCAAATACGCAAAATCTAATAACCTAAAATTTGGAGGGAGGAAATTGCTCAGGACTAGTCAGTATCACACACTACATGTGGGTAGCCACCTCATTGACTAGCCACCCTCCTGATCATTCTGGGTTTTTCCATCCACAGGAAGCACCTGTGATTGTGAACCTGTATCATCATGGCATCCAGGACGTAGGTGAGACGGACTTGTCTCACCTGCTTGGTCCACAGTCTCTCATAGTGGTGCATAGCGCTGTAATTACCATCCTGCCCCGCCCTTTACCAAAGTGCCCAAGGGGTGCAATGGCCGTTTGTGCCAACTTTGCATGCCTGTAGGGCACTACGGCATTAGGGATGGGGCCGCAAATGCTTGTGCAGCCTCTTCTGTAATACAGATAGCGTTGGACATATAGCGCCAGCACTAATATCAGAGGGTGTTCCCTCATTTTCATGGGGGCGTTACCCCGATGCAAATGAGGGAATCTCTTTGCCTCTGTGCCGTGTTATGGATACGGTTGGAAAGGTAAAGAATCTGTCATTGTGCTCCCTGATGGCAGCCCTCTGGAGAGGATGAAGAGGTTCTATGGAACCCGTAGAAATCCCCTTGTAGGCGGGTGCAGTCCCTCACTGCACCCGTATGCAAGGGCATCTCTCACACCTCCTAAAAGGGAAGGCAGTTTGCTGCTTGCACAGTGAAACACGGAGCTGCTCCTTCAAAGCTACTCCTTAATTCAATGCGCAGCACAAGTTCTGCCGCTGCCCTGGGGGCAGCGCATCCAATTGAATATGGCGCACTCTCCTTGTTAGCGCCGGGTGCACCTTTTGAAATATGTGCCTAGTGCTAGCAAGAAAATTGTGCTGCACTGTGTAATACAAAAGAAACAATTGATGGACGGAATGCTGGACAATGCAAACATTCACCCCCAGTCACATTGATCTGGGTTTAATCCATTATTATTTTGCTCACCACACCACCCCAATTTGGACCCAGCCATATGCAAATCAGTCTTGACCCTGTTCCTAATGGGAACAGTCCAGCCCGCACTGCCAAGCCAGGTCCTCCCTGGACTGGAAACAAGCATCTTGGGAGTGGTTTCAGGGCATCAGCCTTCGTCAGCCAAGCTAGCTTGAATCCAGTGGTGTAGTGAGCATGGGAGCCACGTCTGGGCATCCCCTTCCCACTTAGGGCGACACATGCAAAAAAAAACCATTGATGGTCGGAAAATGGAAAATCCCATAATTCCAGTGGTCCTGATTATAGCACAGTTTTGCATGTGATTACCAGCTTTTTTGAAGATTATTGAGGTCTTCTCTCCCATATCATATGTTTCATTGTTGTCAGTCTTAATAAGGAACATAAGTGCTTCCCATCTACAGATATTATATATTTTGCAAATTGGATGTTGCTATGGTTTCCTAGCCAAGTCAAGATGCTGAAACAGATGTAACAAATGTATGAGATTTAGCATTAAGTGTAGTTTAACTTTCCCAACCCCATTCCCTGCAACCCGATGCCCTGCCCAACACGTAGTGGCCCATTGGCTGCATGGAATTGTGATTACCAGTTGCCACTCAAGGGACCTTAGACAGAGCAGGAAACACAGCAGCCATTGCTCAGCAAATAATTCATCTCAGCTACAAGCTGCGGGAAATCCTGCGCTGAAGTTTCGGACAGCAGGCAAAGAAGAGCTGTGTGATTCTGCACAAAACAAAGATAAGTGGCTACCAATTCAATTCAATTAACTGTATTCAGAGGCATTGAGCATCCATAAAAGCATCGAACAATGCAAAACAGGCATAGAAAATATAATTCACAGCATAGGAACAAAATAAATGCATACAAATACAATAAGAACAGAGTGAGAATATAAAATAGTAACAGGATTTAAGACAGCATAGACCTACGTGCACGTACAGCAGATTTTTAGAAGGACCCAATGTGCAAAACAGCTTCCTCATTAGCTAATGAGGATGCTGTGGGTCTACATTGGCCAATAAAGGAACAGTTTTTTTTAAATAAATGGGGTTAAAAAGTGTCTGGTGTACCTAGCATACAATTTACAGAAAAACATAAAATGAAGCATTCATTGGCCAGATACATCATCGCAGGGAGAGGACATGGCTTCAAGATTATGAACAAAGCCCAGTGAGAAGCAAAGCAGATATATCACAGTATCAGACGAGACGGCAGAGAGCGTTCCCATCGCCTGCGAGCACACCAGATATGATCATTGGTGCACTCAGTTTCAGTCAGGTTGAGGTATCTAATCATATTGGGATTCCTTGCCAACTTCCTTACCTTCTTGTTAAAAAATGCATCAACTGCAGTTTTCTTATTCACATTACCACATGATAGTGGGTCTGAAAAAATGGAATGCATCCCGATTTTCTGACTTTATGCCTTCAGATACAGTATCCATAGAATTAATAGTCAGATCTAGAGACAGACAGTCGCTTATAATGTTTCTTGCTAGAGCAGTCTCGGGGTTTCTCCAAATTGAGAGCCACAGTAGAACTGGCCAGAACCTGGTCAGGTCAGTAAAGTAGGGGGGTGTAGGAAAGCACAATCTGGTTTTACGGTCACCCCCACTTTTTGCCTGGTGTTAAGCATTTTCTGGTTAGTCTGGTTGGGATCCTGCTAACCAGGACCATAGCCTCTGTGTTTTCTCCCCAGATTGGCTACTGGTGTACTCTGCTAAGTCCCTGCTATATGGTACTGAGGTACGCAGGGCATAGACACACCAAGGGTCTACCATGGACTGAAGCATGCAATATTCAGCCCATGAGAGACCACTCAAATTATGACTACGGAGCTGCCATATTTCCTTTTATCTGAGGTCACTGCACTTAAAACCTATAAGTCACACCTAAGGCAGGCCTTTCAATCCTGAAGGCAGGGTGCTCGGCTCTAAGTGTGAGGGTGCCCCTGCATGAGCAGGGCACCACTACAAACCTTCGGAGTCCATTCTCCAGGGTTGTAAGTACATCAGCCATTTTGATCCATAGAGTGGCCATGCGTCTTAACGCAATGACCATCTCTGAACTGCCTGTAACGAACTCTGTCATGTTTGATATCAGACATTTTGGAATCATACACTCACACCGTAAACGGTGTGGGGGTATGATTCCATGCAATGTAAAGCTCCTCAGAGAGGCCCTCAGGGCTCCCGGTACCAGTCTTCCAGTACCTGAAAGCAAGCTAGTGCTGCTGCCGACTAGACACCTGTTTCTGCTCTCCTGCTTCTCAGCTAAGCTCAAGCAGGGGTAGGCAGAACACTAGATATCCTGTCACAGGGAGGTGTGACCACCTCCAAGGCAGGGTTTAATGTATTGGGACAGGGTGGGGGCGTTTGCCAGCACCACCACTGAGACTGCTTTAAGGGCACATTTGGTGCCCTCCTTGCATACTACAGTTCAAACCAGCTAAGGGAGCCATTGGCTCCCGCTCTGGCGTAAAACTGGACAAAGGACATGGGTGTATCCTCCCCACTGTCTGACCCCTCTTCTGGGAGGGTACCCTGAATCGTTCCAACCCTCACCTTAGGGTACTTAAGGGCTTACCTGTGGGTGGGTCCCTAGAATCGTTGTGGGAAAAGATTCAGATCAGACATGACTTCAACTTCGACCGTCTGGGTACTCTGGACCTCGCTGGACTTCATTATGGGCCCCAAGACTGCCACTGGGTAGATTCTGGCTGCTCCTGCTCTTACCGTCCTGTTAGTCGACTGCATCGTCTGGGCCTGTGCTCCATACAGACTCATCACAAGGCCTGTGGACATCAAAGACACCTGAAGGAATCTCCTTGAAGTGAAAGAGTCACACCCCTGCATCTGCAGGCACTGTAATGTATCTGACAGGTCTGCCGATCCTGGGGTCCTCTGGACTCCGAAAGGCTCAGCAACACAGGTGGTGGTTCTACCACTCCCTCAAGGCCTGAACTGTCCTCTCACCAAGTTTGAGGCCCGTATCCCTTGTTGGAGCCACTCCAACAGAACTCCTTTGTACCACGTCAATGCATCGTTTCATTTCATAACGCAACCGCAATGGTTGCCCAGACCGACTCGTACCAATGGGAATGGATGCATCAAAAAGGTACTGACTACGAGCCTGTCGACGCTTTAAACTGACGCGCACAGACATGGTCGGTTGGAATTGTGAGTACTCTGTCATCTGCAGTATCGTGGGTTATACACAGGTGGGGTGGATCCTTGACCCTCTGTCTTCCACTGGGTTTTCGACAGGGTCCACTGGGAAGGATTCTTCTTCTTTACAACCGCAGCCGCAACTAACCTATTGACTTGAACTGAGCATGCGGTCCTGTTTCCATACTGCACAAGGCCTGCATGTGGTTCCTCGGTACTTAACGTGGGTGATTCCTTGGGTCCCCAGCACTTCTACATCTTCTGGGTCCAGTCTTGACTTGAGTCGGGGTTCGTAACCCTCTATTTTAGTACATGGTTTGGTCTTCCCCAGGCCACCACATACATGGCAATCGGCAAGCATTGAGATTTGTACCTTTGTAATAGAGCTGCGGGAGAGCCACCCCCTTCGGTTGTGAGAGACTACTTAGTGATCCATTGGCCATGGAAATTGTTGTAGAACGGTGCACAGTATTAGGAGACTAAGACTTGTGAGCTGAAAAAATGGCACAGAGATGTGAGAAATTGTTGATACTGCTCAGACAATGGGTACCAGTTGTCATATTCGAAAGGGGTCTGTACTGAGATCCACAAGACAAAATGTGGGATTTAGCAAAATGTGTCTGTAAACCGAGAGAGGCCATAAAATCAACAAAATCGTAAACTAGATGGTGTGGTACCCTGCGTGTGCATGCCATGAGCCCTGCGTCATCCGCAAAGAGGAGTGTGGGGAGTGGCTTTCTTTTAATAATGAATATGTAGGGAGTACCGCATACTAGGAAGGAATAAAGATCATTAATATAAAGAATAAATAAGAAGCGGGCCAGCACACACCCACCCCTCCCTCACTCCCCGATAGATGCCTATGTCTGCTGATACCTCCCCCTGTGAGCTAAAGAATACCTGGGCCCTCATGCCACTGTGTAGGTAGGCAGGAAAATGGACTAGCGATATAGCAATGCCCAAGCAATAAGCAGGGGCCACAGTTTAGCCCAATTCACACAGTCAAACGCTGACGATAGGTCCATGAACGCTAAGTAAAGGGGGAATGATTGGTCACTGTGTATTTTTCTAAGATCAAATTTAAGTTGAGGCACTGCTTGCTAGTTCCTACTTTATGCCTAAGCCCATGTTGGCATTGACGTAACACTGTCTCCTCTCACACCTAATCCTTGATACTGTTATAAATAACTTTGCCCAGAATTTTTGCTGTGGTATCGACGATAACTGGCAGTGAACGGTCTACGTTTTTAAAGATCGGCACTATGATAGATGTGCCCCATGTGTCGGGGAGATGAGAGTTGACGAGATTGTTAAAGACGTTGGTGAGAGGAAGTGGCCAGAAGATAACTATATTTTTCATTAGATCAATGGGGACCCCAGCTGGGCCTGCGCCTCGCCTCCAACACTTTGGTTAATGGCACTCTCAACTTAAGGTCGCCTGGAAGCGTGCAACCAAGCAGGGATCTATATCAAAAAGGACGGAGGATGAAGCTGCTAACTAAATTTTGCTAAAATGCTAACCCCAGACATTACTACCAAAACGGGATAAGATAGAACTAGAGGTCCTGACATTACACTTTAACTCAGATACAGTGGTCCAAAACAGTTTGCTTTTCCTCAACTGTGATGCCTGAGCTAGTGTTTCCCATTGTGTTACAAGTACTTCTTGCCAGCGTTTAGCAGTGATTATTCTTTTGTATTGCTTACGTAAAGAAACCGCTAATACTAAGTCCCTTGGTTGGAAGACAAGGGCCAGGCACAAAGATTTATTAGCAGCTGGCACTCAGAGTTAAACCATCTTGGGGTGCTTAATGAAGGCCGTGAGGGTTTCAGGAGAGCCCTCTGGATCCTAGAACAGAAAGCGATGAAGGTCTCCATCACCTGACAATCTCAGTCTTTCTCAGACAGGCATAAAGTAACCAGCTGCAGATTCTCCCTTATTATCGTATAGAAGAATTGTGTAGGATCCCACAATTTCGTCACCAGCCTCAAATTATCAGTGGTAGGCCCCGTTATCTCGTCTAAACTTCCCCTTGGGGTAAAGTAGTAACCTGACCTGGATGGGGTTGTGGCCACTAAAACTGGATGGAATGACCGTTCCATGTAAGATAAGGTCCTACAGGTTACGAGTGACAAATACGTGGTCTATTATCGACAAGTAGGAACCTTGCATCTAGGCAAACCCATGAATACCAAAGCATTAACCAAGTCAGCGGGCGAGGAATAATAATAGTACCGCACTACGTGGATCAGTATTGTTAATGTTATTGGGGGGGGGGCAAACCGCTATATTGGGGTCCCCTAGACTAGGGGGGGGCCTTATATTAAAGTCGCCAGCCAGGCAAAGGTATAATATATGCCCAAAATAGGCCAGGTTATCTGCTAATTTGGAGAAGAATTTAAATAGAGGTGGGACTTGCTGTTAGGTGTGCAACTGCAATCATTATTGTGAAAATGTACAATATGTAGACTCAGCATGGTCTTAACTACTATGCACTTAAAACTACTGTCATGGGTTTCTATGCTTTTAAGTAGCCGTCCTATTGGCACTATATGAGTACCTAGTCAGGCTCATATTTTGGGTGAGGTTGGTACCTTTTTTTATTACTTTATAATTACTTTGGGATGGTAGAGGGGCCGGCGCTAACAACGCTCCGTCACGGAGTCATAGTTTTGCCTAAGCTCTGCGTTCGCCACGGAACGAGGAGGAGGCAAAACTACGTAACTACACTGGCAGAGCGTAGTTACCAGCCCGGGCTTGATAAACGCTGCAACATCGAAATTGATGGAAATCAAGGTCCTTCATTCTTTGAGAACACGATGCTGGTGGAGGGTGTGCCCATAGAATAAGTTAAAAGATTCGACTCTCTGGGCGTTGGGCTTGCTGAGAACTGTTCTTGGGTTCCGCAGATAGAAAAAAATAGGACCATACTGCAACACAAGGCGGAAGATGCTGAAAGGAAGGTCAAGGCGACTTCTAGTGATACAGCCTCACCAGCACTAGAAGTCTACAGGGTGCTGAGCAGAGAACTATGGGGCAGTGTTGACACCTCATCTCTGGTCCTAGCTGAAAATAAATTCATCAGGTCAATGTTTCATGTGTCCACGAGCACTCCCTTGACCCCCACATGGTTCGATCTAGCATTGAACAAGGTTGATTCAGTGGTGCTCTTAAAAACCTTAAAATACTGGCTACGACTCTGGACACGACACCAGTGGACCTGGCTCCGTACCGGGATACTTTAATGGAGCTCATTGAGATAGACAAAAGAGTTTTCACCCCTTGCCTGTCTATGATTAAACATCTCTGTGCACTTATTAAAATGGAGGAAGTGTGGCAGGCCCCAATGACAATAGGAAAAGACACAGCCAACGAAGTGAAGAAAACAGCATGCTACCCAGGGTATGGAATGATCAAAAAGAGGAGGGTCTCACCGCAAACATCCTCCTCCATAAATGTGTCTCAAGCTTCGAGTCCTATCTGAAGCGGATCAGGTCCAGTCATGCTAAAAACTTAAAAATTAGCTTTAGAATTGATAATTGACCCATTAAAACATTTACAGTCAGCTGGGCTAAGGATACCATATTATCTGTTACCTTGTCCTTTTTGCCCGTTGATACCAGAGTCAGCCAGGTTATCTGGCTCCCAGAGAGAGGTGGATTGCACCTATCTGGAGACTAGTATTCCACACTTCTGGGAGCATCCAGGCTCCTGAGATGGGACACCATGGAGCGAGCTGTCTCTGCCACTTCCAGGCACTTAGATTGGTCTTGGAGAATTACATCTGGGAAGTTGCATAAGAGGCCTGACAATTCCAAACATAGATCTAGGTTTTATCATAGATTTTCAGAGGGTAGATTTTCTTATTGTTTAATTCGTGTATTTTCATCTTGTATGGCTGCAGGTGCACTTTAAGACCCTAACTGTCTGCAATTTACAACAACACGAGCAGGCATGACTGTCTTTAAACTTGATTATTCCTGGTCTTTGTATTGCAAATGGAGATACATGTTTTATTGTACATTTTAACATATTTAACTGTCAACAAACAACGCCTCTGTACCTTGCACCAGTGCTATGAGGGGGACAAGTGCATTCATGGGTGTTTGAAGTCTTTGGGAAGCACCTCGAGTAACCCCAACTCAATCCCTGCTCGAGAGTTTCCACTTCATATCTAACGTCTTGTTATAAATTTAGGAGGGATACATTGTGTGGCCTTAATGTTTCAACTTTGTATTCAGATGTTTCATGTTGCTGTTGTGCTTCTGACTGTTCTTGCAATGGACACATTAACCCTGCAACTAACAGTTGTGCCCCAGTTCTAGTCTTACTGCCGCTTTGAAACTCTGTACAGTCGCCCACTACATGTGCTCCCCTAAACTTAGTTTATAGTCCTATCCATAGGCAGAGCTGGCAGTGTGCTCCCAAACTCACAGGGTTCTCTCACAAGCACACTGCTCTCACAGACTCACAGGGTTCTCTCACTGTCAATCACAGGATTCTCTCACAGGCACACTGCTCTCACAGACTCGCAGGGTTCTCTCTCTGACAATCACAGGATTCTCTCAAAGGCACACTGCTCTCACAGACTCACAGGGTTCTCTCTCTGACAATCACAGGATTCTCTCACAAGCACTCTGCTCTCACAGACTCACAGGGTTCGCTCTCTGACAATCACAGGATTCTCTCACAAGCACTCTGCTCTCACAGACTCACAGGGTTCTCTCTCTGACAATCACAGGATTCTCTCAAAGGCACTCTGCTCTCACAGACTCACAGGATTCTCTCACTGACAATCACACCACCTTAACCGTGTCAGCTATTCTCTCTCTGACAATCACAGGATTCTCTCACAAGCACTCTGCTCTCACAGACTCGCAGGGTTCTCTCTCTGACAATCACAGGATTCTCTCAAAGGCACACTGCTCTCACAGACTCACAAGGTTCTCTCACTGACAATCACGGCGCCTTCACCGTCACAGCCAGTCTCTCTCTGACAATCACAGGATTCTCTCACAGGCACACTGCTCTCACAGACTCACATGATTCTTTCACTAACACTCTCACTACCCTGCTCAAATCACATTATCAAGAAACGGCGTTAAAATTATCGCCGCTTTAGCGGCAGAAAACTGCCGCTAAAGCTGCAATAATGGGCTTGATAATATGCCCTTGTGAATTCCCATAGAAGCCCATGTTCTGGTGTCAACCTGGGCTTCTATTGGAATTCTCCACGGCATACTATGAAGCCCATTATCACCGCTTTACCAGCAGTTTTCTGCCGCTAAACCGGCGATAATTTTAACACCGTGTTTGATAATATGCCCCAAGGTTCTCTCACTGACAATCAACATCACTACCCTCACAGGATGATTTCACTGACAACCATACTACGCCCACAGAATGATAGGAGGATTTTCTGTCAAGCACGCTACCCTCAAAGACTCATATGATTCTCTCACTGACAGTCATGCTACCCCCACAGACACACTGAATTCTCTCACTAACAATCACACCACCCTGCCCAACTCACAAGGTTCCCTCACTGGCAATCAGTCTCACTACCCCCAATTGGTTATTTCACTGACAATCACACTACACTCACAGAGTGACAGGATTCTCTCCTGAACAATCACACTACTTTCACAGACGCACCAAATTCTCTTACTGGCCATCAGACTACAGACACAGGATTCTCTACTGATTCACACTACACACACAGAATGACAGGATTCTCTCATGGACATTCACACTACTTTAACAGACACACAGAATATTCTCTCATTGACAATCACACTACACTCACAGAATGACAGGATTCTCTCATGAACATTCACACTACTTTAACAGACACACAGAATATTCTCTCATTGACAATCACACTACACTCACAGAATGACAGGATTCTCTCATGAACATTCACACTACTTTCACAGAACACCGAACTCTCTCACTGACAATCACACTACAGTCACAGGATTTCCTTCTGAGTCACACTACACTCACAGAATGACCGGATTCCCTCATGGACATTCACACTACTTTTACAGACACACAGAATATTCTCTCACTGACAATCACACTACAGTCACAGGATTTCCTTCTGAGTCACACTACACTCACAGAATGACCGGATTCCCTCATGGACATTCACACTACTTTTACAGACACACAGAATATTCTCTCACTGACAATCACACTACAGTCACAGGATTTCCTTCTGAGTCACACCACACTCACAGAATGACAGGATTCCCTCATGGACATTCACACTACTTTCACAGACACACAGAATATTCTCTCACTGACAATCACACTACAGTCACAGGATTTCCTTCTGAGTCACACCACACTCACAGAATGACAGGATTCTCTCATGAACATTCGCACTACTTTCACAGACACACCAAACTCTCTCACTGACAATCACACTACAGTCACAGGATTTCCTTCTGAGTCACACCACACTCACAGAATGACAGGATTTCCTCATGGACATTCACACTACTTTCACAGACACACAGAATATTCTCTCATTGACAATCACACTACACTCACAGGGTTCTCTCACAACAAGACTCTCTACTCAGACTCACAGTATTCTCTCACTGACAATCTCACTGCCCCCACAGACTCACATGATACACTCACTGATAGCCACACTAAACTTGTAGTTTTCACTTACTGACAATTACACTACCCTCACTGACAGCATTTTCTTTTCACGCTACATTCACTGACTCACAAGAGTCTCTCCTTGACAGTCACACTGCACTCACTTGCCCTCTCACTAACAACCATGCTACCCTTGCAGACTTCTGTACATGTTCAGAGGGATTTCCCGTTGAACAACCCCTCCCTTTAACCACTTGCTGTCCAATTATGATTTGTCCAGACAGAGATTTATCTGCTGACAGGGACACCATTCAGAGTGCCTGTCTCTTTCCCGGTGTGTCCCCAAACTCTGGACCCGACAATTCTGGGCCCAGAGACATCAGGCCTGGACTCCCCTGCGGAACTGCAGTGGATACGGACAGCTGCGGCACCCAGCCCCTGCCCGCCTACTCCTTCAGCTAGGGGAGCGGAGGAAGCTGCCACTATCTAAAGTGAATGAATGAATGAATGAATGAATGAATGAATGAATGAATGAATGAATGAATGAATGAATGAATGAATGATAGATATGTAGAGCGTGAATAGCTGCCTGAGGCTGAGCGTCCTCGCGCTGAAGAACAAAGATCTTCAGGAAATCTGAGGGGGAATAATTAAACAGCCCCTAAAGTGTATTCCACCAAGTTTGAAGGTGTTGTGGAAATGAGTCCCCAATAGAACATTTAGAAGATGAGGAGATAGATTGTTGCAGAGTTTGGCGCCCAGAACTCCGAAATATCTGCCGACCTGGCTGACCCTGACAAAACAGGGCAGGACTATCAGATTGACTAAAGAAGGGTGCACAAACTGTGGAGGAACAAAAGGTTGAATTAGAATATGCAAAACAAGCAGGGCCCGGTACCAACTGAAGTGTCATAATCGGATAATTTGGAGCCCAACGGAAGAAAATGAATTGGCATAATCAAGCCTTGATTTCTTTATCTTAAAAATAATTTCATTCTTTTCAATATAGAACATAAAAAACTATCTGCAAGTGTACAGAAAAAAAAAGATATACCAGCCAATGTAATGAAAGGCTCCTGAATTAAAGGGGCATGGTCACCAATGATGAGAGTGGGATGTGCTCAGTATTGAAAGTGGTGGTAAATGTTTGTGGATTTGGGTTCGTTATTGGTCACAGAAGGTAGGACATACACAGAATTGGACCCAGTTACCAAGTCCCCTCGTTATTCCCCATTCCACAGGAAATGACTTGTAATTAAGTCTGGGAGGTGAACTCCGCTCCGCTCGCAGAGTTTTCCACACTCCGCGTGACAGAGTTTTTTTCCTCGCTCGTGCTCATCAAGTTGGCGAACGCGAGCAAGGAAATCCACCTTCTGGCGAGATTTTTCCTCATTGACGCTTGTAAACGTCAAGTTGGTGAGCACGAGCGAGGGAAATCAAGCACCAGGCGATATTTCTCAATCTGGGTGGTCGGATTTCTCAATGCGAGTGGCCGCGTATGCTCGCGACTGCTCGCATTGAGAAACCACCTGTTCACAGGGGCGGCCGTAGGCATGTGCAAGCTGTGCACCTGCACAGGGCCGCCAAACCACAGGGGCCGCCACGCCAATATATATCCTTAATATAATAATCTCTGAGGATGGATACATATTTGCGTGGTGGCCCCTGGCAGGGATTTGGCGGCCTCCGGCTCTGTTCCACTTCCAATCGCCCTGACCCCCCCCTCTTCACTGGCCTCCGCGCCTGCGTTCCTCCAGGGGCCCCCTCCCTGCCCAGGGCCGCCATGAGCCTAGAGCCGCCCCTGCTGTTCACCTTGAGAAAGCTGCCGCTCAGATAGGAAATCTACTCAAGCGGCAGAAAGGAAGCAGCGCTCGCTTGCGCTGTGCATGGTGCCGTTCGCGATAATTTCACAGCACTGAATATTATCCGAACGGCATTTTTTCTAACCCACTCTGCCGCTTGCGGAGCTCGGCTGAGTTTTTTTGCACTTACGCAGAACTCCGGGAACTCCGCCAGGCTTACTTGCAATCCTCGTTATTTTACAGGGCGAAACTACCTGATAGCTCTGCTCTCTTCTGTGCTGCCACATCACGTGCGAATTCTCTCCTGTGGGACAGCTATGCTGCCTAAACCAAGAACTCGTAACGTTAACTTAAGAGATAGCGCTGCAACTCAGGCCACTTACAGGATATCTCTGGTGTGTGCTTGTTAGGGCTGGGAATCCTCCTAATGTTTTCTGGAAAATAACCCCTGTCAACTCTCTTCTATTTTGGGGCAGGGGTATTTCTACCGCCCCTCCACCCCACCCCTTTCCTCTGTCCCCGTCTAAACATCGCCTCCTGTCAACTCTCTCCCTGACTTGGCAACCCGCAAAATTTCTAGAATACTCAATTTTCCAGGACACACTGGGATATAGACTCGGGAAAAAAAATCATTAAAACCCCAAGTTTTGCAATGAGAAGCAGGCAGCCACCGGCTGTCGGCTAACTGACAAGTTACAAGCAGGCGTTTCCTCGTCATAACTTTTTCCATGCTCTGCATAAGCCGAGGGCACGTGCTGGTCCGCTTTAAATTCACATCCTGACAGGCACAGACTTCCTCGGAGAAAGTTTAGGAGCCGCCGGCAGTTTATCCGAGGGTTTTATGAGAGGTGGGGATTGCACATAAGTGGCTCGGCCGTTTCAGTCTTGCACGGTGTGTTTCATGCCGTGCATTTCTGTGCGGTCGCCGCCGCAGGTGCCTTACCTCGCAGCTGCCTGAGGTAGACTCGGGCTGGCGCTCGTCTGTGCCGAAGAGCGCTACTGCCACCTAGCGGCCAGAAGCGGAACAGACCTCTCCTGTCAAAAATGAGGCCATCCGGCTGTGGGCACATTAACCCCTTCTGCCGTGGGAACCTGCTGAGCTTGTGAGCAGCTGCAGCGAGTTTTGAATTGCCTTGTGCTTTTGGTCTCTGGAAAAGTCTGCTGGCTCTTCTTAGTTCTGGAAAATGAGAGTATTGCATTGCAGCCAATATGACTTCTTCAGCAAGTTCCGGCTTTCCACCGATTTGTAGTTTTTTTTCGCTTTTAGGAATAGACTTATAACTCCAGCACTCTACTAGTTAGGACTTTCTTTTTATCGCCAACTGCTTCTAGTATGCTAGGACTTACAATGTTGCTTTCCCTATTTTCAGCGGGTACCTGCGTCAGTGTTACCTCCACTTTGAGACCTGCGCAACCTACATTTTTGGAGCTGCAACTGGAAACATTTAACAACGCCCATCAAAGGAATTTTTAATTGATTAATTCATTTAATATCGGTGATTCTGTTAGGGTTGTGAACTTTTTAGAATACCTACTGGCTCATCATAGTGTTTACTTTTTTAAATTTAGTGACATCGTTTGATATACCCCCAAAAATATATAAATTAAATATGAAAATTAGAATCCCAACCAGCATGCAAAGCCAGGATTGGATAAAAGCGCCACACATGAAATGAGGCTTCCTAAAAATTTTTACTCAAAAGATAAGAGTCCAGATCAGGCACGAGTAGCTCATCCATTTCAGATTTCTATTGCATTCTGGTACTTCTAGTCCTGAATGTATGCCGGCTAAGTTACAAGCACTGAAATGCAAAGAAACACCTTAGGCCGGATACTCATGAAGCCAGGAGACATGAGTGCCGTCAACTAGGGCATAAGGGGGACACGTGCAAAGAGACAGAGGCTTCCCGCTCCACATACCTCCCATGCCAGCGGGACACTTTACTTCATTGTCTCCAGCCCTGGGCATTTTCCACTCTAAATCATTGCATCTAAGGTTGTTAGTCTAATTAGTTCAATGGAAGCAAACCAAGAGAACAAGGCCCAGAATGCATTAGGTTATTACATGAAAGTGAAGGCCTGGAACCAGTCTGGGCCGGCTTTAGGGCGGTGCGCTCGGTGCTGACTTTGGTCAGGGCGCTGTGTTTCAAAATAACTTATGGGTTTAAAAGCAAGTGAACTTCCTGTGCCTCCAGCAGTTTTTGGGCAGCAATACAAATGTCAAAATAACTCTGGTGATTAATGTTCCTGCTGGTGAGAGGTAAGAATTCTGTCTAGTGGCAGTTTTGAGTCATCACAAAGTAGCACAGAGGGTTAATGTGCGTGTTGCAAAGAACGTGTGCCATGCAGATCACAAAACTGAATGTGAATGAACTACGAGTAGCCCTTTAAAAAAACGAGATGTATCTCAGAGAGGGGCAATGGAGAGGTGAGGGGCACTATTGTGGAGTGGTAGTGAGGGAATTTGTGGAGAGGGAGGTAATGGGCTGGCGCCAAAAAAGACAGTTGCACCAGGTGCCACCAATGCTGATCGGCTCTGGAACAAGTGACCGTGATGACTTGGATTAAGGCGGCCACTCTGCCCACCTCACCACCTCCTACCCCTTTTATGTATGGAGAACTGAGCTATCCGCATAAAAATAGGTACCAGCAGAGAAGACTGCATTGTTTAATGTGAGCCAGCAATTGGATAATATCTATCGTAAACCTATTGAGAAAGCCATAGTTTAGGGGAATAAATATGGGAGGGTGCCTGAGTGTTGGCACAACTCTGTCAAGCTTCCACGATTTCTGCTGAGTCGAGCTGTTGCATAGAGAGCATCTTTCAGCGTTATCACTTGGGATTCTGGGATGGTGGTGAGTATAGTGTTGCCTCCATAGAGGTGAGAGCTGGTCAGTGCAGGGACGGCAGTACTGAAGTCGTCTTCTGGGAGGAATGGTTTCCCTTTATGGAACTGGGGCAGATGTTGCCAGGTGCTCTGGGTCGTTTGCATTAAGTTTATCAGACAGCTCCATGACATCACGGATGCAATGATTTAGTTCTGGGCTTTCCTTTAGCAAAGTATTGTTTTCAGTACTACTACTTCAATTGAAACAACTGAAAGGAACTAGGATTACAGCTCCATTGATGTAGTAGGTTGTTAAACTAATGTACAAGACTGAAGCACTGCACCCTTGCTGACACAGAGCCATCCTGCAACCATATTTTGTGTGTGATGTGATTTCAGGCGAACATAGCGTAATAAAAAAAGACCCAGACTATTTTTCTATAACAGCAAAAAATCACTCTTTATCTAGTACTTTCATACAAAGCACTTTACATTATAAATTTTATATAGGATTTGAATACAGTCTAAAATGATTCCCATTTAATTGGCTTTGGAAGGATGAAGGGCTCAGCTGATCATGCCAGGATAAAAAAAAGTCTCATACCTATGTCAAACCTAGTCGCCAGCAGCAAGTACTTATCCCACTGAGCTTAGATAGTAAGTCTGCCTGCTCCTGATTTTGAAGTAAAGTTCTAAAAAAGAGGTGACATGATGAAAAGCAGGATATGAAACGTATGGAGATGTATATACATATTTCCATATAGTTCACTAAACAGACTGTTCCCTGTGCTTAGACTCACTGCCAATGGACATGAGTTTCTCCACTTTTAATGACTTGTGACCTGACTAGGACACCTGCATGAATCAGCCTGCAATCCTTCCGAAGTCGGTAAACTGAGTACCATTAAATTGGGTAACAATAACACCTGTCGTTTTCAGTGCTTACAAAGTGTCAGAAGTCATTCTTATTACGAAGCAGCGAGGGAAGATCACAAGAGGAAGTGTGCTCCAAGTTTTTTTAATTTCAAATGCCAGGGTTGCATCATAGGGAAATCCTCCTCGCCCGTGCCAGGATGTAATTTAACTGTTTCTTTTAGAAAGTGTGCAAGCCAAGTGAAAGGGCAATGGACACGTGGCAGCTCCTTAAGTGCTGTGTGACTAGCAGAGGCCTCCGGCACTTGGGCTCCCAGTAATCCTGGGAGCCGTCGCGGACTGAAGCTCGCGGCATGCTTTCACACGCTGCTTTATAAGCCTTTAAACTTTCAAGTGTAAGCCATACATCCTCGCATGGTGGCCATCTTAGAATGGTAAAGGCCATGATACCCTATGGACATTATCAGTCCAGGGTGGTCAGCGGGGTAGATGCAGCGGCTGTGGAGATGGCGGTACACTGCAACTGAAGTGAGCAGCAAGCAAGAAGGCAGATAGTAATGCCTTGGGGGCTGTGGCATGCTCTAAATAATAAAACAAATAGGAAAGAAAAGAAAAAGGACTTATGAGTAGAACATGGAAAACTAAAGGATGGCCCACTAGCCTTGGTACTGAAACGCACTCATTTTCAGGTGGATGTGCGCATGTGACATGACATATGAGCCAATGACTGACGTCAATCAATCAATCAATCGATCAATCACTCAAACAAGATTCATAAATCACCGATAGTCACCCATGAGGGTATCCAGTAGCAGCGACCCTTGCTCTTGTATATGGAATCAGTTGAACACCAGGTCTTGAGTCCCTTTCTGAATTCCTGAAGTGTGGGTGAGGGCTGGAAGTGGACGGCGAGGCTGTTTCAGGACTTCGCAGCGAGGTAGGACAAGGAGCGTCCTCCACTGTTGCTTTGGTGGATGGTGGATGCAGGGAGTGTGTGCGAGGCAGAAGGAGGCTGAGTGCAGGTGTCTGGAGGGTTGGTGGAAGCTCAGTCTGTGGTTGATGTATGCTGGTGCTCGGTTGCGGGGGGCTTTGTCGGCTTGGGTCAGCATCTTGAATTGACACCTCTTATGTACAGGAAGCCACTGGAGTTTCTTGAGAGGAGGGGTGATGTGCTTCCATTTGGGGAGATCAAGGATGAGTCTGGCTGCTGAATTCTGTATCATCTGCAGTCCCTTCTGGAGGTGTGTAGTAGTCCAAATCACTAGTGACGAGGGCTTGAGTGACGGTACCTCTGGTGCTGACAGGGAGGAATTTGAAGATCTTCTATAGAATGCGATGGTGAGGAAGCAGACGGAAGAGTCTGAGTTGATCTGGCTTTTCATGGTGAGCTTACTGTCAAGAATGATGCTTAGGTTGCAGGCATTCTCTTTTGGAGTGGGTGAGTGTCCTAATTCAGAGGGCCACCATGAGTCGATCCATGGGGAGGGGTTGTTCCCGAAGATCAGTACTTCCATTTTGTCTGTGTTGTGTTTGAGGCAGTTGTTTTGCATCAGTCTCCAACGCTGGTCATGCACAGGTGGAAATTGGCCATCGTGGTGATAGAGGGAGGATGAGCGTGGTATCATCAGCCTAGGATATGATGTTCACTCTGTGGGTTCTGACGATGCTAGTCAGGGGGTCATGTAGGCGTTGAACTATGTAGGGCTGAGGGACGAAAGCTGAGGGATGCTGTAAATGATGTTCTTGGGTTACGAGGTGCATGGTAGTAGGCAGATTCTCTGTGTTCTTCCGGGTAAGAAGGAAGTGATCCATTTAAGGGCGTGCCCTTGGATTCTGATCGGATGAAGCCTCTTGATCAGGATGTGGTGGGATACGATGTCGAACGCTGCTGAGAGTTCGAGGAGGATCAGGGCACCATAGCTCCACTGTCAAAGGGTTGTGATGTCGTCGGTGGCAGCAATCAGGAAGGTTTTGGTGCTGTGGTTAGTGCAGAATCCGGATTGGGATGAGTCCAGAAGATGGTGGTTATCCAGGTATTCCATGAGATGGTGGTTGATGGCATTTTTGAGTAGTTTGGTGGGGAATGGGAGCAAAGAGATGGGCTGGTAGTTCTTGAGCTTGTTGGGGTCGGCGGACGGTTTCTTGAAGAGGGGTTTGACTTAAGCGTGTTTCCATTCTTCTGGTAAGGTGGCTGTGGTGATGGATGTGTTAAAGATGCTGGTGAGCTCGTTGCTGATCATCCTGCTTCGAAGGTTGAACATGTGGTGGGGACAGGTGTCCGTGGGTGCTCCTGAGTTAATGGATTGCATGATGGCTGTGGTGCTCTGTGTGATGAGCTGGTCCCAAGCGGTAATTCGTTGGTCGGAGTCTGAGTCTGTGGGAGCGAGGAGGCTGATGATGTTGGAGGCGGTCAGTTGGAGTTTGAAGTGTTTGTAGATGGTGGAGATCTAGTCATGGAAGACATCCGCCAGGGTGTTGCGGAGTTCTTGGGAAGGGGTGATGATATTTTCGGTGGCTGAGCGGTTGGAGAACTCCCTGACGATGCTGAAGAGTTCTTTGCTGTGGTTGGCGTTGCCTTTGATGCAGTGGGCTAGGGCATTCTTTTTCCTTTCTAGTCTCTTGCAGTTGTATTTCCTCGTTCTCAGTTCCGTGGTGTACCAGCTAGCCTATTTGGTGGATCTCTTGAGTTTGGTGGGTTTGACGGGTGTGACTCTGTCACCGCAGTTGGTGATCCAGGCAGAGAAGTTCTTGACAACCTGTTCAAGGTTGGTTGTGGTGTCAGGGTGGGAGGTGTTGAGGGCGTTGGTCCATTGGCTCCCAGATACTTAGTTCCAGCTGCTATGTGAGGTACTGGGCTGCTTACGGAAATGTAAGTGACACTCATACAGACTGATACAGACCAGGGGCAGTATAGAGCTGACATAAATTCCCTATCTGTATGTATGTATATATATATATATAAATATATATATATATTCACTGAAAAATACAAAGGTTAAAGTAACGTTATAGTTAGGCGAATTTGCCCGTGACAACATTAAAGTTTTTAACTAAAAAAACACAGAAATTCACCAGTTATATTTAGCACAGCTAACTATGACTTACGCCGCTGCCATGCACTGCTCATGACCTCACATATTACATCACTCATGACATGTTCTATAAAATCATTTATGACATCACTGATGACATCTCCAATCATCCAAGCTTTTTTTGTATACATTGATCCATAAACGGGCATAGCATTAGAGCATTGATTGTAAGTACAAAATAGCTCAAAAAAATATGAGGCATCATTAATCCCATCACAGAAACAAGTCCCTCAGGTGTAGAAAGCATGGGTTATGTGGCACATTGACCCTATACCATTCACTTTACGGGTAGCGTAGTTCACATTAACAATCAATCACATATATATGGAAAACCCTTATTGAATACGGTGGTCAATCTGTATACAATTGTTCAGAGAAAGACAAGTTACTAAAAATACTTAACATCTGTTCCAAAACAAATGCAGACAGACAAATTACAGACAGCTTTTATCTGTATCTAACACCTGACGGTCACCAAACCTACATTGGAAATGAAGTTGATATGAGTAGAGAAGTGGGTACTATGGAGACAGTTTACCCTGTACCACAGTGTTTGCAGACAGTGAAACTCTCATGAGAAATACACTACAGAGCCTTAAAAAGTATCTGCTAAGAACAGTGTACACTCTAAGCAACGCTTGAAAAAAAAGACTATTTATGCTTAAAATAAGCAACGCCTAATGGTGCTAAAGATTATAGTACCTGCAGCCTTCATACTACTTTGGAAATTTTACATAGCCCATCTTATGAAGCAAAACAAGCCTACATGCAAAGCTTAATACCTGGTAGAAATTGTCAAGCAGAGACGATTCCGTCTAATAATTACAATACTTAGTATGTTGTATATAGAATCTTTGTCCAGTTACTAACTTTTTCTGTAGAGCCTAAAAACTTTGGTTGAGCATGCTAGACATAAGTTGTCTACTGTTACCTAGGCATATGGCTACTCTTCAAAACAAATGTTAATGTGTTCAATACCTCTACACACCTTAATATGCATTACGAGCACATGCGTTTTGTAAACATTTGCTCCCATTATCTGGACACAAGTATAAAAGTAATACAGTAGCTACCTGTCACTATGTAAATTGTAAAACAAACTAACACACACATTGGATATTGTCATGAGTGATTTCATCAATGATGTCATTTGAAATGTCAACAATGATGTCATAAATGATGTTATAGAACGTGTCATGAGTCATGTAATATGTGAGGCCATCAGCAGTGCATGGCATGCGCGCAAGTTATAGTTGGCTCTGCTAACTCTAACTGGTGAATTTCTGTGCTTTTTTTTGTTGAAAACACTAATGTTGTCACTACAAATCCACCTAACTGTAACGGTGCTTCAACCTTTGCTTTTTTCTGTGAACGTCTTAAGTTTTTAAAATTAAAGATATATCTTTTCATCAGACCTATCTATAATGTTACTTTAACCTTTGGTATTTCAATGAATTCTTAAGGTTTCTGTTTTAATGTGAAGTAATATTTCACCGGCATATATAAAGCCAACCTCCTGCCGTGCACAGCGGGGGTTAGCCACAGGGCCTTATGTTTTTTTGAAGGGAAGGGAGGCCACGTGGACCCTCTCCCCGAGCCTTATTAGGCCCTGGGTAACCCATCCCCCAGAGCCTTTTTTTATGAAATGGGAGAGGGCCGAATGGACCCACTCCCTGAGCCTTGCTAGACCATGGGGCCCCCATCCACCAGGGCCATTTTTTTAAATGAAATGGGAGGGAGCCTCATAGCCCTCCTCCTCGAGCCTTATTAGGCCCTGGGGACCCCACTCCATAAGGGCATTTTTAAAATTAAAGCGGATGGGGGCTGCCTGGCCCTCCTCCTTGAGCCCTATTAGGATCTGGGGATCCCATCACCCAGGGCCACAACTAAAATTAAAGGAAAGGGGGACCATGCAGCACCCTCTCAGAGCCTTAAAAATTCTCGGGGGGGGGCGGAGTCAAGATGGCGACGGAGTAGGACGCACTAATCGGTCCCTCCGACGCCGAATTTGCTCAGCATTGTGTGGCGCCTTCCCGGGATCCTAGTGACCTGACCTGGAGCGTCGCACCGGTCCCCGAGACGATTGAGCGAGTTTGGGACTTCTAGTGGACCTCCCCGTGGCGTGGTACGCCTTGGACTGCCGGAGGCCTGCGGCGTGGTCAGCGTTGGAGCCGGGGACTGCGGTAATAGCCGCGGCCGGGGCTGTGGAGCCCTAACGCGCGACAGAGGCAACATTGAGTGGCGGCTGCAGGCGGCACGGCAGGGGACTCCTGCAAAGCGAGGATCCGCACCCCCAGGCTGTCGGGGGGGCCGGACCGTGGTTGGCTGGCCGTTCGGAGCTGCTGAGCAGGCAGAAGAAGCAGCGGGGCCTACGGCCGCACCGGACCAGAGTGAGTGCGGCAACCGAGGCCGGGGATTGGGCCTGTTTGTCCCCGGGGCGAGGGGGGGGTCTTGAGCTTTCCGGGGGCCGGACACTGGGGCAGAGGCTCTCCCGGTGGCAGGGCGACCTGGGTCTGCCGACGCTCTGTGGCCCCTTGGCAAGCCCTGGCAGGGTGGATTAATTGCGGCACCGGGCGTGGGAGCTGCGTTCACGCTCCGCCTGTGGAGACGCTAGCGAGGGGTCGGCCACGCTGCTGCGGGCGCCCAATTGTGAGATGGCCGGTAAAGCATTGAGGAGGCCTTGACGAGCCCGGTTCTCGCCTCGTGGGGTGCCCGGTAGTGCCCCCCCCCCGCTCCTGGAACCTGGAGGGCTCGGGTGGAGCTGCCGCTGCCTGAGGTGTCGTGAAGGTGCAGGGAGGAGTGAGACGACGCGCCCTGGGCCTACCTGTGCGAACCCCGGGCGGGGTCCGGAGGGAGCGGACGCCGGAACTGCGCCAGTGGTGAGGAGACCACCCGCGGGAGGATTGACCCCCAACCCAGCGGCTGGGTTGGTGCGGCGGGGAGCTACGGGCGGCCAGGGGTTTGCGGCCTACCCGGAGCGGAAGAAGTCCGAGCAGAGTGCGACTTGGATCCCTGCTACGGCTTCTGCTCCTACACGCATCGCCCTTCCCCCCGACGCGGCCCCTCCGGGGTTGGTTCACGGCGGGCCGGTACTGGTCCGGAGGCCTTCGAGAAGCCCACAGTGCGGCCTGGACTCACAAGGGCCGGTTCTACAGCCACGTGTGAGGAGAGAACAGGAAAGGAGCCATAGAGAGATTGCGGCCTGCTCTCCGGGGTCCGTTCTAGGCGTGGAGAGGCCCCTGGTCTGAGCCCCACTTCTGGTGCTATACAGTGGCCCCTGGGCTCGGTGCGGACTCTTGGGCATCCACGCTAGACATGAGTGGCGCTGTCCGGCCACACCACCTGGGACGATCCTGGTTGCACAGGTGCTGGCTCCTCTCGGCGACGGCGGAGGGACCCAGGGACGGCCAGCGGCAACCCACATTGCCGATTGGGAATCATAGCTACCACGCTGTCAGGAAGGAGTGTGGCCAGCGACGGCGCGATGACCACCAAACAGCGTAAGGAGAAGCCGGGCAAAGAAGCTCCCCCGAGGGGGAATCAACAGGCGGCGTCCCCTGGTCCCAGCGTCTCACCTAAACCGAGGGATGATGAGGCACCCGCCACAAAGGCCTTCATGCTGGAACTTTTCTCTGCTACTAAGGAGGACATCTCTGAGCTCCGCTCCCAGTTGGCTTCGGACCTTCATGAGGTGCGGAGAGACGTGGATGGCATCGGAGAGCGAGTGGCTACACTGGAGGACCACGACCTGGGGCTGGCGGGAGACGTGCACCAACTACAGCAGGATGTGCTTCGGCTCACTGAGCAGAATTTAGACCTCCAGGCTCATGCGGAGGACTTGGAGAACCGATCACGCCGGAATAACATCCGCATTCGGGCTGTGCCATGGGACGGCGAAGCTGGAGACTTGAGGGGGTATGTGGAAGCCCTTTTCTTGCAAATCCTGGGAGAAGAGGACCTAAGCGAGATCCGGATGGACAGGGTCCACAGGGTCGGGTTGCCAAGGCGCGGGGGGGCCCCTCCCCCCGATATCCTGGTATGCGTTCATGACTTTCAACTGAAGGAACGCATACTTCGAAAGGCCCGGGAGACCCCCTCCTTGCAATTCCGGAGCCATCATCCTCAACTATACCAGGACCTGGAGGCATCCACTCTTCAAAAAAGGCGGGAGTTTCGACCTGTGACCGCCTTCTTACGTGAGCAAAATGTGTCCTACTCCTGGGGTCACCCCTTTCGACTGATCTTCAGGTGGCAAAACAGACTGGTTCAGATTCGATCCCTGCAGGCAGCCAGGGATCTCCTGGACCTGGAGGACCCTGCCCCCTCCCTGAGCGCTGGAAGCTCCCCGTCGAGAAGGAGGCGTCGCTCCCCGTCCTGGCACAGAGTGGGACGAGAGCCTGCACCGAGGAGGCCAGATCCTACCACTAGCTTGCAGGAAAGGGATGCAGCGCTGGCCTCCGTGGCGTCAGTGACGGTGGCACCGTCGCAAGAGAGCTCTGGGGCGGCCTGAGCCCTGGGTTGGCAACTTGAAGGTGCCGGAGGGACCCCTCCTCTTCAGGTACCGTGGGTATTATTGTACTTTTGGGAAGACACCCCGGTACGAGACCTAGGGGGCACGCTCGATGGTGCCCTGTCCGCCACCCCTTGAGGGGTCCCATAGACTTCCACATAAAGGGACTGTCAAGGTCGTTGTTTTTTCTTCTTGTGTTTCTTTTTCTTCTTATTGCCTTCCTCTGTCCTCCTGGTTCTAGAGCGGAACTCCCACTTCTTGGGGGGGAGAAAGGTTTCTTGGGGGGTTGTTGGGGGTACTGGGAGGGTTGGGACTGGAGGGGAGGTGGTGGTGACCTGAATGTATGGTTTGATGTAGTTTTTGCTTTCTGGGATGCTGTATGCCTGTATTTTGATTGTTCTGGCCTGGGCTCGAAGGCTCCTTGTGCTTTCCATTCTGACTGCGCGGGGTTGTTGGTTCTGTTGGATTGGTCTGCCGCTGTGCCTGTAAACATGGTGGGGGGGAGGAATCTGTGGCTGATCTGCATGGGGTCGGGGCGGGTGGTGGGGTTGGAGGGTGGGAAGGGAGAGTTGGAGAGCAGATGGTTGGATTGTGTTTCCTTGGTGTGTGGACCCCATGGGTTTACTTGCTGGGGTGTACTAATGCAGACTGCCCTGGGGCGACTCCGGGGGGGGAGGCGGACGGGTCCATTGGTGGTTTGCAGGTAGCGGGGGTAATGTCACTGCCTTGTAATGCCTCTTAGTATTGGCACGTGGAATGTGAAGTGCTTGAACTCACTGCAAAAACGCCAGAAGGTGTGGAAATATCTGAATGATCACCAACTGGATGTAGTGGGACTTCAGGAGACTCACCTGGCGCGCAGGCATGAACTTCGCCTCAAACATAAGAATTTCCCACTCATTTACAGATCATCTGCCTCCACGAAACACAGGAGGGTGGCCCTTCTCTTCCGTTCATCCCTTCACTTTTAGCCCATGGGGGTGCACGGTGACAAGGATGGCAGTTGGCTGATGGTTAAGGGTCTGGTGTGTGGTAGATTGTGCACCTTTGTGGTGTTGTATGCCCCAAATGCTGGACAAAATGGGTTTCTCCAGGACTTTCTGCGAAGAGTGGCAGATTTTGTGGAGGGGGAGCTGTTCCTGTTGGGGGACTTCAATCTGATTTGGGACAGGGAAATGGATAGCTCTCATCATCAGAGGTCTGCTGCTGGCTTGTTCTCCATCGAAACACAACAGCTGCTAGGGGACTTGGGACTGGTTGACCGCTGGCGCTCTCTACACCCCCACTCTCGGGACTACACCTTCTTCTCCCATGTACACCACTCCTATTCCCGATTAGACTACATTTTCTTGAGTCAAGCCCTTAGAGGAGATGTCTGTGACTCCAGTATATTCCCGCTCTCTGTTTCTGACCACAGCTTGCTGGTGCTCGGGCTACATTGGTCTGCGAGGGGTGATGGACAGCGCAAGTGGTACTTTCCGGCCTCACTTATTCGGGACGAACCCTCCTGCAAGGAACTATGGAAAGCCATCCGGGACTTTTTTACTCTCAATCCCGTGTATGACACCTCCGTCTTCACCACCTGGGACGCCTTCAAGGCGTCCATGAGGGGCACCTGCCTGGCCCTCAATGCTCACCTCAATAAGTTGCGGCGGAAGGAGCGTGAGGAGCTGGAGGAAGAACTCGCTGCTCTTGAGAGGGCACATAAACTGAATCCTTCCCGGTTGACACTTCGCCCGTTGACTGCAGTAAGGGGGAAGCTTAGGGCCCATTACAACAACAGGGCGGAGTTTACCCTGCTTCGACTACGGCACCTCTCCTACTCCCAGGGAAAGAAGGTGGGAAGACACCTGGCCCGCCAGCTTCAGGATAAGAGGGAAAAGGACTACATAGGAGGTATCTGAGACGCGGCGGTAACTCTGCAGCATAGGGACGAGACCAAAGCCGATCTCTTTGGACGCTTCTATGCCGCACTCTATACAGGTGAGGCCTTAGACTCTGGGGCTCAACTGGAGTATTTAGATGGTCTGCCCTTACCTTAGGTATCCACGGAATGGAATGAATTACTAGCTGCCCCAATCACTAGAGCAGAAGTGCTTGATGGCATCAAAGCGCTGAAACTCCATAAGGCCCCTGGGCCAGACGGCTATACAGCTCTTTTCTACCAGACGTTCGCAACGGAGGTGAGTGACTTCTTAGTCACTCTGTTTAACACCATGGCGGAGACCGGGGGCTCAATGGCAGAAGCCGTGATCTCGATTATCCCCAAGTCGGGGAAGGACCCGTCTAAATGCTCCTCATACCGCCCGATAGCTCTCCTCAATGTAGACGCCAAGTTGTACTCCTCCATCCTCGCAAGTAGGCTCCAAGATTTGCTACCTGCGCTCATTCACCCGGACCAATCCGGGTTCATTAAGGGTCACCAGACCCACGACAATACGAGGAGGGTCATCCACCTGATTGAGAAGGCTAATAGATTCCGTATACCGGCAGTCCTGGTGGGTCTCGACGTGGAGAAAGCCTTTGATCGGGTGGACTGGGGCTTCCTGTTTCAAACCCTGGCCGCCTTCGGCTTCTCGGCTAAGTTTCTCGCGATGATTGGGGCGAATTACAACAGCCCCCGCTCTAGAGTATCGCTCAATGGCCACTTATCAGCATTTTTCCCGCACTCCCGGGGCACCAGACAGGGATGCCCTCTCTCCCCCCTACTCTTCGCCCTAAGCATTGAACCATTGGCGCTGGCGGTGCGGGAGCTTGAGGAGATACGGGGTCTCCCCTTTACTGGGGAACAACACAAAATTACCTTCTTTGCTGATGATGTTCTTTTGTCTGTCATGGACCCGGCTCACTCCCTTCCACACATCCAGAAGGTGTTGCTGAGCTTCGAGGAGGTGGCAGGTTTCAAAGTAAATTACGATAAATCGTATGTTCTCAATCTGACACTCTCCTCGGCGGAAGTGGACATTGTGCGGCCACTCACCCCGCTGCCATGGGCCGCCCACTCCATTATGTACCTAGGGGTTCAGCTGACTTCCTCGATAGGGAAATTATACTCTGCGAACTTCCCCCCATTGCTGGCGCAGACGCGGGCGGACCTGGACCGCTGGAAACCAAAATACATCTCGTGGCTGGGTAGAATACACGCGCTTAAGATGGTCCTCCTGCCCAAGTTTTTATACCTGTTTCAGGCACTCCCTATACCAATGGACGTGGACTTCTTCCGGCGCCTCAAAACCCAGATGCTCCGCTTTGTTTGGCAGGGGGGGCGGGCGCGATTCTCCTTCGCCACTCTGCGGCGGCCGCGGGGGGAGGGGGGAGTGGGCCTCCCCGATATGCACCTATATTACAAAGCTGCCCAGTTACGGGTTTTAGTGGAATGGTCCCAGCAGTTCTCGGAAAAACATTGGCTGCACATGGACAGAAGCGTGGTGGGGAGATCAATCTGGGATCTGGCGTGGAAACCCAAGAAGGATAGGCCCAAGAACGCATACATCAGTACCCCCACCGGCACCACCCTGAAGGTTTGGGATACAGTGTCTAATGACGAGCGCTGGACTACGTTCCCATCCCCCTTCACACCGATACACTTTAACCCGGCCTTCCCACCGGCGTTGCCTGAAGGCCCTTTCGAGATATGGAGGGAGGGAGGCTGTAGGGCTCTTGCGCACCTGTTTCATGGCTATACCCCGCTTACCTTTGCAAACTGTATGCGGGACTATGGAGTCCCACCCTCTGAGAGATTCCGCCACCTTCAAATGCTTCATTGGGCCACATCCCCGGTTGTCAATGATGCGGCCACGAGGCCCCCCTCTCCCTTTGAGGCCTTCATCTTGCGGACCACTTCCATGAAGGGCGTCATATCCTTTCTTTATAACCTACTGCTTACTTCCGCCGTGTCGCCTCGCCCCCGGTATATGGGACATTGGGAGGAACTCCTTGGGCGGGACATTTCCGACGGGGAGTGGTCATGCCTGTGGCGGGACATTGCTGCACATAATCACTCGCTGGACTTGAGGGAGGCCCATCTTAAAACTCTCATGGACTGGTATCTGTACCCGTCCAAACTTCATCGCATCTTCCCGTCTTCATCGGACAGGTGCTGGAGAGGCTGTGGATTGCTGGGGTATTTCCGCCATATCTGGTGAGATTGCCCGATCATTCGCCCATACTGGGAAGAGATCCTGTCCCATATCAAAGGAATCCTTGGTTACCCAATAGCTGACTCGATGGCCCATGTTCTGCTGGGTCTTCGAGACCCGGCGCTCGAGCACCAGACCCGGGCAGACAAAAAGATCTTGTGGCTGTGTATCGGGGCCGCCAAACTTACCCTAGCAGCGGCCTGGAAAAAAGCGGAGGCACCAGCAATTTCCCGGTGGCATGCGAAGTTGTGGCAACTACTGAGCATGGAACGGGTGGCGGACATCTTCCTGGGCGATTTCAAGAATTTTATTTTCCGCTGGGGGACCCTTGGTCCACTTCCTCTCAAGAGGTTTGCCTTCTACAGTATGCCCGTCCACGGTGCGAGCTCTTCATCTCTTTCAGGTGTGAATGAGAATCAGGTTGAATGAATGATTGCAAGTTGTCACCACCACCAGGGGGGGGTGGGAAGGATGGGGGGGGGGTAAGTTCTTTCTTGGTTAGTTTCTGGCGGCACTCTCTCTGAAGAATGAGGCTTGTACGGCATCGACATAGCGGGCGGAGTGTTTCATGCTTCTACCTAACAGAGCATACCGCCCATCGTGATCCTGAATTGTGTCCAGTTTGGTCTTGCACTTAATGTCCTAGTGCATCATTGCACTGCTGTCCGAATTGAATGATGGTCGCTCTGTAGAACTCTTCGCCCTTATTTTCAGCCTCTACTTATGCCCCCTGTGAGGGAAGTTGTGCGAGATTGTCGCTTTTTTTCTTCATTCTGCTTTCTCTGATAAAATAAATAAAGATTTAAAAAAAAATAATAATAATTCTCTGGGGACTCCATCTCCCAGGACCAATCATTTAAATGAAGAGGTGGAGGACCCCATCCACCAGGGCCATTTGTAAAAATTAAGGGGAGGGGTGAGCTCTAAGCCTTAAAAAGGCCCTGGGGACCCCATCGCCCAGGGCAGTGTATTTTTATTTAGGGTATTGGGGGCCCCCTACCCGAGCTGCTAACAGCCCTGGAGCCTGCATTTTTTAAAGGTGGGTGCCCTGGTGCCTGCCGAGGGCACCCACTATATACATGTTGGAGGTTGCAGGGGAAGCCCTAAGGCCCCAGCAGCCCCAGCTGGCTTCTAGCAGGCAGTGAGAGTCAGCATTGCTCCCACCCAGAGGGAGCAGCTACAAATGCTTCTCCCTCCGGTTGGGATATATATCTACATATATATATAGATCTATGATTTTTTTTATTACAAGATCCTGGCAGAGAACCAAGTGTGTCAGGTCTTCAGAAGAGATTCTAGCAAGATTTATTACATTGTAAATCTTGTACTCCTAAGGTTTGTGAAAGGGAGCAATCAAAACTAAATTCCTTGCCAAAAAACTGTAATCTGTGCGACTTCCTGTAACAAAATAAGTCTGCAGGTGTTGACAGGGTGCACTAACAGTCCACCCTTAAATGCCTTTTACCTTCATTTGTCAGAACTTATCATTAGCGACTGATCAGACCTATCACATCTGAAATAATTTTTCCTAATGAACCTATAAGGCACATAGAATTTATAATTTTCTTGCAACCCTAATTGAGTTGAGACAACTGTATTGAACATAAGCTTTCCTACAAGGCAACAACGAGGCATCATAGTGCTAATCTTCTATCCATATCGCTTGATTGTCTGGCTCTACAAACCCCAAATCTTTGCCGACTACAATAATTGATAAGATTCCATGTAATAAAAGGCCAGCCGACAGGCTCTTGCACAGGATAATAACCCCCATTAAAGGCCTATTGGCTTTCACAAATGTTTTTTCCACAATGAATAAGCCAGCCGTACTGCCTTTGTCACACCTTTTTATAACAAACAGACCATTGGCATCGGACATAACTTTTCCCAATGAACCGACCAGCCATGTAGTTTTCACCATTGACTTCACACCATAACCAGCACAGTGCACAAAAGCGGCCAATCGTCATGCATTAAGCTACAAAATTACAAATATGTACATAACACTTGATAGAGAGCGTCTGTTGCTTCTGTCACAGAGCTGTGACTTTTATTAAAATTACAAAGACAGCTACAAAGGATTCTGGTACTTGTAGTTTTCTATGCATTTGCAGACTACGAGGAAGCAGGAATGTGAAACACCATTGTGTAACCTGTCCTTCACTTTGGGTAGAAAACCTGGAAAAGAGAATGATCCCAGGTCGGTGAAGATTTATGTTTCTGATTCTTTTTTTTGTGGTAAGACTATGAAAATCTGTTGCACGGCAAATCAGAGGAGTTTGGTGCCACATTTTAATATGCAAATGCAAAAACAACAGTTGATGGACAGAATGCAGAACAATGTCATACATTCACCCCAGTACAGAGATCTGGGCCTAAATCCATCGTTTTTTTGCTCACCATGCCATTCCAGTTTGAACCGAGGCATATGCAAATCAGTCTTGACCCTGTGCCCCATGGGAACAGTCCAGCCCGAATTGCCAAGCCAGGTCCTCCCTGGACTGGAAACAAGCATCCATTTCAATATGCAAGCCACCTGAGGGTACCGCACAGGCCTGGGCCCTGGCTCCACTGCACCTGCTGCACAATTTATATCCACGACACTTGTTTAAAACAAGAGAAGTTACAACACTGAAAATACAGAGGCCTGTCAGCTGGTGCATTTTCAAATGCTAATTCGATGGCTCCAATGTAATTATACAATTTCAGCCTCTGAGGTGCCACTGATGGCTGACACCTGAGTGCTGAATCCGTGTTCTAAATTTAAAAGCATAGTACTGCCAAGGAACTGCCACATTTCACCTTGTCCTTTGAGGGTTTGTGGAGAGATGTGTCAGACTGAACTCTGGGCTGCAGTGAAAGCTTTGGGCTGCTCTCCTGCTGCTTCAGGACTGTCCTTCACTGCAAGTGTTTGCACTTCTTCTATTAGTATTGCCAAAGGCAAAGAACATCCTTAAAATGCATCACCGGTGTGACACTTCAAAGGCTCCAAAGACGCACTTTACGAATGCAGTGGAATCCTTTGTGGTCGGCGCTGCTTATAGGCCGCTGCATGGACCGAAGCGTAAGAGTACGCACTCACTGTGGCGCACACCCTAGAGGGAACTGTGGTGGTAACCCCTTGCCTTGCAGGCCTATTCTTTCAATCTCCAGACCGAATGCATAATACTTCATCGAAAAAGACTCACTCCTAGTTGTAATGGGAATGGTACAAATAGTAGTCTCCAGATCTGAAACCAAACCCTCCTTTGCCAAAATGGTACCACTGAGATTATCTCCCTCTCTTCATCCCTGATCCAGGCAATTAAACTGGCAAGAGGAGGAAATGGATGGAATATATAAAGCAGTTTCTCAGGCCATGGGTCAATGCATCCGTTCCCCAGTTTCCCATCACTGGAAACTGAGTGAGATCTAGGGAAGCTGAACAATGGATGGGGATGTGAAAAGACATCCCACATATACTGCTTATCTTCGGAAAAATACTGGGGGTAAGAAAGAAACTTTTGTGGCAGGAAATATCCTGCTTAACTTATCTGCCTGAGTATTGTCTGTTCCCTTGATGTGAGTTGCTGACACAAACAATAGATGTAGTCAACCCCAGTCAAGCAAATGACTCACCACTAACCCTAGTAATGTGGAACTCATCCTTCCCTGGTGGCTTACATATTCCACTGTTATTGTATTGATCAATCTCAGTAGAGCATGTTGATTTTGAATGTGAGAGTGGAAATATTGATGTTGCAGAGCCTGCCAAACAGCTGACGGGGCCCTCCTCTTGAGGGGGTTTGATGAATCTCTACCGATAACTATTGTGCTTGAGTTGATAGAGTTCCCAGAGTTCCTCCCCATCCATAGGATCTAGCTCCGCTGTTACCACGACTGGAGGATCCTGTTTAACAGGAAGTCCCTTGGATAGGGACAGAGGGTCCAGTCACCACTAGAGGGAGTGGAGCAGCGTAATTTTGGCTCCTCCCTTTCATGTTTAATTAGGCCACATATATGTTTAGGTATGGCCTTATGTATTTATGTGATGTAACCTTATTAATGTAATGCAGTGCACTTGAACAGTTACAGAAGGTGCATCTACTGTGTAATCTTAACAATTATATGAGTGTGTATATTAACATTTTCTTTACAGTAACAGTGAGTTGCAGTTCTTACTTATATCTACATTTGTGCGGTTAAATTAACATTGTGTTCTTTATATGTTCACATACCGCTTTATGTAATACTCTCCATTTATCTGATAACCAGAATGTATTCATTGGAATTGAAGAACCGGGTTATTTAAGACCCGGCGGCGCCAGGGGCACGCCCAAAGTCTTCGGGTATCACCTGTCTTAGAATACAGAGACACGGGACTCTTCTTGGTGGCGTCAAAGATCAAATTTATTGGCTGCAGCCAGTAGCAGAAGTCCTAGAAGTCATCACGGTATGAGTTCTCAGGAGACTGCTCAATTTTACAAAGCAAGTCATCCCTTTTTATGCCAAAAATCACATTCCAGAACAAATACCTAACATTTACAAACTGTCCAATCACATGTATCCACACCCAAAGTATCGCATGACGGTAAAACCCACTTTTCAGTTACCCGGCCCATGATCAATCATTGGTCAAACCCAACATTCTTCTTAAGACAGGTCGAACGAACCCATAATAAACAAGCATTAGAAATGCAATCGGGCTCGGATTTATTTGAGTTTGAGCTAATGGCATTGTAAATGCCAATGTCTTTTTGCCATGTGTTATGGAGTGTGTGCATGTGGTGTGTAGTGGAAGTATCTTGGTTGAATTGTAATTTTACCAATGGTGGCATGCTGTGCTTTATATGAATATGTTTAAAAGTAAAGTGTACCATACTGCGATTGCTTGGTGGAAAAGTGCACTGCCGGCTGGAGGTGTGTGTGCCTGGTGGAAGGGTGCACTGACGGCTGGTGGGTGTGTGCTTGGTAAAAGCGTGCACAGATGGATGATGGTTGTTGGTGTTTGTGCATGGTCAAAGCATTCATTGACGGCTGGGGGTGTGTTGTTGTGTGTGTTGTTTTCTGTGTGCTGGTGAGTGTGTGGTGGTGAGTCTGTGGGGGTGAGCCTGGGGAGTGAGTGTGGTGGTGAGTGTGTTGTGTTGAGTGGTGACAAGTGTGTGGTGTTGAGAGACTGAGGTGTGTGGTTTGTGTGTGCGTTATGTGTGTGTGGTGTATGTGTGTGTGGTGTTTTCTGCACACTCACACACTGCCCCTACACATTCACACACTGCTCACCCGCACACTCCCAATGTCACCCTGCATAGTCACACACTGTTTACCCTGCACACTCATTCTGCACACTCACACAATGTGCACCCTGACACACTGTCTCTGCAGTCACTCTGCACTCACTGTCACTCTGCACTCACTGTCACTCTGCACTCACTGCCACTCTGCACTCACTGTCACTCTGCACTCTACAGTCACTCTGCACTCACTGTCACTCTGCACTCACTCTGCACTCACTGTCACTCTGCACTCACTCTGCACTCACTGTCACTCTGCACTCACTGTCACTCTGCACTCACGCTACAGTCACTCTGCACTCACTGTCACTCTGCACTCACTGTCACTCTGCACTCACTGTCACTCTGCACTCACTGTCACTCTGCACTCACTGTCACTCTGCACTCACTGTCACTCTGCACTCACTCTGCACTCACTCTGCACTCACTGTCAGTCTGCACTCACTCTACAGTCACTCTGCACTCACTGTCAGTCTGCACTCACTGTCAGTCTGCACTCCCTGTCAGTCTGCACTCACTGTCAGTCTGCACTCACTGTCAGTCTGCACTCACTGTCACTCTGCACTCACTGCCACTCTGCACTCACTGCCACTCTGCACTCACTGCCACTCTGCACTCACTGTCACTCTGCACTCACTGTCACTCTGCACTCACTGTCACTCTGCACTCACTGTCACTCTGCACTCACTCTGCACTCACTCTGCACTCACTGTCAGTCTGCACTCACTCTACAGTCACTCTGCACTCACTGTCAGTCTGCACTCACTGTCAGTCTGCACTCACTGTCAGTCTGCACTCACTGTCACTCTGCACTCACTGTCACTCTGCACTCACTGCCACTCTGCACTCACTGCCACTCTGCACTCACTGCCACTCTGCACTCACTGCCACTCTGCACTCACTGCCACTCTGCACTCACTGTCACTCTACACTCACTGTCACTCTGCACTCACTCTGCACTCACTCTACAGTCACTCTGCACTCACTGTCAGTCTGCACTCACTCTGCACTCACTCTACAGTCACTCTGCACTCACTGTCACTCTGCACTCACTGCCACTCTGCACTCACTGCCACTCTGTACTCACTGCCACTCTGCACTCACTGCCACTCTGCACTCACTCTGCACTCACTCTGCACTCACTCTGCACTCACTCTGCACTCACTGTCACTCTGCACTCACTGTCACTCTGCACTCAGTCTGCACTCACTGTCACTCTGCACTCAGTCTGCACTCGCTGTCACTCTGCACTCAGTCTGCACTCACTGCCACTCTGCACTCTCAAACTGCACTCTAAAAATGCACTCTCAATCTGCACTCTCAATCTGCACTCTCAATCTGCACTCTGCACTCTCAAACTGCACTCTCAAACTGCAATCTGCACTCTGCACTCTGATTCTGCACTCTCATACTGCACTCTCATACTGCACTCTCAAACTGCACTCTCAAACTGCACTCTCAAACTGCACTCTCAAACTGCACTCTCAAACTGCACTCTCATTCTGCACTCTCAACTCTCAAACTGCACTCTCAACTCTCAAACTGCACTCTCACACTGCACTCTCACACTGCACTCCCACACTGCACTCCCACACTGCACTCTCAAACTGCACTCTCAAACTGCACTCTCAAACTGCACTCTCAATCTGCACTCTCAAACTGCACTCTCAAACTGCACTCTCAACTCTCAATCTCCACTCTGCACTCTCAAACTGCACTCTGCACTCTCAAACACCACTCTCAAACTGCACTCTCAAACTGCACTCTCAAACTGCACTCTCAAACTGCACTCTCAACTCTCAAACTGCACTCTGCACTCTCAAACTGCACTCTGCACTCTCAAACACCACTCTCAAACTGCACTCTCAAACTGCACTCTCAAACTGCACTCTCAAACTGCACTCTCAAACTGCACTCTCAACTCTCAAACTGCACTCACAACTCTCATGCTGCACTCTGTAACTGCACTCTCAACTCTGAAACTGCACTCTCAACTCTCAAACTGCACTCTCAACTCTCAAACTGCACTCTCAACTCTCAAACTGCACTCTCAACTCTCAAACTGCACTCTCAACTCTCAATGTGCACTCTCAACGTGCACTCTCAACTCTCAATCTGCAAACTGCACTCTCAATCTGCACTCTCAAACTGCACTCTCAATCTGCACTCTGCACTCTCAAACTGCACTCAAACTGCACTCTCAAACTGCTCAAACTGCACTCTCAAACTGCACTCTCAAACTGCACTCTCAAACTGCACTCTCAAACTGCACTCTCAAACTGCACTCTCAAACTGCACTCTGATTCTGCACTCTCAAACTGCACTCTGCACTCTCAATCTGCACTCTCAACTCTCAAACTGCACTCTCAAACTGCAGTCTCAACTCTCAAACTGCATTTACAAGTTGTGAAATGAATTCTTTGGCAGACTGTTCTAAAAACGACATAATCAAAGTATGTGTTCCGAGTTGCTAGACTTGGGGAGTTCTAAAACTTTCCTACCAATGTTCTTTACTTTATAAAAAATAAAAACAATAAAACTTAGCACACTTCCTCTTTTGCCATCGCGCAAACGCTGCAACTAGCAGGATACCTAGATTCCATTCGGGGTTTCTCCCAGAGCTCGGAAGAATAGAATTTAAGTCAAGAACGGAAATCTACTTCTGCTGCTCCGCCTTTCAGCACGACGGTCAATATACAGTCCCCAATGTTGATAGGGCGCGAGCATCTGTATCAGCCCCACGCAGCCCTCGTGACACGCTTTGCCAGGCGCGTCTTACAAGCGCAGCTGTGGGCAGTCAATTTTCTCGCAAACACCAATCCCATTAGGAAAAACAATACCAATAAAAACCCCAAACAAAGGTCCGTAACTGCAAGCAAACAGTTACCTCACCTTTCGTTGTGTCAACAACTGACGGGCTCCTTGAATCATTCCTTTAAAACTCTGCTTGCTGTCTGAAGGAAGTAACAAGGCGCATTATTCAGAGAGAACAAAACTGTTGGAAATTCGTGTGTGGAAAAAAGTTGACGCAGGCGGTATGGGAAAATACAAACAATACAGCAGCCTGTCAGACTATGCTGAAGTTCAACACCACTGCAGGACTCTGCCCAGAAAGCAAACAGTTCTAAAAGGCGCTGCCTGCCAGCTTGCTATTCATTACCTCAGCTCCGAAAACAAAAGCTGCTGCAAAGAAACACATTATAAACTCGAGAGAACAATTCCATTCACACCGGCCACGGACCATTCCAGAAAAAAAATGAAACTGAGATTAAAAGAACAGCCCATGACAGAACGTCAGACTCTTGTTCTTGAACTAATGAAGCCCTTTCCCGGCCTGGCATGGAGCAGCTGCGCGCTGAGCGCTGCTGAATGGTGAACGCGCCCGGCCATCTGGATTCACTTACGGAGGCACCCTGACAGCTCCTAATTATAATTAATGTACTTCTTTGCGCGCACACGAACGAAAAATGCCCAACATGGCGGACGAAAACTACATTTACCCTATCACTTCAAGGCTATTAAAACGACACCACAACGAAGACGAATCACTGGCCAGATGACATAACACACTAAGGAATGTGTGGAATTTGTCTCGCCAAAGCCCTAGGAGATACTTTTTTTTTTTTCTTTAACATTAGGATCTCGAAACTCCTCCCACTTACGAGGGCGGAGGCCGAGCCCTAAAAAGGGCACATCCCCATCGTAAACAGACCATAAAGAAAGGAGCAGAAACAGGTGCGAGTAGGATAAGGCATATTTGTGTGCAATAAAGGTTTACGATGTCCTGTGCTCTGATCCTTAATCTTGATCAGCTAAAGGGCAGGAACTGGTTTAACAAGGACAGCTTCAGGCAACAGGGTCAGTTCACTCAGGTCAAACAGGAGTCAGCACGAACTGGAGGTACATGTACGTAAAGGACTTGTTCAGCCACAGTCATCGGCCTATGTGAGGGCAACCACAAAATGGCTGCCATACACAAAATGGAACCCAAGGGTTCAGAACGAAATACGTAGTGAATCCATCGGTCTAACGTGATGAAAACACTCATACTTGTCGTACTAACTAGTTACGGTTCGCTAATATCAAATTCGTAACGAAACCATGACCTTTATGAAACGGGTTCAGACTTCACGGAACCTCAGAATAGTGCTCTACATCTATATTATAACTGTATATGTATCTGTAACCTTGCATTTAAAATGTATTTTGAAATGCTTGCAGTAATAAAGTTGACCAAAGGCCTTAAGCTTTTGGATTTTGCAATTTTTCATTTTTAACGTGAATGTTTGCTTGGATGCAATGTTTTTCTCTCCTCTCAGGTGCAGTTGCATTAGATCATGGTTAAAAAAGGCACATTGTGTGAAAGATAGTGAGGCTCAATTGGAGTATCTCTTGGCAAGGTTAAGAAGAATTAACGAGGAGGGGAGGATTACTGTCCGAGCGGAATAAGGAGGCAGGAAAATCCAAGGTCGTTCTGATAGAGCAAGGTTTCGCATCGCGACTTGCTCGATTCATGAACCTCGAAACTGTTGTAACCTCATAACGAATTGTACGTTTTACTAATATCTTTTATTTTTGATATATATGTATGATAGAGAAGCTTGCTTATGTGTTTTATTAATACGAATAACTTTTGTAATTCTAAAATGGCCGCTGCTTGCATTTCTGCTTCTGCGCATGCGTCAGGCATAGTCACGTGTTGTGACGCAGTCACATTTTTGGAGGGAAAGGGTGCGCATGCGTAATAGCCTCAAGATGGCAGCGCTTACTAGTAAACGTGATGAAGCTTACCCCGCTGCTCTTGTGATCTTGTCCGTTGCACTTACTGTTAACTGCATAGTATATTTTTATGATGATAAACGTGAAGTACGAAATTATGACATGTAATACCTTCATTTATTTCTATGAGCTAATTTGTTTTCGCTTACTTTTCATGTATCACGGGAAATGGGGGTCCAAATGGGTTGCGAGCCATCTTGAAGGTCCTTTCTGCGTATGCTCAGGATGCGAGGCCAGAAGCAACCTTGGACAGTGGAACTCAGCCAGCTGGCAGTCACCGACAGGAGGCTCATGCGAACGCCACCTCTGACCCAGCAAGATGGAGTTACTGTCCTCAAAAAGATACAAAGACATTTTCTCTATTGTATGCTATGCGGCTTTCTCATGGGAACCCCAATCTTTCTAGGCGGTACCCAGTAATGCAGATTAGGCCTTAGAATAGTCTGTTCTGATTGGTGTGTTAACCAAAGCCTACCTTAGGACCAATCGAAATTGGGGATTCTGACACTTTGCAACATCTGGGGGGTGGTACACTGTCCCAGAACAGTATAACTAGCCTAGGTTCACCTAGGGAATTTGTCCGACTTGTCTGAATAGCTGACCTGTCACTGACCCAACGCACTCAATAGGTGACTTGATACAGAGGTGCTGCGGAGCTCTCTGTCCGAAATTTGACCATAGACTCTGAAGGTTCTACTGAACCTTAAGTGCGGGCGGAGCACTTTGCTGGGGAAATTCGCTGACCCAATCGGGGTCCTGACTGATAGCTGCAGAGAGGGTGGAGCGCTGGCGTTGCTTTCGAACTGCGGGTGCTGGTCGTATCCTGGTGGTCCTGTCCTGATCCTAATCTGGGTTTCCTGTCCTGTCCTGGGGTGTCCATTCTACACCTGCTGTCCCACTGAGGGTTATCCTTCCTTGAGGGTTTTCCTGTCCTTAACTGACCCGTGGCCAGGGTTGGTTTTCACACCAGTCTAGGTAAATATCGCTCTGAGTTCTTAAACTGCACCTTTCTATTTTTCTGTCTTTGCTTCAATAAAGACATACCTTTGCATATGATAATTTTCCATGCTTTTTCTCACGCAACCATTGCATCTCATTAAAGTCATTTGCCTTTAATTTCATGACATGTTCCTATGTTCCCCTGCCTTTTTAAAATATAAATCTCTCCATACTGTTATGAATTAGATGTGTTTTATAATTTTCTCCTAAATACTGAATTGAAGTATTAACGTTAGAATTATAGCGTGTTGCACTTTTCTACCCCTTCTATAGATGTATAGGTTTCCCTAGTGTCTTACTCTCGAAGTATGTCCCAATGCTAAAATCCTAATACGTGATAATAATTCCTAACATTTAGTACACTCCCTTGAATTTAGTTTCCGTTATTTCTGATTTTCCCTCATTATAAGGTTAGATGGTTGCCTGTATACTCTTCCTATATGGTTATGTGCTCTTCGTTATTTTGATTATAGATTGCCTTATTGCTATAAACTGTATGATTGCAGAATCTGAAATCTAAGATAAACTTTTAAAACTTCCCAGTTGTCCGTGGTCATTTTATGAAAGTAAAGTTTATATGTTGGGTTTGTATCTTTCCTGCCTTTCCTTTTACAGCTAGCTCCCTGACCCATCGTGGTCATAGGGACCGGTATCTGTGGATGGTAAGTCGGGTACACTAGGAAATAGTAGAAAAGGGACTCACAATTATTGGTAGTAGATTGTAAGGTCATCTGATCAATGTGGATGGTGAACTAAAATATATGGGCCCGAGACCGAAGTTGGTGAAAATATTGGTCGGGTGACCTGCGATCTCTATCAGTAATTTTCTGGTAGCAGAGGAAATGGTTAGGGACTAGTTAAAGTTAGGTAGGATTAGTTAAGCTAGATAAAGTTGGATGCTGCTAGGTCAAACGTTAATGCTGCTAGAAGGGTAAACCACTTCACTGGAATTGATCACTCACGTGGAAATGTTTATTTTGAAAAATTATGAAATGTTTTAAACTGTTTTTCTTATTATTATACTGATATATGTATTAACACACTTGTGAGTTTTGTTAGATGTTGTTGGGAATCCCCGGGAAAATTGAATAGCGAATGGTGAATAGAATCCATTCGTGTTGAGGTCACTTGCTCGAAGGAAAGTTAGTGCAGGTTAGGTAGAACTGGAAGCACTGACTAGGGTTTTCTGAATGTATGATTGAATAAATGTTAGCAACGAGGTTCATTGGCAAAATTCCTATTGTGGCGTAACCTAGTAAGGGTCACATCGGAGGAGTAGCGGGTACACCGAAGCTTGGCTGAAAGCAAAGGGGTTCGCGGGTGAAACTTTAGACTTAGCAAATATCCCAGAAGGTGGATGAGTCTGAGGAAATAACAGGTTCCCAATGTGGAATTTTAGTTCGTGTGCTGAACATCATCTACGCCATCTTGCAGACTCACGTATGAGCATACACGACAGCCATTTTAGGTACCATGGTCTCCCTGTTCACGATCGCCCGTCAGCACACTTCCCTGAACCTTGCAAGCCTTCCCCGCGCACCCTGGCTGCCCCCGCACTCACATGCACAAGTCATGAACCCTCCCCTCCCATGACTCTGTCTCAGGGAATCACACCCCGCGCATGACCAACACCTCCTTTCCGTTCATGAGTACCCCTCCTTTGATGACCCCTTCCTCTGAGCCCGACTGCCTGTACGAACCGCTGGTCATCCTTTAGCCCGAGGATACAGTTTATTGCCCACTACTGTATGCACTCGCTTTTCCTGAAAGGAGCCACTATTGATCATGACCTCCCCACCCCCTGAGATTCGATCAGGCGCACACATTCCAAAGGAATCGGCAGAACACTCAGCTGCGTGATAGCCCCCTCCCAATCATATGAGGGGAAAGGGCCTCTACTGTTGTCATGTGTTGGAAGGGGCCGGAACTGGGGGGTGCCGGGGATGCCGTTCTCATACTTCACAATGTCCTTGTTGTAATAAAGAACGTTCACATGTCTTAAACCAGTGTATAAAAGACCGGGTCTCAAAGAGGCTGAGAGAGCACCTCGAGACGATACCTTGTTGTCCGATCTGATGTGTTCTACTCCGTCGGAATAAAACTTGTTTCCTGTCTTCCTGTCTCCAGCGCCTGCCTCTTTATTGAATAACTTCGTATGGTATTAGAGGCGTTTTTACGCCGGGCAAATTTAACTTAGGAAACATCTACTGAAATCGCCTGACCATTTTGAATTGATCTTTATCAATTGGCGTCCCAAACGCGGGGCCCATCAGCGACACGTGGATCCAGTGGGAGAGGTCCCGACGACAGAGTGAACGACTGCAACGATCGGGAGAGCTCCTGTCCGATAGACCCTCGTCTGACAGCCGATCATCTGAACTTCACTGATTCCGAGCAGACCTCTCCCGAGTGATCTACGGTCCTGACTGGGAACCACCAGGAGTGCCGCGATAGCAACAGAGAGTAGAGGACGATCGGGCGCTGGAAGCGGAAGACGAGAAACTGTCCATGCGGTCCGGGTAAGGTCGTGACACACGACAAATTGCGAAATTGATTGATTGATTGTTTGAAAATACTAGTATTACTTATTGACTGTTTCTGAGAGATTCTCTATTTGCAAACAAGCACAGAATCGCCATACTCTGTTTAGTCTTTGCAGATAGTGAAGGATAGGTAACGCGGACTTTTGTCCCCCATTGTAATCTGCCGTGCCTATTTTTCTCCCCATTGATTGATTGATTGAATCGAGCATTGAATTGTTCGAAGTTGGTTCTCTTAAAGGATCTTCTCTGCCTGCAAACGGGGAAGAATAGGAATATTCTCTCTCCCTTTGCAGATAGTGAAGGGTAGGTAACGCAAACCTTTAACACGTCGTGCCTATTTCGTTCCTCATTGATTGATTGTTTGTCCAAACATTGACTGTTTGGAATTGGTTCTTTCTGGAGGTATTCTCTATTTGCAAATAGCGTAGAATAGAATATTCTGTCCAGTCTTTGCAAGTAGTGAAAAGATAGGTAGTGCAGGCTTTTGCCCCCCATTGTAATCCGTCATGCCTATCTTCTCCCCATTGGTTAATAGTTGGGTCAACCCGGACCGCTTATTAGAGATGAACCATCCAGCTCCACTGGAAGGCACCCCTAATAAGGACATGTTTACTAAGCAAGGACTAGTCGCTATAGCTTATAGTAAGTTATGGCATAAATATACAAAAAAGGATCCTGAAAGTCAGTGGCCACTGATAGGTTCTTTTGATGAAAATAAAATAAAAACACTAGAAGCAGCTGTAAAAATAAATAAGGCAACGCCCACTATGCTCGATAGTATTGGCATGTGGCGCAAAGAAGCAGAACAGCGAAGGAAAAGAGAAGAAGCAAAAATAGTGAAAGAATTACGAAAAACAGCCCATCTGGCCGCAAAAGAACTAGATGAAGAAATAAGAAGAAGAGAGGAAGTTAAACAAACACAAGAATCAGGACTGGCAGGCCAATGCCCTGTCAGGACCACCCCTACGCTCTACCCGGAGATGCCCTCCAAACAGCGGGCAAATGACGAGTTACTGCTCGGTCCTCCAATTATCTACATGCCCCCTCCTTATGCTCCCTGCCAACCTCTAGCACAGCACTCACCAGTTCAAAGTGCAGGCGTGGGTGACTCTAGCGCTAGTGCCCCGGCTCTTACGGCCTTCGCACCAGCCGCATTGGTAACAAAACCAGATGAACTCGAGACTGGCAAACAGCTAACAGCCAGACCAAATAGGTTGAGCAAAGATGAGCGGGATGGAATCGACCAGATAGCAAAGACCCTGGTAGAACGGAAGGAGAGCGAAGAATATACGATGAATATGCATAATTCACATGCCGGTAGTCACAGACGGCATTTCATTTTACGGTTCAGCTACCACACCCTGAACGCATTGAGGATAGGTACCAGAATAAGGGCCCTGCAAAACTGACGACTCTATATAGAAGGGTCGATGTTGGAGATGGGACTGAGAGCGATGTGACGGACCTCTTCATGCAAACGCTTGAGGTCTTCCGCCACCTCGCGGAACAGAAACCAGAGGTCAAGATCACAGTCCCTGAGACACTTGAGCCCTCATTAGAAGCAGCCAACACTATGATGCCAATCAGAGAAGCCGCCCCCTACTGGGTTCCCCCAAGAGGTCAGGGAACAAACGATGATATCAACCACGCAGATGCAAAAGGGAGGGTTGTGTACAACTGGGTTTACCAACCATGGGATCGGCAAGATATTTTAACTTTTAGGCAAACCCTGCCCGATTTAAGAAAGAACCCTACAGCATTTTATACCGAACTAGGCACAGCCTTGGGCTCAACCATAATGACTCTATCGGACATTGATTTGTTTTTCGGGTTGTGTCTGCCGGCTGATGTGTGGAAGCAAATCCGGAAAGCCGACCACACAGACCTGTTCGGACACACCTGGAAACAACTCGATGAACTAGATAGGCAGCGAGAGCCCGGAAAGAAACCTGTAAAAGACATACTGGAACTCCCCGACAAAATAGTGCAGAAGCTAAAGACGTTGATCCCAGAAAAGAAGGTAGACTGGTCGGTAGTCACGGCTTGCCGCCAGAAACCTCAGGAGGACGTATCAGAATACTTCTCCCGATTTGAGACGGTTTTCTCCGACTACAGTGGCCAAGACATGACCACCGCAACCGGACAACACCTATTCGTGCAAAACTACGTAAAAGGGCTATCACAAGAGGTCTCCCAAAAGTTACAGACGAGTGAGAGTAGTTGGGGAGCCTCCAAACCTGCAGCTATCCTTCAGATGGCTCAGTATTACGAACACCAAAAGAATGAGAACGAGAGGGCGACTGAGAGAAAGAAAAAGGACTTAAAGGAACGAGTGATGATTGCTCAATTACAGGGAGTGACTACAGGAAGGGAACGATATAGGGAGAACTACCAGTCGAATGCCCCTAGGAATCCGCCCACTAGAGACCGCAACCCCACACCCGGTGCTCCACGAACTGACCTCGATGAGAACCAGTGTGCATTTTGCAAAGAATTTGGACATTGGAAGTCCCAATGCCCGGCCCTTCGGGAAATGATTAAAAATAAAGAGACAAGGGACATGACAAATGGCCCAAAAACTGGAGGGCAAGGGCGAGGGCAGACCTACGACACCACCAATGACCGACCTGGCAGACCAAACACATTTGACCGCCCCCGACATGATCAGTGCCAACAGTCCGACTGTAACAATGCTCACGACTCTGCATAGGACCGCCAGGGGCAAGGGAGGGATCCAGTCGAGCTCTGTGTTGACCAGCAAGGTCCTTACGTCACTGCTAAGGTCCTGGGTACAAAGTCTCCATTTTTGGTAGACACTGGAGCGACACGTAGTGTATTATCAAAACGACTGATTCCAAGGGCACCCTTGTCTGGCTCACACATTACCTCGATAGGTTTCGATGGAACGCCCTCCACTAATCCCCTGTCTGTACCTATCTCATTTGACCTAGGAAACAATCCCACTGACACCACGTTTTTGCTCTCCTCCAACTCCCCTGACGCCATTATGGGTATTGATTTACTGAAACATTTCCGAGCTACTATTAGGTGTTCCCCGGATGGAGTCCGAGTCATCCTGTACGACAACCCGAGCATGTCCAGACCCTACCCCGCACGACATATGTACGCCATAACAGATGCTGACCTATCCTTGCTCGATACCCTACCCCTGTACCTATGGGCCAGAAACGACTCGGATGTAGGACGAATGATGATCGATCCTGTACACATAACTGTTCGACCAGATGCAATACTCCCGAAACTCCCACAGTACCGGATATCGCCCGAAGGCGAGAAGGCATTGGTAGCGATTATTCAGTCCTTGGTAGATGCAGGAGTGGTAGAGGAAGTGGTTAGTAATGTCTGCAAGAGCCCTATCCTACCCATTGTTAAGAAGCAAGGTGAGGGAGATGAGAAAGCGTACCGCTTCATCATCGACCTGCGAGAAGTCAACAAAGTGGTGGTGCCACAGTACCCCGTAGTCTCAGACATCGCCACCATTCTGACTCTCATCCCGTCCACTGCCACCACCTTCACCGTTATTGATCTTAAAAATGCATTTTTCTCTATCCCCATCCATCCAGACAGCCGTTATCTCTTCGGCTTCACTTTAAAAAACCGTTCATACCGATTTTGTAGAGCTCCCCAGGGCTACACTGAAAGTCCCAGCATTTACAGCCAGGCCCTCAAAAGACAGCTGGACGCCGTCCAGCTACCAGATGGAGTAGTGTTGATCCAATATGTCGATGATATCCTTTTGGCGGCCGACACCACTCCACTTGCAATCACAGCCACTATCCAACTCTTGCACTTTCTTGCGGAGAATGGCCACAAAGTCTCCAAAAAGAAACTGCAGTTCTGCCAGCCCCAAGTGACATACCTAGGCCATCTCCTGTCCAAAGAAGGGAGGAAACTTACGCCCGACCGAATCCAAACCATCCTAGACACCCCCATTCCAAAAACACAGAAGCAAGTCCGTTCATTAGTGGGCCTTACTTCTTTCTGCCGACAATGGTTACCAAATTTCAGTCTCATTATAAAACCCCTACTTTCCCTGTTGGCCAAAGATGTTCCGTTCCCACTCCCTTGGACTCCCGAATGCCAAGCATCCTTTAAGGAGTTGCGGGATGCCCTTTGCTCGGCGCCCGTTCTAGGAACACCAGATTACTCCAAGCCCTTCTCCCTCTTCACTCACGAAAGGGAGGGATGCGCATTGTCTGTTCTAACTCAGCCCATCGGCGCCAAACAACGCCCTTGTGCCTACTTCTCTGCCACTCTTGATCCAGTCGCCAGAGCCTTACCTGCCTGCCTTCGAGCAGTAGCCGCTGCTGCTGTCTCTATCCGCCAGAGTGAGGGAATTGTGCTTTCGAACTCTCTCACGGTATTAGTGCCCCATGCAGTTGACACCCTTTTGAACCAGACCAAGACTCAACACCTGACTAGTGCACGACTGACAGGGTACGAATTGACTCTACTTGCACCCCACATCACCCTGAAGAGATGCACGACATTGAATCCTGCTACACTGTTACCCTTGCCCGAAAATAACCCCGATGTGCCCCCTATACACGACTGTGTGACCCTCACGGACGAACAGACTAGGAGTAGAATTGACCTCCGAGACATTGCTTTTACAGATCCTGATGGAGAACTATGGGTAGATGGCTCTTGTATCAAACTCCCAGACGGCACCACTTCTGCTGCCTATGCGGTGACGACAGCTCGAACAGTAGTTGAAACAGCCCGCATCACACAACGATCCGCACAGGCAGCAGAACTAATTGCCCTCACACGAGCATGTATCATAGCAGCAGGAACCACGGCAAACATTTACACGGACAGCCAGTACGCCTTCGGGGTGGTGCATCATTTTGGGCTCCTGTGGAGGGAAAGGGGATTCCTGACGTCCCACGGTACGCCCATCCTTCACGGAGATTTAGTCTCCGCCCTGATTGAAGCAGTTCTTCTCCCCAAACAGTTAGCAGTGATCAAATGCCAGGCACACAAGAAGGTGACAGATTTAGTTGGACAGGGAAACGCACTAGCCGACATCACTGCCCGAACCACAGCTGAGAATAGGACAACGCCACGCATGCATGTGACCAGGTCACAAGCAGAAAAATGGACCGACGCTAGGGAAACGATCAGGGACATCCAATCGGCCAGCACACCTCTCGAACTGACTGAATGGGCACGGTGGGTCTAAGGGACGATGAAGGCTGCTGGCGGACAAAGGACACGAACAAATGGTTGCTGCCTGATGCATATTTGATCCCCATACTGACAATGGCACACTCCCCTGCACACATAGGCCCTGCCCCCATGATTGAACTCATTTCCAAAGTCTGGCACAACAACAAAATCCCCGACTCGGCCAAACGCCTAGTCCAGCAGTGCCTTATCTGCCTACAACACAACCGCGGGAAAGGAACTGTGGTACCCCGGGGAGGGTTTGGGATCCCCGACCACCCCTTTGAGGTCCTCCAGATGGATTACATCCAATTAGAGAGGTACCAAGGCTTGAAGTACGTATTAGTCATTGTATGTGCCTTCAGCAAATGGGTGGAAGCCTATCCGACCCGAGATAACACTGCCATGACTACTGCCAAAGTACTACTGAAAGAGTTTTTCCCTCGCTACGGCCTTTGTCGAATTTTATGGAGCGACAATGGCCCCCACTTCATAGCTGAAGTTATCCAACTAATCCTGAAGGGGTTGGGGGTAAAACAGAGGTTCCATGCAGTCTTCCACCCCCAATCCGCTGGCCTGGTTGAACGACACAACGCTACACTGAAACTGAAACTGTCAAAAATAGTGGCCACCACAGGACTTAAGTGGCCAGATGCCCTTCCACTGGCATTACTATCGATGCGCTCCACTCCCACTAAGCACCACTTGACCCCCTACGAAGTTGTGTTTGGGCGGCCTATGAACCTCTAGACTGCCCCCAAACCGACCTCCATTCACGACGTCCCCGACGTCCTGCTGTCAGATTATTTGTACAAATTAACTAAAACGTTGTCTGTCATTCATCAACAGGTGCAGCAGGCCATCCCCGATGCTTCCAGGGGTCCCGGTCACGATATCCAACCGGGGGACTACATCCTAGTCCGGAACTTTCAACGAGCGAAGAGTCTGGAACCCCGGTGGACGGGCCCCTGGCAAGTACTGATCACCACTCGGACGGCTCTTCGAGTGGAGGGGAAGAAGAACTGGCTGCACGCACACCACTGCAAGAAGGTTTCCTCGACCCTGGCCACGACAGACAACGTCAGCACCCAAGAAGAGCTCCTGAACAAAGACCGACCATCACTGAACTGCTATCCTGATACCGAGGCACTTGAACTTGCAAAACACTCTGATCCCACTGTGCCTTCCCGAGAAGGGTATTTCCTGCGTCGAAAGGAGGGAGCTTCGGCTAAGTAGGCCACTGACTAAGTTAAAAATCTCAGAACGGTGACCCAAAGCAACCAAGGGTTACCCGGAGAGAAGCTAAACAAAGTCTGTGGTTCTGCCCACTACCGAGCACCTTGAAGATGAAGATGATGGAAGCGCCAGATAAGAAGATGATGGAAGCGCCAGATAAGAAGACGTCGGAAGCAACCGGAAATACCCGCTACAGGAACCCAAAGACTGATAATTTGCACAAATCAAAGACAATCGTTTTCTTCATTGTCTTCCTCTTTTGCCTCCTCCTCATGACTTCCTTCTGGATCTTGGAGGAAAGCACACCCGCTCACCAGATGTTGCCAACCACTGTCCAGCCAACCACCATGAAAGAGCACCACCTGATCACCCTTTCACCTCAGCTCCGAGAAAGGCGTAAGGAGTTCTGGAACAATTCCTTCGTACAACTGTTGCACCAGCACAACCTTGCTGCAAATGCCACGAACTGCTGGATCTGTGGGTTGCTCCCACATGCTACCGGACACTCCATCCCCTTCATCCCTTCTCCTTTCTCAGTTCACGGCTCCTGCCTCGCCTGGTTGATCCTCATGCAGGAAAGCCACAAGGACAACGCCGCTTCTGGTCAAACAGTGTCACACTTCTACTATGGGTTCTGGCTGAACAAAACAGGAAAGATGTCTGCTCCCTTTTGTCCTGCAATTTCAGGTTCAACCTTCCTTACGAACATCCCTGCCAAAGAAAGGGTCGAAATGCAAGTGCTCCACAATCCAGCCAGACCCACCTTCTCCCACCTGCGGAAACAAACGTCTGCCACCCTGACCGTGGCCCTGTCTGTCATCAATGTCACAGGACTCGTATGCCTCGAAGGACAAGGAACGCAGCTGGTGGGTCACAGTTCTTGTCGCATCACCAAAACATTGGTTTCAGCTGACCCCCCCTCCTTTGTTGCTTCTCCGAATATGTACTTTGTTTGTGGCACCAAAGCTTACACTTGGCTCCCAAAAGGCTGGAGGGGTACGTGCTACATCGCCTTCATTCTTCCTCCCACGTATGTGGCTTCAGCCTACCACCACCGGCAAAAGCGCGCAGGAGATGTTGAACAAGCCGACTCCACCGGAGCACAGTTCCTGGATGCAGCAAAGGGACTTGTTCCTCTGTGGGGACCAATGGCAAATAGCCGCACTATCCGACACCTGACTCAGGCAGTAGAAACAACCATTAACATCACCGCTGGCATCCTTGCTAACAACACGGCTGAGCTTCAGGCAGTCCGCCTGGTGGCTCTTCAAAACCGTCTTGTTCTAGATGTGGTTCTGGCCGACCGTGGAGGAGCATGCCGCATCATCGGCTCCAGCTGTTGCACCTACGTGCCAGATAACTCACCTTCAGTCTACAAAGCAATCGAACACCTCCACAGACTGTCCTCGGAGGTTCACCAGTAGCAGGAAGGATGGTCGCTTGGAGGCTGGTTCTGGGACACTTTGAAGAACTGGGGATGGAGATTGTTCACGTTTTTATTGATACCAATCATGATACTATGTGGGTGTTGTTTAGGTATTCAATGTTTACCACCTGTATGTGCACTCATTTCGAACTGTATGTGCCCAAAGACTTTGAACTTTAAAACTGAGCACATGAGTCCCCTATATGAGATAGAGGTGCGTGGTCTCATGGGGATCGATCCGAACTGACAAGCTGGCGAGACATGTTAAAGGGAGGACTGTGGAATTTTAGTTCGTGTGCTGAACATCATCTACGCCATCTTGCAGACTCACGTATGAGCATACACGACAGCCATTTTAGGTACCATGGTCTCCCTGTTCACGATCGCCCGTCAGCACACTTCCCTGAACCTTGCAAGCCTTCCCCGCGCACCCTGGCTGCCCCCGCACTCACATGCACAAGTCATGAACCCTCCCCTCCCATGACTCTGTCTCAGGGAATCACACCCCGCGCCTGACCAACACCTCCTTTCCGTTCATGAGTACCCCTCCTTTGATGACCCCTTCCTCTGAGCCCGACTGCCTGTACGAACCGCTGGTCATCCTTTAGCCCGAGGATACAGTTTATTGCCCACTACTGTATGCACTCGCTTTTCCTGAAAGGAGCCACTATTGATCATGACCTCCCCACCCCCTGAGATTCGATCAGGCGCACACATTCCAAAGGAATCGGCAGAACACTCAGCTGCGTGATAGCCCCCTCCCAATCATATGAGGGGAAAGGGCCTCTACTGTTGTCATGTGTTGGAAGGGGCCGGAACTGGGGGGTGCCGGGGATGTCGTTCTCATACTTCACAATGTCCTTGTTGTAATAAAGAACGTTCACATGTCTTAAACCAGTGTATAAAAGACCGGGTCTCAAAGAGGCTGAGAGAGCACCTCGAGACGATACCTTGTTGTCCGATCTGATGTGTTCTACTCCGTCGGAATAAAACTTGTTTCCTGTCTTCCTGTCTCCAGCGCCTGCCTCTTTATTGAATAACTTCGTATGGTATTAGAGGCGTTTTTACGCCGGGCAAATTTAACTTAGGAAACATCTACTGAAATCGCCTGACCATTTTGAATTGATCTTTATCACCCAATGCTAGAGTGAAGGATAGGCGGAAGAGATCTATCCGTAGTGTGTGAAAAGTAAATGGAAGTAGTTTACTTGCAGTGAAATTCTTTCTGTCTAGACACTTGAGCACAGTGGCGAATGTGTATTCGTTGTGAAATAACCAAGCACTAAGCACTTTTAGAAAGAAAGAAAGTTTCCGTTACCTTGTGAAGGAGGGAGTCAGTCGCGAAGCTGCTCTGACGTCACTCGGTGCCGCGCTGGGATTGGTAGACACAGCGGGCTGGTAGCGGAGCTGGAATTGTAAAGGAGGGGTGAGTGCCGGAGCGTGAGAACTGTCTCGCGAAAAGGCCGCGCACCCATTGGTCGAGATTATTTGAATTCGTGCATTTCATTGGCTGCACGAAAATAAGAAACGCGTTTAGATTGGAAGTGACTTTGTAAACAAAAGTCGCTTGAAAGGAATTATATGTGGCACTCGTATAGACCACATACTCGACCTGATCCACGGTATATGGGATTTGAGAACGATCAGTGGAAAGGTGTAAAAAACGACATTATGTACGGAAATAAGAGAAAATTGTCTCTTGTAAATAAGGTAAAGAATTATTTCAAAAAGGACAAACCGATTAGGACCCGAGAAGGTGTTGTCATTCCACCGCCAAATACTCCCGCATCTTTCATGTTGTTTGACAAAGGGTACCACACCTGCGTATGGTTGGAGAATTGGGTGGAGTACACCAAGGATGACGGAGTATTGGCTTTTCCGGTAGACGGTACATTTAATGGCAGAATTTTGTTTAATTTGAGAACCAGAATGAATGACTTGCATCCCAGACCTAGATTAACGCAGTATGAAGCACTAGAATTATGGGAGATTGAAGCTTTTGAAAGGGACAAACCACGAATGGATAAAGGATTAACGAAATTTTATTCCAAACTGAAACAAGAAACACGAGATAAAAAGATGAAACAATCGAGACAGAATATGATGGTTGAGGGATTGTTTCCAATGATGCCCGCGGGTGGTCCTCCCGGGGGGGAGAATAGGACAGAGAAATGCAAACATTGGGTGCCTCTGAGTGAGTCGGATGATGAGTTGTTAGATGACATGTGTATGAGAAGTCCGCCTCCTTATAATGAAGGACACCGACCTTCCAGTGCAGGAGATATTTCCCGAAGACTTCCTCCTCAAGAGGAGGCCAGATCCGCAAGTGTAGGAGGAGGTTACCAAATACCTCCATATACTGAAAGTCTAGGACCCATAGAGCCCAGAGAGATTTACCCAAAAAGACCCACTAGTGGAGAGACAAGATACTCACGAGAAAGGGGGTCTTGTGCTAGACTTCCCTATGAAGGTGAGGAAAGACCACAAGGTTCAGGAATGCTGATTTTAAATCCTCTTTATGAGGGAGAACCAAGATCCCTAGGCACGGGAACTTTATTTCCAAGACCTAATTATGGTGAAGGACCAAGAGAGACACATCCCACTGCCCCGAGTTATGCTCCAGTTTTAACTCCTCAGATAATACATGACAATCCAGTTGAGAGAATTTTTGAGGACAGGGAACGAGATGCTCTAGCTAAACAGAGAGCTGAAATAATTCAGAAAATCTCCCAGTTAAATACAAGTCCTGAAGCCTTGACGATCCCAGTAACTATCGGACCAGTAGTTCCGATGTATGGGGACCGTCAAGGGAGTCCGAAAACTCCAGTCATTACTCCAGTGATAGTACCGCCTAGAGCAGAACCCTTAATTGTAGATGACCAGACAAGTGAATGCGAGTCCGAGGTCTCGCTACTGGACCTACCTACTAAACCAACAGGAAAGAGAATGCAGAAAAGGCATAACCCTTTCAACGCGAGGGAGATTCAGATGGAATCGACTTCGGGTACCAGGAGTGTCACGCTGGTAACTCCTGAAGAAATCGAAAGATGGAGCCAAGAATTTGATAAACAACCTCCACCAACGAAACATTTAGATCAATATAAATTGAGAATAAAAATAGAAGAACTAATGGCAGGAAATGTGGGATTAGACAGGTTAAATACCTACTCTGAAGAAGAGATGCTGTTTATTTGCAAAAGTCTCACCCGAAATACCCGAGTACTTCATGAAAGATTGACAGATACTGCTGCTAGCATGGGAATAGATATCTCAAAATCGAAGCCCTTACAGAAGCCGTACCGAGCAGATTTCTCAGACAAGGATTTAGAAAACTTGAATGTGTCAGGGAAAAAGGCCCAGGTCAAAGAACTATTGTCAGTATTGCAGAAATGGGGAGATGTGGAAAAGTGGAAAGCAAGATGGGCTAGAAAGAAAGATGAGGCCAGGTCTAGGCAGGTAACTCCCGAATTCGCTCTAAGAGAAGCTGAAAAGCCAGAACAACTATGCCCCATGCGCGAAGTGCCAGGGGGAAAATATGTACATGTTCCATGGTCCAGACAGGATATTGTGTCCTTTACTAATGATTTCCCAAAATTACGAGAAAAGCCTGTGGACTGGTACAGGCAAGTGGAAAGATTTGTAAAGGTTCAAAAATGCCTGTGGAAGGATTTGGATGGGTTCTTTGACATTGTGGTCCCGGTAGATCTGTGGACCGAGTGTAAAATAGCCATAGCATGGCCTAGTGAGGAGTACCCGAGGGACTCAGCGACAGGAGAACCCTCCATAGAGGTGATGAAAAAATATGAACAGGTAATTCAACACCTGAAACAAAAGGTGCCAGCAAAGGAAACTGATTGGACCAAGATAGATAGAACCACGCAGGAAAGGGACGAGACAGTGCACTCTTTTTATGAAAGGCTATTGCAGGTGTTCAAAACATACAGTGGTATTGATAACATCGAGATGAAGGACATGACCCACTTCATTTACAGGTTTGTAAACGGTTTAAGACCCGAAATTTGTCAGTGGATAAAAGATAATAAAATCTGTTGGCATACTAAAAAGATGGATGAGGTCCTGCGATACGCAAAGTATTGTGAGGACGAGATGGCAGAGAAGAAAAAGGCCCTAAAGGAGAAGGTGATGTGGGCACAAGTAAAACTAGCAGAACAGCAAGAAAAGCAACTGAGTAAATTAAATAAAATTACTCAGAACCAAGGTCCTGGGGGAGGGAATGGAGGAAAGCCCCAACCAAAAATGAGTAGAGAAGAAGCCAAAAAGAAATTTCCCTGCCATCAGCGCGGAGAAATTGGACATTGGCGAGACGAGTGTCCGTATTTACAAGCTGATAATGCCCAAACACCTGATTTAATTCCACAGACGCAGAATGAAAAGCAAAGAAAGACCCAGCAGCAGGTAAAAACGATTCAAGTGCCCCGAGCACCAAAACCTATTTTTAAAGGGAAATCACCGCAGGGTGATGACGTAGAGATCTGGGGAGGCGATGAAAATAGAAATGCAGCAACTTCGCAGTATTTACTAAATGATACCTTTTTCTGTGATGACCAATACTGACGGGGCCTGAGAGGGGAGGACAAGGAGTGCGTACTTGGCGCCTCCTTGCCGGTAGACCAGTCAGGGCCATACATTGAAGGAAAGGTTGACGGAAATGATGTCACTTTTCTGTTGGACACTGGTGCTACCCGTTCTACTGTAAGAACAGCAGACGTCCCAAACCTACCCCTCTCGGGAGAAGCAATCCAAGTAGTGGGAGTATCTAATCAATTGATTAGTACCCCTGTTACAGAACCAATGGAGACCTCAATAGGGAACTTTAAAGAAATGCACAGATTTGTCGTTTGCGATACCAGTCCAGTGAACTTACTGGGACGTGATTTGCTGTGCAAAATGAACTGCACTATCTTTTGCACACCAAAGGGCGTCGAAATTCAGACACCAGATGAAGATGGTGTCTACAAATTAATGTTAGTCAGACCTGACTCAGAAATAAAGCGAATGACTATATAGGACTTACCTGAAGAGCTTCAACAGACAGTGAAACAAGACGTGTGGGACTTCACTGGAAAAGATGTAGGATTGATGAAAAATGTAGATCCCATACAGATAACAATGAAAGAAAATGCAGTTTATCCTAACACTAAGCCTTACAAAATGAGTGCCGAAGTGAGAGCAGGTGTTGCCATTGAAGTACAAAAATTGCTAGAAGCAAATATCATACAGGAAGTAATGAGTAGCCCGTGTAATTCACCCATTATGGACATTAAAAAGCCTAGTGGCAAGTACAGAGTAGTGCAGGACCTGAGAAAGGTAAACAAAATTGTGGTTCCTTGCTGTCCCATTGTCCCAAACCCAGCAGTCATCCTGTATCAGATTCCCTGGGATGCTGAATGGTTCACTGTGATAGACCTATGTCACGCATTCTTTTCAATCCCATTGCATCCAGACAGCAAATTTCTTTTCTCATTTGCTTTCAACAGTCACGTGTATGTTTGGAATAGGGTTCCCCAGGGGTACACAGAAAGCCCCTCTATCTTTAATCAGATCTTGAAAAAATGTCTTGAATCTCTAGTCTTACCTGGAAAGTCTGTTTTGGTGCAGTACATTGACGACCTATTGGTGGCGTCCAAAAGTCATAGGGATTGTGTAATTGACACCATTGCCCTACTGAATCACCTAAGTGAAAAGGGGCATAAAGTGGCCCCTGAGAAATTGCAATTCTGTTCAAAATCAGTAAAGTATCTGGGGCACCAGATAGAAAAAGGCATTAGTAAAGTGACATCCGAGAGAGTCAGAATAATTCAAAATATGCAGTTACCCCGTACACAAAAAGAAATCAGAATGTTCCTCGGAGTTGTAGGTTACTGCAGGCAATGGATTGTGGGATTTGCAGTATTGGCAAAGCCTTTGATAAACATGACAAAGAAAGGAGCAAAGGACCCAGTGGAATGGGATGATAAAAGCTTAACAGCCTTCACCCAATTGCGAAATTGTCTGTGTACAGCCCCTGCTCTAGGGATGCCTGACTATTCCAAGGAATTTGGCCTATTCTGTGACACTCGTGATAACTGTGCATTGTCAGTCCTGACTCAGGAGCATGGTTTGAACAGAAGGCCAGTGGCATATTTCTCTGCCACTTTGGATCCAGTGGCTGCTGGATTGCCTGGGTGTCTGAAGGCAGTAGCTGCGACTTGCACAAGCTTAGAGCAAAGTGAGTCCATTATTATGGGACATCCTGTCACTGTGTATGTTCCACATGCGGTAGTGATCCTATTAACACACACCAAAACTCAGTACCTCACCCCTGGTCGGCTGACTAAATATGAGAGAATTCTCATGGGTGCTGCAAATATAGTCATCACCCGGTGTAATATCTTGAACCCAGCAACCCTACTCCCTGATGCAATGATAATGGAAGATATGGGAGAGAATGAGCATGACTGCATTGACCTAACAGAATTCAGTACTAAACCCCGCCCAGACATTGAAGAAACACCTTTGCCCGTACATGATGATGAATGGTTTGTGGATGGCTCATGCATGAGGCACGAGCATGTAGGCCTAAGTGCTGCATATGCTGTGGTCACATTAAGCAAAGTTGAAGAAGCATCCTGTTTTTTTGGAGTAAAGTCTGCACAAGTAGCCAAATTGATTGCTCTAGTAAGAGCTTGCAAATTGGGAAAAGACAGAAAAATAACAGTGTATACTGACAGTCAGTACTGTTATGGGGTTGTGCATGACTTTGGCCAATTATGGCTACAAAGAGAAATCCTGACTTCATCAGGTACCCCCATTCGAAATGGAAAAGTTGTACAAGACCTTCTAGAGGCAATCCAATTACCAAAAGAATTGGCAGTGGTCAAATGTGTTGCTCATAAAAAGGGCCTTGACCCTGTATCTTTGGGAAATGATTTTGCTGATTGAGTGGCAAAACAATGTGCTATGGATCGCATGTCAATAAATATCAAACGGGGAGGGATTGGAAACAGCTGCCAACTTATGGTGTTTGAAGAAGTGCCTACCTGGGATGAAATGAGAGAATGGCAGCATGCTGTGCCCTGGGAAGAGAAAGAGAAGTGGAAGGAACTTGGTTGTCGACCAAGACGTGAGGATGGTGTCATTGTGGGCCCAGATGGTATGCCTGTGTTACCCAGACACCTGCTTGCTCCTATGGCCAGATTAATACATGAAGGATCACACATTGGTAGGGACGCCATGGTTCTGGTTTTCCAACAGACATGGTATAACCCGAAGTTCAGGAAAGTGGCAGAGTCACTCTGCCAGAGGTGCTTGACATGTCAACTGTTCAACCCTGGCAAAAGAACAGTAGTTGTACTGGGGATGATAGGAAAGTCAGGAGGTCCCTTTGTGAGAATACAGGTTGATTTCATCACCATGCCCCGTTGTGAAGGAAAAAGATATGTCCTTGTCATTGTCTGCCTATTTTCAAAATGGGTGGAAGCTTACCCTACCCCACAGAATGATGCCATGACTGTAGCCAAACTACTGCTAAAAGAGTTAGTACCTAGGTTCGGGGTTCCAGTCACTATTGAATCAGATAGAGGCAGCCATTTTCAGAATGAAATATTGGCTCAACTCTGCAAAGCATTTGGGATCTCACAAAAGCTGCACTGTGCACATCGTCCAGAGGCTTCTGGAGTTGTGGAGCAAATAAATGGCACAATAAAAAACAGATTGGCAAAAATGTGTGACTCTACTGGCATAAACTGGGTAAATGCCTTGCCTCTTGTTCTGATGGGACTCAGAAGCATTCCAGACCGAAAAACAGGCCTGAGTCCCCATGAGATCTTAATGGGAAGAGTGATGAGACAAGCATGGGTACCAGGATACAAACTGTTAAGCATTTCTGATGATTTAGTACTTGAGTACTGCAAGCAACTGGGTGACCAAGTGCGTTCTATCTCTCGCCAGATTGGGGCAGACGCCGTCGCCAACCCGACAACTCCTGTTCACAAATTGGTTCCAGGTGATTGGGTTAAAATAAAGAAACATACTCGTTCAGATTGCCTTGCACCAAGGTGGGGACAAAAGCGCCAAGTAATCCTGGTAACCACGACAGCAGTGAAGTGTGCAGGCGTTCCCAAGTGGATCCATGCCAGCCATACCCAGAAGGTGATACCAGACGAGGAGCCTGGAGCTGAAGGTTGTCCAGCTGAGGGGTCTGCAGATGTCGGTCCTGAAGTAGCTGATGACGTACAGCCGAGCACCAGTCCAGATGAAGGTCCTGTAGACGTTGGTCCGGAAGTAGCTGATGACGAGCAGCCGAGTACCAGCCAAGACGGTTGGATACCATTAATCGATCTCATCGAAGACCCAATCAGAACAAGAGAGCGACTTATTGAAGATAGAGAGTGGAATAGAGAGGTCGAGACAGGCACAGGCGAAGACCCTCTGATTATTGAGATTCACATCAAATCTGAGGACGAAGAGGAAGGTCAGATAGGGACAGAACAAGTGATTGACACTCCTCCACTGACTCCCGAAATCGAAAAGGGACAGACTAGAACTAGTGTGGAAGTTCGAGCAGAAGAAAATCAAGGGATCGAAGTGCTTGAACAGGATCAGACAGAACTAGAAGAACGTGTTCAGGAAACAGAAACAGAGAAATTTGAAAGCCAAAATCAAAATTCACCTGAACCAGGCCAGCTTAGTAACCAGGCAGAAGAAGTAGATACAAGACCTGGGACTAGTCAGACAGGAAGGGAAGACACAGAAGTGCCACAAACAAATGAAAATAAAAGACCATTAGAAGAAAACAGAATAACAGTGCCAGCTAAAAGGCTCAAGAAAAAGAAGCATATTGAGCCCAGATATATTAAGAGACTGAGACTTAGAATAAAAACAGTACAAGAGAAACTTGCAGACAAAAGAAGAAGTCCACGGATTGCAGAGCAGCCTGGAGAAAGTACCAAAAGAAGGAGTGAACGAATAAAAAGACTGAACGAAAAATACCAGGATCCTGAGTGGACCTACTTAATCTTGGAAAACTTTGAAGATCTTGATATAACTGACGAAAGTGACGAAGAACAGATTGCTGATTTGTCTACTGAAGAAGACGAGCTCACCTGAATTTCACAGAGTAAGATACCTGTGTAAAGTTACAAAGAGGGGTTGGAAAAATTCTTCTGAGCCAAAATGTCTGATTCAAGAGTGAATGGAAGGCCTAGTCGCAGTTGTTGCAAAACATGCTGCAAAGTGTGTATATGTAGTATAGTTATAGTTACGTTAGTTTGGATAGGATTAACAGTTTTCATTCCTTTTATGGTTAGCAAAAATACTAATATCGATCCTACACAGACTACTGACACTGAAGAACTTACAACACGAAGTGTAGAGAGACGTGAGAAAGCACTCAGACAGACAAAACAAGACTTAGAAGCAGATGAGGAAGGACTACATTACCACGGAGTTAAGAACCAGACTAATTTAAACGTTTTCGCAAACTTATTAGTGCATTACGTAGAAACTATGGAAATAGAAGATTGCTATGTCTGCATGAAGCTACCTACTTCCGTAGCTGAAGGCGTGACATACCATCACCTGCCCTTGACCTATGGCATTTCCTGTAGCATTTTAGCAAGCTTGTTTTATAAAAGAGGACCATTACAGTACTACTACTCTAACAATGACGTGATCTTTTCTGAACTTCCCATACGTGGAAATCTAAATCCTGTACATACCAAAAGTGACGTTACACGTTATATGGGAGAATACTTCCTGACTATAGGTACTATAGACTTAAATGAAGCACACAGAGACAACTTGACCTGTTCATTACATGAACAAGAAAAGATATTTTTAAACATGGCAGAGAAAAGAAGGGAGAGTTTCCGAAGAAAGGCTAATGACAAGAAACAGAAAACTCCGAAATGGGCTGAGAATATGGAGAGCACCTCAAGTAGTGGGGCGGGTCCTGCCTTGTTGCTGGATTTTGAAAGGAAAGGGAAACTCTGTCTTCATCGCGAAAGAACTAGTTATTATAATAACATTTTCATTGGTTCCAGTCAATGTGAGCACAATTACAAGGTAATTGGAGGTTGGGGATTCAAAAATGGGGCAGAGCCTGTGTTTCCTGGAATTTATTATATATGTGGAGACAAGGCTTATTTCAAATTGCCGGATCACTGGTATGGAAGATGCTACTTTGGCATTGTCTTCCCGAAAATATACCATGTGAATGAAATTGCTGGAAGCAATGAAAATACTAATGGCTTAGTGCGTAGTAAAAGAGAAAGCGTAGGTGAAATAATGGGTAGTATTTTTAGTGCACTGATACCTGGAGTGGGAGTGGTTCTGAACACTCACAGAATTTGCAAATTGTCCACTATAGTGGATGTGCTGTCTACTGACACAGCTCATGGATTTCTGTTGGTCAATACCGAAATGGTTGCGATCAGATCAATGGTTTTGCAGAACAGACTTGCTCTTGACACCTTATTAGCAAAAGAGGGCGGAGTCTGCCGGATGTTGAAAGCGCAACATTGTTGCACTTACATTCCGGACAAAAGTGTACAGCTCAAAAGATATGTGAAAAACATTACTAATTTGGAAAAGGAACTTAAACCACTCGAGGTTGACAGTGCCTGGAAGAGACTGGTTGATGGTCTCTCCAATGTAGGTCATTGGTTTGCTAGCTTAGGTAAAAGCTTATTGTTTAAGGTACTGATGCCAATTGGAGTGATAGGGCTCATCATATTTCTCATATTCATCGGTTGCAAATGTCGAAAACACACAAAAAAGTACCAAGTGAATGCGAGAGGTGTGAAACGAGGTGCGGATGAACTTGAATTGGAAGAATTTAATAATCAGATTTATAAAAAGGTGAAAAATTCTCACCCTACCAAAAACGAGAAAGAGAAACTGAATCGCTTGTTGGAGGAGATTGAGATGTACAAGGTGTGAAAGTTGGCATCTGTTTCCATTATTAGTGATGATAGTAAATATCATCAAAGAGGGGATTGATAGAGCAAGGTTTCGCATCGCGACTTGCTCGATTCATGAACCTCGAAACTGTTGTAACCTCGTAACGAATTGTACGTTTTACTAATATCTTTTATTTTTGATATATATGTATGATAGAGAAGCTTGCTTATGTGTTTTATTAATTCGAATAACTTTTGTAATTCTAAAATGGCCGCTGCTTGCATTTCTGCTTCTGCGCATCCGTCAGGCATAGTCACGTGTTGTGACGCAGTCACATTTTTGGAGGGAAAGGGTGCGCATGCGTAATAGCCTCAAGATGGCAGCGCTTACTAGTAAACGTGATGAAGCTTACCCCGCTGCTCTTGTGATCTTGTCCGTTGCACTTACTGTTAACTGCATAGTATATTTTTATGATGATAAACGTGAAGTACGAAATTATGACATGTAATACCTTCATTTATTTCTATGAGCTAATTTGTTTTCACTTACTTTTCATGTATCACGGGAAATGGGGGTCCAAATGGGTTGCGAGCCATCTTGAAGGTCCTTTCTGCGCATGCTCAGGATGCGAGGCCAGAAGCAACCTTGGACAGTGGAACTCAGCCAGCTGGCAGTCACCGACAGGAGGCTCATGCGAACGCCACCTCTGACCCAGCAAGATGGAGTTACTGTCCTCAAAAAGATACAAAGACATTTTCTCTATTGTATGCTATGCGGCTTTCTCATGGGAACCCCAATCTTGCTAGGCGGTACCCAGTAATGCAGATTAGGCCTTAGAATAGTCTGTTCTGATTGGTGTGTTAACCAAAGCCTACCTTAGGACCAATCGAAATTGGGGATTCTGACACTTTGCAACATCTGGAGGGTGGTACACTGTCCCAGAACAGTATAACTAGCCTAGGTTCACCTAGGGAATTTGTCCGACTTGTCTGAATAGCTGACCTGTCACTGACCCAACGCACTCAATAGGTGACTTGATACAGAGGTGCTGCGGAGCTCTCTGTCCGAAATTTGACCATAGACTCTGAAGGTTCTACTGAACCTTAAGTGCTGGCGGAGCACTTTGCTGGGGAAATTCGCTGACCCAATCGGGGTCCTGACTGATAGCTGCAGAGAGGGTGGAGCGGTGGCGTTGCTTCCGAACTGCGGGTGCTGGTCGTATCCTGGTGGTCCTGTCCTGATCCTAATCTGGGTTTCCTGTCCTGTCCTGGGGTGTCCATTCTACACCTGCTGTCCCACTGAGGGTTATCCTTCCTTGAGGGTTTTCCTGTCCTTAACTGACCCGTGGCCAGGGTTGGTTTTCACACCAGTCTAGGTAAATATCGCTCTGAGTTCTTAAACTGCACCTTTCTATTTTTCTGTCTTTGCTTCAATAAAGACATACCATTGCATATGATAATTTTCCATGCTTTTTCCCACGCAACCATTGCATCTCATTAAAGTCATTTGCCTTTAATTTCATGACATGTTCCTATGTTCCCCTGCCTTTTTAAAATATAAATCTCTCCATACTGTTATGAATTAGATGTGTTTTATAATTTTCTCCTAAATACTGAATTGAAGTATTAACGTTAGAATTATAGCGTGTTGCACTTTTCTACCCCTTCTATAGATGTATAGGTTTCCCTAGTGTCTTACTCTCGAAGTATGTCCCAATGCTAAAATCCTAATACGTGATAATAATTCCTAACATTTAGTACACTCCCTTGAATTTCGTTTCCGTTATTTCTGATTTTCCCTCATTATAAGGTTAGATGGTTGCCTGTATACTCTTCCTATATGGTTATGTGCTCTTCGTTATTTTGATTATAGATTGCCTTATTGCTATAAACTGTATGATTGCAGAATCTGAAATCTAAGATAAACTTTTAAAACTTCCCAGTTGTCCGTGGTCATTTTATGAAAGTAAAGTTTATATGTTGGGTTTGTATCTTTCCTGCCTTTCCTTTTACAGTTAGCTCCCTGACCCATCGTGGTCATAGGTACCCGTATCTGTGGATGGTAAGTCGGGTACACTAGGAAATAGTAGAAAAGGGACTCACAATTATTGGTAGTAGATTGTAAGGTCATCTGATCAATGTGGATGGTGAACTAAAATATATGGGCCTGGCAAGGTTAAGAAGAATTAACGAGGAGGGGAGGAATACTGTCCGAGCGGAATAAGGAGGCAGGAAAATCCAAGGTCGTTCTAATGTGTAGATCAAAGGAAAGAAAACTTTGAGTGTAGTTGTCAAGTCTGATTGTTTGAAGATGTCAAATAATTGGATATGTGTCATGAGATTCCTGAAGGTTCTCTTGGTGGGTATAATTGGGCATTGCACTTGACCTTGATTCAGATTCCCTTTAGACTCAAAGAGGTACAGACCTCTTTGCGACATCTCTGTTGTGTGGCTTTATGCTATGCAATATACTTTATTTTTGAGAACCTCTACAGAAGTTCTGCCATGCTGACACCTTTCTATTCTTCCCTGATTAATAGGGGTTCTCTGATTCCAAGTTAGAATAGGGTTCAGTAGGTCTTCTTAGACAACCTCTTGTATAGGTAAGAGGATCAAAACTTTCAATCTACACATCAGCCTTTATTTCTCATTCTGTGTAAAGTGGCTACTGAATTCCTCGTTTGTTTTCTGTGTTTGAGGATCAATTTTATCCATTACCTCAGATATCTTTCAGTGATTCTGTATTTTTATACTATGTTTTTGTGACTGATTTATGTCAGCTGGGTTTGAATTTGTAATAAAGTCACACTTAATCCCATCAATCGACTCTGAGCTTTACTGTGTGACCAAACGATCTACACTGTAATTGTTAACTTACAGCTGATCCTAAGTCCCTTTATTCCTCAGGCCCTTAGGACATTCCATTGCAGGGGTGCCAGTAAGAAGGGGTCCACATTTTATCCATTCTCAGGAGTCTTTCAGTTCTTGAGTCAGTGGAATCATTGCTTCGATGCTCTGTGATGCAAGTTTCAGTAGGTATTGCCCTTGGTACCCTCCATACATGCACTGCCATGTCACCTTATACATTCGACCAGAGGTGAACTGGTGCCGGTGACAGCTCTGGCAGGAAAGACAAATGCAGGGGAAGATGATGTGCTATTTTGGGTAAGAACACCCTGTTCTGTTTTGTCATTAAAGTTTTGGTCTGCATATTTGTAGATGTGCAAACACTGCTATGTAATAGAAGGTGAAGCGACTTTGTTCATGCTAGGTCTTAGCCCAGAGGTCTACGTCTGCTGCCTGTGTAAACAACCTGTTTGCGCTCCTCTTGGGTAAAGGTGGGAGAACCACTGAAAGCTCGAGCCAGGTTCGAGACAGAAATCTGGCTCACCTCGTTGGCCTATTTGAAACTCAAGCCCATAACAAGCCATGCTTTCATGTGGCTTCTGCCTGCCACCCTCGTTCTACCAAGTATGCTGCATTATGGCCAGAGCTGCCATCTTTGGACCTGGGGAGCCCGGTTCTAGTATCTGCGTTGGCCAAAATCTAGTGATTCTAGACATATCACTTCATTTGTCAATGCACTAAAAAAAATGTATGTGACCTTGGGTAATGTAACTGGTGCCCATGTTAAAGTTTCAATACCTACAGGTCGAATTCTCGCTACCTAAAAACTGTAGAAAAATTTGGTTAAAACAAAGAATTAACAAGAAGAGAAACAAATTGATACCCATTTAATGGGTACCTTTTACAGAGTGAAACCAGAAAACCTGTATCAATCGCGGCTTTCCCACTTACGTTGTGTGATCTTAGCCATATGTTTTATGAATAAATGAATGACGATTGCTAAAGTGCATAGCTACCTCAGCGGATGTGTCCCAGCACTAGCAGAGAGCTAACATGTGGGTCGGTTAGGCCGTTATGTCTGCCTGAAGAGTCAGGTTTTTAATGCTCTCCGAAATTCTGTTTCTGATTCCAGCAGGCGAGGGTGGGCGGGAGTGAGTTACAGAGTTTTCGTTGATTGTACAGCGAAAGATCTATCGCCCAATCGGGATTTTTGGAAGCGTTGAACTTTTAGCCGTCGCAGAATGTTGAATCTCAACACCCGCTTTTAATCGTGGAGCGGCAGCCTGTTCCGGAGGTACATAGGCTCCAAGCTTCTAGAGGCCCTAAAAGCAAAGATCAGTGACTTGAACTCTATCCTCCTAATTACAGGGAGCCAGTGAAGCTGTCTCAGATGAGGAGAGATGGGGTGACGCAAAGGTACTCGCTTGATCAGTCTTGCTGAAGAGTTTTGGATAATTGGCAGCCTACACATCAGGTATGCAGGTAGCCCCAAGTATCGTCTGTTTGCATAGTCCAAGTGAGAAGTAACCAGAGCATGGACCACTGTCTTCTGATGTTCCTCCAGCAAGAGGTGTATGAATTTCCTTATTGCCCTCATCTTCCAAAACAAGCATTTACAATGCAATGGTTTTGCCTTTGTTAAAGTTAGAGCTATTGGCATTGCTCTTGACATTATTTTTATTTATGGTTTTTTTTAACAAATAAATGGCATTGTCATTTACAATAGCAGGGCAGTGCACAGGGAAGGGGGGGCGAGGAGAGACGAAGGAGAGCTGCGGGCTCAGGGAAGGGGGGGGCGAGGAGAGATGAAGGAGAGCTGCGGGCTCAGGGAAGGGGGGGCGAGGACAGACGAAGGAGAGCTGCGGGCTCTTGTTGTAATGCTTGCATGGATGAGTTGGTGGATGCATGGATGGGTGTATGCATGGATGGGTGTATGGATGGGTGTATGGATAGATGCATGGATGGGTGGATGGATAGATGCATATATACAGCCAATCCCTCAACAATTTATGCAATCCACCAACCCATCCAACCAACAACCCATCCATGCATCCACCCATACATCCATGCATCATGCATACATCCATCCACCCACTGCGTCCCACTCCGACCCCTCTAAATATAACTCATTTTTTCTGTATATAGAGATGACTGTATTCACTAGTATATGCAGTAGACCTTTCTACTCTAACATTCCTATGTGACTCTTGCAGTACATCTATTCATATCCCTTCTATATGTATATAGAAATATAACGAGAATCAACAGTCTCTTCTTTGTGTGACTACATCTAGTACATTTCAATTGTTTTCCTGTTTGTATCTTTTACTTAACGCATGTAATCCAAAGTCCTTAGGTTTGGCAACTCGTTCTTATGTAAAGCGCTCCGACACCTTCGGGTAAAGTTTGCGCTACATAAAATCACATAAATAAAACTTTACCCTACAAATCCAACCATCCATTTGTGCCTAGGCTTACATTTTACGGCCTCAAAGCACACAGAGAAGGGACTGTTTACTAAGTCGAGGCTTTGTAGGGTGCATGGCAGGGGACAGTTTTAGGCGCCAAGGGAGGGTAGGGAGCAGAGTCAGAGTACTTCACGGAGGTAGGGGGCAGTTTTTTATGGTTCAGGGCAGGGGGCTGCGGTACTTTTTGGACCATGGCCTTATTTTAAAGGGCTCAGTTCAGGTGGAGGAACGGCACAAAACACCAGGCAGACAGAGGGCAGAAGGACACAAAAACGAGGGGGGTGATTGTAACGGAGGGCAGAACGGCACATATCACGAGGCAGACAGAGGGCAGAAGGACACAAAAAAGAGGGGGGGGTGATTGTAACAGAGGGCAGAATGGCACAAAACACCAGGCAGACAGAGGGAAGGAGGACACAAAAACGAGGGGGGGGTGATTCTAACGGAGGGCAGAACGGCACAAATCACGAGGCAAACAGACACAAAAACAAGGGGGGATGATTCTAAGGGTTGGCAGAACGGCACAAAACACTAGGCAGACGGAGCGCAGAAGGACACAAAATCGAGGGGGGTGGGGCGGTGATTGTAACGGAGGGCAGAACGGCACAGACACACCTGACACCACACTTCACATTCCAGAATACCTTAGAAGGACACACAATGAGATGGACACAAAGCAGAGGACAACACCAGACCCATCAGTGAAATCATTGCAAAACAGGACACTTAGTTAATAAATCATGTTAAGGACATGTACCATATCCTGCAAAGTAATCATAAGGTCAAATTCTAGAACCCAGCCAAGCCATCGTCATAAAATCACATTCAATGCAGAGAATCCACCTAAATTCCCTTTAAGAACCCACCTAGCAAACATCCTAATAGCAAGCCGCAGAACCAGCCAGGTAATCATCCACACGACAAGCACGGGATTCAGGCCCACCGTGATCTGTCTGAAAACAACTAGGGTTGGCTCCTAATCAGCAAGGCTGAGCCACAAATCTATAAACAACAAAGAACTAGTGCCTATACTGATGTTGATTTGAAAAAAGTTTGGCCACCAGAACAAAGAAGGTTTATCCAAGCTGGGGTATGCTTATAAATTGCTATTTATTTTAATATCTTGGTCAAAGAAAAAGGGGTATATTTGTATTAATCATATACAGTTGAACAAGAACCACATTTTTTATACACACAGAAGAAAATATGGACAAAAAACCAGTGAATTATTAAAATTCAAGCATGCATACCAACTTCAGTCATATCACAATCATACCTTACCATTCATACACAAAACACATACAAATACACACCACGACTAAATATAAATATATAATCGTGTGGTGTATTAGGTCTGCTACGGTCTATACAATTATATACGCAATCTATACAATTATATTTACAGATATAAATCAAAATGAATCAGCAGAATCAAATGTGAAATCAAAAACAATATATACAACAATTTTTTAACCAGTAATGTGCCAATATGTTCACACTACAGGAGAAACCATAAAGGGGGGAGCAGACACTGGACATGAAAGGGCCTACGCGTTTCAAATCCCCAAGAGTTGGCAGGGATTTTCATCAGGGCCAGGTAGCTCTAAGGAAAAAAGAAAAAGAATTCTATTGTGTACATCTGAAAACCTTTTTTAAAAAAATATCAAGACACTCGAGTGCATAGCCACCCAAGGTTCCTTCTGCTTACCACTATGGAGAGTATCCGAGAAAGGGATAGTGCCTGTGTGATAACAAAAGACAACAAACAAAAACTACATAAGTATAGAGAAGGAATTCAAAGTGGACTTAGCGTGGCCATCGTCCTGGATAATATTTACCTTGAATGTATGTGGTGGCTGCGTTGTTTCAAGTTCAAGTAGAAAAGAAGGGCCTGTAAAAGAACAACGTCCATTTAATGTAGTGACGGGACCAGGTGCGGTGCTCATGGACGGGCATTAGATGCTAGGGTTCTTACCGGGGGATCGTAAGAAATTGCGTCCTTGAACGGGATCATTGATTGAAGAAATCAAGACTTTTTTTGATTTAACAGCCTCTATTAGGAAAGAAAAGTAGAAGCTTTTTAGGTCCGCGCTCCGGTAGTGTGTACGCAAGTTTCTAAAGTATACACAGGTCGCGCTCAAGCTTACCGGTATTGAGCACTGTGTGTCTCGAAAAATCGGCGTCCCCGATGGCGCTAGTCTCTCGCGCATGCGTGGAGTGTGGTTCGACTAGCAGGACTTCTTAGTATATACTACTTGAATGCGCATGCGTGGAACAATCTCCAGCTTACGAGGCTTCTCATCATGTAGTGTTGGTTGCGCAGGCGCAGTGTCTAATAAAGACAACAACTTCTGTGTGACCTTGTTGAAGGGTATAAACAGACAACGATCCCTTATTAGAGTTTATAAATCTCTGATATCTCGTTCAGTCCTCTCACTGCTGTGTCGAATTTTACAATTAAGTAGGCTTCTCTTTTAGATAGTTTCTGGTCCATATCTCCTCCTCGTGGATCCTTTTCGACACGGGAGATCACAGTCCATTTGATATCACTCAGCAGATGTTTACAACGTTTCCAGTGATTAACCAGTGGGGCAGTGTCAATCCCATTCTTTATTCTGGATTTGTGTTGAGTGATTCGAGTCCGAATTTCCTGATTGGTCTTCCCAATGTAAAGTAGCCCACACGGACAGGTAATGCCGTAGACTACATATTTAGTTCTACAATTGCTGAAACTGTCATGTTTCCATGATATCCCATGATGTTGGAAAAGGGATCCCTCAATGGTCAATTCGCAGCAAAGGCAAGTCCCGCATTTGTGGTGGCCTGTGATGGGTGATAATCCCATCATCTGTCTCAACGATGGTTGTTTATCTTTTTTTGTTCCAGCTCTTATTACATGGTTAGCCACGCTGCTCTCTTTTTTGAAAGCGAACAGCGGGGGAACTTGCAGGCTAGTGTCCAAGTTTTTCACAAGATGCCAATTTTGAATGATGATTTTTTTAAGATTATTGGCATTTGGGCAGTAAGTAGTTACACAGACTTGCCTATTGGAAGTGGATTTATTTTTCCTTTCGAGGAGACTCTCTCTCGGGGTCCATCTGGCCCTCTTCATGGAATTTCGGACAAGTTTTTTAGGGTATCCCCTGTCACATAATTTGGACACTAGATTTTCAGCATGGAATTTGTAGTCCTCGTGCAGTGAGCAATTTCTACGAATTCGCAGAAATTGCCCATAGGGCAGATTTTCCTTTAAACTTCGCGGGTGATTACTTGAGAAGAGTAATGCTTTATTCCTGTCAGTGGGTTTGGTGAAAAGAGATGTTGCTAATGTACCTTCTAACGGAAAAACTTCAACATCCAGGAAGGAGATTTTTTTAGCTGAGTGTGATATGCTAAATTGTATGTCCGGTGTTCTAGCGTTAAGCCAATTGTAAAATGACATTAGACTTTCTTCTCCCCCAGTTTAAATCATGAAGACATCGTCTATAAAACGCCACCATGTGGCGATATATTCTTTGAAGGGGTTGTTATTGTGGATGTACTTGTCCTCATAGAGTGACATGAATAACACTGCCAGCTCCGGCGCAAAGGGACACCCCATGGCAACCCCCTTTATTTGGAGGTAGAATTCGTTTCCGAAACTGAAATAGTTCTTTTTTAAGGCAAAAGATGCCAAATCCACTAGGAATTTTGTAGGTACCTGGACGGGTCTAGATCGCAGGTCCAAGAAGTATTCCAAAACTGCCACAGCCTCATCCTGCGGTATTTGTGTGTAGAGCTGTGTAACGTCCAGTGTTACAAGTAGATCTTTTTCCTTTTCAAATTTGATGCCTTCCAGCTTAGTAATAAAATCTGTTGTGTCTTTTAGGTAAGAAACAACTAAGTCCATGAATTGTTTCAAAAAACAGTCAACGTACTTAGCCACCGGTTCCAACAGGGAATCACACCCCGCCACAATTGGTCTACCTGGTGGCTTTGTTAGATGTTTATGGACCTTTGGGAGGACATAAAAAAGGGGTACTTTAGGATGTTTATTTCGTAAATATTCCAGCTCTTTAGGGCCTAGAAAGCCTGCCTCAAAACCTTCTTGTAAGATGGGAAATAGAAGGTTTTGGAATTCCAATGTGGGGTCTTTACCGATCTTGCGGTAACACGTCTGGTCATTTAGCTGCCTCAATACTTCAGTTGTATAATCATTGGTGTCCCAAATGACGATCGATCCGCCCTTGTCAGCTTGTTTGATGGTAATTGTGTTGTCATTTCTTAACATATAGAGGGCATTTGTTTCATCCTTAGAGATATTGAATTTCACGAACTTTTTTTGTTTCTCCATGTCCGTAATGGCAGAAAGGACAGTTCTTTCAAAGGTTATTACTTCCTTTGGTACTTTGTTCCCAGGAGGACAGAACGTGGATTTTTTTCGTAATCCTGTGACTTCTGAAGGTGTAGAAGAGGGATTATCCGCAAAAAATGTGGTGAGGCGCAATTTACGGCAGAATTCAATGAACTCAGTCTTCATCTTGACAAAATCCATTTTTTTTGATGGCACGAACGATAATCCTTTGGATAAAATACTTTCCTCAGCTGTTGTTAATTTCCTATTTGAAAGATTAAAAATCGGGGAGACTGCTAGTTTTTGTATTGTTTTTGGCGGGTGGTCATTTCCCAAGGTTGATTGTAACGTTGCCTCCCTCTGGAGCTCGTTTGGCCCCGTCCTAAAAAAGAAGAATTTGATGACTGTCCTTGAGGCTGTTGCATTTGGTTCCATTTGCGATTTTTATTACTAGGTCTACTGTTATTTATATCGCTATCGTCCCCCGAGGAGGAGGTGTCCGAGAATGTAATGAACTTGTTACGGGATCTGCCTCGATTATCAGACAAGTATCTCCTAGAATCTACCTTGGTGTAAAAATCAGGTTGAAGGAACGGATATAGGTTCTCAATTCTAAAATTCTTTTTATCCTTCTCAAATTGATTGGTTTTTTGAGTTATGGTGAAATCCTTGAATTCCTGAATCTCTTTGTTAACTTTCTCCAGTAACCCCTTGGAGTCCGTAATAGTTTGATTATTGCTGATTTCTTCCTCTAATTTTGCGATTTCCTCGAGTTCAGCTTTCGAAATCCTAACCGCTGTTTCAATAGTGAGGACCATAAGGTCCCTACTACATTTGGTTTCTATAAAGCTGAACCCTTTCTTAAACACCGGATCCTCAGTAAATATAACAGGAATATTTTTTATTTGTAGTCCTCCTGGGATGGTGCCTTTACGGAGATGATTTAACAAGAAATGACCATGTAGGTCCGTGCGTATCTGTTTCTTTTTTAGTCTTAAAAGTCTATCAGATTCGTTCTGGGAGGTTGCTGTGGTACTCAGGGAAACAGATGAAAATATGGGTGGATCACTTAAGAGGTTCTTGATATGTTCCTCACTATATGCAAAGGTGTCCTCCTCTGCCATATCCTTTGTAATGAGACGTATTGGAAACTGATGTTCAAGATGTGTACAAACAAAAAAATTATAATACAAATCAAATGTGAAGAAACAGAAAAAGCCTCCACCAGAAGGAACAGAGAGAGAGAGAACGGGGAATGTAACCCCTTGTACCTACCGCTAGTAGGATTTACCAAAACCTCGCGAGACTGCTCCCGCTAAACTCAACCTGAAAACAACTAGGGTTGGCTCCTAATCAGCAAGGCTGAGCCACAAATCTATAAACAACAAAGAACTAGTGCCTATACTGATGTTGATTTGAAAAAAGTTTGGCCACCAGAACAAAGAAGGTTTATCCAAGCTGGGGTATGCTTATAAATTGCTATTTATTTTAATATCTTGGTCAAAGAAAAAGGGGTATATTTGTATTAATCATATACAGTTGAACAAGAACCACATTTTTTATACACACAGAAGAAAATATGGACAAAAAACCAGTGAATTATTAAAATTCAAGCATGCATACCAACTTCAGTCATATCACAATCATACCTTACCATTCATACACAAAACACATACAAATACACACCACGACTAAATATAAATATATAATCGTGTGGTGTATTAGGTCTGCTACGGTCTATACAATTATATACGCAATCTATACAATTATATTTACAGATATAAATCAAAATGAATCAGCAGAATCAAATGTGAAATCAAAAACAATATATACAACAATTTTTTAACCAGTAATGTGCCAATATGTTCACACTACAGGAGAAACCATAAAGGGGGGAGCAGACACTGGACATGAAAGGGCCTACGCGTTTCAAATCCCCAAGAGTTGGCAGGGATTTTCATCAGGGCCAGGTAGCTCTAAGGAAAAAAGAAAAAAGAAGTCCACTTTGAATTCCTTCTCTATACTTATGTAGTTTTTTGTTTGTAGACCGTAGCAGACCTAATACACCACACGATTATATATTTATATTTAGTCGTGGTGTGTATTTGTATGTGTTTTGTGTATGAATGGTAAGGTATGATTGTGATATGACTGAAGTTGGTATGCATGCTTGAATTTTAATAATTCACTGGTTTTTTGTCCATATTTTCTTCTGTGTGTATAAAAAATGTGGTTCTTGTTCAACTGTATATGATTAATACAAATATACCTCTTTTTCTTTGACCAAGATATTAAAATAAATAGCAATTTATAAGCATACCCCAGCTTGGATAAACCTTCTTTGTTCTGGTGGCCAAACTTTTTTCAAATCAACATCAGTATAGGCACTAGTTCTTTGTTGTTTATACACCGTGATCTGTAGCACTAGAACCTAAACAATCACCCCAGTTAAAGTAAAAGTAAAGTCCACATTTGTAAAGCGCACAATCACCCGTAAGGGTCTCTAGGCGCTGGGGGGCCGTCGGGAAGATTAAGCGAGCTATTGCCCAGAGTCACATGGTGCTGGGCTGACCTGCCGCCGTAGCCGGGGATCGAACCGTGGTCCCCAGATTCCAGCGTCAGTCGCCCTGGCCGCGGCGCCACACCTCTTCCACTTACAGTTACAAGTCAAAGCAGGCTCTTAACAAAAATGCGGCCGTCGTTGGAGCCCCCCCTCTGGGGGCTCGACATCACCAAGGTGCCCGCTGAGCCCCTCTGGGCTCTCTGTAAATGAAAATGCCCCCGGAGCCTGTCACTAGGCTCTTAAAACAAACAATGCCCCACGTTGGCGGAGCGGCCCGCTGCCACAGGGCCGTTCGTCTGCTGCCGTTACGATGGAGTCCCGCTCGGGGGACTCAGGAAGAAAAGGGGCCTCCTGTGGGAGCGGCCCTCTGACCAGACGGTGCCGCTCACCTTGCCTGCCAACACTGTGCCTCGCGCAGGCACCACAGCGTCACCAGAGCTCCCCCCAGCCCATATCACTCACCGGGCGTTCTCCTCGGGGACTTCGCTCCTCTTCTCGGCCGCTTTTTCTCTCCTCTGGGACTTCGCTCCTCTCCTCGGCCGCTTTTTCTCCCTGCAGCCTTCCAATGGCTTCCCGGCCCCACTCACTTTCAAAAGAAGCCCAAAACAAACATTTGTCCTACCAAAACAAGCCCAACAAGCATTACAATGCCGGAGACACAGGGGGAGGAGGGAACGGGCACACATAGACAGCGGGAGGGGGGGGCGGTAGGGCACACGGACAGTGGGAGGGGGGGCGGGGGAAGACAGCAAGCACTCACAAAAATGAGAAAAACATACCGGGCAAAGTTGACTAGAACAGCTTTACTGCAGAGCTTTAAATAAGTTTTGTCTAGTTTTTCGGTTTGCTTTTTCAGTGGCTGAAGCCCAGCTTCTTTGGGTAATGTTACAGACTCTATTTTGACAGTGATTTTACTACTGCTTGTCACCTCTGGTTGGTTTCTCTCTAGGGTTATTTTTAGGAGTACTGATCTATAGATGGTTCCAGTAACTAATAACTTAGCCATCAGAAATGGTTTTCATTTGCCATGCTACCCTTAGAAGGGGTCACATGACTTCTAGCTAGTGCTATAATAAGTGTGTACTATACTTATCTTTGTTGCGAATATTTACTGTTAAGTGCTAAGACTCAGATGCTCACTATAGACTTGTTATCTTTGTGAACATTTACTGTTGTAAAGCGCTCTAATAACTTAGGCTCTCGATAGCGATATATAAAACTTTTAAATAAGTATTGCCATTTCATAATGCCATTGATTTCAGAGGGCATGTTTCTGCCTACGGACTAAAAATATGTGGAACAATGGGATATTTGGAATGAACTGAACATTCTTGCAGGGAAAAATGCAAGAATGTGATTTTTCTGTATTTTAAACCCTTTAAAACTTTTTGTCCGCAAGGCATATCATTCAGAAAAACACCATAATGCATATGAATGTGACCTAAGAGGTCAACTGCATATGGTGGATGGGCCTGAGACGCACCAGGAATTTCATGTTATTGGTTGCTACAATCCTATAGCTATAGATTGTTCTTCAGGTGCGTTCTCTTAAATGCTCACTATTATTCCTTTATTATCTATGTGTAAGTGTGCTGTATGTAATGCAAAGCACTCTGATTCGACAGGGCCAAGAAAACAAAAACCTCTAATAAATTAAATCAGTATGCACTGGCACTTTAAGAGATCTGGCCAAGGAGCGTGGGACTTGATTCATGCTTTAGAAAACTATAAACATTGACCGCATGCGTATTTGTACAGGGTGGGTTGAACATTCCTTCAGCCCTGCTTCTTCCTTCTGCCTACCTTCTGAAATAAGGGCAGTTTTAGTGTTTATGCTGTGGGACATGATACAGGTACATATTTGCACGTATGTAGAATATAGATGCCCTTAGGGAGGGTTCTGCCTCGTCAGCAGGTGCTGTGATGTGTGACGTTTTGCTTAGTGTATGATTTATTTTTGTTAATATAGAAATGAATGCAAAGTAGTTCCCTTATGAATATCGTCACGAACCGCATGACTGCTCTAGTGCAAGATAGAAGAGTGTATCTGTGTCTCCTCGTGCAAACACGGTTATTGTGTGGTGAAGAATCGTTTTAGAAAAGGACCGGATTATGCCTTGAGGAGGGCGAGTATATGGCGTGGGCGAGGTGGGAGGAGCTTGTACAGGCCAGGAGGGAGAGAGGGGGGCAGGGTGTTACACATGGCCATGGCCGCTGGTCATGAGTGATACCCAGAACAAAGCATGCAAGTGCAGTATTGTGGTGTTAAGTGTGCAGAAAAGCCATAGTCTAACTACAAATGTAGCAGAGGAAGTTGTATAGAATGCTGCGGCCTACTTTATAATTTGTCTTCAGCTTCAAGTTGTCTCACTTGCAGTCACTGTAATCGTGCATACTCTGTGAGTGCACTAATTGTGCCCCCGGTTAGAGGCACACAAACACTTTGTTGACATGGGTGACCGATATTATATCGGGATTAGATTAGGGTTTGAAAACAATGGGGCACTATACATCATTTACTCATTCACTCGTAGCAATTAACTGGCACGGGGGTTTCAAGGCGTGTGTTCCTTGACTCCAAGTCTTTGTTTTTTAATATTAATGTTCATCGATTTGAACATTCGCAGTCCAGGAAAGCTCCAGGTTAAGAGTATGACGTCACATGACCTGCGCGGAGTTCTCCATTTTCTCAGAGACTTTGAATACACATTTGCCAGGTGTTGTCTGTGGGCGCGCGCGCTCCTCCAGTCCGTTGTGAACCGGTCCACCTGTGGCGTTGGAACGGGGCCCGCTGGCACCCGACGCTTCACTCAAAGGACAAACAAACAAAGCTTTTCTGAAAAGCAGAGGCGCGTTGTGCAGTCACAGGCAGAACGCAGGCGCACCTTGTCATTTTGTACCTGCTGCGGCAGGTATTCGTGCATTTCAGCCATTTTTCAGAAATGCTCGCCTGAAAGTTTGACCTTCCTGCATGGCCTCTCCTAATGCACCCGTTACTTTACCTCCCCATTCTCCAGGGTCAGGTCTGTTTTCGGTTTGAGTTCAGGCTGTAGGCGCGCGCAAGGACGTTCCGCACAGGGCTGTGCAGTGGCGTCACGGTCTCTTGTGCTTTGCACGGGGCTTGCCAAGGCTTTTTAAGTCAATCCATTGTTCAATAATGATTGCCTGCGAGGGAGTGGCTTCAGTTCCGAGGGAGGGGTGGGGAATTCAGCGAGAGCGGGCGGGAAAGGCGAGCACGCCCACAGTGCACTGGGGCGCCATGACAGCGGGAGGGGATTCACCGGTCTCTCCAGTGTTCCGCTGGTTCTCCTCCGGTTGGCGTCGGGCGAGGCTCCTCCTCTCCGGGGCCTCGCCGAAGACGGGGCGGCGGCTGCGGGCTCCTTCTCACGGCCCCGAGCAGGAAGTCGGGTGCCGGCAATGCCGGACCAGATTCAGGGGCGTTCCCGAGAATTTTTGGCTTTCGGCTGACGTAGCGTGACGTAGCCAAAAGCCAAAAATTCTCGGGAACGCCCCCGAATCTGGTCCGAGATTGACGGACAGAGCCCTCTCCCAATGGCTAGCCTCCATTTATGGAGCTAGCCAATGGGAGGAGGGGGCGGATACCCGACTCCACAGAGAAATCATAAGGTTTTTTGGCGCATGCGCACTACGTGCGCATCGCCAGTCAAAACCTAAACATGTAGAGGAGATGTGTCGTACCTGGGCGGAGAAAGAGAGCGCCTTATCCAGCCTGATTCCCAAATTTCTGGCTGACCCTGAAGGCAATGGGGGTGGATTCATTTCTGATGGCCACCAGTAAATGGGCGGAGGGGAGGGACGCCTGGCAAAAGAACAGAACTTCTGTTTTTTCTGTGTTTAATTTCAGCCAGTTCTGATTCATCCATGCAAGATGTTTTTCAGGCATGCCTTAAAATTGTGAAAAGCCTCCTGATCTCCTTTTACTTCATAATCACGTCTGGAAACACATTCAAACATGTGAGTTCAGGATACCAGTTGCACATAAACCTGTTGTCTTTTATTTAATAGACTATAATGTTGCTCTATAATAATCTGGGCCACACTAAGCATGACAACAGCCTTTCCTCACGGTTACTACTGGCACTGCGCCAGGGTGGGGGTGGGGGCAGGAATGATCCTAGATTCATGTGTAAAAACTCACTTTTAATAGGTACTTCTCAGTGCAGTGCTATAACGTGACATATTAATGAAAAAATGTTTGAAGAGACTTTATCATATTTTCTGTGATGTTTGTTGTATGATTTACGTTGCAAACATTTTCAGGGCTCGGCTTGTGAAGGGGCTCTAAGAGCCCAGCGAGACCCTTGGTTCGGCTCTGGCTCTCACCATATATTTGTTATCTCGCCACCTAGTTTGTCTTTCTGGTATTACGATCAATGCCTCACTTTTAGAATTTATATGATTATATTTTACCTACAGCAATTGTTATTTCCATAGGTGCATTAACCCTTTTCAGTGCAAGAGTTCCTCTCACTAACCATCTGTGCCGATAGCAAATTAAGGGGCCTATTATGATGGCGGACGGACCTGAGTCCGTCCGCCACCATAGAGCAGGGGGGAACGTCCGCATGGGCAGCGGCGTTCCCCCCGTGCAGATTAGGATGTGACCGCCAGGGTGGCGGTCACATCCTCTATCTTTAACATTGCGGCGGGTGCAGCTTCAAGCTGCACCCGCCGCAATGTTAAAAATGCATAAATTGCATTTGTATGCAGAAAGCGGCAGGCACCGCGCGGTGCCTGCCGATTTCTGCATACAAATGCAGGGGGGTACCATAGCCCATGTGCACCACCCACCCCCCCTTCACCTAGGGGGCCCGCAACGGGCCCCCGCAGTGAAGTTCCACATACTTTTCCACGGCGGAAAATCGGCCGCGGAAAAGCATCTTTTCAAGCCCTTCCTAATATGGTGGACGGTGTCTGAGAGACACCGCCACCATATTAGAGCTTTTCCGCCGCGGTTGTAAGCCAACCGCGGCGGAAAAGCTGCGGACGGTAACCAGGACCCACCAGCCATCCTAATGTGGCGGTGGGTCTTTGGTAGGTCCGCTGCGGTTTTTCCGCATCCTCTGGGCCGGCGGTGGCTTCCGCCGGCCCGGAGGATGCGGAAAAACCGCAATCATAAACTGCCCCTTAGTGCGATGACTGGTCCAGCCTCACAAAGATCACACACAGGATCAGGCCGAGCCCAGCAGACATGATCACTACTCTTAAGTATGATCCCTGTAAGAGTACAGGCTGCAGCCTCCAGCCTAAAAAGTGAATCACAAACTTGGGTGTAGTTAAACACGTAGCGCTTTCAATAGTTTGTGAATGAACATGGAGCGGGCGCTCTTCCACTGACACATTTTCTGCACTAGCCTGCTTGATATAACTTGGGCATGTTCCATGTAAGTGAGATTGCACACTTTTATGAAATGTACTTAGAAATGAAACACTACACTACAGAATGGTAATGTTTAATACATGTATCATTAACTACCCGGCAACCCCATGCATTGCATCTCAATCCGTGCTCAAAGGGGCACGGAGCATGATGCATTGCAGACAGATTTAAAGGACTGGGATCCAGCCACCAGACCTGGCGATTGGCCGTGGCAAGCTAAGACAATAAATGTATATGACAAAAATACCCGATATGACAAACAATATCCAGTGGATAACCATCAGCTACAACTCTGCTCCTGGAATATAAATGGATTGGGAAATAAAACAACGGACTTATTACACTCCAAGCAAGGTTACTAAGTGGAGCACCACTACTGGAACGAATTGTAGTCGCTGCGGGCTTTACGCAGCTAACGATATGCATATGTTTTATCATTGCCCTAGACTTAGGATTTATTTTCAACAAATTGAAAGCTTTCTTGCTGTTGTTCTCAGCTGTGATGTCACTGTAACCCCTGAGATTGTGCTATTAGGTTTGGAGTCCTCTATCTCTAGATCAAAGCCAGTAACTTACTTTTTATTTATTTGTATGGCAGTAGCCAGGGCCTGTATCACTAGGGAGTGGATTAATTCAGACCCCCCCTCCTTTTTCACTTGGCGTGAAAAATTATTGTTTATGTACAACACTGAATCCGCCATTTATAAGCTAAAGGGGATTAAAAGAAGAGCTCTGGGGGAGAAAATCTGGGCACCAATTGCTGATTGGATATAGTCATTTTTTGTTTGATTCTTTTCTTGCTTAATTCTGTATTCTTGTATGTATTGCAGGTGAATTTTTGTTCATTCTCATGTATTGCTGTATTTCCTTGCAAAAAAAAAAATTAAATTATAAACATTAAAAAATAAATTAAAAAAAGGGAAATAAAACAACGGACAGAGAGCTCCTGGCCTATTTCCAAAGCTTCGACCTTAATCTTCTGCAAGAAACCTAGCTAGATCAACCCTTCCATTCACATGACTTCGAAACTCATCATTTACCAGCGGTAAAAAAGTGCCAAATTTGGGCACCTGAAAGGCATTGTAACAATCTACTCCTCACACAAGAGTATACAGGTGATTAAGAATGTGGAGCTGAAAAGAACTCCAACAAATGCAATAAAAGCACTCAGCCTGGCTATAGGTGAGAGCATCAACAAACAACAATTAATAGTGTTAAATATATACCTTCACCCACGTGATAAAATCAATGGAGCCAAACTCTTGGGATCCGAAATAACAAGACTAGTCTCAGAAGAATCGACATCTAACTTCCGGATGTATGACATTACAATGCATGCATTTACATCGCATGCTTTTACAACGCGAGTTTTACAACGCATACCATTACAACACATAGTGCTTTGGGGCGCTGGATAGTGAATAGTTTAATTTACTATTCCAACTCCAGTCCCCGTGGATAGTAGGGAAGGTGTTGGACAGTAAATTAATCCTATTCCCTATCCTAGAGCGCCCCCCCCAGCGCAATGCGTTGTAATGGTTTGCGTTGTAAAAGTTGCGTCGTAAAGGCACTGCGTGGTAAAAGTTGCGTTGTAAAGGTTGTTTCTCCTAACTTCCTGGTTAGAGGTAATTTCACCATGCACTTACTGGGGCCCCAAGAAAAGGACGAACTACTGGACGAACAATTCACGGCATGAAACATCCCCCGACAGGAAGAAAGCACTTGGAGAAATCAATCTAGATTAGCTAAGAACTTCATGAGGGACATGGAACACTTGAGCTTTGTTGCACTTAATGGGCATTTTTCCGGGAGACCCACCCTCGGCGGCAACATTTCATAATGCAGCAGTCAGCACTTTAATAGATTACACCTTTGCAACCCAACCCCTGATCAGCAAAATTGTACACATGATCAAAGTGACCATCTACCACAGGAAATCACTATGAACATATTAAGCTCAGCTCCAACCCAGCCAGTGGAGGACTCTAGCTCTATATACGCAGTGAACTATAGGAGGATAAAATGCAAAGAAAACAACCTGAAAAATTGCTGGCCTCGGCCAAGTCACTTTGGGACAACTTGAAGAACGCAGATACAAGTGTGATAACATGCGGGCAATTTTTCACTAAAAAGCTAGGAGCTAGGAGCAATATCTTCAGCAAGGGAAGGGCCACCACTCATCATCAAGGGAAACTGTTCATAAATGCATCTCCCCATGACTATCAGACAAGCCTTACAATCATCATTCTACCCTGCAAAACTCTAACTTAAGGGAGCTTAAGAAAGTTATAAATAACACACCGCGGAGGCCCAATCGAACAGGCCCAGAACCTACCGTTCAGGAGGAGCTAACGCAACAAAAAATAAAAAACAAGAAAAATAGAAATCTGGAAAGCAAAAAGGGAAGCTGTGGGCCAAGCTACTACACTCAAAGACCAAGAATAGCACACGATTCTGGTGTATTATAAATATCTTACAAAATCCAAACGTACATACGGTTAACTCACGTTTAATGGAAGAACCCTTTGCAACCCACCTTTTGCAACACTTCAACATAGAACCAGGAGGTTTTCTGATAGGGAGCCCTAGGCCCAGGTACATTCCCGGGGGAACATTGCCCGATCAAACTAAATCACAAGCAAGTGCTTCTTCTTCATTCTCAACCAAACAGATTAAGAACAGGATAGCGAAATGCAGGCAGGAGGGCGTGCCAGGCCCTAACGGGATTCCACCGATCCTGCTTAAAAACATGCAGACTATTCTGTGGATGCATTATAACCAATGTTTGAACAGATCGTGGGAAGAGAAAGCATTTCGGCATCTTGTCCTGGATGATCTCACAGATTGGTCAATTGAAAAAACAGGCATCCCCATCTACCAGACGGGTTTCTGTGAGGACATAGGAACTACTACAAACATACTTGCCCTCTAGAGCGGATGACAAATGTTTACGTTGTGCTATACCTAAAGCGGACTTCTTACACATGGCATGGGCATGCCCCAGTCTACACAGGTATTTTATTTATTTATTTATTTATGAGTTTATATAGCGCTTGAATCACTCCGCCAGGAGTATCTCTGCGCTTTATGACCAGTAAAATAGCAGATATACAATGGAATGGCTTTTAAATTTCATTTTTGAACAAGATAGTTTTTAACTGTTTACGGAAAATAAGGTGCTCTTTGCATAACCTTAGAGCCAATGGTAACTTATTCCACATCTTAGGACCCATGGTGGATAGGGCTCTACCTCCATGTCTAGCTTTTTTGAACTGGGGGACCACAAGGAGGAAATTGTTGCTTGATCTGAGAGATCGTGCTGGAACATATGGTTTAAATCTCCTTTCAAGATAAACGGGTCCTTGTCCATTCAAGCACTTGTGGATTAGGCAGCATATTTTAAATGTTGCCCTTTGTCTGACTGAGAGCCAGTGCAATTGTTCAAGGAGGGGTTTGGATGCAGTTCTCGGGGGGGCATTCAAAACAAGGCGAGCTGCCGTGTTCTGAATAACCTGTAGTTTGTCTAACACTCCTTCGTTGACTGAGAGTAGCAAACCATTGCAATAATCGATTCGGCTCAAGGTAAGTGCTTGAACGAGAGTTTTTCTTATTGAGTTAGGTAGGAGTGGAAAGATTTTACGGAGTAAGCTAATGGTGTGGAAGCATATCCCCGAAATGTAGCTGACATGTTGTTTTAAAGACAGGTCGTGATCGAGTCGAATACCCAGATTCTTCACGACCTGTTTGGGTTCAGGGACTGCTCCTAGTTCAGATGGCCACCAATCAGGAGTCCAGAGTATCCTGGCTTCCCCAAATAACATGATCTCCGTCTTGCTGACGTTACATTGGAGATAGTTGTTAGACATCCAATTTGCCACTTCTTTCATACCAGATGAGAAAGAGTTCTTAACCTCGGCGGAAAGAGTTTTAAAGGGGAACAGGAGCTGTGTATCATCTGCGTAAGATACGGGGACAAAGCCGTATCTACGCAGCACTCCTGCCAGGGGTGCTGAGGTTCCGTGACAATTTTAAGTGATGTTTTCTACTCGCACAAATATGGTCGAGTCTGGTATCTAAGAACCGCAAATGACGAGTTTAGTAAGTGTGCGCAGTTTCGCTGTGTTAACTTAAACCGTTCATTTGATATGTGAGTTTTTCATCTGTACCCACGGGTTCCATCTTAGATACGGCATCCATTTTGTCTCTTGCCCTCAAGTAGCCAGCGAACGGACGATGTCCGCTTCGCGACCCTGGGACTTCCAAGATATTAGTAGAAGACACATGTTCTTTGTAAATATCTTTTACGATGAGGGGGAGGATACTGTAAGGCAGATGGCCCCGCTCGAGGCTCATCTTGCCGTCCGGTTTATTGTCTCAGCCGTGCATATCATTAGGCACGTCCCTTTGATGCCTGTATCTCGTGTTTCCCGATACCTCCCCTTTTACACTCTTTTCAATCCCCCACTGTTTCCATCTTACTCTGCACCTGTCTTTGTCCCTATTTTTGATCTGTTTTACTGCCGATTGGAATTCACTAAAGTTGGGAAGATGGGTTTTTACAGTTGGGAACCGCCAAATGTTTCCGCACTTATGTTCCGGACCTTATGTGTACCAAAGTGACCAAAGCGACCCCTCTGGGGGATAATTATGGGAACCAGGTTGTAAACTTTTGTGTACCATGTTGTCCTATGAGTTAGTTTTGTATAAAAGGAGCGATCCACAGAACCAATTTGAAGCAGTCTCCCCAAGTTGCACGTGTTGTACTTGTCGTGACTTCTGTGTTCCCTGCAGTAATAAACCTCTAATCTTTGACGCCGAAGGAAGTGTCCTGTGTCTCTGTAGTTTGTGCGCCGAAACAGGTATCCCATGAAGGTTATAGGTGTTGTTCCCTGGCACCGCTGGTACTGTTAAAAAGTCCAGTCCTTCAGTTGGCGCCCAACGTGGGGCGACTTCAGCGGTACCGGTCCGGTCCAAAGCCTGATGATCGTGAGGAACTTCGTGTGAAATCTCCGAGGGAAGGTGCACCCCGCTTCATCGATCCTGTTGTCGAAATAAGTGGCCCGAAGTTTTTCCCTGCGAAGATTCCCGCCTCCTGACGGCTGCGACGGACCGATGCCCTGACTGTCGACCTGTCTTCGACGCCCGGCGTAGACCTTATGTACAAGCGAGACGATAGACGGGCCTTCCTGGTGACGCCATTGAAGTTCTGAGTTAAGTATTTGTGGGTCGCTCCCAGTCCTTAGTGGTTGTTCTAGCTTTTTGAAAGCTTTGTGGTTAGCCTTTAAGGCTTTGTGGTAATAGCTCTCCGAGCTTTGTAATAGCCTTAAGGCTTTGTTGTATTGCATGGTTCCATTGCATTTGTGGTTCTTAGTATTGGTTCTTAGTATTATTTGACAGTTGCAATTGCCAAAAACCGAGGGTTTTGACTTACACGAGGGTTTATTGCTTCGGTAATCCTTGAAGTTTGATACTAGGTTAGTGTGCACGATGCCTAGCCATAGTGATTTGTTTCGTATTTTCAAATGTTGCGCAATGGATTCCCGGTTGGAGGACTCATGTCCGATACCTCCAGTTGGAACTCCTATTCATGATCTTTATAGTCGACACGGTGTGGGTCCCATAATCTATAATGATTACTGGATCCGCTATACAAGGAAAGATGGTGACCTCAGATGGCCACCACACGGAACTTTTGAACTTTCGATTTTAGATAATCTTGAGGCTAAATTATTTTTAAAGAAAGCTAGGCCAGCTATGTTTGATTCCTTTCGGATATGGCGTAAAGAGGCCAAACAGAAAGAAATCAAACAACTTAAAAAGGATAAAAAGCAAGAATTTGTTCCGATAATGCAAACTATAAAAGAATGTAGACAAGACAAAGAAGAAAAAGATATGGAAATCGCTACTAGATTGCATCACATGAAAATAGATAAATGTTACCCAGTTTTACCGAATAATCTAGAAAAGAAAGAAGAAGATTTAAAGGAGGATTCCTTGCTATCATACTTAATGAAATCACCACCTCCTTATGTACAGGGTGCTACTGCTCCTGTAGCTCCTCCTATAGCTCCTCCTGTTGTTCCTCTTGTTGCTCCAGCGGCTGCGGGCCAGCCCGCTGTTAACCCTACGTTTGTTCCACCACCTGTCCTCGTTTCTACTGCTCCTGTACCTGTACCTTTGCAGACTGTTGTTTCTGCTACTCCGACTATCTTGTCCGTTCCTACTATGCCTTCCTTCACCTCTAGTGTTGTTGCTCCTGTTTTTCTTTCTCCTTCTGTTCGTAAGCGTGTTCCTAACTCTGTTGCTACCCTTTATTCACCTCTTCCTGGTCCGTTATTTTCGTCGGACTTATCTGATACTCCTCAGAGACGGAGTCAGATCCCTAGTGGTAGGGAGAAAGAGACGTTAGTAACAATGGCACATAGGTGGATAAGATATCCTGCTAATTACACTCCGCGTGTAGTATTTGATACGTTTTCTCAGTTTAATGAGCCAACGCAGAGATTCGTATTTGAGGAGATGTGTAACTTTTTGAGAGAAGAATGGTACAATGATGAAGTAGAGAATGTACCGTCCGACATAATTGAACTCCAGAGTCACTTTTCGAACGGTATGATTATAGGAGACGATGTACGACGTGCTGTGGAACGCTTATTAGCATTCAGACCCACAGCACATTCTCGGGTGTCATTAGATGATACCACTGAGAACTGGAAAGCGGTTCCTGGTCAATATCCTATGAGAGAGGTTCCGCCGCTATGGGTACCTGGTGACCCCGGTGCAAACCCTCCGGTTTTGCCACATTTTCGAAGGGTGTGGATACATCTTCCATGGAAACGATCGGAAGTTTTGCAAGTGAAGCAATCCTTACCCGATCCGCGTAAAAATCCGGCTGGTTATTATAAGGAGTTATCACAACTGATAGAAGCTTCTATTATGAATATTGCCGACATCGACATGTTGTTTGGCAATGTTGTACCGCAACCAGTTTGGGCTAAAATTCGTCAAGCCAATCACGCAGCTGAATTAGGGGGTGATTGGGCTGCACTGCTAGCAGCTGATGCATTACAAGTCGGTGGGGCTAAACCTGAACAGTTGATCTTGGATTTGCCTCAGAGAATCATTACGCTCATGAAAACTCTCATGCCAGCGATGAAGGTGAACTGGGATAAGTTATCAGCTTGTAAACAAAAGAAAGACGAGAGTGTCTCAGATTTCTTTACAAGGTTTGAGGAAGCGTTTGTCGACCACAGCGGCCAGGACATGGGCGCTGAGGGAGGTCAGCGGTTATTCGTTGACAAATTTGTTTCAAATTTGCTGCCTGAGCTATGCAACAAATTAAAGAATTCAGAAAGTGCGTGGGCAGTTTCAACCCCTGCGCAAATATTAGCAACGGCTCAGTATTATGAGAATAGGGAAAAGGAAGAAAGTGATCGAGTAGAAAAGAAAACGAAAGAACTCAAAACGAAGGTTTTGTTGCAGCAAGCATACCCTCCACGATCAAACCAAAATGATGCACAACAGCAGTATCGACCACGAGCACAGCTCGATAGAACACAGCCGCGCTCTGACAACTTTGATCCCAGATCTTCACTTGGGTATAATCAGTGCGCATATTGTAGGAAAGAGGGACACCTAAAATATGATTGTCTTGCTTTACGGGACCGTCTGAATGGTGTGTCGACACGAGGAAATCGTGGCGGTGGTCCCCAACCGGCACCACGTGGTAGAGGTCGTGGTTCATCCCACAATCAGATTGATCATCATCAAAATCAATCGGATGCAAATAATTATTTTGATCAGCGAAATGCGGGGTCAGTTCGATCTGCACAGTATAATGTTGATGACTATTATATAGACCACGAGACTGTTGTAAATGACCACTACTAGGACAGCCAACGACAAAGAGAGGGAGTAGTGTCAGTTCCGGTCGATCAGAGTGGGCCTTACGTTGCAGTGACTACATCGGGTGTAGTTGAGCCTTTTCTGTTAGACACTGGTGCGACGAAAAGTTCCATCATGCATTCAAAACTCCCTGGCGCACCTTTGTCTGGCTTAACGAACGTTTCCGTCGGATTCTCTGGCGCCCCTGTTAGTAACCCAGTCTCTAACCCTTTGCCTCTTATGATTGGACCTCGTGAGCTAACGGCTCCACTGATTCTATCTACAGGTTGTGGTGAAAATCTTTTGGGCCTGGATTTGTTGAAACGATTATATGCAACATTGTATTGTTCCCCCGAAGGAGTGGAACTTACATTTGGAAGGAGAGTGATCTCTCCCATGTATTTATCGGTTGATAAATTCCCACCGGAATTGAATTCCCTCCCTGCGTCCTTATGGGCCACAGGTCCCAATGATGTGGGCCTGTTAGACATTCCACCCTATGTGATTCAATTGAAACCAAATGCGCGATTACCGCGTTTACCTCAATATCGTATTTCTCTGGAAGGCGAACGAGCACTGTTAGCAATCGTTCATGATCTCATTGGAAAAGGTGTTGTTGAAGAAACTCGTGGAAACGTGTGTAATAGCCCTGTATTGCCAATTCTGAAACGAACTGACCCAACTAAACCTCCTGTGTATCGTTTTGTTATAGATTTGAGAGAGGTAAACAAAATAGTGGTTCCGCAATTTCCTGTGGTCCCTGACATTACGGCTTTATTAACAATGATTCCGGCATCTGCCTCCTGGTTCACAGTGATCGATCTAAAGAATGCTTTCTTTAGCATCCCGATTGCAGAGGAAAGCAGAGACCTGTTCGGATTCTCATTAGGAGGTCGCAGTTTTAGGCTAAAACGCGCTCCACAGGGCTACTGTGAGAGTCCATCAATCTACAGCCAAGCACTTAAAGGTCAGCTTGATGCCTTTGTATTGCCTAAAGGTGCAGCTTTGATTCAATACGTTGACGATCTTTTAGTGGCAGCTGATACAGAAGCTATTTGCAAAATGGCTACAGTATCATTATTGCACTATCTACATGACTTGCACCACAAGGTATCACCTTCAAAGCTACAGTATTGTTGCCAAGAAGTTACCTATTTAGGTCACTTATTGTCAAGAGAAGGGAGGAGGTTGACCCCAGAGAGAATTGCAGCGATTTCCCGAATGACTGTGCCAAAAACCCAGAGAGATGTTCGTGCCTTTTTAGGTATTACGTCCTACTGCAGACAATGGATTCCAAATTTTTCATTGTTGGCGAAACCATTGATAGCCCTTACGTGCAAGGATGTTTCATCCCCAGTACCTTGGTCTGAAGAATGTCAGAAAAGTTTTTCTGAATTGCGTGATGCGCTGTGTTCGGCTCCTGTGTTGGGTACCCCTGACTACAGTAAGCCATTTACACTATACGTTCACGAGAGGGATGGTGCGCGTTGAGTGTTTTGACACAATCTTTTGGTGGTAAGCAACGCCCATGTGCCTACTTTTCTTCGACTTTAGACCCAGTAGCAAGAGCCTTGCCAAGTTGCTTAAGGGCAACAGCGGCAGCTGCGGCGTCCATTCGACAGTCTGCAGGTCTAGTCATGGATAATATGCTCACGGTAATGGTTCCGCATGCAGTCGACACTCTATTGAACCGAACGAAAACTCAACATCTGACAAGTGCAAGATTGTCTGGATATGAGTTGACGTTGCTGGCCAGTCATATACGGATAAAACGATGTAATGTGTTGAATCCAGCAACATTGCTGCCGATCGACGCAGAATCAAGTGGTGAAGCAGTACATGACTGCTATCTCAAAACTGAAGAGGAAACCAAGGGTCGCATTGACCTAAAAGATACTCCATTGACAAATCCCGATGGTACTTTGTATGTGGATGGTTCTTGTTTCAAGTTGCCGAACGGTGATGTGACGACCGCGTATGCTGTAGTTACATTGAGAACGATTGTGGAAAGTGCAAGATTAAATCAAAATTCGGCTCAGGCTGCTGAGCTAATTGCTTTGACGAGAGCGTGTGTATTGTCTAAAGATAAACGGGTGAATGTGTTTACAGATAGCCAGTATGCATTTGGTGTGGCACATAGTTTTGGACGACTGTGGAGAGAGAGAGGATTCCTTACGTCACATGGTACGAAGATTCAGCATGGCCAGCTTGTAAATGATCTTTTGGATGCACTTACATTGCCTAAGCAAGTGGCGATTGTTAAATGTAGTGCGCATCGTAAAGTGATGGATGATGTTGGTCGTGGTAATGCGTTTGCGGATGAGACTGCTAAAGAGACTGCCCGGAACATTAGCACTCGAATGTATGTGACGAGTTCGGTTAGGTGGCCTGCAGAATCAAGTATGTGTGAAAACACTATCGAGAGTGTGAAAGCAATTCAGAATGAGGCCACCGAAACTGAAAAGACGAAGTGGAAAGAAAGTACGGGAAAGTTGGATGCGAATGGTTGTTGGACTGACTTATCGGAACAGAAAAGATGGATGTTGCCTGATGCGTATGTGCTGGCTATTGTGACTATGGCACACGGGTTAGCACATATTAGCGCGAAAGGTATCTGTAAATTGCTGTTTCCTGTGTGGAAGAATGATGGTATTACGAAATGTGCTGAACGCTTGGTTAAGAATTGTATGGTGTGTTTGATGCACAATCCTGGTAAGGGCACTCCCACTCCACCTGGTCATTTTGCCCCTCCTGCGTACCCTTTCGAAGTTATCCAGTTGGACTTTATCCACATGGAGAGATGTAATAATTTGAAGTATGTGCTGGTTGTGGTGTGTGCATTTTCTAGGTGGATTGAGGCCTACCCCCTTAAGGATAATACGGCTTTATCCACGGCAAAAATTTTACTCAAAGAGTATTTTTCCCGCTACGGAATGCCTCGGGTTGTGTGGTCAGACAACGGAAGTGAGTTTGTTGGGAGCGTGATGAAGAGTGTGTGTCGCGGGTTAGGGATTGTACAGAAATTTCATAGTGCCAATCATCCTCAGTCAGCTGGTTTGGTTGAAGGGTACAATGGCACCCTTAAACTTAAGCTAGCAAAAATTCAGGCTACGACAGGTCTTTCGTGGCCTGACGCTTTACCCTTAGCATTACTATCAACAAGGGCAACTGTACACTCCCGAGTAGGGCTCAGTCCCTATGAAATAGTGTTCGGTCGTCCTGCCAATGTTTGGGGGGTCCCTAGACCGGGTGCCTTTTGTGAACTTGAGTATCCAATGTTAATCGATTATCTTCATGACTTGACTGCTAAACTGAGGTTAATTCACCAACAGGTTCACGAAGCATTGCCAACACAGACGGAGGGTCCAGGCCACCAGCTCCAGCCCGGAGATTGGGTGGTAACACGCAATTTTTCGCGCAAGAACAATTTGGATCCCAGGTTCACTGGACCCTACCAAGTCCTCCTTGCCACAAGAACTGCAGTTCGTCTTGAGGGGCGGAAACACTGGGTGCATGCCACCCATACCAAGAAAGTCCCCATTCCGTTGCCAGCAGACTCGTGGGTGAGGAAAGGCATTGCATCAACTGAAACCGAAGGATTGCCGGCATTTGTACCTTTCAGCGACGCACAACCTGTCGGAGAATCCTCAGTGCAGCAAAAAGGCATTATTGAACACTTGTCATCAGAGGACTCAAGACCAGAACATTCAGCTGATCAACAGGGCGTTGTCCCTTCAACGGATCTTTTGTTTAACGAACAGACACGTCCTGGGAAAACCCGATATTTTTTAAGATCCAGCACTAAAAACTAATAAAAAAACCCGTTCTGTCCCTTGACAAGTGCATTATCCCGTTTTCCATGATCAGTTTGAACACTCATACTATTGTAATTATTTTGTATATATTCATTGAGCTTCGTTCCTTACACTTTTTGTTTCCACAGCTGAGAGACATTTGTTTTTATACATATATATATATATATATTTGTGAAATAAAGGCCGTAGGGCCGCGCGTGTACTTCCTCCTGGTTAGTAGGTCTTGACGATAGGTTAAAGACCGTCGATTCTTGGGAACTCCTAGGAATTGACTATTGCTACACAGAACGAAGTGCGTCAAGAAACGTTGCGGACGGTCATAGGGAATGGCATTTTTGAAGCTGATGGACTTGGAAAAAGCTCAAGCACAAAGATTCAAGCTGCAGCAACTCAGTCGTACCAAATGTTTTGTCTCCCAAATATTTGTACTGTTTGTGACTGGTTCTGCGTTATTAGCAGGTGGAGTGTATTACACAATGTCTTACTTCTTGCCTTCTACTATACCTACTCCTACCCCTAATCTTAAACTCATCTCCACTGACTCTCCTCATTCTTTTCACATCTTACCTGAACACGAGCAGGCTAGACGTGCAGAATTCCGCAACAATTCCTTTATTCAACTCCTTCATCAGCATCAGTTAGTGGTTAACACTACTAATTGTTGGGTGTGTGGGTTGATGCCACATACTACGGATAAGGGAATTCCATATCTGGTGTTACCGTATAGCTCCCAAGGGTCTGCTCGAGCATTTCAAACAATGTTTCGAAGCGCACTGGGTTTCCACCCCATTCGAGAACCACGTTCCCCCTACTCTGGTCCTACTTCGTACCAAAAATCTTTGTCGATAGCAATCGAGGATTTAGATAGCGATATCTATGATCCTTCGCTTATCCCTGAAGAAGAAGTACAAGCCTATAGGGTTTTAAGTAGAGGCGAATATAGTGTGTTCACTAATGAAAAACAGCTTAAAAGTTCACCTCCGATATGGGTTGTACCCCACATTGGTAATTTTTGTCTAATAGGTCGTGGCCGTAGATCGAAAGCCCGACTTGGAGAGAGTGCTTGCACTGAAAATTACATTCTGCCAATGGTCTCCTCCCCTGTGTTCCTGGCTGCCAAGGATACATACTTTATTTGTCATGATCGTGCATATGCATGGCTGCCCTCTGACTTCATGGGCTCATGTTTTATCGCAAACTTGTTGCCTCCGACGTTTACTGTAGATGCAGATTATCACAAAACTAGAGTTGTAAGAGGCGTAATTAGCGAAGAGGATACTGCCGGTCAAGAGGCAGGAGACTTTTTCAAGGGTTTCCTCCCATTTTGGGGACCTATGGTTAATAGTAGGAACCTAAGACAGTTGACTCGAGTGGTAGAATCGACAGCTAATATTACTGCCAGTGCCCTTGGTAATATCACCACAGAACTTCAGGCGGATAGACTCATGACGTTACAAAACCGTATGGTTTTAGATGTGATCTTAGCAGATCGAGGTGGGGTATGTAAGGTGATCCATTCGAGCTGCTGTATTTTCATTCCTGATAACGCCCCGACTGTCTATCAAGCCATCTCGAAGTTGCATAAGATTTCCGAATCCATACACGTGGATGTAGGGGATTGGACGCTACTTGGTTGGTTTTGGGGCCTGATGTCGACTTGGGGTTGGAAAATTCTGACGATCATTGGAGTCGTTGTAGTGTTCCTGTTCACGTGTTGCCTTTGCGTGCAGTGCGGTCCTGCCTTATGTGGCCTCTGTGCTACAACGTGTATGAGACAGCCACCTGTTACCAAAGGGTCTCGATTGGACAGAGCTATGCTACAACAACATCTCGAGGGTCTGATGAATATCGAATATGATTCCGACTAGTGCTTGCCTACATGAGGGCAAAAGGAGCGTCTGAGGTTCCGTGACAATTTTAAGTGATGTTTTCTACTCGCACAAATATGGTCGAGTCTGGTATCTAAGAACCGCAAATGACGAGTTTAGTAAGTGTGCGCAGTTTCGCTGTGTTAACTTAAACCGTTCATTTGATATGTGAGTTTTTCATCTGTACCCACGGGTTCCATCTTAGATACGGCATCCATTTTGTCTCTTGCCCTCAAGTAGCCAGCGAACGGACGATGTCCGCTTCGCGACCCTGGGACTTCCAAGATATTAGTAGAAGACACATGTTCTTTGTAAATATCTTTTACGATGAGGGGGATGATACTGTAAGGCAGATGGCCCCGCTCGAGGCTCATCTTGCCGTCCGGTTTATTGTCTCAGCCGTGCATATCATTAGGCACATCCCTTTGATGCCTGTATCTCGTGTTTCCCGATACCTCCCCTTTTACACTCTTTTCAATCCCCCACTGTTTCCATCTTACTCTGCACCTGTCTTTGTCCCTATTTTTGATCTGTTTTACTGCCGATTGGAATTCACTAAAGTTGGGAAGATGGGTTTTTACAGTTGGGAACCGCCAAATGTTTCCGCACTTATGTTCCGGACCTTATGTGTACCAAAGTGACCAAAGCGACCCCTCTGGGGGATAATTATGGGAACCAGGTTGTAAACTTTTGTGTACCATGTTGTCCTATGAGTTAGTTTTGTATAAAAGGAGCGATCCACAGAACCAATTTGAAGCAGTCTCCCCAAGTTGCACGTGTTGTACTTGTCGTGACTTCTGTGTTCCCTGCAGTAATAAACCTCTAATCTTTGACGCCGAAGGAAGTGTCCTGTGTCTCTGTAGTTTGTGCGCCGAAACAGGTATCCCATGAAGGTTATAGGTGTTGTTCCCTGGCACCGCTGGTACTGTTAAAAAGTCCAGTCCTTCAGTGCCACATAGATATTAAAAAGCGTGGGGCTCAAACATGAGCCCCGTGGCACCCCCTTAGAGATCTCAATTTCCGTCGAGCGATATGCACCCATGGTGACTCTCTGGGTGCGATCAGCCAAGAAACTCTTTATCCATCCATATTGGCAGGAAGTCACAGAAGCGTTATACACTATGCTGGCCGAGCACATACCAAACACACTGCTGATATGTCTACTGGGTATCCGCAAACTCAAACTACCCAAAAGACGTAAATTCCTGGCGGTCACACTCTTACTCGCAAAAAAGACGGATAGCTATGAAATGGGGTACCAAAAGACCACCTAGATTCAAAGATTGGGTCACAGACATGATATACTGTAAAGAAACACTAGGGACATATGCGGAGGAATTGCCTCAGGCATCTAGACCCAGAGACTTCTGGGAACCACTTATGGTTTACCTGCAACAGATACAGGGCGCACCTTAAATACAGAACACGGTGATGCTGTAGACACGAGAAAGGGCTCCTTGATGAACTGAAGATGTTCAGCAACTATAGCTTATATGTAAACGAAATGTCGGGTCACAGCTATGGCACAGGTCTTAAAGATGGAAGCTGTATAGTATTGTAAGTCTTCTGATACGATAAATGTATTGTATGCCACGGATTGTTTCAAAAGGTGCATTTTTCTTTCTATTATTGTAAGTACGAAACAATTATGATATGCGTGTAAAAATAATTATGACATGTAAAATGTACATTGATGCTGCTTGGTGCAAAAATAAAATAAAAAAAAAAAACATACTTGCCCTCCTCTCCCTTTTAATAGACGCTGTTAAAGCCGCAAACTTACCTCTGTACATTTGTTTCATCGACTACTCATCGGCTTTCGACAATATAGACAGGAAGAAACTGGGCTAAACTCAATAAAAGAAATATACCACCTGCTCTCTTAAACCAGCTGCTCCTCTTACATACTGACACTTGGGTCCAAGTGAAGCTTGCAATCAGCTACTGCCTGTCCAGAAAAATACCAACTACAAACTGCCTGGAACAAGGGTTCAAGTTGGCCCCGACTTTGTTCAACATGCCTCATGGGACTGTTCCCATGAGGCACAGGGTCAAGGCTGATTTGCATATGGCCATGTCTGAACTGGGGTGGTGTGGAGTGCAAAAAAACGATGGATTTAGGATCAGATCTCTGTACTGAGGTGAATATATGACATTGTTCTGCATTCTGTCCATCAAATGTTGTTTTTGCATTTGTCACCCGAGTGGGATGGGTATGCTCAGTCGTGAGTCCCATGCTCTCCACACCACTGGAGTCAAGCTATCCTGGCTGAAGACGGCTGATAGCCAGAAACCGGTCCTAGGATGCTTGATTCCGGTCACGGAAAGACATGGCTAGGCAGTTCGGGCTGGACTGTTCCCATGAGGCACATGGTCAAGGCTGATTTGCATATGGCCATGTCTGAACTGGGGTGGTGTGGAGTGCAAAAAACGATGAATTTAGGCCCAGATCTCTGTACTGGGGTGCATGTATGACATTGTTCTGCATTCTGTCCATCAACTGTTGTTTTTGCATTTGTCACCCCAAGTGGGATGGGTATGCTCAGATGTGAGTCCCATGCACTCCACACCACTGGAGTCAAGCTATCCTGGCTGAAGACGGCTGATAGCCAGAAACTGGTCCTAAGATGCTTGATTCCGGTCCAGGAAAGACATGGCTTGGCAGTTTGGGCTGGACTGTTCCCATGAGGCACAGGGTCAAGGCTGATTTGCATATGGCCATGTCTGAACTGGGGTGTTGTGGAGTGCAAAGAAATGATGGATTTAGGCCCAGATCTCTGTACTGGGGTGAATGTATGACATTGTTCTGCATTCTGTCCATCAACTGTTTTTTTGCATTTGTCACCCCGAGTGGGACGGCTGATGTATTATAAATAGCTTACAAAATCCAAACGTACATAAGGTTAACTCACGTTTAATGGAAGAACCCTTTGCAACCCACCTTTTGCAACACTTCAACATAGAACCAGGAGGTTTTCTGATAGGGAGCCCTAGACCCAGGTACATTCCCGGGGGAACATTGCCCGATCAAACTAAATCACAAGCAAGTGCTTCTTCTTCATTCTCAACCAAACAGATTAAGAACAGGATAGCGAAATGCAGGCAGGAGGGCGCGCCAGGCCCTAACTGGATTCCACCGATCCTGCTTAAAAACATGCAGACTATTCTGTGGATGCATTATAACCAATGTTTGAACAGATCGTGGGAAGAGAAAGCATTTCGGCATCTTGGACGGGGTCCATCATATCCCCAATATACAAGTGAGGAAATAAAAAGAAGCAAAAAGCTACAGGCTGGTAGCATTAATAGATAACGATGCTAAATACTATGCCGGCCTTGTCCTGGATGATCTCACAGATTGGTCAATTGAAAAATCAGGCATCCCCATCTACCAGACGGGTTTCTGTGAGGACATAGGAACTACTACAAACATACTTGCCCTCTAGAGCGGATGACAAATGTTTACGTTGTGCTACACCTAAAGCGGACTTCTTACACATGGCATGGGCATGCCCCAGTCTACACAGGTACTGGCAGGAAGTCACAGAAGCGTTATACACTATGCTGGCCGAGCACATACCAAACACACTGCTGATATGTCTACTGGGTATCCGCAAACTCAAACTACCCAAAAGACGTAAATTCCTGGCGGTCACACTCTTACTCGAAAAAAGACGGATAGCTATGAAATGGGGTACCAAAAGACCACCTAGATTCAAAGATTGGGTCACAGACATGATATACTGTAAAGAAACACTAGGGACATATGCGGAGGAATTGCCTCAGGCATCTAGACCCAGAGACTTCTGGGAACCACTTATGGTTTACCTGCATAATAGACAACACAGGCATCTTAAAGGCACAAAAGAAGCCATCAGGAGAAAAGGAGACTCAATTGCGGTGGCACTAGAAACCATCAAACACATAGCAGCTGTCCCGAGCCTCATGCCATTGCTCCAGGTGCTCCAAGCAAAACTCATCCCAACCATCACTTACGGGAGCGAGTGTCTGAGGGGAAGGGATGCGGATACACTGGACAGTATTAACCCTGGGCATAGCAGGCATAGTGCCTCTACGCGTATTTCCACGGAGTTTAAAAAAACTCTGCGGAAGTATGCTATGCTCCCTCCCCCCTCCCAAAGTCTTTAAAAATGTAAAAGAAGCCACTTACCTGTTGTCCTCCGCCTCCCCTGCCTGGTCGCTCTCCGTCCTGATCCTCGCGTCCTTCTGTAATTAAAAAAACACTACGTTGTACGTCTCTCCAGCTGTAGAGGACTGAAGGTGATGACAGCAAATAGATAATAGTTAAGGCTCCCGGTTTTCCATTTTCATTGATTTTTACAGATAAATACAGACAGAAAACATTTATTTTCTTGTCTGTATTTATTTTTAAATGTGGATAAAAACGGAAATAGGGTTTCTTTTTGAGTGAGTCTAAATACACTTTGCCATGACTGCCAGGCTAATAACTGTGTGGATTGATGGGTAAGTGGTTAAAAAAAAGAATTTTAATAAAGAGGCTTTAACAGCAGTAGATATACACAAGGCTGATACTGAAATTTGCATATTTTCTTAGAAGCGCATTGATTTATCTTCTGTGGGTGTGCACAGCACTGAAACCTGGCAGGCATTCAAGCATGTGTGCATATTTACCGGTTAAATAAATATGGAAATATACAAATTTCAGCTTATTTTTTCCATAAAACCCAAAATAAATATGGATAAATACAGATAAAACTAGCAAAAGCTAAATATGGATAAATACAGACGGAAATGTCGAAAAAATAAATACCATAAAACCAGGAGCCCTAATAATAGTGCAGGGCTGGTCCTTTTCCCTGTTACGTGCATGGGAGAGCAGCCTGCTGCTGCCCCATACATTCAAGAATGTTCTGCCAGTCAACTCTTGGTCTATTCATGAGGTGTATGGTTATTACATGTTCATGCACGATGGGTGACCATGTATTGCATGTGCATGTATTATACTTGTATGTGAACCATGTGTTTGGAGAACAAATAGGTGCATGTGGCTACAAGAGCCGTGACTTCCATTTTGTACTCAGCACTTTCTGATCGTACCTAAGATGGTGGCTTGCAGGAGGAGCCCAGACAGCAGATAGATATTGCAGGGCGCCAACCCTGAACATTCCAGGAATCTTGTTAGATCAGACAGGGAAGTCTTGCTGAAATTAAAAAGGAGCCAGAGGGCCTATTTGAATCCAGGGAGTTCTACTGTACCCTTCCTGACCCATTTTTACACGGGAGAGGCTACCCTCACAGGGTGACAGGTAGTTTTGCTCTTGTTTTGGTTTGGTCCTGAGAGGAGGCTCCCAGCACCCCGCAGCTTCTTGCTCACACTTTTCACAAAGTCTAAGGACTAACCGGTTTGTGCAGAATTCACAAAAGGGCAGAATTAGCCAGAACCAGTCACAGGACTGAACTACTGGAAAACATAAGGCGTGTCTGCGAATGGAGTGTAAAGATGGGGCAGAAACCTTCAGTCAGTGAGCCAAGATTTCCTAGCAAGAAGCCTGGAATGCCACTGTAGTGGAGTCCAGGAACATCCAGGACTCCAGGAACGTCCAGGAACATCCTTTGGGCTCCAGAGGCTGCTGGCTGAGGTTGTCCGACAATACGGTATCAAGATCATCTCGTATGCGGACGACACTCAGCTGGTGGTCTCTCTGGCACAGAAGAACAGCGGGCTCCCTCAATCCAACCTGGCAGCCTGCATGGAGGATGTTAGAAGATGGATGACAGCATCCTCATTAAATCTCAACGGCGACAAGACCGAGATCAAGCTCCTCGGCCCCCCTACCCCCACCTCCATCGTCCAGCTATGGCCCTCCAGTCTAGGCCCACCTCCAACCCCGAAGGAGGACATTAAAAGTCTGGGAGTCTGGCTAGACAAAACCCTCACCTTTAATACTCAGGCAACCAAAACAGCAGCAACCTGCTTCGGGATTATCCGAATGCTGAGAAAGATCCTGCCGATTCTGCCCTTGGAAGCTAAGCAGGTTGTCATTCAGGGCCTTATCCAGTCCCGACTTGACTTTAACAACTCCCTCTACTTGGGAGCACCCGAATACGTGCTGCACAAACTTCAGTGCACGCAGAACTGTGCAGCTCGCACGCTACTCCAGATCCCTCGCAGAGAATCAGCTAAGTTAGGGATCAGGGTACTCCACTGGCTCCCTGTCAGGGAAAGAATAAAATTCAAAACCCTGTGCATATCGCATCAAGCCTTCCATAGAGCTAGTCCTGAGATTAACCACACACTCCTCACCCCCTATTGTCCCGGTAAACCACTCCGATCTACGAACGCATTCCTTGCTGCAGTTCCTAGAGTTAAAAGGTCCAGAGCAGGAGGCAGGTCCTTCACGCTCAACGCTGCTAAATTATGGAACTCCCTTCCCTTCTCCCTAAGGTCCAACCCCATTCTCTCGTCCTTCCGTAAAGAGTTAAAAACATTCCTCTTCAGAAACTAGTACCTCCCCTGGCTCTCTCCCCCGTCCCTCAGAGTTCTATTCCCTCTACTTAGCGCTTGGACGCCCTTGGGCAGCAGTCGCGCTTTACAAAACCCCTTTCATTCATTCATTCATTCATTCAGGGGTGGGGTGTGCCAACTGCCCCTTCCCAGGTTTGGGACCAGTAACATGGGCAAGAATCAACCAGACTGTCTGAAGGCTGTGCCTTCAACTAACTTCGTAGTAGAGAGCTGACTGACTGCGAAGGAGGGGCATTGACGGCGCCCATGCATAAAGGTGATTTATGTATTTTATTTATTTTTTGGGGAAGTTATGTATATGCGAATATGAACCTTGTGGGTATCATAGTGCTTTACTATTGTTCAGAAAGCAGAGACAAATAGAATCAATGTTATCTTAGTCAAGAAAAATACACAATATGGCAGCACCTAGACAAGTTAGAGTACAACACAATGTCAGGACCGATAAAACATAGTAGGAGAGCAGTAGTCATGAGTGTAATGTGTCATGAAAGGTACGAAGAGAAGAGATCCTAAGATCTAGGGCAGAAATTTGTATATAAGTAGTACTTTAACTTCTTTCTTGAAAGATGCAGTTGAGGGATTCAGTCTGATTTCAGGAGGCACGGGGTTCCAAAGTTTTGGGACAAACCCAGATAAAGCGCCATTGTAGGTTTTCTTCTTGAGGAATCTCTGTGGTTTCAGCAGTAAGGTGTTAGAGCTTCTGGGAGATCTGCAGCCACCAGAAAGTTCCAGCTTCTGAGCGTGGTATCCTGGGGAATTACAGTGTAGGGATTTATGGGTCATGCAGGCAATTTTTAGCTGAGTTCTTGCTTCGTAAGGGAGCCAATTGAAGGATTTCAGATCAAGATGATTTATTTGTTTCTTTTTGGTCCTATGATGAGCCTTGCAGCAGACTTAAGAGAGGCCCTAGAGGAGACATTTTGGACCTGGGCAAGCCACAGAGGGTTGCACTTCCATAGTACAACCTGGGAATCAATAGGGCTTGTACTGCAGACATGAAGTCCTCAGTGGGTAGGAAGGGTTTTAATTTTCTTAAAGTGTTCATTTAGAGGTTCGCTCCTTTGGTGGCAGCACTGATGTGCTTCTGCATGTTATGGTTCTTGTGAGACTTATTCCCAGTGATATCACGGAATCTATAACTTGTGGCAGGGAATTCAGGGCTGTTAGTTGTTTTATCCCTTCTTCAATGACACGTGACTGGTGGGCGATTAGGAGGAATTCGGTTTTTAGAGTATTTATTTTGGGTTGGTTGCAGCCCAGTCAATTTTGGGTTTTCTGTAGAGTTTAGTTGAGCGATTTGATGTCTTCCGGGTAGGAGACTTTCAGGTATAATTGGGTGTTGTCGGCCTACATGTGGTAGTGGATATTGGATGAACTCTGATTAAAGAGACTGGGTGTGAGGGAGGAACCCAGTAGGACCCCGCAGGTGGCCGAGGGGTAGAGAATGATTAACCTTTAATCTTTGAGTTCTGTTTTGGAGAAACGAGGTGACCCAGTAAACCCCATTCTATTTTCCAGTAGGCCTAGTAGGTTGTCGTGCTTAACTTTGTAGATTGTTTTCGCTGTAACGGTGCAATCGAGTCAAGAATGTTCTCCATGGGGGGCGTGGCTTGCAGTTGATTAAGATGGCCGCAGCCTAGAGGAGCTCCGTGGGAAGCGTAGGTTCCCTTAAAAATCCGGCACATAATCCGTGCACTAATCCTGCCTTGAGGATGGTCAAGGAAAGCAGCGACGGCGGGGCATCGAGTGACCTAATCTCCAGGAGTGTGCAGCCATCCGAACGCCGAAGAGATCGTATCTGGTGGCGCGGCCTGCCCACGCGACTGCAGCCGGGGACTCGCCTACACCTTGGGCCCAGCGGGAGCAAGTAACTAGCGGCCTGGTGTACGCATCGGGCCAGGCCTACAGCTGAGAGTGGGGACTGCGTGGCGCTGTTCAGTGCCGATTGAAGACTATATCAGCCCCCCCCCGCCCTAGTACCGGAAAGCAGACGGCAGAGGGACGTCCGCAGTGCTGGCTCCTACGAGACCCGCAGCGCGGCACGCACCGAGGCATCCAGAGAGAGGGGCAGCCGAGCAACCAGCTGCTGTTGTGGCCTGCGGGGAGTCGGTACCCGTCTGGAGGTGAGTGGGGCCCGACTCCGGTTGAAGACAACTGTCAGAGGGAGTGGCGAGTGGGAAGAAGGGGAAGAACACCCGCTTGGTGAAGGGAAAGGCCCAGGAAGGCCAGTGAGGACCCAGCCCTTCAATGATCCTGTGCCCCATCTACAAACACTTCGCCCCAGGGGACACTGCTCCAGATAACTTCGGCCTCATGGTGGGGGCCTTCACAGGCGTTAAAAACTTTGCTTCAGCCCCCTGGGGTGTGCAGTAATACCCGGGGCAGCACTGGGCCGCAATAAATAAGACTGCGCAGAGAGACAACGCCCTCCCCGGAGGGACCTGGCCGAGTCTGCTCGCGGTGCCTATGGCGCACCTGAACTCCTGAACAGAATTTCCCCGGCCATAACTACTTTTAAATACACACCGACTGTCCATAGATCCTGAGTGGCGGACAGGAGCCACTCGGCTTTGCGGAAGTGCCCCCTGGAGACCGCATGCTTCTTGGCTGAGCGGGCGCTACTGGACAACTGCCCCAATACCTCCCAGCTTACCGCACAGCGGGAAAACGGACAGGCCGCGGGTGGAGGAAGATCCCGCAGCAGGCGGCGGCGAATACCGACCGGCGCAAGGGTCTCTGGATAAGAATGGGGGGCAGGGGCCCACGCACGACCACCCATGGCGAACTGGACAAGTACGCCTATGTCAGAGACTTTCCTGCTCCATCGGACCGCAAATAAACGCAGGACAAGGACCCGGAAGGAGAGAGGGCGAATAAAGTGAAGGTGGATGACATTATGGCTGCTTTTACTAATGTGCAGACGACCGTGTGCACCATTTCTACTGATATATCCTTCCTACGGGCTGACTTTCAGAAGATGACCGCGAGGGTCACGTAGGTGGAACAAGTAACGAAAACCTTGTCCAAAGACACAGCCACTTTGCTTAAAAAAGTCAGCCACTTGAAAGCTGAAAACAAAATTATGGCGGCGAAGCTGGATGACCAGGAGGGGCGCTCTTGCCGTAATAATGTCCGAATCACGGGCATTCCCGAAAGTGAAGGGGGCCTGGCCATGGACCTTTATGTCGAGGACCTCATAAAAACAAGTCTCCAACCAAGAGGGCTCTCCACCTTCTTCTCAGTAGAAAGGGCACACAGGGTGCCAGGTGGCAAACCCAAGCCTGGGGCGCCTCCCAGGCCTGTCCTGCCCCGGATTTTTAATTTCCGTCATAGGGATGCGATACTACAAATGGCGAGAGTAGCCCCACCGATTTGCATTCTGAACTCAGGGATATCCTTTTTTGCGGACTACACAGCTGCGGTTACTAAACGTCGCAGGAGCTTCTTCGGGGTTAAAAAAGAACTCCGGAACAGGGAACTTCCTTACTCCATGCTATTTCCCGCGAAGCTACGGGTAGTGGCAGATGGTAAGTCTTGGTTTTTTGACACGCCGAAGAGGCCCACGACTGGCTCAAGGGGTGGCGCCGAGTGGAAGGATCCAGAAGATCGGAGAGGCGCCAGCAACAGCGAAGGGTGGAAGAGGACCCCAAGGAACGTAGACAGGAGCAGGAAGACGACAACACGCAGAGGTCTGAGGCTGAAGAATGAGAAAGGGGACTTGGCACAAATGGAACTCACCGACCTTAGCAGGATACATTTGAGGTTTGCACATAAAGGAGTACTGGGCACGCCGCCAGTTCTTATCTAGTTACCGTGGCCATCTTGCTCTGACGAGGGGGCGGGCTATGGTCCGCGGTGGTAAGACTAGCCGTTTAGCCACAGCAAGACTGGGGTAATAATCGATCTTCAAGGAGGGGATAGACTGCAGCATTCCCTGGACTCCTCACCCCTGAAACGCAAGTACTGTTACTGGGATTGGGTATTGAGCGCTCTGCAATGTTGGGGTGGCGGGTAGTTTTAAATCCGTCTAGCAGGGAGGCAGGGAGGGGGGAGGAAGGAGTTGGAATGTTGTTATGGTTATGTTTTTTCTTGTTCACGCACACCGCACAGGCGCTCATATATGACACCCTTCCAGACACAGGTCAGCAATGGCAAGGTTCACGTAAATCCGTTATACAAGCTACACGCTCCAACAGTCATGACAGCGCAAGATCCGCAGACAGCTGATCGATGGCAGTTCTCCAATACACAGGTAGCTCCCCTGTCACTAATTACGTGGAATGTACACGGCTTGGGCGACAAAATTAAAGGGGTTTGGTCCTTCAGTGTCTAAAAAAATGTTCCCCGACGGTGGCCCTGCTGCAGGAGACGCATCTCACTGGTAACGCCTGCAGGGTGCTGGACAGGTGGGGGTTTAAGATGGTGGCCCACTCGGGTTCCAGAGGTGTAGGTATCCTAGTCCGCAAACAGTCGCCGCTTATAATACATAAAACAAAGACGGACGCCAGCGGCAGCTTCACGGCTATTGTTGGTCAATGGGAAGGGCATCCTATTAATATAGTATCAGTTTATATTCCCCCCGCCCTGCATACAGTCGCACTTCCAGCCCTCAGTGACTTCCTCCTTGATCTCCCGGAAGGGGAACTGCTAATCAGAGGAGACTTTAATGCCACGGTAGATGGGACCTTGGAGTGGCACCCTGCAAGGGAACAGACCGCGGGGGTGTCGCATTTGGGGAACTTTCTGGTTGCACTAGGGCTTACTGACGTATGGCGGCACCGCCACCCCACGGCGCGACAATCCACTTTTCATTCTGGGGTTCATAATAGTCTATCCAGAATAGACTACTTCCTTGCATCCCTGGACAGCCTGAAGAATGTGGAAAAGATTGAGATTAGACCCAGAGGCATTTCTGACCACTCTCCAGTACTATTAACTTACACATATTATCATAGGGTGAGGCAGCGAATACTTCCCATATTTCCTGGATATTTGCGGGTTCCCAGGATCACGAAAGCTATGGTTACCACAACACAACACTATATCCAAGAAAATGTTTCATCGGTCCACTCTCCGACCAACCTGTGGGAGGCCTACAAGACCGTTCTATTGCAGGTCATAGGCGAGAAAATCAGCAGGAGCTCAATACCATAGTGTCGTGCCCAGGCCAAGGGCACTAGGACCCTGGGACAGGACAGAAGCCAGGGGACACCAGACACCACATCCGGTCAGGGGGTGGGGACAAGGGACTCGGCTGCTGGACCTCGGGGCGAGAGGTCAGGGCAATAGCACGCTGTACAAGAATAATAAAGAAGCATCTAACCTGCCCCGTCGTGTCCTGTGTGGTTACTGGGATCGGGGACACGACAACTGGCGACGAAGGTGGGATCCACCTCATCGTGTGCCCGTCAATGACGAATCGCGATTTAAACAAGGAGGCCACCGTGGATTGCATTATGCCCAGAAAAGATTGCCGGTAAATATTGCCAAAATAAGAAGCGCAGCGACGCGGGAGCCCACCCCGACCGCCGCGACTGAAGACTGCTGTGTGCCGGTAAGAGTTCGTGGAAGAAGCGCGAAGATTTGAGGAAATTGGCGCGAGCTGCCGCGAGAGTCTTGGCGGCCATCTTGAAATCAGGCGCGAGAGCCAATCAGAACACAGAAAATACGGGCGGCCATTTTGAAGTCAGGCGACGTCCCGATTGGCTAGGAAATCCAGCGAGAATCGCGGTGGCCATTTTGAGATCAGGCATATCGACCAATAGAAACACGGGAACAGTGCGGCGGCCATTTTGAAGACAGGCAAAGGGCAATAAAGAGCGAAAAAGGTGCTGAGCAGCAAACAAAGGCTCAAATAAGCACAGATAAAGGCAAACAAAGGCAAAATAAGAGACACAGAAAGGACAAAGAAGCACCAAAAGAAAGAAGGGGCAAATAAAAGAAAGACAAAGAAAAGAAACGTAAAAGGGTACATTGTAAAACCTCAATCAAAAAAAAAGGGGCACAAGAAGCACAAGCATAAGAAAAAGAAGGGGAAAGCAAAGTAAAGAAAGTGCAAATAAAGGAATAAGAGACTTAAAGAGCATACAAGGAAGAAACAAACAATAAAGCACAGACAAAGAAGACAAGGAGCCGAAAGTGCCGAGTGGAGCTCTAATAAAGCACAAGCAAAGACAAAGAACAGTAAATAAGAGAAAATGCAACAAATAAAAGGAGAGAAAAGAAAACAAGGACAAATAAGAGAGTTGAGTTAAAAGAGTTGAGTGCTAATAAAGCACAAGCAGTAAAGAACAAAAGACAAAAAGGAGAGACAACAGGGGAAATAACAAAAGAGGGTCGAGAAGAACGCAGAAAAGCAAAATGGCAGACCCTAAGCCAGAAAGACAAAGTGCACAATACAGTCCACTACCATTCAACTTGTCGGAGCCACAAATAGGAATTAGATGGGAGAAGTGGATCAGACGTCTAGAAAGATATATGGAAGCGACTGATGTAACAGAAGCAAAGAAATTGGGTTTATTGCTAAATTTAGCAGGCGATGACATTGAAGACCTTCTAGTGACACTGCCAACCGAGGAAACAACCACCTATGAGAAACTAAAGAAATGCTTAACAACGAAATTTGACCCCCAAAGAAATGTTGGTTTCGAACGATACACTTTCGCAATTGCGTTTCAACAAATAGATGAAACGTTAGATGACTTTGCGACCAGACTAAGAAAACTTGTGACACATTGTGAATTTGATAAATTTGACAACGAACAAGCAATAAGGCTGCGGATCATTGAAGGCTGTCATGACACAGGGTTCTGTGCAAGGATCCTAAAAGAACCGACGTCACTAGAGAGCATCCTGGCACTAGCAAGAGCGGAGGCGAGAGTGACAGCACACGCAAAGGAAATGGAGCGAGGCAAAGACATCGGAGTGGAACAAGCACATCACATGACAAACAATTATCGCACAGGTGGGTGGAAAAAAGACAGAATGAACAGACAGCGAGGAAACAGCTTGAAGGAACTTGCTACATGTGTGGAATGGAATTTCCACATTGAGGCCCATGTCCAGCGTTTGGCCAAACGTGCAGAAGATGCAATGGGAGGAATCACTACGCCAGCGTGTGTCAAGGAGTACAATTCAGGAATGACAGCGGAAGAAGAGGGAGACCACAAGTGTCGACAACTAGGCATGTCAGACATATCGAAACGGCAATGAGAAGCTCATCACTAGAATCAGGTGAAGAGGAAGAAGAAGAAAAGACGGAACGACTATATCACATGTCGGCCGTCCACACAGAATCAACTGAAGGCGTCCACACAGAATCAACTGAAGAAGATGAAAATGAAGAAAGAACATGCCTGGCAGACAGAAGCAAAATGAAGAAGACAGATTCTGTGACCATAGGAGTAGGATCACACAAAACAAAGTTCGTCCTGGACAGCGGTGCAACACGCAACATTATGTGCATATCGGAATACGGAAAGATGAAGACAAAGCCGGCACTGAGTCCTTCCCGATTAGACGTTTTCACCTGGGGGTCAAAGACACCAGTGATTAACATGGGAAAATTCACAGAAGAGATACCATATAAGGACAAAAAGTTCAAAGAGGACATTCATGTGCTGCAGGGTGACATCCCAGCACCGTGCCTGCTGAGTAACATCACAACGCAAATAATGGGTCTCATGGCCATGACATACAACATGTCAGAGGAGAGGAGCATATTGAAGACATGTCACAACATAACTCAAAGACTGGAAAAAGATGATGCCGCCACAAGCACCCCACTGAGGGAGTTAACAAACAAAGGTGAAAGTTTCACATGGACCGAAGAGTACCACAAAGCATCCAACGAGATCAGACTTGCTATGATGGCAGGAGACGACCTAGCACATGCTGACCAGAGGCTGCACATGGAATTAAATTCAGATGGCAACCAAGTCGGATTGGAAGCAAGTTTGGCACAACACCAACAAGGAAAAGATCACCGCAGACAGGTGGTGGCACATGAAAGCGGACACATCTCGGTTATAGAAAAGGGATACGAAGGGGAGCAATTGAAAGTGTCAACGGATGCAAAAAACAGAATAACAACATGTGGAGAATCAGATGAGAAAATACGCAAAGACGAGAAGGAGCAGAATGACGAGGACCATGGGTCAAAGCAAGAAGAAGACTTGTTGGCCTTTGAAATGACCAGTGAGAAGCTACCAGAAAGCGGAAATGGAACGGTGATGAGGGAGTCAAGAAGAATGAGATCACCACAAACAAGAAGGGTAGAAAGAGTGGAGCAAGGAGACATTGCTGCAAGAGACCAAACGGCAAACGCAACAACAAAGGCCCATGAGAACCAAGGAAGACATGCGACAAACCGGAAAAGAAAAGAAGGAGGCACCGCGATGGTCAAACAAGGACAAGTGAGGAAATTTGGCAACGAGTTCCCCAGAGACAAGTTGACGATGACAAAAGCAAAAGAACGGATGACAACGGCGGCAGCTTGGCCAGTGTCACGTCACTGGACACCTTTCGGATGTCAGAAAGGTAGAAGCAAGAGAAGCGGAATGGCCAAGGCAAGAACTGTAGGAAGACACACAAAAGGGAGAAGCTCAAGCGGATATCAGAGAACAGCGAGCACGAAGGAAACACATGGAAACAAAGAGACTAAGTGAGGAGATGTAAAATGAAAGGGGCCTGTGGGCCATCTTATATCATCATCTCTCTCTCTCTCTCTCTCTCTCTCTCATAAAAAAAAAAAATTTTGTTTGCAACAAGGGGGGAGATGTCGTGCCCAGGCCAAGGGCACTAGGACCCTGGGACAGGACAGAAGCCAGGGGACACCGGACACCAGATCCGGTCAGGGGGTGGGGACAAGGGATCCGGCTGCTGGACCTCGAGGCGAGAGGTCAGGGCAATAGCACGCTGTACAAGACTAATAAAGAAGCATCTAACCTGCCCCATCGTGTCCTGTGTGGTTACTGGGATTGGGGACACGACACATAGAATCAGAGCTACAGAGTGCCGATGCCCAGCACTCCCGTAATCCAACTCCTGCCACTGCCCAATGCTTGTGCCTTAAACAACAACAGCATAGGGAATATCTTAGAGAGGCAACATAACTAAGACTCTCGGCTACACGAGATAAGATATATGAGACCAGCGATAAAGCCGGGAAAGTTCTTGCATGGTTTGATAAACGGGAGCGTGGAAAAAATGGATTGCGCAGCTCAGAACACGGACCAATCTGATGGTGACTGACCCGCGTGCAATAGTGCACATGTTGGCGCAACACTTTCAACAAGTTTACACCTCACTATCGCAGATGTCCGTGGAAGAGGCGCTGACCTATATAAAAGATATTGCGATACCCAAACTCACACAGGAGGTGGCCCTTACGCTGAAGGCAGACCTTACAACCGACGAGCCACAGACGGCGATTGGCTCATTACAATCCGGGAAAGCGGTAGGACCTAATGGTATACCAATAGAACTTTATAAAAAGTTGGCGGGGACTGTGGCCCCACACCTGCTACGTATGTACTGTGACAGTCTACAAACAGGTGAGCTCCCACCGGATCAGCGCTTGGCCACTGTGGTGACGATCCTAAATCCGGGGCAACCCCCGGTGGAATGTACTTCATATCGCCCCATATCCTTAATTAATGCTGAGGCCAAAATCTTAGCAAAACTCCTTGCGATCAGACTGACTCCGCACCTCACAACCCTGATACACCCGGACCAGTCCAGGTTCATGGCAAACAGAAATACTGCACTGAACTTGAGGCGTCTGCATGGAGTGATGGCCCGTATACCATATCTTCAAGAGCCAGCCGTTCGCCTGTCATCAGACGCTCGTATCAATTCATTGAGGTTAATATTTCACCTGCTCCTTTTCCCGAATTTTGGGTTTTGGTAGTTGAATTGGGTTTCTTCTCATAGATTCAGTAATGAGGAATGTGATGCAGTGGGCACAGGGGAGGATAGATTCAAGTTGAATGGAGTTGGCCTTTTGCAATGATAAGATCTGAGGTTGCTCCCTTGCTGTGTGTGGGACTGTCTCAGATTTGTATCAGGTTGAGGTCAGCAAGGAATGATTTAAAGCTCTTAACTGCAGGATCATTCAAATCATTCCAGTGGAGGTTGAAATCTCCAAGGAAGATCTGGGTACATTGCTGTCTTGTAGTTGGTGCGATGATTTCCATAATGTGTTCTATGAAAGCAAGGTTATTTCCTGGAGAGTGGTAGAACATGTGTAGTTTACAAAGTCGCCTGTTGCTGCATTCGATATCGAGGTATAAGTTTCGTAAGTGGATTGTGAATATTTCACTAATAGGCTGCTCAGAAGAAGCGAAAGCTGTATAGGGGCTCAGTGTGGGGAAGCGATGCCACTGCTGTGACATGGGGCATGACCTACACTGAGAGACTGCAAGCGAGTTCCGGAGATCCAGACATGTCTCTCTTGTGGAGGCGGCAGTGATATCTGTGATTGAATGTGTCTCAGAATTCATCCCAGAGAGAATTTCCATAAGTGGTTCATCACCAAGACGTACTGAAGCACTGTGACAACTGCAACCATCAAAGTGGTCAGTGTTTTAAGGAAACTCCAAGTGTTGAAGCCTGCAGAGTGTCACCACTGAGACCTGGGTGGGCACCTGCTCCCGGGGATCTGGAGTTTTGAATGGGATCTAGTCAAATCTAAGCGTCAGATCACCATCACCTCAAGCTCTACAACCACTAGCACACCTCCGACTGACGTGCTGGTGCTGTCGTGACTTACCCGAGGTCATAGGCGACGCGTACGTGTGAAGAACTGAATCCAAAACTACAGCATCTCCAGGAGAATGGTGCAGATTCTCCTGACAGCGACATGCATAGGCTGTGCCTGTGAAAGGACTTCATGAACTCTACCACCAGGAGAAAAGCAAAGTACTGTGACATTTCTCCCCCAAGGGAGTAAAGAGGTGTTCTAGACTGGGAACAATTTGACCACAAGTGACCATGCAATACCCCACGTAAGCACAGTGGGCGTTCCCCATGTGAGGCAAATGCCGAATATACCTTCCCAACAAAGACTCTTGCAGTATACCGAGGTACTGCTCTCATCAGTACCCGAATAATCATCCTCTGTTAGTCTGTTCACCGTCATTATTTTATTGTGTGTAACAATTTGAAAGCACTTTTCAAGCCAAAATACTGACTGCACAGTGAATCATTATTTGTCAACTGCTTACGGTTGTCCCCTTTGGGAGTAAAGGCGCTACTCGGCGGACGCTTCCTGCTTTACCTATTGTTGCTGTGGGGAGTTGGAGACCAGGCAACTGTGACAGCTGTGCCTGCTTGTGAACGGAGTGGAGTGAAGACGGATTCCAGCAAAGGCTTGCGACGGGACTGCGAGGAACAGCGGGCAGTGCGCTAACCTGCCACAGCTGGTCCTCTTCCCGCCGCCTCCTCCCTCTGCTTGAAAGTAGGGGCCGGACTTGGGCTTTGTGTGTCCCCTTTGGGAGTAAAGGCGCTACTCGGCGGACGCTTCCTGCTTTACCTATTGTTGCTGTGGTGAGTTGGAGACCGGACCCGCGACTCGCGGCCCCCGCTGCGCGGGAGCCGCTCGGGACCCTGGGCAACTGTGACAGCTGTGCCTGCTTGTGAACGGAGTGGAGTGAAGCCGGATTCCAGCAAAGGCTTGCGACGGGACTGCGAGGACCAGCGGGCAGTGCGCTAACCTGCCACAGCTGGTCCTCTTCCCGCCGCCTCCTCCCTCTGCTTGAAAGTAGGGGCGTGGTCCTACAGGAACTATATTGCTGGGCCATCCTAATCGGCCCACGGGACGCGCGCGGACGCGCACGGGCAAAGAGCGGGCCGTTTGAGGCCGTTCGAGACCGGCAGAGACTGGACTGGGCCACACCCTTTGGTCCCAACTTTGCCCCTTAGCTCCACTGGTTGTGAGCCCGCACTAGAGAAAGCACTATGTCAACTCATGAGTATAGGAGTAGGGCAGCGAAGGGCAAGCTGAAAAATGGAACATTAGACAATTTTATTACTAGGACCAACATTGCCATAGACACGGAAATTAACAAAATGCAGCGCAGGGTTTCTAATGAACTAGATGCAGCGAGAAGGTTATCCCAGGAACTGACCATGGCTAAAAAATCCTCCCTAGGGCACTTTGCCTTTGCTAAAACACCTGATCGTTTAACTGGTCCAACTCCCACATTGATAGTGACACAGGCCGATATCCACCAGCCATTAGCAACCACGCCACACACACCTAAGGCGGAGTCCCTACAAGAAACCTCCGCCATTTTAAGTCACTCATTAGGCGGGGAGGTCGGGTCTGATACAACATGCGAGGGGGCCCCTCTGAAGAAGGTACTAACTGCCAAATCTATGGGAAAGATCGGGGAGTTTTTTCATACCCCACAAAAGGGCCCAAATCACAAAAGGAAACGCAATCACACATCTGCCTACTCGAGGAAAAAGGCCAAGGTAGCAATGGCCCAATTACCCACTCAGGGATTTCCCCAGATACCCCCTGAACCCCCTTTAATGAGAAATATGTGCCCCTCTGATCCAGAAATAGAATCCAGCCCTGTAAAACTGGTGGGTAAATGCGATCCAGATAATTCTGTAGAAAGCGAGAATGGTGGGGTCCCACTTTGTACTATAAAAGGGAAGGACGTGGAATTCCTGACAATTGTGTGGGGAACATTAAAAAAGCTCTTAACCCCCCTAGAAGTCAGATTAATACGAATAGAAACTCAGTTGCTTGAGATTGAAAAAAGTATTCTAAATGTAGCCACCCTTAGTATATCTGATAACAAACTAACTTGTCGATCGGCCATTGCTAACAACTCACCACCACCACTATCTGTTACTACACCACTACCTGCTGCCACCCCTTTAGAAGCCTCGAAAGCTAAACCTATCCCAAAACCTCGGCACAAGGGTGTTACAGGCATTTCTGTTAACAGGGTAGCGGTGGATGTAAATCAGCAGGTGGGTTCCCATGCTTCGGTGCCGATAGTCACGACTAACCAGAGGGTCATTGAGCATAAAAACCCCCACTCTACAACACAGAGAGTAAAATCTAACACAAATCACTATAGGGGTTATGTCGATCTTCCCCCTGATGTAAGGCCATATGTAGCTGTCCTAACAGGGGTGCCGGACCTCTTATATCACCAGCAGGAAGATTATGGGTCATTAAAAAACAAAGTAATGCACTGGCTTAACGTCAACAGGCCAATACCCAACCACCTGAGAAGTAAAATCCTCATGGTGCGTCGGGTACCCTGGATAGGCACTTCGCATAAGTCTATTAACGGCGATTGTGTAATTGTTTCATTTGAGGATCCCAATACTGCACACTATATTCACTCCTGGAACAACAACAGCCCAAATTCGCCTATAGCATGCAGACCCTTAACTTATTTTTACCCTCCACGCTTACACTATAACACAGGAGGGAATTGGAGCCGGATCCCGGAGAGAAAGGGTGTGCAGGGTGGGTTCTACAACAATTGGCCAAGTACACATGGTGGGTGGACAGGAGTCCCTGTCTACAATAGATTTGGGTGCCTCGAGGAAGTAGACTGACTTCTTCGCAGGTCTACTAACACACTGCCAGTAGTAGACTCAGCCACTTGCTCTACCTATTCCCTGGGCCGACCTGCTTCCTCTTCTCCACATCCTCAACCCGGAGATTGTAATGAAACTTCAGATGAGAATAGGCATAAAGGTGGCCTTGCCTTTGAACACTCTGCTGGCATTACAAACATTTCAACAACTCCAATTATTGAGCCATCTAATGTTAAAAACATTAACACAGACAAAGTTAAATTAGACAAAAGCATGAAGGATAATCCCTTTGCCGAGGTGATGCCAGAAATAACTTGCACGGTAAAGGAAGGCACAACTTTCTATTCTCAAGGGCAGTCAAGGGCAAGCGGGCCTACTCTGGTAACTAATGATACTGATAAGGTGGTGACCCCAGGCTCACTTTCCATACTTTCTTGGAACATTGCAGGGTTGGCCAATAAAATAGATTCCCCCGAGTGGGAGGACCTAGTAGAAGGTTACGGCATATGCTTGTTCCAAGAAACATGGGCGAGGGAAAAACAGTCTCATACAGGATATGCTTCCTTTGAAATTCTGGCCAATTGGGGAGGGAAGGGACGACCATCTGGGGGTCTTTTGATCTGGGTGGCTTCTCACCTTGGATGTAGGGCATCACTCCGTGAAACCAACTCAGCGGACTTTCAGTGCGTTGTTTTGGAATGGGCACACGGTGAAAGTATAGCATTGATCAATGTATACTCAAGAGCGGTAGGGATAGCAGGTACCTCGAGAACAATTGAGGATCTGGCACTCTTCCTCGATTCCGCCAGCCTATGCTCCACACTTATAGTGGGGGGAGACTTCAAGACCCAATATGAGCCTCTTCCGGATCATCTAGTGGGTGTTACAAGTGAAGAGGACGATCTTTGGGAGATCCCCACTTTGGCGGGCCCATCCGTAAAGGCTTGGTCACCTACCGCCACCCAAATAACCTCTTATACGCTCTGCCACTCGCTGAGGGCTTGCAATGGTCGAATTGAAGGAGATATTCCACCAAAATACACCTTCAACAGACCTGGTTACGAGTCACGAATAGATTACATCATGGTTTCAACGAAGGATTGGGATAAAGGGGAGGACTTTAGGATAGTCGCTAGGAACGACAGCGACCATAATGCACTCTCACTGAGATTAGCGGTCCAGGGACTGTCTATTGGTATGGAAGAAGAAAACTCAGCACCCCCAGCTGCCCTGGTCTTAAATAGTAACAGACGTAGAATCAAATGGGTGAAACTTTTAGAGAACCCAATTAACATCCAAAGGTTGTATGCAGCAGTGGTACTCGCACTAGAAAAGGTGGAGGTTCTTACCCCGCAGATAGCTCCAGAAGAAGCCGAGGTACCCAATACCACCCAAACCACCTCTGCTGAGTTTTCTGTGCTTGGGGTTATCCACTCTGAGTTATGCTCTAACCTAGCAGAAGTATTGAACCCGGTGGCTAGGACGAAGAAATCTAGGAAGAAAAGAGCCTCGTGGTTCAATGCTTCCTGCAGGAGAGCAAAGGCTGCCCTACTAGAGTCACTTAAAATAAGGGATAGTCTAACCAAGATCAGGGAAAAACGGCTTGCCTATAAGTCCATCTTACGTACTGCTAAAATAGAGTGGGATGAGGAAAATTGGTCAGAAATGACTGCTGCCCTCGCAATCAGAGATAGCCGAAAATGTTGGCAAATTGTCAAGCACGGATCAGCTGAACCCCTAGTTGCAGTTGAAGCAAATATAGCACCCACTGTTTGGGAGGATCACTTTAAAAACTTGTATAGATCACATAACCCGGACCAACCGGCGACTCCACTGGTATTCACAGTGGACCAAGATACTGAAAGTGCAGCTCCCATGGATGGATTCACTCTGGAGGAAGTTACCATGGCGATCTCGGGGCTGGCGCCTGGAAAGGCGCCAGGCCTCGATAGGCTTCCAGGCGACCTATACAAACACGAAGTCAAAATCTGGGCCCCGTATCTTAGGGTGCTGTTCAATGCAATTCTGAATGGCATGACGATCCCCCCCACTTGGCTGGGGGCAGAGATAGTCCCTATTTTCAAAAAGGGTTCTCCTCTGCTCCCGGTCAATTATAGGCCAATAAGCCTGATAGATGTTTCACAAAAGCTATTCGCCATACTATTGTTGGATCGTTTGTTGGAATGGACGATGGAACACGATATACTGAGTCCCTTCCAAGCGGGCTTCAGAGAGAAGGTCTCAACGATAGATCAGGTTTTCCGGCTCGCCCTCATTTATTGGAAAACGGTACAGTTGGGGGGTGGCAGCCTCTACACTGTATTCGTGGACCTGAGGGCGGCCTTTGACCTGGTCCCTCGCAGAAAACTCTGGGAGGTGCTGTCCAAATTGGGGGTCCCTAAGGGCCTGTTGGAGATGATTATTCATCTCCATACTGCCAACTTTGCACAGGTAAGGTGTGGCAAGGAGGGTGCCCTGTCGAATAGGTTCCCCGTTGACAGGGGGGTAAGGCAGGGTTGTGTGCTCGCACCGACCCTGTTTTGCCTCTATGTCAACGGGGTTATCCCTCATCTGAATCGGGTGGCCGACTCTGATGCCCCCAAGCTGACGGGAATCAGAGTGCCGGCGATCATGTACGCCGACGATACTCTACTGTTATCAAAATCTACGACGGGTGTCCAGCGAGTACTCGATGGCTTCGTGGGTTTCTGTGGGGAACACGGTCTAGAAATTAACACCCTAAAGACCAAATTTATGGTATTTAATCCCCCCCCAAAACTCTGCTTCACCCCTAGTATTGGACAAAGCAGACTGGAAAGGGTGAGAACTTTTGAGTACCTGGGAATTACCTTAAATGAGAGAATGTCCTGGTGCACCCATCAAGAGAAAGCACTCCTTAAACTGATTCAGTATTCGGGTGGTACCATGAAGCTCCTGTGCAATAACAAGTCATCCATCCGTCCTGTTGGCCCACATTTACAGATCTACAGGGCACAGGCAAGGGGGGCCGTCATGTATGGGTGTGAGCTTTGGGGCCATGCAGCCTCTCAGGATCTGCTGAAAGAGGAGAACAGGTTTATTCGGAGTATTGTAGCCCTTCCCTCTAGTACCCCTCTTGTCCCCTTGAGGTTAGATCTTGGATTGCGACCCCTTGACGAAGAACTGGCTTTTCGACCGCTGGCATACTGGCGTAGGTTATGGTCAGTTCCGGAACTGATCAGCTATAGACAAGGACTTCAGGAGGTGCTTGCAATGCCCAATGTGGGGGAAATTAAATGGCTGAAATTTATTAAAACCGAGCTGGAGGGTTTGGGTCTTCTCAAACTGTGGTCCGACCCCCTACCCACCTGCCCATTTTTCCCCAAAAAGTCACTGGCAAAGGTATATCATGATAGCAAATTAATGGCATTGCACCGTCGCCAAAACCATGGGTCATTAACAGAGACATTTCTATGCACTAAGGACATTTACAGCTTTGAGCCAATGTTAGACAACTTATATCCCTCCTTGCTTAGGAAACTCTACTTACAATGGAGACATGGGTCCCTCCCACTCCGAGTATTTACAAGTAAGTGGAGTGAACATGCAAATAGTGTATGTCCAGCTTGCAAACTGGCCGATAAATCCGAGCTCCATATAATCTTTTTTTGCCCAGTATATCATGAGACACGTAAGAAATGGATCGTCCCTTTATGCAGAAACCTGGGATTTGTAGACTGTCTAGCCGCTTTTAGAGTTCTTAAAACAGACCTGTCGAAACACATTGTATTCACAGTAGCTAAGTACCTAGGTGCCGTGTGGTTTCTGAGGACAAAATGTATTAAGGCCGTCCAGTGACCACAACATATAATAATGTGATGAAAATCCCTGTAATGGACTGAATGAATTCGTAAAGTATAATTTTATTTTAACTGTTTTAATGGAACATTATAACGTCTTTTATGGTGAAAAATTTTACTGAAATAAAGAATAAAGAAGAAGAAGAAGCTTACGGTTGAGCTCTTGTCTCAAACCCCATGTAGCCTCCATGAGTACGCTTTGGACTGCTCGACTCTGCAGCCTTGAGAGACAGTCCGGAAGAAGCATTATTGGTGATTGGGTCTGGGTGCAATAGTAAAGTAACACCCCCAACACCAGAGATAAATGGCTCTGATTGACACATTCTGAGACCATTAACCTCTGAGTACCCAGAGACTCCTGGAAAAGATTCTACAGGCAATGGCAGCTATGGTTACACTGTATAAAGATGGCCGCGCTTTTTTACAGAATGCCAAACACATCAGAAAAGCAAACACATGTGGAGATGGGAGAGACGAGGGGTCTTTTATTCTACCAGGCATTTCCCTAGTTGGCTGGAGACCTGGGAGGTCAGTTTCTCAGGCCCAGGGCCGCTCCTATCACTTTCCCCAGCTCCCCATGGTTAACTGCAGCTGGCAGGGGAAGGCATCAAGAGAGAAACCAAGTGATGGAGGGGGAAGGTAGCAAAAAAGGCCTCCGAGAGGTAGAATAAATAAGAGTGAGTGAGACTGGATGGATGGGAAGAGAGAAATATAGCAAGAAGAGAAAGGGAGCGGAATGGTTGGAACATTTTTGCCAGGGCTTCTTTTGATTCCTCAGTCGGCCCTGGCACATAAGAGGAAGCTCATTTAAGAGACAGCAGTACATCACCTGCTTAGTTTGTGAATGTTCCTTTTCCCTCCTTAGTCGTTTGGTGGAGTTGGCACTTGAATTTCAGTTCCAGTTGCAAGGCTGTAGACGCGTTATCTTCTTTCTAATCTGGAATGCCAAGATGCTGACTCACTGTGAGACATGGCAAACTAACCTTCATTTGACGTGTGGATTCCACAATTGTATTTGTATATCAGTGGGTGTGTTCGCTTCAGACGGATGCCATCATTCCAGGCATTTTTTACTTTTCAAATAAACTATGGCCCTCGTTTAGACCCTGCTATAAGTTTAAAAATAAGAACAAGCGATTGTAGTGCCATATTTGTAACAATTAGGAGTTGATCCCTTTTAGCATTCTGTTAAGTTTTACAATCACTGTTACTACGAGCTATGAGCTACAGGTAGAATCTAGCACAAAGCTCAGAAATAACATTCACAAAACACGAGCAAATACCATTTGGAACCCTTGTTTGAATGAAATCTCCCAAGCTGTTGTTTTTTCTACCCAGGAGAAGCCTTAAAATTTGCTAGAAGGTCTAGTGTCGGATTCAGCACTTTGGGACATATTTACATGCCCCTATCGCCACAGGAACGTCACTTTTTTTGACGTTCCTGTGGCGATAAACCCTTCGCCTTATTTACAAGGCAGCGTTAAGCCTTAATGCCGCCTTGTAAATAAGGTCCCCTTTCATGCTACACTTAGCGTGAAAGGGGCATGCAATGGGTGTTGCTGTGGGTATTCTGCCGCAACTCCCATTGATTTTAATTCTGCCCCCTATTTACAAGGGAGGCGTAAAAAGGAGGCAGTGCCAAAACCTAGACCAGGGAAAATCTGGCCTTAACATGGCCAAAAGAGAAAAAAGACCTAATTTTAGCTCGTTTTTGCTGTTTCTATGTGTGCTGCTTTGTGAGATTGCTTAGAGTTGTTCATGGAACATGCATTAGAACTGGGTTTACAGCATGACTGGCTTTGGAATGGGTTTTTTGTACAGCCATATTGTACATAATATCTCCTATTTTATTTACCCATTGGGCAGCAACATTTTACTTAAGTTCTGCTATTTAGCTATCAGCCAGCTAGATATCGGAAACTTCACCTTGTATCCAGCTGCAGGCGAAACAATAGAGATCATTTGCACTTTGGCCCAGATAAATAGTGTGAAAGAGGTTTTTATTTAGCCACATATCAAATAAATAGAGACTCCAGCCAATGGCAGGTGGTGGCCATCTTGAGATGGGAATGCAGGAAATTGAGTTATGCATTTGAAAGCATAAGCAGTATAATATTAAAATAAGAAATATAAGAATCAAAATTGTCCTTGCTTAGTATTGTAGATCTGGTAAAACAACAGCAGCTGACCAGCAGCAGCAAACGTGGAGTACAGAGAGACAGATTGCATCTGTCTCATTGCATTAGGCATTTGTTGCTAGGGGCTTTTAGGGGCACATGCAGGAAGAAAATTGGATGAGACACAGTAATTGGGCATCTGTGGAACAGGGTAAGTGAAATCAGGAGACAGGCAAGCAAAGTGCCTAAGTAATTCTTCAGGGAAGTGTCTATTCGTTCAGGTGAATAAACAGACTTTTTCACAATACTCCTCCGGCAGAGTGGGATTTAGGCATTATTGGGCCAATGTTTTGTGTGGCCACTTCAGCTACAGTAACATTTTAGTCACCCCTCTCCCACCCCCAGTACATTTTAGGAAGGGGACTTTTGTTTTTAACATGGTAAGCAGTGTTTTAAGTGGACTGGGTCCTGTCTCTACTGGGTCGCCATTTCTGTCCTTGACAGTGTTCAGTTTCAGCAAAAGGATAATGGAAGCCAAAAAAAAGTCTGAGTAACAGGTTTTGAGGCTGTATCCAGCTAAAGTCTTTGTGGAGGGGACATGGGGAAGCAAAAGGGAAGACCAGTGTGAGGACGATGATGACGAGAGATATGAAGTCCTGGACAAGAAGAAACATGACTATGGTGACCCAGGCGTAGGGGACCAGGAACAAATAGACAAAGAGGAACAGGACCAGAAGAAACTGAACTAAGGGTCCTGGGACCAGGTAGATGTGGAACAGGAGAATTAAGACAACAGAGAAGACTAGGGCCTGAAAAAACAGAAGGACCAGGGATAGGAGGAACAGAGGGCTGTGGATATGCAGGATGAGAAAGGGTAGGAAGGCCGAGAGCACCGGCCAGGACCAGAGGACAAGAAGGTCCAGGAGGAACAGATCCAGGTGGATAGACGTAGTAGGACCAGTGTCAATTAAAAAGAGCTACTAGAGACAGGAGTCAGGACCACAGATATTATCAATGGGCTAGGAGGAGAAAGACCAGGACCAGGAAGGCTACAGTGAGTAGGGTTAGGAATCCTTATATCAGCAGAACTAGGAGTAAAAGAATGGATAAGAAAGTCCTGGCTCAATGGGTCCAGGTCCAGAAGCTCCATGAGAATCAGACTTAGGAAGACTCTAATCCAGGTTGACTTGGACCAGGGCGACCTGCAACACGGGAACTAGGAGGGCCATGGGGACAAGGAAAGGAATACCAGACCTAGGAAGAACATTAATAGGCGGACCATGACAGAGGGGGCCAAGTTCAGATGGAAAGAACATGGTGGAACCGGCAAACCAGTATACCATGAACTAGAGGACTGGGAACAGCAGGTCTGGATGACTAGGAGAACAAGGGTAAACAAGGCCAGTGGGACCAGCACCAGAAAACCCAATACAGGAGGACCAGACAAAAGAGTACCAAAACTAAGGCTAGGACTACATGGACCAGAGAGACCAAGAGGAAAAGGATTAGGAACAACCAAACCAGGGGGACTGATAGACAAGACTTAAGGCGGGAAGGATGAAACGGTCCAGGACCAGGAGAATGTGAAACAAGAAACCCATGATCACGAGGGCTAGTGGCAGCCATACATAGGTATGATGACTAGAAAGGCCCTGACCAGGAAGTACAGGGTCAGGAAGGCTAGCACGAACCAGAGGTCAAGGAATATCAGAACTGGGAACGGCTAGGATGATCTGTCATGGGCCAGGATAAGTTATTACAGAACCTTGAGAACAAGGAGCATGAGTACTAGGACCAGGCGGGTCATGATCAGATTGAAGATGACTATGAAGATCAAGACCAGGAGGGAAATGGCCAGTGGGACCAGGAGACCAGAATAACCAGGACAGGGAATAGGAATACTGAGGGGCCAGTACCAAGGGCATCCAGAGGACCAGGTTTGGACAGGGAACCCTAAGCAGCCTTGACAAACTTTGTCGGACCAGACCCCATACGTTGCATAACGAGCGAGTGCAATAAGCGTCCCTGACCACTATAAGGGAAGATAGTGGCTGTTTGCCACCCCAAGAAGATTTACGAAAAATGCCAGAAATGGTGCATTCTACAACAGATATTTCATTATATATTCAATTGTATTTGCTTTTAAAGCATAGTAAAGGATGTCCTTGAAGTGCACCAGGATATCCAGTCATACCCAAAGATATTCTTATGGAGAACACAAAAAATAACATATCACGCATTAAACTTGAATTTAAATGTAACGTAAGGCCTCTTGTTCATTGTTAAGCACAGCCAAGTAGTTGAGAACACAATGGAAGACCATTTTAAGGGATGTTAGCATCCGTCAGCCCAAAAATCGCAAGCATGGCCAGCATTAGCGCTGGGACGCCCGGTGCAACAATAGTTGTTGGGCCTCCCTCATGACCTCCTCCTCCACATATTCACTCACTATCACTCTTCAACAGCGCCCCTCATTTCTCCATAGAGCTCTCTTGGGTGTGTTTTATTTGCTTTATTGCTCCTCTCATACCAGTGTAGTGTTTCAGAGCACATTACATCACACACATATACGGAGGAATCAAACGTGTGAATCAGTGTATGGAAAATGCTACATGAGACAAAGGTGACTAGAAAGAATAAGAGTCAAATGTCATCAATACTGATAGGCCTTTTTAAAGAGTGTTTGGTCTGGAGAAGCAAAACCTTATGGTGGATTCAAAACATAACAGAGTGGTTAGGGTTGAATTTATGACTAATGATTATGCTAAACAAACCTTTTTGATCAAGATTAGGATAATGAAAGACTGGGAAAAAAAACATAACTTTCTAACCTATCCCATGCAGTTTGTGTGCAGCTCTTTGAAGGCCGTTCAATGCTCACTGTGCTATATTACGATTGTAACGTATGAACTGCAAGTAACAAAAGGATCTCTATGACAAAAGCAGCAACCCAGGGTACATTTTCTTTGCAGCAGACATGATAACCCTCTGCGCTACTTTGATGAGTCAAAACTGCCAGTAGGCAAAACTCTGTTCCCTCTCCAGCAGGAACATTAATCACCATGGTTATCTTGACATTTTTATTGTTGCCTGAAAACTGCTGGATATGAAGGAACGTGCAGGGGGTGCTTTTAAACCCATAACAATTTGCAGAACACACTGCCCTCCAGCTCAGGGTTTAAACTGGCACCCAGCCTTGCACGCTGCTGGGGAGATGCTAAATGACCCGTGCAGCGAATCCGGCCTTGCAAAGGACCAGAGCAAGGAGGACTAGGTGAACTTAAAGGATCATGAGCAGGTGTACTGGAAACAGGGCTGAGAAAGGCCATGAAGATCAGAACCTAGGAAACCAGGGCTCAGATGACCAATAACCGCCCAGGTTCTGAGGGATACAGGGTCACCCCATTACATTTAATGGCAATAATTTTGGGTAGCAGGACCAGGGTGAGGTAGATCAGATGTAAGAAGGCCAAACAGAGTCTGGAAGAACAGTTCCAAAATTGCCAAGATCAGGGGAACCTGAATCAAGAGGGGCAGGGCCAGTGGCTGCAGTACCAGTCAGCCTAAGAGGACAAGGAACAGATCCAGGAGGACTAGACCATCCAAAACAGGATGACAACGGCTAAGAGGGCCAGGAGATGAGAGGCCAGATGGACCAAGGGGCCAGCAGAGCCAGGACCTGTGCTACCAGGACTAGGATGTTCAGGGTGAGGAGAACTAGGACAAAAGTGACCAGGGTCAGAGCACCAGAGAAGAACACGGCCAGGATGGGCCATGACTGGAGGAACCAAGAAGGGCCAGGATGGCCAAAGGACAAGGTTTATGATGACCATCACAGTAGCATAAGAAGGACCACGAAGTCCTGGACCAAGGAGACCAAGACCAGGATGGCTGGGGGACCAGGTCATAGGCTGTGGAGAACCCAAACCATAAGGACCAGGACCAAGGGGATCAGGGCCAATGAGCACAAAACGTCAAGAAGGACAAGGACAATGAAAATCAAGAACAGGACAACTATGGCCAGGAGGACTAGGGAAGTGGGATGTGCCAGAGACACAGGCAGCCAAAGGAAACAATCTAAGAGAACCAGGAACAAATGACTAGAGGTGCCAGGTAGAGAAGAGGAAATAGACTCAACCCCTTGAGTACCAGAACCAGCAGGGCCAGGGTGAGGAGGAAAAGGAAAATCAGAAACACCAAGACCAGGATGACCACAACTAGGAAGACCCAGCCATATGGCTACGAACAGGATGGCCAGGAAAATGAGGATGAGGATTGTTTGGCTTAGGGGGGCCAGAACAAGGAGGACCATGGTCAGATGGTGTAGAACCACAAGAACAAGGATTAGGAGAACCAGGCCCAGGAGGCTTAGGACCAGGTCCAGAAAGAGTAGAGAGATTAAGGGTATAAACATTTTGCACAGTAGGACCAGGGACTAGAATAAGCAAGAAAAAAGAGAGGAGGTGCAGAACTAAATATATTAGGCGCACAGGGACAAGAGAACCAGTCACAAAGAAAGTTAAATCAGAAGGATCAGGACCAAGGGGAAAGGGAGCAGGCCTGGGAGTACTGGGGGATCCATGGCTTAGTACCAGGGCCCAGAGTGCAACGTGGAGCAGAAAGACTGGGACCTGGGTGTAGCAGGACCAGGGTGAAGGAGATCAGGAGGACCAGAACAGCCCGAGCCAGGAAGTCCAAAAAGACTGGGCCTAAATGGCCAGGAGGATCAGGACCAAAATGCTTAGGCTCAGAGGGACCCAAAGAAAGTGAACCAGGACGATGAGGGCCGAGACAAGTGGGTGCAGCACCAGAAGGATGAGGAGAACAAGACAGAGCCAGGGGGACCTGGACAATCCAAACCTGGAGGACAAGGGCTATGAGGACGATGTTTAAGGGAATAAGGACATGAAAGGCCAGGTAGATCGAAGGAACCACCAAGACCAGGAGCTGGTGTACCAGGAATTGAATAAACAGGGTAAGAGGGTCAGAAAGAGCAGGTCAAGGGGACAAGTGTCAAGAGGACCAGGAAGGGACAAGAAACCCTAGAAGGGGACCTGGAAGGACCAGAGTGGCCCAGAGGAGCATGACCAGGATGACTAGGCATACAAAGACCCAAATTAGGTCATCCAGAAAGAATGATCACGTCTAGTTGACACAAAACTAGGAAAATTATATGGATAGTGAGTACCGGGAATAGGAAGACCAGTGCTAGGCAGACTAGACTGAGAGTTAGGAAAACTAAGAGAACAAGACCTGAAGAATTAGGAGCAGATGCACAGGCAACTAGAGCCAGCAGTACAAGATCTAGAGGACCAGGGCAAGACAACCAGAGAAACCTCAACCAAGGGGAAAAGGAAGATCAAGTCACAAAGGCCCAGGTGTTTCAAGACCTGAAATACCAGTGCAAGGAACTCAGTGATGAGGAGGAAAAGGTAGACTAGGACACGGAAATCCAGAATAAAAGAAGCCAGGATGAGCAAGCTGGGTAGCTAAGAACAGGAGTGCCTGAACAAGGGTGAACAGAACTAAGTGTACAACTTAGTGCCAAACCTGGATGACAAGGAGCAGGAGAATAAGGGCTAAGAGTATCATGAGAAAATGGAAGAGGACCGGGAAAACTAGTCAAATGATGACCAGGTGGATGACAGCCATTAGGACCAGTGACCAGATGGCGTAAGATAAGGTGGACTTGAAAAATCAGGATAAGCAGTACCAGGAACAGGGCTATCAATCAATCAATCAATCATGCCATTTGTATAGCGCACTACTCACCCGAGAGGGTCTCAAGGCGCTTGGGGGGAGGGGTATGCTACTGCTCGAACAGCCAGGTCTTGAGTTGTTTCCTGAGGCGAGATGGTCCTGGGTCAGCCGAAGGTGGATGGGGAGGGAGTTCCAAGTCTTGGCAGCCAGGTAAGAGAAGGATCTTCCTCCGGCGGTGGCTCTTCGGATGCGTGGTACGGCTGCGAGGGCGAGGCTGGTGGACCGTAGCTGGCGGGTGGGCGTGTAGAAGGTCAGGCGGTCGTTGAGGTACTTGGGGCCCAGGTCGTGGAGAGACTTGTGTGCGTGGGTGAGGAGCCGGAACGTGATCCTCTTGTCGGCAGGGAGCCAGTGCAGGTTCCTCAGGTGGCTGGAGATGTGGCTGCGTCGGGGGACATCCAGGATGAGTCGGGCGGAGGCGTTCTGGATGCGCTGGAGTCTTTTCTGTAGCTTGGCTGTGGTTCCGGCGTAGAGGGCGTTTCCGTAGTCCAGTCGGCTGGTGACGAGTGCCTGGGTGACAGTCTTCCTGGTCTCGGTCGGGATCCAGCGGAAGATCTTGCGAAGCATACGCAGGGTGTTGAAGCACGATGAGGAGACGGCGTTGACTTGTCTGGTCATCGAGAGGGAGGGGTCCAGGATGAAGCCCAGGTTGCGTGCGTGGTCGGTTGGCTTGGGTACGGTGCCCAGGGCAGGGGCCACCAGGAGTCGTCCCAGGCGGAGGGCGAAGATCCCAGGATGAGGACTTCCGTCTTGTCCAAGTTCAGTTTCAGAAGGCTGTCCTTCATCCACTCGGCGACGTCTTTCATCCCTTCGTGTAGGCAGGTTCTGGCGGTGTCGGGGTCTCTGGTGAGGGAGAGGATCAGCTGGGTGTCGTCGGCATAAGAGATGATGTTGAGGTTGTGCTGGCGTGCGATGGCTGCGAGAGGTTTCATGTAGATGTTGAAGAGGGTGGGGCTGAGTGAAGATCCTTGCGGGACGCCGCAGATGACTTCGGTGGCCTCGGAGCGAAACGGGGGGAGGCGGACTCTTTGTGTTCTTCCGGCAAGGAACGAGATGATCCACTCCAGTGCCTTCTCTTGGATACCGATGTTGCTGAGGCGCTGGACTAGGGTGCGGTGGCAGACCGTGTCGAACGCAGCGGAGAGGTCCAGGAGGATGAGGGCCACTGTTTCCCCCTTGTCGAGCAGGGTCCGGATGTCGTCGGTGGCTGCGATGAGGGCGGTCTCGGTGCTGTGGTTGCCTCTGAAGCCGGACTGAGAGGGGTCGAGGGATCCGTTCGTCTCGAGGAAGGCGGTCAGCTGTCTGTTGACGATCTTCTCGATGACTTTAGCAGGAAAAGGGAGGAGCGAGATGGGGCGGAAGTTTTTGAGATCGGTGGGGTCCGCTGTAGGTTTCTTCAGGAGGGCGCTGATCTCGGCGTGCTTCCAGCTCTCCGGGAAGGTGGCGGTGTTGAAGGAGGCGTTGATGATGTTCCGGAGTTGGGGTGCGATGGTGGAGTCGGCCTTGTTGAAGACGTGGTGTGGGCAGGGGTCGGTCGTTGATCCGGAGTGGATGGTGTTCATCGTGCGGGCTGTGTCTTCGGTGGTTCGGTGGGGACCAGATCTAGTCCCAAGGGGGCCAGGACCTGAAGTACCAAGTAGAGGAGGAGGACAAGAAACTGTGATATCAGGACCAGGCTGGTGAGGATCTGGGGCTAAGACAACTGGAGCCATGAGAGCCAATGGGGCTAAATCAGGGCTAAAATTACTAGGCACATCCCAAGAGAACCTGGTAAGAAGAACCAGGATAAGTGGACACAGTAGTAGGTGGACCATGACTGGAACCAAGGCAAGGAGAAGCAGAATGGCCAACCCAGCAGGACTAGGAGTGCGAGATATAGGAGAACAAGGACAACAGAGTTAGGTAAAGAAAGACCTAACAGACGAGGAGGATCAGGGCTGGGAGGATCAGTAGTACTAGGAGATGTATGCTGAAGTGCTAATACAGGGAATGGTCAGGAGCAGGGCCAGGAAGGCCAGAGTCAGGAAGGACTAGAGCCAGCAGCACCAGATTTAAGAAACTAATACCAGGGTGTGAGAACCAGTTAGACAATGAACAGGGCCGGGATGAGGATCGGGAGGACAAAAGCAACCATGAAAAGGAAACTTGGAACTGTAGCAGGAGGTGGACAAACACCAGAAGGAGAAGGAAGAAGACCCTGAGCAGGAGGACACCTATTTGATTCTAGACCACATGTATTAGGATATCCCTTTTGTAATCAGTGCCTATTGAAGCTTCATGTGCTGTCCACGGTAAACAACCTTTACAACGCAACTTTTACCACGCAGTGCCTTTACAACGCAACTTTTACAACGCAAACCATTACAACGCATTGCGCTGGGGGGCGGTCTAGGATAGGGAATGGGTTTAATGTACTATCCAACACCTTCCCTACTATCCACGGGGACTGGAGTTGGAATAGTAAATTAAACAATTCACTATCCAGCGCCTAAAAGCACTATGTGTTGTAATGGTATGGTTGTAAAAACCGCGTTGTAAAATCATGCGATGTAAAAGCTTGCATTGTAATGTCATACATCCGCTGTCCACTCCTCGAAACTATTAGAACTGGTAAGTATTAGCAAAAAATTAGAGCATGCAAAGTGAATTAAAATCCAGGGCTTTTTCACTCTGTCCGCTGAGTGACAGCTGACACTGTCTGATACTGGCACATGGTCTGAGGGTGGATCAGAAGACAGCGGTACTGAAACCTGGCAGAGGGGTCTAAAGGTGGATGAGTGACAAGGAGGGAGGTCCTTGTTAACGAAGATCTGCTAAATTTTGTTTCGTTCAGTGAGGACATGGAGTAGATATTAGAAGTGAGGGGGCATGTAAGAGGTGTCTCTTGTTAAAGGCAACAACGTTTCTAAGCAGGGCCTGCCCATTTGCCTGTGTCTGATACTTGCTCAGCAAGGCCAATGAAAGCCAGGTGCCGAGTTCTCACGCTTCAGCCAGAAAATGACAATAGAAACTGAATCACCATAAATCAGAGCTGAAATCTCAACAATGGATCAACATCCCTTGTCTGGAAAATGAGTATAAAAGTGGAACCGTGAAACGATTGATCTGCACATCTTAAGAATGGAGGAAACAAAATGTCTCTGTTTATAAAGTTTCTTATTACTTACAATATTTGTAATAAAGTCAATAAATAAAATGTGTCTGTGAGTTTCTGTTAGCTTCTGTGTCTTTGATACCTGTATGTCTTTCCCTCATTTACTAGAAATGTTCATTAATACTTCAAAGACATTGCTTTTAGCTAATTATAGTCCTTGTCTTTCGCTCATTAGATCCATTGACAGTATACTTTCTCAGAAGGTCCGATGGACATTTGGACTGTCAGATGTAGGACTTTATAGAGTCTGACGTATTTAGGCTACAACCTGGCTGTAATTGACAGGAAAAAATCAAGATCACCACACCCTGGGAAAAGATTCCAAGCGTGTGGAGGTAAATAGTTTTTTTTTTTTTTTTAAGAAAACACTCCGCTTTGGAAGTATGTTTCTGAAAAAGAAAAAACTTTTGAAAAGTTTACCAGATGACTGTCATGTCTGATGGTACCACCCATCAAACCTTTCCTTCATAGACAGTAACCACCATGACAGTAGTTGAAATGTTATGTACTGTAATGGGAACTTCAAAGTGCAACTTTTACTCCGTATAGTGACCTGGCGCTCTGCACGGAGCCGAGGTGCAGAAAAGGTAACATAATTCATTATTAGAGAAGAGCTATGTTTTTAGCCTCTTCTGGAACAGAGTGGTGGATGGAAGATATCTTAGTTCTAGAGGAAGATTATTCCATAAAGATGGGCCCAGAAAAGAAAAAGACCTGCCCCCCGATCTGGATTTATAGATCCGAGGAATTTTGGCTAGAAAGAGATTTGCGGAGCGCAGACATCTAGGAGGGATGTAGAGGCCAATTCTCGCTTTCTTGTATCTTGGACCTGTTCCTTGTAATGCTCTATGAAGTTCCTGTCTACGTAAAGAAGTGTCCACAGTGCCCGGGGACAACTTTATATTAGGCGAGCTGGACTCTCTCGGGATGACAGAGTTCCTGTGCTCTGCCATCCAGACAGAGTTACCTCTGTCCCACAAACTCTAAATCAGGCCTATAGATTTTCTTCCTTGAGTCATGACATTGGAGTGGAGCCTTGCAATTATACTGTTTTGATGACTTAATAAGAGGCCCTATGCAATTGGTTCAATTTTGATGATATCCCCCTAAATATCAGAGGGCTGTATGTCACTGGAATACAACATTTACAGTGCTGGCTGTTGCTTTTACAAATCATTGTTGTTAGGTATTTTAGTATGATTAATAGAATTAATAATTCCAGAATGCACTGATTTGCTGCAGAAAAAGTGGTGTTCTGATAACATGTATCTTTTTGGTGTTCCTATGCCTGGCCCTGGTGCACTTCCATTGATTTGTGAGTAAGAGCCAGTATGTAGCTGTAGTAGAGTAAACAGCTTTCCTTGTCTTGCAAATGTTCTAATCATCTTAATCACTTGTTATATCTGCAGGCAAGCGTAAAGTGGGAGGAGCATTTCTCGAATACGAGAAGCTCCAGAAATGGGCCTCCCATGTCACTGTGTATTGGAGCGGCATTCTGTGAACTAAGAGTTAGCACTTACATTAAAGCCAGGTTCAGCTCTAAGGGCCTCATGTCGCAAAATCGCAAACGTGCCTATCATTATGTACAAAAGACTTTTTGTGAGTTGGAAATTTTTTGACTCGTAAAAGAACTTCTACAATTGTTTCTAATTTGCAAATAGGAAGAGTTCGTGATGGAGGCATTGCTCCTTCCATTTTCAATTTTGTAAATTAATTGATTGCAGTCGCAAATCATTGATGGCTGACTGACCCCTAATTTGGGGTGGACATTAATTTTCAAAGGGTACCCTTAGGACCTGTTTCCATTTGGAATCATGTTGGCAGCCTCGGGGCGGGGGAGTGTGGTCTGAAGTCCCTGTGAAGTTTTCTAAATCAGAATACATTTTTTAAAAGGAGCACAGGCTGCTTTTACATTTTTTTTCCTTTTTCGAATACAATCAGAGAGATGGTGGCATGCTGTCCCTTGCAGTCCACCATCCCTGTGATTGTAGCTAATCTAAGAGGGCCACAAATTGCCAAACTGCCACCTGCCTAATGAATGTTAACATAGTAAGTTGTTCTGCGATCCCCTGTGGTTCATTATTTTGTGAACCAACGTAATAGTACATAAATCGGCTTGTAAAATACTATTCCATTCACAAACTATGACCACTTTTTGCGAATGAAATAATAATACATCAGGACCCTAACTTGCACAAGGAGATAGATGTCAATTGTGTTCAGTCCTGTCCTGGGAGAACTCCCTGTTAGTAAGTGTCTGTTGAAATCTGCAGTTGGGATAACAACACAAAATGTAAGCTGTTTAGATAGAAGGCAGGTACACAGTGAGGTTTCTCTGCTACTTGCACGGATCCTGGCCACGTTGTGCATACTGTCTGCTATTTATCCCACCATCAGGTGAATAATGAAGATTCATTTCTATTTCCAATTCACCTGCCAAACAGTACTGAATTTCTGCTATTTAGCCAGCAGCCAGGTACACAATGAAGTTTATTTGCTAGCTGCATGGCTTCTGGCCAAATTGTGCATACTGTCTGCTGCCTTGCCATTAGGAAGGAAATGAGTGAAGTTTCTTTGCTGTGTGCTGGCCAAACAACATATAATGTCTGTTAGTAAACCACAGGCCAGGTAAGTAGTACAATTTCTGTGCTGCTTTGCTCTTTGCATGTCTGCTGGCCAAATAGTACATACCCTCTGCTATTTAGCCAATGGCCGGGTAAATTGTGAGGGTTCCGTGTTATTTGCATGGCTGCTGGTGTCGTGTATTTCTATAGGTTCTGAATCGATCCCCCTATTCCTGACCCTATTCTGGTTAAACTTACTAGCTAGTTAACTAACAGTCAGCCCATGAGGCAAGAAATCCCCCATGATGCAGATACCGTTATCTGACGCAGTCACACTACGGCACAGGAACGTGTTATCTGATTAGGTCATAACGCTTGAGATCTAATTAGACAAGCGACATTCCTCCAGCCCCTGATAAGGCATACGACGTTCTCATAACAAATCAAACCTATGACAACCTGGATAATCCGTGCGGCCATTGTTTTGATTTCACAGAGAACTTTAGTAAAGAATGTGCTAACGAGCAAGTCGTATGACATCTTTATTGACGTACCTATGTCCATCCTTACGTCAATCCCGGCACCTTTAAGGTATAAATATTGCCGACCTTGCCCTATGCAAAACACACGCGTGGTGACAAGACGGAGCAGCCATACTTGCCGAAGCAGAGAGCCGAAGCAGACCCCGCAGGCAGCAGCCCCGCCTTCCTGACGCGCTGAGAGACGCGCTGCTATCTCAAGCCGAGAGACCCAGCACCGGCGCTTCTGGGCAGCCCTCGCAGGCAGCCTGGAATATCGAGAGCAGAGAAAGAGATACCATTCCTCATTCATCCTAAATTCCAGGTACAGAACTGAATAACCCCTCCTAGAGAATTCTTTAGTTATTCACTTGGCAAAAACAAACTTAACTTAAACTGTAACTTTCTATTCCCGCCCACGTATTAGACTTAGGTCAGGTACACGGGGTAGGCGTATTTAGAAACACCAGTTGAGTACGTTTAGTCAAATGTATATGTGTATGTAAATATATTTTAATCATTTTAAACATCATATGGCTCAGAAACCATATCAATGTTTTTACAGTATTATTTTATACTATTGCTTCTAATGTATGCACTTTACTTAACTATAAGTATCGCAATAATATCGATCCATTTCTCTTGTACGAGAAAAGAGACTGATCAATAAATAACATCTTTTATTGAACACGCCCGTCTCTTCCTTTTCTCTACATTCTGATGAGACTAAGAATGCACGTACTGACTGAGTAAAATAATTGCCTTGTGCTCACACGACTCTAGAGATTGACTCTTGATTAGGGGAGAGCAAAGTTGTCATGTTCTATGGTTGTCAGAAACTAAATCCCTTCTTGTCTAATCAGGGAAGTTAATCCTTCCTTGAACATTCGAGAAAGTTTCTAGCGAACTCTGAGCTTAGCTGGCAAACCCAAAAATTAAGTCTAGTATCGACAGTAGTAGACCTAGTTAACGTCTGGCCTAGGCCTTTACTGCTGTAGGTACTATTCCAATGCGCAGAGCCTATTGGGAAAATAGGAGCTACACTACATGGCGCCCAACGCGTTTGGAAAGGGCGATAAAACTAACGTAAGACATTTAGAGTAACTCAGTCGTGCTTTCTCACTCAGACCCCTTTTTCCAAATACTCCAAAGACGTCTGGAGTGGGTGAAAGGTTATTATATCCTCCAAAACCTCGCAGGAGGGAACTCCTATGTATGGTTTTTGGTCTAGTCAACGTTGAAGGATAAAACAGTTCCAGAATATTGTGCATCTAAATCTCTGTTTCCATAAAAAACCTGATCTGCAAATAAAAATAATACCATCCTGTCAGTAAAATGGGAGACAGTGATGGAGAAAGAGAGGCAATTAGATTAGCTACTGAAATAGCAGATGCTGATGCTACCATGCAAGCAGCAGACGCGGATATAATACTCATTCCGGTCACCAAAAGAAGATCTATAACCTTAAAACTTATAGAAAATGGACTGACACCTAGAGGTGGCACAGTCATATTCGTAATCGAGGCACACGAATATCGGCAGACAGAGGTATACTATACATGGATACATTTTCCAGCAGCAAATGCTGTAACAAAGTACTTCCACTATTACAAAGTAGAGGAACCTCCTAATGAGTACACTCCTTTCGAGGAGGTGGAAGTACCACTCAAATTCCAAGAGCATTTGCTCTTATTTGATGGCGCCCTAAAACATAATAATCACATTACAAGGCTCGGTCCATTAGGAAGACCAGGAGCAACGTGGCCGGTCTTAGCCGGATACACACCACATCCAGACATCGAAAGAATGCCTGCAGCAGAGCTGTTAATACAGCTAAAACAACTACTAAAAATTCACAGACAATTAGTTCAGTATGTAATGCGGACTTCAACAATTCAGCCAGCGATTAAACTTCCACAGCTGACCCCTCACCAGGGGAACACAAATAAAATTACACCACAGAACATCCAATCCTGCCTAGGTAAAGTTCCAGCTAAACGGGAACAGATACCATTCTGGTTGGCACAGAAAATTACCCAAATAGAGGCGGTGTTTCCTGACACCACCCCGCTGGAAAAACACAGGATTCTGACTATATGTCTCCCAATGGGAATCGCACCACACATTGAGGACTGTGACACTTGGGGTACAGTCTTTGCTTCCATCTATACAAAAACACACGGTGTTCCATCCATTTCGGTAATACCAGATGTGCTTAAACAAATTCAAGATGAATACGGTCCAGAACCTGCTTTAACTCTGGGTATGAAATTACTGAAAGACTTTAAGCAGGTCTCGGCTATATTACTAGCCAACATAAAAGGTGAAGCAGCAAACGTGGCGATCCGCCAGAGGTTAAAAGAGACAGATATAGCAGACCAACCAGCTGAAATTGCCAGAATCATAGAAAAATCCTATGAAGAACTAGGCAGAGATAGTCTAGGTGGAATACCAGTAAAACCGCAACTGACTACAAGTCCAGAAAAAATGTTTTTTAATAATAATAATAATTCACCAAAAAAGAACTGGGATGGGAACAAACAATCCAATCCCAAAGAAAAGAAATTCCAGTCCAGAGGAAGGTCTCCTAGGCGAAGAGAGAAATCTCCAAACCCGAGACAAAGGTCACCTCAGAGTGACCCCTCTGGGAATAGATATAACCTTAGAAATAGGGATAATATTAAAAAACCTGATAGATATCAAGACATTGATACACGTCCCTCTCAATCTTTTCAGAATTCCTCGCAGAAATCGGAAAGAAGAGGACGATCAGAAGAGCACGCCAAGTCCAAAGACAAGGAACCTGCTCAACTGAAAAAGAAATCACAATTTCCAAAAAAGAAGGTAGCCAGTATCAAGGTAGTTAACAATGCCGAGAATACTGAGGACACAACTGAAAAACGGAGAATGGGCTCAGACAATGCTAGACAGCGCAGCAGAGGTGAGCATAGCTCGCAAAGTCCTTATGGATCATCTGGAGACAGTGGACACGAATGAATACCTTCAAGTGGAAACTGCAGATACCAGAGTTAGCAAGCCCCACAAAATATACGAGATAACATTACGTATAGAGGGAGATAAGACTAGGAAAATAAGGGGACTATTTTGGGATAACCTATCCAAAGGCTATGACATACTTCTAGCTGAAAAAGACTGGCCACCAGAGTTTGTCAGGGAGTGCCCTCATGGCGAAGAAGTAATTATGCCTGCCTTCTCGAATCAAATACCGATTCATAAAAAATACACACTTGCTAGAAAGTGGGCAGTGGCCTTAGCACCTGCTTTATATAAAAATCATGTAGGATGGGATGAGGATTCTCCTCCTCACAAAATCCAGTTAAAATCACAACCAACTGCACAAAGGCAGTACCCAATTAAGCAAGAAGCTAAAAAACAAGTAAATGAAATACTAGATCAGCTAGAATACCAGGGGGTGATTGAAACTTGCACCTCACAAATGAACAATCCTTTGTTTCCGGTCTCCAAACCAGACAATTCGTACCGTCTAGTTTTGGATTACCGACACCTTAACACATGTTGCAAAACTTTTGCAGTGCAAAACTCACACAGTGCTGCACTAATGAATAACATAGTGCGCAAAAAATACAAAACAACCTTGGACATCTCCAACGGATTCTTTTGTCAAAACATAGCACCAGAGAGCAGATATTTAACTGCATTCTCAGTAAATGGCACTCAAAAACAATTCTGTCGGTTAGCCCAGGGGTACAAGAACAGCCCGGGGGTATTCTCAGCGAGAGTAACAGAATTACTACAACTATATGATGATGAAGCATTATCTTATGTCGATGACATTTACTTAACAGATGATGACTTGGAGACTCACTTGAAAAGAGTGAACACCATAATACTTGGTTTCGCTGCAGAGGGTTACAAATTCAACTTCAAAAAGTCCAGAATTGCCCATCTGACGGTCCTATTCTTAGGATATGAGTTATCAAGTGAAGGCAAAAGCCTGGCAGACAATTTCCTAGAGAAATGTGCCGTAATCCAAGCTCCTAAAACACTAAAAAACCTACAGTCAATTCTAGGCTTCCTAAATTTCGGAAGAACATATATTGCAAATTACGCAGAAAGGGTCAAACCCCTTTATGATCTAATTAAACCAGACTTTAAAAGATCCAGTTGGACTCAAGCACACACAGAAATTTTGAGATCCTTACAAACAGACATGCTAATTAAAACAAAATTAGAAACCCGTGATAATACACGCAACCTTGTGATCCGAGTCATCCCAGGGAGATGCGGATTCACATACCTGACTTCTAATGAAGGAGATAAGGTACCAATTGCATTCAAATCACATTTGTACACAAAAGCTGAACAGAGATTCAACAACAAAGGAAAAATTGTTCAAGCAGTTCAAACCGCAATAGCTAGAGAAAAAGACATAGCTGACGGTAGACATATCACAGTCAGAACAGCAGAATCAGCCTTTGAGGCATTAACAACACCGTGTAATTTACCAACAACAACATTGGATCCAGAATGGTTACAATGGGTAAATTCAATCACAACGGACAAAGTATATTACTTCTTTGATCCAGAACTAGAAGAATTAAAAAATCTAAAATATGAAAAAACGTATCCTCTGCCAATCGACATTCTGCCTCTACGACACTACGCCTGTGTAATCTATACAGACGGACATGCTCAACCCTCCGTTTGGGGAGAACATGCATACAATCCCACATGTGAGATTACAAAAGAAGTGTGGCACGGAGGTAAACTAAGACCTCTATTAACAAAATCACACTCAGTAGAAACTAATTCAGAACTACAAACTGAAATATTAGCTTTGAAAATGGCGCTAGATAATGCGGATCGCGAATTCCCGACACTTATAGTGTCAGATTCATATTTCTGCGTCAAAGCATATAACAAGGATTTGCAGACCTGGATTCAGAACGATTACAAAGATGACACGGATGCACCAATAAAGCAGAGACTGCTCTGGGAACAGGTAGCTCTTTTGAAAAAAGAACTACCAAAGACTCACGTGACACACTCACTGAGTCACCAGCGTGATGGCGTTCACGTTGTAGGGAATTCATTGGCTGAAACAGCCGCAGCGGCAGCCAGTAAACCGGCTCCCGTAGATCGGAAAAAGCGTACATTAAAATACATTGACGGCGAAACATTGCTGGCAGTAAAAACGTCATCAAAAGGCGACTGCTCGGCGTTACCGATCAACTATCCACTCAATTACACATACATCATAGATGCAAACTCCATTCCTTTTGCTCGAATCCCTGGAGTGGGGGATAGAGTGATTCCAAACATGGACAGGAGAAACTTGTTAATCGCAGACGCACACATGGGCGAGGGTCTCAGACACCTTAAATTAAAAGATTCTCTGGAAGAATTACAATCACGGTACTGGTGGCCAGGCATGAGCCTGCACTACACCATGTTTGTAAAAAACTGCCCAAACTGCAACAGAGATCGCAGTGGGGAGAGAAGCAGTTTAATACCTCGTCGTATCAAGGCAGATAATATTACCAGTAAAAAGAATGGCTTGCGATTAACATATACAGGCTAGTTCCCACTTATAATGTAGATCCACAGCACTCGGCTGACGTCCGGACTGTTATACAAGATTTGCGAGTCTAAATGGCATATACGCTAAGAGCATGCTACGTTCGACCAATTTTTTCTTTTTCTCAGGCAATCCAGCCTGGGGGGGGGAAAGAATGGCCAAATGAGCACAGCCCAGCGGGAATCTTCTCACTTCCTTCCTGAGGGTATGGGATGGTGTAAAGAAAAAACCAAGACAGAAAGCAATCTATAATAGAAAGGATATTAGGTTCGGGAGCTGGGTGGGTCAAACATCTAATAAGTGTCCAACGTAGTCTAAATAGCTTGCCAAGAAATTCTCTGAAGGGATTCAGTCCGTACGAATTATTATTCGGAACTAGGATGTTGATCTCTGACCTTGATAGTCAGACTTCAGTGGTAACAGAAAAAAGCTTTGATGTCAAAGACCGTTTGGCTATTTTGCAGGACTTAAACAAAACAAGAAAAGACCTGAGCAACATACAGTTGAAAGAACAGCCAACAACCACTGAAGAATCACCACCTGTCCCAGCAAGACCTTTCTGGATTCCAAAAGTCGGGGATCTAGTCAGGGAGAAGATCGCGGTAAAGAAGGAATTTGGGCCTTCTTACAGAAAAGCAGTTCCTGTATTGTCTGTCAACGGGACAAGATCAGTTGTACTACCGCCACTTGCTGGAAAAAAGGAGAACCGAGTTGTATCCATCGACCTGGTAAAACCACAACATGTGGCCGATAACAAACAGTAGGCCAAGTGGACTCCCAATAAGTAGCAGAACACCAAGGTTTGCTACCAGTACAGAGGTCCTAACAAAGAGGCTCATCACATTCGAAACGCCTACAGAAGAACAACAAGGACTATGCAACAATGCAATAGAACTAAGACCTCTGAAAACCCAAATAAAGACATTTAGCAGAGACACACCAATCTATACAGAAGTACCAAGTGAAAATGCAAGAAACAAAAATCCTGAACCAATTGGAACAATTGACAGAACTGCATCTGGTTACTTCATCAACTTCGATGATTCCTCCAACGGTTTCAGCGAACAAAAGACACAGCCATCATCAAAATCCTTTAAAGACAAAGCGAAGGAACTTTTGAAACAACTAAAAGAAACATATCTGATTTCTCCATGGATTGAATTTTGGGTGGGTTTTGGTGCATTTATCCTCATACTTTGGCTCATCATGGTATTTACCTTGGGACGCTTCATTGAGGGAAAATATGCTAAAATGGACACAGCAAGTCAGAACATCAACTTGGTCCTCAAACCACACACATCTTCACACGTCGAGAAACGAGAACTTTCTTCAGAACTTTCTTCAGCCAACTTCACAGCAATTCCAATACCTGGTGGGGTAGCCTGGGACAACACTGACTATGAAATTTATGGTCCGGTCGAGATCCTGAAATATCCACACCAAATTAAGATCTCTTTGAGTGACTTTGCAAAACCAAACTCATTTGCTGATGATTGGGACTTTGAAAGTATTAACAATATGATGTCTGACTTAGTAATGTCTGCTAAATTTACAAAACATGATTATTTGCAGGGTTCTACAAATTATGACAGCATGTACTGCTATAACCATTATGGTAACCATTTCGTGCATAAATCTGCACAACCTAGAAATGTTTTAAGTTATAATCAATGGGAACATTGTGCTACACCTCCAAAAGGGAGCTCTAGAACCGTTTATGACAAATATTCATATTTTTCAGGTTTTAACATAACCAATGCTGAAACATTTTATTACAAATTGTCAAACAAGACAGGGATGAAAACCATGATAACCAACACAAAATTGATATATTCAGATTCTTTCTTTGAAAAAATGAATACCTTTGGATTTGATTATTGGGACAAAAATGTTGATTTGAAAAGTGTTTGGGGTACAAAAGAATGGCAAGTACAGGGTTTAGAAGCTTTGTTTAGAGCCTGCATGATCCCAGAACAAATGATATTTTTAAATGACACCGTTCAACAAACCACCTGTCTTGGCCTAGCAAAAATCAAAGATTTAAATAAACTGTCTATTCCAAAGCCAACAATGTTTAGCAATAACTCTGATATAGACATAAACCATATACTTAACCAAAACAGAACACATCCTGATTGGAAACAATGGTTGATCTGGCCCACAGATACAAATAACTGTCAAGATAGATTCCTGAATAAAACACAGGGTTTCAAAATGAACAGGCCAGACCCTAGATATCCCCAAAGACATCACCCAGGGATAATAACAACCTACAGTGTGGGCAAATTATGCCTTCAATGGCTACAAACTTCCACACTGCCTGAAATTAAGCAACACCTAACTTTACTTACTGATGGTGCTGACTTGCGTGATTTCATACTGGGACCACGCAAACAGCGTCATAAGCGTTTCATAGCAGCCTCTGTATATGCAGCATACAATGAGGCCTGGAAGGTTACTCAAATTGAGACAGCAGAAAGAATACGGGAAATTGACCGTATTAATTTGGAAAAATCACTTTCTGTAGTGGACAATGGGTTAATGACTCTGTCCTCCAGAATTTTTTCATTGGACAGCATTGTGTCTTCAGCAATCGATATATTATCGCAAGACTTACTGTTATTACAACATGGTCAGTCACAATTGCGTTCTATTGTACAGCTTGGCTGGACGTTACAAAATCTGCGTTCAGGCTACGTGCCTTGGCGTTTAATCAACACTACGTCACTATTCCAAATCTTTAACCTTACTGATAGACAAATCGGTATGGCGCAGAAGGGTGCTGATTATACAATCTTGAGCATTGAAAAACTAGAAAGATTACCAATGACAATGTCAGAACGACCTGTCAGTGAATGGATAATCCACGGAATCATAAATATTCCAATCTCAACCTTCAGGTTTCAATACTGCCAAAAATATATACAGGCTGGCATGTACGAGAGATTGGGAAAGGGGTACCTTAAAACAACTTGGAACCTGCCCTATTCACATGCATGTGTCAGTAACAAAGGACAGAAAGTGTTTCTTAGTGGCAACAATTGTGCTATGTCACTAAGCGGCACGCTTCTGTGTAACGGTATTAGTTTGCACGGAGCCTGTGAAGGGAATTCATACAACCTTTCATGTCACCAGCAAGGCGCACCTGCAACTGAAATAGAACCATTCTTTCAAAGACTCTATAATGGGAGTTACATTCTTATTGTAGACCGCAGATGCTGTAGTCTTATGCCCGGGACTCCTTATCTCGTCACTACGACGGCGAAGGTCAAGTGCTGTGGACGTTCTTTGTTCCCCAGCTCCTTTCCAGACAGGGAGGCAAGGGCATGGCCCGGTCTGAAAATTACTTCTATTCGAATAGACACTTTAAGCAGAATGAAAACAGTGCTTCTTCAGACGCCTACAAGGCTCACGTCATCTAAAGAAACGTATGATCTACAAGTCGCAAGGACGACTGCAGAGATACATACATTATTATCAACCAATTCCCCCGTACATTTCGCGGAAATCCTGAGCGAAATCTTAAATATTTCTGATACCACTGGGGTCTCAAAGGTATTTAAGACAGTATTTTCGATGGCATTAACACCATTCAAAGCCATACTGGGTATCTTTCCAGATTTCGTCCATTCGATTTTTGGCGGACTTCCCCTGATCCTAGGACTAATTGCAGGAATCCTATTCCTGGTCCTTATTTTTCGTTATGGCAACCCATGTCACAGAACAAAATCTCACGACAATGGAAGATACGATCCTAGCCATTGGATACCGGGACCGGATATCAAAAATCCTGGGACTCTCCCGGCTTAGAGACCTAAACATGACTTGGTTTCTATCATTTCGACCAATGTGGCAAAGGTGTGTTTTACCTGTACTAAGGTGTCTGCTATGCGGAGAAGAATGCGTGTTAGACACCTGTCTGACGCTACAATCGGATGCGCCGGTGGATGCAGATACACTGTTGGTTCCTACCAAGGTTCACGCACTGTGCTGCCCTCAAAGGCTGCCAATTCTGATGACGGCATTCCTGGAATCTTCACCACTGCGATTGAAGAGTAGTGAAGTTCAAGATGAAAGCAGCATCGAACAGGTACGACCTTCTGTCAGCAATGCAAATCAGAATGTCAATGGAGACAATCATGCGCACGAATGCATGGTTACCCCTATTTCCGACTTAGAGGAACTTTCCCATGAAGCTGTTGACAGTTTTTTCGAAAGCCTGAATGATATGATGTTCTCTCCGGAACAGAAATAGAGACTTTTGAGTAAACTCGCACACGGCGTTCCCTGAATTCGGCCTTCAACTTTAAAAATAAAAGTCACATGAACAATTACAATCCAGTTCACGGACAGCAACTTTTTTCAGCAAGCCCCTAAAATATTTTTCTATATATTTTTTCCCGGGACACTGATCTTCTGCTTAAAGTAAGAAACTATTCCTAGAGAACTAAGATTTCTATTTTTTTAGATACTTTATAGACTTTATATAGACTTTAGCTGCCCACTGGTATGTTCACAATATATTTTATGTGATGAAATGGTTTCGACTTTTTTTCTGTATAGCCATATTAAGAGCCATTTCATGTGTATTTCTCATATACCAACAAGCAATAATGCATAACAATGCGTGTTTACTTTTGCATTTAATTCATAGCTTAAGTGCATACAATATATATGACTGCAATTTTCCAGTATATTTGAAAATTTCAAAATGCATTTATGTATTTTGGGGTGGTAAGGTATACACTATACTCTATAGTATGTTGTACTATGTTATACTATGCATAGATTAGTAGATATGACCATAGTTAGCGTGGAGTGGGTGTCGTGTATTTCTATAGGTTCTGAATCGATCCCCCTATTCCTGACCCTATTCTGGTTAAACTTACTAGCTAGTTAACTAACAGTCAGCCCATGAGGCAAGAAATCCCCCATGATGCAGATACCGTTATCTGACGCAGTCACACTACGGCACAGGAACGTGTTATCTGATTAGGTCATAACGCTTGAGATCTAATTAGACAAGCGACATTCCTCCAGCCCCTGATAAGGCATACGACGTTCTCATAACAAATCAAACCTATGACAACCTGGATAATCCGTGCGGCCATTGTTTTGATTTCACAGAGAACTTTAGTAAAGAATGTGCTAACGAGCAAGTCGTATGACATCTTTATTGACGTACCTATGTCCATCCTTACGTCAATCCCGGCACCTTTAAGGTATAAATATTGCCGACCTTGCCCTATGCAAAACACACGCGTGGTGACAAGACGGAGCAGCCATACTTGCCGAAGCAGAGAGCCGAAGCAGACCCCGCAGGCAGCAGCCCCGCCTTCCTGACGCGCTGAGAGACGCGCTGCTATCTCAAGCCGAGAGACCCAGCACCGGCGCTTCTGGGCAGCCCTCGCAGGCAGCCTGGAATATCGAGAGCAGAGAAAGAGATACCATTCCTCATTCATCCTAAATTCCAGGTACAGAACTGAATAACCCCTCCTAGAGAATTCTTTAGTTATTCACTTGGCAAAAACAAACTTAACTTAAACTGTAACTTTCTATTCCCGCCCACGTATTAGACTTAGGTCAGGTACACGGGGTAGGCGTATTTAGAAACACCAGTTGAGTACGTTTAGTCAAATGTATATGTGTATGTAAATATATTTTAATCATTTTAAACATCATATGGCTCAGAAACCATATCAATGTTTTTACAGTATTATTTTATACTATTGCTTCTAATGTATGCACTTTACTTAACTATAAGTATCGCAATAATATCGATCCATTTCTCTTGTACGAGAAAAGAGACTGATCAATAAATAACATCTTTTATTGAACACGCCCGTCTCTTCCTTTTCTCTACATTCTGATGAGACTAAGAATGCACGTACTGACTGAGTAAAATAATTGCCTTGTGCTCACACGACTCTTGAGATTGACTCTTGATTAGGGGAGAGCAAAGTTGTCATGTTCTATGGTTGTCAGAAACTAAATCCCTTCTTGTCTAATCAGGGAAGTTAATCCTTCCTTGAACATTCGAGAAAGTTTCTAGCGAACTCTGAGCTTAGCTGGCAAACCCAAAAATTAAGTCTAGTATCGACAGTAGTAGACCTAGTTAACGTCTGGCCTAGGCCTTTACTGCTGTAGGTACTATTCCAATGCGCAGAGCCTATTGGGAAAATAGGAGCTACACTACACTGGCCATACAGACAAGAATGTCTACTATTTAACTAGTGATCGGTTAAAAAGGTACATTTTTCTGCTCTTTGCACAGATGCCAGTCAAACAGTGCAGAGTTTCTACTATTTACCGAGCGGGCAGGTAAATTGTGAGGTTTCTCTGCTATTTTCAAGGCTGCGAGCCAAATAGTAAATAGTTTCTACTATGTAGCCGGCGACCAAGTAAATAGCAGAGAAGATTCACTATTTACCCGGAGCTGGCTAAATAGCTGATACCTATCGAAGATAGTGTCAGTTAAGAACTGGAAGACTTTGTGTGCTACTGAAATTGGATAACTAGTTACATGTTTCTCATCCTAATGGGGGACTCCTTTAGAGAGTCATTGCATTCTATTGGTGAAAAGAAACGAATATGGGGCTGATTTCTTATGTAACAGGTGACCCTCCGGCTCGCATGTTAGCATAGGGACGATGTAGCCTCCCACAATATAGGACTGCGCGCTATGCTAAGAGATCCCTAGCAGGCAGGCGGATAATCTCTGTGCCTTCAAAGGAGCTGCTACCACCCCCTGAATGCACTGAAGCTTCATGAAGCGGGTGCCATGTTTAATGTGCCTGCTTAGCAAAGTTTATTGTTTCTCAACACCCTCCCAGAGTATTAGTTTATTTTTCAAAAACAAAAATATAATGGCCCTGTTCGATGGGAAGAGTTTTTTTCAAGTTGAGGTCACTTCTTTTGTTTCTTGGTCGGCACTGCTGGGCTTTTCCTGACTGTCCTGTACAGGAAAAATAATGTTGAAACGACTGCCATAAATATAGCAGACATTCTGGTGTACATTGGCCAATGGTCCTTTGGCAGAAGGGCCATGAGTCAAGGGTTTCCGCCGGCGAAGGTAGCTGAGGTTCTGCCTTTGGAAACATGGCTCTTCCCCAAAATCTCAAAAGAGCAAGAAAAACATGAGTTTGGTAGAATCTGCCTTTTTATCAGTAAATACCTAACACTCACCAGACTCCAATCACTCTATATGTGGAGTCTAAATATTATTGTTGGATTCGTTTTAAGGTACAGAATTTCTTGTTACTATATTTCACATTTGGTAGCATTTTACCAAACTATGACTACTATGACTTGAATGTTTTCAAAGTGATTGTTGTTGTTTTACACCAGTTTATTCTAACCTTCGACCAAAGGCCAACAGAATTCTTCCCTATCCACTGCCCTATCCCCCGCCAACCATACCTGTTTTCCAGTTATCAAGTCTTGGGATTTCCGGCCTTATATCTGCAGTGCATCATCTATTTATAACACATTGAAGTTGTATGGGCAGATAAACTTTGCTCTGCCGAAGTAAGCCCACCTCAAAGTTTGGGAATTTCCTTGACATCAATGTTGAAGGTCTTTCCACACTCCCTAGTTTAGGTATGGTGTATGAAATTTTAGATTTGCTGGTATAGTTGAGTAACATATAATATTTCTGCCTCTTCAAAAAGTCGAATTCTTCTGTAAAAACACAATTTTTTTTTTTAATATGGGTAGAAATACTCACTTAATATTAAAAAATGCAGTAAAATGTTACTTTTTCAAATTGTGTTTTGTAAACTTAATTTAGTAGACTTTCGCACAATCGTTTTTAAAAATATTGGATATGTAATGAAATTGTAAAGGTTTTCAAAATAAGTTCACAAAGTTTCACAGAAGAAAACTCCCACAGTTTTGCATAAACCCAGTTTCAGGATTCTGTTATTTTAGTGCCTCTCTTTCGCCTGTCATTTGACCTTCATATTCAGTTTCTAATAGGTAACCCTAATTCAAATGTTAATCTGGGCATTTCTTTCCCCATTTCACTAATTTGCTAACTCATTGAAATTAGACATATAAAGGAAACCTAGTTCAAAAATGTTTAAAGTGCTAAAGTAAACAAATTTACACCGGAAGGTCCAGAAATACTATTGATTTCTTGGGTGATGTTACTATACAATATTCATATCATTGATGACATTATAAATGACACTTCATGTGACATCCCTAGCGATGCATGAATAGAGAGACATACGATACGAAGGAGACTTTAAAGTGGAGTTTAAAAGAGGGAGGACAGAATATCAATGAATAGTGGAAGTGTAGGCAGGAAGACAAGCATTGGTAAATGCATTAGGTTTCACCTATGTGATTAATAATAAACAGTTTTTCGTTGTAAGTTGCAGCTTGCTGAGTAGTTGTATAAAATAAGTTACGGAAATTCTGTTAAAGTATAATGACTTGCTTATGTACAAAAAGGCAAAATATTGTGCTGTTATTAGTGGCATAGTTTGGGTATGTAATAGCAGTATTTTGAAATCTGAAATGAAAGAGGGAAATAATGGAATTAATTGATGTAATAGCAATATTATGTTTTTAGTGAAGTTCTGACAACTTTTGGGCCCAGTGCCACTGCACCTGCTGCACCATTCAAATCCTGCCCCTGTTGCCTGCAAGATAACTGGACTTTTGACTTCCTGTTTAGTAGTAAAATATAGCAATATGTTGTGTTTAGTTAAGTTGTAACAACTTTTGGGCCCGGCGCAACTGCACCTGCTGCACCATTCAAATCATGCTTCGAGTGCCTAAATGATAACTGCACATGTGTCTGCCTGTTTAGAGGTACAATATAGCAATAATAGGTGTTTAGCAGGGTGCCTGGATTTGGCCCTGGTGCTACTGCACCTGCTGCACTATTTATATCATGACCCTAACGCGTGCTAGAAACTGCACTTGTAACTGCATGTTTAGTTGTAAAATATAGCAATACTAGCTTACCCGTCGCGCGTTGCTGCGATCTCCGAACAAAGGAAATTCAAGGAAACTCGTTATGATAACATTCAATTTACATTGTGTCATTTTTTATTGAAACTTATTCATTTTAATATGGAAAACATTTCAAAGTGTCGTTTTAATTCTATTTATTTAGTCGAGTGCTTGTGGATACACAATTTTTTGTTTTTCCGTCTGGTGCGTACATCAGTTTTCGAAAGATTATGAGGGCCCTGGGGGGCCGATATTTAAAAACAAAATTAGCGCAGAAACCTTCGCGGGAGTGTACTCAACAACTTCCCAAAGTTTCCTGGCGATCGGATGAATGGTGTTTTAATTCTATTTATTCATTCGAGTGCTTGTGGATACACAATGTTTTGTTTTTTCCGTCTTGTGCGTACATCAGTATTCGAAAGATTATGAGGGCCCTGGGGGGCCGATATTTAAAAAAAAATTATGCCAGAAACCTTTGTGGGAGTGTACTCAATAACTTCCCAAAGTTTCATGGCGATAGGATGAATGGTGTTTTAATTCTATTTATTTATTCGAGTGCTTGTGGATACACGATTTGTTGTTTTTCCGTCTGGTGCGTACATCAGTATTCGAAAGATTATGAGGGCCCTGGGGGGCCGATATTAAAAAAACAATTATGCCATAAGCCTTCGCGGGAGCTTACTCAACAACTTCCCAAAGTTTCATGGCGATCGGATGAATGGTGTAGTAACGCATAAAGGACAAACAGACAGACAGACATACGTTTGTTTTTTTATATATATAGATTAGGTGTTTAGACAAGTTCTGATAACTTTTGGACCTGGTGCCACTACACCTGCAGCACGTTTCAAATAAGGGCCCTGTTGCCTGCATGATAACTGCACTTGTGACTGCCTATTTGGTAGTAAAATATATCAGTATTAGGTGTTTAGAGGAGTTCTGACAACTTCTAGGCCCGGTGCCACTGCATCTGCTGCACAATTCAAATCATGGCCCTGTTGTCTGCAAGGTAACTGCAAGTGTGACTGCCTGTTTCGTAGTAAAATATAGTAGTTCTAGGTGTTTAATGGGGTGTCTAAAGCTTTTGGTCCTGGTTTCACTACACCTGCTGCACTACTGAAATCATGACCCTGTTGTCTGCAAGGTAACTGCACTTGTGACTGCAATCTGGGTTTAGTGGGGTCCCTAGAGCTTTTGGCCCCAACCTGCTGCACCATTCAAATCAGGTCCCATCTAACTGCCAGGTAACTGCAATTGTGGCTGCCTGTTTAGTAGTCGAATATAGCAATATTATGTGTTTAGAGGGGTTCGACAACTTTTGGGTCCGGGGCTACTGCACCTGCTGCACCATTCCAAGCATGACCCTGCTGTCTGCAAGGTACCTGCACTTGTAGCTGCCTGTTTAGTAGTAAAATATAGGATAGTTCTTGTACAACGTGCAGTTTTTTTAAAACATTTAGAATTTGATCTTAATGAGGCTGTCTGCCTTTTCCATGGGGAGAGATCTTATCTTGACAGTAAATGGGGCTTAAACAGTGTGAACAGCTTTAGTAGAAGTATTTTAAATGCGTGCAGCCAGGGGAAGCTAATAAAAAAAAAAGTTCCACACAAATGCTAATGAACACAGTAATTTGGTAGTGGGAACTGATAAGAGCCCCCTTTTAAAGTATATTAAATACAAGAAATTTCACAAGCACAGTGCAAGTGCTGTGCAGGCGGAACCTAAAAGGGTAAACAAAAGTGTAGACTGTTTCAAAGTGCTGGCATGTATGGAACAAAGACTTAGAGCTTCCAAGTTGTATTGGTAGGGAAGCAGTAGCAGTATTTCTAGAGTGAGTAACTTGCAGCGTAGGTGCAGGCAACACAGGTACAACATTATGTTGTGTTTTTAAGAGATTCATAGGTTTGTTGAGCCTATACATTCTGTACAGAGCTTACATAGAGCAACTAAATAGTATTTTTGGCAAACACCCTTAAACCGAATGTTCAACGCATGTGAACCCCTGGCATTGGTGCCGCATAGAACTCTTCAGAGCACAACTTCATACCCTGAGCTGTTGCATCAGAACCTGCTTCAACTCATTAATCGCGCCTGGGCTTCGTTCACACAAGAGCTTGCTTATCGTCTAAATGGCGGGATTATACAGTGTTTTCTTTTGAAAGCTGGAAGAAAACGAAGGAAGCTTAGCCTCAGCTTCACTCCTTCAGTGCAGTCACACCCCACCAAGTGGGTGCTGCTCTTTCAGTTGTTTGTCCAGAAGTCAGAGGAGTTCACACACAGTGGCACTGTGGGCCTGCGTCTAGGGTGGAGTAACTTCTAACGGCAGACGGAGTCAGGAAGTCATGGCTCTCTAAGCCCCGCCTTATCCGCCCACTTCCTGATGAGTGTGTGTTATTAGCCCAGCTTACTTGCAGCTTAGTCAATATGGAGCTGAGAATTATAAGTGGATCAAATAACTCTCATATATGTCTACAGTACAGTGTATGCTTTGCCTGGGCACTGTGCCCTGGACCCCTTTACTATCAGTTAGACGGCTGACTACTCTTGCAGCTCAGTTTACACTGAGAGCTGCACTGAGGACGAGCCACACTTCTGGTTCATGAGTCCATTCAATAAAACCAGATTGAATCCTGGCCTTAAACTTTCTCGCTGGAGTATAAAATCTCTAACAAAATAACAATCATTGGCAAAGCCAGTTGGTAACGGCAATGTGAGAACTATTGGTGTTGTCAATGTGCTCCAACATTGCATGGCCAGATGGTAAATGTTCCCCAGGCAGATCTAGCACAAAGTGCACGCAGCTGATGCACCATTACTTATTTGTGTAACCACAGGAATACATAAACAAGGTATCCTAAATTAAATTTACCATTTTATAGTACAACACAATATGAAATGTATCAATACCCTTTAACGAGTGCTGCAAAAATTACCTGGCTAAATCAAGATACTTCTTTTGTTCACCTCTCAAGAACAGAAGGTACTGTTTGCCTTAGTGCAATTTGTACGTGTGACTTGTATGTTACACACACATGACTGCTGCAGGCACTCAACCGACAGAACTATCTGACTGGCTAGAAGTATTGTGGCCAACCATCATCAATATGCAGAGATCACTGCATGCATAGATTCAAATTCAGGAATCCTTTATTAAATTTATTCCCTCTTCCTACTACATGGTGTTTTGTGTGTCAGGTTTCAAAAAACACCACAGAGAGACAAGGGTCTAAGGGATATTTTAAGACCTGCCCAGATTTATATCCCCTAACTGTCAATTACAATACTACCGTATTTTCCGGCGTATAAGATTACTTTTTAACCCCTTAAAATGTTCTGGAAAGTCGGGGGTCGTCTTATACGCCGGGTGCCAAATTTGATGGTATGTTTTCATGCGTTTTTACATGGCGCGGACTTCACCCGAAGGTGTCATACCGCTTCTCAATAGGAAATGGTGCATTACAGGAGGAAAAAGTGACATGTGTGCAAGTAGAAGTACGGTATAGGAGGGCACTCAAACACAAGAACTAACGTTACGTAGGCGATGGTGGCACTGTGGAAGTATCAAAAGCAAACCCACTGAAAGCGGATCTGAAAGAGGGAAATAAATTACAGTTACGGTACCGGTAATCTGCCAAAAACATCAAATTTTCCTTAATGCATCCAGCAGCACATCCACCCTATTTATTGTTCTCGAGACACAGGGGAAATCATCTGGCTCCACCACAGGCTATGCTAATGAACAGAAGTAATTTCTACCGCAAACCACCATGCATATGAGTAACAAAACTACCGTAATATGGATAATGGCAATCCACCATGCATATGAGTACGTAACAATACTAATGTGGATAATGGCAATGTACAACACAGGGAAGTGGGGGGCACATCTGGTGAGGACATTCTATGATCCAACATGACAGCATGACAGCATTCACAACATTAGATTTTGAATTGATTTTGGATGAAATGCCAAAGAATGGATAATAAGTACCGTAAACCAAATATCAGAAAGAACCCTTTGTGTGCAAATCTTATGCACAATTAAATTTGAATCCACGCACTCCACCGTGGTATCCAAAATAGGCTACTCTTTAGCTCAAGGAGATTCCTCAGGGAACTCAAACACAAGAATGAACATTACGTAGGCGATGGTGGCACTGTGCACTGCGTTGGAAGTGGGGGTAGTCTTATACGGCGAGTATAGCACGAAACCTACATTTTATCAAGAAAAGTAGGGGGTCGTCTTATACGCCGGGTCGTCTTATACGCCGGAAAATACGGTATACAAAAACCGGGGGTCTAATATAAAGCCAAGTGAATGGGCTTAGGAAGGCCAAGACTGTTATCAAAATCAATCCAGGCATAAGTTCCTATCAAGCCTATGGAGAGAGGTACAAAGATAAACACAAAACCGAGATACAAGTGATTGTTGGTGAGACTCAAGAAATCTAGTTAATGGATTCCCATCAAAAGTCATGTGATGATCAATAATCTCATTTGGTCATCCAGGAAATTGGGATGGTCTGTCTCTTGATCATTGAGACCATTTCCATGCCCAACGTGCAAGAATTCAATGGGTCAAGCCCACAATCACTTTGCTGACCATGAGATAAATAGAGTCATATGGGAACTAGTGCAGTGCAAAAAGGAAAAGAAGTGGTGAATAAAATAAGATGAGGAGACAAAAGAAAAGACCTTCAATTGAATTATTGTCTCATCCCCTGATTAAAATCAAGAACACTGCAACTAGGGCAGTATTAAACAAATAGATCACTGCCAAGGGGGCCAACATGTTTCAGCCAATAGGGAAAGAGAACCCACGGCTTTCTTCAGGGCCTCTGTTCTACAATATATTGCTACTGTATAAAGTGATGTAAATAATGAAGGAATTGATCAAAAAAAGGATATGAATGAATATATTCCTCCGTGTCATCCGATCAGATGACACGGAGGAATATATTCATTCATATCCTTTTTTTGATCAATTCATTTATTATTTACATCACTTTACGCAGTAGCAATATATTGTAGAACAGAGGCCCTGAAGAAAGCCGTGGGTTCTCTTTCCCTATTGGCTGAAACATGTTGGCCCCCTTGGCAGTGATCTATTTGTTTAATACTGCCCTAGTTGCAGTGTTCTTGATTTTAATCATGGGATGAGACAATAATTCAATTGAAGGTCTTTTCTTTTGTCTCCTCATCCTATTTTATTCACCACTTCTTTTCCTTTTTGCACTGCACTAGTTCCCATATGACTCTATTTTTCTCATGGTCAGCACAGTGATTGTGGGCTTGACCCATTGAATTCTTGCACGTTGGGCATGGAAATGGTCTCAATGATCAAGAGACAGACCATCCCAATTTCCTGGCGGACCAAACGAGATTATTGATCATCACATGACTTTTGATGGAATCCATTAACTAGATTTCTTGAGTCTCACCGACAATCACTTGTATCTCGGTTTTGTGTTTGTCTATCTGGTTTGACATATACATGATTCAGTCTGACTATACTTCCTTTCCAGACAGTGAATTGGATTTACAACGATCACCTAGATGTCAAGGCCCTTGCAAGAAAGTGGTGAGCCAGCTCATTAGGCCACTGTACCGTTATCACTGGATCACATGGGCGCACCTGGCAGGGCTAACTCGGCCTTTGCACGTTCTGAGCTTGATAAAAATAATCATGTTAATTTGTGTAACAGTAACATATTCTTGCAGAACTTAGATATGTCAGCCTTAAAGTGTTATGTAATAGTATTGTATTATTTCTTACCACTGTTTCGCACGGGGCTTAGAGACCTTGATCGTTCAAAGTGCCTCTTTGGTGCCCCTGGTAGGTTGTAGTTTCCAAACTCTGAGTAATGTCAATTTACTTGGGCGCCAGCATCAACAGTTACCAAACCTAAATCTCAAAAGATAGGTGCTATCTGTTGAAAATACCTTTGTTCATTTTATCTTGCAATACCCCTTTTTATGATCATTTGCTTTTAAACTGTAATTCTACAACATAACAAACCATGTGCTTGCTTATGTACTGTGCAAGGTATTCTAAACCACAAAATGCTTACTACGGATGCTCTCCAGCGCCTAGGAGTGCAGTTGGTGGCTTGTGGCGATTTACAATGATGATTCAGTGAATTGAAACAAGCCCTTCCTGCAGCCAGTATTGTTAGTAACCAACAAGCCCATTATGATGTATTCCTGTTTTTTTTGTAACTATCTCAGGGGTGGGGAGGGGAGTGAGAATGAGTGAGTGAAGGGCAGCTGAAACTGAGAGGTCATGTAACCTTGCAAGGCAATGGAGACAATGGAGGGGATTACTGACTTTCTTGCTCTTGCCCTGCAAATGCTCTCCTGGTAATTGAAAAACATGCTGTGCCATGAAAAACAAGATATGAACATGATTTACAAGCCTGTTTACAGAAATGGTGCAGCCCGCGGTGAAACAACGAGCGCTCCTGAGGTGGGCTCTCAAACAAAGAAAAACAACATTTCTAAAATGGTCATTAAATAGGAGGAGTGAATAGATAGTAGTAATTGATCCCTGCTCTTGGAAAGGGTCTGAAAACAGGAAGAGGCATGACGCATACATACCGAGAATAAATGGGGAGAAAGATTAGGAGAGCAATGATGGAGCCAGCAAATGGGAAGCCTATGGGCGAGCTGAAGCCCACAAAGTATATACAACATGTCTCGTCCGAGACAGCGCATGCTCTTTCTAGAGCCAAGACCTAAAAAGGATGCTCTTGGTCTTTGCAAAGGTAGTAAAAATGCTGAAATCCGTTTTGTGCAGCCACTTTCCTTTGGCAGGCTTGGGGCATACAGGAACAAATGGGTGTTAGAGTCTAAGGGCCTGATTATGAGTTTGGCAGTGTTGGAGCGGGGTGGCGCGCCACCGCCCGCTCCCACACCGCCAAACTCCACCGCTGACTGACCGCTAGATTACAAGTTGAAATTCGGGGGGGGGACCTGCAGCGGCTGGCCCATGGCACTGCCTTTCAAAGGCTCATAAGAAAGCATTAGAAAGGCAGCTCAGTGGGACTGCCACAGCATGTTCCAGCATGGTATGGACTGCTAAGTCCATGTCATGCTGGAATGGAGGTGCATGCAGACAGGGGTGCACAACACATGCCCCGTGCATGCATCCCCAAGCCCTGAGGCAACAGGGGCCCTATATGGCCCCCTATATTTCCTCACACCACAGTTTTCATGGCGACCTCACCGCCATGAAAACTAGGGTGGTGAGGAAACTTCAGATATGCTTGGTGGAGCCACAGAGGCACCACCAAGCATATTGGAGCCTCTGACTGATGTGCCACCACCAAGGATGGCAGATCCCTGGCAGCCGCTGCGGTTCTATTGCGGTCCAACCACCGTACTGGTAATACGGCTGTTAGACCACTGGTGCGGATGTCCACAACCGCCACCGCACCTCCACCGCGAGTTTGGCAGTTAAATGGACCGCCAAATTCATAATTAGGCCCTACATTTTGCCTTAGTGTTTAAAATGCGGTTTTCCTAGACTCATTGTGCTCATAGTCTTTTTTGCATTAGGCACTTGTGAATTCAGTGATTATTGCCTGAATATAGGATTCCCATGGGGTCATTACTAGGACGAGGGGAGCTGAGGGGGTGGGCATAGTCACTGGTAGAGAGTTCTAGCGGGTTCTAGAGAGGCTGTGCATGAAATGAGATGCACAGCTTCCTTCAGGGAGGAAGGTGAGGGTACATGAGAGTACATGAGTGGATCAGCATTGTAGTATCAGTGCTGGGTGTCAAGAGCAGGCCCCGGGGTTATGCTGAATGAATGATGGACAGTATTACAAGATTGTGGGTGCAGAAGAAGGTCAAGGTTTTAATCTGCTGACCTTGTTGACTACTAAGTTGGTAAAAGTATGTGGAGACTGCACCTTTAGAAGCCAGTTCATTGCATGAGCCTCTGGGCAGTTACATTGCAGGGTCCAAGTCAGCTTCTCAAGTTGACGGACTCTGGAGTCCTGGATCAGAGCCCCTGACCAGGAGTAGGAATTTAGACTCACTGATTCTCGATAAGCCATCTCCTGGCTGCTTTACTGCGCACTGACACTGGAGTACATCAAGGATTTTGATATCCTGAGCCCGTTTTCATTCAAAGGGTCCCGCAACAGTTGCTGTGATGCACACACTTGTACCCAACACGGCTTGCATATGTGATATCACACACGCCCTTTTCTCTCACAGCTTTCACAGACATACACATCCTACACCCTAAATTATGCCTTCAAAGGCTTCTAGCCCCCTGCACTGTAGAAGTGGTAGACGAGGTTGGCTATGTGGCGGTGCAGGCGTAAATTGACCAGTTACAGCCGGTGGCAGGTTAAGAACGTTTAGCTCACACACATTGCACATATAGGGATACCTTTACCTTCAGGCATGGATGTGCGCATTTATTAAATGAGGTAATCAGTCACAATATCAAATTTGAAATATCGATATGGCAAAATATCGAGTTTTAAATATCGAGTGGACATAATATCGAATTACAAAAATATAGTGGTGCAGAATATCGAAATGCAGGTAAGAAATATCGTTTTTCATAATATCGAAGTTAGTAATATTGACAGTCATAATATAGTTGTTCAAAATATCGATATATTTTTTAGTGTTTTAAGTGTTAGTATATGTGTTAAAAGTATGTATTATTTTTGTAATGTATGTTTGAACTTTTTAAAAGTAATGAATTTTATGTTAATTCATTTTTGCCTTACTTAATTCCGTAGTGGGTTGTGGGTTTATAGGGGAATAGGGTGGGAAGTAATTTAATTATAATATATTTTTGAGGAAATATTTAGAATTAATTAATTATATGTTAATGCGTTTTTGCGTAATTTAATTCTGTAGTGGGTTGTGGGTTTATGAGAAAATAGGGTGGGAAGTAATGTAATTGAAATTATTTTAATTAATTGTTTTATTAATTAATAATTTTGAATGTAATAATTTATATTGTTAATTACGTTAATAAATGTAATTTTAACTAATTATAAATTGATGAATAACAATTAATAATTAATTGGTAATTATGGTAATTGTGTTAAAATTTTTAATAATTAGTAATTCATTCGATATTATTTATTAATAATTAATTTGTAAATATGTTAATTGTGTCCTTTTTTTAGGAGTGGGTTGAGGGCTGATAGGGGAGTAGGGTAGGAAATACTTTAGTTTTAATGTAATTTCTATTATTTTTTTCATATTATATTTATTAAAAGTTATTTTATAGTGTTAATTGTGTTAATTAATTTAGATTTGATGGTTATTCATTTTATTGATAATTGTAATTAGTTAATTAATTAATTGTTAATTAATTTTGATAATTTATTAATATTTTATAATATTGTAGGTGATGTTTATAGGGGGAAATGGTGGGAGGTAAATTCATTTTGAAAAAATAATTACTTGTTAATTAATGTTAATTATATTGCAGGGGTGGGTATACTAAAGTATTCCTGTATGCTATCCAACACTTTCCCTACTGTTACACTTGGTGGAGTGGGAATAATTAATTATTCCCACCCGCTATCTAACACTTTCCCTACTGTTGCATTTGCTGGAGTGGGAATAGTTATTTTTACCCACCAGCTAGCCAACACTTTCCATACTGGTGCACTCACTGGAGTGGGAATAGTAATTTTTACCCACCCACTATCCAACACTTTCCCTACTGTTGCACTCACTGGAGTGAGAATAGTAATTTTTATCCTCCTGCTATCCAACACTTTTCCTACTGTTGAACTCACTGGAGTGGGAATAGTAATTTTTATCCACCCGCTATACAACACTTTCCCTACTGTTGCACTCACTGGAGTAGGTATAGTAATTTTTACCCACCCGCTATCCAACACTTTCCCTACTGCTGCACTCACTGGAGTGGGAATAGTAATTTTTACCCTTCTGCTATCCAACACTTTCCCTACTGAGTCAGGAAGATGGCGTGGCCAGGACACATGAAAGAGAAACCAACCTAAACCGGTTCAGTGAATGAAGCTTTGGAATCCACCTCTGTCAGCGAAAACTATATAAAAGTGCGAGCTGCTGACCCATTTGTTGTTCTAGTTCCAAGTTCTCTTCGATCAAAGAGGAAAAGTACCAAGAGGGCTGCTGCGCTGCCAAGGGGTGGTGCCCATCTGGCAGCCAACTCTCCAGAGATGCGGAAACATCTCCTATAGTCTGATATGAAGGAGGAATCGCTGACCTTGTCCTGAAAATCAGGGATTCCTGCCTGTACTAAGAAAAAGAAAGCACCAACCTTGAAGGGGGAGATGGCAAATGAAGAGATTGCTGTAACTGACCTGGGTTGTAGGGGTACACACCATCAAACTCAACCGACAGGATCAGGAGCGTCAATTTGCCTATGCAGCTTTGTTGAAGGAGCCGTGATACTGTAGAAGTGTGTCTCCTTGCATTAGCACCGTTATTGGTTCCAAGGTAGCAGGAACCGTATGCCCAAATGGTAGACTCAATGGAAGTCTGGATAAATTCCTAATTGTGGCACCCAGTGTGTGTTTGCCTAGAACGTGGACAGTGTGACCCTGGCACTGCCAATTTGTGCTGTGCGATTCTGACTAGTCCCCATGAAGTAAAGACTACCCAACCTGAGGTGCCCCCGAGCAGATTTCAGACCGTTGCATCGGGGCACTACATGCAAAAGATAATGCCTGACATCTGAGGTGCTGAACACCTCAGCACTCAATTGGGTGACCGCTGTTGCATCCCAGCAACAGCTTGGAAGTGTTTCGCTTTGACCCGAGGCCCGGGTTGGGAAAAGAGGACTGCCAACTACCTCCACCAGAAGAGGTCCCAGCACGACTGCACCCAATAGACTTACCAAAGGACCAGGACCAGGTATATCAAAGCATGTAGGCCAGCAGGTATTAACGTGTCATACAGGGATGGTCTCACCAATTGCCATTAAATCACCATGGCCTGCAGGCTGTTTCAACCATGGATGGTGAGAGACACCAATGGGCCTTGTATTCCATCCACTAAGCACTTTATATTTGCACTTTGATTTATTGTTGCCACCCTTGGCAAAGGTCTGGACAGATCATCAAAATAAGTCATTTGGATGTGCTCACAGGATGTCCTCCTAACAGCCCAGGTTAACCCACAATTAAACACAAACAGCATCTCTAGGTGAATCACCAAAAAGAAACATAATGCACTCTGAAAGAAGAAAGAGTACTATTTGTTGTATTATTGGCAAAGTGGCAGACACATTTTGGCACACAGACTCTTGTCATCGGTGACAACAAAGAAATCAAAGTGCAAATATAAAGTGCTTGGTTCATGGAAATAACAAAATACTGTCAGCAGGTGTCATATATATCGAAAGTAAAAACTGGCGCTATCTTGGACGCAGCAGATAATGAGTGGAAAACATGAATCTCATCACATCTAAACTAATAAAAGTAGGTATTGAAAAATTGATCCAAGATCCAATCAATAATGTCCTAATGGGCATGTAGTCTTAGCCTAAGATGTATCAATCTTGCTGCATCTTTTCAAGATGATGAAGAGCATCATCTTGAAAAGAAGGCCATAGAATGGAATTTTTTTAAATAGAATACAATATATGTAAACATACTTATAATAACAAAACTCAGTAGAAGTAAACATAAAAATTGTATCACGCAGAGAAAATTTATCAAAATGTGGAAAGTTAACAAAAATAAAATCAGCAAGTCTGTGTAGGAAAATAATCAGTCGCCAATGGCATATGAACACGGACTAGTGATGAGACTGGATCATTGGTGCATTTCCATTCAAATTCTTGAGTGTACATAAACACCAAGTGGAGCCATACAAAGAAAATACAAACATTGTATAGAATAATGCATAACACTCACACCCAAATAGGGAAGAATAACCTATGATCCTAACTCGGGGTACATGCAACATCTGCACCATATTCCTTCCCAAACGCCTGCCCGGGGTAAAAACAGAAATAACATGTGAATATTCATAAAGATCATAAGACCATTTCAAGTTTCACACAAACAAGAGATGCAAATCAAAGAAATCTGCCTAAATCTGTGCTTAACTCCTCCTCAGGATTTAGTCCTAAAGGGATCATAGTCTCAAGCTCATTGATGTATCTTGATTACAAGAGTTGTAATGACAGTTCTTGGTTGCCACCTCTCACACTAGGTAACACATTATCAATGGCAAAAAATCAATAAATCACTTCTGTTGTTATGAATTTCATTGAAACAACAGACAACAGGATAGTGTGTTATGTTGTGATTAATAGCACGCATGTGCCAACACATGTGTTTGACTAGGTTACTAGAACTACATATCTACTGATTATCTCATTGGTAAGTGAGGACATATACAACGTAATCAGGTGTGCTTGTTATATTTCTATTTATGTACTTTTTTTTGCTGGAATGTTGTATAGTCTCCACCTTGGTGTACTTAGTATTTCTACAGGCTTTGCAATGGTTAAAGGTGTAAAAACCCAAGGCAGAATTATTGACAGTATTGACAGTATTGACAGTAGATGTTACAGGTATTGACAGTAGATGTTACTCTTCACTAAACTGTCACATAGAGAACTTCTCCTGTATGTAATTATAGGGCATTCACTCACACATTTCATAATAACCATATTAGTTTATCAAATTTGTCAATGCCGGTTCAACAACCCCTACTATTTCTAGAGTGTGAATTGCCAGGCCTGCTCTCAACTCAAGAGATGTGTATGAAAATAGAAATAATCCTCACGCCACAGCTTCCCAACACCAAAACTATGCATGTGCATCTCTAGGAATACAACCTTGCCCTTGATTCAGCCAGCATGACCACAGATTAAATTATTCATATAAATGTACTGTCCAACCTCACACCAGATGTTACATTACACAGTCCTAAGTACACAGCAAAAAACAATATGCTGAAACATATAATCACATGATGATTGTTGGAACAGGAATGTTCCCTGCGTGGCATGTGGACTTGTACCCCTGCCCTGTATGTTAAACTGCATGTATATATGTTAACCTGACTTTTATTTTGGGCCTGGCATCATACTTATCAAAGCATGTGCGCAGAGGCCTAAACCTGCCCATGATTCTGTGAGGTCCTGAACTCAGGTCATTGACCTTGCCTGTGACCTCAGGATGTACACCAAGGGTCCCCTTATTGTGGGCAGAGGACTATTGCACCTACACCGGGTATAGCGTATAAAGTGGTGGTGGCGGCATACTGGGTTTCTAGGAAGATTAGTAGCCTGACCAGACTTTTTCTTATCATTGTCTCAGTGAATGAGGCCTACTGGCCTTCTTGTGTAAACTTCTGTTATTATGCGCATGACCAGATCCCTGTGCTAGCATCCCATGTGAATGTCAAGTTTGTGAGCACATGTAGTGCATTTAACTGATGGGTTATGTGCTTGAGTGAGCTTGAGTAGTAGAGGAGGTGAGATCCATTTTGAATGCTCCTGATCTGGCATATCACAAGGAAGGGTGAGGACTGAGCTCCCAGAGAGTATAAATGCATAACCTGCATTACCGAAGCTGGGGGGTGGGAATTAGATACTAAGTGAGGAGGATGGAGACAGGACTACCTTCTAGGTGGTTGTTTGTTAGCATAAGCTGCTAATTAGTCTTACTGAGCACTGCAGTTTGGTGGATGGTAGGGGTGGCAGGTGCTACTGCAGTCTCTATTGTGTGACGTGAGGCTATTTCTCAATCAATCAATCAGGTTGTATTCGTTTAGCGCAGGTTTATACCCAAGAGGGTATCCAGGCGCAATGCCGCAGGTATCAGTCGAAGAGCCAGGTCTTGAGTACCTTTCTGAAGTGTGTCAGCGAGGGGTTGGTGCGGAGGTGAAGGGTGGGAGGAGTAGCCTCCTTCGGAGTAACACATACATGATATCTGAGTGAGGGCAAGGTGTGCAGAGCGAAGATTCCTGGTAGGTTGGTGGAAAAGCAGGAGATGGTTCAGGTAGGTAGGTCCTTGGTTGTGGAGGGCTTTGTAGGCATGGCTCAGAAGCTTGAAATTGAATCTTTTCTGTTTGAAGCCTGGTTGAAGCCTGCGCTACAGTATGCCCCAGATCACCCACTTACTTGGGCTGATGACAAACCTCAAACCTCATTGTGCCTGTGTTGTTGCTGCTCCAGGTTGAAGACTGCCCCAGTGCTACCTACTGTGAGAAGCATCACTCTACCCAAAAGTTGTGTCTGAAGACCAGCCACAGGAGGACACTTGAAAGAAGATCCACCCCAAACTGATTCTAAACTTTGAGAAAGTGGATCCACATGTTCTGTCTACAAGTTGTGTAAAAGTGGGACTCCAACAACCCCACTTTGTTCCAGTTCCAAGACCAAGGAAGGGAGGGCTCTGCAGAGTACTCAAAGGATTTCTTTGCAACCAAGGCCGGTGTCTTCCTGGAGCCAGTCTCCCAGAGGTGAGGGGGACCGCACCTGAAGTCCGCAATTTCTGCTCAAGGAGCTGTAGCTTTGCCTGAAGCACTCAGAAGCCTGCCTTCGTACTATGAGATGGAAGGAGTCTGCTTGGCCCTGCAGGAGGAAAGACTGTCCAAAAGGAGGGAGGCCCAGCATGTACCCGGTGCCTAAAGGGCCAACAAAGAGAGCTGACTTTCTGAGAGCGAGCTGGGAGAGATCTGCATAGGTCCTTCTTGTCTCTCACCTCAGTTCCTGGTGGGAGCAGCTGCAATTCTGTGATCATTGAAGGCCTGGATGGTGGCTGCAACTGCTGTGATCATCTTAATCCTTGATGGGGTTTGCAACTATTTTTATAAATATTGTTGTAGGCCTGGACAGGGGCTGCAAATGTGTGAACATTGTAGGACCTGTCGGGCTACATCTAACTACAGCCTGATCTGAGTTGGAAATGCCACTACCACTATTGGCCCTACCAGGACTGTGAGTGACGTGGCCCATGTGAGGCTGCATCATCGTAACTGCTAGAGACCACCATGGTCAGGTCTGCACCTACGCCGCAGCCTCGAGAGACTGAAGCTGAGCAGAAGTGCAGTCAAACGCCACCCACACCTGCTTCCCCAGCTGCCTTGTGAACTTCTGGATCACCGTACCAGTGCAGCAATGGGGCGTGTAGGGGGCCGGTCAAAGTACAAGAAAAGAGTACATACTCAATTTTTTGACAACCCAATTCACCAAAAGGGTAAGACTTGAACTGAGTGTGCAATTAACTGTGTGAGAACAAAAAGGTTGATCCTGCACTTAATCCATGCTTTACATGAGACCAGCAGATAGAGGCCTTCCCTGGAGGAACTACTATCACTGGGGTGTAGCACCTTGAAGAGAATCACTCCTAGAGACACTAACATATGCATGCATGATGACCTAATATTTAGTACAAAGCATGACTAAAAGCACTGAGATGGACATGTACTTCTTGGTGTCTGTTGGGTGTTGAGTTCTGAGCCTGTGCACCCCCCCAGGCTACCTCTCTGAGTAACCTCTGACTGCCCGCCCGCACTACCCTGAGAGTCAAGTGTAGAAAGGGTTGTACTTGGACCAGTTTGCAGAGTCATAATGGGACAGACCCCAGAGCCCCGGAGGCAAATGACCTCAAGCACCACGAATGGGGCCCAGTAGCCGCTACCTGCCCACTGCCCCCCCCCCTCCCACCGCACACTCATCACTAACAATCACTGTAATAGAAAACTCAGAACTAAGTGGAAAGGCATTCCTGGAGAGACAACACAATAGTCAGATTGTGCACCACTGAAATAGCAATAACATAAAATAACATACCCCCATGACATAATATGATATAACATATTCTTGAAACTTCTGCCAGCGGCCAGATCTGCAGTCAGCCGTATCTTTAAAAACAGTGATCCATATTACATGCAGAAAAAAACCTATGCTCATCAGTTTCATGCTTCAATGAACAGGCAAGAGCTGGGGAACAAGAGAAACATTCACCATCTGCATTCAAACGGTGGCTTGTTGGTACTTTTAAGACTTTATTTCCAGATGTCCCGAGAACAAAGCCTGTCTTAGATCCCAGCAGCCCTGGAGTGTAAAGTAATAACCTTTATTGCATGGGTGCAGGGTTTTTATTCCCATGAATTCATTCTTACATTGCTGCCCGGTGACATCATTTTGCCATGTGCATTGCAAAGCTCGCAGTTTGCCACCTGCATGAAGGAAGATGAGGACTATGGTTGGATTTTACTGTTCTGTTTTTTACAATGAGCCCAATCTCGAGACTTCTGGAGACAGAATACTCATTTATTTTAGGTGAACCCACCTCTATTGTACATGCTGGACTACTTTTTTAAACAACTTTGTCTTTTTTGGAAGAGAAGACTTAAAGGGGCAGATGTACCCATTTTTCACACAACGCACAGCAGCAAACACAGATGCTGCGCTGTGTTGCATGAAAGGGAAACAACAGAAATGCTCCATATCCACTAAAATGTGGCACATTTCTGCTGTCCCATAGCCCTGGAGCACTGTGTGCTGCCTGGACCCAAAGCAGGCACGCTTGCCCCATGGTTCAATGGTGCCTCCATTACAGGCAGGATTGTTTTTGTGCAGGACTGGACAACACACAGTCAAACAATGTTTCTATCTTTAGTGGGGATGCCCCTTCTTTCTTAAAGGGGAATACCTTATTTTTGGGGATTATGTAGATATGTGTGTGCTGCCGTTTATAAGATGCTCACTCAGATGGGTAGCAATGAAGCCATGCACAAAGCTAGGGAACGATTCAAGATAGGAAGCATTGAGAAAATGGATTTAGCCAGAGAGAGTTTGAGACAACCCAGTTGCTGTGAGTTTTCAGATCTTTCCTGAAGTGCAGCAGCATCGCAGAGAGTCGACATGAGGTGGGATGGTTTCTAAAGTCTAAGAGCATCATTTGGAAGAACTGGCTTCCTTGCACTTCTAGCATTTCTTGATTTTGACCCAAGCAATGTCCTGTGGAGGCTCCTGAGAATTATATGTTTTCCTAGCAGGTAGGTTGGTGCACTAGCACCGTGGCTTTATACGCTACCTTGAGTCTTCCGCATGTTTTATGTAGGTAAGACTTTATTTTTTGGAGTAATATCTGACACCATGGTCTTCTCGGTAATGTGGGTGGTGAACGTGGGTTGCTAGCACTGATGAAGACAACAGATTTGCCACTGTCAGAGAAACGCTTGACTTTGGCTGGCCTTTTAAACATGGTCATCAGCACAAATGTTTGTTTTGTTCAGTTCAGCTTGAAGTAGGTGCTTGACATCCATGTTTGAAAGCAGGCACAACAATCTTTTATGCAGCATATGTTGACTGGTGAGTCTTGGCTGCTTCCTGGTGCTGTTTCCTCATTGACACACTTTGATTTTGTAGGTAAGGAGGAGATTCCTGAGAATTCCACTTAGAGCCTGAACAGAACCTGGAAAGAGTTAAAACTTGGGTAAGTCACATCATTAATGGACGTTTCTGAGACGTGCAAGGCGTGCATTTGGATAAACCGATGACAGTCTAATAGAAACAGAATGAACTAGTGTAGTGCAGTGCTGTTGAATCGCTCACAGATTGAGAGAATGCTTCTCAAGATGTAGTGATCAATGGTGTCAACGGTCACAGAGCGATCTAGAAATACAAGGATGGAAGGTTAACCATGATACATCCGGAGGTCTCATCCAGTACTTGGATTGTTACTGTGTCACTGTTTCGGTGCAGCAGTGTGACCTGAAACCAGACTCTTAGTTGAACAGGGGGTCCTTGTTAACAATGTGTTCCTGTATTTGGATAGCAGCGGGTTTCTCCAATATATTGCCCACAACCCGGAACACAGTGATCCGTCATGAGGGTTCCTCGGCATACTCGTCTCAAGATCAATCGCATCAATGGAATTATCTGTTCCAACGCTTTAACCCCCTCAAGGCACCCCGCCATACTGACTTCAATTTTCTCCGTTTGTCCACATGGACCTTTTATGACGTGACCCAATCCTTTAGTTAACCGATCTAGAACCGTTTCAAAACGTGCAGGATGCTCTATCTCACCGCACGCCCGATACGTTAGAATGACCCGAGTTACCCTAATTGTTCCAAGCCCAGCCGGGTTGGAATTATCACCGGCTGAGCGCCCTGAGGAATTCGCTGAACTATTTTCCACATGCGACGAAACACGTGTCGGCTGGTTTTTCTTCTGATCATTGAATTTTAAGAGACATTAAAAGGCTGAACATTTTGCAACATCTCCGAAGATATTTCCTTCCATTGACGTTTATTATACTGTAGCGCTTGTATACTTTTACATACTGTGTACACCTACTATTTATGTGTGCCTAGGTCTTTGTCTGTTTGTACTGTGAGGGTTTTACCCACACGTAATTGGGGGGTTATAGGGCTTATCCCCTCTCCTAGCTGCACCATTCTGATTGTATATCCCTTCAGACTTTGTGCGTCTATTAAGCAGAGTGCTCAGGAATTTCCCTGACTACTAAAAACCCTTCCTTTGAGTTTTCGGTGCAGCAGTGTGACCTGAAACTAGACTCTTAGTTAAACAGGGGGTCCTTGTTAACAATGTGTTCCTGTATTTGGATGGCAGCTGGTTTCTCCAATATATTGCCAGGGAACTGGAATTGTGTAGTCTATCTACGACTGGTAATGCATGTCAAGAGGTTGTCGAAATGGGCATCTAGTGGTGCGGTTAGGATGTGAGCGAGGTTGTATAGTATTATCAATGTCTTCCCTGATTGCCAAGCATGCACTAATTTACTGAACAAAAATGGTGAGAGGGAGGCAGAGCATAGGTGTCTGGTGGGCTGGTGAAAGTGCATGTGGCTGTTCAAGTAGTTTGGTACTGTGTTGTGTGGGGCTTTGTATGTGTGCATGAGAAGTTTAAACTGGCTGTGTTTACGAATGGGAACCCAGGGAAGCTTGCTGGGATGCGGTGTGACATGTATGTGGTGTGAGAGGTTGAGTATGAGTCTTGCAGTGATATTCTGCATGGTCTGGAGTCTGTGTAGGCGTTGTTTGGCGATTCCAGAGTAGAGAGTATTGCTGTAGTCCAGTCTGCTTGTGATGAGTGCTTGTGTGATGGTTTGTCTGGTGTTCTGAGGCAACCATTTGAAGATTTTTTGCAGCATATGCAGGATGTGGAAGCAGGAGGTGCACAATGGGCTGACTTGAGCCGTTATGTTGAACTTGTTGTCTAGGATGATCCCTAGATTTCTTGCAATGTCTGTGGGTATGGGTGTTGGTCCTAGGTCCGACGGCCAGCAGGTGGAGGTCTTGTTTTAGAAGACCGTCTGGTCGGAGCTGAGCTGCAGGCAGTTGGTTTGCATCCAGTCTGCTACCATGGTCATGCAGTTGATGAAGTTGGTTCTGGCGTGGCTGTTTTGTCCATCATAGGGGAGGATGAGTAGAATGCCGTTGGTGAAAAAAGACGACAGTGATGTCTTGTGATCGGATGATGTTGGAGAGTGGTGTTATGTATATGTTGAAATGGGTGGGACTGAGGGACAATCCCTGTGGGATTCCACCTATCAATTTCTTGGTCTCTGGTGTGGAGGGCGTCAGTCTGACCCTTGGGTTCTTCCAGTAAGGAAGGAACAGATCCATTTGAGATCCGATCCTTGTATGTCAGTCTTGTGGAGTCTTCTGATGAGGGTGTTATGGGAGACAGTGTTGAAGAACGCAGGGAGTTCGAGCAGGATGAGGGCCACTATTTCTCCTCATTCCAGCATGATTCGAATGTCATTGGTGGCAGCGATGAGTGCTGTTTCAGTATTGTGGTTCTTTCTAAATCCTGATTGAGTGTTGTCTAGAAGATGGTGAGGTTCGAGGTGGGTTAGGGTCAGCACTCTCATTGACCCCATCCCACTCTGTGACAAGGTAGGGACTTCTGCCTCCCTGAGGTCAGCCAATGAGGGGAGGCAGCAGTCCCAACCCTCCTGGAACCTCTGAAGCTTCCCTCCTTGAGAGCTGTAGCAAGTAAGTGTTGTGTTTTAACTGATTGTTTGATGCAAGCGTATATGCATGAATGTATGTGTATTTGTGAGTGAATGTTGTGAATGGGTGTGTGTGTGTGTGTGTGTGCGTCTTCACTCTTTTATCCCTCCACTATCCTTTTCAATCAAAATTAACCAGTGGCGGCTCCTCTATAGGGCGTTTGGGCGCCGCCCCCTGCTTTCTCGCCACGCGAGAAGGCAGGAACATAAATGGTAATAACTACCATTTATATTTCTGCCTTCTCGCATAGCGGCAAAGCAGAAGTTCTTGGTTGGGGGTGGGCAGTCCTGCTCGAGGGCAGGGGGGAGTGGCTTGCCCACTGTTGTTCATACTGACTGTTTGGGCAGCCTGAGGCCGCCCAAACAGGCAGTATGAACAACAGTGGACAAGCCACTCCCCCCAGCCCTCGAGAAACACCGCCAACTCTCACTGTTCTCTTTGTATGCTGCAGCATACATAGAGAAAATGACCCGGGTGGGGCAGCGGCCTCACCAATCACAACGCTGCGGTGGAGGGGAGGGAGGCTGCCTGCAGCCTTCCTGATGACGAGCACTGCAGGAAATGGAATTCAAAACGGAGGACGGCGGGAGTGGGGAGTCTCGGGACTTAAAAAGGGGACGGTAAGTTTTACTTCTACTTTATATATTTATTTTCCCTTAAACCCCTCCCGCCTCCCCCCCATCCCCTCCGCGGCACGACAACCCCATTTCTAGCCCCCCCCACTCGCCCATAATGCCGGCCGCGACTGTCTTATTGGCTCTTTATTATCCAGGAGGGACACCGGCTCAAAGTATGTACTGCATTGCATTGCGGATTGTTGACAGGCTGGGGTGTAACACCACAGTTAAAGTTGGGCGGAGGGGCCGCTCGCCTCGCAGGTACTTAGCACCCCCTTTTGTGCATACTCCCCGACAGATATAGCGCTGTAAATAACAGATATCACAGTCACCTAATATGACAGACCGTCTATTGAGCACTGCATGAATAAAGGCTATTTGCTTCACTCATTATTGAATATGAACTTTGCAGACGTCAGCAGTGAGCGTATAACTCACCAGGCCACTTTGGGTCTACAAACAGTCAAGCGATATTAGTGTGATTGTCGAAGTCTGTGTGTGTTTCCTGTGTGTGCGCGTGTGTATCTGTAAGAAAGTAAATCTTTTCTAAAGTTAATTAAATCCACAAAGTGTATCCGTGTTTTGCGGCGAAGGGCTGCACGGGTTGTGCTCATGTATTAGAAACAAAACTCCGTTTCCGCATCCGTGTGCGGCAAAAGTCAAACCCAGGTTGTGCTCATTACTATGTTTTGTTACTTCTCACCTTCCTAATTTTTACATCAACATTCATTCACCATATTCTACCCTTAAGATATAAAACACAAGAACTATCATTTAAATATTTAAGATGTAACGCCCAGGTCAGGCATTTATATATGCCATTGCCAGTCCTAAATAGTAAAAATAATCGAAACATCACCTACCATGATGACGCCAAGGAGATTTCAGGACTATGTATTCCACTGCAAGCATAAAAAAAGAGATTTCCGAAGTGCATGGCAGACAAGGATCTACCCAAAAAGAATAGTGAAGCGTAAGGTGGCACTGAGACGAAGTGCTGAAATCGGAATCATCGCCTTTTACATTATTTTTTCTATTCATCCTCCCTGAATTGCGGTGTTGCAGTGGAGGGTAATCATTGCAAGGCGTTCAGCTACTGTCAGGCATTGACAAAGCCAATAGTTCTAGCGATGTTAAGCATGCCACTGGTAAGCGTTTGCCTCCCTTATGCCGCCTTAGACCATTGTCTCCAGTTCAGAAGCCCTGTATTAGAACTCCCTCGACTCAAGCACACATCCTTGCTATAAAGAGTCCTCAGAGGTCCCTTAAGTCTAGTGTGCCTGTGCTCTGGGTAGGGAGTGAGTGCTGGCCCACCCTATCTGATGTGAGAGTTCTGCCAGTAGTAAGACTGCTAGTCTTTGATGGTTGTGAGACTGTGCTGTGCTGGTAGTTTAATCTTAGGCTAATTAGGTATTGTTTAGCTTTAACGGCTCTGTTTTTGTTCCTCTAATATAAGAATACCAACATAAAATATAACACACCAGCAAACCTGACAGACAAAATATTTATTTACAGCTGCCAAGTTTTCAGATTTATTATGTGTAACATTTGTATAGTTTCATTGTGCTAATGTCCAATTGTTCTAGTTGCACACTACAGTAACTGTTGAACATATTTAGTGCAGTAAAATGTCAGTTTTAATCTGATTAAATATTTCTACACTACACATTCACAGTTGCTTTATAAACCTTTTTCCTTTCTCAAATTTACTTTAAAATGTACCATTTTCCACTGCTTTCTTCACAACTTTCTCTAGGGAAGAACCCCACAAATGCACCTTTCAGACGTAACATTTATACCCAACTTTTACGCCCTACCACTTTCAAATTTCACCAGCCGCCACTGAAATTAACAGCCTAACATGTTCACTTCTCAAATTCCATATTCAACTATACTAATTCCCCACTAATCCTTGGGTTCCAGAGTAGCGTACTACTCGCCAATAAAGCGTCTCAACACCCCAGCAGGGTTACAAGTGCTATATAAATGCAAACCTTAATATATCCACCACTAAAATTACTTTCATGTTTCACCATACTAATTCAACACTAATACTTATGGGTTCCAGAGTAGCGTGCTACTTGCGCTTCAAACCCCCATCAGGGGTAGCAAGAGCTATATAAATACAAACCTCTTTCCCTCTTCTATCCCGCCGCCTACCCTTCTCTACCCAAATAACTAAATAACATATCCACTACTCAAATTACTTCATATTTTACTATACTAATTTTCAACAATGAACCTTTATGGGTTCCGGAGTGGCCTGCTACTCGCCAGAAAAGCGCTTCAACACCCATCAGGGGTGTATAAATACAAACCTTTTTTCCTCCCCTATCCTTCTGCTATCATTTCAAATCCAAATAACTGACTAACCTATCCACAACTTAAAATGTACTTGCATGTTTCACTATACTAATCAACACTAATCCTCTATGGGTCCCGGAGTTGCGTGCTACTCGCCGATAACGGGTTTTGACGCCTCGTCAGGGGTAGTAAGTGCTATATAAATGCAATTACAATACAATACAATGCATGGGTGTGAGTGTGCATGTGTCTATGTGCCCCCGCCCCCAATTAAGCTATACTTACCAGCCACCACTGCCAGAAGAGTATTTATTTCTCACCCAAGGCTACTGGCTTGGTGATGTATCATTCCACAACTTATAGAGTGTTTGCTATGCACTGTATGATGGATAATTTTGCCTCTCTAAAATACAATGACCACACATTAAATTCTTGATCTCATAAATGCATTACATGGACACAGCAATTGTTTTTGCCTTGTGTTTTTCACTGCAGAAGGCTGTATTTTAAAGATGTTAGTCTGGACTAAAAATGCTATTCAAAACTGTTGGCTTTGCCAACGCTTGTCTCTTTTCTTGTTGCCATCCTTGTAATTAAAATGGCTCCTTTTTGCAGTTTGTTTTGTTAAACTCAAGGTATTATTAAATTATTCACTGTTTGTTTATTTCTTTATTTATGATAGTGTTTTTGACAGGTCGTCATTTATTTATTTTTTATTTATTTAATGCGATTTTATATATAGAGCGAACATTACCCGAAGGTGTCAGAGCGCTTTACCAGTTGCGTTACTTAAGGACTTTGGATTACATGAGTTACATAAGAGATACAAACAGAAAAAAAGAATTTGCAAATGTACAAGGTGTAAAGTCACCCAAGGAAGAGATATAAACAGATAAACTCTGAAGCCACTGTTTCTCGGGGAACCCAACATAACCAAATTAATTAGAAGTTCACAACATCTGCACCGAGCAATGACAAGAGGAACACGTCCTACTGTTTTGTATTTCACTGCGCCTCGTAAAAGACGAACAAGAGCTCCTGTTATCCCTGTTCAAGCTCCAGCTGGAAACGACATTTATCGCGCATTAACATAAATTGCTCGCTTAACACCCCTTAAAACCTCACATAATACGCGCACCAGCAACGAGTCGATGTTAACGCCCTCCCTCTGACTCACTGTTTTCCTATTTTATTTTTTCCTTTTTTTTTAAATCAATTAACTCTGGCCTTTAATATCCTAAAAAGCCGAATTTCAAAAATGTGCCGCTGCCAACATAAGCTCATAATCAGCGCCATTGAGGAAGGCGATTAACGGCCTCATGTTCCGACATTTTCATTCTTTTCAAGTGGGGTTTAGTCAGCGTCCGCCTCGTAGCCACAAAACGGCAGGAAAACAATCCAGGCTTTAGGTTTTCTGAGGAGCTTTTATGCAGAATCCCATTCTCAAGGGGGCGGGGATAGTGACCGGAGGTTACGTAATTTCCTCTTCCCCGTCCCCCTAGGGTGACCAACCGTCCGTAAATTTCACGGACAGTCCGTAATTTTGGCCGTCTGTCCGTTGTCCGTGAAGAATTCTTTAACGGACGCCATTTGTCTGTAATTTTAACCGGGCACAGCTTCCACCTGCCTCCCTCTTTAACTCCGATGCTGTTCCAAAGCTCAGACACCCGGCAGCATTGGAGAGACACAGCGGGATGGCAGCCCTCACACCTTCAGCCAGTGATGAGCTGTTCAGAGGTGCTTGAAGGTGATTGAGAGGGAGGGGCTGCAGGTTCAGGAGCAGCGACATCTATTCAGATGCAAACAGCCCTGAATGCGTCACGTCTCTGCAATTTAGAGGGGGGGCTCACACATTCCATTTCTACCCAGGCCCCAAACATCCTAGAACCTGCCCCGATTACACCAAGGCAGAGCTTAATTACTGTCACTAAATTGTAAGCAAACCTCGGTTCTTCAAACATGCAGTCTATAATGTAATAAAATTAAGAAATGGCACAATCGCACCCACACTGATTAACAAAATATGGAGGACAATCAGTTAAACCAGTTCTCTTAGAGTATCTCCTGTAAGTACTGTACATCACAGTGGGGGGTGGCATTTTGGACAGAGAGCCTGTCTTCGTTGTCTTGTGCAGGAGGGGGCAAGGAGCCCAAGATGATGCTAGAATACTGCATGCCCACCCCTGTGCCCACCCTGGTGGATCCTGTTCCCCCCCCTGTGATAGCTCCTGTCACCCCTCCCCCCCCCCCTGTGATGGCTTCTGTCCCCCCACTGTGGTGGATCCTGGATCCGCCCCCCCCTGCCTGTGATGGCTCCTGTCCCCCCACCCCTGTGGTGGATCCTGTCTCCGCCCTGGGTGGCTTCTGTCTCAGTCCTGGAACGGCCCCTGGAGCGAGGGTGAAGTTCCTGATGGGCCTCTTCTCAGCGAGTAAGTAAGTGAATGGGATGGGTGGATGGCTGGATGAATTAGTGAAAGGATTAATGGATGAATGAAAGATTGAATAAATGGATAATGAGAGAGGATGGATGGATTCATGAGTGAGGGGAAGGATGGATGAGAGAAAATGTAAATAGCTGGATGTATGGGTGGAAGGGTAGCTGAATGATGGACGAGGGAAAAGATGGATGAGGGGAAGGATGGATGGATGGATGAGGGGATGGATGGATGGATGGAGGGGAAGGATGAGGGGAAGGATACATGGATGGCTGAGGGGAAGGATGGATGAAAGGATGGATGGATAAGGGGAAGGATGGATGGAAGAGGGGAAGGAAGGATGGATGAGGAGAAGGAAGGAAGGATGGATGGATGAGGGGATGGATGAGGGGATGGATGGAGGGGAAGGATGGATGGATGGATGGGTGAGGGGAAGGATGGATGATGGATGAAAGGAAGGATGGATGAGGGGAAGGAAGGATAGCTGAGGGGAAGGAAGGAAGGATGGATGAGTGGAAGGATGGATGGATGAGGGGAAGGATGGATGGATGAGGGGAAGGATGGATGGATGAGGGGAAGGAAGGATGGATGGATGAGGGGAAGGAAGGATGGATGGATGAGGGGAAGGATGGATGAGGGGATGGATGGATGGATGGATGAGGGGAAGGAAGGATGGATGGATGAGGGGAAGGATGGATGAGGGGATGGATGGATGGATGAGGGGATGGATGGATGGATGAGGGGATGGATGGATGAGGGGAAGGATGGATGGATGAGGGGAAGGAAGGATGGATGGATGAGGGGAAGGATGGATGAGGGGATGAATGGATGGATGAGGGGATGGATGGAGGGGAAGGATGGATGGATGGATGGATGGGTGGGTGAAAGGATGGATGGATGGATGATGAGTGGGTGGGTGAAAGGATGGATGGATGGATTATGAGTGGGTGGGTGAAAGGATGGATGGATGGATGGAGAGTGGGTGGGTGGGTGGGTAGAAGGATGGATGGATGGATGATGGGTGGGTGAAAGGATGGATGGATGGAGAGTGGGTGAAAGGATGGATGGATGGATGATGAGTGGGTGGGTGAAAGGATGGATGAGTGGATTGGATGGTGGGTGGGTGAAAAGATGGATGAGTGGGTGGGTGGATGGTGGGTGGGTGGGTGGGTGGATGGTGGGTGGGTGGGTGGATGAGTGAAATGATGGATGGATTGATAAGTGCAAGGTTGAATGAATGAACATATGAGTGAAAGGGTGGATGTAAGGATGGATGTGTGAGTGAAAGGGAGGGTAGATGGACAAAAGGATGAATAGATGTGTGAAGGAGTGAAATGATAGATGGATGAGTGATAGGGTCAATGGATGGGTTCATGAGTGAATGAGTAGATGGATGGGTGGGTGGGTGGATGGATGGATGGATGGATGGATGGAAGGAAGGATGGCTAAGTGAAAGGGTCGATGGAGAGAGAAAGGGAGGATTGATGATGACTAAAAAGAGTGGATGGGTGGAAGGATTAGTAAGTGAAAGGATGGCTGGATTGGTGAAAGGGTAAATGGCTGGATGGATGAGTGAATGGATGGATGGGATGAAGAGTGGATGGATAAGTGTACGGATGGATAGGGTGAAAGGGTGGGTGGATGGATGAGTGAAAGGATGGATGAAGGGATGGAGGAGTGAAATGATAGATGGAAGGATACATGATGGATAGGTTTGCAACGGGTTGAATATGTTTGGAAATGGCTGGGCTTAATTATATACTATTGCACGACCTCTGATGTGTCTGTAAAACGTACCTATTGTCCTGAAGTTTTGTCCTGAATTTTGACCTCCTGTCCTGAATTTGTGTCCTGAATTTTGACCCTTTGTCCTGAATTTTTACCCTCACCGTCCTGAATTTGCACCAATGCCAGTTGGTCACCCTACGTCCCCCACGTCACTAAGGTGTTTTTTTCTTTCTACTCTGCTTGACCAAACTTTCTTCTCTCACACAAGGTTTGTATTCGAATTTTGACAAGATTTGTGTGGAGAAAATGGGCCAGGCAGTTTCCCCAAATGTACATGATCACCAGTTATGAGAATTTGGGCTCACGCGTGGTCCACTGCTCTCTAGTCATGTTTGTGATCTAAAGTGCAAACATCTATGAGGCATCAAAATGAAAGACAGATGCAGAGGGTGAAAAGGAGTGTGTTTGTAATCTCACTTCACCCCTCCCTTCCACAATTTTATACCCCAATCACTCGCCTTTCTCGAACTATTGACCTACTATACAATTCCTCTCTGTCCTCCTGATCAAATACCCTCAATTTGGTACTTGATTTTGAACTTCCCATCTGTAAATCACTCATATTGTTCAGCTGCCTTACCTTATTTTAGCAACTGTACATAGTTGGACCTATCTTTTGTTTAACCTATCCTGTAAAGCACTCTGATACTCTTGGGTCCAGCCAGTGCTATATAAAACCTTTTAAATAAAATAAATGAAAATAAATAAATATCACAATGGAAGGCAAATGAAGAATACGAAATAGAGCCAAATCCGGATAGACAACAGAAACAAATTAGAAATGGGGAAAAGTCAAAGTTTCAAGTAATATTAGGAGAACAAGCATTGGTAAAAGCCATGAGGTCTAGCTTTGTGCCAATGTTTTTTAAAAATGCTCTGCAGCATGGGCAAAAAAAAGGTGCTATAACGCAGCCAAAGTGGAAGTGTCATTTTTGTAAGAGCAAGAACCACGCATGCAAATGCCTACAATTTTTTATTTTTTTTATTTACTGATCCAAGTTTGTGGGTGGAAGGAAGCAAGCAGGAAAGCTTGTGTGGAAGCAACAGGGATGGCACTCATGAGGGGAAGGGTCATGGAGGATGGGTTGGAAACAACATGAATGGCGGTGGGAAAAGTATACAACACGGGTGAGAGACATCAGCGTGGAGCGCGGGGGACCAGAAGAACACAGACAAGAAAGCAATGCTGGGAGAAGCACACAAGGCCAAGCACAACATGAAAGGGCGTGGGGCAGATGCACACGGGCAAGAGCAACACGAAGCAAGATGGAGGGATGTAGAGAAGTACACAACAGACAACTGGAAAACAGGCATTTTCGTGCAGTACTTCATCAAAAAGAAAAAAGCAGTAAAGTAAGCAATAGAAGGACACAAGTCATGTGGAGAAGTGTGGCTCACTGGTTAGAAGCGGCAGACCCGGAAGCAGAGACCAGGGTTCAATTCCTGACGCGGTAGGGTCTTGGGCTCAATGTCCGCAGACTCGATAATTCTCGCCTCAGTGCCTACTCTAATCATGGGTCCAACTCTGGGTAATAGCTTCCTTAATCTCCACAATGGCCCCAACAGCACTGGGATGCCTGGCTTCACCTTGGGGTACCCTGGAGGGGGAAAGCCAGGAAGGGTTCCACAGCGGTATACAGCGCCAGGATTCCCGAGATGGTGCGGCAGTGCGCTTTACAAGTATATACACATTTACATGAGTACATGCTGCAGGGGAGGGACAAACAAGAAGAGGCAGGACAGCCCACACAACCAGTCTTCGAAGCAGGATTGACTTCCTTTTTACGTTGCTTTATTAAAAGCATGCCACGAAATGAGATGACCACTGCGTTTTCTTATTCCGTGGCATAGCAATTAAAATGTACAACGCAATCAAATATGCAGTTCATGTAAATGTGAATCTGCCAAGCGAGCACTCGCGTTCACAGCAACATCCTACAATAGAGTTCCATATTGATTTCCATGTCATAGACTGGCAGGTAGATAGATAGATATAGACAGCATGTGAATGTTTCTTAATGTTTTGATATGACTTGTTTTTTAGATACCTAGATGCAGAGTATCAGGCAAGAACAAATTACTCAAGAGTAAACAAATGAAACCGTAGGCCACAACTTTCCATGAAAACAACAATCAAGTTGGAAATGGTTGTTAAAAATAAAGAACATCTACAGGAATTGAGAGCCATGTTTAGTGAAAGGGTGGTGGTGGTGGTTTGGGTAGGGATGTTAGGGTGGTGGTGAAGATGGTGGTGATGAGAGTGGTAGTGAGGGAGCTGGTGATGAGGTGGTAAGGCTGATGAGGGTGGTATTGGTGAAGGTGGTGGTAGGATGGTGCTGTTTGGGATGGTGGTGAGGGTGAGGGTGGTGGCAAGGGTGGTAGTCGTGATGGCTGTGGTGTTAAGGGGGTGGTAGGATGATGCTGGTAAGGTGGTGGTGGGCTGGTTAGAGTCAAGGTGGTTAGGGTGGTGGTGGTTAGTGTGGTGGTAGTTAGGGTGGTGGTGATTGGTAGTAAAAGTGGTGGTGATGGTTAGGAAGGTGGTTATGTTGGTGGTGGTGGTGTTACAGTGGTGGTAAGGTAGTGATGGTGGTGGTAGAGGTGTGGCTGTGGTTAGGGTTAGGAAACGAGTTGTGGTGAAGGTGGTGGTTAAGGTGTTGGTTAGGGTGGTGGCTGTGGTTAAAATGGGGGTAGTGGCGAGGGTAGTGGTGGTGAGCATGGTTGTTAGGGTGCTGATGGTTAGGAAGGTAGGCATGAGAGTGGTAGGGTGATGGTTAGGCTGATGGTGTGGGTAATGGTGGAGGTTGGGATAGAGTCAGGTGGTGAGGCTGGTGCTGGGTATTGTAGGGTGTTGGTGGTTAGGGAAGAGTGGTAGTGGTTAGGGTATTGTGATAGTGGTTAGGGGTGATTGTAGTGATAAGGGTAGTGGTTAGGCTGGTGGTGGTAGAGTGATGGGGTGTGGTTGTATGGTGGAGGTGGTGATGGTGATGGTTAAGATGGTAGTAGGATGGTGGTGGAAGCATTGTGGTAGTAGAGTAGTATGTGGCGGTGGTAGGGTAATGTGGTGGTGGTAGGCTGGAGGTGATAGGGTGATGTGGTATTAGTGTTGTTTGGTTGGGAGCTGGTTGTAAGATGGTGGTATACATATTGGCAGACGAAGGTCTGAACTCCTAGGAGTGCAGCTGCATAACTACTTTTAGCTGCAGATACAACTCGCATTGTTATTTAGGTTTTAAAGTATGATGCAATTTCTGCCTTAAAGGAGGTGTGTTTTCAGCTGCCAAAAAGGAGCTAAGGAACTTGAATTTGAATATTAATTGTGATGTTGGGTTTGTTGTGGCAATCCTAATGATAGATCCTAGTAGTAATTTTGCTAAGCAAATGGCCTGTTGTACTAAATGTCAAATTGGATTGCAATTGCTGTGGAAAAAAAAAGATGGGCATTCTGTGAACGGTATTGGTGGATCACGTAGAAGGTTTTTATGCCGCGGGCCGCTGTCCACATGCCAAGGCCCCAGTGACGAAAGCCCACATTTTCACTTGGGTCTCAGTATTTAATCAAAACATTGACACCTGATGTTGTGAGTCAGAACAAAGAGGCTCCCCCCTTTCAAGACCCTCCTCCTTCTGAATCACTGTGCATTTCAACACATTGTTAGTCGGAAAGACATTAGGGGTGTGCAGAGCTCGCAGAGTTTAACTCAGTGGAATTCCAAGGAGGTATGTAAAAACACCACAATATTTCGTGAGCGGCGGAATATCAGCATGCAGCGCTGCTTGCATTGATTTTTAGCGCCAGGAGCTAGTTCCTTGCTGTAAAATCAGCAGGACGGCACAGCGTGCCAAGCCTGAGGGCACTGCTTCTTTCTGCCCCTCAAATAGATCTTCTACTTGAGCTGCAGCATTCTCAATGTGAAGGGTAGCGACTTGCCGCCACTGCTTGTTTTGAAAAATCACTCATCCTAGCACTCAATTTTTCTCGCTTACGCTTGCCAACTTAACGTTGACAAGCCATATGCGAGAAAAACTTTGCCAGGGAGCTGTTTGCTGAGTTTTTCCATACATCCACGCTCTAGGCAGAGTGCATAGTGGGCAAAACTCCACAAGCTCCACCAGCGGAACGGAGTTTATCGCCCACCCTTACTCGTCATATGCCTTTAATACATGTCAACTTATGTTATTACGGTAGCCAAGCCTGTGATTTTGTAAGTTGCAAGCTTTTGGCCACAAAATCATTTAATACATAAGACTTTAAGTTTGTAATAGCCACGCCCCCACTCAATCAACGAGAGAGACACATCACGTAACCAATTATGCTGCCTAACCTCATGCATCGCCTATGAAAATGCACTTGTTATTTACCAGCATTCTTCATTACTCTGAGTCAAAGTCTTCCCCGATGTAAGGAGAAGATGTGATCACACAAACAAGGACTTGATCGAGGAAGATGGACGAAGAGGTAAAGTGTACACTGCCCAGCCTACACATATGTTTGCACACTTAATGCCTGTTTATAGTTCTCTGAGGCTGAGACCATTCTGCCACTTCTCTTGAGAACTACCCTTTAAAGGCAGGCATGTATATCCTGCTAAAGAAGAAGGAATGTTTGAGGAAACTGCTGAACTACTAAAAGTCTTGCAGTTCAGCAGTTTTCAAAAGGGAAGAGTGCGTCAACAAAACGCATTGGCAAAGCACTGTAATTTCCAATTCGCGATGTTGAATTAAACTATTTCTTCCTGCGAAGACTTCTGCTACAGGGAGGTTTTCTTCTTTAGGATTCTGTTTGCCATGTTCTTTTGCTGCTCACTAAACAGGATTCATACTGCAGTTGAACTTATTTTCACTTCCCTTTCTTAGATGCTCAAAGCCCAAGCATGCTCAGAACTTCATGTCACCGAGAAGCTGTCACAAAGTTTTGCAGGGAAACATCAAGGTCCCATTCTTGTTGTGATGGTTTTTGGTGGCATTCTGAGGGGGTTGGTATGAATGAGGATACGATGGAAATACCATGTGTTCTTCCATGTTCAATGCTGCAAAACTCCAAAAATTCCAGATATTCCCGTCAAAACCTTTGTCTGAAGTTGATGTTGGGAAAATGCCAGGGTTGTGCTGTAATTTCACATGAACTGTAATCTAGAGTGGGATACAAGCTCCCAGTTGTACCCGTGCGGGGTTTCTGGCCAGAACAGAATGAGAGCCCAAGAAGCAAGCTGGTTGTGATGTTGTGGAATGTCTCTACAGCCAGGACCTTCCCTGGTCCCTGGATGGGCTCTGGGCACCAAGTCCTGCCAGAGTCTAGACATGAGTAATGGGGAGCACCAAGACTGGGTAGAGATGGGACTGTAGAGGTGGTCTAATGAAGAACAGTTGTCACACCAGACCTTGAAGCAAGTTCTCTATTTCACCCATTAAAGGGAATCGAGCTGCCGATGAAAATCTGTAAGGGCCTTCCCTTTCACAACAACCCATTTGCAGCAGTGTTGTACTGCTGTGATGAGCAGCTTGCATTTGGTTTCTGGACGGTGCCCGCACAGCACCACTGCCCGTGGTATTGGCTCTTGGACACCTTGCCATCAGCTTCTCTAGGGTTATCAGTTGGCCCATCTCCTCTGGCCATCCTTAACGCCTTGGGAGAGACCTCAGTGAGCATCATTGAGAAAGGAAGGAGAGGCGCTTCTGCCAGGCAGACCGCTGCAGTATGAGGGACACAATCAGAGGGCTAGGATGCCGCCATACTGGGGAGAGCAACGGAGAGCGAGGAAAGGAGCTGCCAACCGCGCAGCAGCAGCAGAGGAAGGGCCCAGAGCCCAGTAAAGGCTCAGCAAGAGAGACTTCATATCCAGCCCACATGGCCACTTCTGGGAACTGGAGAAAGGAACAGAGAAGGAGCTAGGAGGGAATGTGCGAGATCAAACCAGAGCAAGATCTCCATCTTGGGATCCTTTTCTAACAATATGGTGGATATCTTGGAATCAGCCATTATTATGAGTGCTGAGCCTGAAGAGATTCATTAAGAAGTAATATCTGAGAAACTGTGACTAAAATCAAAATAAAGTATACAGAAAGGTCAGAAATGTGCACAATGCCTCCAAAAGTGCTGTGACAATAGGAAATAAAGTGGAGGGCACACATTTAGTAGGGCCACTCATAAGTTTACCGTTTCAGAGACTACGAATCCCAAGTCCCCAAGCGGGAAAACTGGAGCAGGAGGCTTGAGCAACACCTGCACACCATGAGCAAAAATCACACTGATGAACAGAGTAAAGGCCTTCTCATTAACATAATACGTGTATTTGTAAAGCGCACGTTCAGCACTACGGGTATCTTGGCGCTGAATAACAGATGTTTGTTGTTACCCAACTCAATGGTACTCATTTTATCGACCTCAGATGGATGAAAGGCTGAGTGGACCCGCCGGGATTTGAACATGTGACCATGAGGTCGAACACAGGCCCCTGCAGTAGATGCATTAGTCCACTGAGCCAACAGACCCGGCATTAACATGTTAGCAGATGATCTTGGGGCCAGATCATAATGTTTGCTAAGAAAACTAAAACATACCGGCAGGGCCGCCTCTAGGGCGGTGCAACCGGTGCCACTGCACCAGGTGCTGGCTTCCTGGGGCGCTGTGTTTGCAAGTTTACCATGTTTTTAAAACACCTGCTGCGGCGTTCCTTTCCTCCAGCAATTACCAGGCAACACAAGAATGTCAAGATGACTCTGATGGTTAATGTTCTTCCTGGAGAGAGATCGGAGTTTTGTATAGTTGAGGTTTTGACTAATGTGAAGGTAGTGCAGAGGGTTAATATGCCTGATGCAAAGAACGTGTACCATGAAGATGACAGAGTGCATATAATGTAAATAGGTCAGCAGGTTACTGCTTTTAAAAGAGACATCCTTTTGTTCCATGCAATTTATAACTTAAAGTCCTAATATAGAACACTGGGTATTATCCTTAATCATAGAACTGCATGCATGCTGCAAAGTATACATTAGAGCAAAGATTAATGTTGCCAAAAGAGTTAATTTGGGTAGAAATTAATTCTTATTATTAAAGAGAACTCCCAACTATGCTGTTTCTTTTTAAATTCTGAGTTTTTGCTTCTCCACACCAAACACTCCTAAACCATACTGCCTACCAGTATGGATGACATGTGACTCCTACACCTTGTAATCCTTTGGCTTATGTAACATTTCCTATACACTGATTTACACACATATGATTGATTATCTCTGTGTAATCTGAGTGTGTGCTGCAGAGTGCTCTGACATCCTTTACTGGTATGAGTGGAGCTACATAACTAATTAATTGCATCCGAGAGAGAGTGGTTATGGAGACTTGGTCACTGTGAAAGGTGATAGTGAGAGAATATGTGGTGGAGGTGGTCACTGGAGCGCGCCAACTAACATTGTTGTACTGGGTGCCACCAACGCTAAAGCCGGCCCTTCACACTGGAGAATCTGGCCTTATGGGCCAAGCGGCGCAGGGCACGCCTATTTTCCCCGGGTTCACCTGCCTCGACAGACAGAGACACGAGACACTCTGTTAGGCGTAGAAGAGCAGGTTTATTAGCTGCAGCTAAGCACAGTTATCTAAGAAGTACCACACAGGTAGGTTCTCAAGAGACTGCCACTTCATTCCGTGGCGTACAGTCTTTTATACAGAACAAGTTTACGATGACAATTCCCAATACACACAAAACTGACAAATAGGAATAGTTCGAAAACAAGCTATCGGATGTCTAAAACACACCCTCCTCTCAGACCCCGTGTGCTCTCCTCCCCTCAGGTTAAGCAACACTAGTGCCCGTAATTCAATTTGCAGGTGGTAAAACATGTGCAGAATGCTTCAAAGGAGAGGCTATGTAACAAGAGAACACACGAAGAGAATGGTGAAGGCCATTTAAACAAGATACAGAAGAGAAGAATGGTGGGACCCAACAGTGGAGTAAGACATGGATTAATCAGTCTAGACATGGCTTTACGAACTCGACCAGACCCTGACATCGGTTTCGTAAACACGGACAAGGATTGTTATTTAACAGAAAAGACACGTAGCAGCTGAAAAGGAAAAAAATACTGCGTTTACCGCGTTTAGCCATGCTGCCTGAGTGAGGCAACACAAAATGGCGGCTAAGCACAAAATGGCGGCTGACTACGAAGCGAAGTCGAAAACTGCCTAACCTCAGACCCTCCTTTTGCCATACTCAGGCAAAGCAAAAAGGGACCCATGTTAATCTGAGTAGATATCAATGGTCATGAGGTCATTGAGGTGTTGCTGCACCATCATCCTAATATTCTCTGTCTGCTGTACTACTCGCTTGGAGACACAAACAGTGGCACAATGTCCACAAATGGCTGGGCCACACTGTAAACAGAGACAACAAGAAAAGGTGATTGCTAGAATCATTCCAAGGAAAGTTAGCACTTTCCATTCCCAGGTGGACAGTAGTCCCCACAACCACCCCATCACAGTCCAATCTCCAGAGTCCTGATGTATAGGCTCAGAGATGACATGTAGCTTAGAGATGGCTTGGTATACTGTAGGGGCATTGTCAGGAATATAAATGCAGCAACTAGATCCAATCAGTTTACAGACTCCTCCTCTATCTGCAAGAACTATGTCTAGAACCATCCTATTCTGTAAAGTCATAAGACGATCCGCCTGAAGTTCGGCCGTCAAATTCTTCAATGCTCCGGAAGTTACATTGATTGTGGCATCAACCACGCGAACTAGGTGTCTGATGTTTCTGCTATTGACCATCGGACCCCAAAAGGGAAGAAACCCTTTTAGAAAATCCCCTCCCTCTTGTCCAGCTGTGTCTTCCGAAGCTACAACTTCTCTAACAAATCTCTTTCTATGATGATCAGCGGGGCAGTATATGTAGGGGGAAGGAGAAAAGCTATATAACATGTTCCCGTGGGAAGCCATGTATGAGCTCGGTCATGACAGATAAAATATGTACCTTGAGATGGAACTAACGGTGAAGAAGTCAGGGGTGTATATACATATGTATGGGAACAGTTACCCTTCTCTTGCTTGATTTTTGTATTCTGGCCATTTATTTGCAGACACAAATGACCTCTTTGGGGTAGGACCCAAATCGGTGTAAAACTCTTCTTTTTAACCTTGTCAGTGAGACTGAGAGTATAACGAGTCACATTCCATCCATCATATGCTTTCTTCTCATCTTTGGGAATCTTGCTTATATCAGCAATCTTTGCCATAGTTACAATTCCCTTTATCAAAGGACTGTGACTGAAATCCACTCCACCATTATAGGACCCACCAGGAGGATATCGAAGTTGATTCTGGTATGCATTGGAGAACATAGCCAGATAAGCCCAAGCAGAACCTTCATATGAAAATGGAAGGACTAAATACGGCATCCCTCTTTCTGTATTATGCGGTATGAGACCACAAACCCAACAATCAGTAGTATTGACTATTAATTGATGCTGGTGTAACAATTGAATGAAAGAATTGTTAAAATATTCCATTCTTCTCATTTGTTCATAGTCTGGGAGTGAGTAAAATTTATGCGGAGAGATAGTAGTAGAGGAAATTAGAGGAACAGAAGTAGGAACAGGTGCTAGCTGCACAATAGGTGTAAGCCATCCTATGCATGCTAATAAACTGCATAAACATACTAAAATACATAACGCTACGCCACAACGACTGAATTATAATTTCTTATAATGAGCTTTTTTCGTCATTTTAATATCACTCCCTTTTTCTGCACTATCCATTACTCTAAAGGCGTTGCTCACGATAATCTTCCTTAATCACTTGGCTGTGATTGTTAGCCGTCCTATGACACTGCAAGTCCTGTTGACCTAGTCACTATTCAGGTCACAGCTCTAGACTCCTACCGTGACCCTGCAACTTGATGGATAATGGAAAAGGGACCTTTCTTATTGAAATACAAACAGAATTATAGAACACAAAATTAATTGTCTTTAGGCGACCTTCTTTTCAGGTCGTATCGCCTCTTTCCAAGTATCGTTTGATCCTTGAATACATTTTCTGGATCTGTTGTATTCAGTCTTAAATGTAAAGGTACAGCTTCCTGTAAGACGTCGTCGTCTTCCTTCTCTGAGCTAGCCCAATCCAGCCATGCACTGCTGAACGGTACAAATCTGGGTACCTTCTCGCACTCGGTATCACCAACACCTTCGCGGACCCACTGGTCAAAAGGTAAAGGCAATGGTACCCTTTTGCAATGCACGCCGTGGATCCAGTTTTTCTTTCCCAGGACCTTGACAGCTGTACGAGTGGTAAGTAACACTTGTCTCGGCGGCCCCCAAAGAGGTTCCAAGTTCTGTTTCCTCTTGAAATTCTTCAGACAGACCCAATCTCCAGGTTGGTGGGAGTGTCCTGGATCTGAGGAGGCCTCCGGTAAAGCGTTTTGGACCTGTTAACGAATAACATGTAATTTAGTGGTGAGGTCATGCAAGTAGTCCACCAACAGCGGATACGGAATGTCTGAGTACTTTTTGGGTCTGGGGACTCCCCAAACATTAGCTGGGCGTCCAAAAACAATCTCGTATGGGCTAAGCCCCAAACGAGAATGAACAGTCGTTCTAGTTGAAAGAAGTACTAAAGGCAAAGCATCAGGCCAAGAAAGGCCTGTGCTGGCCTGAATCTTTGCTAACTTAAGTTTGAGAGTGCCATTATAGCACTCTACCAGACCCACTGACTGAGGATGGTTTGCCGCATGGAATTTTTGTCTGATACCCAAGCCCACACACACCTTCTGCATAATTTGGCCTACGAATTCACTCCCATTGTCACTCCAGACAATGCGCGGCAACCCAAACCTTGGGAAAAATTCCTTCAAAAGGATTTTAGCAGTTGACAAAGCAGTATTGTCTTTTAGGGGGTAGGCCTCTATCCATCTGGAAAAGGCACAAACCACCACCAAGACATACTTGAGATTGTTAAAGCGTTCCTTATGGATATAGTCTATTTGCAGTACCTCAAATGGGTACGTAGGGGGAGCAAAGTGACCTGCTGGAGTTGGAGTTCCCTTTCCTGGATTGTGCATCAAACAAACAATGGAATACCTTCATTTTGCCATACTGGAGCTAAAAGTTTGCATATACCCCTTGAATTAATATGGGCTGGTCCATGAGCTATAGTAACTACAAGCAGTACATACGCATCCGGTAACAACCATCGCTGATGCTCTGACAATTCCGTCCAACATCCCATTGTATCCAACATTCCCGTAATCTCTCTCCACGTACGCAATTCTTTCTCGGTGGTCTCCTTCTGAATCGCTTTCACGCTTTCTACTGTGTCTTCACACATACCACCTTCTGCGACCCATCTTGCAGGGCCCGCAACATACATGCGACTTTCAACATTCCTCGTTGTTTCCTTCGCTATTTCATCCGCAAACGCATTTCCTTGACCCACGTCATCAGTAATCTTTTTATGTGCACTGCACTTTACAATCGCTATTTGAGTAGGCAAAGCAAGTGATTCGAGAAGGTCAGTTACTAACTGACCATGCTGTATTTTAGTGCCGTGGGAGGTAAAGAATCCTCTTTCCCTCCACAAACGGCCAAAGCTATGGGCAACTCCAAACGCATATTGACTGTCTGTGTATACAGTCACTCTTTTTCCTTTCGCCAACACACATGCTCTCGTTAATATAATCAACTCTGCAGCTTGCGCTGAATTCTGTGAAATACGTGCAGTTTCTACCACTGTGTGCAAAGTTGTAACAGCATAAGCAGCTGTCGTCTCGCCATTAGCAAGCTTGAAACAAGACCCATCCACCCACAGGATCCCATCCGGATCCACAAGTGGTGTATCCTTCAGATCTATTCGACCCTTTGTTTCTTCTTCTGTACGAAGAAAACAATCATGCTGATCTTGTACATTTTTCTCATTCAAAATAGGCAACAATGTTGCTGGATTCAAAACATTACATCTTCTGATATGTATATGACTAGCTAAAAGTGTCAACTCATATCCAGACAAATGGGCGCTCGTTAAGTGCTGGGTTTTCGTCCTGTTAAGAAGAGTATCTACTGCATGTGGCACCATAACATTAAGAGTATGATCGGAGGGAGGAGCTTGGCGGGCATCCGTGATGGCTGCTTGAGCACAGCGCTCTCCGGACCTTCGCCGCTCCCGGCGATTTATCCTGACTAGATCCTGATTTCTTGTAAGAATTCAAGTAGAGGTCGTTTGGCTGATCACCCTGGCACTTTCCGGAATTTGATTTGGATCTCGTACTCCTGAGCTACGGTGGTCTGAACTTTTGGGCTCCGCCCTTGAGGTGCGCCCGGGACGGGGTGCGGATCTGTGGCCGTCCTGGAATTGAACAACAACGGCAGGAGATCTGGCCTTGTGAGACCCCCTTCCTGAGTTTCGGTTTCGATTCTGTCTCGACCTGTGCCACGAGTGTGCGTATTGCGCTTGGCTGAGACTTGGAGACAGTTCGGACACGGGGCTTTCCTCTTGTCTATTTGCTGGTTTGGTGGCCTCCTCCCGAGTTGAGCCCTTCCTTTTGGTGTACTTTTGATCCTGAGTTTTGGGTGTTTGGCCCGTCGACCCTGGTGGCTTGTCCCGTGACGCATCTTCAAAATGGCGGGCAGAGGGGACAGAGAAACGCGCAAGACGAAAACACCTCTGCGCGGAGCGCCGGTTCAGACGAACGTCATGGACCGTTATACTCAATCTAAGGGGTCCCCCGGAGCTGCCCTACCTGGCCACAGTACGGCGTCTGAACGGATTTTGGAGGAGTCGGCGGAGCCTTCCCTACAGGATATCATGGGCGCCATCTCGGGAGTGAAGGAATCCACCGGCCTTCAGTACGAGGCCTTGGCCCACAAACTTGACACCGTGGCCATTGAGGTGAACCTGATTCGTGCTGATCTCGGCAAGACGAATGAGAGGGTCCAGTCACTGGATATTAAATCATCTAGCCTCACGAAGGACGTCTCGGAGCTCCAGACAGAGGTTGGGAATCTTCGTCGGGTGAACGACTTCATGGCCCGACGCCTGGAGGATTTTGAAAACAGGGCACGTCGCTGCAATGTTCGCCTGGTTGGTGTACCGGAAAATCCTGAACCCCACTCTGTTGATCTCCTGGTTGAGGGTCTGATTTTAAACCATCTTGCCCCCTCCGGGCTTACAAAATTTTTCACGGTTGAACGCGCACATCGTGTCCCGGGGGGCAAAGTTAAGCCGGGTGCTCCGCCAAGGCCTATTGTGGCTAAACTGTTTCATTATAGGGATCGGGACGCTATCCTGCAGGCCTCGCGGGTGAAGGGCCCAGTGGCCTTCGAGAATGCCACAGTGAACTTCTACCCGGACTTCTCCCAACAGGTTCAAAGACAACGGATGGAGTTTCGTGGTGCTAAGAAACGTCTTCGAGATCGGGGTCTACGCTATGCTATGCTTTTCCCCACCAGACTTCGTGTCGAGTATAATGAGCGTACTCTGTTCTTTGATAGACCGGATGCTGCTAATGACTGGCTGGACTCCTTGCCTGACTGTCCTCCTGATACTGAGTCTGCCGCTCACCCTGGTGGTGCCGAAGGTGGTGTGGAGATCTGATTGTTTGACTCTGATGTCTCGTTTTGAATATGTTCCCAGAAGTGGTGGCCGGCGTACCTCTGCAATGTGATTATTTATTTTTTGTGTGTTGTTTCTTGCTCTTACTGTAGTCTGGGGGCGGGTGGCCCGGAGACCTTTCCTCCTCCGGGGTCTTTGTGTAGACTAGGGGTTATGGGGCGACAGGCACACTGCAGGTTGGGGTGGCTCTTTAGCTTTTTGCAGGGGTGCAGGGTGGGGGGTGTTTCCTTTCAGCTTGGGGGAGGGGGGATGGGAAGTTCTTATTTTTTTGTGTGTTGTTTTCAAGGCGAATTGCTTCTGTCTTTACTGATGTTTCTGATGTCTAGCTCTTGGATGAGGGGTCCTGACTCGGGTGAGTGGGATGGGGGGTAGGGGGTTGACATTTGTTTCCTGGAACGTTAATGGCCTGGGAGATCGCATCAAGCGCAGTGTGGTGTTGAAATATATAAGACGTTTGTCACCGGACATTGTTTTCCTGCAAGAGACCCATTTGATTGGGAATGTATGTAATGCAATGAATAGATGGGGCTACAGCCTTGTGGCACACTCGGGGTTTACTTCAGGATCCAGGGGTGTGGGTATCCTTGTTCGTAACTCCCTCCCTCTGGCGATAGATGAGGTGATTCGGGATGATCGTGGGAGATATATTGTTCTGGTGGGTAGATATGAGGGCCGCACCCTGTCCCTCTTTAATGCTTATGTCCCCCCAGGCTTGCAAACTGCTACTTTCACTGATTTAGGCCGTGTCTTGTTGGATCTTCCTGATAGTGTACTCTTTCTTGCCGGTGACTTTAATTCAGTGCTTTCTGGCCTTCACGATCGCCATCCCCCCAGGGATACCCCGCATGCCCAGCGTTGGTTGGGTGGGTTTTTGGATACTTTTGGCCTTGTGGACTGCTGGCGATTGTTACATCCTACTCAGCTTCAATACACTTTTCACTCTGGTGCCCATGGTAGCCTTTCTCGGCTAGATTATTTCCTGATGCCCGCTGCCCAGTCGTCGGCGGTCCGTGAGATTATACATTTGCCAAGGGGCATCTCTGACCACTCGCCGCTCTGGCTTCGTTTTGAGGTTGGGATAGAGGCAGTGGGCCGAGTGGCTCCCATTAACCCATGGTATCTCTCCTCCCCTGAGACTCGTGCCCTCTTGCTCAAGTCCATAGATGCTTATTTCCTGGAAAACGAGGGGTCGGTCCCTTCGGCGGTGTCCCTGTGGGAAGCCTTCAAAACTGTGATTCGTGGACAGGCCCTTTCTTTGATTGTTGAAGCTAAGAAAGCCGGGAAGAGGGAGGTAGTGGACCTCGAGGGGGAAATTTCTGCCTTGGAGGCCGAGTTGGGATCTGGTGTCACGCCTGAGAAACTTCATGCCCTGGGTCTAAAACAGTTTGCATATAAATCCCTAGTTACTGACGCTGCAAAAGTGATGTTTCGTGAGCAACAAGGCCGAGTGTATGATGTTGGTGATAAGGCGGGTAAACTCCTGGCGTGGTTGGACAAGAAAGAAAGAGCTAATCGTGTGGTGCCTGTGATTCAGTCTGCGAGTGGTGAGAATGTGATTGATCCGATCGCCATTGTGGATCGTTTTGCGGAACATTTCCGTGTTGTGTATGCTCCTGTGTCTGTGAGGGATATAGCTGACTCTCGCCTCCTTTTGCGTGATATTACATTGCCCTGTGTCTCCGATTTGGACCGTATCGCTTTGGACTCCCCCTTTACGGTTGATGAAATAGCTACTGCCATTCGTTCGCTCCGTTCGGGCAAGGCGTTGGGTCCAAATGGTTTGCCTATTGAGTTGTACAAGTTGCGACCCGACAAAATGGCGCCATATCTCCGCGATATGTTTTTGGAATCACGTGAGCGTAACCTCCTTCCCTATGATCAGCGTTTGGCTACGATAGTTGTCATCCCTAAAGACGGTAAACCTCGCGACCTTTGTTCCTCATATAGACCCATCTCCCTGTTAAATGTTGAACCCAAGGTTCTGGCGAAACTTTTGGCGACCCGACTCCTATCGGTTCTCGGGGACTTAGTTCATCCGGATCAATCTGGTTTTATCCCGCATCGCAACACTGCTTTGAATCTACGTCGTCTTCACGGCGTGATAGCGAGGGCGGGGCTACTGACTGAACCGGCCATTTTGGCGTCCCTGGATGCCTCCATGGCCTTTGATACTGTGGAGTGGCCCTATTTATGGGCGACTCTTGAGAAATTCGGTTTCGGGTGCGAGTTTATTAACTGGATTAAGTTATTGTATGCGGAACCTTTGGCGCAGGTGGTTGTGAATGGTAGGGTGTCTGCTCCCTTCCCCCTGGGCAGGGGCACCCGCCAGGGTTGCCCCTTGTCCCCGCTACTGTTTGCGCTCGCCCTTGAGCCGTTGGCGGCCTGGCTCCGCTGGGAACCGTCCCTTAAAGGGATCCGTTGGGCCCCGGACTTCGAGGACCGAGTCTCGCTCTATGCTGACGATATCCTCTTATATCTTACCTCCCCTCGTAAGTCTTTATCTGTTCTATTTGATGTTCTTGTGTCCTTTGGTGCTAACTCGGGCCTCGTAATCAATTGGACAAAGTCCTGTGTGTATGTTTTGTCTGGTGTCTTGCCTCCGTTACCGAGCAGGCTCCCTCTTCAGGTGGCCCGGGATGGTTTCAAATACTTGGGAGTTTTCGTTACTCTGGACTCGTCTCTTCGCTTTGATCGTAATCTCCTTCCTCCGTTGCTTCGTTTGCGTTTGGACGTTGCTCGTTGGCGCAAGCTTCCCTTGTCTCCCCTTGGTCGGGCAGCCCTGTTTAAGATGATGTCGTTACCGAGGTTTCTTTACGCTCTCCAGAATTATTATGATCCTGTCCCTCAGTCCTATTTTCGGGAGATTGAGACCCTTCAGAGACAACTTGTCTGGGATGGACGCCCGCGTATTGCTCTTGCTAAGCTTTCCATTCCTTGGTATGACGGTGGCATTGCACTCCCCGATATTAAGAGGTATTATTGGGCCTCACACTTGTCCGCTATCAACCACATCATGTTCTCGCCGGGTAGTAATCCGGCGTTTGAGATGGATAGACTTCAGCTTCCGGGAGGTGACTTTAACAGAGTGCTTTACTCTCGCCCTGCTGGGCGCCATCTTGTGGGTCCCACGTCGATTGCTTTGGCGGTGTGGCGGGCCGCGACTCGGAGCCTGGGCTGGGAGGATCGCTTGACGTTAGCCACGCCGCTTTATGCTTCCGAACGTCTGGGCGGTCTTTGGTCTACCAAGGGTTTCGATCGCTGGGACATGATTGGAATTTCTAAAGTGGGAGATGTGTACTCCAAGGGCTCTGTGCGAACATTTCAGGCCCTCCAGGCTGAATATGGCTTGAGTGGTCGGGAATTCTTTCGATATCTACAGGTTAGGCACGCCTTGACCGCTGTCTTTGCTCCTGGTGAGACTCCGCCTGATTCTTCCCCCCTTGAGGACCGTGTCCTTGACGGACATCTTCCTGACAGCACTATCTCCCTGATTTATAAGAAACTGATTTATAATCGGACTGATCTGTTGGTCCGACTCCGGGAGGCATGGGTTCGTGATGGTTTGGAGCTTGATGACGAAGATTGGCAGTCGGCCCTCTCTTCTCCTAAAGAGGTGGCTATCCCGGCTCGTCTCCGTTTGGTCCAATTGAAGATCCTTCATCGGGTGTATGTTACGGGACCTCGTTTGCTTGTGATGGGTTTTTCTTCCGATGGGTTGTGTAAGCGTGGATGTGGTTTGAGTGCGACTTTCCTACATATTCTTTGGGAATGCCCGATGGTGGTTGCTTACTGGACGGCTGTGCTTGAGGTTATGGCTGCGGTGACAGGGGTGTCCTTGTGTCCGGAACCTCGTCGTTGTCTTTTGAATGTTTGGGAGCCCACTGATTGCTCGGTGGCCCGGACTAGGTGGGCCACTCTGGGTTATATGGTTGCGAAGCGAGATATTGCTCAACTTTGGGGGGCCTCCAAGCCCCCTGAACTATCGAAATGGGAAGACAACATGGATTGGTCTATGTTCCGTGAGAAGACTGTCTACGTGGCTAGGGGCAGACCCAGGGCATGGACTAGGGTGTGGGGTCAATGGAATGAATATCGTGGTACCATCTGTACTCCTCCCCTTGTTGATGACATTGAGCTTTCCCGGTCTCCTTAGGCGGGCGTTCTTGGAACCTTGCATATAGGGGTTGTGCTGGTTTTCCGGCTCCCCCCCCCCTTCTTTTTTCTCCTTCGTGCCCCGTCCCCCCCCACCATCCGGGCTCTCTGGAGCTTATAGCTTTGATTCCATTTTTGTTGCTGTCCCCTCCCGTCCTTTGGGCTGACCTTCAGTAATACACTTTCGCCTTTTTTGTGTGTCTGTTCTTTTTTATAAAACAAAATCTGTTTTTGTCCTGTATATTATATGGAGTATTGCATTTGACGATTGATCGTTACCGCTACGAAAGTGTATATTGTGTATTTTCTCCTCTTTAGCGGCTGGCCCGTGTGGTTGTAGGCCCATCCTTGTATTTTACTGCATACTCAAATAAAGGTTTTTAAAAAAAAAAAAAAAAAAAAAAAAAAAAAAAAAAGAGTATGATCTAACAACAGTCCAGCAGATTGACGAATAGAAATCGCCGCTGCTGCTGTTGCTCTAAGGCAACTGGGTAATGCTTTAGCTACCGGATCTAATGTAGCCGAAAAATAGGCACATGGCCTTTGTTTGTCACCAAATTGTTGTGTCAGGACTGATAATGCGCAACCTTCCTTTTCATGAACATAGAGCGTAAAAGGTTTACTGTAATTTGGAGTACCCAACACAGGAGCAGAACACAAGGCAGTACGTAAATCAGAAAAACTCTTTTGACATTCATCTGTCCAAGGAAGAGGCTGGGGCGTATCTTTAAGTGTGAGTGCCAACAGAGGTTTAGCAAGTAGGGAAAAATTCGGAATCCACTGTCTACAGTAAGAGGTAATGCCTAAGAAAACACGCACCTCTCTTTGTGTGGATGGTACAGGCATCCGTGCAATTGCATGAATACGTTCTGGGGTCAATCGCCTTCCCTCCTTCGACAAGAGATGACCTAAATAGGTAACCTCTTGGCGGCAATATTGCAACTTAGAAGATGATACTTTATGATGTAAATCAGACAAATGTTGTAAAAGCGACACAGTCGCAGTTTTACAAGCATTTTCCGAGTCAGCAGCCACTAACAAATCATCCACATATCGAATGAGAGTAGCACCCGAGGGCAAAGAAAAGGTGTCAAGCTGGCTTTTCAAAGCTTGGCTGTATATTGATGGACTTTCACAATAGCCTTGAGGTGCACGCTTAAACCGGAAGCTTCGGCCTCCGAGAGAGAAACCAAAGAGATCTCTACTCTCCTCAGCAATAGGAATGCTAAAGAAAGCATTTTTAAGATCGATAACCGAAAACCAAGCTGCTGAAGCAGGAATCATAGTGAGCAAAGCAGTGATGTCCGGTACAACAGGAAACTGAGGGACAACAATTTTGTTGACCTCTCGAAGATCAATTACGAAACGGTACACAGGTGGCTGAGAGGGATCAGTACGTTTAAGAATAGGTAAAACAGGGCTATTGCAAACATTCCCTCTAGTCTCTTCGACCACACCCTTCTGAACCAAATCATAAACAATAGCCAACAATGCTCTCTCACCATCGTTAGATATTTTGTATTGAGGAACACGTGGCAACTTAACATCAGGCTTAACAGTAATCACATACGGTGGAATTTGAAGCAAACCCAAATCATTCGGACCCGTAGCCCAAAGTGTAGCAGGAAGTGAACGCAGTTCAAGTGGTAGCTATTCTTTAGACCCATACATTGGAGAAGTCAATTTATCACCCAAAGTGAGATGTACACCAGAGGGTAAATAATACAGCGTAGCATGCAAGCGTTTTAATAAGTCCAAACCTAGTAAATTCTCTCCACAACCCGTTGTTAAAAGAAGCAGAGCTTCCAAATCGTACGGACCAATAGAAATGGGCAAAGGACAAGAAACTGGGTTAGTAACTGGGGCGCCAGAGAATCCTACAGAAACATTCGTTAAGCCAGACAAAGGTGCCCCAGGGAGTTTAGAATGCATGATGGAACTTCTCATTGCACCAGTAGCCAAGAGAAATGGTTCTGTAACACCTAATGCTACAACATTAACATAAGGTCCTTCCTGATCCACTGGAATTGATACGACTCCCCTACTTTGTCTATGGCTGTCCTAGCTAGCATGAAAATCAGCATTCTCACTATCGAAACAATAGTCATCATTGTACTATTGTGCGGACTGAGAATTCCGCTGATCAAAATAATTTGTGGAATCCTGAGGGGGAGAGGGTCGTCGTTCCTGAGTCGATGTACCACGTCGCCTACCTCTGGATGCCGACCGAGAATCACCACGACCCCGTGGTGCTAACGATCCACCATAACACTGCAATAAAATCGGACAAGAATTCTTAAAATGACCCTCTTCTTTACAATAGGCGCATTGATTAGGACCCAACGGAACTCGCGGAGCTGAGGATACCGGTTTCTGCAACAACTTCTGGAACTGTGGGGGCTCTTGAAATTGGGGCTGAGCAGAACGAGGGGGATAAGCCTGTTGCAGAAGAACCTTCGTTTTCAATTCCTTAGTCTTTTTCTCCGCTTTTTCCTTATCTTCCTTATCTCTATTCTCATAATATTGAGCAGTAGCTAATATCTGGGCAGTTGAAGAAACGGCCCATGAACTCTCTGATCGTTTCAATTTATGTGATAATTCTGGAAGTAAATTAAAGACAAATTTATCTACGAACAATCGCTGTCCACCTTCAGTACTCATGTCTTGACCACTATGGTCGATGAAAGTCTCTTTGAAACGAGTAAAGAAATCGGAGACACTTTCATCCGTCTTTTGTTTGCACGCCGCTAACTTATCCCAATTAACGCGCACTGCAGGCATCATTGTTTTCATGAGATCTATTATTTTACCAGGCAATTCCGTAATCAAATCATCAGGTTTGGCACCACCTATTTGTCCTGCATCTGCTGCTAAAATAGCAGCCCAATTACCGACCTAAAGCTGCATCATGATCCTGTTTACGAATCCTGGTCCATATCGCTTGTGGGACTACATTTCCCATAAGTAAATCAATATCTGCCAAATTCATAATGCAGGCATCAACAGTCTGAGACAGCTCTTTATATTACCCAGCAGGATTCTTACGAGGGTCCGGTAAAGACTGTTTAAGAGCCAATACTTCTGACCTTTTCCAAGGATCATGTACCCATATATGCTGCAAATGAGCAGGGACACCTGGAACATCACCTGCCTGAGGAACTTCATCTCTCCATATTGGAGGAACTTCTCACATCGGATATTGCGCCATTTTACGACAAACCGTGGGATCAGGCTCAAGAGAATTTTGAGAGAAAAAGGCGGTTCGGAAAGCAATGAGCTTTTGAATAGCACGCTCTACAGCAGGACCCACAATAAGTCCCTTATCAAATTGATCCTGTATTTCGAATAAATCCGGAGGAGGTGAATCCAAATCCACATCTCCCCATCCTTTAATAAGGACATTACACATAGCATTAAAAGCATATCTCTGTGTAGGCGCGTTCCATTGAAGGAAAGTATCTAAAATATCACGCACACTATACTGTACACTACTCACAATCCAATTACGAGCAAGAGAGTCTAACTTAGTCCGTTCTTCCAAATCTGGAATCTGACTACGAGATTGTCTTCGAGACGATGCAGGAGAAAAGTAAAGAGCCTCAAGAAAAGGCGACAGAAGACCTGAAACAGTGTCGACTAAACGTTGTCGAGCTGTAGGGGAATCTGATACTAAAACAGGAGACAACGTATTCTGTAAAACAGAAGAAGAATCCGTAGCAAAAGAAACGACAGGTGAAGGAGACAGAGGCACAGAAGATTGGGGTACAGAAATCGTTGGCAAAGGGGGCGGAACTGGAATCACAGGAATAGGCAATTGTGCAGGAACCAAAACAGCTGGATTAACAGCAGGTTGTAATGGCGGTGCATTAGCACCTAACACATAGGGTGGAGGTAATGTCAGCAGATGGGACATAAAAGAATCTTCGTCAAGATTTTTACTCTTTGATGCAGTAGGTAACACAGGATAACATCTATCTATTGCCATACGATGTTGTCTTTCCGACACCTCAATCACCTGATTAGCTTCATCATTTTTAAACTGTTGGGCAGCTTGTAAAATCGTCATACTCTGCTCTTTCTTGTCTTTCTTTAGTTGCTTAATTTCTTTCTGTTTGGCTTCCTTACGCCAGAGGCGGAAAGAGTCAAACATTGCCGGCCGGGCTTTTCTCTTAAATAAAACTGCTTCCAAATTATCTAATATATCAGGCTCAAAAGAACCATTGTGAGGCCACTGTAGAACACCATCTTTCTTGGTAAATCGGATCCATGTTTCGTTTAAAACAATAGGTCCCAAACCATGTTTTGAATAGAGCTCGTAAGTGGGAGTTCCAACTGGAGGAATCGGACAAGAATCTTCTAGCCGGGAATCCCTAGAACAACCAAAACAACAAAATTTCCTAAACTTACTAAATCCAGGCATTTTGTAACGAACTGGACTTCCTTACAAACGTCAAGGGGGGTTTTAGACAATATAGTCACAGCACAAACGTACTTACCCATTGGCTTCGGTTAGCGCGCTAATCTAATAACAAAAACAAAAACAAAGAGTGGGCGCTACCCACGAATACTTAACTAAGTGTTCTTCTCACGCCAACAGATGTCCGTCTTACGTCTCGCAATACCAATCATCACCAGAGGGCCAAGGCAGGGCGACAGTCAGGGCAGCAGTCGTCAGCAGCCGTCGGGAAGGAGTAGCCGCGCTTCAAAAGACCTTCGGTCCACTTCGACATGCAGGGGTCGCTCACGTGGTTCGCGAAATCCTCCGGAATTTTCTTGCGAAGCTCCTCACGACTCTCTGGCAAAACTACTACCACTGAAGTCGCCCCACGTGGGCGCCAATTGGAGAACCTGGCCTTATGGGCCAAGAGGCGCAGGGCACGCCTAATATGCCCGGGTTCACCTGCCTCGACAGACAGAGACACGAGACACTGTGTTAGGCGTAGAAGAGCAGGTTTATTAGCTGCAGCTAAGCACAGTTATCTAAGAAGTACCACACAGGTAGGTTCTCAAGAGACTGCCACTTCATTCTGTGGCGTACAGTCTATTATACAGAACAAGTTTACGATGACAACTCCCAATACACACAAAACTGACAAATAGGAATAGTTTGAAAACAAGCTATCGTATGTCTAAAACACACCCTCCTCTCAGACCCCGTGTGCTCTCCTCCCCTCAGATTAATCAACATTAGTGCCCGTAATTCAATTTGCAGGTGGTAAAACATGTGTAGTGTGGAAAAGTAAATTTTGCCATGTTGTATGTGCCTACGTGTTCCCCATATTATGCTATATGTGCATGATCGATATGCATGTATATCCCCCCTATGAGCGATTAAAGACGCAATTACAGTTGTGTCCATCTCTAGTATGCCAGTTTCCAGTTCTCGTGAAAGCAACGAATATTAGGCTTATGTAAACCTACGTTGCCACACTTTACAGTGTGCACGTTAACCCATTGAATTGTCCCCGTTTCTAGGCCTCAAAAGGGCCCGGACACCAGATTCAGCTCCTGTCTCCTGAACCCTCTCCGAGGAGCGATACAGCCCCCACCTGCATCCCTGACCCTTCGCTTACTTTCTGCCTCACAGTGCCCGGCTCGGCCTGGCTCTGCCTGCCAGTCTGCCAAGAATATGTTATGCTTCTAGTTATCAGTCCAGCCCTCCTTCTCTGCATTCCTAAGCTACTGCATCGCATCAATAGTTTCCATCATGGTCTAGCCTTTATGTCTCCATGTAAGAGAAATACTGTATTAATATTCATAGAATATTCCTCGTACACGCAATACATGTAAAGTTATGCACGCACCAGTCTTAGTGTCTAGTAGCCTTTGCCCTGATAACTTTTGGATTCTATCAATATGTACTCCAAACACCAGATACCAGATATGTCTTAGGTACATGTCGCTCTGACACTCCAGACTTTAGTCTCCTCTTCTAGCGCAGAAGTCATAGCCCCCAGTTCTCCCTGGTAACACGTCATTGCCCGTTTGCGCGCACCACTAGGTTAAAGGTCCCAGCTGCTCAGGTAGCCCCCTCCATGTTTCCGCCCCGTTTATGACACTTCTGTTACGTTTACATCACATGTCTATGTATACGCCCTGTACACGCCTTCTTGTTACATCATTTTGCCCTTATCTTTCGTGACTGCTACGAGTCACGCCTACTGCTACGCCTACTGTATTGAATGTAATACAATTGTGTTGATATATATACTGTGAACTGTTACTGAAAGTTGTCCATGCCCCCAAGTCCAAGCCCCGATTTCCATTCCCCGGCAGCTGCCTTCATTCTATTCCCGTACAGGCTGTCCTGTTCCTGTCCTTTATGCCTGATTAAAGCCTGTAGACTCAAGATACCTCGAATCCTGACTCTTATTTATTGAGCTATCTGTTTCATTCACTGTATTAAAAAATAGAACCGGTAATTAATTATTTATTTACCACATAATGGCGCCCGAACAGGGACTTGCCCTTTCCCCACGCGCCGGCGAAGCCACGCAGGCCCCCTGATCCTCTGCAGCCGTGACGGAACCATACCGTGCACGTGCAGATATTTCTGCTTCAAGTATCCCTCAGGCCCACGGAGGAGACGGAGGTTGCGGTCCAGCATCCAGACGAGGCGGTGAGAAACGCGGCGAGTCCCGACCAGAGCCCAAGCCGAGAGTCCAAGGTCCGAGGTATCCGGAGGCCCACCTGTAACTGAAGTCCGAAGTTCGTAGTCCGTCGTCGTAGCAGTCCAGTCCAGTCCGAGGCCTTCCGTTCTTGCTGCCCGGTGAGTACCGTTGCTGGGGTAGTATCTAGACAGGGTCAATTAATTTGTCTCTGGTCCGTGGGTTTGGGTACACAGATCCAACACGAAGTGTCCACCTAGGTGGATGCGGGTCCTGACGTGTCTCTTTATGGGACCGGTAAGTTTCGTACTGTTTAGCAGTGCATCTAGAAATTCTAGTAAGTTCCGTTCTCGAGAAATTCATGTGTTCTGTTCTCAGTATATCAGGTAATATTCTGTCCGAACTGTTATTTCAAATGTTGTTTAATGTGTTTTCAATGTCGTGGTATGAATGATTTGTTTTTCCAGTCATTATTGTGTTTATCGTGTATTGTATTGTGTCCAGATTCCAGCCTAGACAATGCCTCTATTCTCCAAGTTACGTCAGTTAAAAACCAGAAAAGGGTTATTAGAGGAAGCAGTTCCTGTCCCGCCTAGGGACAGTCCAGGTCATTTTATGTATCATAAGCATGGCTTAAGTGCCATATTATATCTAGACTTATGGGTGGACTACACCAAGGATTTAGAAGAGAAATATAGATGGCCCGTATCAGGTACGTGGGATGCCGAGTGCATCATGCGAGTAGAAGAAGCATTATGGAAAAAGAAATCCAGACAGTCCCAGAAAGATGCCATCGAGTTATGGCGCAAAGAATCTCATAGAAGAACCGAAAAAGAAATCAGAAAAACAGAATTAAGTAGGGAATCCTCGGAAAAAGCCCAAGAAAGGGAATTAATCGAAGTAGGTGAACGAGTTAAAGCAGAACAGTCAGACAGACAGAGAAATGCCCTTATTAAGGGTATGTATCCTCTTCTTGCCGAGGGCTTGCCAAAAGCAACCCCGGAAGCACCATGTAATTTTCCGCCGCCCTTGGTTCCGATTAAGCTACGTCACAAACCGACCGCAGCTGATATTTTTCTCTCGTCCTATTTGGACGACACAGTCCCAGCGTATGCAAATCCTGTTCCGCCAGCTCCCGTAAATAATGTAATTCCTGTTCCTCCAGCCACCGGGGCACCTGTTGCAGCATCTGTTACGGCACCCCCGGTCCAGCCTACAGTACATGTACCCGCTACATCAGTCACTCTACCAGCACGTACAGTACACACCGACGATTCTAGTCTAGGGGCCACGGGGGGAAGTCCTCCTGGAACCCCGCCTCAACACAGACGTATGACGATACTTGAGCTACATGAACGAGCGTTACAGCGTTCGCCAAAAATTCAGACATTTACAGATATCAAGCGAGCACTTACTGAATGCCGTTATGATCCAGTTTCAGGCGATGGTAATATGGTCATATATTCATTGCGTGTAAGACGGGTGACCGAATATTTGGACACCCTGCCCAATATGAAAGGTTATCTAGACAGAATATATCGTTTTATCCGTACAGGAGTAGATCCAGAAAGTGTTCGCGACGCCATGATTCAAAGAAAAGTCGAGATTCAGCTCATGCTATTAAAGTTTCTAATAAATTGTTTAATAAGAGAACAAGATTATCCGGATAAAGATCCGGAAGAAATGAAAGTTCTGACCAGGTGGAGTGACCATATAGCCGAGGGAAGACACAAGACACAGAACTGTATAGAGAGTATGTACAAGAAAATCCGTAGGGAAATAATAAAGTTACACGAGAAACGAGAAGCAGCACAAGTAACCGAGAAAGAAGACAACTCTGATAATGAAGAGGTAGACGACGAGAATCCTTCCAGAATAGCGTATGTAGGTAGAACTAGACTTCCCGACCGACATTCACGCCTAGATCACAAGAAAGTTTTCCCTCCTCCAGCACCAGAACAAGGTTCTCTTGAGCAAGTATTCCAAGCTACAGATCACATTCTGAAATCACGAATAGGTTATAGTGAGCTTAGTACCATGCATGAACAAGAATTAGCCCGATCAGCAGTCCGGTGGACTACTGATTCTACCACTTTTCCAGACGAAATAGTGGCACAAATGTTTCTGAAACTGCCCCCAGCCGAGCAGCGACTGGTGGGTATGTATATGATCCAGCACCTCATTACACTGTATGAGGGACAGCATTCTGATCCAGGTCCGTTACATGATGTATTGAACGAGTTACTCCAGTATAGATGGAGAGGTTTAGGTACTGATTTAATTAGTATCATTCTAGAACAGCGCCACAAATATCGAACGTTTTTAAATCCACATTTTGTTCATGTTTCCCCTCCAGAAAGTAAATCATTTTGCATGGATAGACAGCATCCGTTACGAGAAGTACACCCAGTTAGGACAGCGGGTGGTGAACTAGAACGAGTATTTGTTTACACCCCTATCACAAAGATGGAACTCTTAGAGATGAAAAAGTTAATTCCCTGTCACGATAAAGACCCAGCAGGGTTCCACCGTGAATTAAAAGACATGCTCCGTATGGGAGAATACACGTATCCTGATATCATTAAAATGTTAAAAGTTCTGTTGCCCGCAGGGGTATATGAAAAACTCAAGGAAAAAGAATGGGAGGTGGGAGAGAAAAAGATAGATTGGACAGCTCTAGAAGCTGAAGAAAATTCACGAGTACCAGGTACCGGTCTTGGGGGTAAAGTTAAGGAATTACCCGAGTTATTGATACAAGTTTTGCCAAGATTACTAGCCACGAAAAAGGAAGACTGGGATGCAATCTCAGCCTGTAAACAGAAACAGGATGAAGACACTAGTGATTTTTATTCTAGATTCGAAAAATGTTTTATTATTAACAGTGGTCTGAAAACAAGTAGTGAATCGTACCCTCATCTTTTTGTTACCAAACTAGTCGAGAATTCGAGTCCACAAGTTAAAAATCGAGTATTGAATGTCGAAAGTACCTGGCAAGCTAATACTCCGTCACAGATGCTTCAAATGCTCCAGTATCACCAGAACAGAATCAGGGAAGAGCAAGAACACGAAAGAAGACGTATGAAAGACACGAAAATGAAAGTATTAGTTGCACAATCTGTTCCACAAGACAGTCAGAAGAGGGGTCCGAATCAAGCCAGTCATCCTACAGCTCCCGTTAAAGGGACCTGCAATTACTGTAAACAGCCAGGTCATTTTATAAACGAGTGTGCAGTTCTGAAACACAACATAGCTACTGGTAAGACTAAAGAGAGACCACGTCCGCCTAGACAAGAACAAGTTTCACAGACTTCTCAGTCACCACAGAATGCACAACAGACAGTTACAGCACCGCAGCCTATAGCTGCCACACAGCACGTTACACAGCAGATGTACCAGTATGCTCAGACAGAGTATCCAGATTATCAGCCGTATTCATGAAACAGCCTAGAGAGGGAGGTAGGCTTGCCTCTCATCGAGATACCTGTAGACCAAGAGGGTCCCTATGTACACAGTCAAGTATTAGGGAAAGACAGAAAGTTTTTGATTGATACAGGGGCAAGTAGGACTACTATCAGTCATGACGAGGTTCCAGGGGCTCCGCTCTCAGGCTCTAAAAATGTTTCCCTTGGATTTTCAGGAAAGCCAATTGTTAATGAAATTTCGAAACCAGTTACTCTAGAAGTTGGTCCCTTGTCCCGAACCACTGATTTGTTACTCACAAAATCATGTCCAGAAAATTTGTTAGGCATCAAGACATTAAAAGAATTAGGAGCAGTTATTTGCTGTTCCCCAGAAGGGGTCCGTTTGTTTTTGAGAGACTTTAAAGGTCATTATGTATTGCATGATTTTGATCCAAGATTACTGAATGTACCACAGCATTTATGGGCGCAAGGTCCAACTGATGTAGGTTGTATGCATATCACACCCCATCGTGTGACTCTCAAGCACGGTATAGTTTTGCCACGAATCAGACAGTACAGATTGCCACCTGAGGCTGTAGCAGCCTTATCCAGAATTATCTATGAACTTATTGCTCAAGGAGTGGTTGTAGAAACTGACTCCAATGTATGTAATTCTCCTATCATTCCAGTCCTGAAACGTACTGATCCAAATGCACCCCCAGTATATCGATTAGTGATTGACCTTCGAGAGCTTAATAAATGTATCATTCCTCAGTATCCAGTAGTCCCAGATATTTCATCCCTTTTGACAGGCATTGATTCTGAAGCTACATTTTTCACAGTTATCGTTCTCAAGAATGCATTTTTCAGTGTCCCCATTCATCCAGACAGCCAGTACCTTTTCGGTTTCTGTTTAAATGGAAGAAGCTATAAATTCACACGAGCTCCTCAAGGTTTTACAGAAAGTCCTAGTATTTACAGTCAAGCACTTAAGAGACAACTAGACAATATCCGCATGCCAACTGACACTGCCCTGCTCCAGTATGTCGATGATCTACTGATCACAGCCCGTTCTGAACGTGACTGCGAGCGTGCGTCACTTACAGTTCTGTATTTTCTAGCCGAGCAGGGGCACAAGGTGTCCCCTTCCAAATTACAATTCTGTGTCCAGCAAGTGGTATACTTGGAACACTTGCTGTCCAAGTGGGGTAGGCAGTTGACACCTGACCGTATCCAGTTAATAGCGAGTCTTCCACAGCCCAAGACACAGAAGGAGGTACGAGCTTTTATCGGCCTCACTTCTTACTGCAGACAATGGATTCCTCAGTATGCATTTCTAGCCAAGCCACTGATACAGTTAACGACACAGGAGGCAGCCGTATCGACTGTCCTCCCTTGGACCCAGGAACATACACTTGTTTTCAATGAATTAAAGAAAGCCTTATGTCAAGCACCTGTTCTAGCAACACCCAACTACAGTAAGCCTTTTACACTTTTTGTTACAGAACGTGATGGTACTGCATTATCTGTTCTCACACAAGATCAAGCAGGACAATACAAGCCCTGTGCTTATTTTTCGAGCACATTAGATCCAGTGGCCCGGGCTCTGCCTACGTGCCTCAAGTCAGTTGCAGCCACAGCTCTAGCTATCAGACAAAGTGATTCCATAGTGTTAGGACATTCCCTGACAGTACAAGTTCCACACTCCGTGGAAGTTCTTCTAAACCGAACACAGACTCAGCACTTGACAATTGCACGTTTAACAGGTTATGAACTTACACTGTTCCAGCCACACATAGAAATCAGACGCTGCAACATTCTAAATCCTGCTACACTGTTACCGTCAGTTACTTCAAATCCTGCCACACATGACTGTGTGGAAGTTGTTAACACTATGACAAAGCCAAGACAAGACTTGACAGATATTGCATTACCTGATCCTGACCTGACACTTTATGTGGATGGTTCATGTATGAGAACGAGTGCAGGAGAACTAGTAGCCGCGTATGCAGTGACTACTGACACCGAAGTTATAGAAACACATCGTATTGACACCCTGTCTGCTCAAGCAGCAGAGCTGGTAGCTCTGACCCAAGCCTGCATACGTGCCAAGAACCTGAAAGTAAACATATACACAGATTCACGTTATGCATTCGGAGTCGTACACGACTTTGGAGTGCTCTGGCAAAAACGAGGTTTCTTTACTTCTCATGGAACCAAGATTCAGCATGGTCTCCTCATTCAAGCTCTGTTAGATGCAATACATTTACCGACAGCTATCGCTATCATGAAGTGCAAGGCACATACGAAAGTCACTGACATCATTTCCCAAGGTAACGATCTAGCAGATCGAACAGCCAAGCTTACAGCTCAGATTCCAGACATTCCAGTTAACACGACACAGACATTCACTCAAGATCAGACTACTTGTATGACAGTTAAGGACCCTACACAAGATGTCATAGACATACAGTTACATGCTACTCCTGAAGAAATCAAGAAATGGTCCGAACAAGGAGGGGTCCAGACAGATCAAGGATGGTTGACGAAGGGAAAAGCCACATGGTTTCTCCCCGACTCTATGGTTCAAGTCATTATTAATACCACACATAGTCCAGCACATCTAGGAGAAAAAGCTATGTTAGACAGTATTCAGAACCTTTGGTTCAACAAGCACTTACGAGCTGCAGCCAAGCAGAAAGTCCGTACCTGTATGATATGTTGTCAGTTCAACCCAGGTAAAAGTGTCCCGGTGGAACAAGGTGGATTCCAACCTCCTGACCACCCTTTTGAAGTCCTCCAGATGGATTATATTCAGATGGAGCGATGTCGAGGTTTCAAGTATGTCCTCGTAGTTGTATGTGCTTTGTCCAGGTGGACAGAAGCATATCCAGTTCCAGATTATACAGCCGCGACCACTGCCAGGCAGTTGGTTCGTGAGTTCTTTCCCCGCTATGGACTCCCTAGGGTCGTGTATTCAGATAACGGCCAGCCATTCTCATCCGAGCTTATGAAACATGTTTCCCTTCTGTTAGGGTACCAGTGGAAGTTCCATTGTGTGCGCCATCCTGAAGCAGCCGGTCTCGTAGAGAGACATAATCAAACTTTGAAAATCCGCATAGCAAAAGTATGTAGAGAAAAAGGTGTAGACTGGCTAGTAGCTCTGCCAGTTGCTCTGTTCTATATGAGGATGGTTGCACATTCCAGATCAGGTCTGTCCCCGTATGAGGTCGTATTCGGCCGCCCCCCAAACATGTGGGGTACACCTAGACCCCGCAGTATTACAGATGTTTCCAGTAATATGCTGACAGATTACCTAGCTTCCTTGATGTCTGCCCTACACTCTTGTCGTTCACAGGTTGCCGCCGCATTTCCAGACCACACCGAGGTGAAACCGCATGAGGTCGTTCCCGGTGATCACGTATTCGTCCGAAATTTTGATCGTTCAAGTCCGCTGGAGCCCCGCTGGAAGGAGCCTCGCATGATCTTGCTAACAACAAGGACCGCGGTCAAACTTGAAGGCAGGAAGGGGTGGGTCCATCTGAGCCATATAAAGAAGTTCCATGGATTACGAGAAAAGACTTTTGCTAAGGACTGCCTTATTCCTAAAGACTGCCTAAAAACAGACTCTGAACTCAAGCCTCCCCTGTTAGAGAAAACTCCGCAGCAGGAGTATAAAGATAAACTCAGGTCTAGTAAAATAAGTCAGCCAGTTTAATTGTCTAAGTCCCTCTCGGGTGAAACGGTTAGACAGGTTCCTGACATGTATGAGATAGACCCCCACAGTGAGAGAGTTAGTCGAAACTCTAAAAGATGTATTATTGTTCTATGTTTTCTATTATTTTTGAGTCTTATGGTTACCTGCACAAGTTATGCATTACATTTATGTTTTCCAATTTCAAATGTACATATGTTTTCTAATGCTACAGTAGAGCACACATTTAGTGATCTGCCTCCTCACGAGCTATCCTATCGTCTCGCTATGCGTAATAACACATTCATCCGAATGTTACATTATTCACACCAGACCAGCAATGCCACTAATTGTTGGGTGTGTGGTCGACTTCCCCCTTTCCAGACACCGAAGGGAGTTCTGCCACTCTTTCCTTATCCGTTTTCACATAATGGTTCGTGTGGAGCATGGTCCACGTTAACGTCATCCTCCAATGATATGTCCCTTCTGAATAGAACATGTTTTCCAGACAAGCAAGGTCTTTCCCATAGAACAGGGTTAGATCTAGAATATGAAGTGTATGATTTAGGTAATTATTCTTCGAATTTCATGGTCCTGAATGTTCAGTCCGATACTACTCCAGATTTGCCTGCTATTTCAGTACTACCAGTCAAAGGCGAATTATGTGTCAGAAAGAATGGTTCCGCACATGTAGGACATAGTGATTGTACTATTATTGTCGAGTATAGTGACAGTGGGAAATCTATTTTCAAAGCCTCACGTCATTCTTATTTTGTTTGTGGTCAGACCGCATATGTTCGTCTGCCCCTCGATTGGGATGGAACATGTTATATTGCCTTCCTACTGCCACCAGTTTTTCTAGCCCCATCCGATTATCACAGAAACACACATCTAGTGCACACCAGACATAGAAGGGAGATCGAGTCCCCGATTGTCGATCAAACTGAAACTACTCTAGAACAGTATCAAGACTTCAATAAAGGTTTCTTCTTTTTTATAGGACCTATCCAGAATAGTAAGTTAATACGTAGGTTAACCAGAACCCTTGAAGCTGTAGTAAATGAGACTACTTCTGCTCTAGGTAACTTAACTGAAGAGCAATCTGCTATGAGATTTGTCGTGCTCCAAAATCGTCTCGTTCTTGACGTCATACTGGCAGATAGAGGAGGAGCATGTAGAGTCATCGGATCTAGTTGCTGCATTTTTATTCCTAATAACGCGCCGTCTGTTTATTCAGCTATAACCAGACTTCATAAAATTGCCCATCAGTTACACCAGAATCCAGGCACCTGGACATGGTCCGGTTGGCTCTGGAGTATCATATCTGCCTGGGGATGGAAAGTATTGTCATTCCTAGGTATTGCAGTAATGATCATATTCAGTTGCTGCCTCTGTATACAATGTGGCCCTGCGATTTGCGGCATGTGTGCTACCTCTTGTATTCCTAGTCCTAAGTCCCGTTCCAAGACAAATCGAGACGAGCAAATGATGCTATATGAAATGATAGATGGTATCATGAATATTGATGTTTCCTGATGGAAACGTAGGGCACAAGGAGGGAATGTGGAAAAGTAAATTTTGCCATGTTGTATGTGCCTACGTGTTCCCCATATTATGCTATATGTGCATGATCGATATGCATGTATATCCCCCTATGAGCGATTAAAGACGCAATTACAGTTGTGTCCATCTCTAGTATGCCAGTTTCCAGTTCTCGTGAAAGCAACGAATATTAGGATTATGTAAACCTACGTTGCCACACTTTACAGTGTGCACGTTAACCCATTGAATTGTCCCCGTTTCTAGGCCTCAAAAGGGCCCGGACACCAGATTCAGCTCCTGTCTCCTGAACCCTCTCCGAGGAGCGATACAGCCCCCACCTGCATCCCTGACCCTTCGCTTACTTTCTGCCTCACAGTGCCCGGCTCGGCCTGGCTCTGCCTGCCAGTCTGCCAAGAATATGTTATGCTTCTAGTTATCAGTCCAGCCCTCCTTCTCTGCATTCCTAAGCTACTGCATCGCATCAATAGTTTCCGTCATGGTCTAGCCTTTATGTCTCCATGTAAGAGAAATACTGTATTAATATTCATAGAATATTCCTCGTACACGCAATACATGTAAAGTTATGCACCCACCAGTCTTAGTGTCTAGTAGCCTTTGCCCTGATAACTTTTGGATTCTATCAATATGTACTCCAAACACCAGATACCAGATATGTCTTAGGTACATGTCGCTCTGACACTCCAGACTTTAGTCTCCTCTTCTAGCGCAGAAGTCATAGCCCCCAGTTCTCCCTGGTAACACGTCATTGCCCGTTTGCGCGCACCACTAGGTTAAAGGTCCCAGCTGCTCAGGTAGCCCCCTCCATGTTTCCGCCCCGTTTATGACACTTCTGTTACGTTTACATCACATGTCTATGTATACGCCCTGTACACGCCTTCTTGTTACATCATTTTGCCCTTATCTTTCGCGACTGCTACGAGTCACGCCTACTGCTACGCCTACTGTATTGAATGTAATGCAATTGTTTTGATATATATACTGTGAACTGTTACTGAAAGTTGTCCATGCCCCCAAGTCCAAGCCCCGATTTCCATTCCCCGGCAGCTGCCTTCATTCTATTCCCGTACAGGCTGTCCTGTTCCTGTCCTTTATGCCTGATTAAAGCCTGTAGACTCAAGATACCTCGAATCCTGACTCTTATTTATTGAGCTATCTGTTTCATTCACTGTATTAAAAAATAGAACCGGTAATTAATTATTTATTTACCACAGTAGAATGCTTCAAAGGAGAGGCTATGTAACAAGAGAACACATGAAGAGAATGGTGAAGGCCATTTAAACAAGATACAGAAGAGAAGAATGGTGGGACCCAACAGTGGAGTAAGACATGGATTAATCAGTCTAGACATGGCTTTACGAACTCGGCCAGACCCTGACATCGGTTTCGTAAACACGGACAAGAATTGTTATTTAACAGAAAAGACATGTAGCAGCTGAAAAGGCAAAAAACATCGCGTTTACCGCTTTTAGCCATGCTGCCTGAGTGAGGCAACACAAAATAGGGGGTTAAGCACAAAATGGCGGCTGACTACGAAGCGAAGTCGAAAACTGCGAAACCTCAGCACAAGGCTCCTTGAAATGTTTGAATCAGAAATGGTACTTTCAACACAATGTGCTGTGCCTATGCCCTGATGAGTACATTGATGATTTTGTCCCCAAACCAGTGGCTCACGCTGAGCCCACAATTTGAAAAAAGAAGAAGTCATATGCTTGCACATCGTTGAAGAAAGCTACTTTACTGCATTTCAAACAAAACTATTTAAGAAACCTTTCACACTATTAATGATACTCCAGATTGCCGGAAATGACACACAACAAGCTGCAACCACACATGCTACCTATCAACATTGTGGCAGGCAGACACAAAACAGTTGGTCTGATGCTCCTAAAAGCCTTTGGGGGAAAGACTCAGGAAAAGAAACAACAACAAACCATGTCCAGAGGCCAGAATACCAGCTATCACTGTTGTTCCACATTTTCATATGCGGGCACCTGCCCTGCAATGGGGCAAAGACAAAGGTGATGCAGTTGCAACAACAACAAATCCACACTGTGACTGTGTGCGAAGCAATCTCATTTGAACATGAGAGGAGTAATGGAGGCTGCCCGAGATGAGAGAGCACAAGTCTATTCCCTCTACACATCAGATGGAACAGGTGAACGTGTTGCACAGGAGGGAAATTAAGAGGATGTCTTCCATTGCCTTCTAACTGGACAGCTCACACCGCCTGGTTCCTCCACAAAAAATGCCAGCCTTCAACGTCAATATGTGGATTGTGCGACATCCGGTGACTAATGTAGGAACGTTTTGCGAAACTCCCATGTATGATGACATCACCGCATCACATTCCAGGTAATGTTATAAGGATTATGTAAGCTAAAGCACACAGACCACAATTCAGATAAATGAAGCTGTTCATTGGTAGCCAAAAATCATCACCAGGTGCCAGTGCACTAACACTATCAAGTGGAGTAGGAAATAAAAAGTTGTTTAGACCAAGATGTTATTGAGAAAACCACTCTTCCCATTTCAAGGGTGTCACCATTGTAGCTGTACGGAGTGGAACACAAACAAGATACATATCTGTGTCGACATGTGTATCCTGGATGCTGCTATTGAAAAGGAGAGGCACCCAGGGACTCAGCTCAATGGCATGATCAGTTGTCTCTTATGTGCCTATCTGTTTACTAAACTGGACCTCCACAATCAATTGTATCTTGACTCACAGTCACGGTACATCACCACGTTCTCCATGCACAGAACCAGACATCAGTGTCCACATAAGGTTCTTCTTTCAGGGCGAGCTACTGCTCCGGGTCCATCAAGGACTTTGTCACCATCACTGCCCCGCTCAGCGAGCTCACCAAACAAGGGAAGATGTTTGTCTAATCTCAAGTCTGTGCACTCCAGAAGATAAAAGATGATGTTGATTCAGTGGGTGATCACTTGGCATACTTTGACACAACACTCAACACCCGCTCCGCAGTTAAACACCAGACAGCACTTTTTAATCTTTTAACCACTGACTTTCCTGACTTTTTATTTCTGACCGAAACCTGGTTCACCACTGACTCTCTTCCTGATCTTTTAGCCATCCTCCCCGACACCTACTATGCCCTCCGAGCTGACCGCCCGGATGGCAAGGCCGGCGGGGGGGTGGCGATGATTGTCCGGTCGCCACTTAAATTTCAGCTTCTTCCTCACCCCCCTATTCCTAACGTGGACTACCTGGTGGCCCGTTCCCTCAACTGTCCTTCCCCCTTCACTGTGGTTCTTGTCTATCGCCCTCCTCAATCGATGCCTTCCTTTGTAGCCTCCATCCAGGAGTTGCTGGCCACTCTCGTGGTCAACAACTCCTCTGTGCTCCTTCTTGGTGACTTTAACTTCTGGCCAGGAGACCCCAAGGAAGACCTTTCTTCTAAAGACTTCTCTGCCACTCTTCAATGTCTGAATCTTACCTCTCACGTCACAGCCCCAACCCATATGCATGGCCACATACTTGACCAAATTTGGTCGTCTTGTCCCCTTGCTCTACCTCCCTCCATCTCTCCCTGTGTCTGGTCTGACCACTTTATCATTTCCTTTTCGGTTCACTTAGGTGTGGTTGACAAACCCTCTCCCCCTAAAAATCTTCTAGCCCGCAACTGGAACCATACCGACCTTGATTCTCTTTTACTCTCTTTGGTTTCCTCCGCCCCTGATCTTACTTGTCTCCCCCTTGATTCCCAGGCTAAAGCCTTAAGCACATGGCTTGCTGCTTCGTGTGACCGTGTGGCCCCGCTTAAAAAGATCAAAGCGGTTCGGCCATACGATGCGCACAAATGGTTCTCCACTGAGCTCAAAGCACTTAAACTTGATCTCAGGCGGGCGGAACGCCTCTGGAGACGTCAGTATTCCCCTCCTCTGCGAGCTCAGTACCGACAACTCCTTACCAACTATAAAAAAGCAGTTCTTAATGCCAAAACTTCCTATTTCACGGAGAGAGTATCGCTCTCCGTGAATAAACCTCGCGAAATTTTCTCTTTGGTTCGCAATCTTGCCACTTCTGATCGCTCCTCCCCCGGCTTGGTTCCTTCCCAACCCCTTTGTCTCTCACTCAATAACTTTTTTATCGACAAGATTGCGAAAATTAAAGCTAACATTCCTACTGTGCCTCAGCCTATCCTCACTAGCCCTGCCACTACCCCTTCTTCTTCCCTTGACACTTTCCCTCCTATTTCCCCTGATTTGTTTCACAACTATCTGTCTAAAGTTAAATCTGGCTCTCCCTTGGATGGTGTTCCTGCGCGTATCCTCAAAATCCTCTTCACTAATTGTCCTGGTCCTCCCCTCTCTCTTCTCAACTCTTCACTGGCCTCTGGTACTGTTCCCTCTTCCTTTAAATCTGCTGTCGTGCTCCCTATTCTAAAAAAAACCTGGTTTAGATCCTTCCCTCCCCGCCAATTTCCCTTCTCCCCTACTTGGGTAAGATCCTAGAGACCCACGTCACCTCCTGCCTTTCCTCATACATCGAGGACAATGGTCTTTTAGCTTCCCACCAGGCGGGCTTCCGCCCTGGCCATTCTACAGAAGCGGTGGTACTAGCGGTCTTAGATGAACTCAAGGGCAAGGCAGATGTTAATCTTCCCCAGGCCCTGGTGCTTCTCGACTTGTCCGCTGCGTTTGACACGGTCGACCATTCCATTCTTCTCGACCGTGTCTGCGCAGCGGGCATTCGGGGAGCGGCCTTCTCTTGGCTTTCATCCTTTCTTCAGGATAGGCATCAGGCTGTTCATCTCTCCGGTTTCTCTGCCCCCTCCTGTCCGGTCACTTGTGGTGTTCCTCAGGGCTCCTCTCTTTCCCCTCTCCTCTTTAATCTGTACATCTGTCCCCTTGTTTCTTCTCTTCTCAAGCTGGGGGGTCTCTGTATATAATTACGCAGATGACCTCCAGCTTGTTTTCGATCTCTCTTCTTCTCCCGATTCTATTCCCAAGTTCAGTTCCACCCTTATCTTTATCTCTGAGTGGATGAGCGCCAACCATCTTAAGCTCAACCCCGATAAGACGGAACTTGTCCTCACGGGTGGCCCTTCTAACCCTTGGTCCCCTGCACATTGGCCCCCTTCTTTCGGTCCCCCCCCACGCCCTCTTCCTCTGTCCGTACCCTTGGCATTAAAGTCAACTCTGACTTAACCATGCACAGCCAGATCAGCTCTGTTGTGTCTTCATGTTTTCTTTCCCTCCGTCTCATCCGGAAAATATCTCGCTTTTTCACCATCGACGCGCTTAAAACCATAGTCCTGGCTTTAGTCATCTCACGCCTCGACTATGGCAATGGCCTGTACGCGGGCATTCCCTCCCACGAATCCCGACGCTTACAGGCCATTCAAAACCAGGCTGCCCGTCTCATTCTTTCCCTCCCCAAATCTTCTCACATTACCCCGGCTTTGAAATCCCTTCACTGGCTGCCTATCCGCTTTAGATCCCTTTTCAAACTTGCTTGCTTTGCCTTTCGTGCCCACTCTCGCACTGCCCCCGCCTACATCACTTCCCTCATTTTTTCCTATGTTCCCAGTCACACCCTCCGCTCTTCCTCTCTTTCCCTTCTTCACATTCCCCGCTTCCGTAAATCCAGATCCGGGGGCACTCGTCTCTCTGTCTTGGCTCCCCAGTTCTGGAATAGTCTTCCACTTCATCTTCACTCCATTCCTATCTTTAGCCACTTCCGTAAAGCCTTAAAAACTTTTCTTTTTTCCTTGGCTTTCCCTTCTTAGGTTCCCCTGTGTTCCCCTCTGTGAGTTCTGATCCAGGTCCCCCAGCGCCAGGAAGCCGCTTGGCAGCAGTGCGCTTTATTAAATATTGTTTTCATTTCATTTGACCTCAACATGTGCATTGAACTAATGTTAGATGCCAGCCCAGTTGGGCTAGTCGCCTTTTGACCAAACCAGGCCATGTCAATAAGCTCTGAGTTGGATAATTTTGTAGGATTGTGGAAGTCTGTTTGAGAAAGTGAAGAAAAGATTTTGTGTGGCTTGTGAGCAACAACATATGTTTCTGTATGGACTATCACACACTATTTCCCATCTATGGCAAGCTGTGCTTAAAGGTCCCCACCCGAAAAGAGAGACTAGGATTAGGTTATGACTTCAAAGACATACACAACCCAGGAAAAGACTATAAACTTGCTGACTTCATCTTTAGGTAGCTGCCTCTGACAACTGATGGAAAACTGTCACAGAAAAAACAACGTTGTACTCTGTTAGTCCTCCCGTGAATGAATATCACTAGATGTACTGGTTTACAAATCTTTACATGACCTAGTGATTGATGAAGTAAAAAAGATCATAGAAATGCAGAGGTGGAGACATGTCAACATCTGACATCCAGATGGTGTTGAAATAAAAAAGCTAATCGCGTTTAACCACAGGTAGATCTATCAGAAACTGGTCAAGAAATCCTACTGCGCAGGGCACATGAGTGTGGGACTCCAATATGGCTGCACTTTAGTAGCGCTCTGGAGGTTGAAAGGCACAATCCAGCAATATCTTTGGCATTTGGCAGCCTAAGTCAGCTACTGGCATCTATAGTGGGTGCGGTACTATATCTGCTTGCAGTGACTGTTGATGGATCCCGTTTCCATAGATGACATCCATGCCCTGTGTGAGTAGCGGAGATCAGGATCTGGGCATTACTGTGTTAACTCCACTCAAGGGGAGCCCAGAAGCTGGCCTGCTGTCCGTGGGTTATGTGGGCTGGAGTGAAGCACCTGGTTGGTGTCCTGCATGGAGTGCAACAAGGTGCAAGCCTACTATCAGCAGGTGGTCCATAGGTGTGGTGTGACGGACAGCGGTGCAAGTTTATCTTGGACTTTCCAGGCAGTGCCTTGCTGCTTGGAGAAATTCATGGGTAGGCCCACCACTCAGGGACAGAGCTTGGAACTACTTCTGGACCTGCAGGCGGTATGCATAGGGCTTCCTGGCAATGGGGGCGGGACTGTTGCAGACACCCTGAGTTTTCAGTGTGAGCAGCTGGGCACAACATATTACAAGCCCTGGGGTCAGAGGAGAGACCAGTGCTGAAGATGGCCCTAACCTAGGCATCTATAGGTCTTCTGGTGCCCCCAGCAGGTGGCGGGATCAGTTTTTCTAGTAGTGACTTTTGCCTGTATTTTTCTCCAGTATTGAGAAATAATGGCAGTGACCGGCCTCTGCTGAGATAACTATCTACAACTGCACGTGGTATGATTCAAGAACTGTACTGCTGTCCTGCACTGCTGCCACTACAGGTATGCTTTCTATGATTGAGCACTAGGTGGACACTGCAAACTTCCCAGTCACCTATTATTAGAGGTCCGGGAGCTTTGGGGCTCATTGATTGAGTGCCTTGGACTCTCTGCGTTCCCCTCATTGGGACACAATGGGCAAGCAAGAGAGTAAACAGCCCAGGCTACTTTTTTAGGACAGCAGAGCATGACAGAGATCTGACATTGAATGCTAAGGGACTAAGTGTGGGGTTTAAAGCCCCGGTCACAGATGGTGCCCAAGATGTGAAATCCTTGCTCAAGATAATGTAGCTAAGTTTGAAGTCCGGATGGACTGATCTTATGGGCGCTAACATGGCAAGCAAGAGCACAGACTTACAACCATGGAACAAAGTATCTTGCAAGTGGAGGACTATTTTCACGCCAAGAAAGAAAAGATCTCGACATGAAGAAAGTTCCAAGTCTGATTAGGACTATGAATGAAGATCTTGAGGCCAGGTCTAGATGTGACAATCTCCGCATTCTTGGAATACCAGAGTTCACCAACACAGCCAGGTTTGAGGTGAATTAACTCGTCGCCATTTTTGTTGGAGAACCTTTCCCACCTTTTTGTGGTGGAGTGGGCCCATGGTTCCCTTGAATAAAGACCTCCTCTGGGTGTACCCGTGTAGCCCATAATCTCCCGGCTCCTGAATTTCTAGCATAGGGATACAATAGTTTGCCTGGGGAGGGAGACAAAAGAATTGAACCTTAATGACCTAATCATCTCTGTCGTCCCTGCTTTCATCACAGCAGTTCAGGAGGCACTGGAGGTACCTTCCATTGAAAAAGAAGTTGCAGAGGGCCATAATTACATATGCTATGCTACATCTTGCCAGGCTGAAGATCACTGCCCAGGAAAAACAGTATCTCTTTGAAAAGCCTCAGCAGGCATCCTCCTTCCTGCATGGCGAAGGACTGCTTCACAGTGGCTGCTTTGGGGGTTCTGAGATTCCATTCATGTCTTCCCAAATGAATGCTAATGAAGTATCTTCTACAGGAAACCCTCAAAACAACCTCCTGCTGGGAGTCAGAGCACAGGGTAGTAGTTGTCTTCATTCTGTGCTATAACCCGGGCTCTGGACTTCAACATTACAAGGGCTAACTAGTTACCGGTCATATGGTCCTTCATTTTGAATAACCTTGGACGGAGACCTCCGCTCTGCCCGCAGAGTGTGCAGAGATTTGCTTTCTCTGCGTTCTGTAGAGAACACGGAGATGGCAACTCTCCGCACACACCGCAGTGGTGCAGAGATGGCCAGACCCCATGCCTCCACACCAGCCCCCATGCACTTGACTTGATTTACAATGGGATAATTGTGTTTGGTTAATTGCTTTTGGCTTGTTTAATTGAGGTTGTACTTCTTGAGAGGGCTGGAATTCAGTCATCACTGGCAGTGTTGGGAGCTGGTGTAGGCTGTTTACACATTACTGTTCCAAGAATGCACCTACAGTAGTCTAATCTGTTGTCAGTACACCAAAGGGCATGTGCATTGCAGCATACCTCTTATTATAGATAGGCCCAGTCCACATCATTACACCACTGCTACTTTTAAGTGCTAGAAAAGTGTGGTTCCTCATTTGGACCATCAGGGGTCTGACCAATCCATGTAATCAGGAACCAGCGTACCTTGACACACAGGGCACTGAGATCACATTATTGCAGGAAACCCATCTAACAAAAGAGTTGGGTGTTGATTAACTATGCATCGTTCTATCCCTCCTACCCAGGGGGAGTTAGTTTCCTCATTAGGAAGGGCACCACCTTTAAGCCCCAACAATCTGTGATACATTCAACCACATATGGGCCTAATGTAAATCAGCCAGGCATTTTCACTAGCATGTGGAACAGGATGCTTATGATTAGGACTCCCGGTTTTATGGTATTCATTTTTTTGACATTTCCGTCTGTATTTATCCATATTTATTTTTTGCTAATTCTATCTGTATTTATCTATATTTATTTTGGGTTCTGTGTAAAAATGTAGCTGAAATTAGTATATTTCCACATTTATTTAACCGGTAAATATACACTTGTGCTTGAATGCCTACTATGATTTAATGTTGTAAACCCCCACAGAAGATAAATCAATGCTCTTACAAGAAAATATGCATTTTTCAGTATCAACCATGTGCATATCTACTGCTGTTAAAGCTTCTTAAAGAAATACAGAGAAGAAAATAATGTTTTCTGTCTGTATTTATCTGTAAAAATCTGTAAAAACGGAAAACAGGGAGTCTTACTTATGATGTTCCCTCAGACATTACGATGGAGAAATGATTTTGATGTAACCGTGAATCCTACATTAGACAGGTCAAATGCGTCTTAGGGTGTGATAAGGCATCAGCAGCAGTACTAGGATGATTACTTGATACTCATGATATATCAGATGTTTGGCGAATTAGACATCCCTCAAAGGCCACATTTGCTTCATCAGTACGCAATTCATCGTCTTCTGGTTAGCTACGAAGGACATCAGTACATGGGTGTAGCCTGTTCAGCATTTAGGCAAAACCCTTTCTGACCACTCGCCCATTCTGCTGTGACATATACATGTTGATGGCGAAGCCTCTGACCCAATAACATGTAGCACCAGGCAGGGGTGCCCGCTGTTCCCCATACCGTTGCCTTGGTGTCAATTGCCTGTAAGTTAAAATAGTACTACACTCAATATGGCCTCAGTTATACTGATAGAAAACTGTTAGTATCCCCATTCATTGGGGGCGTGGTCGCTAGCCCAAGTGAGCTGAATAACTCAAGGAGCTAGAGTAGAGCAATGAGCAGTTATAGACTTAAGCAGAATCCTTGATCTGAAGGAGAAATTTGCTACACTGCCATGCTGGGTCAAGTTATGTTATGAGGAGGAAATGCTCAAGATTAGTTAGTTATATGTAAAAAAAACATGAGAAAGCCTCCTCAGGCATAAAAGCTAGTAATATCTGACCTCCCTCACACAATGCAGTCAACACTGGCAGTAGTCTTCTGTGGGCATGAAGACATTACCAGTGGACATTGACTATTACTTTCAGTTTTCAATAGTTCGCCAAGTCTCCACCTTCTGTACTGGATGACATGCATGCTGCACGGGGCATTCCCGTAATGACGGAAAATGACAGTGCTCCTCCACTATATCTGTCTGTTATTGAGGGACAGCTTGTAGGAAGATAATGCCCACTGACCACAAACAAATCTCAAGGTGGGAGGATTAAAGTCTACTATCAAGTAGACAGTTCAGTTGGCCAGGTTGACTCACATATTAGTTGGAGAAGGCCCCTTGCCAAAATATCCAAGATTATCACAACATCCCCTATTACTCCACACGAAAATGCCCCTTTGAACTAGTGTTCAGGCAAACATACCAAATGCCACTACCTCCTAAGTAATAAACTCCCCGGCAGGGCACGGCCATCATCAGTATTGCTGACCGAGAAGCAAAAGCAAAGATGATATGATTAGCAGATAACATGCTGTCTGCCCAGAGATCTTCCTAGAGATGTGGTGCTGGTGCATCAGTGTCAAAGGAGGAAGTGTTACGTCCCATCTCTGGACAGCCCTATGCCACTGACTTAAATTAAAGGAAGCATGGTGCCAGCAACATCCAACCATCATCCCATCACAAAATATATCTGACACTTCAGAACATATGACTCCATTGCCCTCAATAAAGGTCAGCTGTCTAGGAGTGTCAATTATAACCGAAATTATGCATGCCAACTCCAAGTTAGGGTACTACTGGTACCATACTGTGCCACAACCCAGAAGATGCAAAAAAGATCTGGGCCTAAATCCATCGTTTTTTTGCTCACCATGCTATTCCAGTTTGGACCCAGCCATATGCAAATCAGTCTTGACCCTGCGCCCAATGGGAACTGTCCAGCCTGACCTGCCAGGCCAGGTCCTCCCTGGACTGGAAACAAGCATCCTAGGACCAGTTTTGAGCTTTCCGCCCTCATCAGCCAGGATAGCTTGACTCCAATGGCATGGAGAGCACGGGATCCACGTCTGGGCATACCCTTCTCACTCATGGTGACAAATGCAAAAGGCACAATTGATGGACAGAATTCAGAACAATGTCATACATTCACCCCTGTACAAAGATCTGGGCCTAAATCCATCGTTTTTTTGCTCACCATGCTATTCCAGTTTGGACCCAGCCATATGCAAATCAGTCTTGACCCAGCGCCCAATGGAAACAGTCCAGACTGAACTGCCAGGCCATGTTCCTCCCTGGATTGGAAACAAGCAGATCTCTTTACTGGGGGTGAATGTTTTGATTTGTCCTGCATCCGTCCATCAATTGTTTCTTTTGCATATGTTGCCCTAAGTGGGAAGGATATGCCCAGACGTGGGTCTTGTCCTCACTACACCACTGGATTCAAGCTAGCCTGGCCGATGAAGGGTGATGCCCTGAAACCGGTCCCAGGATGCTTGTTTCCGGTCCAGGGAGGACCTGGCTTGGCTGCTCGGGCAGGACTGTTCCCACAAGGAACAGGATCATGACTGATTTGCATATGGCTGGGTCAAAACTGGGGTGGTGTGGTGAGCAAAAGAATGATGGATTTAATCCAGATCTCTGGACTGGGGGTGAATGTTTTGATTTGTTCTGCATTCCGTCCATCAATTGTTTCTTTTACATACAACCCAGAAGATGGCAGCAGCGTTGACCAATAACTCATCAATCAAATGTCACTTCTGCATGTGTTTTGTTCTTATTTCTCCTATTTCTTTTCTTTCTGTCTGTCTTTCTTTCTTTCTTTCTGACTGTCTTTCTTTCTTTCTTTCTTTCTTTCTTTCTTTCTTTCTTTCTTTCTTTCCTTCTCTCTTTCTCTTTTCCTTTCTTTCTTTCTTTGGCAGGGAACAGCGGACAGTAAGACCCTGAACCCAAGACCCTCCAAGGGGCACAGAGACAAAAAGTGTTTACTAGCCATGTTTTCAATAGCATCTTCTCTGAGGCACATTCAATGACATTTTTGGATACACTGAACTACTGAGAACGTTTTTATACAAGAGGAATTAATACACAGAGGCAAAGCTCGTAAAAAGGCAGCTGTGCTAAGTCAACTATACTCATTCCTTACATTCGCTTGGCTGAATGATCAGTAGAGATTTGTCTAGAACCTGTTTACCTGGAGGTAGAAGTCTCATAGACACCACGGTTCCCCACGTCTGTCTCAAAACAGCCATCGTAAGATGTGTGAAGTATTTTTGACTTCACTTAGCTGGAAGTCTAGGGATGCTTTCTAGTGGCGTAGTTTAATAAATCAACCAATTCAACATCAATGGGCTCTCTTGTGACAGAACCCAATCACACCATGTTTTAGAATTTATTTGGGAAACTGCTCCAACATACCCTACTGGTCCCCACTATTCCACCCACTTTCCATCTTTGGTCTTTGATAGACAAGGCTTCACGCACAGGGGAGCTCTGTGGTCACAGCCATTTGTACATGCCGCAAAGCGTTGATGCGACTACAGAGCCAGCATCCTTCTCCGTTAAAGTAGAAGCACCGGCATGGAATACATCTCTCTTGATCCACCTCCTGCACCCTTTAGGGGGACCAGAAGAATAAGCATCTTGATCCCTTGGACTGAAGTTGCCTGATAAGTACTAGGAACTTTAGATCATCTTCTAAGAAAGGTTAGGTGCCCCCCTTTTCCTCGTTCTTGTGACTAAAATCAACTTATTCTCCTATGTGTCGATGAATGCAGTGTATCGGCTTCATGTGTATTCTCCTCTCATTCTTGTACTAAACCGGTCATGGTCTCACCATTAGAGCGCTCCATCCAGGCCCATAGGCAAGATAGAGACATCTTGCTCGTCACAATTACACACTTATCCCAATCTTTTGGATGCGTTTGGGTGCAAATAAAAGGGCAATACAAATATGTTTCATGCCAAGAAACCAGTTCTCTTACAACTTCCTCAAAAAAGAGTGTGTCCCCTCCCTTTAACACTTATGGTAAGGCACCGACTCTTTCCTAACACACCATTAAAGATGTGTGCATTTCCAGGAAGGGACCCTACTTGAAAGTGTTTATATGCAAGTTTGTGGGTATATGAGACTCACAGACATATGATTTGAATGTTCAACTACTTCAGCAGGGAGTTAAGCCTAAAAGGCATCATGTCCTGTGCTGAACCCTCAATTTACTATTGTAGACAGTCCGCTCAAACCCAGTTCGCACCATTGTGAGTGCACATCTATATCTATACTACTATAATAAAGTAAGAACTTTCAGGCTTTGAGACGGGTAAACTCGGGAACCACGGCGCCAATCTACACCCCCGATACACCGTTGAAATCGTTAGGGTGTGTAGATGGTTATAGGCTATATAAATATAAAAAATAAAAGTTATTTACAAAATTTATATTAAACAAAAAAGTAGTCCCTCCAAAGTAGCGCCGGCCGCGACGTGCGTGCTCACGTCAGGAGCACGGGGAGGAGCGGCGTCCGAGCAGCGGCGGACATGGCGCGGGGGAGGAGCGGTGACGTGAGAAGCAGCGGACCGGCCAGCGGCGGTGAAAGCAGAGGAGAGGCGGACATGGCGCGGGGGTGTAGCGGCGGCGGACAGGAGGTGAGGAGCAGAGCGGTGAGGAGCGGTGAACTTAGGAGCGGCGGCTGATGTAAGGCTCCGGGGACAATGTCGGTGCAGGCGGGGGTCGGGCCAGGCGGGAAAACAGATCGGGTGAGGAAAGGCAATGTCGGGGCAGGCGGGGGTCGGGGAGGGCAGGGGCACGGGCTGCTGGGCAATGTCGGGGGAGGCAGGGGTAGGGGAAGCCTGAATGCTCCCGGACAAGGTCGGGACGGGCTGCTAGTATTGATCATAAAATTCCACAATCATTATGTGAATGAGGCTAGGGAATTTACAGTGGCAAAATACATAGGGCCTGTTTCACAAAGGTAAGCGTACACTTTTATTGTAAGTTTCCTATTATTTTGGTATTCAAAACTATGGGCATCATTACGATGTTGGGCAACTGTAACGTTGGCAGTTCCCACCACACAAATTGGATGTGACTGCCCTGTGGGCGGTCGGAAACATCCATTTTACAATGGTAGCTTGTATGGCGGGCAGAAAAGGCCTGCAGCACAAGTTGCCATTGTAAAATGGATGTTTTTAACCATCCCTGCACCATGTTGCAGGCACCTCATGGTGCCAGGCACACGGTGCTGGGATGATTAGGGGGGCACCATAGGTGGCCTCCAAGCCTCATAGTGGAGGCCACGGAGGGACAAGGAGCCCTGCAAGGGGCCCCCAAAGTCACTTTCCGACAGCCTTTCCATGTTAGAGAGGACATCATAATCCCGACGGGGAGCAGATGCTGGCTTGGCAGTCATTATGGGATTATGTGTGTTTCCGACACTCCAATAGGCTCCTTTAGCTCGTCGGAAGTGTGGCGGACGGTCCCTGCACCCGATTCTTCCGCCCGCCACATCATAATGCGGTAGGCAGACCACAATGGCAGATGTCGATTGCGGTCTGCCCGATATCGTAACCGGGTCCTAAGAATTTTATTGTAGTAACAGTAGGTTTACAACTGCAGAGACTCTGCACCCGTGGCGGAAACTCCACACACAAAAAAGATAGGCCTGTCCTATCTTTTTCTTTTTTATGTGCAGAGTTCTCCCCACCCTCCCGATTGGGAGTCTCCGCATTTGTAAAATTACTATTAGTAAAATTAAACTTGTAAATTGTGAATTTGATAGAAACAGTAAACTTACACAAACGTGTAATTTTACCTTTGTGAATCAGGCCCACACTTACATACAACTCAAGTGCATGAATTGGTTCTTAGTTGGTGCTTTACGGTTTCTTTTTAGGTCTGGTTTCTAGTTTCACAGCACAGCAGTATGCTACCTTTCCTTATTGTTACCAATTCTTTAGAATATACACTGGGCTTTGGCACCACCCAGAGGATTAGTACTCTCTCACCACATACAACTGTCTCGTTGCTGTCATTTCTCCTCCTACGAAGTGCTTGCACTGCCAAGCATGAATGACTATTTCACAACTGAAAAATACACCCATTCATCGCACATGCAATTATTTTTCTCATGCATGCATTGTATGCAGAAATCTACCCGTTTTGTAATTATTATTTCGTGCAGTAGAATCTTTTGAACATGTTTTTTAAACTCTAGTGTGAATCATTACCAACGCCAACTTTAATAACACATTTACGGCTGCCACAACAATTACCTCCACCACCACTTTCACCATCATCAGTACGTCCACAACCATTATCACCACTAGAGCACTTGTATATAGCTGTGCTTGCATGATTTGTCTCATGTAAACAAGACTGGTAGGTTTTGCCAGTGCTTGTTCCAACTTTCTTTAGGATATGGTAGGGAAGGGCCATCAGTTAACCACAAGAGAATGTGCATGGAGCGGCTAGCAAGAAGAGCCCCGGCCACCTCTCTCCAAAGTCTTCTATGCTACTAATTGCCGCCATTTTGCAGGCATGTGGGATCCATTTTGTTAAGGGCTGCTAACTCAGACTTACCTGTGACTTACAACTAAATATGCACTTGTGTAAACGTGCAGCCTGTTTGTTTCAGCAGCTCATGCAGACTACATTGTTGAGTGGTCTGTACAACTTCTTTACTCCCCCGCTTCGCGTGAGCGCCCTTCTACGTCGTCACAAACCGAGGAGACTCAAGCGACACCCCCACTTCCAACTCATGGGGTTTGCAGAGGAGAAGGCACATCTTTGTTATCTCAGTGCAGCAGGTGCTGACAGAGAAGCAAAACTTTGACTCACGACCTGAACCAACATGGAAGTGACTAACACGCTTTCTGCACTATCACGGCCTGATATTTGCGAAGTGACTAACCGCGGCAGATGGTTGCCACCGTGAATAGTCATGAGACGGAAGCGTGCCGGCTTGGCCGAGCAGCAAATTGATTTTGCAATGGAAATTCACTATGTTGCTACTGTAAGGCTCGTCACTCCCAGGCTTCACAGTCCAGGAGTGTGAGCAGCCAGGCTGCTGCCCTCTCAGGTGGCAAATGTGCCTTTAATGGGCCCTTCCCTGAGAGATAATGTCAGAGTGGGAAGACAGACCATGCCTGGGACATGTGGTCCACCCCTGGGCAGCCACTCTCTCCAGCCCATCTGCTCTGCACCTTATTGACACAATAAAGTGATGGGGCGGTGGAGCTGCTGACTCAGGTGTGTTCCAATGTTCCCAGGTTGCACCGCGCCCCTGCCCCCTCCCGCTGTTAGAGGACACCTGTGAAACAGAAGACAGAGCTCAGCTCTGGAGGGAAAAGTGAGGAGGCAGCTGCAGGGCTGAGTACAGGGGGCTGAAATTCACAAGTTTGAATATGTATATCTATTTATTAATATTCAGACCTATGGCGAGCATTCATATAGCAGCTGAAGACGACAAGAGATTGAAATTGGTGGACTTTTTTGATGTCGATGTAGATACTGATAATGACATTTGTGTGTTTTTAAATTGCATTTTATATCGCATGATTGTCCAGCGACATTGGTATTTGACCATATTGCTAATAAACTTTAAACTTTGTCAAAGACTGAACATTGGGAACAGAATAATGAGATGCAAGATGCAATGAGGTAAGATGAGGTGTGGATGGAGCATGAGTTTAGTCAATTTGTGGGTAAGAGTGTGGCTCGGATAGAAGTGAAGCAGAGGATTCTGGGAGTACATTTCCCAGGCAGGTGTAGAGAACATTAATAGTGCAGTAATGCCTGCTAATAAGTGAGAGGGTGACAGTGAGATACAGTCTTGGACACCGTCACCTTCAGTTAGTGCTTAAAGTGGCCACTGGAAATGCAGATGTGTGGCAGTGGTGGATGATGGTGACGTGAGCTGCAAATGCAGATGTGTAGATCAGTCAATCACAAGCATAAATGACGCATTCAAGTTAGTGTGGTTGAGAAAACCTCAACATCCAGGGAAAGTGGAAAATGTGAGTCTGTGGCTGCAGCATTTCTGCATAATTATGGATTACTTCACCTGCCACAAAGTCCAATAATTCTGTATAATTTACAGATTCCAACCAAGAAATTGTTTCTAACTTAAGCAGATGAAAAGTTGCTTTAAAAAAGTGCCACACACAGCGATGCACAAGCCTGGTAATCTTTCTTTACTGATTGTTGTATTCCGGCGTTACACTGGTGCTAATGAGATGAAACCTTTCCATACAGAATCAAAGGAACAGAAGAGGCCACGTTATGCTGTAACATTTTCCTTTCTTGCTGCAGAATGCTGTCAATCATGCCATAACATTTGGTCCTCCAGTGCCCTATAATTCCATGGTCCCTCTCTGTCCCACACATCAGTACGTCTTACCCATTTTTGTTCAACTCCACATTTTGAACTCGAATGTACACATCAACCTCTGTCCCATATTTTGAGATCTGCACAACCATGTCTCCCATCTGCAGGTCACATATTTCCCACGTACCTTTTTCCATAGTTACATCACTTTGCTATCCCCGCGTTAGTTTGTGTCTCCCCACGTCTCTCACCTTGCCACCCCCTACTCTTGTTCATGCCCACCCACACATTTGTCTTATGTCTACACATGCTCGTGTTTTGGTAGTAAAGAGAGGAATCATAAGAACACATGATAACAGAGAACAAATACAATGCATACGCTCTGAAAAAGCCATAAATTCGAGGAAATACATTAAAGGTAGGTTGAGGCAATTGCATTGCCTGGGATTTATCTGGACTCAACCTCACGCTGTTAGGCGAGTGACAAGGAAGACTCAGAGTAATGCAGATGGCTGGTAAGTCATCTGGGTGTTCAGCCAAGGGTGGTCAGTCTTGTCTGGGGAAATCAGTGTTGGCATTGTTGAGCATGACTGCAGACAAGGTCCTTTCTCTGGCAACATGGACCACTCCCCACATCAATCAATCAGTACATATGTCGACCACACTACTCACCCGTGAGGATCTCAAGGCGCTGGTGGGGGGGAGGAGGGGTGCTGCTACTGCTCGAATAGCCAGGTCTTGAGGAGTCTCCTGAAGGTTAGTAGGTCCTGGGTCTGCCGTAGGGGGATGGGGAGGGTGTTCCAGGTCTTGGCGGCGAGGTGACAGAACGATCTGCTGCCAGTGGTCACTCTTCGGATGTGGGGGACGGTGGCGAGGGCGAGGTCAGTGGAGCGGAGCTGTCGGTTCTGGGTGTAGAAGGAGAGTCGTCTGTTGAGGTATGCTGGTCCGGTGTTGTAGAGCGCCTTGTGTGCGTGGGTGAGGAGCTTGAAGGTGATCCTCTTGTTGACGGGAAGCCAGTGCAGTTCTCTCAGGTGTGGTGTTATGTGGCTGTGGCGCAGGGTGTCGAGGAAAAGGTGAGCAGAGGCGTTCTATATGCGTTGTAGACGTTTCAGGAGTTTGGCTGAGCCTCCTGCGTAGAGGGCATTTCCGTAGTCCAGGTGACTGCTGAGGAGGGCCTGGGTGACAGTTCTTCTTGTTTCGGTGGGGATCCACCTGTAGATCTTGCGGAGCATGCTGACGGTGTTGAAGAAGGAGGATGAGACAGCATTGACTTGCATGGTCATGGAGAGTGTTGAGTCGAGGATAAACCCCAGGTTGCATGCGTGGTCGTGGGTGTTGGTGCTGCTCCCAATGCGGATGGCCACCAGGAGTCGTCCCAGGCTGAGGGGGTGGAGCCGAGGATGAGGACCTCTGTCTTGTCCGAGTTCAGCTTCAGATGGCTGTTCTTCATCCATTCTGTGATGGCTTTCATTCCTTCCTGGAGGTTGGTTTTGGCGGTGAGAGGGTCCTTGGTGAGGGAGATGATCAGCTGGGCGGCGTCGGCGTAGGAGATGATGTTGAGGTCGTGCAGTCGGGCGACGTGGGTGAACAGTGACATGTAGACATTGAACAGTGTCGGGCTGAGGAATGATCCTTGGGGTATGCCACATAAGATCTCGGAGGCTTCAGAGCAGAAAGGGGGGAGGCGGATGCTCTTGGTTCTGCCGGAAAGGAAGGAGGTGGTCCATTCCAGAGCCTTGTCTTGGATTCCTGCTTCGTGGAGGCGTCTGCGTAGGGTGCGGTGCCAGACAGTGTGGAAGGCGGCTGATAGGTCCAGAAGGATGAGGGCCGCGGTTTTGCAGTTGTCCAGCAGGGCCCTGATGTCATCGGTGGTAGCGATGAGGGCAGTCTCAGTACTGTGGTTGCTGCAGAACCCGAACTGGGACGGGTCCAGGATGTTGTTCTCCTCGAGGTAGCAGGTCAGCAGTCTGTTGGCGGTCTTCTCGATGACCTTCGCCGGGAACGGTTGCAGGGAGATGGGCCGGAAATTCTTGAGGTCCCTTGGATCCTCCTTGGGTTTATTCAGTAATGCGTTGATTTCGGCATTCTTCCAGCTCTCTGGAAAGGTCGCGGTCTCGAAGGAGATGTTGATGGCCTTGCGGAGATGGGGTGCGATGGTGGGCTTGCTTTGTTGAAGATGTGGTGTGGGCATGGGTCTGACGGAGAGCTGGAGTGGATGGTGTTCATGATTTTGATTGTGTCGTCATCGTTGATGTTGGTCCAGGTGAGATGGGGAACAATGTGGGTGATGGCCACGGGGTCTGAGGTGTCGGTTGTTGTTGGGGTGGCCAAGTTGTAGAAGCTGTTGTGGATGTATGCGATCTTGTGATGGAAGAAGGTGGGGAGGGAGTCGCACAGGTCTTGTGATGGTGGGATGTCGTTGATGTTGGAGCTGGGGTTGGAGAGTTCCTTCACGATGTTAAAGAGCTCTTTGCTATTGTGCGCATTGTTGTTGAGTAGGTCCTTGAAAGAGGCCCTTTTGGCGGATCTGATGGTGTCTGCGGATGGCGTTCTTGTGGGCTGTGTAGCTGTCTGGTGTCTGTTCGTGGTGCCATTTCTTCTCTGGTGTATGGCAGGTTTGCTTCCAGGCTTGGAGGTCTGCGGTGAACCAGCTGGCTTTCTTGTTGGTGTGTCTGTTGGAGGGTTTCTTGATCGGGCGAGGGTGTTCGCGCAGTTGTCGATCCAGCGTCTGAGGTTGCGGGCGGCAGTGTCGGCGTCAGTGGGGTCGGCAGGTGGGCTTTGGACGAGGGGGATGTTTAGCTGGTCTTCGGTGATTTCGCTCCAGCTGCGGCGGCGGATCTGTTGGGTGCTGTGGTGCGTGGTGGGTTTCCGGCAGGTGAAGTGGATGCAGCGATGGTCGGTCCAGTGGAGTTGGGTGGTGTGGCTGAAGGTGATGTGGGGACTTGAGGAGAAGATGGGATCAAGCGTGTAGCCGGCGGAGTGGGTGGGCGATGTGACCAGCTGTCTGAGTCCGAGGTTGGCGAGATTGTCAATCAGGATGGTGGAGTTAGTGTCGTTGTTGTTCTCGAGGTGGAAGTTCAGGTCTCCGAGGAGTCTGTGGAGGCAAGGGCGTGCATGCTGACGAAATCGGCGATGGAGTTGTTGAACTGAGGCCGGAGTCCAGGGGGTCTGTAGACGAGAGTTCCTCTGAGGGTCGTGTTGGGATTGGTGTGGATCTGGAAGTGCAGGTGTTCGGCGGTGCTAAGGGTGTCGTCAGTGCTGGTCAAGACCCTGAGGGTGTCCTTGTGGATTATGGCGATTCCACATCACCTGAAGAGCTGCAAGGTCACAGCCAGACATCTGGCCTGCTGTGCCTTGCTACCTTGTGGGTCAGGTGCTAAGGGTGTGTGTGCTTGTTTTTGATCCAGTAGTAACGTGGCCACAGGGCTTTGACTCTGTCCATTTGTTGATCTTAGTTAGCGGCAATGGATCGGGCAGAGGTTGTGGCCTCTGAAGTAGAACCTGCCTATGAAGTAGATCCATTGCTGATATCTGATAGAGATGGCGTTAACAAAGACCCTATATCAAATCCAGTAGGAAGGGGGTTTACATTGTGACTTTGTAACAAAGAGGATAGGAAGAGTATTTATCAGAGGCATTTTAAGGCATGGGCAAAGTGAGCAACTGCTCTGGGCCCCCACCTCCCAAGGACCCCCTGGGAAATTGAACTTCCTCTCTGTTTCACATCTGTCTCTTTATTCATCTCAACCTTCAATGTATTATTCAATAATGATTGGCATCACGGGGCAAAATTAGCAGAAAATGGGTAACATAATGCAATGCTGTTCCAGCCATGGGTCCTTAAAGTATGTCGTACCCAGGGCCCCCGAAATCCTTGAGGTGACCCTAGTATATACATTGTGCAACACTGAGAGACCTTCTGACCCAGATCTGTGGCTCAGGAGAGGCTAGGGAGGTCTGACTTTTATTGTGTACATTTGTAATTTTGCATTTAGATGAGTGTAATTTAAAAATAAAATCACTGGACAGAGCATTGAGTTATAAAGGGTTGCTCTCTGGTTTATGGAGCTCTGCGTTGCTAACCCACACTAACTCCCTGGATAAGCCTTCGACTGTTCTGCCTCTCTATCCTTAGGATCGAGGAGTAAAGGGGTCTACTTGGGGATCACTTTGAGTCAAACAATCAGGAGGCCGTAGAACACATGAAGTAAAAGATGCAGCGGGTCTCAAACGTGTCTGCCGGGATCTGCTTCACTGGTGTAACTAGTGTTTAGCGACTGCTTTATGCACAACAGGTTTTACTCATGATGTTGTGGATCAGTGATCCATGGGGTTATGGTGGGTGAGGGTGGCCTGCCCGCGTTCCCTGGGGAAGGATTCCCAAAAGCAGGTAAATGGACCCCCAGGTCATTAAAGCCCTACCTGGTCTTTCCTCATTGGGGAAAGCAGTATATATATAGAGCGGAGCTATAGGTAACACTGTGAGCAAGACATTTCAAATATTACTAAAATATCATGGACTTTCGTTACCAGTATGCAGCACTACGCTGTAATTAAATGTGGCCAATTGAAGATCTCTTAGAAGTCACGTGCTGAAAATGCTTGTTTAATTAAATCCGCCCCATTGCATGTCCTGTTGCCTGTGACCAAGGGGACAGGAGCCCGAAACGCGTAAGGCTATAGAACCAACCTTGCACATAAATAAATGTAGTTCTGCCTCGTAATATTGCTGGTGTTGGAGTGCGCTTTCATTCGAGGATGCTTTGTTTAAAAAATATATATATATATATATATATTTTATTTTTTATTTTTTTACAGTGCAACTTTAGCACCTGAGCAACGGAGCGCTGACAGAGGGCCTTGGACCCTGGAAAGATACAAACATTAGTGAAAGGGTCCTCTCCATCTGCGATTTAACTATGGTTGATCTTCCCATTCAGGATTTACGGTTTTTGTAATTGCACCTAAGTCCAGGTCTAAATCAGTCCCGTGCAGAATGAGCACATTTGTGAAATCTTTCCAAAGTGTGCCCAACTCACCTCACGAAAAACTGCCAACTCAGCATCCCCGAGTGGCTGAAAGACCCTCTGTGATTCATACTGCAGCATCATAGTTGACTTTTCCATTCAGTTTCCAAGCATGCACTTCCTGCAAAGTCAAACATCTCACTTCCCCATCACAACATGAATGAGCGTCCTCTGCTGCGCAAGACGCCATGTTTTCTTTGGCCCCTGGTTCTGACTCTTTTCCGAGCAGGGTATTCCGCTCCGTGGTGAGTGTTTTCCCACATGGTGCAATCAAAGAGAATCCATTCAGTTGGAAAACCCGTGTTCTCAGGTGCAGCATATTTCTGAGTAATAAATCGGAAGCCGAAGAAATCTCTAGTGGCTATGTCTTGTTAAAGTGTCGTCATTGATGGGAGTCGGACGAGGCCGACGAGTATGTGCATGATTAAAGTCACTTTCAAAGATCAGGTCTTAATTAAGGCTAACCCACTCACGACCACTCATTTAGGACTGAACTGAAGACAAACGCGCTTACATGGGGCTGTTTCTCCATTAAGGCCACTGCAGTCAGTTGCCTTGTGTCACTACTACAGGAAGTCACATGGGGGCACCTGAGTGCACCCAATAACCTTGTTGGTAGGGGAGGGGGAGTTCCTGAATGGCAAACTGTTATTTTACCTGGTGCTGCAATTTCATCTATCTTGTAGAAAAGCTCTTCATTTTTCTAGATATTGAATTCAACCATCAGCCAGGTATGATTTTGTTACGCCAAGGTGTGTCAAGGGAGAAATGTCAGAAATCCTTAGATAACTTTAGAAAGTGCTATTCTTTTAATAAAGCAGATGAATAGTTGTATATGGGGGGATGGGGGGATGCCTTGTGAGAGCCACAGCTACCATATTAAAGACCATACCTATGCCATTGGCATGCACTGTGCAAAAGCTTTTGACAAATCTGCAGTAGATCCCACAAATCAACTGATACAAAGAATTTACAATTTTAAATTTTAGATAACTACATATCGAAGAAAGGTTATTTATGAAAGCATTAAGAAAGCACGTTTCTAGCATTCTGGAGATATAAACCATGATACCATGAGGTTAGGAAATATAACACAAAATGATTAGCTGATATGTGTTCTTATTCCTTTAAGTTGTTTATTTAAATACACTGTATGTACAGAGGCACTTACAATGTGCAGATCTTGCCCGCAGGCCTGAGAAGCCCTTTACATTAAAGCATCAGAACTGGCTTCAGTTGGCACAGGTGCCTCGTGCAGACACCGAACCCACAATGAACACAGGTACCGGAAGCTGGGGAGAAGTGGAATTCCTGTGTATTGGTGAATTTCCGGGTCATGATGCCAAGAGGGCAGGGTGCCAGTTTCCAAAGAATTAGTACTTGTTAAAGTTCTTGAACTAGCAGCCGCCAGGGTCTGGTCTCCTTTGATGGTTGAACTTCCGCATGGAGGTGCCGATTCACAGAACTAATCTTAGATAAAATCCTAAACTTACTTCTTTTGGTATTCACTGAAGGCATTTAGTAGTAGTAAAGTTAGGAGTCCTAACTTTTCTACAACTAAATGCCTTTTGTGAATGCTGAAAGTCGTAAAGTTAGGTTTTTGTCTTAGTTTACTAGTAGTAAAGTTAGGAGTCCTAACTTTACTACAACTAAATGCCTTTTGTGAATACCGAAAGTCGTAAAGTTAGGTTTTTATCTCAGTTTAGTAGTAGTAAAGTTAGGAGTCCTAACTTTACTACTACTAAATGCCTTCTGTGAATACCAAAAGTAGTAAATTTAAAATTTTATCTCAGATTAGTTCTGTGAAACGGCCCCGGAGTCATGATACGACCCTGTGTTTCCGAGCTGCGGTGTGTTGAAGATGTCTCTCAAAAAGGTGTTGCTTCTTTCCATGCCTCATTTTTTGTTTCTTTTTTGCTGGCTATGTTTTTCAAACTTGGCCAATTTTTTAAATTGGTAAAGTTTTATAAACAACTTTTTAAAGTTGGCAAACTTTAATTTCTCAAAATTAAAACACACATCTTCGTGTAAGCTGGCATCATGTCAAGCCTTGTTCCAGTTGTGCATATTTAACAACCCGATGCATTCTGGGAGTTGAAAGGCTGGTTCACCTGAGTTCAACCAGTTGGCTAAAATTGCAGATTACACTGAGTTTTAGAATTTAAACTGTGCAATCCCCGCTGACTAGGAGGGGTGGAATTTACCATTTCTCAAAGGAGCATAGATGCTGCCACTGCCAGAATTCTTTACACATTTCATGATTATTAAAATCAAAACACTCAACTGGTTTGTCTCTGGTCGCAGCACATTGATTAATCTTAGAAGACTTTTCCATGTGATGGATCAGGCATTGCTGCAGTTCCCTCACGAATCGTGCTTGATACATGACCTACAGAAGGCGTTTGATATGCTGTCCTGGGACTACCTTTGTAAGGTGCTGGCAAAACTCAGAATTGGTAGGGGTCTCCTAGCATACACCAAACTGTTGTATGCCAGCCCATCCTCTTGTGTCCAAATTGGCCACTTAATATGCACTCCATTTCCGGCGGGTCATGACACTCCCCAAGGTAGCCTCCTATCCCCCATACTCTTCACCATCGCCATGGAACCATTGGCTATGCATCCCGCTGGATGGCATGAACCATGCTGTATCATTATACGCCAATATCCTGCTAATATACCTAGAGAGTATCAGCACCAAAGCGATATACGCGGCCCTCCAAGATTTTGAAAAAGCATCAGGCTTGCGAGTGAACTGGATAAAGTTGTGTGTCTTCCCCCTACGCCCAGGCGTACAACCTCAGGAGTGTTATACAGACCTGGGCAGGGGACACGGTTCGTTACTTAAGCATCCGATTATACCACTCACAGCAACACTTGTTTGAGGGTGACCTGAAATGGGCACTCATGGCTGTAACGTCCCCGACCAAGTTCTGGAAGCGTCTTCTTCTAGCTATCATGGGCAAAATAGCCCTAATCAAAATGATTGACCGTCCTCAATTATTGTACTGCTTTGTAAATGTAGAGGGCTACCGACCCAGGTATTTTTTCCAGGAGCTGGATTTGATGCTTGGGGAGTTGACCCGAGATGACAAGCGGCACTGAATACCCCTAAGCAAACTACAGTTGCAGGTGGGACAGGGTGGCTTAGGAGCCCACTCCTTTGAATCGTACTACCTCGCGGCCCAACTTCAGTGGATATCCTACTGGCTAGCAGGTGGTAACACTGGAGATGGACCCTTATCCCGACATCCTCCATCAGCTCCTACTGTCCGCTATTATACTACAATGCTCATGGTCACTGCATGTCCGGGTAGCTTGTAAGTACCTAGCCCGGATTTTCCAACTGACGTGCCATGTCTAACAATATGGTCCCAGGATTAATTCTGGGCCTGCAGAGATTTCCCAGGTCCTTTACTGCTGAAGACTTATCTACCTGGCATGATAAATCCATCAATACAGTAGGCAATCTATTGCAAGACCACCACTTATTAACATTTGACTAACTTAGGCAAGATTATGATTTCCTGCCAGTCAATTCCTTTTCCACGGCCAACTACTGGCTAAGTGCCACCTCTTATGGTGAATGTATGATGCTACAATGCATACATTTACAATGCATGCCTTTACTTACAACGCAGTTTTTACATCGCAACCTCCTTTACAACGCATTCTTTTACATAGCATGCCATTACATCACATTTTCAGAAACTACCTTTACAACGCATTCATTACATCGCATTATACCTTTACATCGCATACCATTACAATGCATACCATTACATTGCATTAAAGGTAAGTGTTGGATAGTAAAGGGGTAATAATTACTATTCTAACTCCAGTGAGTGCACCAGTAGGTTAAGTATTGGATAGTGTAGAGGTAAAAATTGCTATTCTAACTCCAGTGAGTGCAACCTTAGGGAAAGATTTGGATAGTGTAAGGGTACTATGTGTTGTAATGGTATGGATTGTAATGACTTGCAATGTAATGCCTGCGTTGTAGTGATATGCATTGTAATGACATGCGTTGTAGGACATGCAATGTAATGGCTGCGTTGTAATGACATGCCATGTAAAGGATGTTGCAATGTAATGACTGGGTTGTAAAGGTTGTTTCTCCTTATGGCACATGGTAGACAAACAACACCCCCCCATGCTGTCATACAAACCCTATATGCCAAAAGCTCCGGGCTCCATTGAAATTACATGGCTGTACTAGGCCATCAGGGAGCATGCAGGGGTCTAACTCTCTTTGACAGCCCCCAGACAGGCATGGGAGAATGCATTGCACGCCCATTACGCAATTCTGAATGGAACACAGCACTGGAGCCCCAACAACGCGTCTCCCATAATGCAAGGTTTAAAAAAACATACAATACATTACATAGTGCCTATCTAACACCATCTAAGCTAAATCAAATATTCCAGGCGGCCAACCTCACATGCCCTAGATGTCAGTCCAATGCTGACAATCTACAACACATGCTGTGGTCATCTCTCACCCTAGCACACAACTGCCAGACATGATGCTCTTTTCACTGTTACCGAGCTGACTTACCTGAACACATGGACAGCAACAGACCTGTAAATCTACAAATGTGGGAAAAATTACCAAGTGAAGGCGTGATTCATGATCCAAGCCCTATTGTTAGCCAAACGGACCCTTAAAACTACATTGGACAGCCAACCAGCCTCCAGCGGTCACACTATGACACAAAGAGATCCTCCACAGGGGAGAAGCAGAGAGTATCACCCTACACTATGAGGAAGCTCAGCGCCTCCGTAAGAGGCCCATAGCAGCGACACCTTATTCACACAGTTCCAAGAATTGGTGCGGGGGTGCATCCCCCCTATGAAAGACTAGCAAATGACTGTTGTATCACCCAGCGCCTGGCCCGCTGGCTTCGGCCTCCGACCCAGGGGGAGACACTGCTACTGGTCATTTAACCCCACCACATACAACTGTTAGCAAATTGACATGAGTGTAGTGGAATGAGAGGGCAGAAAGTACGCCACTTGCGGCTACGTCCCATATCACCCCTCACCTGTACATGAATCACCTGTAGCTATCATTACTGCTCTTACTCGTGCTGCTGTTTAGGTGTCCCCCTCCCTTACAGTTTTTTCCTTTTAGAGGTTCACTTCCTTAATAACTTAGCAATATGGCTCTATGTCATAACAGGCTCAGCTTCGACTCATACGGAGAGCACAATACACACTGTGACTCTACGCGAGTACACACTGTGACTCTATGCGAGTACATACTGTAACTCTATGCGAGTTACACACTTTGACTCTATGCGAGTACGCAATGTGACTGCGAGTACGCTCTGTGACTCTATACGAGTATGCATTGTGACTCTATGCAAGTACATACTGTGACTCTATGCGAGTACACGCTGTGACTTTGCGCGAGTACAAGCTGTGACTCTATTCAAGTTCACGCTGTGACTTTATGCAAGTACACACTGTGACTCTATGCAAGTACACGTTGTGACTCTATAGGAGTACACGCTGTGACTCTATGCGAGTTCACGCTGTGACTCTATGCAAGTGCACACTGCGATTTTATGCGAGTACACATTGCGCTCTATGGGAGTACACGTTGTGACTCTATGGGAGTACACGCTGTGACTCTACGCGAGTAAACTCTGTGACTATGTGAGCACACACTTTGACTATAAGCGAGTACACTCTGTGACTCTATGCGGGTGCACGCTCTGATTCTAAGTGAGTACGCACTGTCACTCTATGCGAGTGTATGCTGTGACTATGCAAGTACATGCTGTGACTCTATGCGAGTTCACGCTGTGACTCTATGCGAGTGCATGCTGTGACTCTATGTGAGCACACACTTTGACTCTAAGCGAGTACATGCTGTGACTCTATGAGAGTACACACTGTGACTCTATGTGGGTGCACGCTCTGACTCTAAGCGAGTACGCACTGTGACTCTACCCAAGTACTCGCTGTGACTCTATGCGGGTGCACGCTCTGACTCTATGCAAGTACAGGCTGTGACTCAATCAATCATGCATTCGTAAAGCGCACTACTCACCCGTGACGGTCTCAAGGCGCTGGGGTGGGAGGGTGTTGCTACTGCTCGAACAGCCAGGTCTTGAGCAGTCTCGTGAAGGTCAGCAGGTCCTGGGTCTGCCGCAGATGGATGGGGAGGGTGTTCCATGTCTTGGCGGCGAGTTGGGAGAATGATCTGCCGCCGGCGGTCGCTCTATGTGAGTGCACGCTGTGACTCTACGCAAGTACAAGCTGTGACTCTATGTGAGTACACACTTTGACTCTATGTGAGTACATGCTGTTACTTTATGGGAGTACATGCTGTGACTCTACGCGACTAAACACTGTGACTCTATGCAAGACCTGCCTCATTGTTTTGGTACTTTAACTAAACACCAGCCATGTACTAACGTGTAGCACATAACTTGAGATCCAGCTAAATGTACCTATTTGATGAAAGTTGTTTTTCGTATGGATGTATAAAATGATCAAATGCCACAAAAACCTCAATAAAAAGAGATTCAAAATGAAAATCAAAACACTCAAATAGTTGGTCAAAAAAATCTAAATCCGGTAACTTATTGCAGCTGCCTAGGAGAATTGGCTACCAGACTGTGGTAGAACATTACATATCTTAACCTCTTCTATGCTCATGACGATAGCTGCACTCATGACGAGCTGAGCTCCTCACGGCCGTTGGAACGTTCGCACGCGGGGATAATTTCCCCGCTGTGCTGAACGTTCGAAAACGGGTGTAGCTGTGACGAGCTCAGCTCGTCATGAGTGCAGCTGCACTGTGCCTCATGACGAGCTGAGCTCGTCATGAGCACAGCGGGGGGAAAACACCCCGCAGCGAAGGGTTTAAGCCACTAATACACTGCAGGCTCTCAGACCCCGACAACATATTTAACATTCAGAGCTAGTGTAAATACACAGAGATAAGCAATCACAGCATCATACATCACAAGTGGAAAATCAGAGCTTTTAAAACTATATCTAAAGCATCCAATCACAATGTAATCCTTTGTCTAAAGTCTTAAGTAAACTGATCAAGAATGCCTATTTCTTAGTACTCCTCTGTTCCCTGACATCTCCTCCTATATTTGCTTCAGCATCAAAGATACCATGAAATGTGCTTTAGTATCTCATTTTCTGGGCTGTTCATCAAAATGGTGAAATAAGGGGGGCTTGTATAACAACGTTCTAGAGCTCTCAAATGTGCCTTCACTCTGGTTTTAAGGGGACGCATGGTTTACTTTAGATGATGTTGCTGACAGATCCAGACAATTCTGTAAAACCATTATGCTATTACCCACATGCAGGCAAACAATGGCAAGTACAAATGCTGTTTGCAAGCTTTAGCACATTAAAGTCAGGCGAACAGCTTTGTAAATGCTTGTTTCTGTTTGATGTCGGGCAGGTGGAGTCCACTGTGCTCCTATGCCCTCTCTAAATGGTTTATCCCTACATTGTTAGGTCTCGCCTGCGTGAGTGCATGTGCGCTAGTGCAAGCGCTCTTGCTTGCAAGAGATATTGACTTGAATAAGGGGCATGGAGCCTGCCCATTGAATGCCATTCGTACGCATCATTATCACGCTCATTAGCTTCCTTCCTATTGGGTAGTGTCAGCTTTCTTCACTTCCTCTTCTTTCTACAGGAGCATAGACCAAGTACTGATTGCTTGAAACATATTAATGCCCTTCCACTGCTGGCGCTGTGATTCAGGTAATATTTGTTTTTGTTTCTTTTCCCCTCTCACCCGTCCACATCCATGTTGCTTCTTTTAAGTCCTCCGCCCCATCCCTGTTTCTCCATTTCCTCCCACCCGCTCCCATTTATTTTTCTACTCTTAAAATTTCCCTCCTTCCAAACGTTTTCTTTGCAGCTGGCCCTCCATCCCTATGCCTGCTTAACTTTCTTCTTATTTATCTCTTTTTCTCCATAGGCCTCTTCTGCTCCTTTCTTATACTCTGGTCTGTTTTCTATTTCTATGTGTCCTTTCTTTAAAATAAATGCTTTGTTGCAGACCACACTCTGGATTTGCTCACTGCTCCCATATGTTGTTTTGGTGAGAATGGGTCTTCCAAAATAGAGATTCACCAGAAAGGAGTTGCTCGACCCGTCCCTGTAGTGTCCGGATCTTTTTTTTCGGCCAAAGAGCACACTAGAAATAATAATAATTATGGGAAGAAAAATACAACTGAATTTAAAACAGCTACAGAAAAATAATTATAGATGAGTTTACATTTTCTTTGAAACAATTGTTAATTTATTTGTATACATTTGAAAATGCATATATGCACGTGTATCCAGGCAATAAAGTCACAGTGTTAGTGCTAACCGGCGTCTAGTATTATTTAAAAATATATATATATCTCAAAATTACAACAGCACTGACAGACAGATCATTGTCTGACCACATATGCTACATGCTAACTGCAAGGAATGCCAGAATATAAAGTTTCGTACATTGATTTACAGCATGTAAAGAGACACCAGAGCCCCTTTCTTTGTTTTGTAATACCCTGTGGTTTCATTTCATTCCAGTCTGGAAGCAGGTCAGCGAACCACAGGATCGCTGGAAATAAAAACAGGTTTTAATGAAAAATATCATTTTACCTTGTCAGTGAAGCATGTAGATGTGATAACTCTTTCACCATACTTGGCATGATCATAAAGTTGACATGTCTAACATGTGCCTTCACATGTCATGGAAGTGTTGCGTAACAACATTTGTTTCTTTCTAGATTACAGGAGTAAATCACACGGCTCTTTTCTTATTAATTTCTCAAGTAACTTAGATAACAGGAGCAAAACTGTATAGGTTGTTAAGAATGGCCACAAATGTTCTAAAATGGATAGGGACTCTATTCCAATATATTGCCCATAGGACATACCATACTCTATGGATTAAGTGACCACTATGAATATCACAAGTGTGGCATGTCAAGTTTCACAGCCTGTAGTGCAAGGTACACAGTTGACCCTATTTTCAAATCTTCAAAGAAATCTAATTAAAATGTGTTATTTGCAGATGTATTTCCTCCCATACAGCTTTGTGACGTTACTAAATCCATCTGTCCTGAAGTTTGAGTTTCCTCTTTTCCTTCCGCTTCACCCAAACATATATTTTTTCATGCACGACTGTTGGGGCTCTCTAGTTGGCAGAGGTAGGTACCTTTGTCCAAATAGGGACCCTTGCTTCTAGTTGGGGTAAAGGAGATACACACTTTTGATAACCCCTGCTCACCCCCTGGGTAGCTTGGTACGAGCAAACAGGCCTATCCCAAAGGCAATGTGTAAAGTATTTGTACTCAAAACACACAGTAATACAGTGATAACACCACAAGTGGACACCACACCAGTTTAGAAAAATAAAATATCTTTATCTAAACTCAACAAGACCAAAACGACAAAAATTCAACATGCAAGTATTAAGAATATGACATTAAAAAGGTTTTAGGCAACTGGGTCCATAGAAAACTATGGATGCGTGATTTCTCTCAAAGTACCTGTAGGTGTGACAAAATTCACAAAGCCGCAGAGATGCATCGGTTCTTGCTGCGGCGACACGCGCTGCGTCGGTTTCGGCAGCAGAGCGGTAATGCGTGGAGGTTCTTCTCGGACAGCTGTGCTGCATCGGGAAAACAGCCGCAAGAAGAGTGATATGTCGATTTTCTTGTAGTTGCATTGATTTTCCAGCTCCCGACAGCAGGAACAAACTCCATGGGCCCACCACAGTCACAGGCACCTCTTGGCAGTTCAGAACTCACAGCAAGGAAGTTCAAAGGAGTTGGGGGTGAAGTCTTTGGGTCCCTGAGACTTCAGAACAGGACACAAGCTCTACTCAAGCCCTTGGAGATCTTCCTCAAGCAGGGGGACACAGCACACAGCAAATTCCTTGGCAGAAACAGCTACTGCAGGCCAACCCCAGACAGCACACAGCAAAGAGGCAGTAATCCTCCTCCAGTTTCCCCAGCTCCTCTCCTTGGCAAAGGTTCCTCTTGATTCCAGAAGTAGTCATTGAATTCTTTTCTATTCCAGAGACTTCCAACAGGGGGCAAGCTCTACTTCAAGCTCTTGGGGAAAACTCTAACAGCAGGATGATGAAAGCACAGTGCAGTCCATTCCCTGCCCAAGATAGAAGCACCAACTGCAGGCCAACCCCAACAGCACACTGCACAGGGGCAGTACTCCTCCTCCAGCTTTCCAGGTACTTCTTCCTGGCAGGTTCCTTAGTTCAGCAGTAATCTATAGTTCAAGGGTCTGGGCCCCACTTTTTATAGCACAAATTCCTTTGTTCTCTGGTGGCAGAGAATCTCTTTGCCCAGCCAAAATCAGGTCAGGCAGACTAGGCCCATTCAGATGTGAAAGAAATTTCCCCCCATACTCTAAATGCAGTCCATGTTTATTTAGCCGAGCCCTGACTCATCCAGGAAGGCAGGACAAACATCAACACCTCCCCCGGTGGCCGTATGACTGAAAGCACATCCCCAGCCCTTGTCATTCAAAAGCCAGACAGTCATTCCACAAACCATCAGAGGCACACAGGATGGCTAAGCAAACAAATACCCACTTTCTAAAAGTGGTATTTTCAAACACACAATATAAAAATCATCTTTAATAAAAGATGCATTTTTATATTCTTAGTTCAGTCATACCAAACTCCATCTTTCTATCTTGTCCTAATGGGAAGTTATATTTTTTATTTATTTTGTTCGGCACATGGAGTTTAAGTAATTTGCCCAGAATCACAGGATGTTCAGCGTCATTGCCGAGACTCAAACCTAGTACCCCAGATTCGAGGTTGACCGCGCTATGCGTTAAGCCACCTCCTCTCCCAATAAACTCCCATTCTATCCTATGGGACAGATAGCCTTTCAATAGTGAAAAGTGAAATTAGCAGTATTTCACTATCAGGACATGTCACACTCACCAGTACATGTCCTACCTTTCACTTACACTGCACCCTGCACAGGGGGGTACCTTGGGTCTACCATAGGGGTGCTTTATATGTAAGAAAAGGAAAGGTTATGGCCTGACACTGCAGTGGCAGGTCTGAGATACCTTTTCAGGGCTACTCATGTGGGTGGCACAATCAGTGCTGCAGGCCCACTAGTGACATTTGATTGACATGCCCTGGCACACTCAGTGCACTTTACTAGGGGCTTATCAGTAAATCAAATATGCCAATCATGGATAACCAATCATGTTCACAATTTACACAGAGAGTATATGCATTTTTTGCACTAATTAACAGCGGTAAAGTGCCTAGTGTCCTACAGCCAACAACAACAGGTCAGGAGAAAAATAGGAGGAAGAAGCAAAAAGTTTGGGGATAACCCTGCACAAAGGGCCAAGTCCAACAACAACCATTTTAGCGAATTACATTTTTTGCAAACCAAGTTGTAGTCAGGAAAGCCACACACCACTTTTGTAGCAAATAGGTTGCACATTTATTTTGCCCCAAAAAAACATTTTTAAAGGATCTTTCTCACGAAACACAGATTGCCAATTTCATTTGCTGCAACTAATAGGGCCTCGTTGCAACTGACCTGCAATTGTGGGTGCAAATTGTGAAGTTTTCCTTCTCTTGAAATGGGTCATAACAATGACATGACATGGTTGGACCAACACTGCCACTTCAACTTCTGGGTCTGCCTCATGGGTGGCTACCACTGACGGTTCAGTGACTAAATATCGAGGGACATAATATAGAATGCCCAAAATATCGACTTCAAAATATCGAAGTACAGAATATAGAATCCCTATCTACAAACAGGTAAGTACTAAAATATAGAATCTAAAATTTAGAATGCTAAAATATAGTTAACTAAAATATCGAATTTTTAAAATGTATTAAAAATAATACAAAAGTAATTAAATATTAAAAACAGTTAAATAAAACATACTTAAAATATGTAAAAAACGCTTAAAATGTATAAATAATAAATGTAATATAAAAAAAGTAGAGATTTTGGTGGATAGTGAGAGTGTAACAATTACTATTCCCACTCCAGTGAGTGCAACAGTAGGGAAAGCGTTGGATAGCGGGAGGGTAAAAATTACTATTCCCACTCCAGTGAGTGCAACAGTAGGCAAAGTATTGGATAGCGAAGGGGTAAAAATGACTATTCCCACTCCAGTGAGTGTAACAGTAGGGAAAGCGTTGGATAGCGGGAGGGTAAAAAATTACTATTACCACTCCAGTGAGTGCAACAGTAGGGAAAGCGTTGCATAGCGGGGGGTAAAAATTACTATTCCCACTCCAGTGAGTGCAACAGTAGGGAAAGTGTTGGATAGAGGGAGGGTAAAAATTACTATTCCCACTCCAGTGAGTGCAACAGTAGGGAAAACACTGGATACCGTAGGGGTAAATATTACTATTCCCACTCCTGAGAGTGCAACAGTAGGGAAAGTAATGATTTAATATTAAAAGAAGATTAAATTAATTATCAATACCAATAATAAATTAATTAAAATTAATTACCAATTAATAAAAATGAAGTACCAATTAATAGAAATTAATTACCAATTAATAATGAATTATCAAGCAATTATTAATACATATAAATAAAATAAAAATTAACTTTATTACAATTAAATTACTTCCCACCCTATTCTCCTATAAACCCACAACCCGCTCCAAATAAATAATACAATTAACATAATTATCAATTTGTCAATTAATAAAAATGAATTGCTAATTAATAAAAATTAACAATTAATACAAAATTATTAACAATTAATAATGAATTATCAATCAAATAATTATCAATACATATAAATAAAAATAATGTTTACTTTACTATAATTAAATTACTTCCCACCCTATTCCCCTATAAACCCACAACCCGCTACGGAATTAAATTACGCAAAAATTAAATTACATAACATTCATACATTTCAACATACATTACAAAATTAATACATAATTTTAACACATATACTACCATACATAACACTAAAAAAAAATCAATATTATGGAAATCGATATTTCCTACCCCAAACTCGATATTCTGACTAACAATATTTTGGTAATTCGATATTCTGTCCAATCTATATTTTGGATCCTATATTTTGGTCGTTCACCACAGCTGACACCCTCTAATCTACACTTAATTTCTTAATGTTATATATATATATTTTGTGAGGTGCTGTGGCGGGGTACAGCAATTGTATGTTTTCATTTTTTTTTTACATTTTTTTCTTTTTTTTTGCAGTTGGCGACATGAAGCAGGAGAGGTTTGTGGAAGAAATTAATTACACTTTTTCATAAAGTATATCTACTACTGCACCCATTTATCCCACTACATACATACGTACCCGCAAAATCTAAGATTTTGAAAATGACATTGCTACAGAGCGAAAGCATGCAACTTTGTGAAGTTAGCAACATTTCCTGCACACAGTTACAATGTTTTCTGCAATAAAGTCACGAATCTTCTCGAATCCCTAAACTAAAGTCAGAAAAACAGTCAAAGGCAATTGTTGAGTAAGAGGTAAAAATTGTCATCGAAGCAGCCCCAGAGAAGGTGACTAGTGTATTGTTTATAGGTAACAAGGTCTGCAGCTGATTGTGAACGCCGTGCTTGGTATTATACAAAAACAAATTATTTAAACACAAATAACTGCTACTGTGTCCAAATGATAACATTAATTTACATAAACACAGCTCTGAAGATACAGGTAGACCCTTTTGCTGTCACCCAGCTTATCTCTGAACAAAGCTAGGCAAAGGGCTTGTAGTTTGGGAGGATGCCTGGCTTCTGGTTGCGTCACTCCCCCGCATGATGCGTGAAGAAACCAGAGAGGCAAAAGTCATATAGTGGGACTGATGCATGTAGGCCTTATGTTAATCTATATGACAAGGATTGTGGTAAGGATTGTGATAGATACATGCAGCTACTGTCAACTCTCAATAAATCCATCCAGTTGTTTAGCATCGTCATTGCTTGTCTGCCAAACAAGTTCATATGGTGACTCTAAGCTGTACTAAGCTTTGGGCGAGAGATACTATATTGGCGACGAGGTAGGCACAAAACACAGATAACAAAGTCCTGGCACTGCACTACTGACACATCGTCAATATAGCTCACACCATGGCTTGTCCGTCGTCCAAAGAAGACAAGCCAATCACTGCAGTTATTGGTAGATCACAAGTAGATCACATTGTGCACCTGTACAATCAGCTTTACCTTCTACCATCACCATTTCTTGGGAGTGCCAGAGCCCTTCAGTCTAACTGGCACAATAACCTTGGCTCCTGTGGTGCTGATTGAATGAAAAGCACTAATGCACTGTGTGGGCCAGTATGAAAAATAGTTTGATGAAATATATTTAGGCCAAAAGAAGTCTTGATTCTGAACACTGCTTCATTTGACGTGCAGAACCAAGGTAAGACAAGGTTAGACAGATGGCAATTTTGAAGGGGCATGGGCAGTACTGTGAGTTAGGCAACTACAATAGGGAAGTAGCCCTCAATCAATCAATCAATTAGGGGTTGGTAAAGCGCAGATACTCACCCATGAGGGTCTCAAGGCACTGGGGGGAGGAGGGGCGGCTCCGCAATATGCTGGTGTCATCCGAAGAGCCAGGTCTTGAGGTCCTTCCTGAACTGGGACAATGTGCGAAATTGCCAAAGGTGGATGGGTAGGGTGCTCCAGGCTTTGGCTGCAAGGTAGATGAAGGACTTTCCTCCCATTCTAGTCTTGTTGATCTGAGGGATGGTGGCCAGAGAGAGGTGAGCTGATTGCAGGTGTATTCTGGGTGCCTGGAATGAGAGGCGACTGTTCAAGTATGCGGGTCCGGTGTTGTGAAGGGCCTTGTACACGTGGGTGAGGAGTTTGATGGTTATTCTTCTTTTGACTAGAAGCCAGTGGAGATCACGCAGGTGCTGGGTGATGTGACTATGACGGGGGATGAAGAGGATCAGTCTGGCTGCGGTGTTCTGGACACTCAGATCTCACATCACTACCGGATGTGTATAGCTACTTTCAGACAGAAGCTGCTACAGAAACATAGGACGCTTGAAGACATCCTTCTCATTGCATGTGCATCCAAAACTATGGCATATCAAGCGGAAGTCATATGAGCAGGCTCCAAAGAAACTTGAAGTGGAAGAAAATGTACTTTGCATCGAAGAACTGCAGATTCCAGATATCCACTGTCAACAGCTGTTCTCGCGCTGTGGTTTCCGACTCTCGCACAAAGGCGCATGCCATGCAATACCAAGCATGTGCCACTCTTGTGACAAAATATGGCACATTCAGACTGTTTGCAGGAGTCATGGCAAGCACAAGGCAAAGAAGTCAGTCATGACCACGTCCACATCACAAGTGCACAACAAAATGAAAGTGCATCAGCATCAACAGACTCTAAAAACTCAAACAGGGACAATGTCTTCCAAAGAAGAGGTACTGTCAAGATAAAAGACGATGAAGAGCTGGCAGAGCTCATCCTCAACATTGATGGACACTGGCTCCACTAGAAATGTCAAGGTCAACAACGACTTTGCCAGCTTGTCAGTCAAGTCTTCTCTTCAGGGGACATATGTGCGCATTTATTGTTATGGATCCAAAAATTGTCTCGAGTGCATGGGTGCATTCAGTCTCTGATTACCCATGACTCCTGCTCTCTCCAGGCTGACATTTTTGTTGCGGACACCGCTGCTTGCGTTAGTTGTCTTTCATGCAGCCAATAAGCTGTGAAACTAGGACTTCTGAAGGTGCTATGCCAGATGTTGGATATAGAGTTATTTCCTGACCTGTTCCTACACACTGCCAAACTGAAAGCTCATCATATTTGAATGCACATTAATGAGAATGTAAAACCAGTGGCTCAACGCTCTTGCAGCATTCCATTCTGTGTACAGAAACATGTGAAACAAGAGTTTCAGAAGCTCCTAGAACATGATATCATCGAAAGGACCGCAGGTGTAAAGATCTGCATCTGTGTGGACACGCGTCAACCAAATCAAGCAATTCAACGCAAACATCTCACACACCGATTTCACGACATGATGTATCAGCTGAATGTCGCCTGTATGTTCTCTAGCCTAGACCTCAATAAAGGATATCCTCAGTTGGGGAAGAAAGTTCAAGTTATATCACAGCTCGTTGTCAGTTGTAGCTCTTTAAACGCCTCAGCTCTGGCATTGCCCTCGGTGGCTGAGGAATTGTATGAGGAGATGAGGGAAGTCATCCAAGGCATACCCAATTGTCTCAATTATAGGGGTGATATTCTAGTATTTGTAAAATCTAAAGAAAGCATTTTAGGATGCTCATCTTACATTAAACAAAGACAAATGTCAGTTTTGAACATCCTCTCTGAAATGTTATGGTCACAACTTTTCAAATATTGGCATGCATCATGACTCCAACAAGGTATCAGCTGTGACTGAAGCAGTTCCACCAGATCATCTGCCAGGCCTCCACTCATTTTTAGGACTTGCAAGCTGTTAGTGCTGAGAGAGCTTATAAAAAAGAGGTCACTCTTCAACTGGCCTCGGAACTGTCATGCTGCATTTCATGCCAAAATCCAGGAAGCTAAAGATTAGCATATTTCTGCCTGATCATACACACCAAGCTTGTGGTCAATGCCAGCTTAGTGGGCCTGGGTAGCAAACATAATAAGCTGATGGACGGAGCGCTGAAACTTTTCAGATGCTCACCCCCAGTCACACATCTGGGTTGAATCCATCATCGTTCTTCTGCTCACTAAGCTACCCCTGTTTGGACCCAGCCATATGCAAATCAGTCTTGAACCTGCTCCTCATGGAAACAGTCCAGCCCGAACTGCCAGGACAGGTCCTCCCTGGACAGAATACGAACATCCTGGGACAGAGTTCGGGGTATCACCCATGATCAGCAAGGCTAGCTTCTTTTTGCATATGTCGCACTAAGTAGGAAGGGTATGCCCAGACATGGGTCCTGTGCTCACCATGCCACTGGAGTCAAGCCAGCCTGGCTGAAGAGGGGTGATGCCCTCAAACAGGTCCCAGGATGCTTGTTTCCAGTCCAGGGATGACCTGGTATGGCAGATTCAGCTGGACTGCTCCCATGGGCAGCAGGGTCAAGACTGATTTGCATATGGTTGGGTATAAACTCGAATGGCATAGTGTGCAGAAATCGATGGATTTAGGCCCAGATCTCTGTATTGGGGGTGAATGTTTGACATTGTTTCAGAATTACGTCCATCATTTGTTCTTATTTCATTTTTTGCTAAAAGTGAGAAGAGTATGCCCAGACGTAGGTCCCTTGCTCACCATGCCACTAGAGTCAAGCTAGCCTGGCTGATGAGGGGTGATATCCTGAAACCGGCCCAGGATGCTTGTTTCCGGTCCAGGGAGGACCTGGCGTGACATTTCGGGCTGGACTGCTCCCATGGGGGGCATGGTCAAGCTGGGTCTAAACTGGAATAGCAGGGTGTGCAAAAAAACAAAGGATTTAGGCCTAGGTCTCTGTACTGGGGTAAATGTTTGACATTGATCAGCATTCCGTCCATCAATTGTTCTTTTTGCATTAGTTGCATTTGTGTCGCTGCTTGGAGCTACACTTACACATGAAGGTGATCCGGAAGAGGGTGAGAACGATAGGTCATGTATGTTGATGCGTATCTGATTAATACAGTCTATGTTCGTAGTATGATCTATCCTGGAAGCATTGGATGTAGTGTGTGAAGGCCCGCAGGCAGGCTAAAGACTAAAGATCGTAGTTTTTTCATTGTTGTGTTGACACGTGGCCAGTATTTAAAGTCTTTCATGATAGTGCCCCGCCTATGTGATCAAGGTCACTGAGTGACCGAAACCCAAATGGCAGACTTTTCATGCTGAAATAAAATATTGGGGATTAAAAAGTGTCTGCGCCTGGTCCTTCGTGGTTTGTTTGACTACAGGCGGTGCATTAAAAAATATATATGTTCCCATACGCATGCACACACACTAAAATCACAAATGTATTAGCTATCACCAGACCTAAGGGTAACGTTGGGTGCAAATAATAGTAACCCCTATCATTGCTGAGTGCTGTCATGGAATTAAAGATTTGTATAGAACCAGGCACGAGTCTGGGTGTTTACAATGTGTAGGGGTCACATATCATCTTCCATAGCTCACTGTGCTATTATCCTCGCAATGCGCTCAAACTTACATATGATAGACTTGCTAAACATATATGTGACGGCTTAAGCTTTGATGCCACTTCTTGTGATGCCACTTCCTGTAAAGTCACGGCTTGTGATGTCACTTCCGGTGATGTAAATTCCTGTGACGTCACGTGTGTTGTAATGCGCCATGATGCCACGTGCTGTGATGTCACGCACCGTGATGTCACTTGCAAAATGCCTAACTAGGATAGTCCCCCACTTCTTTTTTCAGGACTTGTGCCCTGTGTAGTACCGCAGATGAGATGTCTGGGCGTCTAACATCCCGAGTCTCCCAGCCCTCACCTTGCAGAGGTTTTCCTGCCTCGCGGGGCGGAGGCGCCTCTCTTGCTCCAGTCACCTCTTGGCGCTGGAGCCTGGGCCGCGGGCCCGGTGATCCGCTTCCCCAGCTCCCGCCCTTGTTTCCATCCACTGCACAACGGGCCTGAACACTACCTTTGAACAATGCCACACTTGTTGCAGACACCAGCCGCGGCACGTAGCCCGGCTCGTAAACCGGAGCCGTAGCACGAGGCCCGCTCGAGGCGCGGCGCGCGGCAGGAGGAGAGCGCGTGCCAGGAAAGAAGGACGTGCGCGGCGCGCGGGCAAGAGGAGCCCTCGGCTCAGGTTCACACACCTGGCTCTCACCTCGTGCACCTGCGGCTTCTGTGCACACGAACTCGTGTATTCTCACAATCTGTACCGTCTTTTCTCACGTGTGGTTAACCTCGTCGTTATCTTATACTTTTATAAATACGAATGTCTACGTTTAATATAGTGCTTAATACAGAGTTCAGCTGGCTTCTAGGTGGACGGAAATTTGGCAGAAAAGTCAGACGTGGAGAAATCCCCAGGATCGCACAATGTGGTCAAAGGGGAAAAGGTGCAGTTCGTGCTCAGTACTCGGTACCTGCACCTCTCTACATTTCAGCAGTAGTTTAATGGGGGAGTCCTGGCACTTCTCCGCAGCAAACTAGTGAGTACGTGCACCTCTGTACTTCCATTTCCAGCACTCGCTGCGTATTTGAGGAAATGTTAGTACAAACCTGCACTGAAAGCAGAAATGTAGCCTCGGGGCCAATTAACAGAGACTTCGATGAATATTTAGAGCGCTGCAGGAGTAAGACTCTTTTACATACTCCTACAAACCTTTGCTAATTTGGCCTTGAACGTCCGCCTTCCTCTTACCACCGCTAGTCGTGAAAATAATAGTGATGTAACAGTACACCAGTGTGACCTGTGTATTTGCTGAAAAGCTAGTGCACACCTCCATCGACACAAGAACAGTCTATTAGGCCGATTCACAGAGGCTTTTAGGAGTACATAAAAGACTACGACAGGAGTGCTCTTTTACCTACTCTTACGTACCCTTGCTAACCTGGCACAAAACATCCAACTCCATGTTAGTGAAAGTGCAAAAAATGGCACAGCTGTTTCTATTTGTTCCAACAGTATATGCATATTATCTGAATATTCCTCTTTTATTCCCATTTCAGATGTTTTGGGGATAATTCATCGAGGCTTGTAAGAGTACGTCAAACAGTACTTGTGTAGTATTCTTTTGCGTGGTATTAAATGCCTTTTTTAATTGGTCCCGTAACTTGTGATTGTCAGTGCAGAACTGCACCAGCATCAGTGAAATCTAGGCTATCAGTGCGTGTCAGAGGAAAACCGCCCGTGCAACCTAAACAATCAATGAATGGCAGAGGAAAACTGCACCAGGGCCAGTGAAACCTAAGCAATCAGTGAATGGCAGAGGAAAACCGCCCCAGGGCCAGTGCAACCTATGCAATCAGTGAATGGCAGAGGAAAACCGCCCCAGGGCCAGTGCAACCTATGCAATCAGTGAATGGCAGAGGAAAACTGCACCAGGGCCAGTGCAACCTAAGCAATCAGTGAATGGCAGAGGAAAACTGCACCAGGGCCAGTGCAACCTAAACAATCAGTGAATATCAGAGGAAAACTGCACCTGGGCCAGTGCAACCTATGCAATCAGTGAATGGCAGAGGAAAACTGCACCAGGGCCAGTGCAATCTAAGCAATCAGTGAATATCAGAGGGAAACTGCATCAGGGCCAGTACAACCTAAGCAATCAGTGAATATCAGAGGAAAACTGCACCAGGGCCAGCGCAACCTATGCAATCAGTGAATGGCAGAGGAAAACTGCACGAAAGCCAGTGAAACCTAAGCAATCAGTGAATATCAGAGGAAAACTGCACCAGGGCCAGTGCAACCTAAGCAATACGTGAATGCCAATGAAAACTGCACCAGGGCCAGTGCAACCTATGCAATCAGTGAATGGCAGAGGAAAACTGCACCAGGGCCAGTGCAACCTAAGCAATCAGTGAATATCACAGGAAAACTGCACCAGGGCCAGTGCAACCTATGCAATCAGTGAATGGCAGAGGAAAACTGCACCAGGGCCAGTGCAACCTAAGCAATAAGTGAATATCAGAGGATAAACGGCACCAGGGCCAGTACAACCTAAGCAATCAGTGAATATCAGAGGAAAACTGCACCAGGGCCAGTGCAACTTAAGTAATCAGTGAGTATCAGAGGAAGGAAAACTGCACCACGACCAGTGCAACCTAAGTAATCGGTGATTGTCAGAGGATCACTGCACCAGGGCCAGTGCAACCTAAGCAGGCAGTGAGTGTCAGAGGAACACTGCGCCAGGGCCAGTGCAACCTAACCAATTGGTGAGTGTCAGAGGAAAACTGCACCAGGGCCAGTGCAACCTAAGCACTTAGTGAGTGTCAGAGGAAAACTGCACCAGTGCCCGTGCAACCTAAGCAGTCAGTGAGTGTCAGAGGACAACTGCACGAGGGCCAGTGCAACCTAAAAAATTCAGTGAATGTCAGAGGAAAATTACCAGCGCCAGGCCGTTGCAATCTAAGCAATCAGTGAATGTCAGTGGAAAACTACACAAGGGCCAGTGCAACCTAAACAATCAGTGAGTGTCAGAGGAAAACTGCCACAGGGCCAGTGCAACCTACACAATTGCTGAATGTTAGAGGAAAACTGCACCAGCAACAGTGCAATATAGGCAATCAGTGAGTGTCAGAGGAAAACTGGACCAGGGCCAGTGCAACCTAAACAATCAGTGAATGTCAGAGGAAAACTGTACGAGGCCAGTTCAACCTAAGCAATCAGTGAATGTCAGAGGAAAATTGCACCAGAGCCAGTGCAACCTAAGCAATCAGTGAATGTCAGAGGAAAACAGCACCAGGGCCAGTGCAATCCAAGCAACCAGTGAATGTCAGAGGAAAACTGCACCAGGGCCAGTGCAATCTAACCAATCGGTGAATGTCAGAGGAAAACTGCACCAGGGCCAGTGCAATCTAGGCAGTCACTGAATGTCAGAGTTAAACTGCACCTGGGGCAATGCAATCTAAGCAATCATTGAATGTCCCAGGCCAGTGCAACCTACACAATTGGTGAATGTCAGAGGAAAACTGCACCAGCAACAGTGCAATATAGGCAATCGGTGAGTGTTAGAGGAAAACTGGACCAGGGCCAGTGCAACCTAAGCAATCGGTGATAGTCATGAGGAAAACTGCACCAGGCCCAGTGCAACCTAAACAATCAGTGAATGTCAGAGGAAAACTGTACGAGGACCAGTGCAACCTAAGCAATCAGTAAATGTCAGAGGAAAATTGCACCAGAGCCAGTGCAAACTAAGCAATCAGTGAATGTCAGAGGAAAACAGCACCAGGGCCAGTGCAATCTAAGCAATCGGTGAATGTCAGAGGAAAACTGCACCAGGGCCAGTGCAATCTAAGCAATCAGTGAATGTCAGAGGAAAACTGCACCAGGGCCAGTGCAATCTAGGCAGTCACTGAATGTCAGAGGAAAACTGCACCTGGGGCAATGCAATCTAAGCAATAATTTTAATTTTTAAAATTTTTGAATGTGTTTATTGAGTTTACAGCGCATAAAGCATTACAATTCAACAATCCCCCCTCCCCCTGGTCTGACTTTAATTACAAATACTGTATGAGCAACAGTGTGACAATCCCCTGTCAGGTGAATACACATCCATTTAGCCAACAACCCTTAGATGGGCAGGCGGCGATCATACTAAATCTGCAAGCATGCACGCCAATGGTTGACACAACCCCTCTTCCCCAGAGGGAATCCCCCCCAGAACAACACTAATGCAGTCTCTGCCCGGCGCGCCAGTATATCAATCCCCCTCACGCAGTCACGGCCTAGACTCCCTGGTCGTCCTCTGTGGTAGGAGTTTCGCTACTGCTGGTAAGGTATGTTTGGTATAACCCCCAGAAGTTTTTCGGACGACTAGTAGGAGGCAACAGCTCGCTGTAGTTCTCAGACTGTGTACAGCAGTATAGCATATATTGTGCCCAGCGCTTAAGTGTAGGCACAGGGCCTCTCATCCAGCAGCAGGCCACCACCCTCCTAGCCATGAGCAGCCCCATGTCCACTAATCACCGTGTGGCCCTTGGGAGCTTCTTGGTATATCCCAGGAGTGCTAACGCAGGGTCAGGCGTAAGTTCTATTTCCACTATTCTACTTATCTCCGTAAAGACCTTATCCCAGAATTCCCATATTTTCGGGCATTGCCATGCCAGGTGCAGGAAATCTGCGTTCGGGGCATGGCATCTCTCACAGTCTGCAGTGTCACGTAGGCCGTACCTACGCAGCCGCGCCGGTGTGTAATATACCCTGTTTAAGACCTTGAAGTGTACTAGCCGGTGTCTGCCATTAAGGGATAGCTTCCTAGTGTTGGGTCAGCAGTATCGCCACATGTCATCATCGATCACTATCTGTAGGTCAGTTTGCCAAGCTAGACGTGCCTTTGTGTATGTGTGTTCCCTGTGCGCCTGTGAAATTTTATATAAGTTAGACAGCAATTGCTAAGGAGTCTCAGCCTTAATGACATACGTGAGTTCCGAAACCTCAGGTGGCTCAGCCATATCCTCACCCAGCAATTCTGTAAGCGCGCGTCGCACCCTGTGGAACTGGAAGCGGGTCAGCAGTGGTGCATCCGCTCTGTTATTTGTCGCTTGCCCCCAAGCCTTGGCTATCCCATCTTGGAATAGATCTCCTGCCACTTTAATGTCTATATTGTGTAGTTCAAGGACAACTCCTTTCTCTTTGATAGGGGACAGCCATCTGGCCCAATCTATCGGCATTATTGGGGTGTATAGCAGGGCGCCCCCCGCAGTTGTAGAAGGTTGTGCCATGCATGGTTGGTAGCAGCAAATGAGTCCAATATGCCGGTTCTGCGATCCACCGACTGGAAGATCGTGGATGGGAGCAAGAGAGGGCTAGCAATGAGTGTTTCCATTCGGACATGTGGAACACTGCCATCGCCGTGAAGCCAGGTATGTATGTGCACAGCCTGCGCCACTCTATAATATAGCTCTAAGTCCGGGGCACTGAGCCCCCCCATGCTGTAAGGTAATGTGAGTAGTGTCCACTTGGCCTGGGGTTGCTTTCCTGCCCAAGCCAGTGTGATCATGAGTTGAGTTAATTGTTTGAAAAAGGATTTAGGGAATACTATCGGGAGTGTCATAAACAGAAACAGGAATCTGGGCAACACTACCATCTTCATTATGGATATTCGTCCCAGTAGGGAGAGTGGGAACCTACACCATGCTTCACGTCGTCCTCCAGCCTGCTGAAGGCCGTGCCATAGTTTGCTCTAAATAATATCTCAGCATCGGTATGAAGTTGTATTCCTAAGTACCTGACTGTATCAGTAGTCCATTGCAGTGGATATTCCATTACAATGTTCTGTGTGATAGGAGTTAAGGGGAATGCTAGCGACTTTGACCAGTTAACCTTCAGGCCCGATAAGGTGCCAAAGCGAACCACCTCTCTCAGCACGGAGGTTAAATTGTTTTCAGGGTCTCGGACGTACAGCAAAGTGTCGCCGGTGTACATAGACACCAATATCTTGTATGTGGGGAAGCCTATGCCTTCATTGCCATGATACTCTCGGAGTGCGCAGGCTAATGGTTCGGCAACCAGGGCGTATAATAGGGGCGAAATCGGGCACCCCTTTCTGGTGCCTCTACTGATGGGAAAGTCGCTGGTCACCAAGTTACCCAGTCGGAGCCTAGCCCTCGGGCAGTTGTACAGCGCCCCTATCATCTGAAGGAATGGTAGCTCCAGGCCCCTCCGTTGCAGCACTAAGCGCATGAATGGCCATTCCACTGAGTTGAAAGCTTTTTCCATATCTAGGAATACAGCTAGTGCTTTCCTATCCTGCCTTACGTGTTGCATCGTTCCCAGGACCATGCGGATGTTATATATCAAGTTCCTGCTGGGAATGAAACCGGCCTGTTCAGGGGCCACCAGCCGAGGCGTCAGAAGCGCCAGTCGATTAGCTAGTACTTTAGTAAACAGTTTGGTGTCTAAATTCAGTAGGGAAAGAGGCCTATACGAGCTGCGTTCGTCTCGTGGTTTGCCTGGATTTGGTATCGCGACCAGCAGCACCTCCCTCATGGATTGTGGCATACTGCCCTCCACGCAAATATCATCGAAGAGCGTGGAGAGGTGCGGGAGTAGTTTATCCGGCCTTGTAGAACCCTACAGTGAGGCCATCAGCCCCCGGTGCACTGCCAGAGCGCATACCTGTCAGAGCTTCCGTGATTTCGTCATTCTCTATCGGGAGTATCAGGAATTCCCTGTGCGTGTTGGTTAGCGTGGGTATATCAATGTGGTCCAGGTAATCAGTAATGTCTTCCCCAAGGTCTCCACTTTTGGACTTGTATAGTTCAGCATAGTATGCCGTAAAGACTCTAGCTATGTCTGCTTCCTCCGTCAGCACCTCCCCGTCCTCCGATTTTATCTCAGAAATTTGTTGTTGCCCCTTTTCCCGCTGATGACCCTGGCTAGGACTGAGCTGGGCCTTTCACCCTCCCCATACGTTCTCGCTGTTGCGTACTTTCCCATATGTGTCACTTGTCTGTCTGCTTCCTCATGATACTCAGCGAGGAGAATCTTGATCTCTTCACCTACCGTACTGTCCGTCTGTCTGCTCTGTGTGTCCTCTAGGGCTGCAATACGTCGCTCAAGGTCCGTCAGTCTCTGCCTAATGGACTTGAGTACTCCGAAGTGTTTGGACATTGCTATGCCTCTGATATATACTTTAAATGTTTCCCAGACTACCTGGAAGCTGTCTACCGAACCCACGTTGGTCTCAAAGAATACGTCTATTGCTTCCGCGAGTTCTCCTCTAAATACCGGGTCTAGGAGAGAGGAGGGAGGGAATCTCCATGTGAAAGGCGGGATGGCTTTGCCTGGAATGTCCAGCACCAAGAGCACTGGTGAGTGATCTGAGAGAGTCCTGGGAAGTACCCTGCAGTCCCTAATCCGCCCCAGCATGGAGGCTGATGCCAGCCAGTATTCTATTCTGGTATGGATCTCATGGTATGCGGAGTAGTGGGTTTACCCCCCTCGCTCTGGGTGTCTGTGCCGCCACACGTCCACAAGGCTCATACACGTGTTGATGCTTCTCAGCGCCAAGGCAGCCATCGAGGGGCGGCGGGGAGGGCCGGCCGATCTTTCCAGAGCGGGGTCTAGGACCAGGTTAAAGTCCCCACCCCATAGAATACGGTCAGTGTCATACTGCTTGGATATGGCAGCTAGGGTTTGAAAAAAGTCTGGGGAATCAAAGTTGGGGCCATAGGAGTTGATTACCACCACATCAATGTTGGGTCCTGTGCACCTGGAGATGACAAATCTACCCTCTGTGTCTGCACGCAGTGGGTGTAGGGAGAGGCCCGATTTCGGGTTAACCCAGGTGAGCACCCCCCGGGCACGCGACGTGAACTCTGCCGCCGTTATATTATCCTCTAGCCCTCTGCAGTGTAACATTCTTCTGGTCATGGGGAGGTGGGTCTCCTGAAGCAGAGCGACGTCTATTTGTTGGCGCTGTAAATAGCTAATGACCTTCCTAACTTTGCGGTGGTCATTCAGGCTTCGCACATTCCAAGTGAGAGCTCTGAGTTTGGGTGTGTGTACAGCGTTGCTTGCATTGGCCATGTCAGTCATTAAGGTACCGCAGGTACACATTAAGAGTGATTGTCTTTTTTGCGCCCAAAATCTGTAGTATGTCTAGAGTCAAATACCATACCCCCCTTCACCCCTCAAACTGTCCCGCCCCAAGAACCCCACGTCCCCCCTCCCACAGCAGATCAACCCCAACAAGGCCTCGCATGAATGTCCCCCTCCCCGCTTTTCCCCAACTGAGTCCCCAACTGTCAAATCCCCTTTCGGGCATTCAAGGCACATTGTGCACGGGGGCCAAGGTTGCCGGGCAGCAAACTAGTGTGTTGGTTTCAGTACCTGCCGACAACCCCTCTCCAAGTCCTCGCTGCACCCAGCAATTACATCAGCTTACATGTATTTACCAACATTGATTGTCTAGAATATCGCTCGTGCCCGAAGGGCGCCGCTCAGCAATTGTCTCTCGCCTACTGCGCGACCCTAGCATCTGCATGGGCAAACTAGCAAATAACAGCACCTCTGGGCACTCCACTCCAAGACTCACAGTTCAGTTGGATCTCACGAATAAACAGTTCCATCAAGGAATCAAGGCTCCGGCCGGGGTGCCCCGCTGGCCCTTCGCCCCCAGGGCGTGACGGCAGTCGGGTTCAATGGCCCCATCGAAACTGGCCCAGTCCATGCTGCCATTGTAATCTTGCAGAGACCGACGTCTACGCATGTCGGCTGTGGGGTCGCCCTATTCTTGCTCATCTAGCTGTCTTCGTCGATCCTCACAGTCCACCTGGCTGTCGGAGTCCGTGCGGCGTGCCTTGGACCATCCTTTCAGCGCCTGCTGGAGTGCTTTAGGGTCCGAAAAGAAATGGGAGTGCCCCTGCTGGTTAACTCGTAGTTTTGCCGGATACAGCATGGCATAATCCAGTCTAAGTTCTCGAAGTTGTCTCTTATATGGGGCAAAGTGTTCACGTGCCTCTTGCACTCTTGCCGTGAAGTCAGGATAAAGGGAGATTACAGAGCCCTCAAACTGCAATGTCTTCTTGTCTCTAGCTGCCAGGAGAGCAGCGTCTCTGTCTCTGTAATTGAGGAGCTTGGCGATGATGGGACGCGGCGGGGCCCCTGGGCGAGGTCGTGGGCCAAGCGAACAAAGCGCGCGTTCCACTATGAACATTGGCGAAAAAATTGTCCCACCCAGCAGTGTGACGAGGAGCTTCACCACAAATTTTTCCATAACGCCAGTTTGTGTCGTCTCTGGAACGCCCGTGATGCGTATGTTAGAGCGTCTCGATCGCGCCTCCAAATCTTTCGTCTTCTCTTGAAGTGTTTGCATGAGTTTCCCTAATTTCTTGTGGTCGGTGTCCAGTTCCATTTGCGCCTCCTCGACCTCAGTGACACGTCGTTCGGACATATCCAGGCGTTTCGCGTGTTTGTCTACACGCTCCGCCATGCGGTCCGTCCGGTAGGTGAGTGAGTCTATTTTGGAGCAGATCGACGCCATGCTGTCTTGTAGGCCTTTTTCCATGGCCAGTAGCATGTTTTTGATGTCCGAGTAGTCAGTATTCCCCACTCCGCTCACCGAGTTGGTTATATCTGCCTCCGGGGTGTCCGAGGTCTTAGTGCGCCGCTGTTCAAATGGGAGTTTGCTTTGGGTCTTATCGCCTTTCCCCATGTCGACACCCTGCTGTGCAGTCTACTCGGGTTGACTAGGCCGCAAAATGGCGCTGGGACAAATTGACTTTGGGAGTGCAGTGCCGTCGTAGTGCCCAGCAAGGCACCGGGCGCAGAGCTTTCTCCAGAGTGTTCTCTGGTGTCCCGGGCGTTCGAAGCACCTCAACACATTTGCTGTACCACCGGTGACCCCCAAGAAGGTCCGGCCGCAGTGGCGTGGTCGTTGTGCCTGCTGTGCTTTTTGCGCTGAAGGACTGGACTTTTAAGTACCAGCGGTGCCAGGGAACAACACCTGAAACCTTCGTAGGATACCTGTTCGGCGCACAAGTGACAGAGACACGGGACACTTCCTTCGGCGTCAAAGATCAGCGTTTATTACTGCAGGGATGCAAAAGTCATGGGAAGTACACCAGAGTGTAGGTTCCAAGAGCCTGCTTCAAATTGTAAATGTGGATCGCTCCTTTTATACACATTTTCAGCATTCAATAACGTAACGAACAAAAGGTTACAACTCAGTTCCCACAATAAACTTAAAAGGGCTTCATTCATGGTGTCGGAAACCCGGAACATAATCACAGTAACATTTGTCGGTTCCCAACTGTAAAAGCACATTATCCTGCTGCTATGCACATTCCACTCTAGTTGTAAAAGGACGAGAGTAAGAGACAGGAACAGGTGCAAGGAAGTCAGACAACAGAAGAAGAAGGAGTGTGGAGGTAATATCGGAAGCGCAATCCCAGGATCAAAGGATTCGAGCCGAGCGCATGCAAGGCCGAAACAATAGGCCAACATGGGAAGATTACCCAGCTGCGGAGCCATCTGTCTCTGCCGTGTCATCCCCCAGTCTTGGGAATCACAGGGTCATGAGGCGGACATTTGCCTGTTCGCTGACTACGTGAGGGCAAGAAACAAAATGGATGCCGTATCTAAAATGGAACCCGAGGGTAAAAATGAAGAAACCTGTAAATAAGACGAACCCTTCTAAGTAGCGTATCGAAAATGCGTAACCTATTAATCTCGTCATTTACGGTTCATAGATACCACCCTCGCTAGCATCGTAACGGTTCTCATTGCTCCTCAGACGCTCCTTTTGCCCTCATGTAGGCAAGCACTAGTCGGAATCATAATCAATTTCGATATTCATCAGATCATTCAAGTGTTGCTGGAACATCATCTTATTCATCAATGTCTCGCCGGTAACAGATGGCCTTCTTATACACGTTGTAGCACAAAGGCCACATAAGGCAGGACCACACTGCACACAAAGACAACAAGTGAACAGAAACGTCACAACAACCCCTATAATCATCAGAATTTTCCAACCCCAAGTTGACATCAGACCCCAAAACCATCCTAGAAGCGTCCAATCTCCCTCGTCCACGTGTATGGACTCTGAGATTTTATGCAACTTCGAGATGGCTTGGTAAACCGTTGGAGCGTTATCAGGTATGAAAATGCAGCAGCTCGAATGGATGACCTTGCACACACCACCTCTGTCTGCTAGTACTACGTCTAGAACCATACGGTTCTGTAGCGTCATAAGCCTATCCGCTTGAAGCTCTGCTGTCAGATTACCAAGGGCTCTTGCAGTTATGTTAGCAGTTGCTTCCACTACATGAGTTAACTGTCTCAGATTCCTGCTATTGACCATAGGGCCCCAAAACGGTAGGAAACCCTTAAAGAAATCTCCTGCTTCTTGACCGGCAGTATCTTCTTTACTAATGACACCTCTCACAACTCTAGTTTTGTGATAATCTGAGGCAACAGTGAAAGTTGGAGGCAAAAGATTCGCGATATAGCAGGTACCCGAGAAGTCATGAGGTAACCACGTATATGCGCGATCATAACATACAAAATAGGTACCCTTGGCAGTCAGAAAGACAGGGGACGAGAGCATTGGTAAAACGTAAGTATCAACACAAGAACTCTTCCCAAGCTGAGCTCTCGGATTTCGACCAAGACCTTGCAGACAGAAATGACCGAGATGAGGTACGATCCAGATTGGAGATGAGCTTTTAAACTGCCTATCATTCGACCTCACTCAGATCCTTATAAGCTCGCACCTCTTCCTCTGGGATAAGTGTTGCGTCAAAAATATCTCTATTTAAATCTGCAATTGCTATTGCCAAAGACTTGTGGTACGGGCCAGGACCAAGGTCTGCGGAGCGAGGCTCTCGATGGGGGTAGGAATCTAGTGCACTACGGAACATGGTCTGGAATGCTCGAGCTGACCCCTGGGGGCTATAAGGAAGAACAAAATACGGGATACCCTTATCCATGGTATGTGGCATTAACCCACATACCCAACAATTGGTAGTGTTCATCACCAACTGATGCTGATGTAGAAGTTGAACAAAAGAATTGTTCATAAATTCCGCACGTCTGACCTGTTCATGTTGGGGCAGAAGATGAAAGGAATGTGGGGACATAGTGGAAACAGAATTTAAATCAAGAGAAGGAGGAGTAGGTAAAGTAGAAGGCAGCAATGATTGAAAACCAAAATATACTCCACCCACCAGCAGCATAGAAACAGTTAGGAACAACATAAAAACCTGTAACAAAAAACATTTTTTTCGAAATGTCTTGTGCAGTTTGGATCTTTGCGCCACCATTTTCTCAATTTCCAACAGCTTAGAAGACTCCATCTTCTAAAAACCGTCCGTGACGTTCTTGACGCACTTCGTTCTGAGTAGCGATTATCAATCCCCAGGAGTTCCCAGAAATCGACAAAAGTAATCGACCTAGTGTCAGATACCTGCTAAACAGGAGGAAGTACCCGCACGGCCTTACGGTTAACCCAGATGAAAAGGTTTTTAATCAAGAGTTCATTGAATTCAATATACGCCTCCTAGCTGTAAGGAAAAAGGTACACAATATATATATATATATATATATATATATATATATATATATATATATATATATGTAATGTCCACAATTTTTATGGCAACAATAGAGGTGATGTAGATTCAAAAAAAAAAAAAAAAGATTTATTAGTCTGTTAGCGCGGTCGAAGAAAGTATCGACTTCTTCCGGGGCGAGTCTGCTCTTCAAACAGTGGATCAGACGGCAAAGGAGTGTTCGATTGTCCACGCAATTGTTCAGAACTTGAATTCTCCAATGTTGCTGAGAGAGGGTTAACTTCGGATGGTTCAACAGGGGTGTCGGTTCTTACTGTGTTATCTCCTACAAGCTGCGCGTCACTAAACGGCACGTAATTTAGAGGGACGTAAGTTTCAGACGAGCCGAATCCTTTTCTGATCCAACTATCTGCTGGCAATGGGAGCGGAATTTTCTTGGTGTGGGTGGCATGCACCCAATGTTTTTTCCCTTCCAGCCGAACCGCAGTCCTCGTTGCCAGCAACACCTGGTAAGGTCCCACGAACCTTGGCTCAAGATTTCGTTTTCGTCCAAAGTTGCGGGTAAGAACCCAATCACCTGGTTGGAGCCGATGACCAGGACCCTCTGTTTGTGTCGGTAGAGCCTCAAAGACCTGTTGATGAATCAAACTCAATTTAGCAGTCAGATCATAGAGATAGTCAATTAACATTGGATATTCAAGTCTGTCAAATTCTTTAGGCCTCGGAACTCCCCAAATGTTCGCAGGACGGCCGAACACAATCTCATATGGGCTGAGCCCTACTCGAGAGTGCACAGTCGCTCTGGTCGATAAGAGAGCTAAAGGCAAAGCGTCGGGCCATGATAGACCAGTCGTTGCCTGGATTTTGGCAAGTTTCAGTTTCAGAGTGCCATTATATCTTTCCACTAAACCCGCAGACTGAGGGTGGTTAGCACTATGAAACTTCTGATTTATGCCAAGACCACGACATACACTCTTCATTACACTTCCCACAAACTCACTTCCGTTATCTGACCATACAATCCGCGGCATTCCATACCTGGGGAAATACTCTTTGAGTAGAACCTTTGCTGTGGACAGGGCAGTATTATCCTTTAGGGGGTAAGCCTCAATCCATCTGGAGAACGCACAAACTACAACCAAGACGAACTTTAAATTATTGCATCTCTCCATGTGGATAAAGTCTAACTGAATAATTTCAAAGGGACATGTGGGAGGAGCAAAATGACCACGTGGAGTGGGGGTGCCCTTGCCAGGATTATACATCAAACATACCATGCAATTCTTAACCACTCTCTCCGCACATTTAATAATTCCATCATTCTTCCATACGGGCGACAGCAACTTACATATGCCTTTCGTATTAATGTGTGATGTACCATGAGCCATAGTAACAACAGCAAGCACGTATGCATCTGGTAACATCCATCTCTGCTTTTCCGACAAATCAACCCAACATCCATTCTCGTCTAACTTTCCCGTACTTTCTTTCCACTGAGTCTTTTCCATCTCAGTAGCTTCATCCTGTATCTTCTTCACACTCTCAACTGTGTCCTCACACATACTAGTCTCCGCTGGCCATCTTACTGAATTCGCAACGTACATTCGATTTGTCAGATCTCTAGCCGTCTCCTTCGCAATCTCATCCGCAAACGCATTACCGCGACCAACATCATCTGTCACCTTCCGATGCGCACTACATTTGATTATTGCCACCTCTTTAGGCAATGTAAGTGCGTCCAAAAGGTCATTCACAAGCTGTCCGTGCTGAATCTTCGTACCATGCGACGTCAAAAATCCTCTTTCTCTCCACAATCGACCAAAACTATGCGCCACACCAAAAGCATACTGGCTGTCTGTAAACACATTCACCCGCTTCCCTCTGGATAACACACAAGCTCTCGTCAAGGCGATCAACTCAGCCGCTTGGGCCGAATTCTGACTCAATCTCGCAGATTCCACAACCGTACTCAATGTTACTACAGCATACGCAGTCGTCACATCACCATTTGGTAACTTAAAACATGAACCATCCACATACAAGGTACCATCGGGATCTACCAATGGAGTGTTTTTCAGGTCAATACGACCCTTCGTCTCCTCTTCCGTTCTCAAATAGCAATCATGTGGTGTTACATCACTTAATTCCATTTCGATCGGCAACAACGTTGCTGGATTCAACACATTACACCGTTTTATCCGTATGTGACTTGCCAATAACGTCAACTCATATCCAGACAACCTTGCGCTCGTCAAATGTTGAGTTTTCGTTCGGTTCAAGAGAGTGTCGACTGCATGCGGGACCATCACCGTGAGCATATTATCCATGACCAGACCTGCGGACTGTCGAATGGACGCCGCAGCTGCCGCTGTTGCTCTCGAACAACTCGGCAAGGCTCTAGCTACTGGGTCTAAGGTCGAAGAAAAATATGCGCATGGACGCTGTTTGTCGCCAAATTGTTGTGTCAGAAAACTCAACGCACAACCGTCCCTCTCGTGAACATAAAGTGTGAACGGCTTATTGTAATCAGGAGTACCCAACACAGGAGCCGAACACAACGCATCACGCAATTCAGAAAAACTTTTCTGACACTCTTCAGTCCATGGCAAAGGAGATGAAACATCCTTGCACGTAAGGGCTATCAATGGTTTCGCCGACAATGAAACATTTGGAATCCATTGTCTGCAGTATGACGTAATACCTAGAAAGGCACGTACATCTCTCTGAGTCTTTGGCACAGTCATTCGAGCAATCACTGCAATTCTCTCTGGGGTCAACCTTCTCCCATCCTTTGACAGTAAGTGACCTAAGTAGGTTACTTCTTGACACCAATATTGTAGCTTAGAAGGTGACACCTTGTGATGTAAGTCACATAGGTGCTGCAACAATGATATTGTAGCGGTTTTGCAAATAGCCTCTGTATCAGCTGCCACTAATAGGTCGTCAACGTATTGAACTAAGGCTGCGCCTGTCGGCAACACAAATGCATCAAGCTGACTTTTAAGTGCTTGGCTATAGATCGATGGACTCTCACAGTAGCCCTGTGGTGCGCGTTTAAATCTAAAACTGCGACCACCCAGTGAAAATCCGAATAGGTCTCTGCTTTCCTCAGCGAAAGCATTCTTTAGATCGACTACCGTGAACCAGGAGGCAGAAGCCGGAATCAGGGTCAACAAAGCCGTGATGTCAGGCACCACAGGAAACTGGGGAATCACGATTTTATTTACTTCTCGTAAATCAATTACAAAGCGGTACACAGGAGGTTTAGTTGGATCTGTGCGTTTCAAAATCGGTAACACAGGACTATTACACACATTGCCTCGAGTTTCTTCAATGACATCCTTTTCGATCAGGTCATAAATGATCGCTAATAGTGCTCGCTCACCATCAAAAGAGATACGATACTGTGGTATACGTGGGAAACGCACGTTCGATTTCAACTGAACCACATAAGGTGGGATGTTCAATAAGCCTACATCATTGGGACCCGTAGCCCATAACGACGCAGGAAGGGAACTCAATTCCGGTGGGAACTTATCAATTGATAAGTACATAGGAGAGATCGCTCTCTGACCTAATGTAAGCTCCACTCCCGCAGGAGAGCAGTACAAAGTCGCATATAACCGTTTTAACAAATCCAAGCCCAAAAGATTCTCACCACAACCAGTAGATAAAATCAATGGGGCCTCTAGCTCATGAGGACCAATCGTAAGGGACAAAGGGCTAGAGACAGGATTGCTAACAGGGGCGCCAGAGAATCCAATGGAAACATTTGTTAAGCCGGACAAAGGTGCGCCAGGGAGTTTCGAATGCATGATGGAACTTTTCGTCGCACCAGTGTCTAACAGAAAAGGCTCAACTACGCCAGATGTAGCAACTGCGACGTAAGGCCCACTCTGATCACCCGGAACTGATACTACTCCCTCTCTCTGTCGGTGGCTGTCCTAGTAGTGGTTACCTGCATCAATCTCATGTTCGACATAATAATCGTCCACATGATACTGTGCTGATTTATCGGACCTCACATTTCGTTGGTCAAAATAATTATTCGCGTCTGATGGGGTATGAGGGCGCTCATGATTTTGATTTTGAGGGGCACCGCGGCCTCTACCTCGGGGTGCTTGTTGAGGACCACCACACCCCCTCGTGCCGACACACCGTTAAGCCGGTCACGCAAAGCTGGACAATCATATTTTATATGGCCCTCTCTTCTACAATATGCACACTGATTATACCCAAGCGTAGATCTAAAGTCGGAGAAGTCAGATCGTGACTGCATCCTGGAAGATTGTAATTGTGGTCGATATTGCTGTTGAGAATCATTTTGATTTGAACGCGGAGGACACGCTTGCTGTAACAAAACCTTCGTTTTAAGCTCCTTCGTTTTCTTGTCTGAACGATCACTTTCTTCCTTTTCCCTATTCTCATAGTATTGAGCTGTCGCTAATATTTGAGCAGTAGTTGAAACCGCCCAAGCACTTTCTGAATTTTTCAATTTGTTGGCTAGTTCAGGCAACAAATTCAATACAAATTTATCAACAAATAACCGTTGGCCTCCCTCGGTGCCCATATCCTGACCACTATGATCGACAAATGCATCTTCGAATCTGGTAAAGAAATCGGAGACACTCTCGTCCTTCTTTTGCTTACAAGCTGCTAATTTATCCCAATTTACCTTCATCGCTGGCATGAGCGTTTTCATAAGTGTAATAATTTTCTGAGGCAGATCCGTAATTAACTGCTCAGGCTTAGCCCCACCAACTTGTCGTCCATCTGCCGCTACTAGTGTAGCCCAGTCACCACCTAACTCAACTAAATGATTCTCTTGGCGAATTTTCGCCCAAATCGGTTGTGGTACGACATTGCCAAACAGCATGTCGATGTCCGCAAGATTCATAATAGTAGCGTCTACCAGTTGAGACAACTCCTTATAATAACCTGCCGGATTCTTGCGTGGATCAGGTAAAGATTGTTTCACCTGCAAAACTTCTGATCGCTTCCATGGGAGGTGTATCCAAACTCTCTGAAAGTATGGCAGAATCACAGGATTAGCTTGCGGGTCACCTGGCATGTATACTGGCGGAACCTCTCTCATAGGATACTGACCAGAGTTCGTTCTCTGAGTATCGGAATCGTCATCAAACGACACTCGAGAAAACACTGTGCACCGTAAGGCTAATAATCGCTCTAATGCACGTCGTACATCTCCACCTACAATCATGCCGTTCGAAAATTGACTCTGAAGTTCAGTCATATCGGGCGGTACATTATCTAAATCATCATTGTACCATTCTTCTCTCAAAAAGTTACACATTTCTTCAAACACAAATCTCTGAGTGGGCTCATTAAACTGAGAAAACGTATCAAAGACCACGCGCGGCGGGTAGTTAACAGGGTGTCTTATCCATCTACGTGCCATAGTTACCAACGTGGCACTCTCCCTTCCACCAGGGATTTGACTGCGCCTCTGAGGAGTTTCAGAGACATCGGGTCGAAATAACGATCCAGAAAGTGGGGAGTAAAGAGTAGCGTCAGTATTAGGGATACGATTACGAACAGAAGGAGAAAAAAGAACAGGAGCAACAACATTAGAAGTGAACGTAGGGACAGCAGAGGTAGCCGGGACGGCTGAGGTAGCAGGAACAATTGACTGAGGAGGTACAGGCAAAGGAGCAGTAGGAATAGGACCAGGTGGTAGGACAAACGCAGGACCAACAACAGGCTGACCAGCAGCCGCTGGAACTACAGGAGGAACTACAGGAGGAACTACAAGAGGAACTACAGGAGGAACTACAAGAGGAACTACAGGGGCTGTAGCACCCTGTACATAAGGAGGTGGCGATTTCATCAAATATGCTAACAGAGGATCCTCCTTCGAGTCCTCTTCTGTCTTATCAAGACTAGTTGGTAATACCGGATAACATTTGTCTATTCTCATGTGATGTAGTCTAGTAGAAACTTCTATTTCTTTTTCTTCTTTATCTCGCTGACATTGTTGTACAACTTGCATTATCGGGACGATACCTTCTTTACGATTCTTTTTAAGCTGTTTGATTTCTTTCTGTTTGGCCTCTTTACGCCACAACCGAAGGGAATCAAACATAGCTGGCCTAGCTTTCTTCTTAAATAATTTAGTTTCTAGATTATCTAAAATCTCCATTTCAAAACTTCCGTGTGGTGGCCAACTAAGGACACCATCCTTTCTCGTATAACGGACCCAATAGTCACTATATATAATAGGGCCCACACCATGTCGACTATAGAGCTCATATATCGGAGTTCCAACTGGAGGTATCGGACACGAGTCCTCCAACCGAGAATCCTTGTTGCAACATTTGAAGAAACCAATGAAACCACTACGGCTAGGCATCATGCACACTAACCAAGTATCAAACTTCAAGGATTACCAAAGTACTAAATCTTCGTGAAAGACAAAACCCTCGGTTTTTGGCAATTGCAACTGTCAAATAACAACTAAGGACCAACAACTAAGCACCACAAATGCAATGGAACCATGCAAACAACTAAGCACCAACAACTAAGGACTGGGAGCAACCCACAAATACTTAACTGAGAGCTCGATGGCGTCACCAGGAAGGCCCGTCTATCGTCTCGCCATACAAAGGAATACGCCAGGCACCAAAACAGGTCGACAGTCAGAGCATCGATCCGTTGCAGCCGTCAGGAGGCGGGAATCTTCCCGGGAAAAATCTTTGGACCACTTATTTCGACAACAGGATCGATGAAGCGGGGTGCACCTTTTCCTCGGAGATTTCACACGAAGTTCCTCGCAATCGTCAGGATTTGGACCGGTACCGCTGATGTCGGCCCACGTTGGGCGCCAACTGAAGGACTGGACTTTTAAGTACCAGCGGTGCCAGGGAACAACACCTGAAACCTTCGTAGGATACCTGTTCGGCGCACAAGTGACAGAGACACGGGACACTTCCTTCGGCGTCAAAGATCAGCGTTTATTACTGCAGGGATGCAAAACTCATGGGAAGTAAATTGTAAATGTGGATCGCTCCTTTTATACACATTTTCAGCATTCAATAACGTAACGAACAAAAGGTTACAACTCAGTTCCCACAATAAACTTAAAAGGGCTTCATTCATGGTGTCGGAAACCCGGAACATAATCACAGTAACATTTGTCGGTTCCCAACTGTAAAAGCACATTATCCTGCTGCTATGCACATTCCACTCTAGTTGTAAAAGGACGAGAGTAAGAGACAGGAACAGGTGCAAGGAAGTCAGACAACAGAAGAAGAAGGAGTGTGGAGGTAATATCGGAAGCGCAATCCCAGGATCAAAGGATTCGAGCCGAGCGCATGCAAGGCTGAAACAATAGGCCAACGTGGGAAGATTACCCAGCTGCGGAGCCATCTGTCTCTGCCGTGTCATCCCCCAGTCTTGGGAATCACAGGGTCATGAGGCGGACATTTGCCTGTTCGCTGACTACGTGAGGGCAAGAAACAAAATGGATGCCGTATCTAAAATGGAACCCGAGGGTAAAAATGAAGAAACCTGTAAATAAGACGAACCCTTCTAAGTAGCGTATCGAAAATGCGTACACCTATTAATCTCGTCATTTACGGTTCATAGATACCACCCTCGCTAGCATCGTAACGGTTCTCATTGCTCCTCAGCGCGTCGTACCGCCAGGCCTGCCAGGTGGGGGGGAGGGACTGTCGGTCTCTCTCAGCTTCAGCGCCGCGCAGGCTAGCAGTTTTAGGCTGGTGACCCTTGGGTTATGCTGCTGTGGTCGCCGCCAACCTGACGCAATGTTTCGGCCCGCCCGGTCAGTCTTCGGGCCCCCAGATTGCCGCTTGCTGTATCGGTGTTCCCGCTGTGTCTACCGTGGGAAGGGACGCCCCGAGGTAAGTATCACAGGCGCCCTGTGGTTGTTGCCGCGGTCATGCGAGTGCCCCCTTGCTTCAGGTCTCCCTCCTGTGGCTCTCCCCAGTCTGGTCTAGCCTCAGAGGCCCAAGTGACATGTGCCGGTGTGCTTCCCTTACCGGCAGTTCAGCAGTACTTGAGAGGAGAGCCCACTGTGCCCAGCATCTGACCGGGTGTAACCGCCTGTGTGTGGGTGGAGTGCGCCTTCCCCTCCTGATGTTCTGGGCTGAGTGCTCCTCGCGCCCGGGCCGCAGACTCCACCGGCCTCAGCTGCCTCTCAGGGCCGCACGTCGCAGCACGCAGACCGACCGTCAAATCACTCGAGGGCGCGGCTCGCGGCCTCTCTCGCCGCAGGATTTCTCTCTGCTACCGGATCACACAGCAGCGCCTACGAGTGTGGTTCAGGACACCGAAGGATGCCGGGGTATCGTGGGCAGCAGAAACCGTGCTCTGGAGTCCGGGTGCAAGCTGGTGCAGGATATTGCAGGATTTTTCTGGGGCAGTGACGCGGAGCTAAGGGATTACCCGTCCGCCATTGTCGCCGGCAAGCTCCACCCCCCAATCTAAGCAATCATTGAATGTCCCAGGGCCAGTGCAACCTACTCAATTGGTGAATGTCAGAGGAAAACTGCACTAGCACCAGTGCAATATAGGCAATCGGTGAGTGTCAGAGGAAAACTGGACCAGGGACAGTGCAACCTAAGCAATCGGTGATAGTCATGAGGAAAACTGCACCAGGCCCAGTGCAACCTAAGTAATCAGTAAATGTCAGAGGAAAACTGCACGAGGGCCAGTGCAACCTAAGCAATCAGTGAATGTCAGAGGAAAATTGCACCAGAGCCAGTGCGACCTAAAAAAACGGCGAATGTCAGAGGAAAACAGCACCAGCGTCAGTGCAATCTAGGCAGTCACTGAATGTCAGAGAAAAACTGCACCAGGGCAGATGCAATCTAGGCAACCACTGAATGTCAGTAGAAAACTGCACCAGGGGCAATGCAATCTAAGCAATCAATGAATGTCAGAGGAAAACTGCACCACGGACACTGCAATCTAGGCAACCACTGAATGTCGGTGCAGAACTGTACGCGCACCAGTGCAGTCTAGGCATTCAGTGAGTGTCAGAGGAAATCTTCACCAGGAATAGTGCAATCCAAGCAACCAGTGAGTGTCAGAGGAAAACTACACCAGGGCCAGTGCAACCTAAGCAATCAGTGAATGTCACTGGAAAACTGGACCAGGGCCACTGCAATCTAGGCAATCAATGAATGCCAGTGGAAAACTGAACCAGCGCCACTGCAATCTAGGCAATCAATGAATGACAGTGGAAAACACCACCAGTGCCATTGAAATCTAGGCAATCAATAAATGTCAGTCGAAAACTGCACTAGGGCCCGTGCACTCTAGGCAATGAATAAGTGTCAGAGGAAAACTGCACCAGGGCCAGTGCAATCTATGCAATCAGTGAGCGTCAGAGGAAAACTGCACCAGAGCCAGTGCAATCTAGGCAATCACTAAATGTCAGTGGAAAACTGCATCAGGGCCAGTGCAATCTAAGCAATTAGTGAATGTCAGAGGAAAACTGCACCAGGGACACTGCAATCTAAGCAATCAGTAAATGTCAGATGAAAACTTCACCAGGGTCAGTGCAATCTAGGCAACCACTGAATATTAAAGGGAAACTGCACCATTGCCAGTGCAACCTAGGCAACCAATGAATGTCAGTGGAAAACTTTACCAGGGCCACTGCTATCTAGGCAATCAATACGTGTCAGAGGAAAACTGCACCAGGGTCAGTGCAATCTATGCAATCAGTGAGTGTCAGAGGAAAACTGCACCAGAGCCAGTGCAATCTAGGCAATCACTAAATGTCAACAGCAAAGAGCTCTTCAGCATCGTGAAGGAACTCTCCAACCCCAGCGCCAACGCCAACGACATCGACATCCCACCATCACAAGAACTGTGCGACTCACCGGCCACCTTCTTCCACCGCAAGATCACTGACATCCACGACAGCTTCAACACCAAGTCTACCTGACCACGCCAGACTCCACCCCCTCTGCGAACACCACCCGCACCAACCACCTGACCTCCTGGACCAACGCTAACGACGATGAGACACGCAAGGTCATGAACTCCATCCACTCACGTTCACCATCAGACCCCTGCCCACACCACATATTCAACAAAGCAGACGCAGCCATCGCCCCCTCACTACGGAAGGTCATCAACATCTCCTTCAAGACAGCTACATTCCTGACAAGCTGGAAGCACGCCGACATCAGCGCCCTCCTCAAGAAGCCCAAGGCGGACCCCAAGGATCTCAAGAACTTCTGGCCCATCTCCCTGCTCCCGTTCCCGGCGAAGGTCATTGAGAAAATCGTCAACACGCAACAGGCCCGCCACCTCGAGGACAACAACATCTTAGACCCATCCCAGTCCGGATTCAGACGAAACTACAGCGCCGAGACAGCCCTCATCGCCGCCACAGACGACATCCGGTTGCCAACTAGACAACAGCGATACATCAGCCCTTATCTTCCTGGACATGTCAGCCGCCTTTGACACGGTCTGCCACCTCACACTAAAAACTCGCCTCCATGAAGCCAGAATCCAAGAGAAGGCCCTCGACTGGACCTTCGTCTCCGGCAGAACCCAGAGTGTCCGCCTCCCACCCTTTCGAAGCCACCGACATCATCTGTGGAGTACCCCAGGGCTCATCCCTTAGCCCGATGCTGTTCAACATCTACATGGCTCCCCTCGCACAAGTGGCCCGCCAACACAACCTCAACATCATCTCCTATGCCAAGACACCCAGCTCATCCTCTCCCTCACCAAGGACCCACTCACTGCCAAAACCAGCCTCCACGAGGGAATGAAGGCCGTTGCAGATTGGATGAGGAGCAGCCACCTAAAGCTGAACTCGGACAAGATGGAGGTCGTCATCCTTGGACCCACCCCCTCCGCCTGGGACGACTCATGGTGGCTGACCACTCTAGGACCGGCACCTACACCCACCGACCACGCACGCAACCTAGGATTCATCCTCTACTCCTCCCTCTCCGTGTCAAAACAGGTCAACGCTGTCTCCACCTCCTACTACAACACCCTCCGCATGCTCCGCAGGATCTACAAGTGGATCCCCACCGAAACCAGAGGAACGGTGATCCAGGCCCTCATCAGCAGCAGGCTGGACTACGGCAACGCACTCTATGCAGGTATCCCGGCTAAACACCTGTGACGACTACAACGCATCCAAAAACGCCTCCGCCCGGCTGATCCTCAACATCCCCCGCCGCAGCCACATCACCGCCCACCTGAGAGAGCTACACTGGCTCCCTGTCGACAAGAGGATCACCTTCAAGCACCTCACCCACGCTCACAAAGCACTCCACGACACCGGACCAGTCTACCTTAACAGCAGGCTCAGCTTCTACACCCCTACCCGCCAGCTCCGATCCACCAGCCTCGCCTTTGCCGCTGTCCCCCTCATCCAACGAGCAACCTCCGGCGGCAGACCCTTCTCCTTTCTCGCCGCCAAGACCTGGAACACCCTCCCACCCACCTACGGCAGACCCAAGACCTGCTCGCCTTCAGAAGACTGCTAAAGACCTGGCTCTTCGAGCAGTAGCGGCACCCCCTCCCTCAGGGCCTTGAGACCCTCATGGGTAAGTAGTGAGTGCGCTTTATAAGTAGATTGATTGATTGATTGATTGAGTAACCCACATGTAATTCTGTGGCTTTGAACGCATAAACTGTTAAAGCAAAACTACAAGCCCACCATTGCAATATACTATGGGCTAAAAAGTGAGGAATGGTTCTTATGTCACAGTGTTAATAGTGTCATGAAGTTAATAGTGTAAAGTTACTGTTACGACTTCTGCACATATAGGCAGAGTTCACCACCATTGCGGTAAAGATCTCCCAATAGAAAAGTATAAGGGAAATGTAAAAAGTTTATTAAACTTCAAGATAAATTTGTAAATACATGTACATTTATGTTAAATATTATTGTAAATGTATTTTTTATATTTAGTATATTTATTTAATCTAGATGTAGAATCAAATAAAGCACTTAACTTAATTTTAAAATAAATATTTAAACAAAAATTCAAGTCTGAGCTGAAGTACATTTTCTACTGTTTCGGGTCCTTTTTGGCTGTAGTAACATATGAATAGAAATGGCCTTACTCTTTTGTGGGTGGGTGTCTGTCCTTCCCCAAATCCCTCTTTAGTCATTCCTAGAACCCTATGTACCTCTCCCTCAATACCTTCCATTTAGCAGTATGTATTCCTCAGTTTTTAGGCACTCCCTCTGGTCCCTCCCACTTTCACGATTAAGGGGTCGATTACTATGCCGTTCAGAAGGGTTAAGAATCAGATTCGGGTATACCAAATCGGATTCAGAAGCCCCGTTTCCCACCGGTTCAGAAACCTTTCCGAACGACTTATTACGATGTTCGGACTTTCCAAAACGGTTCCGAATCCAAACCGGACGGCATTAGAAAAGTCTGAGTCGCTTGGAGCCGAAATGTGTGTGTCTGCAGGATGCATTTCCGAACGACTTGGAAGCTTTCCAACTGAGCGATTACGATGTCAGATTCGGACTGCCCTTCTGAATCGGTTGTTTCGGATCGGCTGCCAGAATCTGACTTTGGGGGCCCGTAGCAGGTCCCCCTTCACCTGAGGCATTCTGAATTGGGCCCTTGGGGTACTCATGGGACCCTTCTTTCCAACCATGCACAGTGTGGCAGGGACCATGGGGTGCCCGCCACAGGGTGCATGGTTTTCCCCAGCCACCCCTTCCTTCAATGGGAGCATGTGTATTCGGTCGGAACACAGGCTCCCTGAATTTAAAGGGAGTCCGACCGAATTGTATTCTGAAGCATCCGGATGCATTATAAACGGTGCGTCGGAAAGCATTCAGAGACCGATTTGGCCAGATTGCTTTCCGAACAGCCTCGTAATTAACCCCTAAATTACATGTGTGAGGAGTTCCCCATAGAAATGATAGGAGAGGTGCCGTTGGACATTTACACCAGTAGGCTTGAGAATTGCATTTTGTAGTAAGTAAGTAGTGGTATTTTACTCACTACAAAATGCAGTTTGTGAATTGGGTCCAAAGTGTTTCAATAAAATCAGAGCTGATTCTGAAAACTTTCATTGTGTTTTGAAACAAGGAGTAAGTATACTAAGATTTAATAGAAACAAGCACCAGTTATTAGAAGCAAAGTGTTTAATTGAAAACTCAGCTAATTGACATCTTGCACACCAGTATAAAATTGTGTTTTAAGTAAGCTGCTGGGCTCAGTTGGAGGAATACAAAGCCCTGACACCAGCATACTACTGATCAGAACTAACCAGCTGCCTATAGATCTGAACTCCTGGTTATCTGAACCAATCATTATCCTTTAAAAAAAAAATTTAATTTATTTTATTGAAATCCATGGGTTCACAAAGCGGCACGCTATTACATTCATCATAACATAACATTGCTACAAGCAAGTCAAGGCATAAAAGAAAAAACAAGACACAAAGAAAAGGAAAGAAAGAAAAAAAAGACATGGCTAAACAAACACAAAAAGCTAGCATAAGTCAATACTAGAAGCCGAAACTCTATGCTTCCATATAAGTCATAACGGCCCCCCAGATCTGACGCCCAAAGTTCCTCCTGCGTCTGCCTTTCAAAGCATAGAGGCTATATTCCATATTAAAAATTGATAAGAATCTTGCCCTCCAGGCTTCAAACGAAGGGGGGTCCTTTAGCAACCACATTGATGCCATGCATAGCCTTGCAACCGCAGTGGTAAGAAAAATCAAATATACCGATTGAATAGGTAAGTTATCCACTGTTGATCTCTTTTCAACCCCCAATAGGACCTGAGTAGCTGATAATCGTATAGATGTACCCAGTATTTCAGTTATAAACTTCTCTATGTAACCAATAAGCGTGTTTAAATGCCTGCATGAGTAGAAAATATGTACAATATCAGCAGCTTCAGTCCCACACCGAAAGCACTTACCCCCATTAACACTCCCCCACTTCGATATTTTAACGGGTGTGTAATATAGATTAGAAATTGTCTTGAAATGTTGGGTATATAAATTTGCAGACATAAATAGCAGCCGTGCAAGCTCTATAGAAGTTTCCAATTGAATACCCTGGCACCCCAATCGATTATCCCATTTATAGTTTTGAGCTTCTAGATCATTATCCAGTGTGTCAAGCAGTAAAGTGTAGAGTGTGCCAATCTGCACTTTTTTAGTAACTGCTTCGACAATAGGATTAACTTGAATTTTCCGTCAGGCTTTCAGAAAATAGTCACGCCATTGCAAATATTTAAAAAAATCAGCCCAAGGCAGATGAAATTGATCCCTTAGTTGGTCAAAAGACTTCATAGCATCATCTAAGAATAAATCCCCAACTATGCGCACCCCTTTGTCACTCCATCTACTCACCACCCGGTCCCAAAACACTACTGGAAAAATAGTAGTTGCCGTTAGTGGAGTATGCCAGGATACTTTATCCATACCATATCTTTTTTTAACAGCAGTCCATACTTTGTACGCATCAATTAGAACCTTAACTCGAGTGTGTTTGTAATAGCTCCAATCCACATTAATAAACAATTTTTTTTTGCCTCACTGCCCAAGAGCATTTGATAAATAGCAGGGGATTCAGCTCTAATAGTTGATTCAGAGCCGGTCAAAAGTATGTTCATATGCTGCATCATACATGCAAAATAAAACAGCGTAAAGTCTGGGACGGACCAACACCCTTGTGCCGTAGGTAACACCATGAACCGTATAGCTCTGCGTGCTTTACCCTGAGACCATATAAATCTAGCACATATTGATTGCAATACAGCAAGGTTAGCACGTGAGATCGCTAAGGGAACAGCTCTAACAAAATATAGTATCTTCGGCAAGATTAACATTTTAAGAACGTTACATCTTCCCACCATAGTCAGATGTAGACATTCACAGCTATCCAATTGCTTACGAGTCTCCGATACCAGTCGGCCCCAGTTAGACTCGACTGTAGCCCTCAGACAAGCCCGAATCCTAACCCTAGATAGGTCACCTCCTGGACTACCCTTTGATCGTCAAAAGCATGTATGTTGGCGCACAATATTTCAGTCTTTGTTGCATTCAATTTATAACCGGATGCCACCCCATATTGTGCCGCCAGTTGCTCTATTTCACATATAGCCCTTGCTGGGTTGGGTGTCACAACTGCAACATCATCGCCGTAGGCCAGTACACTAAACTGATCCTGCTAGAGCTTAACTGAGGTTATTCTCGAGCTATCTTCTAACATTCTTAAAAATGGATCGATATATAGAGAAAACAATAGTGGGGAGCAGGGGCATCCCTGCCTTGTACCACATGTGATTAAAAGCTGCTCAGACTCCAGGCCCATCTACAGATCTTAGCAACTGGCTTGCGATATAATGTTTGTAGCTCCGATAAAAATTGTTGTTTAAATGCTCGTAGTTGCATCACCGCCCACAGAAAGCCCCATGAGACACGGTCGAAAGCCTTCTCGGCATCTAATAAAATGAGGCTAAATGGTTCCCCTCTACAATTAGAATAGTCCAAAAGCGTTATCACTCTATTGATGTGGTTCGTCGTCCCTCGTTTGGTGATAAAGCCATGCTGTCGAATTGATACCAATGGCGTTATAACCTCCACAAGTCGAGTGGCCAATATCTTTGAGAATATTTTACTATCTGCATTTAGCAGAGAAATGGGGCGGTATGAGGCTGGGAACTCAGGAGGTTTATCTTTCTTCCCAAATACAACAATGCTGGCTTCATCCCAAGTTACTGGGGATGCGCCAACCTGAGCCTGTCTAAATGTCGCCAACATGTCGTCCTGTAGGACCCCAAAAAAGGTTTTATAAACCTCTAACGGCAGTTTATCCGGCCCTGCAGCCTTTCCATGCGCTAATTCATTTACAGCCCTTTCTAATTCCCCCCTAGTTATAGGGGCCTCCAATTGCTCTGCCTCCGAATCCTCCAAGCTCTGGTCACAAAAGCGCTGTAACAAAGACTCAGAGCTTTGCTGATTGTATTCTACTCCCGTACATAATGCTGCATAATATTCTTTAAATACTGTTAATATCCCAGCCTGGGTTTCCATTCGGTTCCCCCTTGAATCACAAATAGAGCTAATTCGCTGTGCCGCTTTCTTAGCTCTCACCTTTTGTGCCAGACAGCGACCACCTGCCTCCCCGTATTCATAGTTCAGTTGTCGATTCACTAGAAATTTCTTTGCTGCCTCTTGACTCCAGTGGAGGTTTATTTTGGCCTTACATCTAGAGACCTCAGCTGTAGTGTCTCCTATACTTAATCCACCATGTATATCTTTCATAAGCTTTTCTTCTACATGCCTCAACGCATTAACGCGAATGCCAGCCAGCGTCAAAACCAAAGGGCCATGGTCTGAAGTAGCTCTTGGCTATACTTGAATTTGGGCATCCTTCAAAAGACATACTGGAGCAAAAAAATAATCCAGCCTCACCAGCTTTTGATGTGGACATGAATAAAAAGTGTAACCTGGGTCCTCCCCCCTCAAGGTAGCCCATACATCAACCAGGCCATGTGCTTCGACGAAGGATTGGAGAGCCCTAAATACTTTTGGCTTTCTGCCAGAATACCTATAATTCAAATTTCCGATAGAGTTGGGTGCAAGGTGAATGTTAAAATCTCCACATACTATGAGTGGCATTGGCCATTGCGCCAATTCGATATTAAGTGACTCTAAAACTGATATCTCATCAAAGTTCGATCCATATATAGAACACATTGTAAAATTCGATGCCCCACTGACACATTCGGCTATGGCCCATCTTCCATATTTATCTGTCAATGTTCTGTCTGTACTGACAATATGCTTTTGAACCATAATTGCAAACCCCCTTGATGTTATTGATTGTTCCGTACATATTAAAACGTTGTACCCCAGCTCACCTAACACTTTTCGCTTAGCCCATGCTATATGAGTCTCTTGGAGACAAATTAGGTCACACTGAAGCATCTACAGCTCGCTTGACACACGCTGCCTTTTATTAAGATGGTTCAGGCCCCTGACATTCAAAGAGCCCGGTCTAATACTTTTATCCGCCATTTATACTCCATACATTGTGCCGCTGTGCCATACGCCACTGTTCCCCAAATATCAGAAAAAAAACTCATGAATCATTTTTCTTTTTCTCCTCGACCCCCACTATAACCTCACCCAACCCACCCCCCCCAAACCCCAGCCCACTCCTGGACCCCCTCCCCACCCACAAAGAGGCGTAAGGACCATGTCCTCAGCGATGGAGAGTGTCACTGGACTGCCCCCCGCAGCCCTCACCCGTGACCCATCCGTCATAAATCAAGCATCATAAATACAGCCACCCTTTCAATTACCTAAACCACTGTACATTACTCCGTAGTTAATTGCAGCACCACTTTCACTTCCTCTTAAACTACAACTGACATGCTGCATATTATATAACCAAACCATAGACATAGCTGTGTGTCCTAATATTATTGCAATACAAAAGGGGATGATGGACGGAGTGTTTGAACAAATCAAACACTCAAACACTCACCCCCAGCCAGGGCTAAAGAATGGTGGTGGATTACACCCAGATCAGTTGACTGGGGGTGAGTGTTTGATTTGCTCAAACGCTCCGTCCATCATCCCCTTTTGTTTCGCTTTGTTCGCCCTAAGTGTGGCAGGGTATGCTCAGACGTGAGTCCCTTGCTCACTTGGCCACTGGATTCAAGATAGCCTGGCTGATGAGGATTATGAATCCGAAACCGGTCCCAGGATGCTTGTTTCCGGTCCATGGAAGACATGGCTTGGCAGTTCGGGCTGTACTGTTCCCATGAGGCACAGGGTCAGACTGATTTGCATATAGCCATGTCTGAAATGGGGTGGCTGAGTGGGCTAAAGAATGGTGGTGGATTAAACCCAGATCAGTTGACTGGGGGTGAGTGTTTGATTTGCTCAAACACTCCGTCCATCATCCCCTTTTGTTTCGCTTTGTTCACCCTAAGTGTGGCAGGGTATGCTCAGACGTGAGTTCCTTGCTCACTTGGCCACTGGATTCAAGATAGCCTGGCTGATGAGGATTATGAATCCGAAACCGGTCCCAGGATGCTTGTTTCCGGTCCATGGAAGACATGGCTTGGCAGTTCGGGCTGTACTGTTCCCATGAGGCACAGGGTTAGACTGATTTGCATATAGCCATGTCTGAAATGGGGTGGCTGAGTGGGCTAAAGAATGGTGGTGGATTAAACCCAGATCAGTTGACTGGGGGTGAGTGTTTGATTTGCTAAAACGCTCCGTCCATCATCCCCTTTTGTTTAGCTTTGTTCGCCCTAAGTGTGGCAGGGTATGCTCAGACATGAGTCCCTTGCTCACTTGGCCACTGGATTCAAGATAGCCTGGCTGATGAGGATTATGAATCTGAAACCGGTCCCAGGATGCTTGTTTCCGGTCCATGGAAGACATGGCTTGGCAGTTCGGGCTGTACTGTTCCCATGAGGCACAGGGTCAGACTGATTTGCATATAGCCATGTCTGCCCTCAGATGGCTGGAGTCTTTCCTCGAGAGAAGATCGTTTAGGATCTGGGAGAATGGCTCAATGTCCAAACCTATCCCCCTTCAGTGTGGGGTGCCTCAGGGCTCCTCCCTGAGCCCCACACTGTTCAATGTTTATATGGCCCTGTTAGAGGAGGCAGTAGCCCCCTTCGGGATCAAATCTATTAGTTATGCAGACGACACACAACTTATCGTCTCGCTGTCACAACAAAGGGGACACCCATCCGACCTATCAAGATGCCTATCAGCTATCTTCTCATGGATGTCTGACTCCAAACTCAGACTCAATGGAGCTAAGACCGAGGTTATGGTCATGGGCCACCCACTTCCATCCTTGTCCTCTGATCATTGGCCTCCGTGTATGGGGGACTTACCATCCCCTAAGGAGAAATTTAAAAGCCTCGGGGTGTGGTTTGAACCCCAACTCACATTCATGACCCATGCACAGAAGGTGGCAGGAGGATGCTTTGGATTACTGCGGGCTGTAAGGAAGGTCCTCCCCCTTCTTCCCTTTGAATCGAGAAAACTTCTAATTCAGGGCCTAATCTTGGCCAGACTAGACTATGGCAACGCCCTCCTCCTGGCGGCACCTCAGGCCACGATCAACATCTTACAGCGGGTTCAGAACGCCGCAGCTAGGCTCCTTATGGGAGCTCCCAGATGGGTTTCAGCTAAACCCTTGCTCAGAGCTTTACACTGGCTCCCAATCCAGGAGCGAATCTCCTTCAAGTCACTATGTATTGCCTACAAATCCCTTCAAGGTAATGGCCCTCCAGCCCTTAGGGGATTGATCTGCCCTTATAAACCGACTCGGGCCCTTCGATCTGATGGAGAAAACCTGGCCATAACACCTAGAGTGAGGAAAGCCCGCACTGGAGGTCGTAGGTTCTCGCTGAATGCAGCAAAAAAGTGGAATGCCCTGCCCAGGGACCTACGGAAGGAACCCTCCTACTTGAAGTTTAGAAAATTACTCAAAACTTTCCTTTTCCCCAAGGCCCCCTAACTTTCTTCCTCATTTGGTCTGTTTTTAATTGTGTTAGCGCTGGGACGCTCTAGGGCAGCCATGCGCTCTATAAACCCAATTTCATTTCATTTCATTTCAATGGGGTGGCTGAGCGGGCTAAAGAATGGTGGTGGATTAAACCCAGATCAGTTGACTGGGGGTGAGTGTTTGATTTGCTCAAACGCTCCGTCCATCATCCCCTTTTGTTTCGCTTTGTTCGCCCTAAGTGTGGCAGGGTATGCTCAGACGTGAGTCCCTTGCTCACTTGGCCACTGGATTCAAGATAGCCTGGCTGATGAGGATTGTGAATCCGAAACCGGTCCCAGGATGCTTGTTTCCGGTCCATGGAAGACATGGCTTGGCAGTTCGGGCTGTACTGTTCCCATGATGCACAGGGTCAGACTGATTTGCATATAGCCATGTAATGGGGTGGCTGAGTGGGCTAAAGAATGGTGGTGGATTAAACCCAGATCAGTTGACTGGGGGTGAGTGTTTGATTTGCTCAAATGCTCCGTCCATTATCCCCTTTTGTTTCGCTTTGTTCGCCCTAAGTGTGGCAGGGTATGCTCAGACGTGAGTCTCTTGCTCACTTGGCCATTGGATTCAAGATAGCCTGGCTGATGAGGATTATGAATCCGAAACCGGTCCCAGGATGCTTGTTTCCGGTCCATGGAAGACATGGCTTGGCAGTTCGGGCTGTACTGTTCCCATGAGGCACAGGGTCAGACTGATTTGCATATAGCCATGTCTGAAATGGGGTAGCTGAGTGGGCTAAAGAATGGTGGTGGATTAAACCCAGATCAGTTGACTGGGGGTGAGTGTTTGATTTGCTCAAACGCTCCGTCCATCATCCCCTTTTGTTTCGCTTTGTCCTAATATTATTACCATATTGACAATACACCATATTAACAGTGTGCTGAAAGGGCAAAAATAAAGAAATAAAAAGGCATGCTGATGCATATACTACTACTAGCTAATTCCCCATAGACTTCAGAAATTCTTGCGCAGCTAATTCAGATGTAAAGAATTGAGTTTTTCCCATGTATATCACTTTCAGCTTCGCTGGATTTAGCAAAAAGGCCTGCCCTCCTTTAGCTTGGAAAGCTGGTAATAATTGCAGAAACTGCCACCTTAACTGCACCGTAGCTGGGCAAAAATCGGGGCGGACGAAAAATTTGCAGCCCTTGCCCGACCAGCGCCGATCTGGCCGAGCAAGATCATACAATGCCTTGCGTAACAGATAATTATTCAGACAAATTAAAATTGCACGGGGCTGCATATTAAGGTCTTGCCCAGACACACCCACTTTCGTGCGTATGACAAAGGGGAATTTGTGGGCCCTGATAACTACAGTGTCCCAGTTCCAGTCTTTTACGTCCGGAAAGGCTTCCTTAAACATTTCCACAATAAATTGTATGACATCCTGCCTTTCCCGTTTTTCAGGAACCCCCAAAACGCGGAGATTGTTCCATCTTCGTCTATTTTCCATGTCTGTAAGTTTCCAGTCAATATCTAATTCTATAATAGATGACTGTTGCTTAACCAACAAATCCTCCACTCCGGAAGTGCATTCCTCAACTTCCACAACCCTTGTAGTTGTCTCCGAACAGGCCTTTGCGATGCGATGAACCGTGTTTTGCAAATTACGTACAGCCTTCTGTGTGCGTAAGCCTTCCGCCCTTGTCTCCTCCCTGCGGGCCATTATGACCTTGTAGATTGTATTCAATGTTATCTCCCCATTATCCTCGTCGGGGTTACCAACAACAATTGGCTGACCAGGAGGAATCTTCATCAACATGTTACCCCCGTGTTCTTGCATTTTCTTAACTGTCTCTTGATTAGCACATTGCTCCAGACTAGAGTCTTCTTCCCCTAGACATGAGCCTACTTCATCCCCCCAGTCACCAACTATGCTCAGATTTCCATTGTCATTGCCGTTGTCCAGATCTTCATCATTCTCTGAGACATTTGAAAGATCCGACATTGAATAAAATTTTCCGCCTGACCCAGCAGATTCAGCATCATTCATTCTTTCTGGTGCATTAGCCACATCCAGCTAATCCCATGAAGTAGCACCCATAGTTAAAGGGCCTTCAGTATTGATTTCAACGTTATTAACTGTTGCACCCCCCACGGCACCACAGCTCACACTAGTCTCTGCAGCAGGGGTAATACCACCAGAAGTATTACCAGCCATAGAGCCATTCGTTCTGAGCAAAGGTAGATTAACTTGATTTCCCTGGGCTACTAGAACCGCTGCCGCCTTACCATTAAGTGCTAGCTTCTTTTGAAATATTGTGGGGACTATGCGGTCTTTCTTCAGAGTGTCTTGCTGCGCGTTCTTGCTTTCTTGAATCCCACGCTCTGGCCCTGAAATACCTGAGTCCAACACCGATACCGCAGGCCCCCACCTATTTTCAGCATTATTATTCTGCCCCGGTGTCTCTCTGGCCGCATTTGAGTCTAAATTTGGGGCAATATTAGGGGTTCCACTCCCACTGGTCGAACCCCCCGGAGCTGCAGAAGGTGAACTGACCGCTGCTGCCGCCGTCGCTCCTCTGGTTTTTACTTCTCTGCCCTTTGGTGCCAATGCAGGGTCCGCCACTGAATCCAGCTCACACCGCTGCGAAAGTCCGTTCCGGACCAAGCCACGTCTCGTACTGCCTCAAGTTGCAAGCTGCAGGCTCCTAATCGACCGCAGCTTTACTCGGGCACTCTACTCCGCTCTCCTCCGCAGCCTCCGCTCACTCCGCAGCTCCGCCTCCACTCCGCAGTGCTCTGCAACCCGAGACACCACAGCCAACAGCCAGCCTCGCCGACACCGCCAGCCAGCTACCACCGCTATTCCCCCGCTGAATAATGCACAGAGTTCACGCAGATCCGCACAATTCCTACTTCTGCAAGAATGTCAACTTCAACCGATAAAGCCGTTCCATGGACGAGTGTATACGGCCACAGGTAAGAGGCTACGAAGAGCAGTCCACAGGCTCCTCAAGCATCCACAGTAGCGGCCGCCATCTTGCCTCTAAAACAGGTTCAAACCAATCATTATCCAATGTGCATCAGAAACTTTATCTTCCCAAACACAACACATTGTAATGAAGGGTTGTGGCCAGGGATTAATCTCTAGAACAAGTGGGGCTCCAAACAGGCTTATAAGGAGAAGCTTAGAAGCTAAGAAAACACAGTTATCAGAATTGGAAATATCTCCAGCACTTCAGCCATACGTAGTTGTTGGAAAGAAAGAAATGACAAGTGTAAAAAAAGAAAACATGAAAAAAAATAACCTTGACAGACAAAGAATTAGAGGGTGCAACCAATAACTCAAAGGTAAATCTGCATGGTTTAGAGATATGCACGGTTTAAGGAGAACCTGGGAGAGAGAAAGAAAAATGTTGTAGGTTCATGTGGTTAATCTACAATGAAAACTGATCTGAGCAAGTGGGGAGTAGATAGCAAACACATGCACTCCTGTAGATCATACGTTCAAAACACATAGGAGAAGCACAGGGAAAAATGAGCTTCATCCCTATCCAAAGCCTAGACTCTAGTAAGGAGTACCTCTGATGCAGCTATCGGTCGTAAATCATGGAAATAATAGATTAGGAGGAAGGCGATGGAAGAGAGGAGGTTTGGATAAAAGATGTGACAGATAAAAAAGGGCTACACCATGCACAAGACCAGGAAAAACTGTCCCCCAAGAAAAGAAATTACAAAGACCCCCATTATTATGCATCCTATGTTCTTCAAGAGCATTCTAGATACAGAACGTTATACTAATTCACTGATTCAATTTCAACCACTGATTTAGAAGAATCCAGCAGTGAATAAACCAATAGTAAGACTTTAAAAAGTGTGAAAAAGCAAAGAAGAGCACAAATTATAAGATGTTAAATCCAAAACAATTGCTAAAAGCCCAGAACAAAATGAAACCTCAGCTACAATGTTACTGCAGCTGATATTGAAGTTGGCCCTGAGATTAACCACTAAGAAAGAGGCTAATTAAAAGTTTGAACATTTAAGGAAGGTGGGTGAATTGCCTGAAAAAGTGGAATTGGTCATTAAAATAATAACTTAGATTGTAGAGTGAGAGGAGAAACGAGAACTGAACATGCAAAAAAGGAGTTATACTGCAAAGCAACTGTTTAAAGGAGAAACAGCGAAAATGTGAAGAGATGGAGAATCTATCTCAGTGTAATACCTTCTACATAGTGGATATACACCAAGTATCTGAAAACATGGCCAAGAGGTGTATTCTAATGAAGTTACTGGCTCAACTACTACGAGAAGAAACATGAGGGCAAGAAAGAGAGGCTTATTCAGGGTGTTTATTAATATCCAGAACAGATTGCACTCTGTTTCCAACACCCAAAGCAGGTACTCCATCAAGAACTATTATTGTGTGTTTTTCAGGAATATATGTGAAAGGAGAAATTGTTAACTTAAGGAAATTTAAACAAGAAAGTCATATTATCCTCTGGCAGTGGTGGCTGCTCGAGGGAGCGCTGCGGGGCGATGAGGCAGGAGAGGAGCAGGGTGTAGGGTAGTAAACTCCGGCATACGGCCGAACGGAGGTAAGTAAATAAATAAATAAATAAATAAAACAAATTATAATTAATTTTATTTATTTATTTACTCAACTCCGTTCAGCCGTATGCTGGAGTTTACTACCTCCCACTTTGACCCTCCCCCGACCCGCCTCACTGCCCCGCAGCACACCTTCTCCATTTCTTTTGACTTTTCCTTTTGTACCAAAAAACATTTCAAAGAAATTAGTTCTTTACAGTCCCAAGTGGAAACAATGGGCATCTCAGCTGCAATATTTGCCATGACAGATCTGGGGGCATGGTGAGGTGATGTGCATGTATTTCAGGAACTCAATGAAGTTAGAAATGTTATCACTGGGAAACAAAAGAAGGGATAAGCAGGAAGAAATGATGCAGTAATCTGAGTTCTAGAGACACTGGGCGCAGAACCAAGCCAATTCTTGGAATGCTGTCAACACCATTCACAAAATACTGTTAAAGGGTTATAATGAGACAAGTGTAGTCTTGCCTCTGGCTAGTATCAGTAGAGGGGGGATGGGGATGGGGAAAGGGAGGAGCAAGGAGGGATAGTGAAGAGGAAGAGCAAAATTAATTAATCTAGATGTAAGTAATACATGTGTAAGGTAGTGATGAGACCTGTTAATGGTGTAAAGAATGCAAAACTCCATATTTTCCTATATGAAAGATATTCAATAACAGAGTATCATGATTAGTGCTCCCAGTTTTATGGTATTTATTTTTTTGACATTTCCGTCTGTACTTATCCATATTTATTTTTGGGTAATTTATTCTGTATTTATCCATATTTATTTTGGGTTTTGTGAAAAAATTAGGCTGAAACTGGTATATTTCCACATTTATTTACCAATAAATATGAACTAATGCTGGAATGACTGCCAGGTTTCAGTGATATGAATACCTGAAGAAGATAAATCATCCCGCCTATGTGAAAATATGCATCTTTTGCTGTTTAAGCCTCTTTACTCTTTCTTAACCCCTTACCTATAAATCCACACAGCTATTGGCCTGGCCATCATGGCAGAGAGTATTTAGAGTAAGGCAAGCAGCAACCCAAAGTCCGTTTTTATCCACATTTAAAAATAAATACAGACAAGAAAACAAATGGTTTTTGGTCTGTATTTATCTGTAAAAATCTGTAAAAACAAAAAGCAGGGAGTCTTAATCATGACGCAAGAAACTCATTTAACCCAGGGATTCTGATACCCTGCTGCCCTCAGGTACAAAACCTATGAGGATAGATCAGTGGGTTAATGTGCTTGTTGCACGCATGCATCCACGCTAGCCGAGTTTGAGAAATATTTCAGCGCCCTATGTGGCTCAGCAGCCATCTCCCTGGGAGCTGCTTGGCAGCAGTTGGAATTCTTGTGTTAATTAAAAATGTTAGTGATTGAGTTAGGTAGTAATATTATAGAGTGCCAAAAACAAATTCATTTTGTATTGTGTTGTGTTAAAGTGTTCATGTAAAACTAAGCTACAGTATACATGACATCATTGGACTGACATCTTTATTTCCAGGCCTATTATGAACACAAGAAGTAATGTACCCCTTTCTCTCTCTCACTGCACCCTCGAACCCCTTTATTTATTGTCGTTCTCGTGTCTAACTTGTGAAGCGAGAAGCCAGACTGCATCTTTGTTTGAACAATTGGAAAGCAGGGCAGCCAGGGGGCAGAATAAGCTGTAAACGAGGATTGAATAGAGTAGGGGTTTCGAAGATGTCCTGTGCCAGAAACACAAGGAAACTCTTTCTTGGTACCATGGTAACCTGAAATGCACTGACATAATTTATGTTTTCTTCCAGAGCTCTTCATTGTCTCTGTTCTTTTATGCATTTTTCAATTTACGGTGCGCTTCGTTCGGCATTTTTCTGTTTTCTTGCTTTTTATCCTTTTTTAGTCTTGAAGATGTTGGATGTCTTCCTATTCTCTATGAACAGTGAATGGACAATGTGCTAGGTGAGGCCTGTGGACCTCTGGAAGAGAGCAGGGAAACAGGCCCGCTAGAGTTGGTGGTCAAGAGAGGATGCCCAGTTGTGCCCTCTGTGACGTTTGACACCAAGGCTGGACATCGACTCTTTGCAGTGGTTTCCAGCTCCTTTTTTCCCGCCATCATGTGATATTGGCTTCTCACCGAATGCTCGTGTGAAGGGAGCTGGCATCGTGTGAGTTGGCAGGTCTGAGGTTGGCCTTAGACCTTTTTTCATGTTATAATACCTGATGTGTTTAATTACAAGCAGCAGAGCCTGTGTTGTGGTGGTAGGAGCTGCATGCTGTTTGCACAGACAGACCTTGTGCCCACTGACAGGGTCAGCATTTGGTAAGGGTGAGCTGGGCTCACGCCCGGGGTGCCATTCTTCAGTGGGGCGCACGGAGCTGTCTGCATTAAGGCCCTGCAACGAGCATTATCCCACTCAACTAACTCACGTGTTTGGTTTAAACTGCTCTTAATAATGGTTTTAATTGCCGCAGGCACCGTTTTTAACAACCCATCCACCCGGTGTCGGCTGCTACAGAGCGGGGGAGGTGGGGAGGGGAGGGAGGTTAAAAAAATAAAAAAGATCACTTACCTGATTACAGCTGCAGCTTCTTTTCCGTCCTCTTCTCTTTCTGGCTCCCAGCAGCACACAGCCTCCCTTAAGCCAATCACGACACCGCTGTCAGCTGCTTGACAGCAGCGTCATGATTGGTCTAAACAGCTTGTCTGGCCGCGCAGATAGTGCCTGGGGCCCTTGGAACTGTTCCCCAGCCCGCTGGGCAACACTGCTAGGTGGAGAAATGCTAACTGTGAGTAACTGGCCGGCCAAAGACTGCTGGCAAAACTGATATTGATATTGATATTGAGGGGTATTTATATAGCGCACGGTCGCTCCAAGGAGCATCATGGCGCTTTAGCTCCATTACTGATATGATGGTAGACTTTTACTGTTCGTCAATGTTTTACATAAGGAGGAGTTAAATAAGTGTTTTACAGGCTGAGTCGGCTAGCCCATAACTGTAATGAGCAATTACGGTGCACACATATTTCCTTCTCCCAGTGACTGCAACCCTAACCTTGGTACTGTAGCCTGTACTAAAAAAAATGCTATTAACATTGTGTTATTATCATTTTATTTTTCCTTTTTCCACTGCTCAGAGAGCAGTTGGGAATGCTCCTCCGCATGGGCGTAACACAGCCCCCCGCGGTGCATGGGGCCCCCAGGCTGCAGGGGGCCCTATCAGCACAGTACTCAGGCCTGATAGTTCTGGATTAATTCCGGAGTGGGGAGCCCTCTGTGCAACTTGCAGGGAGGCCCCTTCAATTTTCATTACACCACTGCTCCTCTGCCGTAGCTGCATCCAACCTCTTCTTTCCTCCCCATCTCCATGACACCCTCAGCCACCAAGTACCAACATTCTCAACACCAACAACTTGGCATCAGCGCAGTGGAGGGAAGATGTGGTAAAAGAACCAAAAAAGAATAGCAAGCTCTCACGCGTCCTATATTTCTTTCATCAAAATGAAGTTACATTTAATATGGGCTAAGCAGCCGTATGGTTATTTCAGCCAAGATACACAAAGTGAAATTAATTTCAACCTGACTGTTTATTTAGCTTCTTTTGTTTAACTTTGAAAGTATATATTCCAACAATTTCATTGCTTTGTCTTATATTTTCTATAAAATTACATACAGTAATGTGATAGAATGATTTTTTCTCATTTTTTTATAAAAGATTTTTTGGATAAAAACATGAATTTATACAAAATAGCTAAATACAATTCTATACAATGAAAAAAGTACACTCTTAAACTTATGCCCTCGGATGTAAACAAATGATCATACAACAAAGTTTCCATACATACTCAACCAAAACCTTCCAAACTCATACAACATTCATACAGGCATATATATCTGGGTAAGGGGGAGACATAACCATATCAGATGGATGTGTTCAGAAAAATCTGTTCACATATATATGGCTGTGTGAATGTTGTATGAGTTTGGAAGGTTTTGGTCTTGAGACGTTCTTTAATATAGGTTGGAGCTTGGCCATAGATTGCTTTCTGGGCAATACAGAGGCCCCCTCAATTTCGCTCTTTGCCTAATGGCGAGCCAGTGCAACTTGCACAGCAGTGGGGTGGCATGAGACCTTCTTGGGAGCCTGAAAATCAGCCTGGCCGCATCATTCAGCACCACCTGTAGTCTGTTAGTAAGTTTCTGCAGTAGGCCAATATATAAGGCATTACCATAGTCCAACCTCGAGATAATAGTGGCTGACACTATCATCTGAAGTGAGGTAGTGGAAAGGAGGGGGACAAGTTTCCGCAGCTGCCGTATCAGGCCTGTGCAAGTGCCAACCACAGAGGTGACCTGGTAGGCCATGGAGAGCTCGGAATCTACTATTATACCAAGGCTCTTCACGACCGGCACAGGTAGGGGGGTGGAACCTAGCTAGGGGGAGCTTTTGGTGGGGATAACAAGGACTTCTGTCTTGTCCGGGTTGATTTTCAGTAAATTTGCTGTCATCCAACTCACTGTAAATCTGAGAATGTTTTGTGCTAAGTCCTGTGCTTGGGGGGAGTTATCAATACTGAGGATGAGTTGGATGTCATCAGCGTAGTTAAAAATTCTACAATCCAAGTTGGCTAAGGCCGCTGCCAGCGGCTGCAAATATATATTAAAAAGAAGTGGGGACAGGACCGAGCCTTGAGGGACGCCACAGCTAAGCATACCCTTGTCCGACACCAACTCACCCAACTGGATTCTCTGGGACTGACCTGATAAAAGGGATTTGAGCCATTAGTATGCCAATCCGCAGATGCCCAGGGCAGTGAGTCTGGCCAGCAGTTGTGCATGGCTGACAGTATCGAATGCCGCTGATAGATCTAATAAAATCAGGGCGCTGTTTTTTTTACTGTCAGCCATAACTCTGAGCTCGTCAAGTACTGACAGCATCACAAGCTCAGTACTGTGATGGGCCCTAAAACCAGCCTGGCGCCCCTGGAGTAGCTGGTGGTCCTCCAGGAAAAATGAGAGTGTTTTGAGGACATGTTGTTCCAAAAATTTCACCAGGAAGGGTAGCTGGGAGATAGGCCTATAGTTTTTAGGGTTGGCCACGTTGTGGATTTGAGGGTCTTTTGGGGGAACACCCAAAGGTGCAGGGTCACCCTATAGTCCACAAGTCCGGAATACACAATGAGACCAACACTGTAGCACGGAGAGAAAGGATATTTATTACAATCTCATGAGAGAGAAAGCATCAGCAACAGACACCCATAGCTGTCTGAGCAGGCAGTCTGCTGAGTACTTCAGTTCCCCATCTTATATACCCTTCATCCCCACCCTGTGCATGCAAGGTGAACAATAACAAACACCAATAATTTACAGACAAGCAGTGGTCAGTCTGATACAATCAGCAGGTGGTGGCTGTTGGGCCCCTGCAGGGCATAGGTAAAAAAGGCATGATTATATGTCAAATAGAGGTTAAAAGTCCACAGATGGTAGCAGTGGGACCCTTGCAGGGCACAGGCGAGAGGAATGATTACACAGCAAGCAGAGTTCAATCTGATAGGTCTGCAGATGGTAGCTCGTTGGACGCCTGCAGGGCGTAGTGCGCAGGGTGAGGAGGACGATAAACATCTGGGAAACTCCCTGTCAGACTGGTTGAGCATGGGCTGGTCAGTTTGTGGCAGGCCAAAGCACGAACAGGGTGTGAGAGTCCGTGCAGGAATGTGGCAGGTCAAAAGTGGAGCCCCAGAGTGTTTGTGATACAGAGAGAAGGTCAGTCATGAAGGGTATAGCACAAAATGGCGGAGTGAATGGCAAGATAACAGATCTACTTTTCCACAGTTCCTCCTTTTGGCATTGGCGAAACCATTTTTTTTAGTCAATTACAATGTTCCTCAATAGCTGTGTCTCGCGTTCAGTCCTTATTTTATCATTCTCGACCTGTGCATTTACGGGGACTGGCTTGATAGCATTTGCCCAGAGGCCACAGAGTGGGGGACCACATTGAAGGCAAAGGCAACAAAAGAGAACCAGGGCAAGAGGTATCAGGATGATCATTAGAACCTTCTTTCCCCATGTCAGCAGAGGTTGCCATATCCAAGAACCAAGGGACCATGAGTCTGTATCTTGATGGAGGTCAGAGGCTATTCGATGTAGTGCGAAAATAGCCCCGTAGACAGACGATGAATGATCCGGAACATACATGCAACAGCTGGTGCTGATGATGTAGCATGCTCCTCCGTGGTCAGCTAGGATGACATCAAGGACCATGCAATTTTGTAGAGTGACGAGGCGTACCGCTTGGAGCTCCGCAGGGTTGTTGGCCAAAATACCAGCTGTAATGTTGAGGTGGCGAATGGCTCCGCTGTTTGCCATCTGTCCTCAGAAGGTTCAGGAGGCGTGGCATCAATGGGCAATATGGTATCCTTGGCTGGTGCCCCTTCTTCTATGACCCAGAAGAGAATGGTGAAGATAATAGTGAGGAGGAGAACTGTTGTAAAAGCTATTGACCTGTTATTATGCAATTTGTTACATAATGCTATCTTCTTGTTGGAAAGTTCCATTGTTTCGTCATTAGTCATAATCAGTCTTCTTTTGGGCTCTACAGCTGTTAGCTGGTAGCTGGTGGTTGCTTCTCCTGGCTAGGCTTCTCAGTACCCCGCTACCAGGAGTATCAATCCACCCTTCCAGATAATACTACTGCCCTGTGACTTTTGGCTCACCTCCCCTGTCTGGTCGCTGGAGCTCCAGAGGCCGTGCGTGGGCGGAGGTTGTAACTTTCTTTAGTTGGCACGGTGTTATCTTTGAATAATTCCAGTTCTGGGTCTTGGAGGCCATACACAGGGGGGTCACACGTTAATACTTCTTTGTAGGTAGACAAGGTGGGGTCAGTTTGAGTGATGCTGAGGACCCTCCGGCAATGACGGCATGTATCCAGGAATTTTTGCCCTCCACTCGTAGAGCCGTTCTAGTCGTGAGGAGGACTAGCAGGGGACCCTTCCACCGGGGTTCCAATGTTTTCTTGTAGGCAAAGTTTTTGATTAACACATAATCCCCGGGTAGGATGGTGTGTCCCGGCCCGGTGGATCGGTCAGGCAATGCTTCATGGACCTGCTGATGAATGGAAGACAAAGTTTGTGTAAGTACAGACAGATAATCACTCAGCAATTCACAAGGAGAATCAGACAATGTGGTGCGCCCCAGATCTTCATTGGGTGTCCAAAGACCATCTCATATGGAGTAAATGGGGTGCGGGAATGCGGGACAGATCTTATTGATAGAAGGGTCAGTGGTAGCTCATCTGGCCATCTGAGCCCAGTAGTTTCCACTATTTTGGCTAGTTTAGATATGATTGTGGCATTGTATCTCTCCACCAGGCCTGCCGATTGGGGGTGGAAGACGGCATGAAATTTCTATTGAACCCCCAATCACGCTAAGGTGTGCCTGACTACTTCTCCAATGAAGTGACTCCCGCTGTCATTCCAGAGTACTCCGCAAAGGCCATAGTGTGGAAAGACCTCTTTTAATAATATCTTGGCAGTAGTCAGGGCAGTGTTGTCTCTGACCTGGTAGGCCTCCACCCATTTGCTGAACGCGCAAACAACCACCAAAACATATTTTAGGTTGTTGCATCGTTCCATTTGGATATAATCCATCTGCAGGACTTTGAAGGGTGAGGTATGGATGGCATATCCTGCTCGTGGTACCCGAGTCCCTTTACCTACATTGTACAGGAGACAAACCAAACACTGTTGGATCAGCCTGGTGGCAGTAGACAGGAGTTGGTTGTTATCCCACACTTCCTGCATTATTTTAGTCATGGTGGCAGCATTGGTGTGTGCTGGCAAATGAGTCATGTTCCACAATGAGAGGAGATAAGCATTTGCTAATTTCCAAAGTTTTGCATCTTTGGATCGCCAACAATTTTCTTCGTCAAGCTTGCCCTCCTTCTCCCAATTTTGAAGTTCTTCAGAGATGGCAGTGGACTGGATGTCCCGGATCTGTTGTCTAACGTCATGCCACTTCTCTGCTTGGGATTTTACTATGTACATAGGGGTATGTGTTCTTTCCTGTGCAGTAGCCCGGGCTGTCTCATCAGCAAAGGCATTTCCTAATCCTATTTCATCTGTGACCTTCTTGTGTGCAATGCATTTAACAATAGCTAATGTTCTGGGCAGTGTCAAGGCTTGGAGCAATGCAGTGACTAAGTCACCATGCTGAATGGGCGTACCATGTGATGTTAAGAACCCTCTCTCCTTCCAGAGGATACCAAAACTGTGGGCTACTCCAAAGGCATACTGGCTGACGGTATAGATGGTGACAGCGAGATTCTGGCTAAGGATACAAGCGCGGGTGAGAGCTATAAGCTCTGAGGCCTGTGCTGATTTCTGAGGTATGCGTGCAGTCTCAACAATGGTATTGGTAGTGGTGACGGCATAGGCAGCAGATGTGGTACCGTTTGATAGTTTAATTCAAGACCCGTCCACCCACAATTGCCCATCCTCCTCCGTGAGAGGGATGTCTTTCAAGTCCACCTGCCCCTTAGTCTGTTCTTCTGTTCGAAAAAGGCAGTCATGTGGAATGTCAGTGGCGTCTGAGTCTAGTGTGGGCAGGAGTGTGGCGGCAGTGGCGTTACTAGGGGGGTGCGGGGGGTGCGGACCGCACCGGGTGACACCATCAAATGGGGTGACACCGTGCAGGCCTGCCAAGTTAGGGAGTGATGCTAACGCATTTCTGGCACATCTGACACCTGTGCGTGTGCCGGCCCGGCAGACTTCACTTGCCAGCGCTGGCTCAGTAACGGTTATAAATCTCTCCGTGTCATGCTACAATCTTACAATATGCACTCTGCTGCCTGGAGACTCGGTCGGGGCCTGCCCTCAGCAGAGTCGTTGTGTTGCGGGCTCTGTGGCGCCGTGGTGGGGGATGTGACCTCAGGTCAGTCAGAAGTGGTGAGCCCCTGGGGTAGGCCTTTGCCTGACACACGTCATGCTGCTCGGTGTGAATTCCGCTCCCACCGTGTCCGCTCCAGCCTGCCTGGAAACGGGACTCACTCCTCTCTGCTCTGCTGTGCATTGATGTGCTGTGGCTCCGAGTGCCCGCACTAGGAAGTGCTGGGGGAGGTCCCGTGCTGGGGGAGGTCCCGTGAATACCCACACCAGGACGTGAGCAAGTGCCGAGCAGCAGGTCCTCTGAATGGCGGCGCCAGGAGCCCAGCCTGGATAAGGGTATTATACTGCACGGTCGGGCCTCGAAGCCCAGCTGAAGAACCAGTGCAAACCGTATCTGAGGAAAACATGTATTTCCTAATGTGCGCAGATGTTGGGACTCAGTGGGTTAAAGTTTTCAGAAATACCAGCGTTTGTTTTATTGCCGGTAGTTTCAGGCAGGGAAAGGTCTGTAGATGCGTCTGAAAGGAGCGGGACGAATAACGAGCACAACATCGCAGGGCCCGGGGTATTTGTATAGCGCTCGGGTGAGCGTGCTACACCCCCATGCATTGGGGGAGGGACGGAGTGACACTGTGTAAACTGAGTCTTCCGCTCCACCGATCCGCCGGGTTTCAGGCTCACCTTTGCCCTGTAGGAGCTTGTTGTAAGGGCAGTAGGGCACGGAAGTAATGCGATTGTCGGATGTGTGGGTACCCTGTGCCTTGTAAATAGTTGGGAGAGAAGTTGGTGGCGTATTTGTGGCTGTGTCGCAGTAGCCCTCCCTTTAGTCCATTTAAGCCCCTCTCGTGGTCCCTAGAGGTTCTCGAGTTGCGAGCCCAGGGTTACATTTTGCTGCATTGGACTCTACTGGTGAGAGCTGTGGGGAGCGGTGATGTTCAAATGCAGGATTGGGGCAGTGGGGAGTGGGGCCTCCAAGTGAACTGCAGGCTGCACCCGAGGCTAGACCGGGCCGCCTCCGCAGTCCACCTGGTGCCACTCTTGACAGCTGCTGACTAGCAGCAGACACACTCACAGATTTCAGTTATGGCCTCGGAGCTGCCGGATCGATCAGATTGTCTAGTCGAGGGAGAGTACGGGAGCAGATTGGACTGTGTTGGGCTAGGGTGGGTTGAAGGTAGGGGTGACTCGTGACCTGGTCACTGACCCCCGCTGACTCCCCTACCCAGCTTCCTCACTCCTTACGCCTCACCCTTGCTCGCTCTCGCTGAGGGCTCCCGCTGCTAGCAAGTGACTGTCCTCTGCTGTCCTCGGCATGCCTGCCTCCTCCTGCCCTGCTCTCCGCTTTTCCAGCCTCCTGTGCCTGTTCCTTGCCGACGTGACAACAATGAGAGTGCTTACACATTTTCTGTACCTGTTCAGATCACAGCTTCCATAAGTGGATAGAGAAGTATTTTGGATGGCGGGTCCCTAATGTCTGTGTGTGTGTGTGGGGGGGGGGGCTATGGGGAGCGGAAGCACGAGGCGCCTGCTGGCAATACAGGGCAGGCTGTCACTACGACAGTCACTGTGGCAGGCAGCAAGACCTCCCTCCTGAACCACAGACTCTGGCTCAACCTGGCACTACAGAGGGACACATCATTGTGGCAAACCACACTTCCAGTGTGGGGGGTTTGCAGGGTCCCAGGGATGCCTCCTTCTTGTGGGTCGTGACTGTGGTACGTGAAAGTGCATTTCCCCTGCATCTCCCTTACCAGCAAATGTCACATTATTCATCTTGTTTATGGTGCGTTTCATAATTTTAGCTGTTGCTGCCTTCGAGTACTTGTGAGTGTTTTGGTTGGGCTTATAGACTCTTCATCCTGTTGTGTGAGTGAATTCAAGGGCTGTCTTTTATGTATGATTAGTGTCTGGGACATACAGAAGTGCTTTAATGAAATTGTTGGTTACTTCTCTCGTTTGGTGGACCATGCTTGCTATTCTGTGCTGTCATTACTGTAGCCACCTGTAATTGAATCACAATTTATTTGAGGCGCCATTTTACTGATTATGTACCCCCTGCTATACAATTATATTTGCATACTTTGTGCTACCCTGAAAATAAAGCCCGTGAGAGACCTTGGATGGAGGGAGTGCTGTCCGGGGCTGTCGGGCCGTTGGCCCGGACCACCCAGGGCTCAGAAGCTGGAAACCTTTGACCTCTGCAGGTCTGTAGCATAGAGATGTGCATCTACGAGCTAAGACCGGCCTGTGCAGAGGGGCCATTTGAGCTGATGGTGCTGAGCAGAGGGGATTCGCCCCCCGCAAGTCCAAGGCAGAGGGAGGGGCTGCTGGGACAGGACGCCTGTGTGCAAAGACAGGGGCACTCAGGTCTTTTGTGGAGAGAAGGGCCCGGATGACGGACCCCTGGGGACCCTGAACTCTTTACTAAGGGTGTGCGAAATTCTGCAAAATCTTAGAAAATTCGACGTAATTATGCATATGAAATTTTTTAGTGCAAAATGCACCATCACGTATATCTTTGATGCATCAAACATTTGCTGAAAAAAAAAACAATTGCTGCGAACAACAGCTGCTCTTGCTCTGGTTCGCCACTGTATCGATAGGAATGGGGAGCCAATGCCTAAGAAAAGAACTTACCTTCCATAGGTACAGTCGTGAGCGGGTGACACCATGAGTTACCCGCACTGGGTGACACCAACCCTAGTGACGCCACTGTGTGGCGGGGTTCAAAGTTGTACATTGTTTTAGCGTGACATGAGGTGCTAGCAACGTAAGTTCCTATCCTGTCAGTCGTGCACTAGTGAGATGTTGTGTCTTTGTCTGATTCAGAAATATGTTGACTGCGTGGGGAACAAATACCGTCAGTTTGGATCCTAAGACAATTCCCTCACTTTGTCGTATGGAGACGGGTGCAGCCGCGGCCACTCTTAGACAAGAGGGCAGACCTTGGGCCACAGGGTCTAGAGTGGCTGAAAAGTAGGCACATGGGCATTGTTTGGTGCCGTGAATTTGGATCAAGAGCCGGAGAGTGCATCCTGAGTGCTCATGGGTGTAGAGGCAGAAGGGTTTAGAGTAATTAGGTGTGCCCAGTACTTGTGCAGAGCAAAGAGCATGGCATAAATCTTGAAAGGCTTGGTCATGTTCATGAGTCCAAGGGAGAGGTGTGGGTGTGTCTTTTGTAAACAAAGCAAGGAGTGGCTTAACTATGAAGGAAAAATTCGGTATCCATTGGCGACAAAAGGAAGTGAGACCAATTAGTACACAAACATCTTTTTGGGTGGTGGGAGAGGAAAGGTGTAGTATTGTTTGGATGCGGTCAGGTGTGAGAGTACGTCCCTCCTTAGACAACAGATGGCAGAGGTAGGTCACTTGCTGTCTACAATACTGTAGCTTATTCTTGGATACCTTATGGCCCTGTGATGCCAAAAAGCGTAGTGTTTAAAGAGATGCAGTGCCAGCCAGGGCCGGAGTGTCTGCAGCCAACAGAATGTCATCCACATATTGGATGAGAACAGCGGCGGGTGGTAACTGTATCTGGTCGAGCTGTTGTTTAAGGGCCTGGCTATAGATTCTAGGACTATCGGTATACCCTTGAGGAGCCCGACAGAATCCGTACGATCTGTTTTTTATGGTGAAACCAAAAAGACAGCGTGAATCAGGATGTATGAGTATGGAGGAAAAGGCATTTTTGAGATCTATTACTGTGAAGGTGGTAGCAGTTGAGGGGATCATTGTCAATATAGTTGTTCTGTCAGAAACAACAGGATATTGTGGGACCACTATTTTGTTAATTGCGCGGTGGTCGATGACAAAACGGTATATTTTCTCAGAAGTGGACGTACGTTTCAAAACTGGAAGGATAGGGCTATTGCAAATGTTAGACTGAACTTCCTCAACTACCCCAGCTGCAATCATATCCTGCACTATAGTCATGAGAGCCTTTTCACCGTCTGCAGAAATTTTATACTGAGGGAGGCGGGGAAGAGGAGCATTCTGCTTTACTGTTATGTGGACAGGATCCATCACAATCTCCCCCATGTCGGTGTCCGTGATGGCCCACAAGGTGTCCGGTAACTGGGATAAATCCTGCTGCTCGGAATCAGTGAGACAATAAAGGCGGGATCCATAACCAAGGGGGAAATCATTATCAAACAGTATGACTCTGACATTCTGAGGAGAACAGCAAATGGTGGCTCTGAAATGCTTTAACAGACCAATGCCCATCAAATTGTCTGGGCAATTCGGGTAGAGCAGAAAAGAGGCCATCACTGCGTTCCCCTGAATGTCCAGGGGCACCACAGTAGAAAGGTGGTTGTTGGAGGGTGTGCTGTGAAATCCCACAGATGTGACCGATAAGCCGGTTCCAACCACTGAAGCTGTGACATAGGGGCCTGATTAATCGACTGGAAGTTCCACTGGTTCCTTTCCCTGTCCCTGGCTGTCTCATGCAAATTCATTGTCGGGGAAGTGGTCAACTGAAAAATCGCATGCAAAAACCTGTCTATTGTTATCGAAGAAATTGGGGCGTTGTCCGTTGGAGGGTGGGATTCTCCTCTACCTCTACTCAGTCCCCTTCCCCGACCCATTGTATTTCATTGTAAAAGAGGACAATTTGCGCGCCAGTGACCTGTCTCTTTACAATATGCACATTGGTCCTGGGACTGTTGACGTGGGGGGGGGGTGTTTCAGCGGTCACAGGCATATAATTATTCGGTGGACCTCTACCATTTCCTCCCCCTCTAGTGCTTATTTGGGAAAGCATTACCTTTACTTTGAATTCTTTCCTTTTCTTATCATTTCCTCCTCTATTTTATTCTGCAAATGTGCATAGTATTGGGCCATAGTCAAGATCTGTGTGGGTGTTGCGGCAGGCCATGTGATTTCGCTACTCTGTAACCTCATGGAGATGGGTGGCAACAATCCTTTAACAAAAGTCTGAACTAGCCAGCCTTTGCCCTGTTGATGGACTTTAGGCTTAGAGACACAGAGAGCAGTTCCTGTCTGACTGCCTACCAGCAGGACGACACCACCAGCAGCTAATGGCCCAGCAAAGGTGGTCTTACGAAGGAGCAGTCTTGTAAGGCAGCACTGCAGGCTGGCCTGTAGGTAAGTCCAAGAGCAGGCTTCTTTCCTGGTTTGCACCAGGCTCTGCCTGTCTGCAGTCTTCGCAGTGCGGTGCCCACAGGGTGCTGCCCGGTAAGTGGCTAATAGTGAGAAACTGCAGAGTTAAATGGTGTGAATGACAGCACAGTAGCGATCGAGGCACTCAAAACACCACTACTGCTTCAACTGGTCTAAAATTGGTCAGATCACAGTCTAACACTTTCAGAATTTAAATGTTCAATTTTAATTATTGACAAAATCATCACTTTTACTCATTGATCTGATTCTGCTAATAAGTATTGGTGACACCAAGAGACCTGTCTTGCATTAGGTGGATGTTCGTTGCTGTGTGATATCTGGATACAGTAACTGAAAACTCACAGAGAGACAATCAAATACTTGTAATTGCTTTTATTTACTCTCAATAAAGTGTCACTCGAAGTGTAACACATTTGACAGTCTAATGTCACTCATAGAGGGACTGAAACCATAGAAATGCCACACATACATTTTCTGAAAACTTGGCAGCTAGGAGGTGGGTGATTTAGATTAAACACTTCATACCCTCATGCACTTCTCTCCTGGGTTTTTATAGCAGGGCGAGTGTGTTAGCAGCATTGCTGCCAGCCAGCCACGTCCTCAGGCCCTACAAATACTCAGTAATGCCTTTTAGAGGAAAGGTGGCCCTGCCTGTATATTTCTTACAAAATCTAAAGATTAAAAGTACTGTTTTAGTTAATACATTTTGGGTTGTTTTTAGTTCTAGAAAAAGCGACAAACTCCCAAAAATATAAACCTATGCGGTTGAGACACCGGTTGATTTTATGGTGAATAAAATATGACTTCAAGCTTTGGAGTCCCAGAAGTATTCTTATATAGTAGACAGTGTTTCAACTTGTTCTTGGGTCCCTCCTAATCCTTCTGCTTAGTTTGCCACTCTTGGAAATCCCATTGACTCCTTCGCCTTTATTTTCGCATTTAGAATTTCTCTTTGTCCCCTCCTTTACCTATAGATCTAATGTTTTTTGTCATGGAAGCCCATTGAACCTTCAAAGTTTTAGGCATGGCGAATTGGTCACTTTGCCAAACAACATAATGTATAAACTTCAGAAATTTTCACAAGCAAAACTTACATTTCACCCGGTCCATAAGACAAGGCCTTTTACAAGTCCTTTGATACTTCTTTATCTAGCACCTCAAGCGCTTCAGCGTCCCTAGAAAGGGATAATAAGTGCTATATAAATATTCTTAACTCAACACCGCAAAAATATCCTCTACGGCAGGCTTCTCCAATGAGTAGCTCGTGAGCTTCTAGGAGCTATCCATCTCCCTTTGAGTGGCTCTCCTGTGTGCAGCCCACTCTACTAAATTAGAAGCTTGGCTGATTTAATATATTTATACCAAATCAAAAAGTGTTTATTCTGGATAAAAATGTATGTATTTTCAGAGCTCATGAGAGGATGTTTGGAGAAAATGGTTGAATTTACAAAATACTTGTAAAGCCAAGTGATAAATCGTGTGGCGTTGGGCAGACTTATTACTAACACTATTGCCTTGGTGCCATGAGTATTTGATCTATAGCTGTTATGTACTACCTATATAAAAGGATTCCAAATTGACAAAGACTTTTTTAAGTTACTGCCGGCGACACTGCCTGATGCACTGAGGTGATCACTGCTGGTAATGTTGAATAGTGTGGTCACTAATATAATCTTGTCTGATGTGTTTGCTATTACATGGCCATATTAGTAGCTCGGGAAAAATGTTATTGAACATAAGTAGCTCTGGATACAGAAAAGGTTGGAGAGCCCTGCCTACAGCTACCCACTCTAAACATGGCCATTCAGTATTCCCAGCTGGTCTAGAACTTATCTGAATCTGTCCATGAAGATCATGAAGGCACTCAGGGTTGACATGTTTATATTGGTACTGGAAGCTGGGAATCCATGTTGGAGGTGATTTCATTAGAGCGCTATAGCTCCTGAAGCACCCACAATCTGTGAACTTCCACAGAGTTTAAAGTGGTCATCATCAGTAACCTCCCACTTGCCATTTTGTTGCAGTACCGACAAATGCCCTGTAGATGGCAACATTGTTGAAGTAACACATGCGCAATGGCTGAAATAGTTTGAATGCATCACGGCGGATAACGGTCAATCTATATTTATGGCAAGTTTACCAACTTCATAAGTAAAAGATGCCTTGTCTGACCGGCGAGGCAGATATCCAGAGGCTTAACCTGCGGTAGCAGATGGGTTTGATGTAAAATGTTATGTAGATGAATGAGATAATTTCTTGGAATCATGGTTGTAAGTTTAAAATGACCCATTTCTGAAATGTTTCATATGAAATGTGTAAAACAGGTAAAGCAACCATCAATATTATTCAGGACAATCAATTAATTTCGCTGTATGACATATTTATAAATGATCAACCTGCCTATGGGTATTCACTAGTGAGAAAAGCAGATATCCAATTGATTATAATTTTGGACCTGTTGAGATTTTCAGGTCACTAACAATCTTTGCGAACTTGATCAGAGATGATAGTAACCGGAAGTGGTTTTCCAACCACTTAGAGATACTAAATCTTCCTGTCGTTTTGCAACTGGAAATTGAGTACCCATGATTGTCACCTCGCCCTTATTTTACCAGCCTGGCCTCTATGTTTATGTTAGTAAAAGCAATCAAACCTGGCATTTCCCTGTTTTGAAATATGTACCTGTAACAGTAAACTCATGAAGAAATAAAAAGCAAAACGTTTTTGTGAGCTGTCTAAATTATTATTAAAGCAATCAGAGAGATCATTGCCACGTTAAACATGATAAAAAGATAATTTTATATAAATTCGTTATCATCTATGAACACTCATCTCTTACAGAATGGCCAGTATTTTTCTGAGAAAGGTGGGAACCCTAATACCCACAAGGCAAGATACATAGATCAGTCCCTGATTAAACTAAGTGATGTTCAATTGGGGAGGACTCGAGGGAGAGGCAGGTGATGCCCCCTCTTTGAGGAGTTCCTGAGGTTTCTAAGCCCGGTGGGTAAGACTGGAAATGTGTCCAGAAGTTCACCTGCAACAAAAGTCTTACATTTGGAAGACGGTTTGACTGCGAATGACTTGTTTTGAAAAGATCAGTCACATTCAAATGTCAAATGCTCCATGTGAAGGACAGAGAGGCCCTCAGGACATATAATAATGAAAAATCAAGTATACAAGCAGCTGTAAAAGAAAAACGATATAACTGGATACCTAAGAAACTGAAAGAATGCGTGAAGTTATTTCCTCAAGGAATCCTGAGATCTTCTGGTGGGTGGTCCAAAACCTGCTCGTTCATCCCTCTATGTTCACTAAATTGTGGCATCTCTGACACCATCTGGATAAGTCACTTAATGTCTCTATGGCCCAAACGCATCCACTGTGTTGCAATTTTAATACTGTGAATAAACAGTTATTAATGTATATCACTCCCTGTAACTTAAAAAAAAATAGCAATTCTTACAATACAGATATCTCGATTGTGGGACAGAATTCTGATTGGTCCGAAGTCCAGCTCCACTCTTTTTTTGGGTCAATAAAGTTCTTGATTCATGCCTAGGTGCCACAATAGAACCAATTATAAAGCAGGACAAAATGTCGTAAAAAAGTTGTTATAGACTTATCCTTAATGGATTTAATGGCATATAAGTAGTCCAAGCTGGGCTCGGTCCATTTTATTGATTGGGCTTAAAGCCCAAAATATTGTTCCGAATGAAGCCTATTGTTTCGATAAAAACGCACATTGTTCTCATTAGCTGATAGTGTAGAAAATTGCTATTGTGAAGTTGCAAGAGGGCCTCGCTTTGGCCTTGCACTATGATTACTGCCCAGATGCCACCTGGGTGCTTGTAGGTTTCTCTTGAAGACAAGGGAACAACAATCCCATGAAAAAGCATCTCCATTAAGATCTCCTACCACTTGAGCCCACTTGGTAATGATTAACTCTTCTTTTACCCAATCATGGGGTCCGCCTACTTGGTGGCTGAGGGGTTTGCATTCTCAAAACGGAACCTCTGTGTCAGAATACCGCAGGGTCTTACATAAACAACTTTGCAAACTACGCAAGCATAGCATAGTACTTTGCCCAGGGTTATCTAACATAGCGAGAGTTTCCCATTGCCTCTTAGACTTTTACCATTTGGTTTATAGTCATAAATTATGTACACACCTTCACAGAGAGACAGGTCTTCCTTGAGGTGACAGTGGAGACAGGATGTGAGCGCCAGCACATCTTTTCTGATTATGAGATACTGGTGTCAGCAATGAAACTGTGGAGGAGACGGTCATGTTGATTGATAAAGTGAGTCCACAAGAAGCCCCTGTGCCCGAGCTCGGCTGCCTACCTCAGCGGCCTGGAGGATGCACAGCAGAAGTCAAGAGCTAAATATGTGGTCAAGAGTAATTTGTTGAGGGGGCAGAGCCACAATGTTTGCTCAAGTCAGTGATAAAAGAAGCCCTTAATCCCACTGGCATTGAGTTAGAAGACTATAGACTGGTTGCCATGCACTGCCCACTAAAGATGGCACATTATGATGCCAACCTGTACCAAACCATGTCTGTACATGCACGTACAAGCCCAAAAACATCCCAATAAAGGTGGCACAAAAGTAAGCAGACAAACTACCTACCTAGGAGAAAAAACTCTGCTTCTAGCACACCAGAGCAACTAGCAGCTCCTTTGACATCACTGCAACCCCTTCAGGATCTACTCATACTGCAACCTTGTGTGTGGCAGAAGCCATCACCTCACATTATGAGGCCTTCCATCATTCTGACCTGATCACACCCTACAGCTTGTGTCAGCGGATGCTGACAACGAGGAGGTGGGAGGTGAGGCAGTTAAGCCACCGGATAATCACCGAATTGGATGACGCTGCTCAACCTGGCATAATGGCTTTGGGCATTTATCAGCTTGTCCCACCCCTTCCCTTACACTGCCCTACAAGCAGGCGATTGATGCATGTCCTTGAGTCAAGCAACAGTCATTGTGAAATATAAAAGTAATAGGTGTAATGTTTGCAAAAGTCCAAGTCCCTGGCAATCGTTGAAGCAGCATATTAGTCCATTATTTTCCCCCGCTGCTGTGGCAGAGAGCCTGTAACCAAGTATGATGTGCATATGGCTGGCCCTTGGCAGGAATGGCATAATGTGCAAGAACCCATGAAGTGGAATTTGACACTGAGTGCTAAACAGTGGCTGAGACTCATTGATACATTCCACCAACCATAGCTTGTTTTTCTACATGAGTTGCCCTAAGTATAACAGGTATGCCTAGATGAGGGCCAAATGCTGACTGTCCTACTGGACTCAAGCAGCACTTCACTGAGGAGGTCGAAATAGGCCAAACCTAGCCTGGGTGTTCCAATTCATGGAGCATATGGGCCTGACGTCGGAGACTCATGCCAGTGTTTCGGCCAGGTATGAACCAGCACTAGTCCTCATTGACCAGGTTAGACATGTAGGGCACCAGGCAGATGGCAAGTAACCTACACAGGATTTTCACATCCATGTTAACCATAGTAAGCAGTAGATACGCGGCTAGATCGGACTCAATACCACCCAGTTTAAGGAACATGCAGATCTCGCCCTCCCTCATGGACGGGGGCAGCACACCTCTTTCACGTGCCTCCAGCAGGAATTCCAGGAGACGCTGCGTGATCATCGCCCAAGAACACCTGATAGAACTCAGATGGAAAGCCCACATCACAACGTTTGCACTGTGGCCTGCATCTTTTGGTGAGCTGCTCAAGGTCCTCTTGCGACTCCAGTGCCTCTAGCATGTGGGTCCTTTTGAGGGTCATCTTTGCTTCTTTTGGGGTCCCCTGATTGCTCGGGGCCTGCCCTGACGCTCCTGCTTGTGCTGAGTCCCCTGGACCATGCTGGTCTCGATAATGCACCTTCTTCGACTTCTGTGTTGGTTGCATTTGCCAAGGCTTGTTGGTGCCTCCACCGGACACCGACACATCAGCTCTCGACATCTGATGAGGGACAGATTGTGCATGGCTACTGGTCTTCCTCAGCATCGCCTGGTCCTCACAGCTGCACAGTCAAGGTAATCATCAACTCTCCTGCAACTCCTGACATTGGTGGGCATTGGGCTTTCAGATCTCTTGGTCACTCCTGAGTGACATAGACTCTGTCCCCTCTGCTTGCAGGTACCTCTCAACTAGAATCCCCCTTCGGACTCCTCTGCACACTTTCTTCTTCAGCAGCGGCCCTTTCCTGAAGTACTCCATTCGGTATGATGGTGGTTTCCGACTCCACTTCACACCTATTCACCGGCTTTCCTGGTGTAGGTAACATGGGTACTAGGGTATCCACTGGTGGGGTGGCTCTCCAACCTTCTGTCTTCCAAAGGGTTTCTTCAGGGTCCATTGTGAAGGGTCCTTAATCTGTAAAATTCGAACCGCGACTTACACGTTGATTTGTACGGAGCACGCAGTCGTGTTCCCACACTGCACATGCTCTTGGGGTTCCTAGTCACTCACCTCGGGTGGTTCCTTGGGTCCCCAACAATTCTACGTCCTCTCAACATTGGCTTGACCCAAGTCATGGTTCTTATATCGCTTTCTTAGTATATGGTTTGGTCCCCCCTGGACCTCTGTGTATTCTGTGCTATTTACTAGATTTCTTTGCAAAGTACTGTGTGCATTGTGCATATCTCTGGGTAGTGTATGTGTTAGAGAGTATTATATAATAAATGTCTATTTTTATAAGTACCTTGTGTGGTTATTTTTCACTTAATCTAAACATATAAGATTGCATTCCGGTAAAACAAGCTTCTTTACACTCCTTGTAGACTAAGCATAAAGGCTGCTCTCCACAGCTACCACTTAGAGAGCTTTCTAAGGTAGTCTGAGACATCTTAAATTACCATAAGGGTTGTCTGGACTGGTGCAAGGTGCCGACTCACATAAGTGGACATCATATACCAAGCCAGCTTTTCACATTGGTGTGCAACAGTTGGGATTCAAGCCTCCATTGCTTTACCAGATAAATCGTTGTATTGATTAATTGCTGATTGCCCTTCCAAAACCCATTTTGTCCAGTCTCATCTGCCACTTTGGCAAGAATGCTGAGATGGTTATTGGCGGAGGCTGGGATTGATTTTTCTGTTGTTGCTGTTCATTCGGTACGAGGCGTAAGGGCACCCAAAGCCTATTCTTGTTTGGAAGAAATCTTGAAGACAGATAACTGGTCAGCTTGAATCTAATTTTTGTTCCTTTTACCAAAAACACAATTATGATGTGACTTATATTGTTGTGGGACTGCTTTAAACAACCATAATCTGAGCTGAGCTTCTGGTCCTAAAATAGTACAAAAGATTTTCTAGCTGTTGTTTCAAGACTTTCCAATTCTATTAAGGACACGGAGGTGGGGGATTATCCCACCTGATAACATGCATAACTTTAGTTATGTTAATGATTGATGAATGTATTGCCCGCGAATGATTTTTTTTAACATGGTACTGTACTGTCATGTTGTCCCCAACTGTTTGAACCTATTTTCTGGAGACAGAGTTTACGCAATATTTTTCTTTTGTGAGAGAACAGAAGCAAGATTGAGTTACCCCATCTATGGTGGATTCAGATACACTGGAAATGGATGTGTTGTGTCTAGATGTGTGGAATTGGGGTCTTCGTTGGGGCGTTTCAAGTTGGTCAAGGATAGCAGGATTCAACCTGTTGATCCTGGTTAGACTGTAGGGAGCAGTGTATGGACAAAGAAAGAGGCATTTGTATTTGAGGAACTGAAAGGGCAGTGATTGGTGGACTGCTGTGGGATTGTAACACAGGAAATGTAGTTTGGTGTTTACTGATTGGCTGTTGTTGATAATCCTCGCCTCTGTGTCCTTAATAGAATTTAAAATTCTTGCAGCGACAGCTAAAAACATTTTACTCTCCCTGCTATAAGGATTGCGCCGCCCCATTTCTGAGTGAGCGTTCTTCTTTTCAGACCAGAACACCTGACCAGTGAATATATTCATGTTTCATCGAAGAGAGACCAGATGGCAAGGACTATATTCCCACTGGCCACTTCTACGGAAGGCTTGACTAATCGTCTGCCAAACTGTCGAGCTGTGCGACCCTCTCTGGAATTCTGTTTATTGCCATTGGCACTCACCGTGGCAGAAAAAACACACAGGAAAACCACGGCATAATTTTGCAGAAATAAACCTGTTACCCTAGATTCACTGTGTCACGTCAGAAGCTAAATCTTTTACTTATGCGAGATCCCTGTGGCCAGCCGGAACTTTCACCTCTGGCCCAAACTATATCAAATCGCATCTGAATTTATTTTTTGACGTAAATTACAGGAACTGGGGTTTCCATTTTGGCAGACTTTCTTGTGGCCAGTTTTTGAAAGTTTTCTCATGTGATGAATTGTAACAGAACCTGCTGGTTTACACCATCAGTCAATGTTTGCGTTTAAATGTAACTGGATAGCGCGCGTTCGCAGCTGTGAAGAGTTACAGCTCCAGCAAAATCAGTGCAATTATTTTTGCAGAGGACAATTTCTACGTCCTCCTAGGATACTATGCATGGGTTGTCCTAAGTGAGGAGTGTGGGCGATCCCTAAACCTTTAACCCGACAGGCGGGGTGAGACTGGAATCAACAGGTATGAACTAAGTGTGCATCACATCCATGATTTCAACTATTCTAACAAAAATCTGTCAAATAATCTTTTTATCAGGATTTTTTGTAATGTTCCCTAATGGGGCTCTAAATGTTTCCTAATTATTTAAGCAAGCTCCCCTTTGGGTGAATATCTACTTTTTTGACATATAACTTTGAAGACAAGACAATAGATATTCTATAACACCTCATAGGAAGAGAATGCCCCACTGTATATTGTTGTACAAGCTTGTGGACCAGGCTTAAAGTCCAGGTAGGCCCTACAACACTCGCCGGGGTTATGCCGAAGGAGGCAGTAATTAGGTAAAGCAAAGAGCGCTTCCATATGAAAATGAAATGAAATGAAATGAGCGCACTTATACTCATGAGTGTCTTGGCGCTATACGCATACCGCTGTGGAACCCTTCCTGGCTTTTCCCTGTGAAATGCCCACTCCTGGGCACCCCCAAGGTGAAGTCAGGCATCCCAGCGCTGTTGGGGCCGTTGTAGAGATTAAGCAAGCTATTGCCCAGAGTCGAGGCGTGGGACCCATGGTTAGAATAGGCACCGAGGCGAGAATTATCAGGTCCGAGGGAATTGAGCCCGAGACCCGCTGAGGCGGGAATTGAACCCTGGTCCCGGGCCAGACCTCTGCATCAGGGTCTGCCGCTCTAACCATTGAGCCACACTTCTCCTCACATTCACTATTATCCCTTATTTCCCGAATGGTGATAATCCAGTGGAAATACCGTGAAGTGGTCATACCATTACTGGACCAGGAAGCATGGTCACTGAAGGTACTGCGAATATGGTAAAGACACACCTCTTCTACTGGTTCATTTCAGCACCGCCTTCTTTGGGATTTGCACAAACAACCTACAGGAACAATGGTTTCCAAAATAGTAGTGTTGTTGTTGGTCAACTGCTCAGCAGCATTGAGTGAAAGACGGCCAAGGCTTTCTTGTCAGGGCGCTGGCCCACAACACTGGCCGCAGTTGAGCTCTCTGCACTTCCATCTGCACACATGAGAAATGCCATCATGTGCCCAGAAGCCGTGACCACCCTTTCACGAGTGTGCCAGGTGCAGGTTTATTGGGCTCTTCCATACAGGTGGAGACTGAGGGGCAGATTTACTAAAATTTGAGGCTGAGTTTGCAACACAAAAGTGATGCAAACTGGGGCAAAAGATTCTTTTCCGATTTCCTTTCCAGCACTAAACCTGTTTTAATGTGAAAGTAGCGCAGACCAGCACATACACTGCTTTGCATTACTTCGAGGCAAGGGGGCGTACCATGGGTGGTGAATGGGCGCTCCCATGCAACCGCCCAAGGTTTCTGATGCTAAACCCAATTTACTAAAATAAGGAGACAGGGTTTAGCGTCTGAAAATAGCTCAAACTTGAACCAGGCGCTATAAAGGAGGAATGCTTTTTGGCTCCTTTATTTTCCGACTTCAAACGTGTGCTGTGCTGTACAGCACACATAGAATGTTTTACTTGAAGGTTAGCATTCCAGTACAAAACCTAGACTTGACTCACTATAGCGCTAGATGTCTCTGTGGCACACGATTCTGTACCGGCACTAGGGAGAAGGGGTGAGGGGGGGGGGGGGGGGGGGAATGCCATATTTCTGTAAATATGGTTCTCTAAATATCATCTGCTCTCTCCACCGCACGCAGCGCAGCATTTGTGGCTACTGCGCTGCGTGAGTTACAGGTAAATCTTTATTTTACAGCTTTCTGGAAATGTACACAGTGTCTGATGTATGATGCTGTCTGCGCTTGTGAATCTTAGCTGCCAAAGTAGCATTCCATTGAATGCAAGTTCAAGTTTATGTTTGAATAAAATTGCAGTTTGCACTTATAAACCGATTGCTCCTATGCAAGGCTGAAACTGTATGGGGTCATTTTAAGCATCAGTACACGCTGGTACACAGAGTCACCATCAGCGACACTTTACATTTGCATCAAGCCGTGTTGAATTTACTGTTTGCCTGTGAGATTTGTATTTTTAGAGCTTTTAGATCAGTAAATGTATAGGCTGAACGGTGCACAATCTAAAAGGAATATTTTTGAAATACGCAAAAGTAAAATGGTAGAGAAATGAAACTGACCTGCAGTTATTAGGACGTTTGGGGACTAAAAGTAAGTCTGAACCGGAGAGACTTGGGATTTGTTTTACTATGAACACAAAAATTAGATTTAGTTACCGAAAGGTAAATAGAGATGCTTGGAAGCAAGTGCAGAGAAAAAATCCCCCCCCCACACCCCCTCCAAAAACTGAGAGTATAGTGACAAAACTTGAACAATATCAGCAGGAAATAATGAACATGTTTACCAAGTGTGCTCCCTTAAAAGAGTCGAAGAGGGACAGATGGTCAGGGGGACAGTGTAAATGGAAGGGAATGTTAACATCAGAAGGCAGTCCAAAAGGCAGGTCCAAATGTGAGCCACGAACAAAACACCTATGGAAATAGTTTTCAATAGCACGTCTCTGGGAATCATGTGGGAGGGGTGTTTGACGTATATTCCATGAGAAGTTGCTAATTTCTTAAGTTAATTAAGCTGCCAAGATATGAACTTTGTTCTCAATTCAATGCTTAATTTATATTTAAAAGGTGTAGAGGGTCAGAGTTGCTGCATACCAGGGCTGCTTCGTCTGAATTCATCCGCATGCTTTTCCTCCCACCCAGCTCCTCTTCCTGGGTCTTTCCTTCACTCTTGCAGTTTATTTAATCCATTATTACCTTTTCTGCCTTTCCCTCTCTTGCCTGGGTCAAAATCTAATGCTGGAAAGAATGTCCCTGTCCCCACACCTGAGTGCTAATGATAGAGCGCGCGAGGCCACCCGACCAATAGTTTTCGCCGTTTCCGGCTTCAGGGCCCATATACTTTCAAATCACCATATACATTAATCAGGTGACTTCACGAGCTCTACCAAGTTGATGTGTGTGTGTTCCCTGCTAATAATTTTCAATGCACCCGACTTACCATCCACCGATGCGGGTACCTAATGACCACAATGAATCAGGGAGCTAGCTGTAAAAGAAAGGCAGCAAAATACAAACCCAAACAATAACATTCAAATACTGTTTAAATGACCACGGACAACTGGAAGTTTTAAAATGTTTATCTAAAATTCATTATTTTCTTGCATGAGGTACAGTAAAATAAGGCAATCAATAACCAAGATAACGTAAATTATATAGGCATAAAGAAATAATGACAGGGTAATCATTCAAATGTAATATGAAATGTAGATGGAAAATACTATAAAATCTCAGAAATGTTTAAGCATGGACAGTTTATGCATGAATAACTATGGGAGGGCCTATAAAGAGTAACACGCTTCACTTAAGGTGAATGGGCCTTTGAACAATCTAGGCAATGAAGTTCTAGACCATATCAGAAAATTACAAACTGCAATGCAAAATATAAATTTTAACCAGTGAGAAGACATAGGAACAAACCTTTGAAAAATATGTAATTGATTTTCAATAGTTGCGGAAAGGCATGGAAAATATAACATATGCAATGATGAACTTTATTAAAGCAAAAGTTAGAAATTCAGAAGGTGCAAGATTTAAGAGTTTCAGAGCAATATTTACCTAGAAAGGTGTGGAAACCAAACCCTGGCCACGGGTCAGTTAAGGACAGGAAACCCTCAAGGAAGGATACCCCTCGAAGGACAGCAGGTGCAGAATGGACACCCAGGACAGAACAGGATACCCTCGGAATAGGAGTCAGGACAGGACCCTCAAGACAGGACAGCAAACCCTCAGGACAGGACCCTCTTCAGGACAGGACCGGAACCCACAGTTCGGAAGCAACGCCTGCGCTCCACCCGCTCTGCAGCTATCGATCAAGACCCCGATTGGGTCAGCGAACTCCCAGCTAAGTGCTTTGCCAGCACTTTAAGGTTCAGTAGAACCTCAGTCTATGGTCAAATTCGGACAGAGTGCTTCGCAGCGCTCTGTATCTTCAGTCACCTATTGAGTGCGTTGGGTCAGTGACAGGTCAGCTAAACCAGACAAGTCGGACGGTTCACTAGGTGAACCCAGGGTAGATATACAGTTTGGGGACAGTGTACCACCCCCCAATGTTGCAAAGTGTCAGAATCCCTTAATTTCGATTGGTCCTAAGGTAGGATTTGGGTAACACACCAATCACGACATAGTGTTTCAAGCCTACATTTGCATAATAGGGTACCGCCTAACTAGATTGGGGTTCTCATGAGAACTGGTGCAGAAATACAATGGTAACTTTAACATTGTTGCTCTGTGAGCACATATGATTGGTTCAGCCGAGTTTTCGGGTCGTTTCTCAGGAGCATCTTGCTCATCACTGCCAACTGGCTGTGTTCCATCAGTCAAGGTCTGTCATGCCTCGGCAAGTCGCGCAGGCGCAGAGGGACCTCCAAGATGGTTCTCGGCACAGACAAAACCCCATTCCCCGCGGTACATGAAAAGTAAGCGAAAACAAATTAATACATAGTAATGTCATTATGGAAACACATCACAGGATTTATACTTTTAACTCATCATCAAGAAATAAAACTATTGCGTTTAAATGTTAGCCACATTGATACAGTCACAAGAGCAGTGGCACGAGCAGTACCACATGATAAGCACAGCTATGAATTACGCATGCGCATAACTTTCCCTCCACTTCTGCAGACGCGTCAGGACACGTGAGTGTGGCTGACGCATGCGCAGTAACTAAATACAAGCGGCGGCCATTTTAGATGACTCGAGTAAATTATTTTAGTAAACCACATGTGCAAGCTTCACGATCCTTATCCAAACTAAACATAAATGTTAGTAGAACATACACTTGTTACCGTATTACACATAAACGAGGTTCTTGACTTCGGCAAGCCGCAAAATATGCGAAGCTTTGCTTCATCAATCCCCTCTTTGATGATATTTACTATCATCACAAATTATAATGGAACCAGATGCCAACTTTCTTTCACACTTTATAAAGTTCTATCTCTTCCAGCAACCGTTCTAACTTTTCTCTCTCAGTTTTAGTAGGGTGAGAAGTCTTCACCTTTTTGTATATCTGATCATTCACTTCCTCTAATTCAATCTCATCCACACTTCGTTTCACTCCTCTTGCATTTACCTCGTGCTTTTTGGTGCGCTTGCGGTATTTACAGCACAAGAAAATGGAAAGTATAATAAGACCTATAATACCAATTGGCATCAGAATTTTGAACAATAAGCTTTTACCTATGCTAGCAAGCCAATGACCTACATTTGAGAGACCATCTACCAGTCTCTTCCAGGCACTATCAACCTCGAGTGGTTTGAGTTCTTTTGCCAAATTAGTAATGTTTTTCACATATCTTTTGATCTGTACACTTTTATCCGGAATATAAGTGCAACAATGTTGCGCCTTCAACATCCGGCAGACTCCGCCCTCTTTCGCTAATAAGGTGTCAAGAGCAAGTCGATTCTGCAAAACCATTGATCTGATCGCAACCATTTCAGTATTGACCAGCAGAAATCCATGAGCTGTTTCAGTAGACAGCACATCTACTATAGTAGACAATTTGCAAATTCTGTGAGTGTTCAGAACCACTCCCACTCCAGGTATCAGTGCACTGAAAATACTACCCATAATTTCACCTATACTTTCTCTTTTACTACGCACTAAGCCATTAGTATCTTCATTGCTTCCAGCTTTCCCATTCACATGGTATATTTTCGGGAAAACAATACCAAAGTAGCAGCTTCCATACCAGTGATCCGGCAATTTGAAATAAGCCTTGTCCCAACAAATATAATAAATTCCAGGAAACACAGGCTCTGACCCATTTTTGAAACCCCAACCTCCAATTACCTTGTAATTATGTTCGCATTCACTGGAACCAATGAAAACATTATTATAATAGCTAGTCTTCTCGCGGTGAAGACATAGCTTGCCTTTCTTTTCAAAATCCAGCAACAGAGCAGGACCCGCTCCACCAGATGAGGTGCCTTCCATGTTCTCTGCCCACTTTGGCTTTTTCTGACTTTCGTCATTAGCCTTCTTTTGAATTTTAATTCTTCTTTTCTCTGCCATGTTCAGGAACATCTTTTCCTGCTCACGCAAAGAACAAGTCAAGTTATCTCTGTGTGCGTCTGCTATGTCAATGTTACCTATAGTCAGAAAGTAGTCTCCCATATATCTTATGGTGTCACTTTTGGTATGTACAGGATTCAAGTTCCCACGTATAGGAAGTTCAGAAAAGATCACGTCATTGTTAGAGTAATAGTACTGTAACGGTCCTCTTTTGTAAAATAAACTAGCTAAAATGCTACAGGAGATTCCATATGTCAATGGCAGGTGATGGTATGTCACGCCTTCAGCCACAGAAGTAGGTAGCTTCATGCAGACATAGCAATCTTCAATTTCCATAGTCTCTACATAGTGTATTAACAAGTTTGCGAAAACATTTAAGTGTGTCTTGTTCTTAACTCCATGATAATGTAGTCCTCCCTCATCTGATGCTTCTAAGTTTTGTTTTGTTTGTCTCAGGGCTCTTTCATGTCTTGCTACACTCTGTGTTGTTAGCTCCTCACTGTCAGTATTTACAACTTCAGTAGGGACAATGTTAGTATCTTTACTTACAGCAAAGGGAATGAAAATTGTTAGTCCTATCCAGATAACTATCAGTACTACTACACTACATATACACACCTTGCAACACGTCTTAAAACGGCTGCAACTAGGTCTACCATTCACTGTTGAATCAGACATTTTGGCTCAGAAGGAGTTTCTCGACCCCTCTTTTTGGCTTTACACAACTAGCTTACTTTGTGCAAATTCACGGTGGTTCGTCTTCTTCTTCAGCTGAGTACTCAGGGACGGGCTCTCCGTCGCTCACGTCAGTTATATCAAGATCTTCAAGTTCTTCCAAAACCAGTGTCCATTCAGGAGACTTGTACTTTTTGTTTTGTCTTTTTATTCGTTCACTCCTTCTTTTGGAAGAGTCTTCTTCTTGCTCTGCTATCCGAGCACTTCTTCTTGCTTCTGCACGTTTTTCTTCCACTGTCTTTATCCTTAGTCTCAATCTTTTTACAAACCTAGGCTCAAGGTTGTTTTTTTTCTTTAGTCTCTTAGTCGGTACTTGGACTTCACTTTCTTCTCTTATTCTCTTGTTCTCTTTATCTTGTGGTAATTCTTCTCCACTTTCTTCTTCTACTTCCCCTATCAGGCTAGTTCCAGGGCTAGCATCAAATTCTTCTGCCTGGTTGCTAATCTGGCCTTGTTCAGGAATATTTTGTTTTTGGCTTTCGATTGTCTTTGTTTCTGTTTCTGTTTCCTGGACCCGTTCTTCTAACCCTCTCTGATCCTGTTCAAGCACTTCGATCTCTTGATTTTCTTCTGCTCGAACTATCACGCTATTTCTAGTCTCTCCTTTATCTGCATCAGGTGTTAGCGGTGGTGTATCGAACACCTGCTCTGTCCCTGTCTGACCTTCTCCTTCCTCAGTTTTGATGTGAATCTCAAGCGGCTGAGGTTCTTCGCCTGTGCCTTGCTTTTCCTGACTAGTCCACTCTCTACCTTCACTAAGTCGCTCTCTTGTTCTGATAGGATCTTCGGTCAGATCAATCATCGGTATCCATTCTTCTGGCCATATGCTTGGCAGCTCGTCTTCAGCTATTCCTGGCTCAGTTTCCTGGATCTCTTCAGCAGGCTGGATTCTTGGCAGTTCGTAGTCAACTACTCCTGGGCCAACGTCTGCTGTTCCTGCAACCTGACTGGTGCTGGGCTGCTCGTTGTCAGCTGCTTCTGGACTGGCTCCTGCAGGGTCCTCTGCTGGTTGCCCTTCTTCTGCAAATTCTTTGTCTGGTAATACCTTCTGGGTGTGTCCAGCGTGGATCCACTGGGGAACACCTGCGACCTTCACTGCAGTGGTTGTTACCAGGATTACTTGGCGTTTCTTTCCCCACCTTGGTGCCAGACAATTAGATCAAGTGTGCTTCTTTATTTTGACCCAGTCTCCTGGAACCAAGTTGTGGAGAGGAGTCGTTGGATTGAGGATGCCGTCGTCTCCAATCTGGCGAGAGATAGAACGCACTTGGTCACCCAATCTTCTGCAGTATTCAAGCACCAAATCATCAGTAATACTCAACAGTTTGCTTCCTGGCACCCATGCTTGTCTCATCACTCTTCCCATAATGATTTCATGGGGACTTAGGCCTGTCTTGCGGTCAGGAACACTTCTCAGTCCCATTAGGACCAGAGGCAGGGCCTTCACCCAGGTCATGCCAGTAGCATCTGTCAGCTTTGCTAGTCTGTTTTTGATAGTTCCATTTACTTGTTCCACTATTCCAGAAGCCTCTGGGTGGTATGCACAATGGAGTTTCTGCCTTATTCCAAAGGCCTTACAGAGTTCAGCCAGTATTTCATTCTGGAAATGTCCACCCTTATCTGATTCAATAATGTATGGTATTCCGAATCTAGGTATCAGTTCTTTTAGTAAACACTTCGCTACTGTCAGTGCGTCACTTTGGGGAGTAGGGTAAGCTTCTACCCATTTTGAAAATACGCAAACAATGACAAGGACATATCGTTTCCCTTCACAACGGGGCATGGTGATGAAATCAATCTGTATCCTTACAAAGGGACCCCCTGATCTCCCAATCTTGCTCAGTTCAACCATTGTCCTCTTGCCTGGGTTCATCTGTTGACATGACAGGCACCTCTGGCAGAGGGACTCTGCTACCTTCCTGAACTTCTTACTGTACCAAGTCTGTTGAAATACCAGAATCATGGCATCCCTACCAATGTGTGATCCTTCATGTATTAATCTTGCCATTGTGCCAAGCAAGTGTCGGGGTAACACAGGCATACCAGTTGGGCCCAAAATCACACCATCCACACGTCTCGGTCTACACCCATCCTCCTTCCATTTCTCTCTTTCTTGCCAAGGAGCCGATTCCTGCCACTCTCTCACTTCATCCCATGTAGGCACTTCTTCAAACACCTGAAGCTGGCAGCTGGTTCCTGGCCCCCCTCGTTTTGGATTTACAATATACCGATCTTTGGCACACCATTGGGCCACTCGATCAGCATAATCGTTTCCCAGTGATACTTTGTCCATGCTCTTTTTATGAGCAGCACATTTTACCACTGCCAGTTCTTTGGGCAACTGGATGGCCTCTAAAAGGTCATGAACAACCTTTGCATTCCGAATGGGAGTACCTGAGGAAGTCATGAATTCCCTCTGTAGCCACAATTGGCCAAAGTCATGCACAACTCCATAACAGTACTGACTGTCAGTATACACTGTTATGCGTAAGTCCTTCCCAATTTTGCAAGCTTTTATCATAGCAATCAATTCGGCTACTTGTGCAGACTTGATGTTATATAGGTAACCTGCTTCTTCAATTTTTGTAAAAGAGACTACTGCATAAGCAGCACTCAGGCCTCCTAGTTCATGTCTTAGACAGGAACCATCCACAAATAGTTCTTTATCATGTTCAGGCAACGGCGTTTCTTTTATGTCTGGGCGTGGTTTAGTACTGAACTCTGTCAGGTCAATGCAGTCATGTTCATCATCATCCCCACCTTCCATTTCCAAGGGGTCGGGGAGCAAAGTGGCAGGGTTCAGAATACCGCACCTAACAATGCTTACATTTGCTGCACCCACAAGAATCCTCTCGTATTTAGTCAGCCGACTAGGGGTGAGATACTGCGTTTTAGTTCTGGTCAATAGAATTACTACTCCATGCGAAACATACACAGTCACAGGATGTCCCATGACAATGGACTCACTTTGTTCTAAACTTGCACAGGTAGCAGCTACTGCTTTCAGACAGCCTGGTAACCCAGCAGCTACTGGGTCCAAAGTGGCAGAGAAATAGGCCACAGGCCTTCTGGTCGTGCCATGTTCTTGAGTCAGGACTGACAATGCGCAATTATCGCGAGTGTCACAGAATAAGGCAAATTCTTTGGAATAATCTGGCATTCCCAACGCAGGGGCTGTACACAGACAGTTTTTCAGTCTTGTGAAAGCCATTAGGCTTTCATCGTCCCACTCTACAATATCTGGCATTCCTCTCGTGGTCATTTTTATCAAGGGCCTGGCTAAGGCTGCAAATCCCAGAATCCACTGCCTGCAGTACCCTAATACACCCAGGAACATTCTGACATCTTTTTGAGTACGGGGCAACTGCATCTTTTGAATTATTCTCACTCTTTCTGATGTGACTTTTCTGACACCCTTTTCTATCTGGTGTCCTAGATATTTCACTGATTTCGCACAGAACTGTAGTTTGTCAGGGGCCACTTTATGCCCTTTCTCACACAGATGATTTAGGAGGGCAATGGTGTCAACTACACAGTCCCTATGACTTTTAGACGCCAGTAGAAGGTCGTCTATGTACTGCACTAACACAGAGTTCCCAGGTAAGATCAAAGTCTCTAGACATTTTTTCAAGATCTGATTAAAGATAGAGGGGCTCTCTGTATACCCTTGAGGGACCCGGTTCCAACAATACACGTGACCCTCGAAGGCAAAAGAGAAAAGAAATTTGCTGTCGGGGTGCAGGGGTATCGAAAAGAATGCATGACATAAATCAATCACAGTGAACCATTCAGCATCCCAAGGAATCTGGTACAATATCACTGCAGGGTTCGGGACAATAGGGCAGCAAGGAACTACAATTTTGTTAACCTTTCTCAGGTCTTGCACTACCCTATACTTGCCACTAGGCTTTTTGATGCCCATAATCGGTGAGTTGCATGGGCTGCTCATCACTTCCTGTATGATGTCTCCTTCTAATAATTTTTGTATTTCCAGAGTGACACCTGCTTTCACTTCAGCATTCATTCGGTAGGGCCTAGTGTTAGGATATACTGCATTGTCCTTGATGGCTATCTGTATGGGGTCCACATCTTTCATCAACCCCACATCTTTTCCAGTGAAATCCCACACCTCTGGCTTTACTGCTTCCTGGAGTTCTTGGGGCAAGTCCTGCAGGGTCAATCTTTTAATTTCTGAGTCAGGTCTAAGTAACAATAATTTATAAATGCCATCTTCATCTGGGGTCTGTATTTCAACACCTTTTGGTGTGCAAAAGATGGTACAGTTCATTTTGCACAGCAAATCACGACCCAGTAGATTCACTGGACTGGTGTCACAGACGACAAATCTATGCATCTGTTTAAAATTTCCAATTGAAATCTCCATTGGTTCGGTAACAGGAGTACTAATCAATTGATTAGATACACCCACTACTTGGATATTTTCTCCCGAGAGGGGTAGGTTTGGAACGTCCACTGTTCTTACAGTAGAACGGGTAGCGCCAGTGTCCAACAGAAAGGTGACATCATTTCCGTCAACCTTTCCTTCAATATATGGTCCAGACTGGTCTACCGGCAAGGAAGCGCCAAGTACGCACTCCTCGTCCTCCCCTCTCAGGCCCCGTCAGTCCTGATCATTACAAAGGAAGGTATCATTTAGCAGATACTGCGAAGTTGCTGTATTTCTGTTCTCCCCGCTTTCCCAAACTTCTATCTCCTCACCCTCTGCCTGTCTTCCCCTGTATACCTGTTTGGGTGCTCGAGGCACCTGAACTGTTTTTACCTGGGGTTGAGTCTTTCTTGGTCTTTCTTTCTGCGTCTGTGGAGTTAAATCAGGAGTTTTTGCATTATCATCTAATAATTGGGGACACTCGTTACGCCAGTGTCCAATTTCGCCGCACTGATGGCAGGGAAATTTCTTCATAGCCTCTTCCCTGCTAAATTTGGGCCGGGGCTTTCCTCCACCCCCTCCCCCAGGACTTTTGTTCTCAGCATTCTTAACCATGTTACTCAATTGTTTTTCCTGCTGTTCTGCGAGCTTCACCTGAGCCCACATCACCTTTTCCTTAAGGGCCTTTTTCTTTTCTGCCATCTCGTCCTCGCAGTACTTAGCGTACCGCAGGACCTCATCCATTTTCTTAGTATGCCAACAGATTTTATTATCTTTTATCCACTGACAAATTTCAGGTCTTAAACCATTTACAAACCTGTAAATAAAGTGCGTCATGTCCTTCAAATCGATGTTATCAATACCACTGTATGTTTTAAATACCTGCAATAACCTCTCATAGAAGGAGTGCACTGTCTCGTCCCTTTCCTGTGTTGTTCTATCTATTTTTGTCCAATCAGTTTCTTTTGCGGGCACCTTTTCTTTCAAATGCTGAATTACCTGCTCATATTTTCGCATGACATCCTTTGATGGCTCCCCTGTTTCCTTATTTCTTGGGTACTCCTCACTGGGCCAGTCTATGGCTATTTTACACTGGGTCCACAAATCTACCGGAACCACAATGTCGAAAAACCCATCCAGGTCTTTCCACAGACATTTCTGTACCTTCACGAACCTCTCCACCTGCCTGTACCAGTCAACTGGTTTCTCTCGTAATTTTGGAAAATCGTTCGTGAAGGACACAATATCCTGCCTAGACCAGGGGACATGCACATATTTCCCTCCTGGAACTTCGCGCATGGGGCATAACTGCTCAGGTTTTTCTACCTCCCTTAAAGCAAATTCAGGAGTCACTTGTCGGGAGCGAACCTCTTCCCTCTTTTTCGCCCACCTGCTTCTCCATCTTTCCACATCTCCCCATTTCTGCAGTACCCCCATTAATTCTTTAATCTGCAGCTTTTTCCCCGCCACATTCAGGTGCTCTATATCTTTGTCTGAGAAGTCTGCTCTGTACGGTTTCTGTAAGGGCTTGGATTTTGAGATATTTACCCCCATACTAACTGCTGTTTCGGTCAGTTTTTCGTGGAGCACTCTGGTGTTCCTTGTAAAGCTTTTACATATGAACGACAATTCTTCTTCAGAGTAAGTGTTCAATCGATCCAACCCCACATTCCCTGCCATTAATTCTTCTATTTCTACCCTCAGCTTGTAGAGGTCCAAAGGTTTCGTTTGTGGAGTTTGTTTTTCTAATTCACGACTCCAACTCTCAATTTCATCCGGAGTTACCAGAGAGACATTCCTAGTACCTGTTGCTGTCTCTAATTTAATTTCTTTTGTATTAAAAGGGTTATATCTCTGCTGCAATCCCTTTCCGGTCGGTTTGTTTGGCAAGTCCAAGAACGCAACTTCAGACTCGCACTCACTGGACTGATCATCTATGATTATCGGTTCCTGTCTCGGGGGTGCCATGACTGGGGTCATAACTGGAGTAATCGGATTTCCCTGACCATTTCCGTATAACGGGACCACCGGTCCAATAGTTACTGGAATAGTCAATGCCTCAGGACTGGTATTTAACTGGGAGATTTTCTGAATTATTTCTGTCCTTTGTCTAGTTAGAGCCTCTTGCTCTTTTTCCACTAGTATCCTTCTTAAAGTTGTGTCATGTAATATCTGTGGGGTCAATGGAGGAGTAAAACTCGGGGCAGTAGGATGCGTTTCACTTGGTCCTCCACCATAATTTGGTTTCGGGAATAAAGTCCCAGTATTAAAGGACCTGCGCTCTTCCCCGTATGGAGGTTGAACAAAAGGCAGTCCTGAATTCGATGGTTTCTCTTCGCTTTCATACAGGGGTCTGGGAAGGAACATTTTTGTACGTGAGTAATTTTCTTCCTGACCTACGGGCACTTTGGGATATATATCCCTTGTTTCCGTCGGTTCGGGTTTCTCAAAATAGGGTAACCCTTGACCACCCCCTCCCAGTCCTAGGGACCTGTCTTCTTCCTTGAGGAAGTGGCGTCGGGGAGCATCTCCTACACTGGAAGGACGGGTTCCCTCATTATAAGGTGGCGGACTTCTGGTACAAATGTCATCTATCAATTCATCATCTGATTCCCCCGGGGCCCCCCAATGCTTACACTTTTCAGTACTTTTCTCACCCGCTGCAGGGTTACGACATGCCGGCATCATGGGGAACAGACCCTCAACAATCATGCTCTGCCTCCACTGTTTCATCCTTTTATCCCTGGACTCCTGTTTCTGCCTGGGGTACCACTTGGTCAAACCCTTGTCCATTCGGGGTCTTTCTCTTTCAAAAGCCTCAATCTCCCATTCCTCTAATGCCTCATACTGCGTTAGTCTCGGTCTGGGATGCAATTCGTTCATCCGAGTCCTTAAATTAAATAGGATCCTACCATTGAAAGTACCATCTAACGGAAAAGCCAATACTCCGTCATCTTTTGTGTACTTCACCCAATTCTCCAACCACACACAGGTATTGTACCCTCGGTCAAACATCATGAATGAGGCAGGAGTATTAGGTGGTGGGACAAGAACACCTTCTCTAGATTTAATCGGTTTGTCCGTTTTAAAATAATTTTTCACCTTACTTATAAGGGACATTTTTCTCTTTGTTCCGTACATAATATCGTATCTATTAGTCTTCCACTGATCCCTTTCAAACCCTAGGTGCCTTGGATCAGGTCGAGTTCCTGTAGTCTGCGAGTGCCACATACGACTTCTCCGCTAAACTTTGTTTACAAACTACCTCCAATCAGAACGCACTTCAGAAATTCGTGCAACCAATGGGTGCGCGACTCTAAATAATCTCGGCCAATGGGTGCGCGGCCCCTTCGTGAGATAGTTCCCACGCTCCGGCGCTCACCCCTCCTTTACAAACTCAGCTCCGCTACCCGCCCGCTGCTTCCACCAATCCCAGCGCGGCACAGAGTGACGTCAGAGACGCTTCGCGGCTGACCCCCTCCCTTCACAAGGTAACGGAAACTTTCTTTCTTTTAAAGTGCTCAGTGCTTGGTTATTTTACAACAAATACACATTCGCCACAGTGCTCAAGTGTCTAGACAGAGAAAGAATTGTTTTACTGCAAGTAAACTACTTCCATTTACTTTTCACTCGCTGCGGGCAGATCTCTTCCGCCTACCCTTCACTCTAGCATCGGTGAACCTGTTAGTCCCCTAAACTCATCCACTTCTTTCCGGGATATAATCCGAGTTTAAGGTTTCTCAGCGGACCCCTCTGCTTTCACGCTAGCTCCGAGGAACCTGCTACTCTTCCGATGTGACCCTTACTAGGTTACGCCACTATGGGAATTTTGCCAATGAACCCCGTTACTGTCATTTATTCACACATGTATTCAGAAAAACCCTAGTTAGTGCTTCCCGGTTATCCTAACCTGCACCTAACTTTCCTCAAGCCTGTGACCTCAGGACAATGGATTCTATTCACCACTTGCCCTTTCAATTCCCCGGGGAGTTCGGACAACATGAAACGATACGGTTTACAAATGCATGGATTAGTACATATAACAATATAAGAACAAGAATAATAACAATGCAAAAATTCATGAGTTTCAGCAGCGTATTCACAAGAGAATGATCAGGTCTCTTAGAACAGCCGCTCTTCTAGCAGCATCAATATACTAGCAGCTTCCGACTCAACTAGTCCAACTAATCCCTGCCTTACTCTCAACTAGTCCCTAACCATCCTCTAGCTACCAGAAAACTGATAGAGCGCGCGAGGCCACCCGACCAATAGTTTTCGCCGTTTCCGGCTTCAGGGCCCATATACTTTCAAATCACCATATACATTAATCAGGTGACTTCACGAGCTCTACCAAGTTGATGTGTGTGTGTTCCCTGCTAATAATTTTCAATGCACCCGACTTACCATCCACCGATGCGGGTACCTAATGACCACAATGAATCAGGGAGCTAGCTGTAAAAGAAAGGCAGCAAAATACAAACCCAAACAATAACATTCAAATACTGTTTAAATGACCACGGACAACTGGAAGTTTTAAAATGTTTATCTAAAATTCATTATTTTCTTGCATGAGGTACAGTAAAATAAGGCAATCAATAACCAAGATAACGTAAATTATATAGGCATAAAGAAATAATGACAGGGTAATCATTCAAATGTAATATGAAATGCAGATGGAAAATACTATAAAATCTCAGAAATGTTTAAGCATGGACAGTTTATGCATGAATAACTATGGGAGGGCCTATAAAGAGTAACACGCTTCACTTAAGGTGAATGGGCCTTTGAACAATCTAGGCAATGAAGTTCTAGACCATATCAGAAAATTACAAACTGCAATGCAAAATATAAATTTTAACCAGTGAGAAGACATAGGAACAAACCTTTGAAAAATATGTAATTGATTTTCAATAGTTGCGGAAAGGCATGGAAAATATAACATATGCAATGATGAACTTTATTAAAGCAAAAGTTAGAAATTCAGAAGGTGCAAGATTTAAGAGTTTCAGAGCAATATTTACCTAGAAAGGTGTGGAAACCAAACCCTGGCCACGGGTCAGTTAAGGACAGGAAACCCTCAAGGAAGGATACCCCTCGAAGGACAGCAGGTGCAGAATGGACACCCAGGACAGAACAGGATACCCTCGGAATAGGAGTCAGGACAGGACCCTCAAGACAGGACAGCAAACCCTCAGGACAGGACCCTCTTCAGGACAGGACCGGAACCCACAGTTCGGAAGCAACGCCTGCGCTCCACCCGCTCTGCAGCTATCGATCAAGACCCCGATTGGGTCAGCGAACTCCCAGCTAAGTGCTTTGCCAGCACTTTAAGGTTCAGTAGAACCTCAGTCTGTGGTCAAATTCGGACAGAGTGCTTCGCAGCGCTCTGTATCTTCAGTCACCTATTGAGTGCGTTGGGTCAGTGACAGGTCAGCTAAACCAGACAAGTCGGACGGTTCACTAGGTGAACCCAGGGTAGATATACAGTTTGGGGACAGTGTACCACCCCCCAATGTTGCAAAGTGTCAGAATCCCTTAATTTCGATTGGTCCTAAGGTAGGATTTGGGTAACACACCAATCACGACATAGTGTTTCAAGCCTACATTTGCATAATAGGGTACCGCCTAACTAGATTGGGGTTCTCATGAGAACTGGTGCAGAAATACAATGGTAACTTTAACATTGTTGCTCTGTGAGCACATATGATTGGTTCAGCCGAGTTTTCGGGTCGTTTCTCAGGAGCATCTTGCTCATCACTGCCAACTGGCTGTGTTCCATCAGTCAAGGTCTGTCATGCCTCGGCAAGTCGCGCAGGCGCAGAGGGACCTCCAAGATGGTTCTCGGCACAGACAAAACCCCATTCCCCGCGGTACATGAAAAGTAAGCGAAAACAAATTAATACATAGTAATGTCATTATGGAAACACATCACAGGATTTATACTTTTAACTCATCATCAAGAAATAAAACTATTGCGTTTAAATGTTAGCCACATTGATACAGTCACAAGAGCAGTGGCACGAGCAGTACCACATGATAAGCACAGCTATGAATTACGCATGCGCATAACTTTCCCTCCACTTCTGCAGACGCGTCAGGACACGTGAGTGTGGCTGACGCATGCGCAGTAACTAAATACAAGCGGCGGCCATTTTAGATGACTCGAGTAAATTATTTTAGTAAACCACATGTGCAAGCTTCACGATCCTTATCCAAACTAAACATAAATGTTAGTAGAACATACACTTGTTACCGTATTACACATAAACGAGGTTCTTGACTTCGGCAAGCCGCAAAATATGCGAAGCTTTGCTTCATCACTAATTCCTGTCAGTGGCAGCCACCCGCACAAATTAAGCAGTGATCCAGTTACTTATCTGGCAAACATTTCCAGAAAAAACCTTTCTTTAATGAAAAGTATTAGACGCAAAAGCTCTGGCAAGAAGTCGAGTTGCAGGTTTTATTTTCAACAAAATAAGTGAACAATTATTTTATGGGCCTTATTCTTATTTTATGAAAAATAAGCTTGTCAAGGGCTAATTTGTTGGGGTTTTCTTCTTTTCTTCAGCAAAAACACTTTTAAAGACTTTTACTTCAAAAATCTTGCCACCTCAGGAATAATCGATTTACTTACTCTTGTAAGTGTCATATTGCTCAATCGTGTGTGAGCCCCCCAGGTTGCCCTTAGTTAATAACCCCCTGAGCTTGTGGCTACCATCTACACAACACAGGGCAGCCATGCCACGTTATCGGGCATAAAGCCATATCACTATGCACAGCACTAACACACACCACACACATCTCCTACAACTGGACGTATAGAGGCAACACTCTGATCACACACCACAGGCTACCCAAATATACAACTAATCGGCTACTTGGCACGCAACAGCACATGTCCTATTACCTAACATACAAATTCATTCATAAGTATTTATTTAAGTAAAAAGCCAAAGACACTGCAGTATGGCACCAAAAAAGACAAAAAACCTAAAATGTCAGAAAGAGCTGGATAACAACTTTAAGGAAACGGTGCCTGAAAATGAGTTCCAGGGAGTGAGTGTGGGATCACCCAGAAGTGTGCCAAAAAGGTCTTTCAAAAGAAATAAAGACACAAGCGAAGGCACACAAGGCGGATTAAAGGGAGGCGCACACGTTTCCAAATCAATTAAAGACTTTGTAGGGAAGCATTTTTAAAAATTACAAACCCCTGTGACAACCCCGGATTTGAACAAAGATTTAAATAAATAAACAAACGTACCTGGAGGACTGTGTAAGCAGCCCGGAATGTACCCCTCAGTAATCAACTCAATCAAAGTCCTATCGAGGCCATTCCGGAACCTAGATTATCCTCTTCACCTCGGATTTTCTCTCTGATAGATGGTATTGATCTGTCTTGTGAAGGGATGAACTTAACCAACTCCAGAAGAGAACAGAGGAGTGACTCTGATCAGATTAGAACATCGGCAACTGTAAAGAGCATAGAGCATTATGGAATGCAAGGTGCAGGGCTCACGGAAAATTCAGCGTGTAGCAATACTTTGGGTATAGATATATCAGCGACCGCTTCAGCGTCAATGCTAGATATAATGTTAATGCTGCAAAAAACCTTGCAAGGGCTGCTGGAAGTGGCAATGTTAAATAATAATATTCTGAAAACTCATGAAGTTCAATTTCAGAATATTGTAGGGGAATTGCAAGGAATTAGGGGTCTGATGCCAACAATACTGAGGCCGGTCCAGACTCAGGACCCCCCCCCCCCATTGCAGGTAGAGAAGAGGGACAGTGAGCAGCCGAATGATCACCAGGAGATTTATATATCGAGACGCCCGATGTTAGTAAATAGATGGAAGGACATATATGGATATAGGCGATATAATATACAAAGAGCAAAGGGAAGAATAGTACCCTTAAAAAAGAAGCCAAGGGCAGTGGAAAAAAGGCAGGATGGAATCCCAAACACTGCGAAGAAAGTGAAAGAAGAATCAGTAAGCCCCCTAGATGACAGAGTTATAGCAAGAAATAGAAGGACAATGAGGTCCCCAAAAAATAACGTAAGGGTGGGGGAGGTAGCAATGGTAAGGAAGGTAGCGCCTTCAAACAAAGGAGAAGTTAAGGCGATCAATTCATGGAGTTTATCCCAGGGACAAATGAACACGAACAAAGTAGTAGACAGGGGAGAGACCTCAGTAAAAAGAGGAAGGGAACGGTATGGGATGGAGGAGATACAATCCGGTACCATTCCTGTAAAGGGTGTGGACAATCTGTGGCTATATCTCGAACCCGTGGAGTCAGAGAAAGGGAGAAAAAAAGGGAGGAAGGTTATACCCCTAAATCGCTCCCAACTCGTATACTCCTTCTCTAAATGTCCTAGTCTGAGGGGGTTGGGATCAAAGGATTTAAAACAAGTAAGCTTTAGTAATGATATTGACGGAAAATAATTTACTATGGTATTATTGTACTCAAGCCTGGTAAAAACAGCAATTGTGAGGGCAGAAAATGAGATAATAAAGGAAGGTATTAGGTTGATACCAGCTAGGGAAATAGAGAAGAGGAATCAGCAGGACAGAACCTTTTTAGCTTGCCACTCAGGCTTGGGAAGAAGACAGATAAGACTGATTCTAGGCGAGGGAAGGGCAGGAGAAAACATGAGAATGGTAGTTGAGAACCATGGGACAGGAAACCCGTGGGGTGACTGGTCACTTAATGACAGCTGGCCAGGCGCCCAATTTGGGCAAAATTTCGTAGATGACCGTCTCAGCGATGTTGATTAGGGAGGAGGTGTGTCGCATAGCATGAACCTGTTATCCTGGAATATAAATGGGCTAAGAGGGGAGTTAAAGGTAGAAAGTATAAAGACCCTAGCCCGAGGTGCTGAAATAGTAGGGCTGCAGGAAACCTGGCTATGCGACAATACCCCCGTTATTGAAGGTTTTGTACAACTACATAAGCCAGCAAGAAGGAAAAGATTTGGTCGTCCTGCTGGGGGCATTATGACACTTGTCTCGACTAAGATAGCAAAAAGGGTCACGACTGTAAATGCGACTTGCAAATGGTTACTGGTTAGCGATGTATCCTTGCTGGGTTCGGAAGGGTTGTATGATCACATGATAATTGTAAATGTTTATATGCAATGGGAATCAAATGAAGACTATGAGAGTGAAATGCGATGTTTTGAACATGACCTGGATATACTGTGTGAAAAGTTCGGAAACTATGCAATAATCGTAATGGGGGATTTCAATCATAAATTGAACCCCTTGAGAAATGATCAATGGTTCAAAGATCTCTTGAGCTCAAATAACATACCCGCAGCATCGTTTCCAAATTGTATAATCTCTAAACAAGACATGAAGTTGGGCAAACGTTTGGGGCAAAAAGGACTGTTTTGCTTAAACGGCAGATGGGAAACAGACTGTCCGGCAAAGCAGACCTTTAAGTTTGGTTCCCAACTTTGTCCGATCGATTACGTATTAATGCAAGCGTGGAATTTTGACCTTATCAAGGGGTTTCAGATAACCCCTCGTGACGGTAGTGACCACAATATTTTGCAATTTGCATTAGCATGGAGACCCCTAAGCTCTAGAAAACTGGTGCACCCTCAACAAGTAGAGTACCCTAAACGGCTGACAACAAGATTAACTGAGCCGTATATGGAAAAGTTGGCAGGATTCCAACATAAAGTGGGTTTGGAAGACGCTAGGACTAAGAAAGTGCCGTGGTTCGAGAAAAAGATAAAAGAAATGGCGCAGTGCCTCAAGGTAGACCTAAAAAGCAGGAACTCATATATCACTACAAAACAAACAAAGCAAGGTAAACAGCCAAGTTGGTTCAATGAGGAGTGTCTAAATCAGAAAAGAGAAATAAGAAGAGAAGAAAGAACCCTGAGAAACAAATATGATCCAATAAGGCACAAAAACCTAAGTGATATGAGGAAGGATTATAAAACGTTAGTTAGAAACCTGAAGAGGGTTTCAAAGAGAAATGCTGGGCTAACTTGCTGGAAACTATCGAATCTAAAAACTTGCGTAAGTTTTGGAATTTGATAAAGGAAGCATCAGGACAGGCTAACGGGGCTATGCCCTGTGTAGTAGAGGAAGCCGCCTGGGAAGAATATCTAGGTGAGTTATATGGAACATACGCTGAAGAAGATGGGGATATTGGTCCCTGGATGAAGGCGGTAGTAGATTTAAAACCTTTGTTTACAACAGAAAAGGTATATTCAATCATAAGAAACTTAAACCTAACCCGTGCTGCAGGTCCTGATAACCTGCCAGCAATTATTATAAAATCCCAGCAAGATTGGTGGGCGCAATTTTTCTCCTACATGTTTCTGGCCATATTGGAGTCAGACACGATCCCCGAAAAGTGGAGGGGAGCAGTAATGAGACCGATCCACAAGAAGGGTGATAGAAAAGCGCCCAAAAATTATAGACTCATTAATCTGCTGGATATCGGGGAAAAGGTATTCTCCAAAATAATTTTGGGCAGTTTGAACGACTTGGCGGAGCGGCGGTCGATCGTGCCAGTGGAGCAAGGAGGCTTCAAGAAGGGGCATTCCACGATCGATCATTGCTTCGCACTGTGGGCTGTGGCGAGGAAGTCTATAGAAAAGCAGGGGAAGTTATGCTGCTGTTTCGTGGACTTCCGCGCGGCGTTCGATTTAGTTGACAGGAATTGTCTGTGGGAGTCCCTAAGAAAACGTAATATCCCGAGGGGCTCTTGAAAATTATCCAGGAGTTACATAAACATAACTGGGCACAAGTCATTAAAGACGTAGACGGAGCCTTGACTCCTAAAATACTGATTAAGAATGGCCTAAGACAGGGATGTGTGTTAGCCCCCTTACTATTTGCAATATACCTGACTGATCTCCCATCTATTCTAGAAGTGAGTAGAAGTGCTAGCCCCAAAATGCATGGGAAACATCTGTCCTGTCTGCTGTACGCCGATGATTTGGTAATTTTTGACCAAACGGAAATTGGATTGCAAAGGAAGTTAGCTGCCTTCAATAAATATTGCTTGGCTAAACGCCTGACGGTAAATATGGATAAAACTAAAATCCTATGTTTTGGGAAGAAAACCCCGAATTTTAATTGGTACCTGGGAACTACTAAACTAGAAATTGTGAACGAATACTGATACCTCGGTATTTGGTTTGAAAAGTCTTTAAAATGGGATATCCATTTAGTAGCCCAGACTGCCAAAGCCCATACATCAGGATGCGGGCTAAGGAAATTCAGCCAAGTTTACGGGGATATGTCACATAGACCATTACTGAAAGCCTATAAGGCAATGATACCCCCACAAGTGCAGTATGGAGCCGAAGTTTTATATTTGAGCGGGAAGAATAATTGGGACATTGAGGAGGGGAAATGTGTAAAATTGTTGATGTCACTGCCCGGCTCCTCCATGATTCAGGCAATTCACTTGGAATTAGGCATGACCTCATGGAACATACAGGTACAAGTGGCCCTTTTAAGATTCTGGAAAAGATTGGGATCCGAGGAAGTCGCAAAAGTGTCACAATGGTGTAAAGAGGAGATCTTGCATAGCGACCTAAATTGGGCCAGCAGGATCAGAATGAAATTGAGGGCACTGTGCAAAAATTTAAATGATACATTTGATCAGGCGACGCTGTCGGTTGAAGCCTCAAATGCGGAGCTTAGTGTGGTAAATAAATTATTTACATTATCAGAATTTCTATAAATGCAAAAAGGGTCAAATATAAATGAGGAGCAGAGTCCGTGGTGTTAGAGTCAATGGGCTTTATTGCATTAACTCGAGTTAAGGGAGAGCTCCTTTCACCAAGCGGGTTCAGGAGAGTTCTGAGCTTTATTCACAGAGTACAATATTTATATATTCTTTGCATACATAGGGAGGAGCCCTCCAAGCAGAAGGAAAGAAAAAGATATGAGCATGTAGGCGTTCACTGTAATGAGTCATAGGTGGGTGGGTGCATAGAGGGGGCAGCAAGGTCAGCTAAAACTCGCACTGCCTGTTTGCGTAACTTTATCAGACTTTTACACGAGGGCTGTTTCCTTTCTGTTGGTCAGGGAGGGCCCTGGGTGTCAGAGTGACTAGCATGTCTGGTCTTATCTCTAGCTCGGGGCAGCATGCAGATTGCTCTCATCTGTAGAAGTGTTGCTGCTTCATACTAGCAAGTTGGTTTGCCCCTTCCTGTCCACCCCTTGTGTAACTGTCTTGGAGGTTTCCCTTGACATGGGCCCCACTTATCTCTGAGAGCCGACAGCAAAACTGGGCCTTATCTCTGCAGATGGGCTTCTGCTCGGCTCCTGCTCAGGGCCGGAATGCAGCTTTATCAGGTCGACCCTTGTTTGACACTGTTAAGACACCCCGGGCTGGGCCTCTTCTCCGTGACTGCTCAGCAAAATATCTAATGTGCTGCAGAGAAATGTAACGTGTGCCTTTTTCAGGGTCTGGCATGGAGGGGCCTGGTGACAGAGAAATAAGGCCTCTGAATGTGAAGTAATGCAGGGGTTTTTAATTCAACATGGCAGATGGTGAGAGGGTAGCGCGTGGGGGCACAAATACATATAAATATGTAATTTTCTTCATTCCCTCCTTGTCCCCAAGCGCACCCCTCTAATACACCTCTATTTTCATCAGGCCGTTAATGTGTTCTTGCAACATGATCTTTTCATTTTTTCTGCTCTGCACATGTGGACGGGGAATGCAGGCAGTGGCGCACAGACCGCAGATGGCCGGGCCGCATTGGATGCAGAGGCAACAACTGAAGATGATAAACAGTATTGATCCTACTACAGTCAACACTTTCCATCCCCATGTTGATACTAATCCCCACAACCAGCTGCTTAAGGACCATTCTCCTTTATCCATGTCTAGCTGACTTGGCATCTTGTGTAGCTTGGCAATGGCCTGGTATACCGTAGGTGCGTTATTTGGAATAAACACACAACAACTCGTGGAGATCAATCTGCATACACCACCATGGTCAGCCAGAATGATGTCTAAAACAATGCGATTTTGTAGGGTCATGAGTCTATCCGCGACCACCTCGGCTGTGAGATTAGAGAGGGCACCTGCCGTTGCATCTATCGTGTTTTGCACCACTCGTGTGAGGTGGCGGATGTTCCTGCTGTTTACCATTGGACCCCAAAATGGAATGACTCCGGCAAAGAAGTCTCCTGCCTCCTGCCCTGCTGTATCTTCTGTATCTATGACCCCCCTTCGCCGTCTGTTATAGACAGTCAGAGGCTCAATTTCATGATAGTCCGCAGGGGCAGTGTAGGTGGGGGGAAGGAGAAAAGCAATGTAACAAGTGCCGGACCAGCCCTGTGGGAGCCATGTATAACCTTTGCCCCCACATATGAAGTAGGTGCCCTGTGCGGCTATAAGCCGTGTATTGTTTGTTCCATTCAAATTGACTGTGTGATTGCAGAGGCTATCACCCATACGTATCTTTCCTTTACTTTGGACACAAAAAGGGGCTTTCGTTGATGCCACAAAAACAGGTGAAACTGATCTTTTTCTCCTGTCCATATACTGATAAAATAACTTATTAGATCTGTTACCGTGGTCAGCATAGGCTTCCTGCTCTAGTGGGGTACCACATGTCCTGTTCTTTTCACCTCGCCAACATAAAATGTATAGGTGATATCGGAGCTGAGACTGCTCTTTTGTATCCATATTGGCCATATAGGAAGTTTTGTTTGTTTCCCACCAACCGGTACAAGAGCCTTCATAAGAAAAAGGGAGAGTGATGAAAGGCATGCCTTTGGCAACTGTATGGGGAAGAAGACCGCACACCCAGCAGTTGGATGTGTTTATAGCCAGTTGATGTTGTTGTAAAAGGGTGATGAAAGTATTGTTCTTAAATTCATTTCTTCTGTTCTCTAAGTGTACTGGGAGCTCAACATGTGAGTGTACTATGGTGGCGTTCTGTGAGACAGCAGGTGGATAGAGAACATGTAAGAACCAGCCAATACTTATTACCACAATGCTCATAAAAAGTACAATAATCAGAGACACTATACATCTGCTGTGTAATAGCTTGCAGTATTTCTCTCTCATATTAGTCCTTTTTTCTTTACTGTTCACTAGTTTATTCAAGTCAGACACCATGTTCAACCGCTTCACCACCGAGTGGACTTAGACAATCAAACGTCAACTGACCTTCTAGATCTCAGTTTGGAACTGTACTCTTGCTGGGGAGTCTTTTCCAAAAAGGGGGCTCAAAGTCTGTACTGTCTTTGTTTTTAGCAAATGTTCCGGTAGTCCCAAAGTATTTTTTACAGTGACTGGCATGCAGCCACCCCTTTCTTCCCTCGACTTTGATGGCCGTCCTCGTCGTCAGCAGGACTAATTTTGGTGCCTTCCACCTGGGGTCCAGAGGGCTCGTCCGGTCGAAGTTCCTCACTAGCACCCAGTCCCCTGGGGCTATGGCATGGTCCTCGACCTGGGTGTTGTCAGGGAAGGCAGCGGCAACCTACGAACGGCAAGAGAGTAGTGCAGACATCAAGGAAGCCAGGTAATCGGTGAGCATAGTACTGTCAACATCAGTTATTCTTTTAGGTATTGGTGTACCCCACATATTCGGTGGTCTTCCAAAGACCACCTCATATGGGGATAGGCCGGTTCTAGAATGAGCTACCATGCGCATGTAAAAGAGGGCAACCGGTAAGGCTACCATCCAATCCACACCCTTTTCTGCACAGACTTTAGCTAATTTTGTTTTGAGGGTCTGGTTATGTTTTTCTACTAGACCTGCTGCTTGGGGATGCCTTACACAATGGAACTTCCAGGTATATCCCAACAGAAGGGACACCTGTTTCATGAGCTCAGAGGAGAAGGGCTGGCCATTGTCTGAGTAAATGACACGTGGCAACCTGTATCTCGGGAAGAACTCCCTCACTAACTGTTTGGCTGTTGTAACTGCAGTATAATCTGGGACTGGGTAAGTTTCTGTCCATCTGGTTAGGGCACACACCACTACCAGGACGTACTTGTGACCTCTACATCTGTCCATTTGGATATAATCCATTTGGAGAACCTCAAAAGGGTGATCAGGGGGATGAAATCCACCCTGTTCCACTGAGATGCCTTTTCCAGGGTTGAATTGGCAACAAATCATGCAAGTCTTCACTTTCTGTTTTGCTGCTGCTCGCAAGTGTTTGTTAAACCAGATATTCTGCAGGCCATCCAACATTCCCTTCTCTCCCAAGTGTGCCGGGCTATGTGCTGTCTCTATTATCACCTGTGCCATAGAATCTGGGAGGAACCATGTCTTTTTGTTTTTAGTCATCCAACCCTGGTCAGTCTGGACCCCTCCTTGTTCAGTCCATTTCTTTATTTCATCTGGAGTGGCATGGGTCTGTATATCTTGTACATCTTTGGAGGGATCCCCGACTGTCATAGTCCTTGTCAGTGGTAATACCTGTGAGTTTGTTATGTCAATTGGAGTCTGAGCTGTCTGTTTAGCAGTTCGGTCTGCCAGGTCATTACCTTGGGAAATGACATCTGTGGCCTTGGTGTGTGCTTTGCATTTCAGGATCGCTATTGCTGTAGGTAGGTGTATTGCTTCTAACAAGGCCTGTATGAGAGGGCCATGCTGTATCTTGGCCCCGTGTGAGGTCAGAAAACCTCTCTCCCTCCATAGTACCCCAAAGTCATGAACTACCCCAAACGCATATTGTGAATCAGTGTAGATGTTAACCCTTAACTGTTTTGCTTGTTTACAGGCTTGCGTCAAAGCAATGAGCTCTGCTGCTTGTGCTGACAGAGTATCTATTCTTTGTGTCTCTATGATCTCATGGTCAGTAGTTACGGCGTATGCTGCCACTAATTCTCCTGCCCCTGTTCTCATGCATGATCCATCTACATAAAACGTTATGTCAGGGTCTGGGAGTGCAACATCTGTCAAGTCTTGTCTTGGCTTCGTCACTACATTTATTACTTCCACACAGTCATGGGGTGTGGTGTCATCTGTGCTTGAGGGTAAAAGAGTGGCAGGGTTGAATATGTTACATCTTCTAATCTCTATGTGGGGTTGAAATAGTGTCAGCTCGTATCCTGTCAATCTTGCTACAGTCAGGTGTTGCGTCTGTGTCCTATTCAGGAGAACTTCCACTGCGTGTGGTACTTGTACTGTCAGAGAGTGTCCCAGCACTATCGAGTCACTTTGTCTTATGGCCAAAGCTGTGGCTGCAACAGATTTCAAGCATGCTGGCAGAGCCTGTGCTACAGGGTCCAATGTACTAGAAAAATAAGCACATGGCTTGTGTTTCCCTGCTTGGTCTTGTGTGAGAACAGATAGTGCTGTTCCATCCCGCTCTGTCACGAACAGGGTGAAGTGTTTCTTGTAATCAGGAGTGGCTAAAACTGGCGCTTAACATAACGCCCGTTTTAGTTCCTCAAATGCTAGGGTGTGCTCTGATGTCCAAGGGAGGACGTTAGAGGTGGCAGCCTCCAATGTAGTCAATTGTATGAGTGGCTTGACTATGTGGGCATACTGGGGAATCCATTGTCTGCAATAGGAAGTAAGGCCAATGAATGCACGTACTTCTTTCTGTGTTTTGGGTTGTGAAATGTTGGAAATCAATTTAATTCGTTCTTGTGTCAGCTGCCTACCCTCCTTGGACAGCAAGTGCCCTAAGTAAGCCACTTGCTGTTCACAGAACTGTAACTTCGAAGGGGACACCTTGTGCCCCTTGTCCGCCAGAAAGTGAAGGACCGTGAGGGAAGCCTTTTCACAGTCAGGTTCTGATCTTGCTGTGATGAGAATGTCATCCACGTACTGTATTAATGCTGTGTTGGTAGGCATACTTATACTGTCAAGTTGTCTCTTTAATGCCTGACTGTAAACACTGGGGCTTTCTGTAAAGCCTTGGGGAGCTCTTGTAAATTTGAAGCTGCGTCCTTTTAAACTGAATCCAAAAAGATATTGACTGTCAGGATGTATTGGAATGCTGAAGAATGCATTCTTCAGGTCAATGACCGTGAAAAATGTTGCCTCAGAATCAATGGCAGTCAATAATGAGGAAATGTCCACTGGGTATTGTGGGACCACGCATTTGTTCAGTTCTCGAAGATCAACTACTAGTCTGTAAACTGGGGGTGCTTGAGGGTCTGTGCGTTTAAGAACAGGGAGGGCGGGGGAGTTACACACATTCGAGTCTGTCTCCACCACCACCCCCTGTTTAATGAGATCTTGAATTATTTTTAATAAGGCTGTTTCAGCCTCAGGTGGAATCCTGTACTGTCGTATTCGGGGTAGGACTACTCCTTCCTTAAGAGTGACCTCGTGTGGTGTTATATCCATGTAACCTACGTCAGTCGAACCTTGTGCCCATAGATACTGTGGGACATCCTGAAGTCTGGGATCAAAATCTATAACCGTGAAATGCCCTTTGAAATCACGCAAAAACAGTCTTACTCCTTCTGGTGAGCAACAGATAACTGCTCCCAGTTCTTTTAAGGTCTTTATACCTAGTACATTTTCTGGACATGTTTTAGTGAGTAGTAGGTCTGTGGTGCGTGTCAGTGGACCCACCCCTAAAGAGACTGGTTCTGATACTTTGTTGACAATTGGCTTTCCAGAAAATCCCAGAGATATATTCTGTGAGCCCGAGAGAGGTGCCCCTGGGACCTCGTCATGACTGATGGTAGTCCTGCTTGCCCCTGTGTCAATCAGAAACTTTCTATCTTGCCCCAGCAAACGAGCATATACATAAGGACCCTCTTGGTCCACAGGAACTGGGATAAGGGGCAAGCAATCTTCCCTCTCGAGGCTGTTTCATGAAAAAGATTGGTATTCTGGGTAGTCTGACTGCGTGTACTGATACATTTGAGGTGCAGCGGCAGCGGGCGTCTGGACCTGCGGCGGGGTGGGGGCGTATGTCTGTTGAGTGTTGTACTGTCTGGGTGTATAGGGCCGTTCCTTTGTTTTACCTGTGGCTATATTGTGCTTTAGGACGGGGCATTCCCTTACAAAGTGACCCTGTTGTTTACAATAATTACAGGTCCCTTTAGTGGGTGCGGTACCATTCTTGTTCGTGTTTGCAGGTACTGTTTGGGCAACTAGCACCTTCATTTTTGTATCCTTCATGCGCTTCTTTTCTTGTTCTTGTTCTTCCCTTATTCTATTTTGGTGGTATTGCAACATCTGTAACATTTGTGAGGGGCTATTTGCTTGCCAAGTACTCTCAACCTTCAGCACTCTATTCCTAATCTGAGGAAGGGCGTTATCTACCAGTTTGGTCACAAAAAGGTGGGGATAGGCTTCACTACTGTGTTTTAAACCACTGTTGACAGCAAAACATTTCTCCAACCTAGTGTAGTAATCGCTCGTGTCTTCCTCTGTTTTCTGTTTACATGCTGAAATTGCATCCCAGTCTTCCTTTTTGGTCGTTAATAGTCTTGGTAAAATTTGTATAAGGAGTTCGGGGAGCCCCTTAATTTTTTCACCAAGGCCATCCCCCGGGGCCCTACCTGCATCTTCAGCTTGCAACTCTGCCCATTCCCACGTTTTATCTCCCACATCCCAGTCTTTCTCTAAGTTTCTCGTAAATGCCTGCTGGTAACAAGACCTTTAGTAACCTTAGGATATCAGGGTAAGTATAGTCTCCTATACGGAGTATATCTTTTATTTCTCTGTGAAACCCCCCCGGGTCTTTATCATGGGAAGGTAACAACCTCTTCATTTCCAGTATTTCTAGCTTGGTGAGAGGGGTATAGACATATACCCGCTGGACAGTGCCATCTGTTTTTCTTATGGGGTGGACCTCTCGCAGAGGGTACTGTCCTCTGGGGCGAGGGTCGGGTGTCATTGAGGCGGACAGGAATTGTTCATATTGGAGACGCAAGTCTAAAATGGTGTTAATCAGTTCTGGGCCCTGTTTCATCCATCTATCTAGTATGACCTTTTCCAGTATTTTATATAATTTGCCAGGGTGGTGATATTGGCTCTCATACAACGTGATCAAGTGTTGGACCATATAGATGCTGGCCAGGCGTTGTTCGAGTGGTGGGAGGCTCAGGAACATCTGGGCCACTATGTCGGGATTATATACATGATGTTGGGACACCCACTGGGTGGCCGACCGAGCCAACTCCCTCTCATGTGGCGTGAGGGGTGGCTCGTCGTCCATCCAATGGTCTAGGGCTTTTTCAGTTGTTTGGAACAAATCCTCAGGAGAGATGTTTGTTTCCTTGTTAACCCTTGTTTTCTGAGGTCGATGGTGTTTGGTGCCATTACAGTGCCGTGCTACGCCCAGAAAATTAATTTTGTCTGCCAGCTCGTTGTTATCCCCTTCCTCTGACACACTATCCCTGCCTTCCTTCTCGGCGTTGCGTATTGCTAGTATTTTCTTTTTAATCTTGTTCGTCATTGCTTCTGTCTGCGCTGCCTTATCATGTTTACCGTCATTGATGCTGTCGCTCCACTCTATTAAACTAGCCTCCACGTCCCCATCACCCCCATCAAGTTCCCTGATCAGACAGTTGATAATAAAACGGAGGATGTTGTTCTTAGCTTTTACTTTTCTATTTTCCATAGCTTGAGCTACGCATTCATGGTTCCTTCCTGTTCTGATGAACTCATACAAGGCATCAAAATGTGTATTCATATCAGGCAGTCCATCTAGCTCTGCGATGGCTTGCCTTACTCGTATTGATATGGCGCGCATTGGACCAGTAATACCTGGCTGTAAATCATATATACATCTAGGGAGTTCGACGTCATCCTTTATTTCCTTATCTCCCCCCCCTTCCGCACCCCCGGAAGCCTGTTGTTGGTTCTGGACTGGCTGGGGCACAGCCTCTGGTGGGAGCGGGGGAAATGGTGCGTCTATGTAGGCTGGGGGTGGCTCTGCTAGGTAGGCGGAAAGGAACGCCTCTGGTGCCGTTAGTTTAATTTTAAGGGGTACATTTTGGGGAACTTCCTCCGCAATCTCCTCTGAGAGTACAGGGTAGATACCAGCAACAAGAGCATTTCTTTCCCTATCCATTTGTTCCGCTCGAACCTGTTCACCCTCTTCTAGTAACTCTTTTTCTTTTGCCTGTTCTGACATTTGCCTGCTTTTCTCGGCTTTGTTAAGTTCTTTCAGGGCCCTCCTATTAGCCTCTTTGTGCCATAATTCAATGGCCTCTTTCTGCGAGGGCCTCGACTTCCTTTTCCATAGTTGTTCCTCTACTCTCATAATACATTCTGAGTCCCATGTGCCGGTAGCAGGCCATCTATGCACCGTCTCTAGATCCTTTGTGTAATCTACCCAGAGGTCTAAATAGAGAATAGCGCTGATGCCATGTTTGTTATACATAAAATGGCCGGGAGTATCTCTTGGCGGGACATTAACTGCCTCTTCTAATATTCCCTTTATAGTGCCTATTTTACGCAATTTTGAAAACAGCGGCATGCCTAAAACCCAATTAAAACAATTTCAAACCTAAAACATATATAACATATTCCTATGCACTGAAATACAGTACAACCATACCGGTCCCGTGAAGGGGACACGTCTTTACCGTGTTCATTAAATGAACCCGTCTTTATGCGTTCTCAGTGGTACTCACCGGGAAGCAGAACTTGAAGACCTGGTCATCGGACGCTTGACGCTTGCGCAGGAATGGCGGACCTCTGAAGACCTCGGACTCGGCTCTCTCACGGGTTGGGCTCTGGGTCAGGACGCTCCGCAATCTTCCTCACCGCCTCGTGTGGATGTCTGGTCGCAGTCCGCCTCCTCCGTGGGCCTGAGGGAGTTGGCGGGAAGTCCCCCTGGCGTGTACACTTGAAGTCCGTCTAGGCTGTAGAAGGGGGCAGGGGCCGGACCTACATCACCGGCGTGTGGGGAAGAGGATGCGTCCCTGCTCGGGCGCCAGAAAATGTGGTAAATAAATTATTTACACTATCAGAATTACTATAAATGCAAAAAGGGTCAAATATAAATGAGGAGCAGAGTCCGTGGTGTTAGAGTCAATGGGCTTTATTGCATTAACTCGAGTTAAGGGAGAGCTCCTTTCACCAAGCGGGTTCAGGAGAGTTCTGAGCTTTATTCACAGAGTACAATATTTATACATTCTTTGCATACATAGGGAGGAGCCCTCCAAGCAGAAGGAAAGAAAACGATATGAGCATGTAGGCGTTCACTGTAATGAGTCATAGGTGGGTGGGTGCATAGAGGAGGCAGCAAGGTCAGCTAAAACTCGCACTGCCTGTTTGCGTAACTTTATCAGACTTTTACACGAGGGCTGTTTCCTTTCTGTTGGTCAGGGAGGGCCCTGGGTGTCAGAGTGACTAGCATGTCTGGTCTTATCTCTAGCTCGGGGCAGCATGCAGATTGCTCTCATCTGTAGAAGTGTTGCTGCTTCATACTAGCAAGTTGGTTTGGCCCTTCCTGTCCACCCCTTGTGTAACTGTCTTGGAGGTTTCACTTGACATGGGCCCCACTTATCTCTGAGAGCCGACAGCAAAACTGGGCCTTATCTCTGCAGATGGGCTTCTGCTCGGCTCCTGCTCAGGGCCGGAATGCAGCTTTATCAGGTCGACCCTTGTTTGACACTGTTAAGACACCCCGGGCTGGGCCTCTTCTCCGTGACTGCTCAGCAAAATATCTAATGTGCTGCAGAGAAATGTAACGTGTGCCTTTTTCAGGGTCTGGCATGGAGGGGCCTGGTGACAGAGAAATAAGGCCTCTGAATGTGAAGTAATGCAGGGGTTTTTTATTCAACATGGCAGATGGTGAGAGGGTAGGGCGTGGGGGCACAAATACATATAAATATGTAATTTTCTTCATTAGAACAACAGGAAGAGAAATATCCAGGCAAAATGATATGATATAGTTGAAAAAGAAAGTGTCAGTCCATCATATGATAAATAGTTGGGAGAATGATATATGGTATCCCTATTTGGATACACTACCTAATGCTGGATTAAGAGCCGAGGTGCTCCGATGGAGAATAGGGATTAACTGTTGTGTATCTCAGAGAAACAGAAAAGCAGAATTGATACAACCGGATGGTAAATGCCGCTGTGGATTAGGTACCAAGTGTGACAACCTACATATCTTACTAGACTGTCAAAAATGGGTGTCACAGCGGAAACTGTTTTTGCGACCCCTGTTTTTAAAATATGGTATAACTGAGCGCCTCTTAGCAATTAACCTACTTACCGACATGCCAAATCTTGATATAGCAATTGCCATGGCAAAATATATGAAGGCGGTAAAAAGGACTCTGTTGGAACCAAATATGGTTGGATAGAAATTGGCATGAAGTAATAGTAGGTCACGCTCTAGAAAATTGTGTCTAAGATGGAACGCCATCCCTAAGTTAAAGCTTCATTGTATTGTTGATTACAATATTGGGTGTAGTGCTGTATGAAAATTTGTCTCTTTTAATGCATCTGTGGAATTTTTTATACATGTTTTAAACTATTTATTGTAATATGTATCTTGTTTGGAGACCAATGGTCTAATAAACATACTTTTACTACTACTACTTACTACCAAATTCATCCACCCAGCATTAGGCACAGGTGTCAATCGCCTCAAGCTTGACGTTTCAAACCATCAACCCACTAAGCCTGACTCACTCACCCAACAGCACTTTATGACTTACCAAACTCTGACCCTGGTCTGAGATGGAAACTTCGGAACCAGTGCTTTAATTGGAAACAAAAAAAATGTGGTTGGGGTGGTTTCAAAGAGAGTGTGGCCAAAGAAGCGTAATTGGTGTTCTTTTCCCAGACGCGTGCCCTATGTAATTAAGGGTGCGGCTTAAAAAAGCCAACTAGAGCCCTGTGCGTCACACAGCAGCCAGCCACTTGACCAGAATGTGGGTGCCCCTCTGTGAGATTTCTGTGACTTTATGATTCTCCTTTTTGGGACTCAGAACCTGCTTCTTATCAAAATATATCCCTTTACCAATGCTTGTTAGAAGTATCACATAAATGAAAAAAGCCTATGATATTGTTGTGAATAATTAGAATTGATAATGTTTCAATTCTTAAAATATGAGACTGTGAATTAAACATTACTAATGTTAATTGGAAGGCAGGAGTCTTTGGACTTTCTCAATCACTCCTGTTTCCCCATTCGCACCACTTTCCTCTGGAAGGTCTCACCCTGTTAAACACTTACACCTTATTTCTCCTGACAAATTTCTGAAATTCTACTTGTGCATAAATTACAGGTAATATTCTTACTCTTCTTGATTGTATTTTCATCTGCACTTAATTCATTGTGCCTCCTTCCCTTTGCAACGCTCCCTCCATCTACTATAAAAACAGTGTTAGATCTGACAGCCTTAGGGTGGTCTTCCCCAAACTTTATGCCTGATTGTCTCGTCTTTTTGCTGATTCCTTTTTGTTGGCCTGAGGTCTCTGAGCACTTTACCACTGCTTACCAGTGCTAAAGTGCATATCTTTCTCCCCTAAACATGGTTTTACTCACTCGTCCACAATTGCCATATTTTATTTACTTATAAATCCATAGTAAAAGTGCACTGCATGTGCCCAGGGCCTGAAATTAAATACTACTAGTGGTCCTGCAGCCAACATCAGAAGCACTTTAAATATGTATCAGGCCTTCCACTGCAGAGCCTCTATGTGCAGTTTTACTGCCATGTTAACTTGGCTTTTAAAACACCTCTCCAAGCCTTAAACTCAGTTTTATTACATATAAGTCACCCCGAAGGTAAGCACTAGGTCGACCATAGGGCAGGGTGCTGTGCAACTAAAAGGTAGGACATGTACTTTTAAGTTTTGCATGTCCTGGAGACGTGTTTCCTGCATGGCCTATTGTAGTTTTCCCTATGTTGGCCTGATCGTGCATGTCATGGACATCATTTTCTTTTGCACACCGTTGTATCTATTACACACTTGCTTTTGTGCCACATTGTACTTTCACACGGGCCTGTATATGTTTTTGTATTTCATTCTTTTCCTGGGATTTAGTTTGAACACCACAGACAAGGTCAAACAACAATGTCCCTTGTTATTCTTTCTGGTCAGGCACTAGTACCTAGACACAACACAAGAACACAGCTGATGCTTATGAGCACACGTTTTGTCATATTACTGAGCACCAGGGTTTCAGAAAACCCCCGAAGCGAAGGTTCTGAGACAAGAATGCTACATCAGCTGAGATGTAGAACGTCCATCTGTGTATGCTAAGGTACGGGGTCCGTCTCTAATTCCACAGATCTTTGATATATAATCATTTAGCTTCAGTAGAAGGGGAGGGGGCTCTAGGCTGCTCTGTCATATAACATGACTGGGCTTTTCATGGCATAAGGTTAATTAACCGCTACTGCGCTAGCGGGTTTTCCCGCTGTGCGCTGAAGATTCGAAAATCGCTGGTTACGTGACAAAGCCAGCTCGTCATGCGCTTAGCGCAGGTAATGCCCATGACGAGCTGGCTTTGTCATCCGCGTCGAAGGGGTTAACCATGCTAACAGTATTTTTGGTATTCATTTGTTTTCTAATTGTGGTATGAATACTGCAATTTAGAGCACAATAGTGTAAATAAATATTCTAAAATTGTTTTGTGTCTCTTGTTTATTTTATTCTTATTATTCTTATTATTCTTATTATAATTAAACTTCTAAAGCGCTCAGCTACCCGTAGGTTTCCCGGCGCTAAACCAAAGAGTGAGAGGGGAAAGTCAGAAGAGAACTGTTAGATGTTAAATAGCCAAGTTTTTACCTGTCTACGGAACCTAAGATAGTTGGGTTCAGTTCGTATCTGAAGGGGGAGAGAATTCCAGAGTGAGGGGGCCAGCCAAGCAAATGAGCGGCCACCCATTCTGGCTTTTTTGATTCTAGGAACTGAAAGTAAGTTTTGATTACAGGATCGTAAATTACGAGGGGGATGGTATAGTTGTGCCAAGGGGTTGAGGTAAGAGGGGGCTAGACCAGAGTTTATTCTATGGATGATACAGAGGGCCTTGAATTTTGTCCGGTTTTCAATTCGGAGCCAGTGCAGGGAGTGTAGGGCATTGGAAGTGGGAGAAGTGTTAGGTCATTTGCAGAGAAGTCGTGCAGCCATGTTCTGGACTGTCTGCAACTTACGCGTCACCTCTTTACTGGCTCCCAGAAGAAGGATGTTCCCGTAGTCCAGTCTTGAAGTAATAAGAGCCTGGACCACGGTCTTCTGAGTGTCCAAGGGAAGCATCCAAATGATTTTTCGCAACCACTTGATGATGGTAATGCAAGTGGATGATGTTTTAACCACATGGTTCTTCATAGATAGTTGGTTGTCAAAGGTGACGCCAAGATTGCGAGCTGTTTTGGATGGAGTAGGTAGAGGGCCCATTTGTGAAGGCCATTGCCGGGGTCCCAATAAGGTGGTGTTGTGACCGAACAGAAGAACCTCTGTTTTTCCCCCGTTTAGTTGTAGTTTGTTGTCCAACACCCAGGCTGCGATGTTACTCAGTCCTGAACGGAGGGAAGAGGAAGCGGAATGAGAGTCAGAGGAAAGGGAGTAGATGACCTGGGTATCATCGGCGTACGAGTAAATAGTGAGCCCGGCTTGCTCAGCAATAGTAGCCAAAGGTCTGACGTACAAATTGAATAGCAAGGGGCTCAGGATGGAACCCTGCGGTACACCGTACGCTGATGTGAAGGTTTGAGAGGCAGAGGACGAGGAGAAAACTTGAAAAGTGCGATCTGAAAGAAAGCTAACAAACCAGTTGAGAGCTGTGCCGATAATGCCAGATGATCTGAGGGCATTGATAAGGATGGGACGGGAAACCGTATCAAATGCGGCACTCAGATCAAGTAAAATGAGTGCCACAGTTTCACCCTTATCAACTCGGCACCTGATGTTTTCAGAGACCCCTAACAGAGTGGATTCAGTCGAGAAGCCACGTCTAAATCCAGATTGAGATGGATGAAGTAGTCCACTAGCCTCAACATGGGTTGACAATTGGGAGTTAATGTGTTTTTCCATAATTTTGGAAAAAACTGGAAGAAGTGAAATTGGGCGAAAATTAGTAGGGATACTAGGGTCTGCAATAGGCTTTTTTAACAGGGGTACTATCATTGCATGTTTCCATGCGGCAGGTACTGAAGCTGTTTTAAGGGAGGTGTTGAGAAGATCCACAATCAGTGCAAGAGAAGAATGGTCTAGTTTGTTTAGTATGTGGGGAGGAAGGGGGTCCAGTGGAGAGCCGGATTTAATTTTGCAAATGATATCAGAAAGAGTCGAAGTGTTAAATGGCTCCCAGGTGTCGATCATTATGGACGAGTATGCATGAGAGAGCGAAATGGAGTGTCCTGGTACTGCGATCCCTAAGAGGGTTGAGAGTTGTGTTCTGAGGTGTTAATTTACCTGTTTCTCTGGTAAAGTTAGGAGGGAAAGTAAGGCACTAAAGCTAGTTAGACTCGGGCTCATAAGCACTGAGGTCAGTATGGTGACTCAGCCCCTACATACTGATGTTCTATGGTCACAAGCATAGTTCTATTCCAGAGCAGAATCCCTACAACCCTAGTAGTGAAAACACACACATTTAGTTTTCACTACTGTGAGGCCTACCCAATTCATTAACACTGGGAATTCCTTATTACACTTATAAGCTGTATTTCCTGATTGAGAAGGAGTAGCACTGTCATGCTTCATGTTATTGGAATAGTAATGATAAATCTTCTTTGCTGCCAAAATTACATTTATCACTACTGTTTTATATTTGATAAAGATGGCATTTCTCTGCTCTTAGCTCCGTGTGCCTGCAGCCTGTCTATAATACACATCTGGGGTAGGTGGCAGCTGGACTTTGTGCATTCCCTCTAGACAGCCACATTTAAAGGAATCGTAGGTGTGACCGATGGGCCATCCACATTCTGGTGGGTCATCCTGGGAAGGATGAGAGGAAGGAGCTGATATTTACACCTGAATAGCCAGTGCCCTGTCCCCACACAAAGGACTGCATCTCTGCCTGTAGTGAGTCTGGAGCCAGAGCTGGGAGGGGGGCCTCTGTGCACTTCAAAGACCCTCTTTGAATTCACCTCCCCTTCAAAGGCACAACTGAATGTAAGTACTATATCTCTAACCCCACCAAATCAGACACTTCTGGACATGGAAAGAACTCTGCCAGAAAGCAGGACTGTTGTGCTGCTAGAAGGACTGCCACTCTGCTGGACTGCTGCTCTAGAAGAACTGATTTTCTGCTGTGCTGCCCTGATGCCTGATACCCTCTGCCCTGCTGAGGAAGAAGTAGACTCTTTGACTTGAACCCAGAGTGATCTCTGGGGGCATGCTGGCTTGCCTCTTGTTCTAAGACTCTGGGCTATCAAAGTCTAACCCTCTGCTCGTGTGCCTGATCTATTGAAAGTGGATATATGTATTTGCTCCAGTGAAACCGACACATCCTCTGCTGCAAGAGGCAGAATCAACTCATCACAGCTGTTGTGGGAACAGAACTGGCACATTGCATTTGGAGCCAGCACAGCACCATCAGAATTGGCGCATCAGAACCACTGCATCGTTTCCGCTGTAGGAGAGACGATGCATCCTATGGAGGACCCAACGCATCGCATTCGGAACCAATGCATCTCAGAACCTGTGCTTCGTCTTTGGAACCGGCACACAAGGGAGGAGCAAGGAAATTAAAATAGCCCCCTCTTTGAATTAAAGCACTGATGCCACCAAGTAAGTGAAGCAAATGAGCAGATTCCTCCCTAAAACAGCTTCCTTGTCTCTTCCATCCATGGATCTATTCATTCATTCTTTCACCCACTGCTTAATTTGAGCTGGTGGTTTCCAGTGCTCGGCACTGGCAATTAATTCTCAGTCCTGGCACTTAATTGTCGACACCAGCACTTATGATATGTGCCACATGGTGGCGCTGTTTGTATATTTTAGAGATGAGCAGAAGAGTAATTGCGTATTAACCCAGTATGCATTAAAAACAAGTTCAAGTTCAAGTTCAAGGATTTATATAGCGCACTACTCACCCAGAGGGTCTCAAGGCGCTTGGGGAGGGGGTTCATAATTTATCGAATAGCCAGGTTTCGAGTTCTTTTCTGAAGGAGATGTGGTTCTGTGTGAGGCGGAGGTGAGTGGGGAGTGAGTTCCAAGTTTTGGCCGCCAAGTAGGAGAAGGATCTACCTCCCATGGTGGATCTTTGGATACGCGGACCTGCGGCGAGGCCTTGATTGGAGGATCTTAGTTGGCGGGTGGGTGTGTAGAAGGATAGTCGAGTGTTGAGGCATTCGGGTCCTAGTTCGTAGAGGGCCTTGTGCGCGTGGGTGAGGAGACGGAATGTTATTCTCTTGTTGACGGGAAGCCAGTGGAGGTCTTTCAGGTGTCTGGTAATGTGATCTTGGCGAGGGATGTCCAAAATGAGTCTCGCCGATGCGTTTTGGATGCGTTGGAGTTTTTTCTGTAATTTGGCTGTGATTCCGGCGTAGAGGGTGTTTCCGTAGTCTAGTCGGCTCGTGACCAGTGCGTGGGTGACGGTCTTTCTTGTCTCGGTGGGGATCCAATGGAAGATTTTTTTGAGCATACGAAGTACGTTGAAGCAGGCGGATGAGACTTCGTTGACTTGTCTGGTCATCGAGAGGGAGGAGTCTAGGATGAAGCCTAGGTTACGTGCGTGGTCTGTGGGTATGGGTGCTGAACCCAGATCCGAAGGCCACCATGAGCCATCCCAGGCAGAGGGGGATGATCCTAGCATGAGCACTTCCGTTTTGTCGGAGTTAAGTTTTAATTATAAAAAGGGGGGTGGTGATGGACAGAGTATCTGAGTTAATCAGAACACTCCTACCCAGTCAACAGATCAGGGCTTGATCCATCACCGTTTTTAAGCTCACTGCACCATCCCAGTTCAGAACCTGGCTATATGCAAATTAGTCTGTCCCTGGCCCAGTGCATCATGGGAACAGGAAACAAGCTTCCGGGGACCGGTTTCTGGCATTACAGCCGTCTTCGGCCCGGCTTGCTTGAATCCTGATGGTGCAATGAGCAAGGGACTCATGTCTGAGCATACCCTTCCACACTCATGGTGGCCAAAATAATTATAAAAAGAGGGGTGGTGATGGACAGAGTATCTGAGTTAATCAGAACACTCCTACCCAGTCAACAGATCAGGGCTTGATCCATCACCGTTTTTAAGCTCACTGCACCATCCCAGTTCAGAACCTGGCTATATGCAGGATTCAAGCAAGCCGGGCCGAAGACGGCTGTAATGCCAGAAACCGGTCCCCGGAAGCTTGTTTCCTTTCCAGTAAAGAATTGGCTTGGTAGTTTGGTCTGCCCTGTTCCCATGATGCACTGGGCCAGGGTCAGACTAATTTGCATGTAGCCAGGTTCTGAGCTGGGATGGTGCAGTGAGCTAAAAAACGGTGATGGATCAAGCCCTGATCTTTTGACTGGGTAGGAGTGTTCTGCTTAATTCAGATACTCTGTCCATCACCACCCCCTTTATGAATCGTTTTGGCCACCACAAGTGTGGAAGGGTATGCTCAGATGTGAGTCCCTTGCTCACTGCACCATCAGGATTCAAGCAAGCCGGGCCGAAGACGGCTGTAATGCCAGAAACCGGTCCCCGGAAGCTTGTTTCCTTTCCAGTAAAGAATTGGCTTGGTAGTTTGGTCTGCCCTGTTCCCATGATGCACTGGGCCAGGGTCAGACTAATTTGCATGTAGCCAGGTTCTGAGCTGGGGTGGTGCAGTGAGCTAAAAAATGGTGATGGATCAAGCCCTGATCTTTTGACTGGGTAGGAGTGTTCTGCTTAATTCAGATACTCTGTCCATCACCACCCCCTTTATGAATCGTTTTGGCCACCACAAGTGTGGAAGGGTATGCTCAGATGTGAGTCCCTTGCTCACTGCACCATCAGGATTCAAGCAAGCCGGGCCGAAGACGGCTGTAATGCCAGAAACCGGTCCCCGGAAGCTTGTTTCCTTTCCAGTAAAGAATTGGCTTGGTAGTTTGGTCTGCCCTGTTCCCATGATGCACTGGGCCAGGGTCAGACTAATTTGCATGTAGCCAGGTTCTGAGCTGGGATGGTGCAGTGAGCTAAAAAACGGTGATGGATCAAGCCCTGATCTTTTGACTGGGTAGGAGTGTTCTGCCTAATTCAGAAACTCTGTCCATCACCACCCCCTTTATGAATCGTTTTGGCCACCACAAGTGTGGAAGGGTATGCTCAGATGTGAGTCCCTTGCTCACTGCACCATCAGGATTCAAGCAAGCCGGGCCGAAGACGGCTGTAATGCCAGAAACCGGTCCCCGGAAGCTTGTTTCCTTTCCAGTAAAGAATTGGCTTGGTAGTTTGGTCTGCCCTGTTCCCATGATGCACTGGGCCAGGGCCAGACTAATTTGCATGTAGCCAGGTTCTGAGCTGGGATGGTGCAGTGAGCTAAAAAACGGTGATGGATCAAGCCCTGATCTTTTGACTGGGTAGGAGTGTTCTGCTTAATTCAGATACTCTGTCCATCACCACCCCCTTTATGAATCGTTTTGGCCACCACAAGTGTGGAAGGGTATGCTCAGATGTGAGTCCCTCGCTCACTGCACCATCAGGATTCAAGCAAGCCGGGCCGAAGACGGCTGTAATGCCAGAAACCGGTCCCCGGAAGCTTGTTTCCTTTCCAGTAAAGAATTGGCTTGGTAGTTTGGTATGCCCTGTTCCCATGATGCACTGGGCCAGGGTCAGACTAATTTGCATGTAGCCAGGTTCTGAGCTGGGATGGTGCAGTGAGCTAAAAAACGGTGATGGATCAAGCCCTGATCTTTTGACTGGGTAGGAGTGTTCTGCTTAATTCAGATACTCTGTCCATCACCACCCCCTTTATGAATCGTTTTGGCCACCACAAGTGTGGAAGGGTATGCTCAGATGTGAGTCCCTTGCTCACTGCACCATCAGGATTCAAGCAAGCCGGGCCGAAGACGGCTGTAATGCCAGAAACCGGTCCCCGGAAGCTTGTTTCCTTTCCAGTAAAGAATTGGCTTGGTAGTTTGGTCTGCCCTGTTCCCATGATGCACTGGGCCAGGGTCAGACTAATTTGCATGTAGCCAGGTTCTGAGCTGGGATGGTGCAGTGAACTAAAAAACGGTGATGGATCAAGCCCTGATCTTTTGACTGGGTAGGAGTGTTCTGCTTAATTCAGATACTCTGTCCATCACCACCCCCTTTATGAATCGTTTTGGCCACCACAAGTGTGGAAGGGTATGCTCAGATGTGAGTCCCTTGCTCACTGCACCATCAGGATTCAAGCAAGCCGGGCCGAAGACGGCTGTAATGCCAGAAACCGGTCCCCGGAAGCTTGTTTCCTTTCCAGTAAAGAATTGGCTTGGTAGTTTGGTCTGCCCTGTTCCCATGATGCACTGGGCCAGGGCCAGACTAATTTGCATGTAGCCAGGTTCTGAGCTGGGATGGTGCAGTGAGCTAAAAAACGGTGATGGATCAAGCCCTGATCTTTTGACTGGGTAGGAGTGTTCTGCTTAATTCAGATACTCTGTCCATCACCACCCCCTTTATGAATCGTTTTGGCCACCACAAGTGTGGAAGGGTATGCTCAGATGTGAGTCCCTTGCTCACTGCACCATCAGGATTCAAGCAAGCCGGGCCGAAGACGGCTGTAATGCCAGAAACCGGTCCCCGGAAGCTTGTTTCCTTTCCAGTAAAGAATTGGCTTGGTAGTTTGGTATGCCCTGTTCCCATGATGCACTGGGCCAGGGTCAGACTAATTTGCATGTAGCCAGGTTCTGAGCTGGGATGGTGCAGTGAGCTAAAAAACGGTGATGGATCAAGCCCTGATCTTTTGACTGGGTAGGAGTGTTCTGCTTAATTCAGATACTCTGTCCATCACCACCCCCTTTATGAATCGTTTTGGCCACCACAAGTGTGGAAGGGTATGCTCAGATGTGAGTCCCTTGCTCACTGCACCATCAGGATTCAAGCAAGCCGGGCCGAAGACGGCTGTAATGCCAGAAACCGGTCCCCGGAAGCTTGTTTCCTTTCCAGTAAAGAATTGGCTTGGTAGTTTGGTCTGCCCTGTTCCCATGATGCACTGGGCCAGGGTCAGACTAATTTGCATGTAGCCAGGTTCTGAGCTGGGATGGTGCAGTGAGCTAAAAAACGGTGATGGATCAAGCCCTGATCTTTTGACTGGGTAGGAGTGTTCTGCTTAATTCAGATACTCTGTCCATCACCACCCCCTTTATGAATCGTTTTGGCCACCACAAGTGTGGAAGGGTATGCTCAGATGTGAGTCCCTTGCTCACTGCACCATCAGGATTCAAGCAAGCCGGGCCGAAGACGGCTGTAATGCCAGAAACCGGTCCCCGGAAGCTTGTTTCCTTTCCAGTAAAGAATTGGCTTGGTAATTTGGTCTGCCCTGTTCCCATGATGCACTGGGCCAGGGTCAGACTAATTTGCATGTAGCCAGGTTCTGAGCTGGGATGGTGCAGTGAGCTAAAAAACGGTGATGGATCAAGCCCTGATCTTTTGACTGGGTAGGAGTGTTCTGCTTAATTCAGATACTCTGTCCATCACCACCCCCTTTATGAATCGTTTTGGCCACCACAAGTGTGGAAGGGTATGCTCAGATGTGAGTCCCTTGCTCACTGCACCATCAGGATTCAAGCAAGCCGGGCCGAAGACGGCTGTAATGCCAGAAACCGATCCCCGGAAGCTTGTTTCCTTTCCAGTAAAGAATTGGCTTGGTAGTTTGGTCTGCCCTGTTCCCATGATGCACTGGGCCAGGGTCAGACTAATTTGCATGTAGCCAGGTTCTGAGCTGGGATGGTGTAGTGAGCTAAAAAACGGTGATGGATCAAGCCCTGATCTTTTGACTGGGTAGGAGTGTTCTGCTTAATTCAGATACTCTGTCCATCACCACCCCCTTTATGAATCGTTTTGGCCACCACAAGTGTGGAAGGGTATGCTCAGATGTGAGTCCCTTGCTCACTGCACCATCAGGATTCAAGCAAGCCGGGCCGAAGACGGCTGTAATGCCAGAAACCAGTCCCCGGAAGCTTGTTTCCTTTCCAGTAAAGAATTGGCTTGGTAGTTTGGTCTGCCCTGTTCCCATGATGCACTGGGCCAGGGTCAGACTAATTTGCATGTAGCCAGGTTCTGAGCTGGGATGGTGCAGTGAGCTAAAAAACGGTGATGGATCAAGCCCTGATCTTTTGACTGGGTAGGAGTGTTCTGCTTAATTCAGATACTCTGTCCATCACCACCCCCTTTATGAATCGTTTTGGCCACCACAAGTGTGGAAGGGTATGCTCAGATGTGAGTCCCTTGCTCACTGCACCATCAGGATTCAAGCAAGCCGGGCCGAAGACGGCTGTAATGCCAGAAACCGGTCCCCGGAAGCTTGTTTCCTTTCCAGTAAAGAATTGCCTTGGTAGTTTGGTCTGCCCTGTTCCCATGATGCACTGGGCCAGGGTCAGACTAATTTGCATGTAGCCAGGTTCTGAGCTGGGATGGTGCAGTGAGCTAAAAAACGGTGATGGATCAAGCCCTGATCTTTTGACTGGGTAGGAGTGTTCTGCTTAATTCAGATACTCTGTCCATCACCACCCCCTTTATGAATCATTTTGGCCACCACAAGTGTGGAAGGGTATGCTCAGATGTGAGTCCCTTGCTCACTGCACCATCAGGATTCAAGCAAGCCGGGCCGAAGACGGCTGTAATGCCAGAAACCGGTCCCTGGAAGCTTGTTTCCTTTCCAGTAAAGAATTGGCTTGGTAGTTTGGTCTGCCCTGTTCCCATGATGCACTGGGCCAGGGTCAGACTAATTTGCATGTAGCCAGGTTCTGAGCTGGGATGGTGCAGTGAGCTAAAAAACGGTGATGGATCAAGCCCTGATCTTTTGACTGGGTAGGAGTGTTCTGCTTAATTCAGATACTCTGTCCATCACCACCCCCTTTATGAATCGTTTTGGCCACCACAAGTGTGGAAGGGTATGCTCAGATGTGAGTCCCTTGCTCACTGCACCATCAGGATTCAAGCAAGCCGGGCCGAAGACGGCTGTAATGCCAGAAACCGGTCCCCGGAAGCTTGTTTCCTTTCCAGTAAAGAATTGGCTTGGTAGTTTGGTCTGCCCTGTTCCCATGATGCACTGGGCCAGGGTCAGACTAATTTGCATGTAGCCAGGTTCTGAGCTGGGATGGTGCAGTGAGCTAAAAAACGGTGATGGATCAAGCCCTGATCTTTTGACTGGGTAGGAGTGTTCTGCTTAATTCAGATACTCTGTCCATCACCACCCCCTTTATGAATCGTTTTGGCCACCACAAGTGTGGAAGGGTATGCTCAGATGTGAGTCCCTTGCTCACTGCACCATCAGGATTCAAGCAAGCCGGGCCGAAGACGGCTGTAATGCCAGAAACCGGTCCCCGGAAGCTTGTTTCCTTTCCAGTAAAGAATTGGCTTGGTAGTTTGGTCTGCCCTGTTCCCATGATGCACTGGGCCAGGGTCAGACTAATTTGCATGTAGCCAGGTTCTGAGCTGGGATGCTGCAGTGAGCTAAAAAACGGTGATGGATCAAGCCCTGATCTTTTGACTGGGTAGGAGTGTTCTGCTTAATTCAGATACTCTGTCCATCACCACCCCCTTTATGAATCATTTTGGCCACCACAAGTGTGGAAGGGTATGCTCAGATGTGAGTCCCTTGCTCACTGCACCATCAGGATTCAAGCAAGCCGGGCCGAAGACGGCTGTAATGCCAGAAACCGGTCCCTGGAAGCTTGTTTCCTTTCCAGTAAAGAATTGGCTTGGTAGTTTGGTCTGCCCTGTTCCCATGATGCACTGGGCCAGGGTCAGACTAATTTGCATGTAGCCAGGTTCTGAGCTGGGATGGTGCAGTGAGCTAAAAAACGGTGATGGATCAAGCCCTGATCTTTTGACTGGGTAGGAGTGTTCTGCTTAATTCAGATACTCTGTCCATCACCACCCCCTTTATGAATCGTTTTGGCCACCACAAGTGTGGAAGGGTATGCTCAGAAGTGAGTCCCTTGCTCACTGCACCATCAGGATTCAAGCAAGCCGGGCCGAAGACGGCTGTAATGCCAGAAACCGGTCCCCGGAAGCTTGTTTCCTTTCCAGTAAAGAATTGGCTTGGTAGTTTGGTCTGCCCTGTTCCCATGATGCACTGGGCCAGGGTCAGACTAATTTGCATGTAGCCAGGTTCTGAGCTGGGATGGTGCAGTGAGCTAAAAAACGGTGATGGATCAAGCCCTGATCTTTTGACTGGGTAGGAGTGTTCTGCTTAATTCAGATACTCTGTCCATCACCACCCCCTTTATGAATCGTTTTGGCCACCACAAGTGTGGAAGGGTATGCTCAGATGTGAGTCCCTTGCTCACTGCACCATCAGGATTCAAGCAAGCCGGGCCGAAGACGGCTGTAATGCCAGAAACCGGTCCCCGGAAGCTTGTTTCCTTTCCAGTAAAGAATTGGCTTGGTAGTTTGGTCTGCCCTGTTCCCATGATGCACTGGGCCAGGGTCAGACTAATTTGCATGTAGCCAGGTTCTGAGCTGGGATGGTGCAGTGAGCTAAAAAACTTTGATGGATCAAGCCCTGATCTTTTGACTGGGTAGGAGTGTTCTGCTTAATTCAGATACTCTGTCCATCACCACCCCCTTTATGAATCAGAGTTAAGTTTTAGGCGGCTGTTTTTCATCCATACGGCTACTTCTTTCATGCCTTCGTGAAGGTTGATTTTGGCGGTGTTGGGGTCTTTGGTGAGGGAAAGGATCAGCTGGGTGTCGTCGGCGTAGGAGATGATGTTAAGGTTGTGTTGACGTGCGATGGAAGCGAGTGGACTCATGTAAACGTTGAAGAGGGTGGGACTGAGTGATGATCCTTGTGGTACACCGCAGATGACTTCGGTGGCCTCTGATTTGAATGGGGGAAGTCGGACTCTCTGAGTTCTCCCGGCAAGGAACGAGATGATCCAGTCCAAGGCTTTTCCTTTTATGCCAATGTTGCTGAGGCGTTGTATGAGGGTGCTGTGGCAGACAGTGTCGAAGGCGGCGGAGAGGTCGAGTAGAATGAGGGCCACTGTTTCTCCGTTGTCCAGTAGTGTTCGGATGTCGTCTGTTGCTGCGATGAGGGCGGTTTCGGTGCTGTGTTTGGCTCGAAAGCCGGACTGTGAGGGATCGAGGGAGTTGTTGGATTCGAGGAAGGCGGCGAGTTGGCTATGGACGGCTTTCTCGATGATTTTGGCCGGGAATGGGAGGAGGGATATGGGGCGGTAGTTTTTAAGTTCAGAGGGGTCTGCTGTGGGTTTCTTCAGGAGGGCGCTGACTTCGGCATGTTTCCAGCTTTCTGGGAAGGTAGAAGAGTTGAAGGAGCAGTTGATGACATCACGGAGATGGGGTGCGATGATGGAGTCTGCTTTGTTGAAGATGTGGTGGGGACATGGGTCGGTTGGCGAGCCAGAGTGGATGGAATTCATTAGGCGGATGGTGTCTTCAGTGGTGATTGTGTTCCCGGCGCTGAGGTTGTTAGAAGGCGGTTTATGTTCTGAGCGGGGTGGAGAGGATTGTTCGTTGGAACTGTTTTCGAAGCTGTTATGTATGTCAGCAATTTTGTTGTAGAAGAAGGAGGATAACGAATCGCAGAGGTCTTGGGAGGGAGTGATGTCGTTTGAGGCGTCGGTGGGGTTGGTGAATTCTTTGACGATGTTGAATAGTTCCTTGCTGTTATGGGCGTTGTTGTCGAGTCGAATCTTGAATGCTGATTTCTTGGTGGATCGAATCAGCTGGTGGTGTTTGCGGGTGGCTGCCTTGAAGATGGTCATGTTGTCGGTGGTTGGGTTTTTTCTCCATGTTTTCTCGAGAGTACGGCATAGCTTCTTGGATTTCTTAAGGTCATTGTTGAACCAAGGGGCCTTTTTGCTGTCTTGTTTGGTGTGGTGGTTTTTCAAGGGTGCTAATTTGTCAGCGCTGTGAGTGATCCATTGTTTGAATTTGATGGCAGCTTGGTTTGGGTCCGATGAGAGGGCGGGTGGGTTTTGGTTGAGCGATGTGAGGAGTTAGTCGGTGGTGATTTTGTTCCATTTTCTTCAGGGAATAGGTTGTGGGGGGTTGTGGGTCGAGGTGGTTTTGTAGCTGAAGTGAACACAACTGTGGTCCGTCCAATGGAGAGCTGTGGTGCGATCGAAGGAGATGTGATTGCTGGAGGTGAATATTGGGTCGAGCAACAACTGCAACCCAAGCCATTTTTATTATAGCTTTGGGGCCTGGAACAGTCTGACTTATCACACTTGCAGTAGTGTGCTGGTTAGTAGTTGGGTAGGCACTGTCATTGGCAACACTGGCAGTGGCAATGTGTGGTGCAAGTTGCAGAGGCCTCCTGGCTAGAGCCCTTGCACTTACTTGTTTACAAATTAAGCACTGCTTTCACACTTCCATCAACCTACTGATATCCACTATTTGATCTTTATATTAGATCATCATTCTCTTCCTATCCCATTCATTCATCCATCCATTAATCTACACAATCTGCCGTCCAACTATCCACTCTGCCATCCATCCATCCATTCATACATTCTGCCATTCATCCACTCTGCCAATCATCCATCCACTCAGCCATCCATCCATCCACTCTGCCATCCATCCATCCACGCTGCCATCCATCCATCTACTCTGCGATCAATCCATCGATCCATCTAGAAACTCTGCCATCCATCCATCAATCCATCCATTAACCAACTCTGACATCCTTCCTTCCATCCATTATCCACTCTGCCATCCATCAATCCACTCTGTTAGCCATCTATCATCTATCCATCTTTCTACTCTGCCATTCATCCATCCAACCAGTCATCCATCTATCTACTCGCTATCTATCCATTCACTCTGCCGTTGACTGATTCGTTGAACCATCTACTCTGCCATCTCTTCACTCATCCACTCCGCCCTCCATCCACTCTGCCATCTATTTATTCTACCATCCATCAATTCACCCACTCTACCGTCCATTCATTCGTCCATCCTTCTATCCAATGTGCCATCCATTCATTCACGCTGTCATCCGCTCACCCAGCCCTTCATCTAGCCATCCATTCATCAACTCTTCCATCCATTCTACCACCTATCCTTTTTGCCATATATCCATCAATCCATCCACTCTGCTATCCAACCATCTATTCATCCACTACCATGCATCACTCCACTCTGCCTTCCAGCCATCCATTCTGCCACCTGTCCATTCACTCTGCCAGCCAATCGCCCATCCATCCACCCACCCTTCATCCATCCATTCTGCCATCCATCAACTCATCCATCAATCCATCCATCAACCCAGCAATCCACTCAGCTATCCAACCCTCCATTCATTCTCTTTGACATCCATCCATTCACTATTACATCCATCAATGTATCCATCTACCCACTCTGTCATCCATCCACCCATAAACTCTGCCATCCATACATCCACTCTACAATCCAGCCACCTTGGTATTGATCCATCATTCATCATTCATCATTCATCAATCCGGTCCAGAACGAACACCATCTTGCTCTCCAATACCTTTTGGGCCGGTTCTCCCTCCTTCAATGCCCCTTCCACTTGTTTCACCCTGTCCACTAGCTTGGAGTGGTCCGCCTTCAGTAGCCCCAGCCCCGTCGCTACTTGCGCAATGTCCTGTTGTAAGGCTGTACGGGATTCCGCTATCGCAGCGAGGATACGATCAAGCTGTCGTTGTAATTGCGGATCCTGGGCCTCCTCTGCTCCCTCCAGGTCGCCCTGGGCCTGCTGCTCGCCCTCCGATTATTGGGCCGTTCCGCCCTGCTTCCCCCTTGGCTTCCCTATGGCCCCTGGTGTAAAACAACAGTGGATTGGGGGTATGCACGCTTCCGCTGCTCAGGGTCTCAGGCTCGCACCCTCGTCTTCCGTGGTCCACCAGAGTCCGGGTGCGCCGCCCGCCAGAAAGGGCCACTCTCAGTCACCCAGTAGTGCAGCATGGGAGCAGCCCTTCCCTATTCACTTTTTGAGGGTGTTCAGGTACAGGTTCCCCTCTCTATGATCCAGCGCTCCAGGCTCCTACTCCAACCGCAGCAAGAGGGGGCACAGCCCCAGTTCTTCATTCCCTGGGCTTCAAGGCTGCCCCACCTCACAGTCCGCAGCCCCTCTCAGCATGCACGCCTCTCCCGGCATCCTATGCAGCCTAGTCCCCACGAGCCACGTATTTATTGCCAAGGGATGCCCCTTCTCTTTCAGCCCAGCAGCCGCCTGTGCTCAGACAACCAGAGCCCCGCTCGCCAGGCCCCCCACGCACAACGTCTTTCCACAATGCGTCGTGGTCTTCGGCCAGCATATTCCAGATCACCAGGGCTCCTCTCTCGATCGGTGCCTTTATGATATCCGGCACCCTTCCTGTATCGGTCCCCCGGCAGCTGATCCACAGCCACCTGCAACTGGGCTCCGTAGGCAATCAGGGGGAGGGAAGGGGGGGCTCCGCTCAAACTCCGCTGCTGTTGACCACCGCTGATAGCAGGGGGGCCCAACATCCGACCCCCGGGGGCCACTGCCCTCCATCAATCCGCCACGCTCGTCCTGGGCCGCCGCCCTCCACAACCGCCCAAAGTCCCAGGTGCCACTCCTCTGGGGCCCCAGTAGCGTCAGCGCTCAGCAGGCAGCAGCCCCTCAGCACGATTCCCGAAGGCTCGGGCGCTGCTACCTAACTCGCCTCCATTTTGTCTCTCCACCTCCAGTGCCGTACTGCTCAGGGTTCAGGAGTCCCCTCCAGGGACCCCGTCCGTCACCCCCCATAGTCGCTGGCCACCGCGGGGGGCCCGATCCCGTACCTCCGGGTCACAGGGCCCCCCCCTGTTCAGAAACTACCGTTCCAGCACTCGGCTGGCCGCTCACCTCCGAATCGCTGGGGGAGCGCCGCACCTCAAGTGCACTCAGGACAGGCGCCTCTGTTTTGCACTCCCACCTCGGGTCCCGGGTGGCGCTCCTCCTAGGTCTTGTCAGCTGTAGTGTCGGGCAGACCGAGGCTTCACCAGTCAATCCCAGAGGACCCGGGCTATCCTCCTCGGATCACCGCCATTTTGTGCCACCTTCCCCGCTGCAAACACGCGACATCCAGGGCTCCAGGAGCCTTCAACGTTCACCCTGGGACCACCGGACAGCTCCCCGGGCCGGGAACTCCACAATCCACGAGTCCCGGCGCCAATGGTAGGCAGTTAGGGCTCTTTACTTCAGGATTTTGTGAGGGCCGATGCGGAGCTCAGCGCTCACACTGCCAGCTCCATTGGCCTCCAAGCCACGCCCCCCCAGAACTCTCGGTCATGCCCTGTCATAAACATCCACCCACAACCTAAATTCGCCTGGACACCTAGAAGCAACTCAGTTCATGGTACGCACTATACAAGACTCCTATTTTGCACGAAAAAATTACAGAAAAAGTAAATACTCAGAAGGAATACAAAATGGAATAAAAATGTGAATTTTAAACAGGGAATGGCATGTTTTACAGTCATTGTTGAGAAGTGGATGAGATTCAGAAAAAGCATTGACTCACTGGGCCTGATTCACAAAAGGCATTTTGTAATACGTAAAGAAGTATTCCAGTAGGACTAATTCACAGACTACAAAATGCAATTCACAACCCGTTGGCCGGAGATCTGCTCCTATGCCTCTGTAGGGAGATCTCTGCCCTAGTGGCAGAGAGATCCAAACACTAAGGTGTAGGATTTAGCAGTAAATGTGAGAGGGACGGGGAGCGTTCGAAAGATGGGGACAAGTTACTGCAAAAGGGTGGAGTTAGGGGATATTTAAGGTGGACTTAAGGGAGAGACATACTAATAAAAAAACATATAACCACTTAAAAGTATAACAATAACAATTCACAAAATACCCTTTTAATTCTACTGCACCCGTAGTATTAACAAGAGATAGCACTATATTAACTTTTTCTATATTTTACTTAGGAGATATATTCGCCCAGCAATGGAGATCTCCGCACAGAGCCGGTTCTAGGGCAGTGCAAACAGTGTGACCGCACCGGGCGCTGGCTTCCTGTTAGTGTGTTGTGTTTGCAATTATATTATGGTTATTATGGTTGAAAAGCACCTGCTGACACTTTGCTGGCATCTAGCAATTTTCAGGCAATAATAAAAATGTCAAGATAACAACAGTGATTTATGTTCTTTCTAGGGAGAGGTCGGAGGTTTGTCTAGTGGAAGTTATTGACTCATCCTAAGGTACCACAGAGGGTTAATGTGCCTGCTGCAAAGAATGTGTAACATGCAGATTACAAAGTGCATATAATGTAAATAGGTCCGCTTGTTATAGCTTTTGTCTGACAGTTCCTTTTGTTACTTGCAGTTTAGAAGTTAAAATCCTAAAATAGAACAGTGAATTATTAACTGTCATCAAAGAACTACATGCACACTGCAAAGTATAGATTAGAGCGTTATGATTTTTTACCCATGCTTCCTTTATCCTAATGTTGGAGAAAGGATCAATATAGATAGAAATCAATTCTGATTAATAAACAGAACCCCCAACCATGGTGTTACATTTTAAATTCTTAGTTTGTGCTTCTCCAGGCCAAATACTCTTAAACTATACTGTCTACCAGTATGGATGACATGTGACACCTACACCTTGTACTGCTGTCTTATGTAACATTTATTATACACTGATTTACACACATACAATTGATTTTCTCTGTGTATTGTGTGTGATGTAAAGTGCTCTGACACCCTAACCTGGTATGAGAGGTCAGTCGATAAAACTTTATTCGGTTTTAACAACCATAAAAGTATACAATAAGCAGCATATCATGCAATAAAATAAGCAAATCAAAATAAGCATGAGAGGTTCTATAAAACGGATTAAATGCATCTGAGAGAGTGGTTTTGGAGGCTTGAGGGGCACTGTTAAAGGGTGGCGGTGAGGGAATCCGTGGCAGAGGTGGTCATTGGGGGCGTGCCAACAAACATTGTCGCACTGGGCATCAGCAGCACTAAAGCCGGCCCTGACCACAAACAGGTGGAAAATTACCAATGCTAACTTCACATTTGCAAATAATTCAGCCATAGGAGTCTCAAGTTCTCATTGGAGGACGTGGAGACCCCTAAGCCTAAATCTAGGAGTAAATTTCCACTAGAAAGGGTAAAATACAAAGAGGTGGAGAGTTACACAAAAGTGTAGGCTACACCTGAGTGGACCTACAAATGCAGCAAGTTGTATGGGCTGGGTACGACGTGGAACTGTACAAAGTGATGACGTTTCTGTAAATCGGTTGTGCTATGTGAAAACACAGGACTGAAAATCAAAGTAATCCACACTCACTCAGTATAGTAGCTCAGAAAGACGTATATTCCAGAGGGGGCGGGGCACGGATGCCCCCTCACTATTACTCTGGTAATTGAGCTCCAGGCGCCCCCAATTAGACACACACACTTGACACATGAGGTCACCTGAAGGAAGAAAAGAGGCTAAAAATACGTAGACATATATTAGCTCGCTCCACGCGCTCAGCGCGCGCCGGGGGACCACGCCGACGCCCGGCCTGTGAGCAGAGCAGCGCTCATTAACGGCCCCAGCAACAAAATGGCAGCGGCGTCGGGGGTCAGAGGTCACGCGTGCTATTTAAAGCATGGTTGGCGAGCAGGACAGAAAGAGCGGGCGCCCCAGCAGGTATGTATGCCTGGCTCCTTCCCCATCCTTTAAATACACAAAGTAAAACATGCACGGTGTTGAACTTGGATATCTGCTTATACATTGGAAGGTGATGCATTTTTCTTAAGCTTTTATTCAAATGTATAATTTCGCCCACATAATTGGGAACATGTAATACAGTTTCCAAATTTAGAATTGTTTCTAGGGAAAATACTTCTATAAAAAGTCAGATTGTTATAGTAATGGAGAGAATCAGCATAAGCCAGCATGAAGATGATGTGCTGAAATGTTACTGCAGGAAAACCTTTTTGTGGACGTATGAGGTTATTAATAGAATTCTGCACGATTTACAAAAACTAAGGGGCTTATTTACAAGCCCCTTACGCCGCCAGTATGTCACTCTTTCCCATATTAGAAGTGCCACACCGGTGGCGCACGGGGCTTGTAAATAAGCCACAAAGGATCCTATTTAAGCCCCTTGCGCCGCCGGTGCACCACTTTTTATGACGCTCTGGCAGCGCGGAGTGCAGACCAATATCTGCGAGGCCACGCCAAGCCACTTTGCATAGCTTTTCGTGTTTTCGTGGATATGGTGATGGCAACAAAGCGCAAGTCGCTGCATTGCCTTACACTGCGCCTGGGGCCCTGAGTTAGAGCTCACTTTGCCCATGCTTTAAAACGTCTCTGAATGCGTCAAAACCCATTGGTGTTGCAGTGGGTGTTCGTACTCAACACCCCTACGTTTTGACGCATTCAGAGACGTTTTAAGGAATGGGCAATGTGGGCTCTTACCCAGGGCCCCAGCTTTTCAGGGGGTCCCCCGATAGAAATGGCTCTGTCCTTCACACAGTCCTGCCCTGATGACCTTGAATTATTTTTAAACAGACTGTTTTAAGTCCCATGTTCCTCTAGGCAATGTGCGGGAGTCTATATCTGACATTTTCTGAAAAATGTTGTGTTTATTTTTTTCCAACACCCTGCAACATCCAAAACTTTCTTTCCTTTTATGAGAAATGGCAGTGGGTCGCACAGATTATTTGCAATAATATTTATGAGCTGCTGCTATATTACAATATTGAAAACACGCATCACTATCCCTGAATATCAGATGAAAACACATTTAGAATTTGGATCATTCTGCCTGTGCAGTGTCAGTGACCTGGCCTCAGGGGGCATGAACAATCTGAAACGGGATCATAAATTCAAAGCTGTTCCAAACAGGGAACCCAAAATGTGCTTGGGCCCAGGACCCCAAAATCCTTAAGAAGTACCTGGAAGAAGGATCTGTAAACCTGGGAACGCGGCATAACTATAAGCCTCCGTGGGGCAGGTGTAATAAAGAGAAATATGTTTATTTCTCCTTGTTTTTTCCTCTTTCTATGTGTGTGTGAATATACCCTCTCACATGCCAAACAATTCTAAGAGAGAGTAAAATATTGCCAAAGTGAGACAGGCTTCAATCTTCCTTGCTTGGTTAACATCAGAACCAATGATTGAGTGAACAGAAGCAAGTTGTTGAGTGGTATAAGGTCTGACACTCTACACTTGGTATCAAAGCTTTCCCAGATGCACGCAGGAATTTCCACAAATTCTCTATGTGAAGCAGGTCGGTCTCTTTCAGTGGTACAAATGAGCTTAAAATAATGGAATAGAAAGCGAAATGAGTCGATTTGGGGACAAATTTGCGACCAATGTCAAAACATCTGAGAAGCCTGGCACTGGAGGTCAGAGACATACGCTGGGGCTGGCTTAGTTCTCCATCCCAGTGCAGACTTCTTGGCCTTCCAAGCATGTGTGCCCACTTTCAGCACACGACTCCCTCTAATCTTTGTCAGCTGTGAATGTCATGAGCAGCAGCTACACGTTAGCGAAGCTCAAGTGAGACCGTGACAACAGAGGCGGGGAAATGAAACCCCATCTGGTGATGGAGGGGGTATTAAGGACACTGCCTGCTGCAGGTGGACACCTGCCAAGCGCACATCAACACAGAGCTCTTTCCGTGGTGGTCAGGAGAGATGGAAGGTGACCCTGCCGCAGACTGCCACTATCCTTATGTCTGACAGGCACGCTTTAATAAAACCTTGCTAACAGTCAATACCAGTTAATGTAATATGCCTACTGCAGCAGCTTAGCACAGCGGAGTCCAACATAGGTCCAGGAAGGCCAGATTCTTACCACATTTGTGGGACAACCAATATGTGAATGTGCTCAAATTTGATTAATTGTATGTTCATCTATTTTATATGGATAACCTGAAAATCTGGCATGGAACTTCATTTTGGACCTACGGTGGAGACCTCGAGCTTAGAAGATAAGTGTTGATATATTTTTTGCTGTATATAGTTTGCAAAGTAAGTAAAGTTCATTGTAATCAGTTAATAAAAATCATTGAATTTATATTCAAAATCTGGGAACTTCATGCATTTAATTTTCAAGCTTTAAGAATTTCTACTTTTGCCAGTATTTTTTCCCAACATGAAATTCCATGAAATCCATTTCTCATCTTAAATCAGAAAAAAACACAAATTATAACAAACATTGACAAAGACAATAGCTCTGGCTTGTATTTTCAGTTATAAACCAGACCTTTTGGCATTGCAGAGGCTTCTGAGCATGCTGAATGTCGCCACCGACTTGGCAGCAAGCCAGCACGCTGAATTGGTACTTCAGCAGTAGTCCAGAATCAGCAGCAGGGGCTGCCAGACCCACTACCAGTGGTGGCTGGCATCTTCTGAGGGGAGTGGGTTCACACGCACAAATAAAAAAAAATAGATACAAATTATAACACTTAGCAGATAGTGACGAGACCATGTCCTCCACGCTCCGGACATCTTCAGCTGGACTGCAGTGAGAACCCCAGCAAACTCCCTCGACCAATCCTGTCCTGCTCACATGCTGTTAACCAGTATGTGAGCAGCGCCCTGATTGGGGGAAGAGGCCTCTCTTAGTGCCCCCCAGTGCACAAGAGGTCTGCACTTGCTCTCAACTCACCTGTCTTAAGACGGCCCGCCAAAGAGACATGCGCACTTTAAACAATGCAGAGACAAACCCTCTGCCCACCAATCCTCCCTGCTGCCACGCACCAGGCCCGCCCCGTTCTGATACCCGGTTCAGGACGGGCTGCTGAAAAATAAAATGGCAATGATACCATTTTTTTTCATCTCTGGGGCTTTGGGGAGGGGGGTACTTAAGTGGGGTGGCACTCCTCCGTGCCAATGTCGGAGCCGCCCCTGCCCACTTAATTTTATCAGAAGCCTGACAGCAGCGGAAGGGAATAGGTGTATGCTCAGTTTGGTTGCTTAGGATGCCAAGGGGTAAACATTATCTATCTTTAGAAGAATAAACACTTTTGGCATCCCTCGCAACCAGATCATGTCACTGAAGCTGGGCACTGCACGAAAAAGAGCAATCAGCGACATCAAATCCAGGGATAGTGCGTGGGGCTGGGACGCCGTGGTGGAGCAGCATGAAGAGAAGGAGACTGGATTGTCCCATAAAGCATTGTAACAGTACTGCTTTATTCCCCATCACCCCATCCCTAATGGAAACTCAAGAACACAAAGTAAGCATCTGTAATATGCCACTGGTCTGGTGGGCAGCCCATGCAAGCAATAAAAAGCAGGAAAAATACAGGACAGTCAATGGCTGAAGGAGGCTGACCCAAAGCCCACTCTCCCTCAATGCTCCTTTTTGGTAATTATTAGGTCTGGCATTAGTAGACCATTTGATTTTAATAAAATTGTGTATATAATATAATAAGCTCTCACCCAGCTTTCTTGGTCCATTGGTCCGTTATTCTATCTTATACATGCAGCATGTGGCACAGAGTCAGATCACTTCAGCTATTGATTTACCTGGCTATGAGCGAAGTCATATGCTCTTGCATAATGTGTACTTACACACACAAAGTAGTGCCCTGGTACAATTTTATGGAAACAGTTCACAAATGTTAGCAAAACTAAAAGTCAGCAGCCAATTCCATACCTAATGGCTTCGTCAATTCTTAGTTTTGTTAAAAAATATTTATGAAATGAGCTCTTACAGAAAACACCTAAAGCTGTGTGTAGTCAGACCCAAAATGTGCTACTATGCGGTTCTCATTTAAGGCTATCCTCATTTACAGAGCAAATAAATGTATTGGTCTAGCTAAACATCTTCAGGATACTGCTCTCATGATATCACATTGTCTTATTGTTAGCCAACCCCTTGCTATGTTCTAATTAATGTATCATTTTGACAGCCTTGTAAGGTTTTCTATATGAGGCAAGCATCAATGGCTTTCTTAGCAGAGATAATACTCATCTGTTAAAACATTGGACTTTACCATGCCCTTCATATGGGATGTAAACCTATAGATATACTTCCCAGATGGACAATATCTTTATTTCTTGCACCGCAAATCCTACAACATGAGCATTTGGAGTTCTTCTTATTCCAGGATGCCCCCATCTCAGAAATGGGTAACATGCCTGTATTCTTCTATGCATGTGTTAAATAGAGTTGATGTTTGCTGTAGCTAAAGCATCTAATATTTAGCATTCTTTTGTTCCTTACATTTTCTAGTGTCCAAAGTTAAGGATCTTTCAGGCAATTTTTGTTTGATTGGCAGCTTGTCAATAGAATGGTATGTAACCTTTACCACGCATTTTTTACAACGCAATACCATTACCACGCATTTTTTACAACGCAAAAACTTTTACAACGCATACTTTTACAACGGATACTATTACAACGCAAGTACTTTTACAACGCATGTACTTTACAACGCATTTTTTGGGTACAGGGGTATTTTAAGGGTTAAGGGCTAGGTTTGGGTTTTTGGGTAAAGGGGTATTTTTAGGGTTCAGGGCTAGGTTTGGGTTTTTGGGTAAAGGGGTAATTTTAGGGTTCAGGGCTAGGTTTGGGTTTTTGGGTAAAGGGGTATTTTTAGGGTTCAGGGCTAGGTTTGGGTTTTTGGGTAAAGGAGTATTTTTAGGGTTCAGGGCTAGGTTTGGGTTTTTGAGTAAAGGGGTATTTTTAGGGTTCAGGGCTAGGTTTGGGTTTTTGGGTAAAGGGGTATTTTTAGGGTTCAGGGCTAGGATTGGGTTTTTGGGTAAAGGGGTATTTTTAGGGTTCAGGGCTAGGTTTGGGTTTTTGGGTAAAGGGGTATTTTTAGGGTTCAGGGCTAGGTTTGGGTTTTTGGGTAAAGGGGTATTTTTAGGGTTCAGGGCTAGGTTTGGGTTTTTGGGTAAAAGGGTATTTTTAGGGTTCAGGGCTAGGTTTGGGTTTTTGGGTAAAGGGGTATTTTTAGGGTTTAGGGCTAGGTTTGGGTTTTTGGGTAACGGGGTATTTTTAGGTTTCAGGGCTAGGTTTGGGTTTTTGGGTAAAGGGGTATTTTTAGGGTTTAGGGCTAGGTTTGGGTTTTTGGGTTTTTGGGTAAAAGGGTATTTTTAAGGTTTCAGGGCTAGGTTTGGGTTTTGGGGTACAGGGGTACAGGGTAAAAATAAATTAAAATTAAAATTAATCTAACATAAATGTTATTAATTTTAATTAAGGGGTACAGGGTAAAAATAAATTAAAATTACAATTAAAATAAATTATATTAATTTTAATTAATGCCATTTTTAAAAATATATTATATACTTACCAATACTTACGTTGTAATGGGATGCGTTGTAAAGGTATATGCGATGTAAAAAAATGCGTTGTAATAGTACTTCGTTGTAATGGATCCTGCGTTGTAAAAATTGCGTGGTAAAGGTAGGCGTTGTAAAAGGATGCGTGGTAACGTCATACATCCCAATAGAATTTTACAGGCAGCCCCTTCTAAGTTTGTTCTAAATAAATGCCTCATGAATTAGATAAGGACTGAAGAATGAGACCTTACAGTACAGTCAATCACCAGTAAGGTGGTTACCGGAAGACTCCATGCCCCCAGGGACACCATGATCCAACCCTATACCTTTCTTTCAAAAATACTTATTTTCACCTGTGTTAGTCTATTTGAGGTAGTTAAACGAATCAGCACTGCAACTCCCAGAATGCATCTGGTTGTTAACAGGAAGCCCAGGACTGAAAAATGGTGTCCATGCTGACATGGAGTCATGTGGTAACCTTAACTGGGAACCTATAGTAAGGCGATAAGTGACTAGGTAAATCGGTGAATGACTGAGTGAGTAAATAACCAAAGGGGCAATAAGTGGTAATCTACTATTGTCTCGCAATAATCCCATTACTGGGGTTTTTCAGACTGGGTTTTCACACTCACCGTTCTTCTCGCCAGAAGCCTCGCTCACCCCAGGACCTACCTAATGCAGGCCACAGTGCAACCACGCAGGAGACGCGCTCAACGGGTGCGCCAAAGGCAAGCCCATCCATGTCTGGACGGCGCCCAGCACCATGACCATGACCGCAGGCCCTCCACCCCCCATAAATACACCATTGCCGAGCTCGCCACAACAACCATTGCCACCAGTAGGACCATTCACCTTACCCCCACTGCCCCTTCACTTGCTACTGCACAAACGCCAGCCCACCGACCAGCCTCACCACAAACACACCACAGACACCACCTGAACAAAAAAAAACAACTTGCATGCGCCCTTCTCAACACATGCTCACTATGCAAGTATTGCACTGCATTATGGGACCTCATCGCCACCCTCGCACCCAACATCTTCTTCCTCACTGATGAATGAATGAATGAATTCGGATTTCTAGAGCGCGGGTAGCTGCCCTGAGGCGTCCAAGCGCTGAGAATATCGCTGAGGTTCGAGTTGGGAGGAAAGCAGATTCAGCTCCATAGTTATGTGGTAAACAGTAGCGTTTTCAGCTGTTTACGAAAGGAGAGAATGTCGGGGTTTGATCTAAGATGCTGAGGCAAGGCGTTCCATTTTTTTGCCACATTGTAGGAGAAGGAGCGGCCTCCGGACCTTGATTTCTTTATTTGCGGCACAATGGCTAGGTTTGCAGAGGTGGAGCGCAGCTGTCTAGTAGGTAGGTAGGGTGTGATGAGAGGGAGATTGATAACCGGGCCTCGAGACCAGAGGGTCTGGTGTGCGATGCAAAGTGATTTGAAATCCACTCTTTCCTTTACGGGAAGCCAATGCAGTATCCTTAGTCCGGGTTTTACTGAGGATCTGCGGGGGATTTGTAAAAGTGTTCTGGCTGCGCAGTTCTGTATTAATTGTAGTTTGCGTAAAGTGAAGTCAGGAGCTCCAAGATACAATGCATTTCCATAGTCCAGCCGCGATTGGATCAGGCCCAGGACTACGGTTTTTCTTGCTTCAAAGGGGAGTAGAGGCAAGATCTTCCTGATGACTCTCAGGATGCCGAAGCAAGTGGCAGAAAGTTTTGTTGCCTGTTGGTCAAAGGACAGGGACCTGTCGAGCCAGACACCAAGGCTCTTAATGGCGTCTTTGGGAGCCGGGGCCGGACCTAAGCTGGGGGGCCAGAGAGTGTCTATGATAGATGGTAAAGTGTGACCCAGGAGCATGAGCTCTGTCTTGTCTCCATTAAGTTTGAGACAAGACTTGGTCATCCAGCTTTTGACCGTCTCCAGGCAACCTACGAGATCTACATTCGCCGAAGGACCGCCTGCCTGTGCCAAGGAGACCACCAGCTGAGTATCGTCCGCGTAGGTAACGATCTTAATACCAAACGGGCGGACGATCTCAGCCAGTGGCCTCATGTAGACGTTAAATAACGTCGGACTTAACGATGATCCCTGCGGGACTCCGCACCCCAGAGGCTTGCTGGAGGAGGTGACATTGCCCTCGTACACCTGGAAAGATCTATCACTCAGGTAGGACTTGAGCCACTCCAGAGCTTTGTCAGATATTCCGGTGTCCAGGAGACGCTGCAAGAGGATACCGTGATTAACGGTATCGAAAGCGGCGCTCAGATCGAGGAGGATGATTGCCACCGATCCTCCCCGATCTAAGATTCTCCTGGACTCCTCTGTGACTGCCAGCAGTGCCGTCTCGGTCCCATGCTTGGGGCGAAAACCAGTCTGGGATGGATCGAGCAGTTGGTATTGTTCGAGAAAAGTTGTTACTGTACTGTTTATGTGTTTCTCCAGTATTTTGGCTGCCCAAGGCAGCAAGGAGATCGGGCGGAAATTGTTGAGATTCTTGGTGTCAAGGTTAGGTTTTTTAACCAGGGCCCTCACCATAGCCTGCTTCCACGCTGCTGGTACTGTGCTGGTAGAGATCGAGGTATTGAGTACTCCAAGCAGTGTGGGAAGGATGGTTTGAATAGCCGAGACTAGAACATATGGGGGTGCTGGGTCTCTAGGGGAGCCTGACTTCACTTGGTGCATGAGGGAGGTGAGGTGATCTGCCTGCAACTGGGGGAATTCCGCCAACACCGGAGGGTGATTGGATGGATGGTTTTGAAGGGGACAAGGGACTGCTTTAGTCAGAACAGTCTGTTCTGTAGATGGGAAGGATGAGTAGATAAGGTTGATTTTCTGAGAGAAGAAATTGGCCAGATCTTCACAGCGGAGCTGTGGATTCTCCGTTATAGACGGGGGTGTAGGGAGGGTGGTGAGGCTTTTTACTATTTTGTATATCTCTTTCGAGCTGGAGCTGGCCTCTGCGATCCGGTTAGAGTAGTATGAGGATTGCACACTTTTTATGTCTTTTTTGTATAGCCTGATGGCGTCTCTGTAGATAGTTTTATCTGTTTCCGCGTATCCTAGTCGCCATTTACGTTCCAGTCTCTTACAGAAACGCTTTTTCTCCCTTAGTTCGGTGGAGCACCAGGGAGCTGAGATTCTGGATCTTTTGAAAACTGTTTTCTTCAGGGGGAGCGTGGCGTTTAGGGAACTCTGAATCCATTCATTGAATATTTCATTGGCCTGTGAGGGAGTCTCACCGATTAAGGGAATAGATTTTTGTAATTCCTGGGTCCACTGGGCCAGCGGTATTTTAGACCAATTTCGGGTTTCTTGGACAATGGATGTAGGGAGTGTAGGTTTCTCTGTTGTCCAGAGCAACGGGACTAAGGCATGGTCTGTCCAAGGAAGTGCTATAAGGGGGCAGGACTTCAAGTGTGGACAGTTGCTGAAAACTGGATCCAGCAAGTGGCCTTTCGTATGCGTAGGAGATGAGACCAGCTGGAGCAACTGCAAAGCAGATAGGTCCCTGCTTAATTTGTTGGCGATGGAGTTATTGGGGTCGTCAAAATGTATATTGAGATCACCCAATAGCGTGAAGTTGGAAGGCAATAGGGCCAGATCAGCGACTAGCGGTGGCAAAGTTTCGTAAAACTGTTTGGGAGTGCCTGGTGGGCGGTATATAAGTGTTCCGGAGAAACTTAAATTGGGAGAGAATTCCAGGGTAAAGGACATGCTTTCACATTCCGGAAAGGGATTAGGGGTGCAGCGACATGTGAAACAATCTTTAAAAATGATGGCTAGTCCACCCCCTCTATCATGTTCCCGGTCTAGTCTTACGATTTGATATTCCTGCCCCAGGGTTTGAACCAACTCGGGGTCGGAATGAGGGGTTAGCCATGTCTCCGTTAAAAAGAGAGCGTCCGGTTTTTTCTCTTCAATTAGCAGGGAGAGCTCTATGCAATGTCTAGGAAGAGACCTGCAGTTCAACAGGAACAGTCTAAAGAGTTGTTGGTTTGATGTGGGGGTTTTAGGCTTGAGGTGAGTCTTGCAGTCATTGCATTGGGAAGGTAGGTCGAGTGGGCCGTATTTATGAGCACAGGACAGGATTACCTGAGAATTGATGGTTCGAAGTTCCTCGGAGATATAATGCCGAGTCTGCGTGACGGGAGATGTGGGGGTTGTGGCCCCTTGTCCCGGCCCGTCGCGGACGGGCGCAGACGGGCTTGCCTTAGGCGCGCCTTCGGCGCGCAAACGGCGCGCCCGCTGCGCTCGTCCGCTGCGCTTCCTAGGGTTACACATTTTTATATGATCAGGGAACAATGCTAGGGGCGTGGCCTGAGAAGGGGGCGTGGCCAGCAAACTCGCCGGTAATGTTGGCGTGGTGCTTGTTTCCTCAGCGAGGGTCCGCTGCGCGCTGGCAGGGAGGTGTGCACAGGTGAAAGATAAAATCACAACAAGTTTTTGCAGTTTTTAAAAGAAATGAGCAGCAATTCGCCTACTCCCGGCTTCCGCCTCAGGAGATATTCAGTCTAAGGACGCTAGTGATCAGCGTTTCTTAAATAGGGCGGGCAGGGGGCGTGGCCTGAGAAGGGGGCGTGGCCAGCAAACTCGCCGGTAATGTCGGCGTGGTGCTTGTTTCCTCAGCGAGGGTCCGCTGCGCGCTGGCAGGGAGGTGTGCACAGGTGAAAGATAAAATCACAACAAGTTTTTGCAGTTTTTAAAAGAAATGAGCAGCAATTCGCCTACTCCCGGCTTCCGCCTCAGGAGATATTCAGTCTAGGGACGCTAGTGATCAGCGTTTCTTAAATAGGGCGGGCAGGGGGCGTGGCCTGAGAAGGGGGCGTGGCCAGCAAACTCGCCGGTAATGTTGGCGTGGTGCTTGTTTCCTCAGCGAGGGTCCGCTGCGCGCTGGCAGGGAGGTGTGCACAGGTGAAAGATAAAATCACAACAAGTTTTTGCAGTTTTTAAAAGAAATGAGCAGCAATTCGCCTACTCCCGGCTTCCGCCTCAGGAGATATTCAGTCTAAGGACGCTAGTGATCAGCGTTTCTTAAATAGGGCGGGCAGGGGGCGTGGCCTGAGAAGGGGGCGTGGCCAGCAAACTCGCCGGTAATGTCGGCGTGGTGCTTGTTTCCTCAGCGAGGGTCCGCTGCGCGCTGGCAGGGAGGTGTGCACAGGTGAAAGATACCTGGTGATACCTGGCTCAAACCCATATCTGCCCCAGACATTGCCACAGCGATCCCTGACGGATATAAAATCACTCACCAGGACCGTACCAACAAGCAGGGAGGATGAACAGCCATCATCCACAGAGACCCTACAGTGTATTACCACCATCGACAATATCACCACTCCCATGTGACATCTCAACTTCAAGCTCCACACAGACGACAGGACACCCTTCCATACCAACCCCTAGGCCCATGCTCTAGCTTCTGCAACACCACCGCACACTTCATTGCGCCCCTAGCCTGAGACTCCAAGGACTGCATCTTCTTCTGCAACCTCAAAATCCGAAGCGATGACCCCAACGACAAAAACACGGCACACCTCTACAACAGTATGAGCAGCCTAGGATTGACCCACATCATTTACAACCCTACACACATCGCAGGACACACTCTGGACCCAATTTTCACCTCCAGCAACCGCATCACATACAGCTATGTCACAGAACTCACATCGAGTGATCACTCCATCGTCCACTTCAGCATCTCCAACTCCCGCACCACCACGCCCAAGATGACCAACACCTCCCACCGCAGGTGAAACAAAATCTCAGAGATATTGACGATTGCTACCTGCTCTGTTGCTCTCTTCTAATCTTTTGTATTTGTCAGACTGAACCACTCGAATAAGCATTTTCTATTTGATATTTCAGCTAGCTTTTTTAATTTCACATGTATACATAATTGTTTTCCCTGCAAATCACATCGTTGAATCCGTAGTAGAATTGTCTTGTACAACAATAAAGTGTTTCCCTGACAGAAACTTCAAGTCCAGAGGGTAAATTTGAGGGTTTGTTAAGAGCTGAAAACATCAGAACATGCTCCTTTTTAACAGCGAGCCATGCATTAACACTGCTAAGGTCCCTGTCTGTGATGTGGATAATGTTGAGGTGTACAAGTGGAAGCTATTTAGTGCACTGTTTGAAAGGGGCTTGGGGAGAGGTGCTGCTGGCTCCTATTGGCGCCTGCTTCCCCTTCCAGCTGTGAAGCTTCTTATGTTATATATTACTAGCAGCCCGCCCCGACGTTGTCCGGGTATGAATTGCTGCCGGCCAGTAGTATATTGTTTTGTAGGATTTTGTTTTGATAGCATTTCTTATCTGTGACAGGCCTGTGAAACGCTCCGATTCACAGTGCACTGCTGATGCACTTAAGAGTGCGCGTTCAGTAGTGTGTGAACTCGAGTTTCCCTACTTTATTTTTCCTTGCAATATTATATAGCGCGAACTCGACAACATGGCATGAGCACAATTTACATTACAGAAGAACACATTCATTTGTGGTAGGCACGGGGAGACAAAGCGATTTGCCTGGAATCACAGGATGTTGAGCTGATGCCGAGATTCGAACGTAGCTCCCCAGCTCTAAAGTTCCCAATTCTAGAACTTGTGGCGGGAGGTGTGTCTAAAAGTGTATGTCGGTGCTGGCCATCAATGAGAGAGACCTGTGCATTTTTCAAATGGGTGGTGAAAAAATTTGAGTATGTTGCTGGAGATGTGGGCCGCCGTGCCACCAATGTACTTACCGGGGGAGGGTAAACACCCATTATTCCGCAACTTTCTTTCCGCATACCATCACTCCACATACTTTCATTACGAAAGTACCATGACTCCGCAATGCCATTATAACGCATGGCATTACATTTGATATGCTTTTACCACGCATACATTTACAACGAAATTCGTTGTAAATGCATGAATGGTCAAAGCATGTTTTTTTTAATGTTTGGATAAGGTAAGTATGGGTATAGGGGTGTATGTTTTGGGGTACTGAGGTATATGTTTTGGGGTGTGTGGGTATTTTAAGGGTTCAGATATAGTTTTGGGTTATGGGGTACAGGGGTAGTTTTAGGGTTTAGGGATAGGTATGGGTTTTGGGGTACAGGGGTATTTTTAGGGTTCAGGGCTAGGTTTGGGTTTTGAGGTATAGGGGTATTTTTAGGGTTCTGGGTAAGTTTGGGTTTTGGGGTACAGGGGTATTTTAAGGGTTCAGGGGTAGGTTTGGGTTTTGGGGTACAGGGGTATTTTTAGGGTTCAGGGGTAGGTTTGGGTTTTGGGGTACAGGGGTATTTTAAGGGTTCAGGGCTAGGTTTGGCTTTTGGGGTACAGGGGTATTTTAAGGTTCAGGGGTGGTTTTGGGGTACAGTGATATTTTTAGGGTTCAGGGCTAGGTTTGGGTTTTGGGGTACAGGGGTATTTTTAAGATTCAGGGGTAGGTTTTGATGTACAGGGGTATTTATAGGGTTCAGGGCTAGGTTTGGGTTTTGGGGTACAGGGGTATTTTTAGGGATAGGTTTGGGTTTTGGGGTACAGGGTATATTTATAGGGTTAAGATGGGGTAGTGTTTAAGGGTGTTGGGGTATTTTAAGGAGTAAGGGTGGGTTATGATTATGGGGTGCAGGGGTATTTAAAGGGAGCAGGGTGGGATTAGCACACGATATGAGACATGGCATGAAGGGCGGAACGTACCACACGCCCCCACCGTTTGTCACGCCCCCAGCACACGCCCACAGCACAACGCAGACACGCCCACAAGGAACTCCTTTGCTGGCACGTTCTTTTACCTTTTAAATGTATATGGACGGCGTCTGCATAGCCTATGTCCTTCTGCTGCAACTGCCCTTTCCAACGCTGTATTGGGTGTTGTGATTGGTGCTGTGGTTCCTGAGATTACCCGCCTCAAAGGTTTGGGCTCTCTCTATATTATATTAGTATAGATTTATAGAGTGCCAATCACCGGAAGGTCTCTACGCGCTGTACCATGAATAGAAGGTCCAGAATCCTTTGCAGAGCTCAGGACCACTGGATTGTGGTGAGACGATCGGTCATGTGCCCTCTTCTACAGCCCTCGTTCCCTTCACTAATAATCCTCTCTTCTGACCACGTCAGTGCCGGACGCTCTACCCGCCGCGTGGCCCCCTCCAGGAAGTCACCCGGTCCCCTGCTGCCACCGCCGCCCGATCCGCTGCCCTGACTGCCCCCGCTGTGGACGGTAGTATCGCCATAGCACTTCTGTTGCTCTGCTTCCTTTTGTGCTCTGTCCCCTGTTGCCGTTTTGCCATTCTGTACTGCTGCATTGTATTGTTGTGCCGTTTTTGCTCGTTTTGTATTGTCTAGCCCCACTGGTATCGTTCTGCTCTGCCCCCTGTTGCCGTTTTGACCCTCCTTGAACTGCTGCATTGTATTGTTGTGCCGTTTTGCTCGTTTTGTATTGTTTAGCCCCATTGGTATCGTTTAGCTCTGCCCCCTGTTGCCGTCTTGCCCCATTTGTATCGCTGTACTGTATCTTGTTGCCATTTTGCCCCATTGTAGTGTGTTGATCTGCGCCATTTTGTGCTCTGCCCCCTGTTGCCGCCGTCTGCCCTAGCCCCAGCTTCTGGCCCTGCTGCCCACCCCGCTCCCTGCCGCTGCACCCCCGCGGCCCCGCCCTCACTCCTGCTGGTTTCCCCGAAACTCTCCCATTGGCCACCCCGTTCCCACCTCCCAGCTGCTCCTCCCTCACTCCGCCCCCTCCACTCTCCATTTATGGCATAGTCAGCGCGTACGCGCAGCGGGTGCGTCAATGGTGCGCCGAAGGCGCGCCAAAGGTAAGCCCGTCTGCGGCCGTCCGCGCCAGAACCGCGCCCAGCGCCAGACCCCCTGGCCCCCGCAGATGCCCAACGCCGCCACCCTCAGCGCACTCAACACCGGACGCCTCCCCGACTGCCACCGAGCCACCCCAGGACGCACCCACGGACCCTTCACCTGCCTATCCTGCAAGTTCGCCTGCATCCGGACCTGCAACCCACCCGCACCGCCAAGCCAAACACCAACAGCAATCACCTGAAGTGCATCCTGCTCAACACCCGCTCCGTCCACAGACACGCCGTGGAACTATGGAACCTGCTCGACACCACAACCCCAGACGTCGCCTTCCTCACGGAAACCTGGATGAACGCCTCCTCAGCGCCCGACATCGCCATCGCCATCCCGGACGGATACAAGATCACCCGGAGGGACCGCCTCAACCAAACCGGAGGAGGCATCGCCATCGTCTACAAGAACACCATCCGCATCACGACCAACTCCGACAACACCCTCACAACCGCCGAACATCTTCACTTCTAGATTCACACCGACCCCAAGACCACACTCAGAGGCACCCTCATATACAGACCCCCAGGACCCCGCACTCAATTCAGCGAAGACATCGCAGACCTCATCAGCCCACACGCCCTTCCCTCCGCCAACTACATCCTCCTAGGAGACCTCAACTTCCACCTGGAGAACAACAACGACAACAACACCACCACCCTACTGGACAACCTCGCTAACCTCGGACTCAAGCAACTGGTGAACACCCCCACCCACTATGCCGGACACACGCTTGACCCGATCTTCTCCTCCAGCAAGCACATCTCCTTCAGCCACTCCACCGGACTCCACTGGACAGACCACAGCTGCGTCCACTTCAGCTTCAGAAAGACCACAACTCACCACCTCCCGCAACAAGTTCCCCGCAGGACCTGGAACAAGATTACGACCGACCAGCTCATCGCATCACTGAACCAGAACCCTCCCGCCAGATCAACGGACCCCAACCAAGCAGCCCACAACCTGGTACAGTGGATCACCAACTGCGCCGACGACCTCGCACCCCTGAAAACCCATCCCATTAGGCCCGGAAGCAAGAAAGCCCCGTGGTTCAACGACGACCTCAAGAACTCCAAGAATAACTGCCGCACCCTCGAGAAAGCCTGACGAAAGAACCCGACCACAGACAACATGACCGCCCTCAAGCTCGCCACCCGCAAACACCACCAGCTAATCCACACCACCAAGAAGACAGCTTTCAAGGAACGATTAGACAACAACGCACACAACAGCAAGGAGCTCTTCAACATCGTCAAAGAGCTCTCCAACCCCAGCGCCGGTAACGACATCACTCCCTCACAGGACCTCTGCGACTCACTCGCCACGTTCTTCCACAGCAAGATCGCAGACATACACAACAGCTTTGGCGAACAGTCCACGCACCCAACCACCGAACCGACGCCCCCCACCACCTCCCTCCGCGACTCGACCCAAGTCAACACCGAAGACACCATCAGGACGATGAACACCATCAACTCTGGCTCACCAACCGACCCATGCCCCCACCACGTCTTCAACAAAGCCGACTCCGACATCGCACCCCAACTCCGGGACATCATCAACTGCTCCTTCAACACCGCCACCTTCCCGGAGAGCTGGAAGCACGCCAAACTCAGCGCCCTCCTGAAGAAACCATCAGCAGACCCCACCGACCTCAAGAACTACCGCCCCATCTCGCTCCTCCCGTTTCCTGCCAAAGTCATCGAGAAGACCGTCAACAGACAGCTGGCCGCCTTCCTCGAGACGAACGGATCCCTCGACCACTCACAGTCCGGCTTCTGAGCCAATCACAGCACCGAGACCGCCCTCATCACAGCCACTGATGACATCCGAACCCTGCTCGACAACGGGGAAACAGCGGCCCTCATCCTCCTGAACCTCTCCGCAGCGTTCAATACTGTTTGCCACCGCACCCTAGTACAATGCCTCAGCAACGCCGGTATCCAAGGGAAGGCACTGGAGTGGATCATCTCGTTCCTTGCCGGAAGAACCCAGAGAGTCCGCCTCCCCCCGTTCAGATCTGAGGCCTCCGAAGTCATCTGCGGCGTGCCACAAGGATCATCACTCAGCCCCACCCTCTTCAACATGTACATGAGCCCCCTCGCAGCCATCGCACGCCAACACAGCCTCAACATCATCTCCTACGCCGACGACACCCAGCTGATCCTCTCCCTCATCAACGACCCCGCCACTGCCAGATCCAACCTACACAAAGGGATGAAAGAAGTAGCCAAATGGATGAAGAACAGCCGCTTGAAACTGAACTCAGACAAAACGGAAGTCCTCATCCTTGGATCATCACCGTCTGCCTGGGACGACTCCTGGTGGCCCCCGGCCCTAGGCAGCGCACCCAAACCAACGGATCACGCACACAACCTGGCTTCATCCTGGACTCCTCCCTGTCGATGACCAGACAAGTCAACGCTGTCTCGTCTTCATGCTTCAACATCCTACGCATGCTCCGAATGATCTTCCGATGGATCCCCACCGAAACCAGGAAGATGGTCACCCAGGCACTTGTCACCAGCCGACTAGACTACGGAAACACCCTCTACACCGGAACCACAGCCAAACTGCAAAAAAGACTCTAACGCATCCAGAACGCCTCCGCACGACTCATCCTGGACATCCCACGCCACAGCCACATCTCCGGACACCTGAAGGACCTGCACTGGCTCCCCGTCAGCAAAAGAATCACGTTCCGCCTCCTTACCCACGCACACAAAGCCCTCCACGACCTAGGCCCCAGGTACCTCAACGACCGCCTGACCTTCTACACTCCCACCCGCCAACTACGATCGACCAACCACGCCCTCGCCGCCGTTCCACGCATCCGAAGAGCCACCATGGGAGGAAGATCCTTCTCCTACCTGGCAGCCAAGACCTGGAACTCACTCCCCATCCACCTCCGTCTTACCCACGACCACCTCTCTTTCAGGAAGCAACTCAAGACCTGGCTGTTCGAGCAGTAGCGGACCCCCCCCCCCCCCAAGCGCCTTGAGACCCTCCGGGTGAGTAGCGCGCTATACAAATTTCTTGATTGATTGATTGATCTTCTGCTTTTTTGCAGCAATGGCTGATGATGCATTGTCGTGCTGCCATGAAACTCTTACAATATTTCTCTACACCTCACAGTGCAATCATGAAATACTACCTTTTTACAAGTAGTTGCAGACTTTGGTCTCAGAAAAAGGTTTTAAAGTGGGGTGTTGTACTGTCTAAACTTAAAAGTTGGTACGGAAGTGATTTCGTAGTGACTGAAAAATATAACTTTCATCGTTTCTGTGCATATTTGTAACTGGGTACAAAGGAAGAGAATTGATTAAATATATTGTGTCGGTATTTATTTTGTAGGGTTATGCTTTATTACTAGCTGGAAAATCATGTAAATAAAAAAAATAATTTTACACACAGTACAGCCCTTCTTTAGCTCACGCTGCAAAAATTGTACATTGTTCAGCCTTACGGTTTAGATGCAGATTACCCCCTCGGTTTCTGAAGGTTACGCTATTCCTGCCTAATTCTATCAACATCCTGTTGTTAATTACTCATTCTAAGTCTACAAGTCAGTGCTTCTAGTTACTACTCTGGTCTCATCTGTAATTCCTCATTCCAAGTTCTCTATACACTGCTGCAGCTGTTTCTCTGGTCCAGTCAGTCATTCCTACATTTTAAGACCTATAGCCAGCGCTGCAGCTGTGTCTCTGTTCCCAGTGGTAATTCCTCATTCTTAGACCTCCAGGCAGCGTTGCTTGCTGCTTCTCTGGTCTCATCTGTAATTCCCCCAGTCGGAGTCCTCCGGACAGAGCTACTTGCTGTTTCTCTAGTCCCGTCAGTAACTCCTCCATTCTAAGTCCCCTAGTGCTGCTAGCTGCTACTCTGGTCCCATCAGTAACTCCTCATTCTAAGTCTTCCAGACAGTGCTGCTAGCTGCCACTCTGGTCCCATTGGTAATTCCCACATTTTAAGTCCTTTAGGCAGTGCTGCAACTGTGTCGGCTCCCAGTGGTAATTCCTCATTCTTGTCCCCTTGGCAGGGCTGCTAGCTGCTTCTCGGTTTTCGTTGGTAATTCCTAATTTTTAGTCCTCTAAGTATTTTCATGTGGCATCACTCCCATAGAGTCCAGTCTTGTGTGCAGCAGGAAAGTCGGGTCACTCAATCACACCATCTGTGGAGCTCTAATGCAGGGGAATGTATAACTCTTAAGCACAAACCCCTCTCTGCATGTTGCCCCCACTGGCATAGAGTGAATAATGCCAAACAGGTCATGATGGAAGTGTTAAATAATCATGATTAGGGCTCAATAATGCAAGCATAACCCCGCTATAAAAGTGTGTCTCCTGTTTTCACCACTAGTCACACGCAATAAGAATATGACATGCTACTCAGCTGCAGTAGCTTAATACTGTTGAATTGTAACATAATAATAATTCTCATATTATTCTAATAATTATATAGTCTAATTCTAAAGAATTGTTGCTGCAGAGCCAGCAGACAATCTGAAGGCACGTTATTGAGCAGAACACTTAACTACCACTTAAAAAAACTGAAATGAAGACCAACTTTTTAGAATCCTTTCTACCAAACTTTCTCTCCTGAAAATCCACAGTCATTTTGTAAACACATTTTATTGATTTCCCATACATCAAACAAGCATTTACAATGCAACGGTTTCGCCTTTGACAAAGTTAGAGCTATTGTCATTGTAAATGACAAATTGTTTATTTATGTGTTGGTTTTGAAAACAGATAAATAAATGGCATTGTCATTTACAATGTCAATAGCTTAATCTTTCGCAAATGCGGCAGTATCTCAGACCATGCCCCGTTTCATGGCGGAGCGGTCGGTAGACGGAGGGTAGCATCAATGCATAGGTTGGTTCAGGTTTTTGCATACTCTCGAATATAAATTCCCAGGAGCAGGACGACGCGGTACTTGTGAAGGGTGTCACAGCTTTCCTGTAGCTAAGGGTCAGCCGGTGCTGCTGGGGAAAAGGGGTGCATCTCAAAGGCAGGGGCAAGCAGATTTTGGATAAAGGGCAGAGGCAGCTGTACTACGTTTTAAAATGGAGCTGTTTTTAAAAAACAGAAAAGGGCGCTGCTAGGTTGCATGGCAGAAATGCAGGCCAACACAAAATTCCTTCCTCTTCAGGCCCCAAGCCATGCGATGGAAGAACCACGTCCAAGACCTCTCCATAGCTCTGAAAAGCTCCATGACTCGAGCCAAGGACCCATAGCAGGTATGGGCTGAGCTATGGGTCCTGCACGAATAACCTGCACGAATAACTGCACGAATAACTGATACCTGCACGAATAACTGATACCTGCACGAATAACTGATACCTGTACGTGAACTTGTTACTTTGCACGTGCACCTCAATCTTGACCTGAAATACCACAACTAATCTTGTACCCTCGGTCCTCATCTACATCTGCCATTTCTGCATTGGAACACGCTCCCAGCTGTGCCAATGACCCCCATTCTGACCCTCAGCACTACTTTCTGTTCATGTAGTAGGTAAACCGTTATTGTGTCATTTATATTAAAAATCAATACAATACACGGTCTTGAATAATAAACCAACCTGATACTTGCAATCCAACATCAATTAAAATCCAAATTCTTAAAATTATGTACATTGCCCCAAATAAAGTTTGGGGAGGGGAGGGGGGCGGGAACGGACAGCGGGAGGGGGGGCGGGTGCAAAAGTGGAGCTGGGGTTTTGAAAGTGTTGGCTGGGGAAAGGGGGAGGATGGAGGGTGCGGTGGGGGGAAGAGGGTCCGTGTAATCTCAGAGTGAGGGATGATATCAAGTGGAAAGTGAGCCCTGGTGCTTTAAGTGCGATGAAAACAAGCACCTACGGGCACACGGACAGCGGGAGGGGGGGCGGGAACGGACATCGGGAGGGGGGGCGGGTGCAAAAGTGGAGCTGGGGTTTTGAAAGTGTTGGCTGGGGAAAGGGGGAGGATGGAGGGTGCGGTGAGGGGAAGAGGGTCCGTGTAATCTCAGAGTGAGGGATGATATCAAGTGGAAAGTGAGCCCTGGTGCTTTAAGTGCGATGAAAACAAGCACCTACGGGCACACGGACAGCGGGAGGGGGCGGGAACGGACAGCGGGAGGGGGGGCGGGTGCAAAAGTGGAGCTGGGGTTTTGAAAGTGTTGGCTGGGGAAAGGGGGAGGATGGAGGGTGCGGTGGGGGGAAGAGGGTCAGTGTAATCTCGGGGCGGGAACGGAGACATGGTCAGCGGGAGGGGGGGCGGGAAAGGAGACACGGACAGCGGGAGGGGGCACGGGAAAGGAGACACGGACAGCGGGAGGGGGGGCGGGAAAGGAGATTAGAAAGAAAATGCTCCTTACCTGATCGCTTCGTGGGAACTTAAATCTTGCATCCAACTCCAGCAACAGACACTTCTAAAAAGAACAAACAGGCCGACACGAAAAAAAATAAATAAACACGCCCACCGCCGCATGACGTTGTCAGAAGGGGCAGGATGAGTAAAAATGGCCGGAACGCCCCCGAATCTGCTCCGCAATTGACGGACAGATCTCTGTTCCAATGACTAGCCTCCATTTATGGATCTAGCCAATGGGACAGAGGGGCGGTGACCAAGCCACATACTGTTGACATCAGATTTCGCCTGCGCCGAAAAGCTGCGCGGTGCGCAGCTTTCGACAGGCAAAACCTAAAAAAAGGGGCTCTGGTTACATAGCCCAACTAGGTAGTAAAGTCACAGTGTAAATCAGGTTATTTAAGGCACAGTTGAAGCACCATAGGGTGTCCATGCCAACTTTTTGGCCACAGCATACAATCAATCAATCAATCATATAATTTGTAAAGCGCACTACTCACCCGTGAGGGTCTCAAGGCGCTGGGGTGGGGGATGTTGCTACTGCTTGAAAAGCCAGGTCTTGAGGAGTTTTCTGAAGGTCAGCAGGTCTTGGGTCTGCCGTAGGTGGATGGGGAGGGTGTTCCAGGTCTTGGCGGCGAGGTGGGAGAACGATCTGCCGCCTGAGGTCGCTCTTTGGAAGTGGGGGACTGTAGCGAGGGCGGCGGAGCGGAGCTGGCGAGTGGGGGTGTAGAAGCTGAGTCGTCTGTTGAGGTACATTGGTACGGTGTTGTGGAGTGCCTTGTGTGCATGGGTGAGGAGCTTGAAGGTTATCCTCTTGTTGACCGGGAGCCAGTGCAGGTCTCTCAGGTGGGGTGTGATGTGGCTGCGGCGAGGGATGTCGAGGATCAGGCGTGCAGAGGCGTTCTGGATGCGTTGGAGCCGTCTCAAAAGTTTGCCCGCGGCTCCTGCGTAGAGGGCGTTTCCATAGTCCAACCTGCTGCTTACAAGGGCCTGGCCAATCAACACACAACTATTATATACAACCATTGGAAATTCCCATTCCCAACTAAACCCCCACCCTTCCTCCCTCACCACCCTCTTAGCTGTGTCATTCAAGTGCGGGCTGCAAGAGGTCAGTAGAACTGTTATCTCAATGGGGCGACTTATGTGAATAGGAGGCAGCTGCAGCTGAGTGTTATCTGGGTTGCTTGTCTAGCGCCACTGCTAAACGTGAGGCTATAGTTCAAGGTGGGCTTAGAGCTGCCTATGCGTTAGACCATAGCTGCCACAAGGTTACCTACAGATGCGTCATCCGCCTCTACTTCGGGAGATTTGAGTGCTTCAACGAGCGCTTCTCAAGCTCTCGCCCTTTCCAGGGCCTTTTCACTCTCGGTGCGATTCGCTATTTGTAACCTTATCCCTCCCTCACACTCGGCCCACTTTAGGAATTCTGCTTTCCACTTTGCTATGCTAGGGCCCTCTTTCGTTTTCTAATGGGTGATGATGTTTCTCTTGGCCAGTAGCAGACCCAGATCTAAAAAATTACTAGTAATTTAGTTCTTTGATGCATGGGGAAACCAGTGTAAAATACAGTGAGCCATGGTCGGTTCCAGCTCTCCATCAGTGAGGTCTGACAGTATTGTTGTTACATCCTCCCATTAACTGTTGAGTGTTTAAAATCTGCGCTTTCTGCGTTACATCTCGGGCAGGCCACTGACTGGGCCGGGAAAAAGGGGTGCAGTTTTGTTGGGGTAAGGTATGCTCTATGTAAAATATGGAAGTGCACTAACTGAAACCTTGCATTCCTCGTGCTCTTCCAGGCTCTCGCCACTAGCTCTCCCCACGCCTTATCCGGGATGTCCACCCCTGTATCAGCTTCCCATTTGAGCTTCAGTGCAGACAGGGGGAGTAAGGATTCCAGCATCAGGCGTCCATAGAGGCATGTCACTGCTTTAAAAGTGCCTGCTGCCAACACCACATATTGGCAGTCCATGGAATTTGGTGGTTCTGAAAGTCCACCACCCCAGTGCTTCCTGCTAGCCGTAGTGAGGGCTGTGTACTGTAGGAAATCACCCCCGGGTAAGTCAAAGCGGGTTTGCAGATCATTAAACGGGATCATGGCTCCCGCCTCGTATAGGTCTACTATGGTAGTCCGCCCTTGTTCCGTTCAAGTCTCCAATCTCTGCCAGTTGCCACCATGTGGCAGGGCCCTGCACATTATCAATGGTATTTCCGGCGCGTAGGGGCATTAAATAGAGGCTCTCCACAAATATCTGTTCCAGCATTTTCGTGCTGTGGTAAGTTCCAGGGTGAGGGTCGTGGTGTTGACCGGGCGCCGCAGAATATTGCGGTACAAGAACAATAGGGGCACCAAGTCCTTCCTGCGCTCTTCTTCTCCACTAGTGGCCAACGCCACCCATTGTGTGAGCCATTGAAATTGTGCTGCCAAGTAATAGGTCTTATAGTCTGCGACCGCTAGGCCGCCTCTCGCTCTTGGTTGCATGATTGTACTGAGTGCCACCCTGCATCTGCCCTTGCCCCATAGGAAGGCCTTGAACGGAGCTGCTTGAAGTACGTTGCCGGGATCCAAATCGGTTAGGTCCCAAAGTAATGTAAGAGCCTCGGGAGGGCTATCATTTTAACTAGGGCCACACGGCCCGCTACGGACAGCGGGAAAGAACCTCAGAATCCGCAGTTAGCTTTTGCCCCTCTGATGGCCTTTCCAATATTACTCTCAAGAATGTCTTCCTGTTTGTGGTAGATATGTGTGCCCAGGTAGGGTAGACATCTGTCCTCCCAATTCACACCCTCTGTGTGCTGCGGACCTACGCTATCCCCACGGGCCAGGAACAGGCAAGATTTTGACCAGTTCACTTTCAATCCTGCAACTCTGCTGAGAGCGTGGAGTAGGTTTTTCGCCCCCAAGAGTTCCTTTCCCGCGTCAGCGAGGAAAAGCAAAAGGTCATCAGCATATAATGCAATATGATGGACCTGTCCATTTACGTCGAGTCTTCGATATGCCTGCCCCGATCTGGAATGTGCTGCTGAGGGCTCCATCGCCAGAGAAAATAACAGTGGGAAGAGGGGCTACCCCTGCTGCCTGCCTAGCCCCCCAGTTTTAATTCTGGCAGTGGAGTCAGCGTATAAGAGAGTCGTCCAGCTCACAAAGCCAGGCCCGACCCCATTTTCCGCATCACATGGAATAGGAAAGCCCACTCAAGACTGTCGAAGGCTTTTTCTATGTCCACTGCAAATATCGTAGCAACATCCACGTGGTAAGTTTCCAGGATGCGCATGAGCCTTCTGATATTGAGCGCTGTGTTTATGGTGGGAATTAACCTGGATTGGTCGTTGTGTATAAGGGTGGTCATGTGAGGGAGTAAATGAGAGGCTAACATTTTACTTAGCATTTTATAATCGAGATTCAGCATTGATAAGGGACGGTTCGCAGTTTTATCCCATGCCTGCTTGCCCAGCTTTAGCAAAGGAATGATGATTGCTTCTCTAGTGGAGACAGGTAGTTTGCCAAGTCTCCTGGCGTCATTATATAATTGTATGAGTTTGGGAGCTAGGAGGTCGATGTATGTGAGGTAAAATTCTATCGGGAAAACATCAGTGCCTGGGGTTTTATTGCACACCTCCCTTACTTCGATCTCTTGTCCTAACGAGATTGCTGTATCCTCATCTAGTGCAAGTAGATCAACCTTCATGTGTACTCCTGCAGTTCCTCATCCATTTCGGACAACTGACTTCAATAGAGCTTGGTACATTATTCTAAAAACAGGTCATTGATCCCCTGTTGGTCATATCTAGCTACCCCATTCCGGTCTTTATCTCCAGTATGACTGATCCACATCTGGCCGGGTTTGCCAACCAAGTCAGAAAGGACCCGATTTATCCCTCTCCGAGTGTGCCCGAGTTATGTGGCTTTTGTAATCGAAGCATCGCAGGCACTCTACCTGTGTTGCAACTGCCTCTCTAGCCTCTAGTAACTCCTGTTTCTTGCCCGGGTTTTCGGGTGGATCTTTTTCCAGGGTGCGCAGGCACTCATCAACCCTCTTTATATCTTGGAGGAGAACCTTCCTAGCCCCAACCTGCTCAAATATGCTCCTCCCCGTGAGGAATGCTTTACAGGCGTCCCACTCAATGAGTGTGGATGTGGCTCTACCCCCGTTGTCTTGAAAGTAGTTACTGATAGCTGATCCCGTAGCAGTGCGGAAAGCTTGGTCGTCTAAGGCCTTTGAGTGCAAGCGCCAGGTGGGGATTTTTGGGTGTGCGCGTGACCATTGTAACTTCACCAGAACAGGGTTTTGGTCAGAGAGTGTCCTGTTGAGATATGTGCTGCAGCCAACCCCCTCATGGACATCAGGTGAGCACAGAATGGCATCCAGTCTAACATGTAATTCATGGAGGGCCGAGAAGAAGGAGTAATCTCGGGTCATGGGGTGTTGTGCCCTCCAGGTGTCAAGCCCCATTTTTGTTGCCAATTACGGCGTGATTCTGCCAGTTTGTGTGCAGGTGCATTAGGGAGTGGGGGGTGAGAGCGGTCAAGGGTAACATCAGAGGTGCAACTGAGGTCGCTCCCCAGTAATATCGACCCCGTGAGGACGGTCGCCAACTTTCCTGACAGTAGGGAGAAGAAGGCCGGTTGGTCAGAGTTGGGCGCATATATACTACCCAGTGTGAGGTCCCTGCTGTCCAGTCTCCCCGTCACCACCACATATCTGCCCTCTGGGTCAATCAATTGTGTCGTGCATTGGAATGGAACACCTGCCCTTATCCATATCAGTACTCCTCTCGCAAAGGCAGAGTACGTATTGTAATAAGTCTGACCCCTCCAGCGGCGTTGTTAAGTACCCCATAGTGCGGCCCCCTTAACTGACCTAGACATCAAGCCCCAGTTCAACCGGATGTTACTCATAATTCAAAGAGGAAAAGCCATACGTTAGCTGAAACAGCACCAGTTGCACAGGGATGGGAGGCCCAGGGTAATCTCCATGTTCAATGTCACACCATGGCCTTCACATGAGATCATCAGCCGTTTGGGGCGTAAACTGTGGCATGTCCATTCCTAGGCTGTTGTTGTCGCTGCGGTCCAGTGAGGTCACCGATCTGCCAGTGTGGCGTCCACTTCCACTCAGAGAGGAACCAGGGATTTTCGACTGTGAGATACCAAGCCCTTTGCAACGTTCAAGGCTAAGTTTCCTGGGCGAAGGGGCCTTGGCTCCACCCCAATGGTTGCGAGGACTCTGCTTCAGGGTCCCCGGAGATGAAGCCTGTTGATCTACTGAGCTGTGAGCTTCAAACCAGTCCCAAGCTTCTTGTGGTGTAGTGAAGAAACGAGCCCCCGCTGGGTATGCTACCCGAAGTCGAGCGGGAAATAACATTGCATAGGGCAGGTTCAATTTGCGCAGTTTAGCCTTGACAGCAGTGAAGGACGCTCTGCTGCGCTGTACCTTCCTCGTAACATCTGGGAAAATCATGAAATTGTTATTGTCGATGCGCAGTTCCTGTTTTTGGCGAGCAATTTGCAAAATGTGGTCCGAAAGTGTAAGAGTCTGGCCACAAAAGGTCGGAGAGGAGCCCCTGGTTTTGGTGGTTTTGCTGGAAATCTGTGAGCCCGCTCCAGGGCATAGAAGGGGGACAGACCTTTTGGAGCCACTTCAGAGCTGAGCCAGTCCTCCAAGTAATGGACCATATTTGTGCCTTCCGTTTTTTCCTGGAATTCCGATGACTGGGATATTGTTCCGTCGTTATCTCCCTTCACTTTCCTCGGCATGCATTTCCAGGGTTTTCACCTTAGTTTCCAGGACAGGGAGGGATCCGCGCATCTCGTGGATAGATTCGGCCGGCCTCTCATTTCTTTTTCATTGCTGGACACTCTGTCCTTGAGCTTGCAATGACCATCCTTTAGCAGGCTGAGATCTGTTCCAATAGCATCTATTTTCCTTTCCAGCGCTTCTCTGGAGGCCGTTATGCCCTGCATGATGTTAGCCAATGTAGGTTTTCATGAGGTCCAGGTCTCCACTTGTTTAGGCAATTTGTCCTCCTCGTCGGAGTGGATTCCAGGGGCATCCACGATAAGGACAGCAAACCCTGTTTCTTCTGCGTTCTCCCCATCTCAAAGACGCTACGGGCTGGTGTGGCATTTGACCGAGCTCTGTGCCCGCCGTGGTTAGTGAGTCTGAGTGCCACCAATTCTGCCGGATCACCTGTGACACTTCTCACTCTTCTAATTCGTGTGCAAGATGCCACAGTCGCCTCTGACGGCCTCGTCCACTGTAGGTGTTGTGGGTCGAATGGTCCCACCGAAGGAAACACCGCCCAGTGGTTCGCGGGTCATGGCAGTGTCCCCCGGTGTTTGTCCGCGTCAGCTCATCCCGGTCTCTCTCTGCGGCCTCCTCTCGTTGGCATATGTAAAGGGAAGGCAATCCGTCGCACTCTACTCAGTCACTGCTCAGGCACACCCCACTTCGTGCCTGTACTCTGGAGGTTCGAGGCCTCTTGGTGGTAGCCACTCCACCGTGCAAGCCCTGCCTGGCTGTCCCTCTCCACTAACACCGCCATGGCACAGGCGCCATCTCACCCTCTCTTCTACCAGCCCAAGTGCCTCTACTTGCGGTCATTTCGCACCCCAGGGGCCAGAGAGTGTACTCACTGCTGTAGGCTCGCTGTAGGTAATGTAGTCGCCGGCAGTCCAGAATCTGCTGCAGTAGCTACTTTGGGGGCTCTCACGGTCTGGGTGCCCGTAGCGGATGAGCTCACTGGAGACCGGACAGGCAGTACCTATCTGTGGAGCACTGCTTGATTCTGCTGCTCTCTCCTCCAATGAGGGACAACAGAATTCCTCGCTTCACAGGTCAAGTTTGCTGCAGGTCGCTGTGCGTCTACCAGGCAGGCGCTGTAGGAGCTGTTGTGCCATCTACCAGGTAGGCGCCATCTTGCAGTCGGCTCCACTGGATCCACGCTTCAGCATTGTAAATGCCCAGGCGGTGCCACAGCATGGCCCAGTGCCAAGCCAGTATTCATAGGGCTTCAGAAACACCAAGGAGGCAACTGGGATCCACCGCAACCGTACTCCTGGCTACCGCAATAGACTCTTCAGGGCACTCACGGCATGGCCGCCATTTTGTCGCAGGTTCCGCTACCTCAGCAGAAAGTCACCGCAGCCAGGCACACTGTAGGTCGAGTTGTGTTCGCCCCCACACCACCTCTGCGGCGTCCCGCAGGGCTTCGCTGATCAGCGCAAGAACTGTCGCCTGGTCGTGCCCGACTGTTAGTACTGCAATGCAGCAGTGGTCGCAGCACTCACATCGGAATCGCCATCTTGCCCACTGGCCCATAGGGCCAGGAACACCCCAGTTTGCTCGTAAATGCACCGGCGATGGCGTTTCCGTGTTCAGCCGCAAGATGATGGCACACTCCGGGGCTCCGCAATGCGAATTCTGGCTCTCCCGGGTGTGCCTGGGGGTCAGGATAACTGTTGGGGTAAATGGGTTCTCTTCTGGGGTCTACTTTGTTGGAAGCAAGTCACAGTATTTGTTTAATGCCATTCACAGCATGGGCACCAACTTGTGATCTACTCCGGCAGGCCCGCAAGCTCCATTCCCAATACTGACAGTGACGATGTGGGTGGTTGAAGGCTTCCTGTCACTGTTCGCCCCCATCGAGGGCCTAGTTCGGTAAATTCGAGCTCCCTCTTGTGCGGGCTCCAGTCCGACCTCATACCCTGGGGTCTCCCAGCCACAGTTACCAGGTGCAGGCGAGACCGAGTCTTTACTGGTAGTTCTGATGCCTCTTATTCGGCGCTTCGCTCGTTAGACTCCTATCTCTCGCTTCTGCTTGACAGTGGTCGCCTCCTTGCAGCTTTACAGGTTAGTTTACCCTTTAGTGTTCCCACTTCAGCGATGTGGGCAATGAAAGGCTCCCTGTCTCTGTTTGCTACCACTGATAGCCTAGTCTGACAGCGCCGAGCTGTCCCCCATGCGGACTCACCCCCGACCGTCCCTCGAGGGGTCTCCCAGTCTCCAGCCACCAGGCTCAGGCAGGCTGTTGCAGGTAGCTCTAGTACTCCAAAAGCGGCTTTGCGCTTTCCAGGCACTCACCACTAGTATCTGTGCCTTGGAGCTCTTCAGGGAAGCAGAGGTGTCTCACCGCTGTGGAAGTCATTTCAGACCATCGGAGGCGCGGATGCCATTTTGCAGTCACTCCCGCTAGCTCGCACTTGCCGTCCTGCAGTCATATCTTCTCGTGCACAGACGCGGTCGGTAGTAGGCGTTTCTGCAGGGCGGTGACATGGGGAGCGTGAGGGGCAGGGGGGTAGTAATGTATGGATTACGGAGTTTAACAGGTAAGTAAACATATAAATAAATAAAACGAATTTTGTTGCGCGCACTGCATCGCATTTGGTGATGCAGTGCACAGAACGAAATTCGTTTTGGCTACGGAGGCGACCAAGATGGCCGCATCCGCATAGAGATCCGCCGGTCGGGCATTTCCAGCAGCCCTTTCATGGCGTAGAGCGAGCGGAACCACACGATACCTTCTCCCACTTCTGCGCGCGGAACTCAACTGCCGGAGGATGTCTGTTTGGGGCGGCTGCGGCACTCCTGGGGTCGGCGTTCGAGCCTGATGACGCAGGGCCTACATTGAGGTGCTGCCGACATCGCACTGGAGCCGTCGGAGCCGGGGTAAGCCTTCGCCTGTTGCTCTGCCCGCCCGCGAGCCTCGTCCTGCCCGCCGCTGCTCTGGGGACTGTCCCGGCGCCCTGTCTCCCGGTTGCCTCCTCCTGCTGAGCCCACGCGACCGTTGCGGTGGTGCCGGCCTATGGGCCTGCATCTTTCTTTCGGCGCCGGGGCCCACAGTAGGTTTGGGGGCCGGCCCGGAGTGCGTGTGGTGCGGGTTTGACACCCTGGGGGGTCGGGGTGTTGGGAGGTGGCGGTAGGCCGGTGGGGTTGGGGTGATTGTGCTTTTCCCCCCCTTTTGACGCTGGGGGGTGCTCTTGGACCGGTGGGGGTGATTTGGCTCCGTTTCCTGCCCTCCTCCTGTCCCGGGCCCTCCCTTGGCAGAGCCTAAGCGTCTGGCTCGCCCGGCAGTGCAATCAGCGACCTCCTGTCTAACCTACCAGCTGCCCCTGGAGAGGGCCCCCTGTGGGCTGCTCTTTCGCAACACATCAGCACCTGGTTGTCTCCTGACCGTGGCCAGCCGCAGTGGACCTGCACCTACCATCTCTTTGGGGACCTTCACTGACGCAGTAACTCTGCTTGGCGCTGTGCGGCCCTCGACGGCCTCCTTGTCCTGGTGGCATCCCGACTGGACCTGGCGCGCTGGGCACCCTGAGATCGAGGTTGATCCACACGACTGTGCCCGGGACTGCCCTTCTACATCCTCCCTTTGACCCGTGGGCTCGACACAACCCCAGTTGACCGGCTCATTTCTACTCCTGCACGCCACAAACCGCGTCGCCCTCCCTGGGCACCAGCTCACTTTCCGCAATGGTTAAAAAAGACCCGAGACAGCCTAAACTCCAATTTGAAAAGCCTCCGGATACCTCGGCGGACCCTGCTACGGACCCAGCCGCTGCGGCGGCTCCCCTGCGGAGGAGTTCGACTCGAACTCACTGACTGCCGCCATGATAGCCGAAATGAGATCTGCCTTCAAAGCCCTGGACGCTCGCTTTGATGACCTCGATAAGAAATTGGCCAACATGAATGCTAAAATCCAGGGTCACGACCGCAGGCTTGATGTGGTGGAGTCCAGGGTTTCTGACCTCGAAGATGGCGCCTCTTCTTCCCTGAAACGGCTGGAGAGAGTCGAGAAGATCCTTAAAGACGTGGCCATGAAGAATGAAGATTTGGAGGCAAGAGGACGCCGCAACAACATACGCCTTCTTGGCGTTCCGGAGACGACGCCCACTGGTCGACTGGACACATTTGTGGAACAGCTCTTGTCGGACCTTTTTGGTAGGGAAACCTTTACCCAGTGCTTCGTGGTTGAACGAGCGCATCGGTCCCTGGGCCCAAGCCGGGCCTGCCCCCTAGACCGATTATTGCAAGGCTTATGAACTTTCGCGATCGGGACACGGCCCTCCGAGCGCACGTGAGAAGGGCGACATCCAATGGCAGGGCAACAGCCTGTCCTTCTTCCCGGACTTTACGATCATTGTGCAGGAAGCTATGCGAAAATATCAGAGCGTCAAAGCCATGCTGAGGAATCTGGGACTCTGTTATGGTATGCTCTACCCGGCCCGGATTCTTCCACAACTTCAAGCATAACAAAAGTGGTACGCCCGGTGGCTCACGACCACACTCCCCTCCACAGCAGTCCTCGCAATCCAGCGTGGACCTCTTTTCCTAGTCCAGGAGTGGCTGAATAACTGTTTTATTCTATTCATTGGTTTACAATATGACTGGTGGTTATTGCTCGTTCGAATGCATATTTACCATTCTACTGTTTTAGTTATTTGAATGCTGGTTGCCCGACTGGCGTGGTGTTGCCATGCCCCATGGTGAATACCTCCATGGTTTGTTTTTGTGGGAACGGTACTTGGGTATTCCTCTTTCTGGGTAAGGAGAGGGTGGGAGGGGTTTTTTGTGTTTTTTATTTTTATTTTTGTTGATTATTGCAGTTTGCAAAGTATGAGGATGTTTTTGAGTGCTATGGTGTGCCGATACATGGACTCCATTTCTAAGATATTGTTCATATGGTTGTGCTAGGAAATGTGCCCGGTCCCTCCGGACTGTCATTGTTAACTTGGAATGTGCGGCGCCTGAACGATAATAGAAAACGGAGACAAGTCCTGAACTATGTGGCACGTCATAAGGTAGACATCCTTTTTATGCAGGAAACTCATTTGGCAGACTCCACGGCTGGTGGCCTGGCAACGGGGTGGGGCCCGCATAGGTATTTCTCCAGTTATAGCTCGTATTCAAGAGGGGTGGCTATCCTGGTACATAAGCGCATCCAATTCGCACACTTTGCTACAAAATGCGACCCTGAAGGTCGTTTTTTGATCGTCACTGGTCAGCTACTGGGTCATAGGATGTCATTGGTCTGTGTCTACGGCCCGAATACTGACACTCACTCTTTTTATCAATACCTTTCCACTCACCTCCTTGCTATTGACACTGGGCTCTTGATTATTGGCGGGGACTTTAACCTTGGATCATGATAGAGACAGTACCGCTTCCCCCCCCGATTCCAAACCCCATTCGCGCCAGGCCCTTCGAGAGATCTGTACACATTATTCCCTTGTAGATGTTGAGGCACATTTACACTCTATCAACCCTGTTTTCACTCACTACTCATGGTTCCACAATACATGGACCAGACTGGATTACTGGCTAGTCTCTCCCGTGATTGCTAGCTGGTTGGGATCAGTCCGCACTCTCCCCCGCACTCTCTCTGATCACTGCCCGGTTATTCTCCAACTGTTTATCCCAAGGGAGGGGGGATATGAGAGGTGTTGGTGTTTCCCTGGACGGGCGTTACTGGACCCCGTCTTCACCGAGGAGGTCGACAAGCTATCGAAGATTACTTTGATTTGAACACTGACTCCATTGACGCATGGGCGGTCCTGTGGGAGGGCTTTAAGGCATATATCAGAGGGGTGTGCATTTCAAAACACACAGGGATCCTCCGAGAACTGCGCTCCACCTTAGACAAGATCGAAGAAGAAATTGCCGCCGCTGACCGCGAACTACTTACTGCCCCCTCAGACGCCCTGTCAGCCACTCATTTAGCCCTTTATATTAAGTTCCGTGACGCGGCGGATAGGGAACTTTCCTTTCTAAATAAGCACTGAGTGGCACGGCGTTATGGAGAGGGCGAACACCCTGGTCGCCTATTAGCAAACACACTGCGCCCTCCTAGGGCCCCAACTTGCATCATTTCCATGTCGGGTCCAGACGGCTCCCCGGTACAGTCTACACCGGCGGGCTGTGAGCTCTTCCTCACGTACTACAAAACCCTTTACTCCTCACACCTCTCCGGGAATTGGGCCAACCAAGAAGAGTATCTATCGGAGGTGGCCCTTGTGTATCTGTGGCGTTACATGCAAGAGTTCCTTCTAGCCCCTATTACCGCAGACAGCATCATAGAGGCCATTGACGCCTTGCGTGGTTCTTCGGCCCCCGGACTAGACGGTTTCTCTGCCGATTTTTATAAAACATATAAAGACCTTCTGGTGCTTCGGCTGGTTGAGGTCTATGCGGAAGCCTTAGATGTGGGCATCCTCCCCCCGACGTTTCGTGAAGCGGTGATTATTCTATTGCCTAAACCAGGGAAAGACCCCATGCTTTGTGGTTCATATAGACCGCTGTCATTGCTGAACACGGACTACAAAATCCTAGCCAAAGTGATAGCAATCAGCCTGTCGCTTCTGATGGAATTCATCATCTCTCCCGTGCAATCGGGTTTTGTTCCACATAGGTCTACATCCCTTAACCTCCGCACCTTATTTACGGTCTTACACCGCATTGACCCCGTTACTCCAGCCTCGATGATTTTATTGGATGCAGAGAAAGCATTTGATTCTCTGGAATGGCCCTTCTTCCTTTCTGTCATGCGCCGTATGGGCATGCCGGAGTGCTTTATTGCAACTATAGCCCTTTTGTATACCAGGCCCTTCGCACGGCTGTGTCTCAATGGTATATTGTCAGATCCCTTCCCTCTATCGCGGGGTACAAGACAGGGTTGCCCCCTTTCCCCACTTTTGTTTATTTTAGCTCTCGATCCATTGGCCTGGCAGTTCCAGGAGAACCACCTCCAGCGCGGGTTACAGTTTCGAACTGGCCCTTTATTGATGTCCATGTACGCAGACGACATGATACTATATGTCAGGCACCCCCACTGTAATCTGTCCCCATTAATACGGGAAATTATACGTTTCGGAGCATTCTCAGGACTAAATATTAACTGGCACAAATCTGTCATTTTTCCACTTACTACCAGCACTACACCCTGGTCTTTTGAATTTCCGCTGGAATGGTACTATGACTCCGTTAAATATTTAGGAATACATGTCCATCTAGACACTGCATCGATGATACGCCTCAACTATGGCGCTGCAGTCTCCGTGTTGGAAACACAGATTAACCGCTGGATTAGTCTACCCCTCTCCATGGCCGGGAGAGTTGCGATTATTAAAATGGTGGTGCTTCCACGTTTTTTATATTATTTTAACAACATACCGGTTCCCCTAACCAAAGCCTTCTTCAAGCACCTACGCTCACTTCTGCTCCGATTGGTCTGGGGTGTCAGCTGGAAAGTCTTGACCATGCCGACTGACAGGGGCGGGCTGGGTGTACCAGACTTCTACTTGTATTATTTACTTGCCCAATGTGCCTAAGCCTATTCGTGGTTCCACCCGGACGCACGGATTCCATACTTACGTCCAGAGGCAGATTTGGCTCTCCCTAGACAGCTTCTCACACTTCTTCCCACTGGCTTCCCTCGAGACCCGTGCGATATACAAACCGTATCCACCACATGCTGGGCCTGGGTTAAACTGCGTAAACTTTTAGGATTCGATGTGCTTTACTCTCCGGTATTGTCCCTTCCCAATGCCTCCCTCCTTCCCATTACAGAGGAGACGTTGGTAAAACACACCTTGCAGAAATTTACTATCGGCACCCTCAGAGATCTTTTCCCCGATGGTCACATATTCTCTGTGACAGAGGAAGCCCGATTCTCTGACTGCTCCTTTATGGACACATTTATCCTCACCTGGCTTCGCTCAGCATTGAGGGCATGCTTCCCCTCTTTTCCTCTAGCCCCCGAGGAGGTCCCCCCTCTTACGTTGGTGATACAGAGCCCATCCAACACGCACCAGATTTCCAAGTTATATAAGCAATGCATTGCACTTAATCCTAGTGGTGACTCCAAACTAAGGGCCGAATGGGAGAGGTACCTGGGCGGTCCTATTTCGGATGAGCAATGGATATATTGTTGTAAGGTTACGACGGATGTCTCCTTGAATAGTCGGCATAAGTTGCTACAGTTTAAATTTCTCCGGCGGATGTATTTCACCCCAGCTCGTGCACATAAAATAGACGACTCCCGGCCTCACCACTGCCGGAAATGTCTTTCCCCGTTTGCAGATTTTGCACATTTAACATGGACTTGCCCCAAGATACATCAATACTGGTTAGACGTTCACTCTACATTGGGGGATATACTCTCTACACCGCTCCTGCCTATCCCTGAGATTGCACTGCTGGGATATGTCGTAAATTTCCCTAGGAACATTCGTAAATTGGCAGCGCTTGGCTTTATGTTGGCCAAAAGGGAAATAGCACTGCTCTGGGGTAGTAGAAGGGTCCCCACTCTCCGATCATTGTTAAAAATTTAGCATTTTGTAATAGTAACTGCGAGGAGTTCAGCACATTACTCCCCCCCACCTCCAGGCCTATTGATATATGGGAACCCTATCGAACCTATATCTCCCGGCAACGAATGACCCAGGAGGCCCTGACACAATCCGGCATCACCCCGACCAGGGTGGGTTGAACCCCTTCAATCTATGCATTGGGGCAGTACGGTGCTGGAGTTTGCATCACTATTTAGCTGTTATCTTTCTGTTTTCATTATTTCATATACGTAATTGTGTCATTGGAGTGATATCCGATCGGTAGGATGTCTTTGATATAAATCAATGTTGAGATATCATGGTACTCTCTTTTCAGAATTCACTTTGGTATTTGTCATTTCTGTTCATACTTCATGGATATGCTTTGCTGCACTATTGTTATTGTCATTACTCGATATTACTTTGCACTGTTATTGCTTGATTATGCTTTTATTGTTTTTATTATGTTTATTTTATTATGTCCCTGCATTAATTTCACTTTTTTGTCATTCGTATTCCTGTGAAACTTTACATAAAGGTTTATAAAAAAATGTTTAAAAAAATTCAGCTTTAACCTGTCACTCGTGCATCTACCTCGATCTTATATTATTCATATCTACTGAGGAAAACACTAACCCATTCACTAAACTAACTTGCACTTTCCCACATCCTGCTTGTGCTCACTTTCGCGTTCGACCTTCTCTCCCATTGGGCACATGCCGATAGCTTTTTTAGATGTTAAAAATTCCTAGTGGTCTACAGATTACGAGTTCTTCCTTATTAAAAACTCTATCTAACCGCCATGTGTACCTGCTCCCGTGTTTTCCTCCACCTAGCCCCAAGTTCGTCTCAGGCTATTGATTTCTCCCGTGTGATGCTCCCGCGTTCACGGCCAATAAATATAGCTCTGCCCCCTCACGTGGGCAAACTGAAAAACCCTTAATTGCCCAGTGTTGTTCCCCAAACTACCATGCCCATAATGCATCTAATCCCATTGACAAAATAATGTGCACACAATACATAAATAAATCTGAATATCGTATATGTGTGGAATAACGTAAACTTCAGGCTTCTGTAGCAAAAACTTAAATATGTGTGTCCTTTCACGTTGCCTCCTTCATCGCTCGCTGTTCTGAACTCACTGTTTAATAATATGTGGCATCTTCTAGCAACACGATTCTCTTCTCAGCTGTTTTTGTCGTCAGCCCTTCTGTCTGACCACCGGATTACAATGCCAAAACAGTGATCCCGACGGGGCAGCGGTCGGATTTGTAGTCCCGAATGGCAGTGGTGTTGAGGCAGGCACCGCTGTCAGGATTACGATATCCCATGGCAACGGCCTTTTCATTGTCGGAAGACGGCCATGAAAAGGCTGTCGGAAATGGCATTTAGGGGCCTCCATCAGGGCCCCCATCCATCCTGGGCTACTGTAAAGTGGCACTGGGGGCACATGTAGTGCCCCCACGCACCTCCATGCATAGTCCATGGATGTGCAGGAAGTGCTCCTTACCACAGCGGGTTGTGCTGCGGGACTTTTACCTGGGCCACAGCACAAGCCGCCGGGAAAAGGAGCACTTTGAGAGAGACCACCAGCCCCGCGGTAGCATCTTAGGGCCAGATGTAGGAGGCCATTTACCGACCGGTAATGGCCGATTTCGGCCGTTACCGACCGGTAAATGGGTTTTTGGTATGTAGGGGGCTAAATTTACCGATTCGGTAAATTTACAGAATCAATAAATTTACCGAATCGGTAAAATACCAAGGCCCAGATGTAGGTAAAATAGATTTACCGATTTTAAATTACCGAATCATACCGATTCGGTAATTAAAAATCGGTAAATCTATGGGTGGATATGTAGGAACATCCAGATGTTCCTTTTACCGATTCGGTAAAAATCGGTAATGCCCTTTCATTCCTATGGGCTATGAAGCCCATAGGAATGAATGGGCATTACCGATTCGGTATTTACCGAATCGGTAAATACAGATTCACACAAGGGTGCAGGGGGTGTCACTTTGACACCCTCTGGCACCCCCAAAAGAGGCTCGGGTGCCATGTGGCAGGCATACCTGCCCTCAGGACAGGTCTGCCTGTCATATGGCACAGGTGTGCATGCACATATGTGCATGCACACCGGAATCGGTATTTTACCATCAAATATATTTGATGGTCAAATACCGAATCGGTAAGGGTTGTGGGACTCAGAAGAGTCCCACCTACATATCGAAATCACAGAATAGGTATAAATACCGAATCGGTATTTTACAGATTCGGTAAATTTACCGATCGGTAAATTTACCGAATCTGTAAAATAATGTGTTCCTACATACCGATTACTGAATACCGGTCGGAAACGGCCGAAAATACCGATTTTCGGCCGTTACCGACCGACCTACATCGGGCCCCAAATCGGTAATTTTACCGATTCGGTAACGGCCAGATGTAGGTGGGACTCTTCAAGGTCCCTAAGGCCTTACAGAATCGGTATTTTACCACCCAATCCAATTGGGTGGTAAAATACCGAATCCAGGTGTGCATGCACATGTGTGCATGCACACCTATGCCATGTGACAGACAGACATGCCCTCAGGCCACACATGCCACATGCCAGTATTTGGGGTGCTAGAGGGTGTCAAAGTGACACCCCCTGCACCCTTGCTGGAATCGGTATTTACCGAATCGGTAAATACCGATTCGGTAATGCCCATTGATTCCTATGGGCTTCAATGCCCATAGGAATCAATGGGCCTTACCGAATCGGTATTTACCGATTCGGTAAATACCGATTTTTACAGAATCGGTAATTCAATTACCGATTTTACCTACATGTCACACCTTCATATTTACCGATTCATAAATACCGAATCGGTAAAATTAGGTATTTATGAATCGGTAAATACGAATTACCTACATCTGGCCCTTAATGTGGTGGCCAAACTGCAGCCTACTTGTTGGGCGGCTCCTGACCCGTGCAATTACGGGAAGCTATCCGACTACCCGCTATCGAAATGAGAGCCCTAGATATGAATTCCACAGCAATGTTAAAGGAAACATCTCAAGAAGGACAGGTGCATGGCCAGACTGGAAGTAATCCTGATCAAGGTATCAAATCGCTGTAATCAAGCATGACAACAAGACTTCAAACTATTGCAACCAAGGAACAGAAGAAAATGCAATCCAATAATAAATAATAGGAGCAGATACTACACAATAAATATTAATAAATAAATGACTTTGCAGCATTGAAATGTATTCCCCTCTAACGAGAAAGATTGTGATAAACTAAATTGAATCTGACAGTGGCGATGTCAAATCCACATGAGAGGTACCTATCATGCTAGGAAAAAGCTAATAATGCATGCTACACATTATGGCTCATTGAAGCTCCTAATGCAATATTTGAGCTGGTTTAAAATCAGATTGACCAACAGGGCCGGAAAAACATACCTATGATCTCTGATGAACTACATCACTCCTCATAGAATACTTCAACTAAATAAACTAAAGAAATCCCCAGAACCATTCACCAACAATCTAGAAGTTTTACCATCTTCCCTACTGCGCAATTCAGCACTCCGCATCAGTCTGTCATCCCTAACTCCAGTGATCCCCAAAATGTTGCTGGAGAAAGAGCCAATGGACTGAAGCATCTCACTTATCAGTTGCACCATGTGTGACTTCATGTGTCAAAAATGACCTCTTAATACTAACAAAACCATCAATGCTTCTCCTCTTCAGTATCCAGGCTAATGATGCTTGCCATTGTAACCCGGTTCTCAGGAAGCTGGCAGCTGGCAGCAGATCCAGGGCTCCTGCCCAATTGCAAGTTAATTGGAACCTGCACTTCTAAGGTCAGATTGCGGCAGCATGGGTCGCCCGCGAAGGGAACGACATTATCCTTACAGACATCGGAGAAGAGGAACTCATTGCCGTAAACGCTAATCAGCCAGCAGCCCTAACTTGATAGACTTATACACGGCATCCATAATGGTGGATCATTGGATTGGACACATTGGTCCATCTCTTGACCCATAAAGAGGCTTCCTGCCAGATAAGAGGCAGCCAGACTTAATACGGAAAACACATCTTTAAAAAGAAAACATAGGCTGGGTCTCAATCATATTTGCCCTTTTCCCACTCTGTAGTTAAAAGTGTGTATGCAGCCAATGGCTGTGGTACTGAGTAACACCAACTTCCTTTCAGAATGCATTCTGATTATGCTCAGCAGCATCTGCAACTTGATAGGAAAATGGAGACTCAAGTAAATCTCACAGCCCATCTGGAACAAAACTGTTTAGGATGGAGAGCTTCCTAATCCCAAACAGTTCCAAATAGATATTCTCTCGATCAGGGAAAAGCTGCAGGACCCTCTTCCATTCACCTGGACATGCATTAGAGCCTTTGCCCCAACACCACATCAACCTGCGAGGAACAAGGCAACCTTTTTGCCGCTCTGCCATCCTTCACGCCCTACAATCTACAAGGTGAACCCGCTCAGGAAGCTTCTCCTCCTGCTGCAGTATGAGCATGGTTTCAATCTTGTAAAGGTGCTAATCTGCCTACAATTAGACTAATGCAACCGCCCAGGCTGGACAACCAAACAAACACAAATTCAAATGAAATAAAATGAGGGAAGCTGAGCTGTGCTTCATCCTTCTGAGTTTCAAGTAAGCAACACCCACTCCGAAAGCCCTCCACTGGCTCTTCCGACAAGGGAATTCAATTGATGACCCTGTGCAATTTGCACAAGGGCTCCACTTCCCGCCACTGGCCCTGCACAGGCCTGAGATCGTACAAGAGTGCCATGATCATCCAACAAATGGGCACAGCTGTGGAACAACCTTGAAAACCACTCATAGGTATAATAAAAATGAAACTACCTAAGATTCAGGAAAGACCTGAAGGCAACACACTTCTAGGAGCATTCAAACATGACTTAAACCATAGAGCACCTCCCTTATTCTCCACTATTCTGGTTATGAGAATAAAAGGCAATCAGACTAGCCCAACATCTTCCAATCCTATTGTAACACACATCTTCGGCTTGTTTTCACTGACAACCACATTCCGTTGACCTTAACATTAAGACACTGTAGGGCATGAAAATGGCACTAGTTCATATTTAGTTCATTTTAAATTTTTAATCAATCAATCAGGGATTTATATAGTGCAATACTCACCCGTGAGGGTCTCAAGGTGCTGGGGGTTCAAGCAGCTCCGAGGTCATCCGAAGAGCCAGGTCTTGAGGTTCTTTCTGAAGGCTTACAGTGTCGGGCTTCGTCTGATGCTGAGAAGGAGTTCATTCCAGGTCTTGCCACGATGCAGGCGAAAGATCTGCATGCCATTCTGGCTCTGCAGAGGCAGGGGATTTCGACCAAGGCCAAGTCGGTGGAGCGGAGGAGTCTCTTGGGGGCATGGAAAGACTTCTTTTGTTGAGGTATTGGGGTCCGGTGTTGTGGAGGACTTTGTAGGCATGTGTGAGTAGCTTGAAGGTCACTCTTTTTTCTACGGGGAGCCAGTGGAGGTCTCAGAGGTGCTGAGTGATGTGGTTGTGACTGGGATGCTGAGGACGAGTCTGGCTGTGGCGTTCTGTACGGTCTGGAGTTTGTGAAGGAGAGATTTGCTGATTTCAGCATAGAGAGTGTACCCCTAGTCCACCCTGCTGGTGATGAGTGCAATAATAACATTTTGTTTGTAAACATTTTACAGTATATACAACAATGAGGGTGTAGAGACCAATCCCAAAATAGGTGTTGTTGTATGGATAAAGTATGCCTCTCTTAGGTGCAGATCTCTAGTACGGGGAACATTCTTTTCAACGTGGATATTACCCCGCAGTGCTTTTACGACGCGTCCTTTACAACGCAAGTCGTAACCACGACTTGCGCTGGAGGGCGCTAAAGGATAAAGAATAGTATATTTACTATTCCAACACCTTCCCTACTATCCACGGGGACTGGTGTTAGAATAGGAAATTATACTATTCACTATCCGCGCCCAACAACGCAAGTCATTGTAACAACTTGCGTTGTTAAAGATGCGTTGTAAAGGCACGCGTTGAAACGGTACGCGTTGTACCGTCATACATCCCTCTAGTAAAAATCTAAGTATATGTCTGTAAGTATAAGGCATACAGTCAGGACACATCCACATTTAGAGTGCTATGGAGTAAGTGGGTAAGTAATCTCTGGTCTCTTTCTAGCTACAAGAGATGATATTTCAGTTCTGTCATAAACTCTTAGCGAGAGGGAATACCTGTTCTCTGGTGGTGAAGGGTTCCAGTAGAGCGGGAGTAGCAGGTGGAACATCTGATACTGGACGCCACCGAAGGTGTTGCGGGAGCAAGGAGGACACTACTGTTTTAGTTGGGAGTGTATCAGTAGAGTATGTCAGAGATGTAGTTGATGCACTCGATCTATTGAATTGAATGCAAGTTAGTAACTTGTACATGGCTCGTGGTTTTGGCTGAAAAACAGATTTGCAGGTGGAAGGATGAGGTGGGAGTCTGCGTGGGAAGATTTCCCATAGTTCTTGTACTCTACACCGGCATCACCAAGTCCCTACTCCGCAAACTCCAGACATAACAGAACACCACCGCCAGACTCATCCTCGGCATCCCCGACACGAACACATCCGCCAACACCCACAAAATCTCCACTGGCTCCCCATGAAGAAAAGAGTCACTTTCAAAATTCTCACTCACGCCTACAAATGCCTACACAATAATGGACCCAAATACCTCAACAACAGAATCAACTTCCACATACCCAAAATAAACCTCTGATCTTCCAACCTCGCACAGGCCGAAACCCCACTCATCCACAGAGCCAGAGCCGGCGCAAGATCTTTCTCTCACATTGCAGCCAAGATCTGGAACACGCTACCAGCAGACACCCGACTCTCCCCTCCCTGAACACCTTTAGGAAGACCCTCAAGACCTGGCTCTTCTGCTAAACAGATCTGCGGATGTCTCCCCTCAGCGCCTTGAGACCCTCATGGGTGAGTAGGGCGCTTACAATTCCATGATTGTTTAATTGATTGATTGAGAAGTTCAGGACTTGGCCGGGTGGGGTCACATGAATGTTGAAGAAGGCTCCCATGTAAAGTTTTGCACTAGTCCAAAGGAGTGATTTGGGATTAGGAATGGGATGTGTGGGCAGATCCGGGGAGTATTCAATATCTGATATTGTCCTGCGGCAGCCGCACTGGTTGTGATAGATTCCATCTTCATGGAAGGGCTGAGGAAAGCCCCAAGTTTTCTAGTGGAGGAGAGTCGGGGGGTGTTGACAGAGTAAGTTAAAGAGAAAGATGCAACATCCATCTTTGAAACCACGCAAAGCACCATTAATGCACTGGGGCGCCCATTTGTCGAGGTGGATGGAAGGCAACGTGAGCAGCACGATGCAGAAACTCTAATGAAAAAAAGTGATAAGCAAATTAACAATGCTGTCACCTGCAGTGAGTGCCGATTTCCCCAAAAATGTTTGGAAACCCCCACCTATCCACTCGCGTCCCTCCCCTCCTCCATCTTTCTATCAGCACCCTCAGAAAGAATATAGGGGGACCTGTGGCAGCTCTTTTACTTCTGCAGTTTCACTGGCTACAGATGCTTCTCACTTTTTCAATTTAAATATCACTTGTTGGAAATGGGATCCCCGGCTGGCCAGGGCTTTCGCCAAAGTCAGTCAGAGACCACCACACCCAAGTCAGGGCAAGGGAGTTACACGCCAAGATAACCCCTACTCACCCTCTAGGTAACGTGGCGCGAGCAGCAAGGCTAAACTTGGAGGCGATGTAGGCTAAGTATTTGCGCACGCACCCCAGCAACAACAACCAAAGGCCCACCACAAAGGAAACTCCACACAAGGTTATATAAAAATAGCCTTTGTATTACACCAAAACACCTTAGATAAAACACACACTTTACAATGTGCCAGAGGCACGGGCAGAATTTACAAGGGATTATTTACAAGACAGGGCCACCTGGACCACTGTCAGGAATCAGAAGTAGCACTTTCAGAAATAGCACTTAGTACATAGAATGTAGCACAAAATAGCACACAACCAGTAATCACTGGTAACCAGGACCTCACTAGCACCACCTGTACTAGGGAGAAAACAACCACCTATGTATTACAATACCTGTAGGGGTGTAAGAGGAAAACACATGATGCAATGCATAACATTCATTCAGAGGTGTAAAGAGGAAAACACATGATGCATCACAATACATTCAGAGGTGTAAAGGCACATGACGCATAATCAATACATTCAGAGGTGCAGAACAAATACCAACTTCCCCAAACTCACCAGTCACCACCTGTGACTGTCCCGGTGTCCCAATGTCAGGGCCTAAACGTGGTAGTTGCCCACAAAGTGCTGGGCAACTGGAGCAGGGAAAGTTAGCGCAAAGTTGGAGCCTCTCTGGGCTCAAAGAACCACCACTGTGGCACTGGTGAGCCTCTCTTTAGGCTTTCTCACCAGCAAGGGGGGCTGCTGAGCCTCTCAGGGCTCCAGCAACAGAAAGGTACAGCCTCGCTGGGCTGGGGGGTCCCTCGCTCTGGGGACCCAAAGCAATAATGCTGGCCAAGAGCCTCGCTGGGCTCTAACGCTACTGGTGCCCCCGGGGCACCTCGTGGCTCCACAAACGCGGAGGTGCTTTCTCTCGGTGGAGCCTCTCTGGCTCGGGTTGGAGTCCCCCTCTTGGGGACTCGGGTCGCTCACAAGTGCCCCCTGAGCCCTCAGGCTCAAAACACAAAGGCGCGAGGTCGCGCTACAGAGAGGGGGCGGGGCGGACACCGGCAATGTGTCCCGACGCTCCCCCCTCTTCTGCAGGCACCTACCGGGTTCGCGCTGGGCTCTCCAGCGGAGGCGGGTCTCTCCCGCTGGTCCCGGGGCTCTCCTGGGCGGCGGGGCTCTCCACACCGCGACGGAGCCTTGCCGGCACCTTTTCTCTGCTCTCCTCGCTGCTGGGCTCTCCTCTCCCGGCGGTGAGGCGGAACTTCCGGTTGCTTCTCCCGGGGCCGCGCTCTGATTGGCCGACCGCCTCACCACTTCCGGGTCGCCGCGGGCAGCGCGGCGGCTCGCTTCTAGGCAGGCAGGCGGCTTCCCAGATGATCCGAGGAGTGGGCTCCCTCGTAGATCGATTAAATCACGGGCACAACAAAGCGGCGAGGAGCGGGGTGGCACCCGCGCCGCCAAAGCAAATATAAAGCGAGGTAGGCACTCGCTAGGCCACCACGAGCAGGGTGGGCACCTGCACAGCAATTGGCGCGCTCCCAAGCGCTAGGCAGATAATCACAGCGCTCCAAGCGCTATAATTCAAAATAAAGCGCTCTCAGCGCTGGGGTGAAGGCACAGCGCTCCCAAGCGCTACAAGCCAAATAAAGCGCTCTTAAGCGCTATAAGTAAAATAAAGCGCTCCCAGGTGCCCTCAGCAAGCAGGGCAGATTCCCAGCAGTCCTTGGGCAGGCAGGGGGGACCAGGCTGGGCCCAGAGCCAGCACACTGGGTCTCCAGGCAGGGAGACACCCCAAGTGGCGGTCCTCTGGCCCAGCGACAGCAGCAACAGCCCCCTCAGGATCCTGGAAAAGAACAACTTCAGTGGGGACACAGCCCCATTTTTATACAGTGCATTCCTTTGTCTGAGGGTGCAGAGTGGGGGCGGAACCAGTCGCAGCTGGTTCTTGAGTACTCTGTTTACCTCAACCACCCTCTCTATTCACTGGCAGGGCTAGGGTCATTAGACACACCACAGGGGGGCGGAGCCAGCATTGTGTGGGGAAAACCCAGCCCATCCAGGACACAGGTACACTCCTCCCACACATCACTCATGCTAATCTCCCACTCACCACCGGGCAGACCCATCCAGACTTCCTGGAGCCTGGCATGCCAGCCAGCTCCAGCCAATCACACGCCAGCACCCTCACAGCACACGTACAGCCATGTCTAGAAATGGCGCTTCGCTACTAGACACATACATGCTGCATACACCGTTGCGCAGCATTCACTCACACGAGTTCACACATACCAGACTCAAGCCTGTACACCCCACGCATCAGGAACTACCAGGGACACATACATTCCCCATGCATTCCTATGGGCGGGCAGGCCTAGCTCAGCACATGCACTCAGAGTGCGCACGCACTTTCCACTGGGACACAGTGAAAGTGCGCAGAATCCAAAAATCACCATCTCCAGGTCACCATTTCAAGCAAAAAGTCTCGGGGTGAACCTGCCCTAAGGGCCAAAGTCCAACATAACCCCCTTCCAGCCAAAACGCAGGGGAGACCAATCACCACCGTGATGGACTTCCCTGCTTGGGGCGATAGAACACGGACGCGGGCCCACAACTGCAGGGACACCCTCCTGTTCTACGCCATGGTGAACCCAGGGGATTCCTTCTAAACACACTGTCTGGACCAACTGGGCTACCCCACTGGTACTCCCAAGTTGTCCGCGGCCAGGACCAGGCCCTGGGCCACCCAGGTGCCACTGGTCCATGCCAATTCGCAGAGCGGGGGGTAGTAACCCCTGGCACATAGGAGCCATTTTCCACTCTTCCTGTCTGCAAGACAGGACTAGACTGCCACTGGTACTCCAGCCTAGGGCCTACAACCTCAGGCGGACCAGGAGTCTCGGGGAAGGCTCTCCTCCCCCTACCTCTTCTCCTAGGGTTCCTCCTCCTCCGGCGAGGGGTACACCTAGAACGCCATTCCAACCCAGGGCTGATCCACTCAGGTTGCACCGGGGTCAGAGGTGGGCTCTCCCACCCTCTGCACCCCCTTCCAGAGGTCTGCCCTCTCCCACCTGGAGAAGTTCCTCTGGAAGAATAACCGGTCAGGACACTGGTTACAGTCGTCCTACCCTTCAGGTCAGGCTGACCCTGAACCTGGCCTTCCAACCTCTGGTCTAAAACCTTCGGTGGAACAATTGCCTGGCACTCCAGGACTTCTGGGGACTTACACTCCATCCCCCTGAGGCTAACAAATGTCACATCTGTTGTGTGACTGTCTGTCTGGCGCAGATCTCCCGCCCTCTGTCCACCTGACAGTGCGTGAAGATCCCCCAGACCAGAAGTGTTGTTACCATGGTCACTACACGGGAGCCTAGCCCAACTGGGTAGTCCCTGACCCACTGGTCCTTCCACTGGGGAACTCCCCCAATCACTCCTCACTCTGGACTCCTGTACCCTCCCTACCGGAGCGGTACTGCCAGACTCTAGAACCACAGGAGCTCTGGTTACAGACACTCCAGGTCCTCTACTCACTAGGAGATCCTCCTCAAGTGGACTAACAGGACAGCCTAGGTCCCCAACCTGGTGTTCCCTCAAGAAACCACCCAGGTTCTGAGACAGGGCTTCGGGCCTCTGGGGGCTCTCAGCCACCCACTGACTCCTGCTCCACTGAGCCAGGCAGTCAGCCCCTACACCCTTCTCACTAACCAGGGACCTAGCTGGGCTACACTGAGCCTCTTCCACCACGCTGGGCTGGAAGATCCCTGACCCACTACTTTTGGAGTCACTCACCAATGACTCTACAGAACCTCTGGTCCCTTCCCAGCGGTCTGCTTCCTCTGCCAGCTCACATGGTTCAGACAATCCACACCCTAACAGGTGTTGGCGCAACCCTGGTGAACAACAACTGAGCAACTGCTCTCTGAGTAACATATCGAACAATAGGTCCCAATCACATTTCGTGGGCTCCCGTACCCAATCACACAGGGCTTCACAACAGTCATCCTCAAAGTCTTCCCAAGACTGATGAGACGGTTTCCTAAGGTTCCTAAACCTCAACCTATTCTCCTCCTCTGGGGAAACAGGAACCATACTCTGGGAACTGGGACTTTCTAGACTGAGATTTAAATAGCTGCCACCACTGGACCCAACCCTCCCTGGGGGATCCAGAAACTCAACACTGCGCGCAGGGGATAGTCTACCCTCCAGAGCTACTTTGCCTCTGGTGGCGGCCCTCTCAGCCTCCTCTATCCTGTCCTGCGCTAAGACCCTCTCGGTCTCCAGCTGTTGCTTCTTAACCTCCAGCTGTTGCTTTCTAATGCCCAGCTGTGCCATAGCCTGGGCATGCTCCAACCTGAGCTTCTCTAAAGCCAGCTGGTGCTCCCTTTCTCTCCTCCTATCTTCCAGCTCCTCTGGGGACAGGGAAAGGGATGAGGCGCTGCCTCCTAAACTGGACCCAGCAAGGGACTCCCTATCTATGGGGTCCTCACTCTCTGCTGGCGTCCCTGTGCTATAATCTTCTTCCTCCTCAGACTCTTCAGGGCTCCCCTCTGACCCACCACCCTCATGGTGTGAGACCCGGGCCCTCTCCGCACTGTGCTCACGCTCCCAGTCATCCTTCTGCCATTGGATCAGGTTACCCCTAAGTTGGGACTGGGTGTCTGACTCATTCACTGCAATGTCTCTCTCTTCGCAAAACTCTCTCAGTTCATGCAAAAACAGACCCCAGACATTAAAAGCAGATTCCATCTTGGCAGGATGATCACAGACACGTGCAACACAGGGGACTTAACAATCTGAAGTAAGAGTACACAAATTCCAAAACTTCAACAATCTCCTTATCAAAGAGAACTCATACTCATGCGTCCAGGAAAACACACCATTCATCCACACACACCCTCCCCTCGGATCGGTAAGGCAGTTTCTACCACCCCTGACTTCTCAACCTGACCAAAACGACACAGGTACCAAACTCTGGAAGCAGGGCGGGGGACAAATGTACTGAACACAATCAAATGACACTCTTCAGGAGAAGAAACAATGGAATTTCAAAAACACAATCCCCTTAAAATGTGGTCATCTAAAATGCAGAGTTTTGTGGTGCAGCCAGCTGCTACTAAGGTACAAGGCAAACACAAATCCTTATCCCACCGCTTGCCGCCAATGTTGGAAATGGGATCCCCGGCTGGCCAGGGCTTTCGCCAAAGTCAGTCAGAGACCACCACACCCAAGTCAGGGCAAGGGAGTTACACGCCAAGATAACCCCTACTCACCCTCTAGGTAACGTGGCGCGAGCAGCAAGGCTAAACTTGGAGGCGATGTAGGCTAAGTATTTGCGCACGCACCCCAGCAACAACAACCAAAGGCCCACCACAAAGGAAACTCCACACAAGGTTATATAAAAATAGCCTTTGTATTACACCAAAACACCTTAGATAAAACACACACTTTACAATGTGCCAGAGGCACGGGCAGAATTTACAAGGGATTATTTACAAGACAGGGCCACCTGGACCACTGTCAGGAATCAGAAGTAGCACTTTCAGAAATAGCACTTAGTACATAGAATGTAGCACAAAATAGCACACAACCAGTAATCACTGGTAACCAGGACCTCACTAGCACCACCTGTACTAGGGAGAAAACAACCACCTATGTATTACAATACCTGTAGGGGTGTAAGAGGAAAACACATGATGCAATGCATAACATTCATTCAGAGGTGTAAAGAGGAAAACACATGATGCATCACAATACATTCAGAGGTGTAAAGGCACATGACGCATAATCAATACATTCAGAGGTGCAGAACAAATACCAACTTCCCCAAACTCACCAGTCACCACCTGTGACTGTCCCGGTGTCCCAATGTCAGGGCCTAAACGTGGTAGTTGCCCACAAAGTGCTGGGCAACTGGAGCAGGGAAAGTTAGCGCAAAGTTGGAGCCTCTCTGGGCTCAAAGAACCACCACTGTGGCACTGGTGAGCCTCTCTTTAGGCTTTCTCACCAGCAAGGGGGGCTGCTGAGCCTCTCAGGGCTCCAGCAACAGAAAGGTACAGCCTCGCTGGGCTGGGGGGTCCCTCGCTCTGGGGACCCAAAGCAATAATGCTGGCCAAGAGCCTCGCTGGGCTCTAACGCTACTGGTGCCCCCGGGGCACCTCGTGGCTCCACAAACGCGGAGGTGCTTTCTCTCGGTGGAGCCTCTCTGGCTCGGGTTGGAGTCCCCCTCTTGGGGACTCGGGTCGCTCACAAGTGCCCCCTGAGCCCTCAGGCTCAAAACACAAAGGCGCGAGGTCGCGCTACAGAGAGGGGGCGGGGCGGACACCGGCAATGTGTCCCGACGCTCCCCCCTCTTCTGCAGGCACCTACCGGGTTCGCGCTGGGCTCTCCAGCGGAGGCGGGTCTCTCCCGCTGGTCCCGGGGCTCTCCTGGGCGGCGGGGCTCTCCACACCGCGACGGAGCCTTGCCGGCACCTTTTCTCTGCTCTCCTCGCTGCTGGGCTCTCCTCTCCCGGCGGCGAGGCGGAACTTCCGGTTGCTTCTCCCGGGGCCGCGCTCTGATTGGCCGACCGCCTCACCACTTCCGGGTCGCCGCGGGCAGCGCGGCGGCTCGCTTCTAGGCAGGCAGGCGGCTTCCCAGATGATCCGAGGAGTGGGCTCCCTCGTAGATCGATTAAATCACGGGCACAACAAAGCGGCGAGGAGCGGGGTGGCACCCGCGCCGCCAAAGCAAATATAAAGCGAGGTAGGCACTCGCTAGGCCACCACGAGCAGGGTGGGCACCTGCACAGCAATTGGCGCGCTCCCAAGCGCTAGGCAGATAATCACAGCGCTCCAAGCGCTATAATTCAAAATAAAGCGCTCTCAGCGCTGGGGTGAAGGCACAGCGCTCCCAAGCGCTACAAGCCAAATAAAGCGCTCTTAAGCGCTATAAGTAAAATAAAGCGCTCCCAGGTGCCCTCAGCAAGCAGGGCAGATTCCCAGCAGTCCTTGGGCAGGCAGGGGGGACCAGGCTGGGCCCAGAGCCAGCACACTGGGTCTCCAGGCAGGGAGACACCCCAAGTGGCGGTCCTCTGGCCCAGCGACAGCAGCAACAGCCCCCTCAGGATCCTGGAAAAGAACAACTTCAGTGGGGACACAGCCCCATTTTTATACAGTGCATTCCTTTGTCTGAGGGTGCAGAGTGGGGGCGGAACCAGTCGCAGCTGGTTCTTGAGTACTCTGTTTACCTCAACCACCCTCTCTATTCACTGGCAGGGCTAGGGTCATTAGACACACCACAGGGGGGCGGAGCCAGCATTGTGTGGGGAAAACCCAGCCCATCCAGGACACAGGTACACTCCTCCCACACATCACTCATGCTAATCTCCCACTCACCACCGGGCAGACCCATCCAGACTTCCTGGAGCCTGGCATGCCAGCCAGCTCCAGCCAATCACACGCCAGCACCCTCACAGCACACGTACAGCCATGTCTAGAAATGGCGCTTCGCTACTAGACACATACATGCTGCATACACCGTTGCGCAGCATTCACTCACACGAGTTCACACATACCAGACTCAAGCCTGTACACCCCACGCATCAGGAACTACCAGGGACACATACATTCCCCATGCATTCCTATGGGCGGGCAGGCCTAGCTCAGCACATGCACTCAGAGTGCGCACGCACTTTCCACTGGGACACAGTGAAAGTGCGCAGAATCCAAAAATCACCATCTCCAGGTCACCATTTCAAGCAAAAAGTCTCGGGGTGAACCTGCCCTAAGGGCCAAAGTCCAACATCACTGTTGAGATATTTTCCAGGAAACTACACATTTTCCCATAAACCTCTAGAATGCGTCCTCCCCCTTGTACACAATAGCTTCTATGAGCATGATTTTAATTTAAATAATCCTCTTTCGTGCAAATATCCCACTTTATGAAAATACCTCCTTAGCTCTGTTTAACCCGGATCATTAATTCGTGTATTCAGTTCTGTGCGGTGCACGCATGCAATGTTTTATGCTTCAGCATTTAATAGTGCTGTCTTTGCAACAAGGAGAGGTCATTGTTCAAACCGCTGGATCAAACTAAACTCATCTTTGTCTCTGCAATGGGGTAAAGATGTATGGCTCTCAACCTGATACTGACCACTGGGATCACAGACCAGCAGTGAACTAGGAGACAGTCGGGATTGTAATAAAACTCCTGGTGTTGGGGTCGGCTTTGGAAGACCCCTCAGCAGCAGCGGCTCCTCCGTTAGGGCGGAGGAGTGTCGCCCCACCGCTCGCTGAGTAGTGCAAAAAAGGAAAAATTAAATGATAACACAATGTTATTTTCATTTTATTTTTCAGTAGAGCCAGTCTAGGATGGGGCGGGGCTGGGCTGTCATCACGCAGGGAGGAGGACTGGTGGATACCAAAAGTACGCGTGTCGGTTTGGCCAGCCGTCATAGGACGGCCAAACTGACATGCGCACTTAGCATTTCTCCACCCGGCTGTGTTGCACAGCTGAGCGGAGAACAGTTCCAGTCCCCCGGGCACGATCTGAGCACAAACTAGGCCGCTCAAACCAATCACAACGCTGCTGTCATGCTGGTAATACTATTACCAGTACGACATCAGAGTTGTGATTGGCTTAGGGGAGTCTGGGAGCCTATGTGCTTCCAGAAGTCAGGAACAGAAGAGGGCAGATGATGCCCAGGCTGGGAGGCAGGGACTATCTGTCCCCATCCAGCCACCTCGCCTCTCCTTGAACCTAGGGAGGAGAGGAATGTACAGCAAGAAGCATAAATTTACACCCGACCACAAATACAATCCTGTACCAGTGCAGATTCACATCAGTAATTTACAAATTTGGAAGCGCCCGCCACCAAGCATGAATTTAGACAATTTTCTATTTGGGTAAATCTGCTCAAAGGTACTTAGGGGTTAATTATGATGGCGGACAGACTTGCGTCCGTCCGCCACCACTGAGTATGAGGGACCGTCCGCATGGGCAGCAGCGGTCCCTCCATGGCAATTAGGATGTGACCACCACCCTGGCGGTCACATCCTGTATTTTTTACATTGCGGAGGTTGCTGCTTGAAGCAGCACCCGCCGTAATGTAAAAAATGACAACAGTGCATTTGCATGCACAAAGCGGCAGGCACCGCGCGGTGCCTGCCGCTTCGTGCACGCAAATGCAGGAGGGTACCATACCCCCATGTGCACCCACCACCCCCCCACTCAACCTGGGGGCCCGCAACTGACCCCCAAAGAAATCACCGTATGCCTTTCCACGGCGGAGAATCCGCTGCGGAAAGGCATCTGTTGACCCCCATCCTAATATGGCTGGCGGTGTCTGATAGACACCGCCAGCCATGTTAGAGCTTTTCCGCCGCGGTCGAAAGGCGACCGCGGCGGAAAAGCTGCGGACCAATTTTGAGACCCACCGCCATTCCCAATTTTACGGTGGGTCTTTTGTGCCTCCCCAGCGGTTTTCCCGCATCCTCCGGGCCAGCGGTGGCTTCCGCCGGCCCAGAGGATGCGGGAAAACCGCGATCCTAATCGGCCCCTAAGTGTGGACGTCCCATGGGCATTGGTGCTGGAACAATTTTCAGAGCGGAGGGGCTGCCATCGATGCTGTATCACTGAAGTCATAGGGATTGTGAAAAAAACAAGTGTCACAGAATGAACAGCTGTAGCAAATGAGCCACGCCCACTCAGCAGGAGACTGATAAGGGTGTGATTTCTAGTGGGTGATGCATTTTGGAGCACACTGTCGCAAATGCAGTACGAAAACATGGTTTGGTATTGCACTGTCATTTAAAGAAAGCACATTTTATATTCAAATGACTACTACATCACACTTCAGAACTACACAAAAAGTGCTTTCATAGAGGCTGCTATATATTTGAAATAGTTCAACAGTCCATTTACAGGTATTTACATTTTGTTGTGTTAGGAAAAATTGACATCCTAAAGCCTTTCCTTTCACACTCTCTGTACCCCATGAGGCTTGCCACATACTTCACTTTACAAAATCCTCCAGCTTTGCAGTCAGAGAATGAAAAGTAAACCCAAATCACTGGGTTAAAAGAATAAGCAGCAATTTGTAAGAAGCCATCAGCTGACACTGGACCTTTGTCTTTGGACGCACAGTAAATGTGGCGAAACAAAGACAACATTTATATTGCTCATTCACCTTCTCAACTCCAGCATGGATATTTCTGGGGTGCAGCAGCATCTCCCGCACCCCTCCTTCCAGCGCCCTTCCCCTGGGGGATGTTATTTACCAAAGCAGGAGAATACCAATTGCATAAGGTGCGTTACAGTGTAAATGTACTTGGTTTTCATTCTCGCAGGCAGTAATGTAGTTACCACTTTTCTATATTTTTCTACATTTCCCTACACTGCGGCTTTTTCACATGTGTACATTTCTTTGCATATGAGTATTTCTGGGAATCTGTGACATTTGCAAGTTTTGGGAGGTAATCCTAGAAGTTTTGTGGAATTCCAGTCCAGAGTTTATGCAAATTGAAGACATAAACCAAGCGCAATTAATAGTTTTTTTAGCTGGGAGTAGTGCAACTACTATGTTGTATTTTGTGTCAAGTCAAGGCATCATCTTTATTATTATTATCATTTCATAGAGGTCAGTCCAGACCCCAAAGGCAGGACGCTTGGAACTATGGGATTCTAAGGGCTTCTTGTTATACATTTGCTGCTGTTGCATGGTAGGTTTAGAGACACATCTAAAGATAAAAAAAAGAGGGATTGTTAGGCACCCTCTGAGGATCTGCTATCCAACTTTAATATAGCATTGCAGTCAACTGCTATGGCAGTGTCAGTTGTTAAAGACCTTGAGTGAATTACACTGCGAGGACTTTTAACAACCATTATAGCCCGAAACAAAAGATCTATAATGCTATTGGAACACTCATCCAGTGAGGGTAGAATGTTCAAAATTAAAAATTGAGAAGCAGAAAGACAAACATTGAAATGTTGGAGCAGCAGGCCATTCCAGCCATTATTAGCCCTAAGTCACTCCATCGTCATCAGTGGAACTCTCAGCATTCCAATATTCTATTATTGCCTTATAGCCCACCGTAGCAGGCTATACCAGCCATTACAGGCCCGCTCCAGCGTTAAAGGCCCAGGGCGAGGGCCTATAACGAGGGAGCAGAACTTTAATGCCGGTTTTGCCCAGCTATGGAGAGCTATAAGGCTATTACAACATTCCGCCCCTAGAGGGCAGAATGTTCTAACAAATAATACAAAGTCCTCAGTGGCTTGAGGGGATTCAAATCCCCTCGGGCTCCATGAGGCCTTTGTTCACAGCAACAGCTGGGTAGGACAACATAGGAATATTGGAGCTCCGGTCTTCTAATGGAGCGCCCAACATTCCAATGTTCTAATAAAGCTTTCATTATGGACTTAATAGTTGCTGGGAATGTTACAGTAAAATCTTTGAAATAATAAAACGAAAGAATTACTTAAAAGCAACACAGCATTGGGGGAGACATTTCCATGCAGGCTCTATGTCAAAATATATGTTTTAAATATCCTACAAAAAGTTAGCCAGAATATCAACTAATACATCACTGTGACGGTAGGGGTAAATAGGTAAGTACAGATTTACGATTCTTAACTCCTCGTATACATGCCTTACAGATATAAATTTGCAAGTTCCGTATATTTGAAGTTTAGTACATTTATCTTTAAGTATACCTTCACAATATTCTAGTAGCTGACATTCTGGCTACCATAATCTGGTAGCACGTCTGCACGGATGTTGCAACATGGGTGGGGGCTCTTCATCTGAAATGCAGCAACTGTGAGACAAAAAGTGTGGGCAAATTTGGCAAATCTCATGAAAATCAGCTTTTTCTAAGAGGCTTTCTGTGGAGAAGAAGATGAACTCCAGTCAATGCATACTCCGGCGAGGTGGGGACCCTCCGCAATCTGTGCCAAGTACTCTCTCTCTTTATATGACGACCTACTCTGATACCGAGTAGGTAGTATAACAATTCTTGAGGAGACTTCTTGAGGAGTAGGCGCTTAGAAAGTGGCCAAGGAGAGGCATCAGTTACTAGTGTTGAACTGTGTTCCTTTCTAAGACCACTTGGATCCACAGATGTCTTAGGGCAGTGACCCCAGAGGCCTGCTGTCAGGGGCCCCTACTCAATATGACCAGAGGTCTGCTGCTGCCTGTGCTGCATGCTGTGAATAGACCCAGAATCCCCCTCCATGGGCTCTGAATGTTCTCTCAGCATGCAGAAAGTTTGCACAGCGGAACCATAAGCTGTATACGATGAGTGAAGCGTTTACTAAAATAAAGATGTCTTTCAGCTCAGTATGACTGCTTATTAAAAGGGGTATGTGGCATGCACTTAGTGCCCAAAGCTCTCTTTAGCAGCTACTCCCGACATTACTGCTTAAACACATTGGACACACATTAGTTTTTCCATTACATATATGTAGTGGGGCGTTTTGGAATCAAAACTGTTGCATTGTGATACGATTTATTAAATTATGCTATTGAATATCAAGGATATGAATATTGTGATACAAGAATATATATAGTGGACAAAGCATCGAAGACCAAATATGAAAAGGTACAAGTGCATATAGGCATATAGAGGAAATATAGATTTACTATTCCTAACCCCACAAAAAAAAAAAATATATATTTATATATACACACACACACACACACACACACACACACACACACACACACACACACCCACACACACACACACACACACACACACACATATATATATATCCACAGTAATCTCCGGGTTCAGCCCAAGCCACTCGTACGGCGGGCAACAAGGCAGGGTAGCCAACCCTCAAACATCCACAATAATCCCATTCTTAGGTCACTTGTAATTCATTTTTACAAGAAAAAACACTAGTGCCGTGAACTCTATAAACAGACGGGTTTATTTAGCAACAAAAAGTTGTGACGCGTTCCGGAATTCGTCACTCCTTTCCCATGGGCAGGGTTTGTACATCTTTGCTTTCTTTTAAAGAAACATGTGCTCAATTGATGTGCATAATAGTAGACATGGAAAACATCTTTCAAACTGGTCACCGTAAGTGTATCAATAAAGTTATTGTATATCAACAACTTAAGGAAATGCATCATATTCCACATCATATTAAGCATTGGTAGACAAGTTGATGGAAAATTATTTACAACATATAGTTGCATATTTGAGCGTATTAGTATGAGCAGACTTGTTTCATGAAAAGCGCGCCATTACCCAGTGGTATAACTAATCAAAACGTTAGTTTTGAAAATCAAAACAAATGCAATAACCGCAGTGCATGGCGACATTTCAACCAATAGTTCAACCCCAGTGGGTATTCATTAATGACCTAAGACAACTTCCTTGTTAAATTCGTGATCAATTGTACGTTCACTGATTCAGCTCAATTCTGCCCTAGTGGGCAAACATATTACTACCTGGCGCTTGAAATCGTAAATAAAGCTCATCGCTACATTTTTGCAAATAACCGCAAAAAGTCACTTGATTAATGGTATTTCTACTCAAGTGAGCAAATATTACCAATCACCAATCTGTGAAATGAATTCATATTCGTCTGCTGGTGTGTAGACAGATATTAAAGCTCTTCTGCATCCCTCATTGGCATCTGTAATAGACCAGACAGAAACAATAAAATTAAAAACTTGATAAAAAGTACACTACATGACAGTGTGATACAAAATTCAAAACCTTATAAAAAACATCTTAATTCTACATGAGGACAGCTGTAAATCCACCATTTACCCTAAGTGAACGGACATTTTTTCATCAAGGTTTCTGTCAGTTGTACAGGCAAACCCAGAGAACGACGATGGGAACTTGCTTCGCCCCCAGCTTGGGGATCTCGGATCGGGTTTAAGACAGTTCTTCTCCCAGGAGGTAAGGTATTTTCACAGATGAGCCATCTGTTTTTCTTAGGGCTGGTTCAGTAAAACCTGCTCACCCAAATGATCGCTTTGTTGTCAGACGCCTGAGTCAGTAAGATGACTCCCATCTGAAGGATATCCCTGCCATTAGAGGCCTGAACCTGTAAAATTGCTCTCATCTGAAGGATAACCCTGCCATTAGAGTCCTGAACCTCTAATATGAGTACCATATGAAGGATAGCCCTGCCATTAGAGGCCTGAATGTGAGAGATGGCTCCCATCTGATAAATAGCCCTGCCATTAAAGGCCTGAACCTGTGAGAGGGCTCCTATCTGAAGGAAAGCCCTCCCATTAGAGGCCTGAATCTATGAGATGGCTCCCATCTGAAGGACAGCTACCTGGAGTAAACATCTGCTCTATGAAGGCTGGCAGATGTGTGTGGCATACACGTTAAGGCTGTAGTCTGAGGTATGAGCGGGTAGACCCACTGTAACCCCAGCCTATAAGATCACTGTAACCAGAAAGACTACAGACCTCCTCCTTATTTGTACCCTAACTAATATCTTTGTTGCCCCTCACGCAGGTCTGTGTACCCTGATATTCTGTCTTAGACATTAGCCTATGTATCCCTAACGTTGCTGATGGATTTGCAGTCCACAGCCTGAGTTGTTTAGTGTGTGATAGCTCTGCTGTCTGAACTCAGGGCCTTTGACATTGTAACTCACAGGGCGGCTCCATTCCCTGTGCTTATAACATCTCAGCTACCAGAGGGATTGCCTCCTTGGCCGGTGACTTATGTCCATTGTTATAAATGGGGCTCTCTAATTGGCAGAGGTAGGTCCCTTTGACCAATTAGTGGCTCTTGCTTCTAGTCAGGGTAAGGGGGCTACACTCCTAAAATATCCCCTGCTCTCCCCCTTGGTAGCTCGGCACGAGCAGGCGGGCTTATCTCAGAGGCAGTGTGTAAAACATTTGTGAACACATACAGTAATACAGTGAAAACACTACAAATGGACACCACACCAGTTGAGAAAAATAAGTATTCTTTATCTAGATTTAACACACCAAACAACAAATAATCACAATACAGTATTCAAAAATATGACTTTCAAATGGTAGAAATAGCTTAGTTCAATGTAGATGGTAAATGCGACACTTTACTCTCAAGTACCTTGGATGCCTAACGCAATATAAACAAAAGGGGCTCAGGGAAGGCGATGCGCCAGTTCCTTGTTTCGGGGGAGGCGATGCATCTATTTCTTACCAGAGAGGAGGGGATGCGTCTGTTTCTTACTGTGTCCCGGTTACAATGCGACAAGATGGCGCCTAGGTACGATGCGACAATCCGGTGCGATGCGACAAGATGGTGTCTTTGATGCGATGCAACAACTTGGATACGATGCATGCACACCCGACAGCCGTGCAGCGAAATCGGTGGTTTCTTGAGCCACAACAGGCCCTGTGACGCGCTTCTCCGGTGATGTGACGGCATACTCTGCGGCGGCAACACGCTTCACCGGCGAAGCGACACACTTCCTCATTGATGCAACGGCAAAGAGCTGCGGCGGTGAACGCTTCTTTGGCGATGTGACAGCAACAGCTGCGGCAACAACATGCTTCGTCCTCGTTGCGTCGCACTTCCAGCTCCCAGCGACACGCAGTCTCTAGAGGTCCTAAAACAACAGCAGACAACTCTCTGCAGGTAGAATTCCCAGAAAGGAAATTCAGGGGAGCTGGTGGTGGAGTCTTTGTGTCCCTGAGACTTCAGAACAGGAGGCAAGCTCAGCTTCAGGCCCTTGGAGATCTTCCTCAAGATGATAAAGTGCATTTCTCCTTTCCTTGGCAATAAGTAACCACTGCAGGCCAACCCCAAACAGTAACCAGGGCAGGGGCAGTCTCCTCCTTCAGCTTCTTCGGTTTCTCTCCTTGGCAAAGGTTTGTCTTGATTCCCAGAAGTGATCTAAAGTTATGGGGTCTGGGCCCCTCTTTTTATACACACAACTTCTTTGTTCTCGGAAGGCAAAAAGTGTCTGTACCTAGCCCAAACCAGTTCTGTCCTCCCTGGTGCAGCTTCCTGGCAGGAGGTGGAGACAGCATTGTTGAAAGCAGTCCTGGCCCAGGTAGCTGAAAAAAAATCTCCTCCCCCTACTCTCTATTCAATGTAGGCTCAGGCAAGTGAAAGAAAATCTCCCTCTACTCTCTATTCAACCCAGGTCCTATTCAGCGCAGCCCTGACTCATCAGACTGCTGGAGCCAAAGCCCTCTCCAGCCCCTTGTCACTCACAAACCAGACATTTAATGCACAAAACTAGCAGAGGCATACTGGATTGTTAGGCAAGAAAATACCTACTTTCTAAAAGTGGTATTTTCAAACACAGAATGTAAAAATCACCCACACTAAAAGATGTATTTTAACATTCTGAGTTCAGGCATAATAAACTCGTTTTTCAACCTTGTTCCCTGGGTCAGTTGGGATTATAGAATCTTATAATCAAGCTGCCCATTCTGGCCTATGGGAACAGGTAGCCTTGCAATAGTGAAAAAAAGAGATTTTCATACGATTTACAGTATTCCACATGCTTATAAAATATATGGGTACCATCAAATGCTCACGATCATTGTGACCATACACAACCTCAACGCAGCCCTGTAACCAGCCGGTCCCTGCTGCAGAGCAGCATGTCTTGTGGTACACATGTTCCACAACTCATCTTACATACGATTTACAGTATTCCACATGCTTATAAAATATATGGCTACCATAAAATGCTCAAGAAAGAAGTGAGTTAAATCAGCCAGTTTGCTGAGATTAAACAGAACTAAATATCTGCCAGTCTGTTCAATCCTGTCTTCTAAGTCCATGCAATTTCTAGCACTCATTAAGGGCCTGATTTAAATCTCAGTGGACGGGTTACTCCGTCACAAAGGTGATGGATAGCCCATCCGCCAAAATATAAATCCAAATATATCCTATCGTATTTATATTTCGGTGGATGAGATATCCGCCACCGTTGTGATGGAGAAACCGGTCCTCTGAGATCTAAGTAAGCATATATGCATATGTTATAGCAATCTAGATTTATATATTCATGCCTTTAAGGTATATTATACAAGGACAGTTTCCAAATGGTAACCACTCCAGTAATTAGTTATTGGAACTCTAATTTGAATATCTGGGCCTAATTTTTGAAAGGACTTCCCTATCTCCTAAGATATAAGGACTACTTGAGCCATCCATGCTGAGGGTCGAGCTACCCTGCATCCCAGTGACAACTTCACACGCGCTCAGTTTCAATAGGTTAAGCCTGCATCCTGTCCAATCCTAGTGCACCACCCTACCTCGCTGAAGCACTGCTTGTATTGGTCAAGTAGTCCAAGAGCTCAACAGGCTCACATGTGTGTATAAATATACAAAACAAATTTAATTGGCAAGCAGTAGCTACTTGAAATAATTCCCAGGCCCGAAGCCAACACCGAGCTCTGCCAGCAGAACATGGTGTAGGAATGCCCCAACAGTCGCCTGAAAATAGACCAGCTTCCTGCGCCGGTCTCCAGCAGACCGTTGACAAACATTTTAAATATAAACCTGCAAGCAATGGCAGCTGCCCCCTCATGGGAATTCAGTTTGTGTTGGGGGTTCTGCTTGGGCCAGGTTACCGCATGGTGGAGTCACCCAAGTGACATTGCTAAGATGTCTTGAAGGGCGCTCAGACCCGAAGAGGAGTAGACATGGGAGGGACAACAGAGAGGGCGGCGAATGTGCAGACAGACATGAAGACAGATAGCACTAGGGAAATGCTAGACAGGCAATTGCACTTCACTAATCTAAGAAGATTACACTAAGCAAAACATCTCACTCTCCCAGCGATGGGATGCTTCCTAGCCAACAATGCAGCGTCACAAGGTGCTCTTCAAACCATTTGAACTTCTGACCCAGCGTATCAGTTACATTCAGGGACGCGCCATGTGCTTCTTCTTAGCAACACGCGCTCAGTTGCTGCGCGCTGCTATTTTCAGGGCGGTCCTCCCATGCTTCAATTGTTACTGACACCCTGAGGGCACGCTCACCTATGGAGTCTTTGAAATCCACCACGGATGATCATAGAAATGGGGTCAGGGGAGCAAAAACAGTTTGTGGGTCAGCTGACATCACGCCCACCCAGCATTTGTTCTTTCATGGGACATCATCACCTGACTGGACCTGGCCACGTTCCTGACCTGTCGTGTTTACAGAAATTGAGCTGAAAGGAGACAAAAAACACATTGTAGTCTGGGAGTGTAAACTGAAGAGCGCAGCTCCCTAATCTGGGCCTTCAAGCCCATGCAATCATCTCCTCGACAACATTCAAAATAAAACATCACAAAGTACCACTGACTCTCTGCAGCAGATGCATTCCTGGATCATTTGATTGAGCAATGAAGACAGAACAGAAATCGTGGCCGAAGCCCCTGTAAGTGTATTCTGATGTGGAGCCTTCTGCCTCGAGTTTATTAATACTATTTATTACACTAAAGTTGTTAGCGCCTCCTTTGAAGTGGCTTTAACTTTTGGCATCAAACCCTGTCTACAATTGTTTATAGGTAGGGTTTTGCATCAAAAGACGGGTGGCTGCATGGGAACGCCCATATACCACTCATGTAACGCCCCCTAGGCGCTAAGTAACGCAAAGCAGTGCTTCGTGCTGCTTTGCGCTACTTTTATGGTACTTTTCAGCTTTGTGCTGGTAAGTAAATTCCCCCAAAAACATTTTGTGCTGGTTAGCGTTTCTGTTGTGATGCCTACCAGCGCAAAACGTTTGAAAATCTACCCCTGTGTGTGGCAACCTCTAAACCAATGCATCTCCAGTGAAAGCAGCTCTCTCATTTTCGTCAGTTAAATCAGCAACACATTCTGCTTCCCTTAAACTTTGAAACAGCTGAAACTACATGCAAGACAATATGGGTTAGAAACTTGTGAGTCTGCAAATATTGGCAGATTGGGGGTCACTTAGATCACAAGATGCTGGGGGAGCAAAGGCCAAGCATGTGCCAGCCCTGTGGCCTGCAGCTGCCAAATCCAGTCTGAATGCTGACTGCCCACCATGCCATGGATTTCAAGGAACAAGGTCCCTTACTGTGAGATGCCATAAACCATATAACATAGAGATACAATGAGTTCTATGCAAAGCATCCAAATGGCATTCCAATTGCATTTATTAAAGCATGTATGTATTAAGGAAGTGAAAAACACTAACAGAAGGAAGCAAAAAAAAATTCAAGGCTCAGACATTTTTCAAGTGACTACAATGAGGGCAAGATAATCACGTCACATGTAGTGTAAAGTACCAATGCTCACATATCTATTTGCATAACATCAGTGAAAGTAATGGTACTGTACCTCTTTGACTGCACTTGCCGCCATGAGTTGCATGATGGCGTCGAGCAGACCTGCCGATGCTGCAAACCCAGCGGCACTGTGGTAGATTGGCCGCCAGTTAATTGTCCAACAGTGGAGTTGTTGAGGGTCACCACTGGAAGATAGCGGCTTGATTGTGGCTTTGGTGGGATTGGAAAGGATAATACCTCTGACATACCAAGGGACTTCTGCCTGCAGAATCTAAAGTTGTCCACCAGCTTTGCAGACAACTCTCGACATTGTCAAGAACCCCCCTTATGGTGGTTCCTATCAATATAGGAAGTGTTTGACGGATTGCACTGCCAGCCTTGAGGACCGGATGTCAAACTTTTCAAAAGTATCTTTAAAATATGCTCCTAAAGTGTGGGTTTGTTTTGGAAACACCAATGGCTCCCCACACCCTGTGAGTTTCTTAATGCCAGGTTGCCCTAGCTGTGAAGAACAGGGAAAAAACGATTTTACATTACATTACATCATTCACCATAAATAGGGCAGACGATGTAAAGTCGATCCTTTGACACCCCCCACTCCTTTGCGCCACTGATGAAGGATTCCGTCAATGGGGCCCGAGGGATCTCCCTCAACGCAATATTGAGGGTCTGCCGACTCTAAATGAGGCAGGTGGACCAAGGGTTTGGCGGACTGGTTAGTCGGTCACTTTTGGGACAGAGCACCCTGTCCGCCCGACTCTAAATCAAGCCACCAAGTCTTTTTCCGCTGTCTTTAAATGAACAGCAAGATGTGTGCAAAGAGACACCTGGCAGCCTGTGGCAGTTGTCCCAGTAGGGCCCACCTCTATATTACCTCCTTCATTCCACCTTTCTAGTGATAGGAAGCAATATGCTTAAGATCAACCCCCTCATCATTCAGTTCCACATAATGCATCCTTAATAAAATGGTGAAACTCATCTTTATGAAGAATAAAACAAGACAATAAAGTCTGATGTTCTTTGCATGTCTAAGCTCAAAAGAGGAAAGTCCTGCTAGAACATGAAAAGTGCTGGGCTGCCGCCAAAGGCCTACGCCTGATATACTAGTCAATTCATGCATTAATGTGAAAAACACATATAATTAATATCAAATAAGTCAAAGCTACTTATCAAATTAATGCAGCTAAATGCCACCAAATTAGTTTAGCCGTACTGGGAAAAATACACTCTGTTCTCAATTCGCCAAAAACAATATCCAACTTAGACGAGAAATGCCTTGAATTGCCGAGAGGAAAATTTACTAAATTGCACAGAATAGAACTATTAAGTGACCCACCAATGTGCAAAACACTTTTCGAGGCCACCATCCCCTGAACTAATCTAATATTGACTTGTCTTCATAAAATCCTGCAGAAAATATGAAGTCACTCGCGCAGCATTTTAATGGAAGATCTTATACCAGCTAACATATTTAAGACAGCCATCAAAAGCATGAGCAAGTCTTCTTGAAAAGTATCCAAGTCTGACTGCAACCAGGAGAATTTACATCTTGCTTCCAAAAATGCATCAAAACACATTGAACAATGGCCACCCCAACACATCTGAGAGCTACGTCTCCAGGTAAGCACCATATGCATCCCACACAACAATCGTCTGAGGGTAGTTCATTCTGATCTGTGCTCAGGGTGCAGCCCTCAAACAGATCCCCTATAAATCACCATGATGCCTTTTTATTCTACAGAAAAGAGAGACCTATTTCTCCACCTTCCTCCTTCTCAGCAGCATTAGATCAGGTTGACAGAGTAACACTTCTACACTTGTTGGCACTGATGGCATATTTCTGAAACAGATGTCCTCTTTCCATCAACACCAACTCCATATGGCCAACACTGCTTCATCCAAATCCCCTTCCATGCTGATTTTCTGTGGTATCCCCCGTGGTTACATCTTCTTGTTGATGCAATGTAACCCCTCTATCGGACATTTGAGAACACTCGTTGCAAAACTGTGGGTCACGTTCTAACTGTAGGAAGACTCAGGAACCATAAAGAAGCACAATTCGATGATTTATAGTTGGACGAGTTTTATTGACATCCTCTCGTCTGGAGTCACAACCTAGTAATGCCTAACAGTACTTCAATTACTTAACTCCCCACATTCTAATCTTTTGAAACATCACATAACAACCCTACATAGCAACCCCCAAGAACATGAGCTTGTCACGAGCTATATACACATAGCGCTCGTGACAACTCATTGTAACTTATGTACATCCTAACACACCTTCCCCCTTTGAATTGAAAACAACAAAAAAAATAAAAAAAAACAATTTAAGATTCTAATGCATTATAAAATCATTGTATCTAATAGGCATACGGTGAGAGCGTGCAGTTCTAGTGTTTATTGAATTGTGTTCATCATGTGTACAATTTCCTTTATCACTTTTTCCTTCAACATCAAAAAAAACATTGCTATCACATTCTTCCTCTGACTGGTAAGGACCATTGAATACTGAAACTCTGTTCAAATTCCACACTGAACCACCATCAATACGCACAGCATTCTTAAATACTTCAATCACTTTCTTGGGAGCTGACCATACAGGAAAACCTTTTTTCACACCTTCTTTCTTCTTGATACGAACAATATCACCCACGTTAATAGTACGACTAGATGTTGAACCTAGTCTCCTTATTAAATCATGTTTCATCTTGTCTTTGTACAATTGCACCCTTTGTTGAACTGCTTCAAAATCTACTTTCAAACAATTCTCAAACCCAACCAAATTCTTTTTTAACCACCAAGGAACTAATTTTGTACTGGGTTTCCGACCTCTTAATAGTTCAAAAGGGGTAACTAAAGTCACCGAATTAGGTGATGTCCTGTAGGCTAACAACATAGATTGTAACGCTACTCTCCAATTCAACTTACCCTTGATGGAAAGCTGAATGGCCTCTTTAATTACACGGTTGAAGCGTTCAACCTGGCCATTTGCTTCAGGATGGAAGACTGCAATTTTCCTATGAATAATGCCACATTTAGTTAAAAATAATTCCATTTCCTTGCTTACAAACTGTGGGCCATTGTCAGTAACGATTTCCTGAGGAATTCCTTCTCTACAGAAGATCTCATCTAAAAATTCTATTACTTGATGAGAAGTAACTTCCTTAACCATTTTGATTTCTGGCCATTTTGAGTAGTAATCGATGAGAACTATCCCAAAAGCTTCCTGTTTAGGTAAACAACTAAACGGACCAATGATGTCCAACCCCAATTTTCGCCAAGGACCGGAAGGTAAAACAACTGGACAAGGTTCAGGACGTAATGCAACTGCTGTTTTATCACTGTTCGAACAATATGAGCATGCACGTACAAATTGATCCACACAAGAATCAACTCCTGGCCACCAAAAGGACTCTTTTAGGCGTCTCCTGGTGAATGATATCCCTAAATGTCCTTCGTGAGCAATTTCAAGGAGAGTTTTCCTAATAGAAAAGGGTGGCACAATCTTGTCTCCACGAAGAAGTAAGTTACTCTCTATAGCAAGTTCTTCTTGCACTTTAAAATATCCCATCATATCTCCAGACAACTTCCTTTGTTCCGGCCAACCATGTACAATGAAGTTTTTGACATTAGATAATTCCAAATCATTCTTCATTGCTTCTAACCAAACATTCTCCTGCAAAGAGAACTGTTCACCGCAGACTAAATTGATATCATGGAATGTAAAGGCAACTTCGCACTCATCTTCAACAACAATTTCAGTGCCACTCATGTCAGAAATCAATCTTGACATGCAATCAGCATGTACATTCGCTTTACCCTGAACATACTCAACTTTGCATTGAAAGGATTGCAATCTTGAGGCTAACCTTGCAAGGCGCGCCGACATGGATCTGCCTCCACCCGGAGCCATAAGATACACCAAAGGTTTATGGTCAGTTTTTATTAAAAATTTTGTGCCCCATAGGAAAGGTCTAAAATGCTCAGCTCCCCAAACACAAGCCAACAACTCTCTTTCTATGACAGAATAATTCTTTTCAGCGTCTCTTAATGCTCTTGATGCATAAGCAACTACCCACTCTCTTCCATTATCTTTCTGTAAAAGCACTCCACCCAAACCGGAAGAACTTGCGTCTACCATAATAATACATTGCACACCCACAACGAAAGGTTTAAGACATGGAGCATTCACAATATACGATTTTAATGACTTAAAAGCTTCTGTCATATCCTCAGTCCAAATAAACTTGGCATTTCTTTTTAATAAACATCTAAGAGGGTCAACCTTTGCAGAGAAGTTTGGGATAAACTTAGCATAGAACTCTATAAGACCTAAAAAGGCTACTAATTGTTCCTTTGATGTAGGAACTGGAGCATTTATAATATTTTCTACATTGTTTCTCTTTGGTTTGATACCCATTCCACTAATAGTGTGACCTAGGTACTCCACTTCTTTTTGCCTAAACCTGCATTTGTCCAAACGAAGAGTAAGCCCTTTTTCTGATAATGCAGCTATCACTCGCTCTAAATTATTATCATGTTCAGAATCATCTTTTCCGTATACTAAAATGTCGTCTTGAAACGCTACAGCACCACTCAACCCTTCCAATGTATCTCTCATAAGTCTCTGGAACACTGAGGCAGCACTCGCTAATCCAAAAGGCATACGACAAAATCTATATAACCCTTCTGGGGTAATGAATGCGGTAATGTTTTTGGATTCATCAGAAAGTACAACTTGATGGTACGCACTGGCTAGATCAATACATGAAAAAACTTGTGCGCCGGCCAATGTTGAAACCATTTCGTGAAGGTTTGGTAACGGATGTGAATCTACCCAGATAGCACTGTTTACACTGCGGAGGTCAATGCACAGCCTCAGTTCCCCAGATGACTTAACCGAAATTACAATGGGTGAAACCCAGGGTGAAGATTCTATTGGTTCAATGATATTTTTATCACATAGGTCTTTCAACATTTCTTTAAGTTTTGCCCTATAAGATAGAGGAACATTTCTTACTCTATGTCTTACAGGAGTTGTATTCTCATTTAATTTGATGACATGTTCAAAACCCTTGTAACACCCTAACTTGTCATTAAAAACACTGGGATATGTTTTACGTAAATTTTCTATTAGCAATGATTTTCCATCATGAGTACTTGATTCAGTCAAAGGTTGTACGACATACACAGGAGGGTCAGCTCTAGGATCTATTTTCATACCTAATTGGTGTTGGTGTGGCCAACTTAATAGCGATAATCCAGATCTTGATACATAGATTTTCCCAGTCATATGTTGGTCAGCAAATTGTATGTTGGCAATGAAATATCCTACTAAATCAATTCTATGTCCTGTGTAACCACCAGGAGACACATCTGATACGATCAATTTTTTGTTGTGAAATTTTTCCTCAAAAACACTTAGAGAGATTATGGTATACCATGCACAAGAGTCTACAAAAATTTTCAGCTTGATGCCATCAACAGTAATTACACAAGATGGAAATTTTGTACATTCTCCATCTTCACATACATTGATGACTGTATTCACTTGAAAGGTCTCTTCGTCATCAGAAGAGTAATTTCCATAGTATTCATGTACACAATTCATCTTCCCATGTGATGATTTGCAATATCTTGTAAAATGTCCTTTCTTGTTGCATTTAGCACAAGTTTTTCCTATAGCTGGACAATTTTTATTGTTGGCTAAGTGCCCATCGCTTCCACACCTAAAACATAGTAATTTGGGATCTCTCCTTTCAGGTTTTTGATTCTTGAACTTATTTTCATTTCGATATGAATATTCATTCTTAGGCGGATTTTCATTTCTGGATGAAACGTATTTCTTTGACTTCTCATGGTCTTTAGATATGCTAAAAACATCACTTTTGTCATTTCCTCTAATCTCCTTGACAAATTTCTCCGAGTGTTCTATTGACTTTGCAATGTCTATTGCATTGTTAAGAGACATATCTGATGTTGTCCAAAGTCGTTCTTGTACTTTTTTGTTGTTAGTCCTCATGAGAATCTGATCTCTCAAAACTTGTTCATAGGTTATATGTTCAAAATCACATGTAACTGCTAAGGATCTTAATGCAGAAACAAAGTCTTCCACAGGTTCATCTGTACGTTGTTTACGTGAGTAAAATATAAATCTCTCCATAACTATATTCTTTTTCTTTCCATATCTTAAACTTAGTTGTTGCGAAGCATACTCATAAACATTAATGTTCCCTGGGTTTACTAAAGTTGGTAAGGTTTTAAATTCTTTTAAGGCTATACCTCCTAAGCAATGTTTCAGGAGTGATAATTTCCTTTCTGGCTCACATTCTCCTTCCTCTAACACATCCACATATGCCAAAAATACAGGTTCCCAAATTTCCCATGCTAAGGGTGGTTCACCAGGGGATGACAGAAATGATGGTGGAGGAACAATGCCAGCCATGTGGAGTAATTATATTTTAACTTATACTGTAACTTTGAATATATACAATAAAACAGATTAAAATGTATATGTAATAAGAAGGCAGATTATATATAAAAGTATAATTAATATCAATATTATCCAAATGTTAAACACGTGGGGAACGTGTTATCTTTCCAAGTAGAACGAAAAATTACCGAAGTTTTAGTTCATGTGGTGGTTTTCAGGTTGCGCAGATAAATGAGAGAAATTCCAAACTGTCTCTTTAATTCTCTACTGCTCTTGCGTGTAAGCAGCGCAATGACGTGATACAGTGTTATTGATGTTTAGAGCGTGATGACGCGAGGGAATGAACGTCACAATCCACTCGGCGCGAGCTCCAGATATCGGCTCCCTTGCAGAGCGGAACACTCACGCGATAGTAATAACTTTAAAAAATGCCATTCAAAGTAAGTGAGGCCGATCCTTCTTATTAAGGAATACTTGCGACCCTTCGATTTTAACACTGTTTAATGTTCAGCGTTGGTACAGTACCTTTCTAATCTTTGAGGGACGCCGACGCTGGTTCCGTTTCTAATCTTTGAGGGACGCCGACACTGGTTCCGTTTTAATGAAATTCAAAGTGCTGGTTCCTTTTCTATTTTTGCAGCGTAACGAAGTATCTCTCCCAATTTCTCATTAGAATAGGGCAGTTCTTGGAAATTCTTTTAAATCCTACGAACTTGTAGTATGTTCGGATTTTTCTTTAATCGCAGGTCACGAATCCCGCCCGTCGCCAGTGTAGGAAGACTCAGGAACC